>NC_142010.1:66062525-67285025 GCF_049901735.1 Notechis scutatus
ATATGCTACTTATTCAAACTGAAAGTTTGAAATAAAATGGCTAGGGATAAGTAATCTGTACTTGAATATATGCAAATAGTGTGTTCTCTACAATTAATAGTTATATTGTTTGTTGAAAAACATGTGGGATATTAGTTCGAAGACAGATTAAAACCTTTAACAGTGTATAATTGGTTTTAAGTAGTTATTTTCCATTCTTCTAATTGTTCATTCAACTAATCAAGGAAAGAGACAATATTTGAGGGGTTGAAGAAGGGGTCAGCGTATTTTCCAAAGCACCTGAGGGCAGGACAAGAAGCAGTGAATGGAAACTAATCAAAGAGAGAAGCAACCTAGAGCTAAGGAGAAATTTCTTGACAGTGAGAACAATAAATCATTGCAACAACTTGCCTTCAAAAGTTGTAGGTATTCCATCATTGGAGGCTTTTAGAAAGAGACAGGACAGCCGTTTTTCTGAAAAGTTATAGGGTTTCCTGCTTGAGCAGGAGATTGGATTAGAAGATCTCCAGGGTCCTTTCCAACTCTGTTATTCTGTCATTCTGTTAAACTCACTACTTCCTAAGCAAAATCATCTTATAGTAACTAGAAAAAAACATGTGGGAGAACTTGGTGAGATCCCTTTTTTGCTTTCATTGAAATAAGATTTATGATGTTTCTTTGGCTAGGTTAGATCCAAGAACTGAGTATATCTCATAGATCATTGGGAGTAAAATTTTATGGCATCTTAGTCACTATACTACCCACATCATGCCATCCCCCCCATTTCCAATTGCCAACCCATAGAATAGTCAAGGTGGTACAAAATTCTACAACCATCCAGGAAGATTTCCCCTTTTGGTCTGCAGCAAGCGGTCTGCTGTATTTTATGGATACAATGATCTTTCTCCAGCATATAATAACTTAATAGTATTCATTAGGGTTACACTGAAATGTGAATGTTCAGTGCTTTTCTCATTTCTTTTTTTTGAAAATTAAACTCATTTTCTTGTTTTCATTCAATCTTGAGTCTTCATTATTACTCAAAGAATACACACAGGCCTTGTTAAGTGCTGTACTTTAGAAAGTGTAACTTATCTAAAGAAGCTCTACCCAAGTTTAGGTAAAGTTTGGGTAGAATACTGGCAGTTCTCAACTTACAACCAGAATATGTCAAGGACTATTTGTAGTAGATCTTTGTAATGCCTCTTACCAGGCCTTGAAATTGTGGGTGGGTGGAGGGTGCTATATGTAATTTTAAAAATGAACATTATAGGTAGCCATTATATCTTGCTCCCTAAACTATATTGCATAGGCCACCTGTTTTACAGAAGGAACAATTAAACATAGCTTTAGTGTATAGCTATAATTACTCCCAATGTTTTTTTTAAAACAAGTGCTTTGAATCAATTATTCCAGGGGCTTTCCTGCTGAAATCAGGGAGAATGTTCAGGGCTCCGGTGTGTGCCTCCTTTTTAAAATATTTTTCTCTACAGCTGCCACAGTGCTTGAAGAAAGCAGGGATGGAAAGTGGCTAAGTGTCTGGGTATATTAGCTACATTTCCAAAGTGAACCCCATGATTTATTCACCCCTTCTCTGAGTAATTAAGACTGATTGTTTAAATACTATTTGGATGGTGTATGTGTGGAGGGGGGAGCTTGCTTAGGTGCTGAGTATGCTAGAAACAAGTAAAACCAAAACCAATGACTCAGTTCACAGGCGGGAAAAGGTCTCCCGGCAAGGAGGGGAACAAAACTTCTCTCTTTGACACGTGAAGGTAGAAACTGAAATGAGTTTTCCTCTGAAACACGTGTCCTGACCTTTTAAAAAAAATGAAATGTATGTGATTTTTTTTCTTTTTATCAAGTTTGCCAGTGAAACATTAAAGATATGACTGTGGAAAAGGTCAGGGAATGTGTAACTGTAGAAATCTTGTTTCACTTGGCGGCATTTCCCTGAGGGAATTCACCTTCACTCCCTCATTTATCCCTTCTTTTAAAATAAAATACACACGTCAATCATTGCTTGATTTTTCATATTTTAATATAAATACCGTGAGCAAAAATAAGATTTGGGAAACTTGATTTTTGAGACAGCTGGCTTCATTCCCTTTCTTTTTGTAAGGGCAAATAAAAAAGGGGAGAATTGGAACCAGCATTTGCTGAATTTTATAGGTAAAATTCAGATAGAGTCAGGATACTTAAATATACTGTGGTATATATTAATATAACTAGAAAACAAAGGTCCTCTTGGTTAATCTAGCCAGCCCCCCAAATGGCCTTTTAAAGTTCAAATGTTATCAAAGATCTCCAGATCTGGCAAGAAACTGCTTTTAATCCCTTTAAAGGCAAAGACCTATAAAACAATAAGAGAAAAAGCTTTCATCAACTTGTACTTTTCCAGAAGGAGGGAAATAATACCAGCCCAACATCCATAATTCCACAGTAGAGCTACACGCTGGAACAATTCAACTCCTAAAATGTTTTGGATCAGGTTCCAATAATTATCTTGGCTAACTAGAGGCAGCTTTTCTCTGCCCAGATCACTGTCCAAATTAAGGAAGTCAGGAAGATCAGATTTCCATTTCAAAAGAAAATGGAATTTGCTGTCTTCTTTTAAGGACTTTGGGAAATATGTCTATAATGAGTATTTTACACAAGAAAAATACACTAACCCACACACGTGAAAAACTTAACTTTTATAATTAAGTACAGGTAGTCCTTGATTTAGTTTGTTTAGTGGCCATTCAAAGTTACAACAGCACTGAAAAGTGAGTTATGACCAGAGGTGCGCTGCACATGCTTTAACAACTGGTTCGTCAAAAATGTGAGCGCGTGTGCGCCTGCAAAATCCAGAGGGATTTCCTGTGCGGGGCAGCCAGTGTGAGTAGATTGGGCAAGGGTGCGGAAAGCAGCTGGGCTGCAAGCAGAAACGTGAGATAAATAGGACGGGATAGTGCGGGTGGGTGGGCAGGCCCAAGCGGAGGTCATAACTACTGGTACGGGTGAGTTGGTCTGAACCGGCAGCAGCCCACCACTGCTTATGACCGTTTTCACGCTTACAACCATTGCAGCATTCCCATAGTCACATTATCAAAATTGGAATGCTTGGCAACTGGTTTATGTTTGATAGTTGCAATGTCCTTGGGTCATGTGATCAGCTTTTGCAAATTTCTGACAAGCAAAGTGCCTGTATACTGGTGAAAATATTTACAATATTTTCAAAGGTGAAATATTTCAAAGGTGAAAATATTTACAGACCCCTCACATCCCGGACATAAACTGTTTCAACTCCTTCCCTCAAAATGACGCTGTAGAGCACTGCACACCAGAATAACTAGACACAAGGACAGTTTCTTCCTGAACGCCATCACTCTGCTAGACAAATATTTCCCTCAAAACTGTCCAACTATTTACAAAGTCTGCACTACTATTACTATTAACCTGTTCATCACTCCTTATCACCCATCCCCTCCCACTTGTGACTATATGACTGTAACTTTGTCGCTTGTATCCTTACGATTTATATTGACTGTTTCCTAGTATGATTTGATTGCTTATTGTACCCTATGACTATTATTAAGTGTTGTACCTTATGATTCTTGACAAATGTATCTTTTCTTTGATGTATACTGTGGAGCATTTGCACCAAGACAAATTCCTTGTGTGTCCAATCACACTTGGCCAATAAAGAATTCTGTTCTAGTCTTTTAAAAAAAGTGTGTTGACATTGCCACCTCTAGGGAAATCTGAAAACAGTAGCCTTGGAAACTACATTCCCAGACTCCCCCTCTGAAACAGCTTACAATTTTTTGTGGTTCCAATAAAGGAGGATATTTGTGGCTCGGGGTTGAAATGAGGGGTCCTTGGTGTTTTCTGATTGTTTCTTGGTTGTTTTCTTGCAGACATTTCATTACCCAAACTAGGTAACATCATCAGTGCTAGTAAGGAGTGCTGTTTGCTGTCAGTTTATATTCTAGTGGCTTGCCCTGTCAGTGTTGGTGAAAGTGATATTGGATGGTCTTTGGTTGGGTTGTTTATTGTTAGATTGTTTGGCAGTACCTTGATTGGGATATTGTTTACTTCTTGATTGTTGGTCTGATGTTAATCTTGGAATTAATCATCTGGCTCATCTGGGTATTGATTGCTGGTGGGGAGTTGTTTTGGTATTTTTATTCTCTTTTTGGCTTGCTGATTGTCTCTTTTGCACAATATGTAGATATTGTTTATGTCTATTGATGGCTAATTTGTCAGAGTGCCAGGCATCTTGAAATTCTCTAATGTTTTTAGATTTGGCTTGGTCATGTTCACCCGTTGAAGGAAATTATGAGGGGCAGAACTGACTAGTACAGATTTCCGCATTGCTACATACATACATACATACATACATACAGTATCTCAGTTATAATGACTTGCCATAACATTCTGGCAGAGTGGAATATATCATTAAGATTAATTAAGATAACCTTTATTGTCATTTTTTACTGTGAGGCCATTGGGGCACATTAAAATGGAAAATCTGTTGCCTGCTCTCAAAATAAAGTATATATCTATCCATACCTATACATAACAGGATGTGAATTATGCCATTGCATAGTTGATTTCACATTCCTTCCAATATGCCCATGTTCCCTCTCCCCCCAATTTGGTGAATAGGATATGCTTCTTCCATTTCTTCAGTCTCAAAAGTATTCATGAATCTCCCATCTGAAATATGCTGGTCTATACAGTTGATGTAACATTTGACTGCAATTATTGTCCTTGTTGCGCTTTTTCCAGATAGTTGACTGCTTCGTTCTGGTTTTGGTTTTTAAAAAAATGATTTTGCCACCCATTTCCCCTTACCTCCTGGAGCTTCTTCAGGTTGTCTGCTTCAAGAGATGGCTGGTGAGGAACGCATAATGAACCCTAGGGTCTCTCAAACTGAGTCTATAAAAACAGTTAGATGGGACCTGTGTGGCTATATGTAAGCTGTGTAGTACATGACTAGCAATTCTCTATGGAAGGCTCCTTTGAGTGATTTGTGGAACTGAACCTCATTGTTCCATACAGTTGAGGCCAATTTTGCTGTACAAAATCACTCTGGGAGACAATTGTTTTGTTTCCCTTCCTCCTCTCCTGTTCTCCAAAGTTACCTTGAAAAGAAATATATTCAGAAAGCAACATTTCAATAAAAAACCCTGCTCTTTTTCATATGTAATTTCCTATTCACGCAGGGTGCACTTTACCCAATTATTCTCTGGCATAAGCTGATGAAATAAAGAGGAATTTCAAGTGCCAGGTTTGGTACCAGAAGTACCATTGGTCACCTACCAAGTTTCCTGCCCCCTTGCCTTTGCTACTGCCACTCCATCCTCTTGCGGATAGACTCCATGGAACAAATGGGCACCAGGAATGAGGAGAGGGAATAACAAGAAGACAGGAGTAAGTCATGCAAGGAGGAACGTAAATATGGGCAGTGATGGTGGCAAGAAGTAGAACCATTGACGACACATTAGCAAAGAGCATTCTAAAACCTGGAAGCAGCATTGAAAGTTGCTATTCACTTTAAGTAATGCATGCGGGATAACTATCAAGTAAACAGCATTCACAGGACAATATATATATGCAGTATTCAATTGATCTGTTTGATGTATAAAAAAAATACTATAGCAAGGGAAAGTAAAATAAAAAGATCCTTACTCTACCAGATATTACAGAATTTGGCTTGGTTTATTAACCACATGCTAATAAACATGTGGTTAATAAAGCAAGCTGCCATCAGTCCCTTCCTCATAGAGTATATGTCTTGGGAGAAATGCAGTTTCATTTTGTGCACAGTAGTAATCATGGTGTGTGTGTGTGAGAGAGAGAGAGACACACACACACACCAAAAGAACAAAGCTTGCAGTGTAACACCATAATTGTGGGGGACCACTGACTGAAGGGGAGGAAGCCCTGATAAGGGGAAGTTAAAAGACATTCCAGTTTAAGTGGGAAAAGTGGCATTTGAAGTCAAGGCATTAAGAGTATATCTGCCCTTTCCCAAGGGAAGGTAGATATCTGGCGAGATTCCTGTACACTGTTGTTCATCAATAAAGAAACCGCTTTGACCATTTCTTCAAGCTGTTGCTTTTTGTAGGAGAAGCAGGGCCTGGGGGTGGAGTTAAGAGATGAATCAATCAAGTCATTACGTTCCCACAAGCGATTACCTTCCCATCAGCCCCTTCTTGATTTCTGTTAACTCTTATCTAGCACCAATTTTGTGCTGACCATTAGTTGACCATATTCTTGGGTATAGGTGTGAGCAATATATCATCTTAATTGCAACTTAATGTCTGGTCCTGATTCTTCATGCCTGACATTAGTCTGTTGCAGATGTCACTGTGTCCACAGAAAATTGGATCACATGAGATGAGATTATCTTGTATCAATTTTCATGATCTCCAGATTTCTAAGTCTGTTTATCATTAAAGAGTACATTTTTGAAAATCTATAAATAATTACACTTTTATTGTAAGATTTATATAGCTAGTGACCTGCTGACAAAAATTTCTATAGTAAACAATTATGTTATAAATGTATATATTATTTAGAAGAATATATTATCAAAACATAGCAGATTAAATGTGGCTGATTTTAAAAATCATGAAAAAATGTTTTATTTGATTTTAACAGCTGGTGACTTCATGGAGCCATCTACCAACCTTGCAAACAATAAAAAATGGTTTTCTACTTCCTTCTTCCTAGAGATTTTACTTCCTGCATTTTCTGGTAGTTCTTATTAAAGTAAATATTATTCAAGTAATTTCTGGATAAGTGATTGACAGATTAAATTTCTCATAAATGAAAGTTATAACAAAATCATATGTTTTAAATTTGTGTGTGTGTGTGTGTGTGTGTGTGTGTGTGTGTGTGTATGATTAAAAGCACAATTCGAGGTATTCTTTAGTATGGAAAGAAAAAAAATGAATGCCTCTTTTTAAATGCTCACAATTTCTACTTTTTTACAAGCACATAAATTAATAACATCCTCTGATCTATCTAATTAGTTGGCTTCAAAGTTGTTAAGCAATTAATTGTAATTGATTAAATGTTGCAATCTTATTTCTTATGCTATAAAAAATCTCTTTTGCCTCCTAGTGAAAGTCAGAGTGTAATTTTAGGAAGTTTGTATTTCTCTTGAGGTGTTCATTGTTTTCCATGATAAAATTTACCTGGAATGATCAGAGACCAGATATGCTATTCCATTGTTTTAAATGTTAGATATTGAAGCCCTCCTACTTAAATACTGATAGCAAAAATAAAACGTTATTTTTAATTTAAAAAATCAATTTTTAGAAACAAGTAACTACACCACAGTAGAATTCTAGCTCCTTTTGTGATATAGAGTTCACCAACTTTTAGAAAATAATTCTTAGGTGAACTAATTGTTAAAGATTTCAATTCTTCTATAGTATTCAGGGAAAATGTATAAGTAAACTGTAAGAAGGAAATATGACCCAATGCAAAATCTACTTAATTTACACCCCATGATATTTTATGTCCTCTTGCCAAAAAGTTATATGCATCATTGTTTAATTAATCTATTCCATGATTTTTAAGTTTTTATTTTATTTTTAAGTGCCAATATTTCTTATATTTGCACCAAAACATAAGTTACATTGTGGATTTTGATGATTGCAATGGGAACAATATATAGTATTTTAATATAACCTAGGAAATGTTAGTAGAATGAACTATTCACATTTATTTAGAGTTTTTTTTCTCCCTGAGTCTGGAGAAATGGACAAAATACCTGTCTGCTCAATTCGTACCATTTCTCCCTTTTACCTACAACAGATAATGGGTGCTTTGCTAGCCTAATACCACAAACCTTTCTTGCTCTAAACGAACTCTATTAACCTTCCTGGCGGGTAAAATAAGCTTTCCTTTCTCACTTCTTGATTTGTGGCATTTCAGAAGCTGATAGTTGGACAGTGATAAGGAAAAACTAGGAATGAAGAGCTAGGCAATCAGCTGGGTAATCTGAATTTTGGAATTATAATTTTATACCAATTATTTTAATAAGTCAGCAGGCTCTGTAACTCCTTTACAAGGCATTCTAAAAGAAGGGGAACAAACATGTTGATAAACCTTATACCATATGCTCTTGAGAAGAATTCAGATGTAAGTAAGTATTGTGTTTGTAAAGTTATTTTTTAATTTATCTTTTTATTGGTTTTAAAATAATGACTGAGAAACAGAGAAAACACCAAAGTAAAAATATATAGAAAGTATTTTTTTTTTTAAGTGAAAAAAATACAACAAAAATATACAATATACTATGTTAAATGGTTACAGTTTTATATATAGTTATGTAATGGAATTGTTATTCAAGTACATATATACTTCTAATGCAATAATTTCAACCAACTATATTTCATTATCTTTATCCATTCAAAATCTATATCTATAGGCAATCTGCTCATAGGTGGCAAGTGTAATATGGTATTCAATCCATTGAATGAAAGGGGCCAAACATTATCTTTCAATGCTTCAGTGTCGGTCTTTTGGGTATAACAAGGGCACAGAGAATCCATTTATGTTTTCTTGTTGTCAAATTCTAAGTACTAAGTAAGTAGTTCAAAAGAATATTATCATCTGAAAATGTTAGCTTTTTCCCCCATTTTTATATAATCCAATGTTTTCTTCCTAACACTTGGAAGTATTATTCCAACAAAATGCAATTTTTGATAGTTATTTTCTATATAAACATAACAGAGTCCAAAACATCCTAATTATTCTTTGTTGTATAAATCATAATTTGACTGTTGCTATAGAAATTAAATACTCTCCCATTCTAGGCAATATAGGGACCTCTAATTCTTTATTCCATTAATTATTTTAGCACACTCAATATTAAATTTATTTATTGATAACAAATATCTATAAAAACAATTAGTATGTTTTTTAGTTTCAAATGATTTAAGAAGGTGTTCTAGTATCTTAAGTGTGTCAGAAACTGCAAGTGCTATTGATCTAAACAATGTTGTTAACAAATATTGTAACTCTAAACATTGCAATTTAGTTACATCTGGTAGATGGTATTTATCTCTTAACCCAGAGAATGATTAAAATCTTTTTAATCTATCAATTGATCCAAAGTAAATATCTCTGCTTTCATCTAATTTTTCCACATTTTTTATCTTTCCCCCAATTGTTAAAATAGCGTTTCTCCACAGTAGATGAGAGGTGAAAAAGGCTGTAGTGCTATTGTGTTTCTACAATAATGGGCTTGATAAAGCACCATTTGAGATGTCTGTACCGGGGCTTCACTTCATAAAAAATGTCTTCCCTCTCTATTCAGCAAAGTGAAGTTCTTCGTCTCTGAATATGAACTTTTCTGTTTACAGGCTGTCCTCCACTTACAACAATTCATTTAGTGACTGATTGAAGTTACAGTGGCACTGAAAAAAGTGACTTATGGCTGTTTTTCATACTTAGGACCATTACAGAATCCCCGGGTCACACGATCAATATCCAAATGCTTGGCAACTGGTTCATATTTATGACGATTGCAGTGTCCCAGGGTCACCTTTTGCGACCTTCTGACAAGCAAAGTCAATGGGGAAATTAGGTTCACTTAACAATCATGTTACTAACTTAACAACTGCAGTGATTTACGTAACAATTGTGACAAAAAAGGTGGTAAAACGGAGCAAATTTTGTTTAACAACTGTCTCACCAGCATTAATTGTGGTTGTAAGCTGAGGACGATCTGTATTCAGGCTGAGCTTCAGAGAATGCAATAAACAGGCAGGGGAAGTAGAATTGCTTGATAGAAGTTCCTTTGTCCCAGAAGTGATGACTTCTGGGGGTGGGGGTGGGGGGAATGAGTGGAGAGAGGGGCTGTTTCATTAAATTTCAAAAGTTATCCAAACTCTCTGGCAAACCCTTTCCAAAAAATCAGAATAATTTGTGGAAAATAACCCAGAAATAATCACATCTTAGTGCAGTGCCAGCCCACCCATTAACAAATGAAACGTATGAAGAACAATTGCTGATATGAGGGAGACTGAGAGCAGGAAATAGCAAGGTGTGGCAGCTGGTGTATAAATGGCACCAGGCATATACCAACCCCCCTCCCTTCTTTAAACAAGGATAATAACTGTAATAAACAAAGGAGCAATTGTGGCTAGGAGCACTGGAGAGTAAGATTAGCACTTGCCAACAAGAGAAGCTGCCAGTCAGCAAATTAGCCTGAATAAAGGGCTCCTCTGGACATCTCATTCTCCTTCACTGTAGGATGTCAGGACCCAAGAGTTAGATGCAGCGTCCTGAACTACAAAAGAGCATTCTTCATCTCTTGAAGGGTTTTTGTAATGAGAGCTTACGTATAACGGCCATCCTTAAGCTTTTAGCTCACAGCCAGATCCCATGCACTACTTTGGCTGTCATTAGCAGGCCATGGTGAGTAGGATGGCAGGATAGAAGCTCAGGCTGTTATTAGCATTGTTCTCTTGCATCTTCTTTGCCAAGCCAACTCAAAACTTTTAATGCCACCGGTTCTGAAAGAGTAAGCACACCGCCGAGAAAGTTTAGGCAGTTTTTTGAGATCCTCTTATTGTTCCTCTGAACTAATTACCATTGATTGACTAAGCTGTTTACATTTATTCCCAGAGGAGTAAACAAATATTCTTGGTGAGAATAATCAAATCAGGAAGCAACTACCACAGCTTCTCAGGAAAACTCTGTTTTGAAAGGCACCACCAAGAAACCACAGGCTTGACCTGCTTCTGAAAATATAACAAAAGCTCCTAGAATTGAGGTGCTGCAAGAGAAGATGTGCTGCCCCAGTTGTTATTCTCTCTGATAACGTACAATTGATCAATAAGCATTTATGAATATTTCCTCATTTCCAACAGGGGTAGACATTCAAACTAAGGGGTAGACATTCAAACAGGTTTTATGTGTCGAGGCTTACGTATCTTTGTCCAGGCTGAGGACTGAATTTGGCTTTTGAGTGGCTTCTTGGAGGATGCACTCAAAGAATTGGTGACGAGGCAAAATTTGTTGCACTTACAATTACATTTAATTTAAATATATATACCTAGTTAATATTATTTCCAATTCACATTCATACAGTGTTTAATAATTCATGCTTTTGATTCCATTATATTATTTATTTATTTATATTCCAACTTTAGTATTTTTATAAATGACTCATGGCCGCAAACATATCCAGCACACCTTCCTCCTCCTACTTTCCCCACAACAACAACCCTGTGAGTTGGGTTGGACTGAGAGAGAGAGAGAGTAGCTTTCCCAAGTTCACCCAACTAACTTCCATGATCAAGGCAGGACTTGAATTCATTTTCCCCTGCTTTCTAGCCCAGTGTCTTAACCACTAGACCAAACTGCCCTTCCTGTTTATTTGTCCACTTTGTCTGTGATTAATAACAGCTTCCTGAGATCTCCAGCAGCACACACGAACTTCTGCAGTAATTCTTATTCAGACAGACATGTGCTAAATCTTTCCCCATGTGTGCAGCTGCCAGAAGTGAAAACCCTACAGCATTTTTTTTAAAGTGTTTCTTCAGCACACCAGTTGAGTAAGAGACAGATGAATGAGCACAAGTATACTTCTATTGACTTGGATAAAAAGGTGTGTTTCTCACCATCTGTTCTACAATTATGATACCTCGTGGAAAAAGGAAAACTAATTCAGAATCCATATTCTCCAATTTGGCATCCCATTCCAAAGGAAGTGCAGCAATATTGTCTGTAAAGACAAATGAGATACAGAGATGAGTTGCTTTCAAGTAAGAATTTTTCTAGGCAATCAGCCTGGCATAATTATTTCACAGAGTTTTAAAAACAGTCTTTCTCAAGCCCTGTTGTTCATTTTGTTTAGGTTTTTTAACCAGTTCTTATTCCTCCCCCCGCCTTTTTTTTTTTTACTTTACCAACTGTTAGAATTCAATGTTGCTTATATCTATTGACCACTGGAGAGTAAATGTAGGGATAGTTGGCAGAAGGGTCTTGTACCTACATCCTTCTATGGGAGCCTTTCTTTGCACGTCTTTATGTAACAAGCATCCTACTGAGTATTATATTCTGAGAGCTTTCGTCACTTTTTTCTATCTCGATTCAGCTCTCTTTTGATTCTGAACAGTGCGGTTCGAATTCCAATTTTGTCTGGCTCTTCATCCATAGTAGAGAAAAGCAAGGATCCAATCTCAGTCAGTCTTCTCGACCAGAAGTTTATTCTTCCAAACGTTAAGACTCTTGCTAGAACCCATTCTCAGTGAACTTCTTTCGCTTCAAAATGTTCTGCATGCAACCTGCAACCTTATTCCTGGTACATGTATATTTGGCTTTATTCGGAGAAGAGAAGCTTCAGATTCTTAGCTTCAGAAAGGCAGAATAACTTTGATTTCTTATCATCAGGTGATTTCATAACTAAAACCTTGATTATTATTATTTTTTGGATGCAAGCACCAGTCCCAGACATTTTTATTTATTTATATCCCTCCCTTTGGAGTTTCTCACCCATATTCTCTCTCCGCTGTGTAACACTGCTGTTCTATACCACAAATAGACCATTAAAGGGAAACTGATGGCATAGTTATGGAATATCTTTTGATTACTAGAACACTAGACACCCTGCATCTGAAAGCATCCTTAGCCTCAGTCCATTTAAAAAAAAAACATTTTTATATTGATTCTGAGCATCATTTGAGTTGCAAATCACTCTCTCTTGTAATGGGCTAGTATATTTATTTCTACCCCTGGCAGAATTGATATCTAAATGTGGCAACATTATGAATGACACAAAATCTATTTTGGAAATGTCTAAAAGGAATGGGTTATTGTTAATCTTCTCTGGGGTCTCATATTCTAGCCTTGTTGAATCAAGGCACTTAGCACAGAAGTGCAATGTCCTAAATGCTGTAGTAGTAGTAGTAGTAGTAGTAGTAGTAGTAGTAGGGGGGGGGCGGCGCCTGCGGGGGGGGGGGTGTGGGTTTTTTGGGGTTGGGTGGGTTGCCTTTTTTTTTTCTTTGTGGTCCTGTTCCCTGGTTGTTTTTGTTTTTGGGGTTGGGTTGTTTTGGTTTTTTGTTTTTTTGTGGGCTTGTGTGGTGGTTTTGGTTTTTTTTTTTTTTTTTTTTTTTTTTTTTTTTTTTTTGTTTTTGTTATAATAATGATGACGATGATGATGATGGCAGGTCAATAATATAAAACCCCCAGTGACCAAGATTCACAACTCATTAATTTACAACTCATTTTGATTATCACAGAAATGCACTTGATTCTATTGCTTCCATTTAGATCCTGAAGAAACAGTGAAGGGTTAAATCTGATAACATGCTGAGAAAATCCAGCAGGCATATGAATCCCTTCAAAACATAGATTGTAGTTTGCTTCTTCCCATAGCGCAGGTAGAAATGGGTACCATTTTTTTCTTTAAAACAGTGTACGATTTAGACAAAGCAAGAGATGCCCATTGATTCCCACTGAATTATTCTATTGATTAAAAAAATGAGTGAAACTCTGTGTGTGTGTGTGTGTGTGTGTGTGCATACGTGCATACTATTCTGGATGTGTGCTCAAGCATAATCTTGGAAGTGTCCAAATTAAAAACTTAGTTGTTTTCTTTTCTAAACCCACACCTGGAATATGTTTTTAAATGGATATATATTTAGATACTGCTTCTGAAATCATGCAGTTTGTGTATGTGTGCATCTGTCTCAGAGTCTGCTCCCTATCATTCTATATATATGTTCGTGTAGAGCTGAGTGGCTAGTACTAGACCTGCTATAAATGCTGTGCAATAACAGATAAAGCTGTGAGTATTATTTGTAGGAATCAGACAGCTGTAAAGAATATATTGAAGCAATCTATAAGGTGGAACAAAGTGAGATAAGGAAATAAGAACCATTTGAAATTATAATATTTAGCTTCATTGTGCACCAGGTGTGCTGTCAAAATTATGGATGCCAAATGTGATATTAAAGCTCTCCTATGTTCTGGCTTCCTCCATGATGGAAGAGGGAAGGAATGGCAGCTCCATGAACAGATACAGCATCTTGGTCTAGATCTTTTTCACCTTCCCCTGACTTTATCCCTTTATCAGATTCATTTAGAATGTGAGAATTTTAGCCTTATCTGTCTCTGTTATTTTCCTTGTAATCTAATAGTGAGGTAATGTTGGCATTTAATTCTGTCCTTTTTTATACTTTTTTGTCTGTCTCACAAATCTGGTACAACTGACTTGATGGAAATTCAGCTGGAGAAAAGGCTAACAAGTACTGTAAATAGCTTAAATTTGGAACTGCTGGTTCTTTCTGCTTGAGTGAATTGCAAAAGAGTTCTGATAGTACAACATTTACTGTATTATTTGCAGATCATGCTGTTTACCTCCAGAAAGATGCCTAATATTCTGATACTGTTTTGTCCTGGGCTTCTCCCTCTTTGAAAAGCAGTTCTTTTGTGCCTTCAGAATTGCAGATTTCTTTCAGATTTCAGAGTGTTTTGCCACTGCCTGCTTCTTACGGCTGATAGAGAATATCTGGCCCAAGGTACCCCATCTGGCTTTGTGCCTAAGGTGGCAGTAGAACTCATGGTCTCCCTGTTTCTAGCTTGGTGTCTTAACCGTCACACCAGATTGGCCGTCTTTCTTCTTGACTATGTCATTATTGATGTTAGGTTTCATTGCCAAGAGAGGCTTTTTGTTCTCTTGTCTAATTTTAAAAAATTAGCAGCAGTTTCCAAAATTTCTATTTTTAAATTTTGGTTTCCACAAACGTGGTGGATTAAAATGTAGGGCATTTAATAAAAAATTCAGATTTATACAAAATCAAATTGAATCTCTCAGTTAGCTTCTAATGCAGATCTCCATGTTACCATTGTCCCTATTTCAGCAATAATTGTACACAGTTTTATTAAAACAAAAAAATACATTGCATCAAGTTCACTCCACAATAGTTTTCACCCTAAGAGGAACTAACTTTCTAATTATTTATCACTACAGCTTAGTCATCAACCAATATGTTTTGGTATTTTGGAAGGATTTGCTTTAGAAGCCTGTCTTAGTTGCAGAATCTACCGAACGGAACATAATGGAAGCAAAGACAGAATAATCAAAGCACTTGGTTGCACAATAGCCATCTTATGAAACATTTAAGGGTTGTGATGGCTCAGCGGTTAAGATACTAGTCTTGTCAGCTGGAAAGCTGGCAGCCCAGGTTCTAGATCCAAGTACCACATGATAGAGTGAGCACCTGTTCTAACCCCAGCTTCTGCCAATCTTGCATACAATGCAAGTAAATAAATAGGTACCATTTTGGTGGGAAGGTGACCACACTCTGTGTTGTCATGCTGGCCACATGACCGTGGAAATCTTTTTGGACAGTGTGGCTCAATAGCCTTGAAATGGAGATCAGCAATGACTACCACAGAGATGTCAAACTCAAGGCCTGCAGGCCAGATATGGCCCGTGTGTGGTGCTTAGATCTGGCCCGCGGGGCTTTCCTGGAAACAGCGAAGGACCAGCCCGTGGTGCTTCTGCCAGCAAAAATGGAGCTTGGGAGGGCCGTGCACGGCTCTCCTGAGCTCTGTTTTGATTGCAACAGCCTCCTGCAGCTCTTTGCCAGTGAAAATGAAGCTCGGAGAGCCGCATGTGGTCCTCCCAAGCTCCATTTTTACTGGCAGAGGGCTGCAGGACAACAAGCTGGCCACATCCACTCTGGCCATGCCCACTTGATCTCCCGAGGTCAAACACAACCCTGATGCAGCCCTTAATGAAATCGAGTTTGACACCCTTGGACTAGCAGAACATAAAGTCTGCAGGGACTCCTTTACCTTTACCTACATTTACAGAGTGACATAATGAATTAGGAATAAATTGCAAAAACAGAAAAGGCGGGAGATATTGGGATCCAGGCAGTACAACACTTTCCATATGGAAGATCAAGAAGCACCAACACTGGAGTTTTTTTTGTACTCCAAATCAAGATGTCTCATAGTTCCAGACATTTTAAATTGTTTTTATTGCCTCTATTTTCACTGTTACATTTCATTGCTTCTAAGGTTTTGATGATTATATTGTTTTATTACATTGATTTTTTTATTGTGTACTTCTTGGGAATCTGTTGAGATGAAGAGTCTTTTAGAAATGCTTAAAATGAATCGATACCTTTATTTAATATTAGGAATACATCTTCAGAAAAGCCAGATGTGCCAAAGGGCTTACTATTCTCTGCTATACCACAAACTTCAAAAAGGGGCAAGGATGGGTCATGGTCACCTGTAAAACATATATATTGCATGGCTTAATTACAAGATTTGTGGCTAGCAAAGCTGGAATAGCTTGAATAGCTCCAGCCACTTGGAAGAGATAGTAAGAGCAAGGCAAACAACAGCCCAGCTAACATGGTTGGTTTTTGTTTTTTTTAATGAAATGGTTTCTTTCTATTCATGCTGGATGTCCATAAAACAGTAAGAGAAAATGAAGCATGCCTAGGAATGAAAGTAAAAGAAAAATTATTATTGATTACACAACCTATACAGGTAGGTCTAGACCAGGGGTGTCAAACTCAATTTGATTGAGGGCTGCATCAGGGTTGTGTTTGACCTCAGGGGCCCAGGGTGGGCATGACCAGGGTGGCCATGGCCAGCATGATATCACTTGTGTCGGAGGCTCCTGTGGCAGCCTGAGTGCTCTGCCAGCAAAAATGGGCTCCCAAGCTCCGTTTTTGGCTGCGACGGCCTCCTGCAAGTAAAAACGGAATCCGGCCCCTGGGCCCTGAGTTTGACACCCCTGGTCTAGACTAATGATTGTAATTGGGCCCAGAATTATAGTTGCAAGTTGTTGGAGTTGTTAAATGGGTCACCACAGGACCGCAGCCAATTTTACAACTTTTGTGGCAGTTGTTAAGCGAAAGCCATGGTGATTAAGCAAACAACAGGGTCCTTAAGTAAACCCATTTTCACTGATAGGCATTTTGTTTGTGTGCCAGAAAATGTATTTAAACATCAGAAATTGACCAAAAAAATGCTAGTTGCAGATACGTGATTGTGACTTATTGCAAATGACCATGAATGAGAACTAATTGCCAATTACCCAAATATGATCATGTGATGAGGGTGTTGGTATAGCAGAACTCTGAAAAAAGGGTCTTAAGTAGCTGTGGGGAGCTCGTCATAACTTATTCAGTATATAGTCAGATGGTGTTCTCAGTTGCGATGCCTGAATTTGGATTTACTCCTATGATACAAAGGAGCCAGCGCTAAATATAACAACTGTTTCATATTGAAGGAGCGTGAAAGCACAGAATTTTAAGTCCTCCAATGTTTTCTGTTGTGATATGTTTCCATTTGTGATGACAAATTTTCCCCGACAATCTGTATATTATGTATATAATTGGAATTGTATGCCCCACTTTCATATACTGTATATATTCACTCTAGTATCTAGAGTAGTAATAATAGAGTAGTAATCTAGATGATTAGGGGACTGGAGGCTAAAATATATGAAGAACAGTTGCAGGAGCTGGGTTATGTCTAGTTTAATGAAAAGAAGGACTAGGGAAGAAATGATAGCAATGTTCCAATATCTCAGGGGCTGCCACAAAGAAGAGGGAGTCAAGCTATTCTCCAAAGCACTTGAGAGCAGGACAGAAGAAGCAATGGATGGAAACTAATCAAGCAGAGAAGCAACCTAGAACTGAGGAGAAATTTCCCGACAGTGAGATCAATTAATCATTGGAACAACTTGCCTCCAGAAGTTGTAAATCCTCCAACACTGGAAGTTTTAAAAAAGATTTTGGATATCCATTTGTCTGAAGTAGCGTAGTCCTGCCTGAGCAGGGGTCTGGACTAGAAGACCTCCAAGGTCCCATTCAACTCTGTTATTCTATTCTATTCTATTCTATTCTATTCTATTCTATTCTATTCTATTCTATTCTATTCTATTCTAGTAACTTAATTAGATAATCTAGGATTCCGAGAAATATCTTCCACCAAGGCCTCTAGCATTTGGAGTCTTCAGCCTCTTAATGCCTATACCAGAAATTCAGCTTGTAGGCCAAGTTTGGTAGGAGGCAGGGGACATGTCAAGCTGCAACGTAGTCCAATCTATGGACTCCTTTAAAACTCTACCCTGCTCAGTCATGAGCTACTGTTTCATGCCATCTGAGGATTCCAAGAGAAGATCTTCCTTTGTACTGTTCTTTTAGGAGGTTTTCTTATGCTATTGCTCTGTTACCTTTCTCATTGGAATGGAGAAGAATGGACAGAAGTGACTCCATTACCACTCACTGCTTTAAGATTGCCCAACTTCCAAAGTTTTTGGCTTTTACCTTTCACAGTGAAGGTGCTCACATACCATGAAGTCCAATGAAGAGAGGGAGAGAGAACATGGGGTAAGGAAGAATGAATATGGCTCAAAGAATGGAGTTAAGTTTGGAGATACCAGTTGAGAGAGAGTCTATTTGCTTCAAAAAGCATGCCGAGTGTTGAAAAATGAAATAAACATTTACTGATGTTTGCATATGTTCTGTTGCAATTCCTCTCTCGTAAAAGGTATCAGCATACATTTAGAAATGTGTGTTCTGCAAGAAAATACTTTTTTAACAATATTCATGCAAATACATATTGAAATGCAAATATATGTGTGGATTATGAAAAGCCACATATGTATTTGCAGAATAATGAGAAACCAGGGCAGAATTGATTTATAGGGAAAATATTTGTGTAAGTGACTGACTGTAGATGTAAAATGGATCTGATTAACTAGTCCCTCAATAAATTACATAGGGAATTATATGTACCTGTATGGACGGCCAGAGCAGTGGGGGAGCCTTGTTTTCCCCTCTTTGCATACAGAACTTCTCTGTGTACTCTATAGAGAGCATCTCCTGAATGCGTGTAGAATGAGGTTTGACATCCTAGTCCTCTTCCCTCACCTTCAACCTTCATTGTACATGGGTTACATAGAGCGCAAGCAATTATGAGAAAGAGCTTTCTCTTAATTGCTTAACTGGAAAATGAACTAGGGCACATTAGCTTGATGAGATTTTTGACCCATAAAGCAGATGGTGACCATTGGTAATCAGCTTTTACCATGAACATTTTCATAATACTACAATTGATAACTGAGCAAAATTCTCTGAAATCTCTCTCAAATACCTGAGACCTCTCACAAATGGGTCAGTGAAGATCAAAAGATGTCCTCGGACAGAGTAGGTCTTCTCTCTCTTCTCACGTGCCCTACATTTAATTTTATTTTATTTGCAAATTCTCACAATTGCATTCTGTTCTTCTGAATGGAAGAACAGTGATGGAAACAACTTATGCAAACACAAATGATTCCCTAATTGCTTAAGAAAAACAGTAAGAAATAGACTCAGAAACCTGAAATATATTCGGTGGATCAAGGTATCCTGTTAAGATGTTGTTTTAGCGTATGATCTCAAAGAGACATTTGTAGAATTCAGAGAATTTTGGGAAAGATGTCATTGTTATGCATGGTTAGAGTCTGGTTCTCTGGATTTGCATATATACAGTTGTGTTCAGATTATCCTAGTGTAGTGGCTATCTTGTTTAGTAACTATTCACAGTTATGACAGTGATGAAAATTTGCAACTAAACCTCACATGTATGACCTTCACAGCTCGATAAAGCAAAGGAGAAGTGAAATAAGATTGTAAGCATTATTTGTTATTTATTTTTATTTATTAATAAACAGGAAGAATATGCCACTCTCACTGATACTGATTATGCTATCTAGCTGGGCAATGAAATATCAGCAAGCAAACGAACAAGCTCAGAGAGCCCTAAGGACTCCACATGTTTCTATTCAAATGATCTAGTCTAGTACTTTAAAACTGAAATCCACAGTAGCATGCTTAGTTTTAGCAAATTTCAGGTTTGCGGCCTTTTCTTGCTCACATTGTGCATGCAGGCACAAGCTCTTATATATACTGGCAATACATTTAAGAATTCTATCCCCTTTCTGGCATTAAGACAAAAATTAACAACTGTAGGAACAAAACTATGAGTTCCAGAAGGTTGTACTCAAAAAGAAAAATTCCATTGTGGACAAGGGTATTTAACATGGCCTCTGGAGTCCCTTTTGATCGTAACAGCTGAAAACTGGTGGCACAATGTCCTTCATTCTGAAGAAGGATGTGAAAATATATGATATAAGCCATAAAATTAAGCTTAATGCAATTAGAAAGAAACAAACCATTCTCCTAAATTCTCCAAAACCTATGTATCTGACGTACCTTTATTCACTTTGTAATATTTTCTCACTTAAAACAGCACTAACTTTTAACTGTGTTCCTCCTAGTCAACCAAAATGCTAGCAATCCCCATAATATAGGTCAGAGTGACTGGAAAGCCTAGAGAGAAAAGAAAGCCAGTGGGAGCTTGCACCATAGTAAGTAGTGCGTTTATACTGGGCCCATAACCTGTCAGAGCATTTGCAGTGTGACTACCATTATGAGAAAAATATTTTGGTGTGTTCAATATCAGTTGTTGAAAACTTCCTTTTTACTTCTGTTCAAGAATTGCATTAACTTGGTTCGTTTGTATTTGCATCAGACACACTTTCAGCCAGAAAGTATACTTGTTAGCATCGATGGTGGAACAAATAGAAAATCTTCCTTTTTTCGAATGTGCATAATTTATTTTTAATTATAGTTAGACTTAGACATTTAACAGTGGTTTATATACAACAGACATATACGTGGTAGGCAAAATAACTTACAAGCAATCTTTCTTTTTAACTCTAAACTGAGAACTTCTGCAATGAATACTGGACACAAGGAGACAGGACACGCCTTCTAATGGCTGCCTCTTAAAGGGGTAGAACCCATCTCCAGTCTTAAAGGGAAATACCCATGTTATGCTGTTGCATTCTTATTGCATCATCCTATATTGCATCAGCTTCACTGCTGGTCAGCTGTTAAATCCCAAGACCTTAACAATTTTTCCCTGTTATGACAGGACAATAAGACAGTGAAGGCTCCTATCCATTCCCATTTCCATCAGTCGGATTATCAGTAGGATAATAATGATTTCTCATAGCCAAGCTCTCAGATTTTATAGTCAGGAATGAACTTCCCAACCAAGCTCAAAAGAAATTGGGAAACAATAGCTATGTAATATTTATTGAAGAAAGTAGGAAACTTGAATCAACCCATTATCTAGATTACTGTCCCATTTTGTCTGTGTCCTTCCAAGTGGACACGATATTCTAATAGTGATCTGACCAATGCAAAACTGAGAGGAATAATGGTGTGTCATACAATGCAGAGCCTGCCACAGCGTCCATGCTGCATGCTACCTTTCAGCTTGACATGGAGCCACTGGCATATATTAATTGGGTATGACTATACAACCAGTGATAGATCAAGGCATGCTCAACGCTACCGATTCTGACCAGTGATATCTTCCCAGTGACCTTCAAGGACAGTCCCATGTAGAGAACAGAGCAGTAGCCCATTCTTGGGGTAATGAAGGCATGAGTGACTCCAGTCTAGGATCAGGAACAACTGATGCATTTGATTAATCTATGCAAAGGCTGTCTTGAACATACTGTAACTGCCACCTGCTCTTCAAGGAGGGACTGCAAATCCAAGATGACTCCCACATTGTACACCAGTCTTGTGTGGGCAAGTGCAACCCCATCCAAATTTAAAGATGAAATGTCCAAAGAACGGGGCTCCCAACTCAGAATGGGGCCCGCAAAGGCCACTCAGTTTTGACAGGATTGAACATGTCTGTTCCTCCCCATCTCTGTCCAAAACTCTGAATTCTTCTCACTAACTAAAAACCTTTATTTTACATATGAGACAGTTATTGACAAAGACGTTAGTACTTTGAAAAACAGCACTTTGTGAAGTTACTTCCTTGATCAATACTCAGCTGTGGCATAGCCAGCTGCCTAGCAGATTTTAGATTAGGGATGCATAACTAACAAGAGCCATGGGATCACTTGCCACAGACATTATTACAGTATTATAGTATTCACTGAAGACATACAGTATTCCACAAGAATATAACAAACATTGTTTTCTGTCATTTCTGGTTCTTTTAAAGTTGTAGCATATATATTATATATATATAATTTATATATCATTAACTTTTGGTCTTCTGCATCAGTTTTCTCTTATGCAATGTTTATCAAAAGCATGCAACAAGGAAAAGGTTCACTGGACAAAGAGATGCCCAAGAGAGGGAATTAATTCTAAAGGTACATAATTATTCTGTGCTCCAGTGATTTAGGCGGAAATTGCCCCATATGGATCTTCCTTCTAGCATCATGAGTTTGCTTCAGTCTCTGTTTCATAGGAAAGGAAAACATGCCAAAGAGCTTTTCTTCATTGTGGAAATTAAAGTGTGTCAGCAGCAACCAAAGGATTAACTTGAAAAACCAGCCTTTTTTGAGGATCTGTGAAACATCTCTTGTATTTCCCCAAGAGGCAATCCCAAATTATTCTGTTTAACATGTTCAGCAGACTTGCCGGCCAGCTGGGCTTGGGAAGAATATTTTGGTGTGTTCTATATCAGTTGCTGAAAACTTCCCTTTTTATTTCTGTTCAAGAATTGCATTAATTGGGTTAGTTTGTATTTGCATCATACACGCTTTCAGCCAGAAAGTAGATTTGTTGGCTTTGATGGTGGTCTGAAATGAGAGTGAAGAATGGTCTAAAAGGGGAGAATCCTCTCGGACCTCATCAGAGGAACAAATAGAAAATCTTCCTTTTTTCAAATTGCATAATTTTATTTTAAATAGTACATTATAGTAGTATAGCTTTTAAAAAGCAATAAAACAATAAAAATGCAACCGTGTTACTTTTTCTCCACTTCTAGCAACAGATCAAATGGGTGATATTCTAACTGGATTAGAAAACAGTGTTCTTTTGTGGGGGGGGAAAACAAATTTGTAGATTAATTGCTTGCCTTTTTTGTAAAAAAAAACAAACCTCATTTTTTTGACCCATATAAGAAAAGATTGGATCTATTTATTTATTTATTGCTTCAGTTTCTATACTGCTCCAATTTCATATAAGATAATTAGAATTCAACAAATCATAATGTCTGTGGCATAGCTGCAAACAAAAGAAAAGTATATTGCACTTTGTTTAATGAATGTGAAAGAGAAAGCAGAAGAAAGGAGGGGCGGCAGATTTAGGTTGCCATGGCAATTTAGAGGAATTTATTTCCAATGCAGATGTTGCAGTTTTACTCAGATAAATATACCATGCCTTTATTTTTATGAAGTTGTTATGGCATCCTAGCTTACTGGTATCTTTTCCTTCCTTTATGACTTAAAAGTTGAAAGACAATCATGTAGATTAGATTCTATATATTTGAGTGTTTTTGTAAGTTTTTTTTTAAAGTTACTGCCTGTGAATTCTGAATCATTTTTAATTAATTCAATTTTGATGCAGTCTGACTCCAGCTGATTCTGGGTGGTGTTGGCTCTGATCCTCCTTAATCCTAGATTTGGGGCTCTGGAACAGGAGGGTCAGAGTGGATTTTCTTAGGTGGAGAATGAAAAATAAAGATGAGAATGTGTGAGAAAAATATTAAACCACATGGCTGCCGAATAATAATAACTTTCACCTACCTATCTAGTATAAAATTAAATTCTGACAAACTGACGGCTGGCTTGGGAGCATTGGATGTGCCCTCACTCAATAAACCTTTAATGGCCTTCTCTGATATGCTGGATCGTATGAATTCATTATTTTTATTCTCTAAATCTCTTCTTACCCCTCACTGATATACTTGATGCAATAAATTTGTAGGGAGGTCATGGAACTGGATGTTTAGCATGCTACAGATGGTGTGTTTCATTTGGCTGAATTGGCCATGTACTTTGCTGTGATATCTTCCCGTCCTTAAAGTGTCTAATAGCCCCTTTGTTTTCATTTCATCATTGGAATGAGATTTGCTTTGTGAAGTATGAACATGTCAGGTTGCCTGTCTATTGCATGAAGGAGACTTCGGCTGACAAAATGGCTGACTTTCACAGTCATCATTCTACAAAGCAACTTTATGACTCCATTTCATGTTTCTGCATAGTTTTGCATTCCATTTGAAGCACATCTCTAATTCTTTCCTAATTTTTCCCCACTGAGAGTGGTACACATTTTAGTTCTGATTGCACTGGCATATTTACTATTGTCATATTTACTATTTCCTCCTAGAAAAATGACTCCTTCATTATTTGCTGCATCACTGATTGGTATTACAATATCCATGACTACCAGGAGGCCTCCATAGTCATCCAAGTTTTTATTTTTAAAAAATATCAAGAATAGCTCATGATCTTCATTGAAACTCCCAAATGTTGTGAACATCTGAGACTGTGCATACCTATGTGTAATGTTTATGCATACACATTCCTTTCCCAAAATTGCAAAGAATACACAGGGTCTAAAAATCAATTAAACCAGATCCATATAATTTTTTTTTCCTTTCCCCAAATCCACCACTAGTCCACTGTGAGGGTTCCTCGCTCAGCAAGGACTGGATACACCTCAGTATAGCAAATATGTACAAAATAATTTATTACAACACATCCTTTCCCCAATATCAGGCTTATTGCTCTGGGTCAACTCCACCCTTCTAGCCTTTGCAAAGTAATGTTACCGTATAAACTGTCTCTATGCTCCTAAGTGCTTTCTATGCTTTCAATACTCAGTTCACACTAAAGTCTCAAAGCAACATACAATCTTTTCCTGTTTCCAAATGTTCTTGCATTAGTTGCTTCAGTGTGGTTGTTCCTTTTTTACTTGTTACTCAGCTCCCAGCAAAGCTGCAAGCAGGACTCCCACCAGGATGCGCTGCTCACCGTAGCTTGTGATTCTGGCAGTTGAATGAAAATATAATACTTCTAATAGTGGCTAATCTGTAGGTGCCATTTCCACTTCCCCCTCTGCAGGCTGTTTGCTTTCACTTTTCCTGCTACACTCCCCCACTTCCCACTCAGTTGTAGCTTTTACTTTTGTAAGCTTCAAAGATTGGGTGAGTGAGGCTGCCTTTGGACATCAGCCCACCTTTGAAAAACCCAGAGTGTAGCCAAGCATCAGGAACACTGGCATGGATCCTTAAAAGCAGAAGTAGGCAATTAATTTTCCCAAAGGCCCCCATGAGAAACTGGGACTGTTGTAGAGGATCAAACCAACAGCTGCACTTCAACTGAGATAGTGGTGGGTAACCGAGCCTGGGTCCCCTCACATGGGCTGCTCCATATGAACACTCTGCAGACACAAAACACAGTCTTTACACACACACACACACACACACACACACACACACACACACACCCCATAGTCGGCAGCCAACTGAAGGAGCACATGGCGGCTCCTCAGAGACAGACTCAACTTGGCTTTTTCTCCCATCACCTGCAGCACACTTATTTATGCTTGATTCTAATTTCTAGTTGACCTCACGCTGGTCAGACAGGGACAGACAAAGGGGCAGATGTGGCCCAGGGTCCAGAAAATGCCCAAGTCTGCTCAAGAATGCAGTTCTGAGAATATCAAGAAATGTTTGGGGGAAGTTAGGGAAGCTTGTCTGCTTCACTGTAGCTGCTTTGAAAAGAGCAGACAGTAAGCCCAACTTCACACCCTCACCAAAAATATTAGCATTATATGTAGAGCTTTGGCTTGCTCTACAGTGGAGGTATCAGAATGTGCTTCTATTTCTCCAAGCAATCCTCTTTTTCATATGGAGGAAGCGAAGAGATGAAAATAATATTTCTTATATTGGCCTGTAGTCTCCTAATTGCTTAGTCGTTACCACATACTGCGTTGATTCATACCAAAGTTCGGAATAGTGTTTATCGTGTGCATGTAAATGCGTTGGCGTCTGCATACAAATATTTTGTCAAAGTGTTTGCTTTCTCCTGGCACATGCTGGCTCTGTTTATATTCAGAGCCATATGGTTATTAGGGATGATTTTTTTCATGATGTGCCCAAAAGTAAGTAAATGTTAACTTCCTCAAGATGAAAAAAAAAATCTGGTTTCCCATGCCTTTAGAGTACATTATTCTTGCAAGAGAATGCAGAGATGGAACATGCATGTATTTGAGATAGGTTCTGCTCCTGAAAATGGGTACCTGTGCTGATGGAGTCATCTGTCTTCTCTCTGTTCCATGAAGGAAACACCTGGTGAATTGATGATACCAAATAAGGAGGGACCATTCTATGAACTAGGCCCACGTTTTCAGCTGCTATGTGTTTTAGAATTTTCCATATACTGTAAGACAGATGTGTAATTCATTCGATTCCTGTATGTCCTTCACAAGCAGCCTTCCTGTATGCTTTCCAGAGGGAAAGCACCAGAGGTACTTTTATTGAATTCTTCATCATCTTTTGATCTTGTATTGCCACTCACTCCTTTCTTTAGAATAGCTGTGCTGAAGGAGAAATAGAATAGAATAGAATAGAATAGAATAGAATAGAACACCCTGTTTCCCTGAAAATAAGACCTATCCCAAAAATAAGCCCTAACATGTTTTTATGTGTGCAGCTAATCTAAGCCCAACCCCACAAATAAACCCTACTTAAGGGCCTGCACAGCCGGCTGGCCACCTATTTTGTGTGGTTTCTCATGGTGCTGTGGCCACGAGGTCAGGTGGGGGGGTGGAGCTGCCTCATGCACCCACACAGGCTTACTTCAGGGCCCCCACTGCAGCCATGTGCAGCAGGAGCCCATGTGACCACCAGCTCACTTCTGCCTGCTCGTGGCTGCAACAGAGCAGGAGCCTGAGCGGTGTGCTGATGCTGCAGCTCGATGCGAGGCAGATGTCATGACATGGATAGCCAGGGCCCTGAGATAAGTGGGTGTGGGGCACGTGGGGTAGCTCTTCCACCACCCCACCTCCCGGGGGACTTTGGAGGTCTTCTAGTTCAACCCCCTGGTTAGGTAGGAAATTGTATACTATTTCAGACAAATGGTTGTCCCATCTCTTCTTAAAAATTTCCAGTGTTGGAGCATTCACAACTTCTAGAGGCAAGTTGTTCTGCTGATTAATTGTTCTAACTGTCAGGAAATTTCTCCTTAGTTCTAAGTTGCTTCTCTCCTTGATTAGTTTCCACTCATTGCTTCTTTCCTGCCCTCAGGTACAGCAAAAGTCTTTTGTTTCTTTCTCTGTGGAATAACAAAGTTGGAAAGTCACTTCCAACTTTCTTATTCTTTACTATCAGCTTTACTATCAAGAATCCAGATAGCTGTATATTCTGTGTTTTTCCTCTTTCCCTTTATCTGATTGAGTTCAATATATCTTGCAGGTTCTTGAAATTGTTCTGACACATTTAAAAACAGTGTAAAAATATATTCATCCAAACATGGATGTGCAAATCATGTATCCCCCATGCTCACTCTTTGTTTCTCTTTGTGCAATCATGTACCCCCATGCTCACTGTCCCTCTAGATGCTTCTTCAGTGGTTCATGTCTTGGGACCTGCAAAGGTCAAGGGTAGCAACAATATGCATGTGATCCAGAAAGCATTCCACCCAAAGCATAGAACTGGTGATAGTGTCCTCTCCCTATAAATCATGTTGACTGCTTTGAGGAAAATATCAGGTTCCACGTGTGACAAATTGCACGTGTTGCCCTAAGACTATTCTAGACAGGGGCCATGGAATCCTATGGTCCCCATTCCATCCCCAGAGCATAGAAACTAATTCCCCCAGGATAACAGCCTGCAGCATTCCATCACCAGCCCAGCTGTGAGATCCAAAAGCTTAAAAAGAGCTGCTTCTTGGGAATAAGCAGATGGCAGTCATGGCCAGGAGACCCTTTGCAAAACTGTGGGTTGTGCTCCAGTTACGCCCTTTCCTGGATCAACAATCCCTATTCACGGTCACTGATGCCCTAGTCACCTCCCATCTTGACGATTGCAACATGCTCTACATGGGGCTGCCCCCTGTAAAGCATCCAGAAGCTCCAGTTGGTGCAAAATGCAGCAGCCCACATGGTTTTATGCAGACCTTGGTGTGCACATGTATCACTTCTGTGGGAACTGCATTGGTTGCCAATTTGCTTACGGGTGCAATTCAAGGTGCTAGTTGTCACTTTTAAAGCCCTTTATGACTTGGGATCAGGTTATCTCTTGACGATCACATCAACCTGACCCACTAGGGTAGCAAGGCAAGGAATGTCGTGGGTCCCATCCCTTAAGAAGATGCATCTCGTGGGACCCAGAAGAAGGGCCTTCTCTGTGGTGGCTCTCTCTCTCTCTCTCTGGAACATCATTCCCCCAGAGATTAGAATGGCTCCCATTTTAATACCCTTTGGGAAGGCCCTGAAGACATGGCCAGTGGGCCTGGGGAACCCAAAGCGGGATGGACCCTATTAAATGGCTAGTATGGATGTGTGTTCTTGCCAGGGTAAGAGGGTGGAGGTTATTATTTTATTATTTTTATTTCTTTTATCTGGTGTTTCCTTGTAAGCCACCTTTAGTCACCATTTGTGAGTAGGTGGCAATATAAATTTTCTAAATAAATAAAATAAATAAATAAAATAAAAATAAATGAATAATCTACTAGTAGTAGACCCAGCTTGTTCCCAGACAGAAGTTATAACTTATGCTGTATACAAGGATTCAAAACTTGTTACCTCTTTTTTATAGCTAAGCTAAATATCACAAATATTTACTGCCATGCTTCTTACAAATATTCAGCTCTGCCTAGGTTTATCCCATTAATACTGATGTCTGTGATTTAATTTGTTTTGCTTTTTAATGTTAAAAACACATGGGTGTTTATTCTGAAGTGATACACACACACACACACACACACACACACACACACAAAGGGATGAGAAACTGCTTTTTGAACAGCTCTGGAGCTTTCTTGAGAAAAACCAATTTGGAAGCTGCCCTGTTTAATTATTATAAATGGCAGAATCGAAAGAACTCTTTAAATTCATGTTCAAAATCTAGTAGGAGCAATTTCAACTTCTATGTATACATAGTAGCAAAGATCTCTTGTTGTTGCCGTCAGTTTACATTAGTGCAATAGTCCACAGCACAGTGTCCATGGGGGTTATAGGACCCATAACACTTCTTGATATCACCCACTGACCTCCAACTTTTTAACTATCATTTTTTAAAAATAATAATTCTTACAAGCTAGCCATAGCTTGCAAGATCCCTGCCTTCACTTATGAGACCTTGCAAGATTTATGCAAATACACACCCACCCCAATAAATCATGTTTTTATTCATCCGTTGTTCATTTTTGCACTCTGTGTTTGTGTGTGTTACTTGTTTATACCACATGTCACAATTTGAGCATGCGCACGGTTTCCCTTTAATATGAATTAAAATGATGGTATTAAGTGGAATCAAAAGTGGGCCACTGAGAGAGGGATCGATAAACGGGAATAAAAGGGTGACCCCAAGATTTCTAAAAATGTGAAAAACCTCAAAAATACAAACTACTATATAAGCTCACCAAACCTGGAACAGAGTACCTCGGGAAGCGATGGAGATTTTTTGCTATAAATGTATTCAACAACTATATATAGGACAGCTATTGATTATAGATGGTATAGATGGTGAAGTACAGCTAATACAAAGAGTGCTTTGCTTCTGAAGGAATTTCTTTTGACTGCAGGAATGCCAAAGGAAACAGCATTTTTTTTCATATGAAGTGAAATTTTGTTTCTCAGATCTCATAACTGCCTTCTAAGCTCTGTATATCCTGCACCGATCATATTTGCCCAGGTAATTTGCAAGGTTCTGGATCAAATATATCAATCAAATCTGTGGGTTCTATCTTAAATGTTGCTTGCAATGGATCCAGGACGGAAGGCTCGCCTTACGTTCTTATGAGATGCAGTGGCACAGTGGTTAGAGTGCAGTACTGCAGGCTACTTCTGCTGGTTGCCGGCTGCCTGCAATTTGGCAGTCCGAATCTCACCAGGCTGAAGGTTGATTCAGCCTTACATCCTTCTGAGGTGGGTAAAATGAGGACCCAAATTGTTGGGGGCAATAGGCTGATTCTGAAAACCCCTTAGAGAGGGCTGTAAAGCATTGTGAAGCGGTATGTAAGTCTAAGTACTATTGCTATTATCAACATCCCATCAAGTTTCTTCTGGCTGTTGCCATTCACAGGCCTCAGGAAGCCACAAGCAAAACAGGATCCTGTTCTTGTTTCACAGCTGTTGGAATGGTGAGGCTTACTGTCTTGAGTCCTAAGATTCATATAGTTATTACAAGCAGTCTTCAACTTACAACTATTCTGTTAGGGACTGTTCAAAATTATAATGGCACTAAAAATGTGACTTATGGCCATTTTTCACACTAATGACCATTGCAGCGTCCACATAGTCGTGTGATCAACATTTGAGTACTTTCAGTGGTGGGATTCAAATGTTTTAACAACTGGTTCTGAGGGCGTGGCTAGATGGGTGTGGCTAGATGGACATGGTTAGGGGGAGTGGCCATATGACTGGGTGGGTGTGGCTTCATCTTTTTTGCAAAAACCCCCCCCCCATTTTTGGGGCCTTCTGGGCCTCAGGAAAGCCTCCTGGGGGTGTTTTTGCTCCCAGAAGGCTTCCCTGGGGCTCAGGAAGGACAAAATGGAGCCTGGAAGGGACGTGCAGCTTCCGGGGGGGGGCGTTTTTGCTCCCAGGAAGCTTCCCTGGGGCCCAGGAAGGCAAAAAATGGAGTGGGAGCGGGGAGGGGGGGGTTCTGCTCCCTCCCTCCATTTTTTGCCTTCCTGGGCCTCAGGGAAGCCTCCTGGGCGAAGCAGTAAGACAGTGAGGGGAATCCCGGCACAGCTGATCATAGGAATAGCTGATCGTCGGGAGGGGGAAAAAAGACATACCTTGACTGGGCAGGGAAGAATGCAGTCAGCGATGTTGCGCATGCGCGATAAGGACTGACTGGGCGGGGAGGGGAGGGATGGGTGGAGAGGGACAGGGCTAGCCAGGGGCACAATTTGTCAGTTCTCCGAACTGCGCAGAAGCATAACAACCGGCTCTATAGAACTGATCTGAACCAGTAGAATGCCATCCCTGGGTACTTGGCAACTGGCATGTATTTATGACAGTTGCACTGTCCTGGGATCATGTGATCACCATTTGTAACCTTCCCTGCCAGCTTCTGACAATCAAAAGTCAATGGGGGGAAGCCAGGTTCACATAACAACCATATTAATCACTTAGCAACTGCAGTTATTTATTTAACAACCATGATGAAATCGATTGTAAAATAAGGCAAAACTCACTTAACAATTGCCCTGAAAAAAATCTTCAAATATATTTTGAAGACTGAGACTGAAGTGCTAAGGCAATAAGAAAATTGTTACTCTACCGCCACCACACACAAGAACACAAATCAAACCAATGATTGTTTTCAACTGAATGCAGAATATTTTGCTTATTAAATCTATCCATTACTAATGCAGTTGTAATTTTATCTCTGCCCTCAGTTTCTACTGGTAATTGTTAATTCATGGCAGTTTTAATTACTCTTTTACTTTGCCATGTAGGGCTCTATTATTATGTCTGAATACAATTTCCCTTGTGGAAAGAAGCCAAGGATGGGCTTGCTCTCTGGGGAAATGAACAACCGGAGTTTGTGTTTGCTTACAGAAGTGCCTAAACTTTAGTCTCAAGTGGCTACATCTTTATGGCACAAATGCATTTAGCTCTTGCTGACTGAATCCCAAGAGCCAGTAGCCCAGCTAGCTTGGCTTGAAACTATTCTCCTTATCTGAAAATATAGTCCTCAGAACCAAGGTAGAGACTGACTGGTACCACAAGCAAGATGCCATTTATTTCGCTTTCTGTTTTTAATTTACTTCCTGAGGCAAAATTGATCCCTTTGGAAGTCCATGGCCTCAGTATATACCTACCTTTTAGCTTAATTAAAAATAAAGAACAAGCACTGCTATTTCTGAGTAAATGTGTTACACGAATCAATTCTCTGCACTTTTAATTTCTTTCTTTCCCAGCTCTGTGGCATTATGGGAAACTTTTTTTTGTCTATCATGAGGTGTTTCTGAAATGCTTCCATATACATTTCTATGAAGCTTAAAGAGACAGTGAAATGGCAATATTTGGAAAGAACTGGAATAAGTTGTCTGCAGTTGAGGGCTAAAGTGAATGTATCTGAACCAAAATTCATATGACTGCTTTAGCAGATGCAAAAGGAAAGGAAAGGAGGAAGGAGGAAAGGGAAGGAAGAAAGGAAGGAAAAAGGGAGGGAGGAAAGAAGGAACTTTTGTTGAACAGTAGAGAATGAAAATAAACTCCCTACATGCAAACCATCACAGACCCAGATTTCTCTATGATGCTATATACTAGTTTACTTTCATTTAATAAAGTAATTAACCTGCTGTGATATCTTTAACATCACTTCCTGGAAAGAAAATCTTGATCCAATATAAAGATTGACATTCCTGATGCTTTCCAGATGTGTGGTAACTTGGACTCCCAGAATTACTGATCAGCAGTTTCTAGGCTGGGGAAGAATGAGATGCTGGATTTCCCAGGTGGGCTGGAGATTGATTTGGCCAGACCTATAGTTCTGGGGAATTTCAGACAGGGGCAGGAACTCGGACAGCTTATAAGTTCAAGACTCTCATGGCAGCTATGTAACTTCTCATCAATGGGAGCTGCACTAGTTGCCAGTCTGCTTCCAGTACATTAAGAGCCGTGGTGGTACAGTGGTCAAAATGCATTATTGCAGGCTAACTCTGTCCACATCCAGCAGTTCGACCCTGACCAGCTCAAGGTTGACTCAGCCTTTCATCCTTCTGAGGTTGATAAAATGAAGATGATGTTAAATAATGGGTAACGCTAAGTGTTACACATTTAGAATGAAGCCTTAACTATATCAAAATTTAAAAATAACTTTGTGGTTTATTGCACTCTATGCTATTTGCCAAGCAGGTGGTGTTGGTTTTCTTCCCATCTAAATGACAAAATGGATGGTTTTAAATATTATAAGAGGAAAAAGAAGTAATATTGATTTTATCCTTATTTCAGTCCTGTTTAGTCATTTGGTTCTAAAGAGTAAAAAGCTTAATGGGAAAACACGAGAGCATCCTCACCTGTTGAGGGACATGATTGATTTCTATTTCAGACTCTCAGTTTGGATGATATCCTGTTATTTTCCCAGTATTTAAAGGCTCTCTGCATATTTATTTATTAAATTTGTACACTGTCCAACTCTCAGTTGCTCTAATAACGGAACTTATGTTTTACTGCTACACCTGTTACATTTTATGCAGAAAATCCTAATGTAATCTAACCGTAATTTTTCATGCAGCCAATAGAGCTAAAGAAAACATGCTAGCATGGAATGGAGGAAGCAAGACAGAACCCCCCCCACACACACACACACACAACAAGTGTGTGACTAGTTTATAAAGGGTTGGGAAAAAAAGATGAAAAATTGGAAAGGACAGTCTTCTCCCTTCCTGAGAAAGATTGGCATTCTTCTTCTGAAGGCTTCTCTCCTCTGCACTTTGGGAACCTTTCAACAAGCAGTTTTTAAAAAAAACAGCTCGAAGAACATTTTTATGAGCTTTGCTTGGAAGAGAGATTGCTCTGAGCTCTTGCTTGGATGCTCCCAGCCCAGATGGAGTCTTTGGATTGTTTATTGAGAAAGTCCAAGCTGCAATATTGCATTGACTTGAGAGAGAAAAAAATCTCTGCAGCATCAAAGAAAAATATTTTTCTTCATTTTTAATTTGAATATTAGAAAGCGTGGTTTTGGCTGGCCTCAGGTTAATGCTTGTATATTTTACAGACACTCTGTTTTCTTTTACGGAATCTTGTGATATATTGTTCTAAATTGAGTTTATGACTGTTGCATGTTCCTTTGGGATAATTGCCATTCTGAAAGGTGTTGATATTTCTAAAGAACCGGAGACGCATGCATTGATTATAAGTGTGCGTTTCATGCCTAAGAGGGAGAAAAAAAATGCTTTGTTTATGCAGAACCTTTGCTTGAGCAATGTGGAATAGCAGTCTCTGTGCTCCCAATCTAGCACATTAGCTATTAGACAATCCAACCCTCACATGCATGTGTATATGTGTTTATGTGTGTTGTGTGAATGGGTGGGGGAAAACAATTTGTTTCTTTTATATTTCATACTCATGCATTAATATCCTTGAATGTTAATACAACTTGAATAGAACTAGCCGGGCTGTCTTTAAATGCTCTTGCTTGAAGCTCGTGATTGTAAGAAAATCTTGTTTAGAATGCTACCTGAGTTCTTGTTCCCTACCATTGAACAGCAATGCCGTCGCAGCCGAAAATGGGGTGTGTGGGGGCTGCCCCCCGCTCCAGGTTCTGTTTTCGCTGGCAGCGGGCTATCAAAACAAACTAAAAGCAAAACAAAAGGAGAAATATTTTTCCTTTTGCATTTGAGCATGCAAGAAGGGACAGGAAAGGAGAAAGGGAAAAAAGAAAGACAAAGAAAAAGATGGAAGGAGAGCAAGAAAGGAAAAATAAAGAAAGAGGGGAAGGAAGAAGAAAGGAGAATAAAGAGGGAAGGGGAAGGAAGGAAGGAAGGAAGGAAGGAAGGAAGGAAGGAAGGAAGGAAGGAAGGAAGGAAGGAAGGAAGGAAGGAAGGAAGGGGATTATAATAAGAGTGAGGGAGGGTCTCAGGGAAGTCCTGCCTTAGCACTTGGCTACCACAGATGCCTCCGCCCATCCCTGATCATGCCCATCATGGCCACGCCCAGCCCCAGCCCTCCAAGGTCCAAACACAACCCTGATGCGTCCCTCAATGAAATTGAGCTTGACACCCCTGTCTTAAAGTGTTCTATACAGCTGCATAACAGCCTAGGGAACCACAGGTCTTTCCTTTAGCCGTGGTTTAAGGGAGCCACAACTGACTACCATCCACATCCACTTACAATTCTTAGGCTGTAGCCAGCAAAAGACTTATTGTTTCCTACTTAGGCTGGAATCATATTAGTTTATGGCCTTGTAGCTATTATCAAATAGTTATTTTAGCAAGCCAATTTTGGGGGGAATGTGCAGGGCTGAGTTGTTTGTGTGGTGTTGCCCAGCTCCAGGCTGACTGGTGGATAGAAGGACTGTTTGATACTTTTCTTTCTTCTCCGATCATACTTATATTGTTAGGACACTGCAAGGCATGAAACCTATCAAGGCAATATTATTAACTCAAAAATTAAAACAACATGTTAGCCCGCTTCAAACCTCATCAATTAATCAATTGGGCCTCAAGGTTTGGACTTTGAACATGAGAGTTCTGAAGAGTGGCTTTTCCACTGCACTCAGTATGCCACCGATTGTAATTTATTTACTTTCATTTGTACATAGAAGCACTGCACTGCACTGACACAGAAGTAAAATGAGCCCATAAAAGTAACGAAAGGCAAGGTTTTCCAATAGCTTGAGCATTTAATTAAGAAAGATCAGAGCTGCATATAGAAGATGTTTATGGAAATCATAAATTTTTAATTAATGTCTTTTCACAGCTGAGCTGCCAAGTAAGGGTACTGAAAATGCTTTGCTACTTAATAAGCTGGGAGAACGATATAGCTGGTTTCCCGTGTGAAAGAGCAGAGTTAAAAGGAGTCCTTGGTCATTACTGCAATTCATGTTATCTCTTTATGGACTCATACTATTTCTCCTCTTTCATTTCAGAGGCTGGCTGATGAGGCAGAGAAGTTTCAGAAGGCCCATCGATGGCAAGACAACATTAAGGTAAGTTTGTAAATCTTTGAGTGGCCTCTTCTGTCTCCCCTGTCTTGGGCTCCTTTTTCCTATTCCTTTGGTTTAACATGATCTTCACTAAACTAACATATACAAGTAGACCTTGATTTACAACACTTCATTTAGTGACCATTCAAAGTTACAATTGAAAAAAGAGACTTATGACCATTTCAAAATCCCCATGGTCAGGGGTGGGCTTCAAAAATTTTAGCAAAGGGTTCTCTGCCTGGTTGCTGGTTGGCTATGGCCATGATGGGCATGGCCTAGTTGGCCTCCTGCATCACGACGGGGAGGGATTTTTGTCCTCCCTGGGCTCCGGAGGCTTTCCTCAAGCCTCTGGGAGGGCAAAAACAGCTTCTCCAGGCTCCGCAGGCTCTCTGGAATCCAGAAACAGGCCCATTTCCGACCTTCCTGAATTTCTGGGAGGCCCGTTTTTTGCCCTCCCCAAGCCCTGCACTTACTTACATCCAAAAGGGGCCCTGTGTGGACTCCTGGGACTAGTGGGGTAGGGTAGGCAGGGCCAGCCAGGAGTGGGATTTGGGGATTCCCCAAACTGCACAGAATCATAGCTAGGGGCTCTCCCAAACCCCTGCGAATCCCCAGCAGCCCACCCCGATTGAAAGAAAAAAAGGACAAGTACAAAAAATGGAAAGAAGGACATACAACTAAGGCAGAATATCAGCAGATAGACAGAATCTGCAAAGACGAAGTCAGGATAGCAAAGGCTCAGAACGAACAAAGACTTGCAACAAAAGTCAAAGATAATTAAAAAAAAGTTTCTTCCAACATATAAATAACAAGAAAAAAAATCAAGGAAACAGCCGGTCCACTAAAGAGAGAAGATGGCAAGGAAGTAACAGGCAACAGAGAGAAAGCAGAACTGCTTAACTCTGATTTCTAAAAGCAAGCTCCATCTTACCATCTTATCATGTGCGGATGCCCTGTTCTGGTCATTGATTTGTTCATTCATTTAATCAAATGTATATGGCCACCCATTTCACAGAATGCGATTTTGGGTAGCGTACAACAATCCAATAAAAAAGTAGAAATATACAGAAGTCATTATCCAAAACCATCATATAATAATGGTTTAAAACCATTTAAAACTATAAAAACTGAACTAAGACAGAGGTTCCTAGTTCTCTTAGTTCTCAGAGCCTCCCAGCTGTAATGAAAGTGAATAATGTCATTTTGATATCATTTTTATTATTACCTCTGCTCACACGTGCATGAAATCAGGACAATTCAAAAGGCTGAAGGCGAAGGTCAAAGTAATGGTTAAAGAGTTGTTTTCAGGTTGCCATGGAGAACTCCTTGGAAAGCTTGCCATTTTGCCATCTCAGCAGTCTGAGAGGAATTGTGTAGGTTGCCCTGCAGGGAGTGTCCAGAAAGATGATTCTTAAATCAACGAGGGCAGCAGGAGCCTGGCATTTTTCTTTGCATTTACCTTTTCCATAGGATTTGATGCAATTTCATTCCAGTTGAGGTAGGTTCTGGAGGAGGAAAGAGCAATTGGAATGCATGCCAAGCAAATGTTGCTGCTTTAATTTGAGTCTGAAATTATGGCACCGCTGCCAGGAAATGGGTATTCTGCTTGGAAATTCCGCCAAATGAAACCCAGGAAAAGAGATCTTCTTTTCCTTTCAGGAAGAGGATTAAGGAAAATAATTTCAAGCCAGTCAATCCACTCTTGCTAATCATCTGTTATAGGGGTGTAAGAGGAAGGAACATTTCTTTGATGCAAGCTGTTTTTGTTCATACTATAAAACGTTGCCCCATGGTATTCTCCAAATGTAGTTATTTATTTACTGAATTTCTGCACCATCCAATAGCCAAAGCTCTCTGGGCACTTCAGAAATTAATGGTGGAGACCATAAATATACAGATATAATAAAACTTAATGCAAAGCACTAAACAAATAAAACAGCCTCAGAATGAATCCAAAATAAACAGCTAGGGGAGGCTAATAGGAATGGGATAATCTAAATGATGCTAATAACTTTTAAAGCAAAATATTAAAAGGCTAAGCAGCCTGGGAGAATAAAAATGTCCCCACTTGACCCACTGTAGACTATAGCGTAAGCATCATTGGAACTTTTCCAAGAAGAGAAGGACATACCTCAATCCAGGTAGCACCACTGATTTTTTTTTTAAATCATTTGGCAGGGGTACTTGGAAAGCAACCTCAGAACATGACCTTAGAGGCCATGTTGCTCTATAAAGGAGTGACACTCCTTAGAATTAAACAGTTAACACTTTTGAAAAGGCCTGTTGGGACTCATGGATGAGCATTAGAAAAAAAAAGTCATGGAAGCTTGTTTTTATATATGAAAACAACAGTGAGACTATTATATGCTCAAAAATAGTATATCAACCTACAACGGAGGAATGGTTGATGAAAATAATGGAACTTGCAGAGATAGCTAAATTAATTTCATTAGTTCACTGGAAACCCCTTATAGACTTTTTGTACACAACTTATTCACGAAATAGAAAAAAATGCATTTATGATTGCTGGTTTTAATAATTAGGAAAAACGTGGTCAAGAAAAATAGTAATCATAGAGTAAGAGATAATTTTGTAATTGTACTTATACCGATTTTTGCTGCAAAGGATTTTGAAAGCGTCTCTCTCTTTTTCTCCTGTCTCTGTCCTTTGTATTTTTTTTAAATTAAAAAAAAAATTGAAACAGAAAGGAAGGATACATCCAAACCACAAGCCTTCTCATCAAGGGTTTCTGTGTTACTGACATTGTGTCTTGCTGGTCCAAAGAAAAGAATTATGACACACATGATTTAGAGCTACCTCATAAAGCAGGGTTTCCCAAACCATGAGGTATATCTTCCTGGGAAAGGTGCAGACAAGAGTTCAGGGGAGGTGTGAGAAACTTTTTCATTATATTGTTACAATAAATCTACCTTTCCTAAAGTTTTGTTTTCATTGTTCATTTGTGTTCTTTTCTGTGTATGGATTTTTAGGGGGGGGGTATACTTTAAGACTACACTCAAGGCAAAAGGTTTAGGAACCTCTATCATAAAGGATGGTCTTCTGGAGAAGTAAAATTGCGTGGTGCAGATCTTAAGTTTCATATTATTTTCCATTTATTTCAGTTCTCTTGCATGCTTTCATGGTCATGTGGGTGCCTGATTTGAAGTGGCTCAAAGCTTCTTGTGCGATACATAATTAAATGTCATTTGCAATTCTTTTCTAATAATCATGATGCATGAATGTGCATTACACAAAATGACCGTTCTGATGGGAGATAATCATTGTGCATTTAAACTGATAATTTTTGCAATGAGATATATCAGTTGGCAAATCCAAACCTGTGTTGAGTTGAGGGGTAGGTAATTGTTCTTATTTTGTTTCTGTTTGCTTAGCTTTATCTTAGAATCTGTCCATGTAAGTAATCAACTTTTAAATCTATAGCCCACTACAGAATTTTTAACAAATTGATCACAACTTGTTTACTAACAAAAACATCCCTTTCAGACACTTAAAATTACAATTCCAAGAGGAGAGGTTTAGCCACAGCTTTATTAATTTTTATCTTCCCTAAGTGGATCCTGCTGTTACCAGTCCTTTTCCTTGGCTACGCCTTAATATGTAAAGCCCTGATCATTGATCTGTCATGGTTATGGCAAAATGTCTAACCCACCTTATCCATTTTTAGCAAGCCCCAAAAACATAACAGAATGCTTGAGGGATTCTAGTGTCTTTTTGTTTGCTTCGCTGTTACACAATTCTCTTGGTATAAAATTTGTTTCTATGCTGTTTTTTTTTTAATTTCACTGTTTATCTTCACTGCCTTTTACTTTAACAACTTTAATTGTTGTGCACTGGACTGGATTCCTAATTATAACTTCAAAATCATTTATAATTATTAATTATGATTTTACTGTAGTTTGAACTACTTGGATTATGTTGCAGGCAGAGAAATGGAAGGTGGGCTCATCACTTACCTGTGGGAATTAGAAACCTAGTTGGTTCTTCTCTACTCCTGAATAAACACTGTGGGACTAAAGGATGTGAGAGGTGTATGGAGCTGTTAGGAATTGCTCTGTTTATCATCTTCAGTCATGGATCTCTATATACTTGAATTTCAAGGCTATTATTTTATGCAACTAATTATGAAATTATCATAGTCCTCAACATCTTGTGCTATAATGAATTAACTGGTCTTTAAGGGTACTCAAAGACTGTTTTGAGTGCAACAGATTGAACACAACAGCAACTAGCTTCTGGCACTCAATTCTGCTGCATGGATAAAGTATAAGCTGACTTTAATATCCATTGGATTCAAGTGGTAATTTCTCTTATATATCTGACGCAGAAAGCATGTGGATTTACCATATGCCTCTAAGAGTTTATAGCAGTTTTGTTTACAAATATGTTTTGGAAGGTTTCTTTTTTTTCTTTGCTTACATAGGTTTATTCAAACATTCTGGAGAACTGTTCCCACAATGATCATGTGAGATCTTTGGGAGGTGAGGTAATAATTCCAAAATAAAATGTTGCTGCATTCCAAAAAAAGCAGGAAAATTAATATCTTAGATACAAGTATTTTCCAAAAGGTGAGTAGGGTTTGAAAACAAAGTAATGTATTCTGGATGTAAATTTAGGTGGGGTGCTAATTGCAAATCCACATCAGGCTGTGAAATATTTCAGGTTAGCCCTAAATTGGATAGACCATAAGACACCCTTATGGACAGAGGATGGATTTTATGTGTGAAAAGGCTTCTAACCTAGATAGCATCCTTCTAATACTGTGGAATGCACTTATAAGTAGAATCAAAGTCTGTTCTGGTGAAGATTAAATGAAGTTATTGCTTTTTTGTTTGGTTGCTTGGGTGATGGGATTATTTTATATAGAGATGAAGACAGAGACATATATAGATAGGCATAAATGATTGGAGGGAGCAACTACTGAAGGTCAGTGAAAAAAGTCTTATGGGAAGAAAAATATTTCCCCATCACTCTTCCCTCATCGCACTAGGCAATCTGCACTGCCTGCCTGTCTACTTTCTTCACTAAGACACATTTCTTTCTTTAAAGGGAGTTAATGTGACATTCCGTTTACTTCTTTCGAGGATCTAAGGGCAAGCACTGAGTGCTGCTAAAGGCTGTTGTTATAACTTTACACTTGAGTGAGTCTGAGACCTAAGACTCCACTAGAGTATCATTTGTGAAAGACAAAAGAGTGAAACACATGCTGAATGGCAATGGCTATCCCATGGAGGATTCTGATGCCGCAGTGGAAATTTCTACAACAGATACCGGTAGAACAAGAAAGGAAAGTCAGTAAGGGAGTGGGGGCGGTGGGGAACAGAGAATAGAAAAAGAGATAAAGACAAGAATCAAAGAATCCCCAGGGGACATGTAGAACAGCTTTTCCCAGGCTGCTGACCTCCAGATATATAATAGCAATAGAACTTAGACTTATATACCACTTCACAGTACTTTACGGCCCTCTCTAAGCAGTTTACAGAGTCAACATATTGCCCCCAATAATCTGGGTCCTTGTTTTACCGACCTCAGGAGGATAGAAGTCTGAGTCAACTTTGAACCTGGTGAGATTCGAACTGCCAAATTGTAGGCCGCCGGCAGTCAGCAGAAGTAGCCTGCAATACTGCATTCTAACCACTGCGCCACCACAGCTCTTGCATTTAGAAGGTGCCAGTGTGTCATTTAGGTGGTCTTCATAAATATATTGTAGTAAAGAGAACTGAAGCTAAGCAATGTTGACTTTCACATTCCAGCTTTTTAAAAAATATAAATTTGGCCCTTTGAGGAAACTCCCTGGCCGTTCTCTCTTCCCCTGGTCTTAAGTGAGATTTGTGACAACAGCTTTTAAAAGCAAAGCCAGAATTGACAATGCAGATATGTGGATTTCTCTGAAGAGCAGGTGTGAAATTAACTTTTCCATTGAGGTATCATTCTATTTCTGGTGATTAAAGATTCGTTACAGCTCTGAGGTAAGAGATTCAGTACACCGTTCATAATGGAGTCAGTTTAATTTATTTAACTGTGTATAACCTTGTTGTTCCTGTGTCAAAAACATAAGCCTTGCTGAATTCTTTACTACCATCATACCTCCTTGCCATTCCATAGTCTTCATTGTATTGGAGATTGTGGAGAGAGACAGGGAGATGGAATAATATATCCCAATATCAATTGTGAACGAGATAGTTTTAATTAAGTCAGTATAGCTGTCTTGAGCCATAGTGGTGCAGTGATTAATATTACAGACTTAATTCTGCTGACAGCCAGAATTAGATCCTCATTGGCTCAAGGTTGGCTCATCCTTCCATTCTTCTGAGGTCAGTAAAATGAGGACCCAGATTGTTGGGGCAATATGTTGACTCTGTAGACCACTTAGAGAGGCCTGCAAAGCTTATATGGAGCTGTATATAAGTTGAAGTGCTATTGCTTTTGCTATTGTTCCCTTATGAGTCAGAATAAACCATAGTTTCCAGGCAATGTTACAGGGTTTCCATTTGTCTTGTAGGATCTAAGTGGAGACATAGCAGATGAAATGAAATGGAAAGGTCCTTGGAGATTCTAAGGGCTTGTGCAGTTGCAGTCATGGGATCTTCAGTACTTTGGCCGTCAAGGCAACTTATTTGTGACATTTCTTTTGGTACATTTTCCTAGAGCTAGTTTGGCCTTTGGGAAGAAATAGCTTTCTCACTCCATTATTAAAGCTTAGCAAGACTTTGTTTTTCACTGGACTGTCATATTCTCCAAACTATACTGGTGCTCAGCTTTTGAGAAGAGATGTTTAATACACAGATCTATTTATATCCTTGTATGCCCTAGTCTTCCAACAGATCCAGACATCTGAGAACCTGCACACTGTCTCTTCCTAAGGTGTGCGTATCAATAGCAATGTGTAGGAACAATGGTGGCATTGAGCTTCTCCTGCCTGTGGCGAGAGAATAGAGGACAATCCCTTCCACTCAGGTTTGACTTTCATATGTCTAGCTTTCATTTCCATAACCCAAAGCCAGAATCAAGTAGAGTTTTGTTATCTCAATATTACATAATAAATGCTTGGAGAAACTGTTTTCTCCTTGAAGACGAGTGACATCTCCAAAGCTGCCTTGCTGACAACTCTAAATTTCTAGTTCAGAGCCCTGATTCCCACAGGAACAGCTCCTCTCCCATCCAGATATTAATAACATAGTGAATGCATAAGTGCAGGAGGCAGAGGGCAGCCACTGCATTTTGCTCCCTGTCCATTCAAATAAGCAGACATGAAATGAGCAGCAAATATTGTTGCTCCATAAACCCCTCAGCACAGGGTTTTGTGTATTCCATCTTGACCTGTCCCTTGATGTGACTGCCTCTGTGGTTACTCAGCTGAATAGCATAGGTGCAACTAAGAAGACTCTCTGGCTTTTCAAGCTGGGCACCAGGCAATTCAGATGAAAATAGTTGAATCTGAATAACAATATAGAGGAGCAATTAAATTTTATATTTATTCCATCTGTTTTTACTGTTGGCGTTATCTATTGGCCTATACCTATCTCAGAGGTCTCCAAACTTGGCAACTTTAAGACTTGTGGACTTCAACTCCCAGGGAGTTGAAGTCCACAAGTCTTAAAGTTCTCAAGTTTGGGGACCCCTGACCTATCTGATAATTTGTAGAAATAGTAACCCAAGGAATATTCTTTTTATAAATAGCTCAAGGCAACAAACATATCTAACCCATCTTCTTCCTCCTATTTTCCTCACAACAATAACTCTGTGAGGTGGGTTGGGCTGTACAGATTTAGGTTCTCAGAGTCAGAACCAATAGTCTAAGTCAGTAATTGAAGGAAGGCATTGATCCGGATGGAGGAACTGGTCAGTTAGAATCAGGATCATAACATGATAAGCAGAGGGTCTTCAGATTTTTTATATAGATTTGTATAGAAGAATATTTCTCAATTGGATGTCTTTCAAACAGGTTTAAATTGCAGCTTCCAGGATTTCTAGACAGCCTACTGATTGATTCTGGGAGTTGCAGTCCCAAATTATTTCAAGTGTGATTTGTTAGGAAAATGTGGTATAGAATGTACACATTTATATAGAAGACTTCTAGCTTCTGGCCATTTTAATCATTTAAGCAATGTTCATAGTAGGCTGTCATACTCCCATGAAGTAAAAGGAAGAAGAGGCAGCCATTACAGGTCAAAAGTGAGAAACGTGTGTTGGGCATCAGCTGGCAGAAATAAGGGATCATCTTGTGAAGTAATGCTCTGCTTTCAAAAGAAGGACAAACAGTGAGGAGGATAGGACAATCTTTTGCTAAGACCTTTACAATGTCAGTGGTATAATTATCCTGGAAATTAAACTAATCTGAAACTAACTTAATATCAGGGGTGGGATTCTACCAGTTCGTACCTATTTGCTAGAACCAGTTGTTAACTTTCTAAGCAGTTCGGAGAACCGGTTAGAAGAAATTACTGGCCTAATCCTGTAAGGGAGGCAGGAAGGAAACATTCTGGTGTTGCTTACAGAAACTGCCTCTCCATTAACCCTTATTACATTCTTGGCAGGACTAGATTTCCTGTCTCAGGAACTTCTTTGGAGTTTTTTTTCCTTCCTTTGCTGGTACTTTGCTTGTGTGGAGTGACCATTCAAAGTTACAATGGCACTGAAAAAAGTGACTTATGACCATTTTTCACACTTACGACTATTGCAACATCCCCACAGTCATGAGAGGCCAGGTGAGGAGATGCGTGCATCAATGTGAGTGATATTGAGTTGGCCACACCCAGCCAATAACATGACCATCAAGCCATGTCCACCCAGTCACATGACCACCAAGCCACGCCCACCACCTAAGCCACGCCCACAGAACTGGTTGTTAAAAATTTGAATCCCACCCCTGCTTAATATATCTTACAGCAGAATTGTCACACAACTATTTTACTGCCCAATTTTGACTTTAACACTTAATGTGTGCACTGAGTTCAAGGGTGTAGAATTATGGTCAATTATGGATTTAAAAATCACCTTTCCCAAGTCATTTAATGGGCAACATTGGTTTGCATTGTTTCATCCAAAGTTACCCAGAGGCACTCAAAAATGGCACAAGATTTTTTTATACATATTTTTTAGAAAAACAGCTCCTTTAAATGTGACATATTGTCATCCTGGTTCTGCTTGAGTTGCACATATATTTAGCAGATTTAACCCACCATTTCCCAAAGAAGCAATTAAGAGCTTAGCATGGCTGTTTAAACAAGGAAAGCTAGATTTAAGGTATGGAATTTGACTCTTAACAGATTTGTGATAGAAGTATGATTTAGAATTGTAAACAGTGACAGTGATTAAGAGTTTCAGCAGCCTGCCCAGAAAAGCAGATCAATAAATGATTCAGGATTTAACATTTCTATTAAAATGTATGACTTACCAAGAGACACTTCATGAATTTCTTGGCATTAAACAAGTTAGGCTAGATGATTCTAGGTTTTCTCCACAAATCTTTAAATCTCCAACCCATAATAACATGTTTGATGGCTTGGAAACTGGCTTATGCACCTGGCAGATTAATGTCTGTAGGTCTCACTCCATTTGCTCTCTTTGCTGGTACCCAACAGAGTCTAATAGAAATGACTTGGGCTACAAAGAAGGGAACAGTTAAGTTTTTTTTGAAACAATACTCCCACAGAGTGCTGCCATGTTATATGTTGTTATCTGCAATTGGCAGGTCTGTAACCCTTCTTCTAGGATGGTGGTAGTGACCTCCATCAATAGTGCAAAGGCCCTTTCTGTGACTTCCTTTTTCACTCCAGACAGGAATGCATCTTTGTCTATTACTTGTGACCCACGTGCCACTTGTGACCCACGTGCCATCATGTAAATATAAGCAAATCATCTTTCATCTCTGTTATCTCAGACATTCAGCAACCCCAAAATAAAGAAGAGCTTAATGATTTCTTTCCTGGCCCTCTTCATCTCTGATATGCACAATTAGCTCATTCTTCTTGCGTTTTTTGTTTCTCTTCTGAAAAACATTTTCAACTTTTCCTTTCCTATTCTTCCTCCACATTATTGGGAGTTTAGATTATTATGGGTAGTGCTGTGGTGCCAAGAGGATAACGTTGATCCTTATGAGGCAAAGCAAAAGGAATGAAAAGAGTCCATTTTGCTTTGTTAGACTGGAATCAAGTTTTGAAACATTTTTTTTTTCAATCCTTTCCTTCCCATCCTACCAATTACCAACAGCTTTGGTTTAATTCTGGAAATTAGTTGAGAGAAGAACAGTTTCTCCAACCTAACTCACCACGTTGAAGATCTAAACAGGGGCATGGAAGGGGGATCTATCATCTATCTATCTATCTACTCTTCTACTCATTGTAGAATACCTTATGCCACCAGACTCGAAATTCTAAAACTAGAAAACCTCGAATTACGCCGTCTTCGGTCAGACTTAAGCATGGTATATAAAATCATACATTGCAATGTCCTACCTGTCAATGAATACTTCAGCTTTAACCATAACAACACAAGAGCACACAATAGATACAAACTCAAAGTAAACCGCACCAAACTTGATTGCAGGAAATACGACTTCAGCAATAGAGTGGTCAATGTCTGGAATACTCTACCCGACTCTGTAGTTTCTTCCCCAAACCCCAAAAACTTTAACCTTAGACTGTCTACTATTGACCTCACCCCTTTCCTAAGAGGCCTGTAGGGGGCGTGCATAAGCGCACCAACGTGCCTACCGTCCCTGTCCTATTGTTTCTCTTATTCTTCTTTTATTTTTCTTATATGTACCCATTTCATGTATTCACAACTATGTATACACTTGTACTTATTATCTTGTAAACAATTGGCAAATCAAATAAATAAATAAATAAATATGACCTTTTCCCCTTCTCAGCCTAAGGAAGCTTAGGGTCCCTTTCCTGCTTTTATTGCAGGAGCCCAGCTGAGACTCTGTAGGGATAATTGAGCCTTTTTAGGCACCTGTAAGGTAACTGTGCCCAAATCTATCACCAGCAAAATAATCACAGGACAAATTAAAATGTGTGCTACTTATTCCAATCCTCCAACAAATAAAAGGAGAAGGAGAATAGGACAAAAAAAGAAGGGAGGCCCTGGCTAGAGAGATTTTCTAGCCTCTGTTTATCTTCCCCAAGTCCAGTTGTTTTAATTTTCAGTCTCCTTTCTCCTTGAACACATTCCACACACACCTCCAAAGAAAAAGCCTCAGTGATTTTAAAATCCTCTTACTGCAGTTGCTGCTGCTGCTGCTGCTACTACTTTGCTCTCTATTAACACATTCTGTAGTTCACTTGCTGCTACGTGTTAGTGTATCATAGGAGCTGTCTGTCCGGATTAGCAGGAGACAGCACTGAGTCGGTGAACAGCAGAAAAAGAACATTTCCTCTAGCCCAGGGATCAGATTTCTGTCATTGTAGGGCAGATTCCTATCATACTTGCCTGTGGCAAAGAGTTGCTGGTGTTTTAAACCATGCAGATCAATAAGCAGGTATTTCATCGAAATCATCAGCAATCATACCAAGCAAGAGTGTGTTTTGTCGGTGACATATATATATATATATATTTTTTTAAAAAAATCCAGCTCACTTCTTTAAATGTCAAAATGGTTTACAAGAAGTCATAAATTCAGCAAAAAAAGCGCAACTGGGGTTTATTTTATTTTATTTTATTTATTTGATTTGCCAATTGTTTACAAGATAATAAGTATAAGTGTATACATAGTTGTGAATACATGAAATGTTATCTATAAGAAAAATAAAAGAAGAATAAGAGAAACAATAGGACAGGGACGGTAGGCACGTTGGTGCGCTTATGCACACCCCCTACAGACCTCTTAGGAAAGGGGTGAGGTCAATAGTAGACAGTCTAAGGTTAAAGTTTTTGGGGTTTGGGGAAGAAACTACAGAGTCGGGTAGAGTATTCCAGACATTGACCACTCTATTGCTGAAGTCGTATTTCCTGCAATCAAGTTTGGTGCGGTTAACTTTGAGTTTGTATCTATTGTGTGCTCTTGTGTTGTTATGGTTGAAGCTGAAGTATTCATTGACAGGTAGGACTGCTTGAAAAAATAAAACCGTCTGTTAAAAATGCAAAGAACAGCGGTCACTAAATATCAGTGGAGATTGTTAAGAAAAAATACGTTGCAGGGTTTAGATTGCAAGTGGCAAGAGGAAATCACAAGATGTTGAAAGAGAAGGCATTGTTGAGCATGCTTATAACTTCCCTGTAACACAATGAAGAACCTTGGAAAGGGTCTCCTGATTTTCTTAAGCAGAAAAGGGGTTTGGTAGAAAATAGAGAAAAAACTCTTTTTTCATGTATTCCCTTCTCACCCATGTTTTTGCTAAACCCAATTATGATGAGTTAGAATTGAACAGAGTGCTGCTTTGAGGAATGTACTAATAAGTAGGATAAAAATGGGCAGATCTGTTCAAAGTGGAATCCAACTCTGAACAGATCTGCCCAGTTTTATCCTACTTATTAGTAAATTAATAAATGCCTCAAAGCAGCACTATGTTGTGTTGGATACCACCTTGGCAAGTTATGTGAGAAATTGGACAGGGTTCTCAATTCTATCACCTGTAGCCTAGATCCTTACCTTTTCTGATTGCTGAAAGCCTTCTGGGAGGTGACAGGAAGCTGGGTCAGATTAGTAGTGAATACATCCTTGACAGAGGGTTAATGTCAACTATCTTGAAGGAGGGAGTGGTAGACCCATCCTCAAAAACCTATCACTCAACATGGCAATTTTGGATAATTACCAGTCAATTTCTAAAGTTGCATTTCTGAGGGAATTCTATTATGATGGAATTGCAGTTGGCAGTTATGGAGAGCTCTAGAAAAAAATAGATTGAGTATCTAAAGTGTTCTGGCACATATAGATTTAATCCTGACTTCCCCAGAGAACAGGACTATAACCACAGGTGGTGGTTGGTTGGTTGGTTGTGGTTTTTTTTTTAGATAGGTCCATTTTCTTGTGGGAGTTCTGTTTAAATTGCCTTGTCACTATTCTTTGGGGCATGAAAAGGGTGTTAGTATTAGATTACTATTTTGTAATTTGTTTATTATTCTTATCGTTTTTTAACCCTGTTTATGGCAGAGGGCTATATAAGGCACTCAGAGTCAGTAACAATTGTAGAAACATCTAAACATAGCTAGATGGCTAAATAAACACATAGGGGGTCTGCAGACATGAAGGCAATAGTAACTTAATTTCTGGCAACTTTTGGGAATGAAAGACAGCAGGACATGGAAGCACCCTTTAATTATCACAGCCATTTCAGAAACCTGACAATTGCAGAAAGAATTACAATGAAAGCAAGCAGAAAAGAGTAATTGGAAATGGGTAAGCTTTCCTCTGTGAAGTCTGTGACTACATTTTATTACTCTGTATTGGCTCCTAATGGTTTTCCTCATATAAGGCCTCCCTCCCTTTGCCCCAAAGATATTGTGGTTAAGAATTTGAGAGCAGAATATATTGGCCAGAGAAATGAGTTCTAATTAATATTGGAGGTGGCTTGCTGTCCATTTTTTAAAATATACTTTTATTTCAAGCAAGTGGCGTGGCCACTGTGTACTTGGGAAAGAAGGGACATGAGTGGCTCCAAGGAACACCATGACAACATGAGTAACAAACTGTTTGCTTTTGCTTGTGGGTTCAATCATTGGCTTCAGTTGTCTCCCCATTTCATAAAAGAACTAGGCCCCAACTGGCAGAGCTTACCCCTTAACCTCTGGAATGGATTTAAATTCTGGGTTGTCCAGTGCTTACACTGAGAGCCCTTTTTTAAATAAAATAGCCCTTCCCAATGTTGGGATGGTAGCTCCTGGAATATTTTTTGCAACAATGGCTGGAAGTTCTCTATGCTTGGGTGACCAACACATCTGTAGTTGGGGAAGGCTGCTGTAGATGTGCTGCTATCCTTGAACAATCTCAAACAACAAGTTCCATTTCTTTTGAGGATATTCCTCTCGTGACTCTCATTTGTCAAATAAGAAAGAAATAATTCCCACTGTATTAGTTTTCTTCTGGCATTATGATTTGTCCTTCCCTTTCCACTTTTTAGAAAGACTACAAAGATGCATCTCTTCAGTTTAACTGTTAGTGCTACTTTAATGGTAGTGCATATTTTTTGTATTATTTTAATATATTTGTTATTATTTATCTGTGTATTTTCTTTTCTTATACTGTAGGTATCATGGGTGAAATTTTTGGATAGAAAATTGCTTTATATATTTGATAAAAGAAAAGAAAATAGTTGCAGGATATTTGTGTGGAACTTAGAAAGATTTAGTTATATTCACTCAAAATCATGAGGGTGAAAGTATTTGTGTATGTACCCTCTGTGTATGAGTGACAGTAATGGTATAGAAAGGAGCTGATGCATGAGACTATATAAACAGCTAAAGTTAACTGTAATGGTCTGTGGGGAAACATTATATATACAGTGAAAGAAATAAATGCAGCTTCATTTGCTGCAGTAGCTGAACACCTCACAGGTTTTAATATAAAGAGAAAAAGTGAAATGAACAAAGGCTTTTATGCTAAGGCAGGGGTAGGGAAACTTGGCTCTTTTATCACTTATGGACTTCAACTCCCAGAATTCCTGAGTGAGCCATAAAAGGTTCCCCATCCCTGGCCTACTGGTTTTTCAGTTGTGGGGGAAATCAGTTTTTGACTTGAATGGGACTGTTTATATTGTGTGTGTGTGTGTGTGTGTGTGTAAGTTTTCTTAAGTTTTCGCAGGTATTTATATGTATGGTATTCAGCTTTGTTCGGGTATTTTCCCACGTCATTATAGTTGTGCTTTTAAAATTGTAGCAACGTTTCGGCAGAATCTCATCTGCCATCATCAGGCTTGTGTATTGTGTTCCACGAACACAATACACAAGCCTGATGATGGCAGGTGAGATTCTACCAAACATTGCTACAACTTTAAAAGCACAACTATAGCGATGTGGGAAAATACCCGAACAAAGCTGAATAACACACACACACACACACACACACACACACACACACACAAAATTGATTTCCCCACAACTGAAAAACCAGTAGGCCAGGGATGGGAACCTTTTATGGCTCACTCAGGAATTCTGGGAGTTGAAGTCCATAAGTGATAAAAGAGCCAAGTTTCCCTACCCCTGTGCTAAGGCATTGATCATGTCCAGAAAGTCTCAGAAAGTAATGGCATTGGATGATCTTGTCTGGGGCTGGTTTGTATTTGGGCAGGAGGCATCCAGGCAATCTCTTGGCTGTAAACTAAGCTGCTGGATTACTGCCTAGAAAACTATCCTGCAAAACTGTCTAGAAAAATCCATTAAATCACCAACTATCAAGCTGAACATGAAGAGTTGAGATTTGACTTAATGTAATGGTTAATTCACAGACTAATCAAGATTCAAGAGATGGTGTGGTAAACAGGCAGCTACAAGGTTTCTCATTATCTGCCAAGAGGTCCACCTCCTCTCCATTTCACAGAAAAGTCACTGAGAAATAAGTGGAGTAAGGCCACATGAGTAATAATTCAGTTGCTCAAAATTCCCATTACCTATCCTTTTCAGCTCAATACATTTTATGAGGGAAACCTTCTGTAAGAGTCTTGCTTCTGGTTTGAGGAAACTGCCAAAGCATAACATTTTATTTAGAATAGTATACAAGAAATACATATTTCAGACACCATGCATCTAACTGGGTCTTCCATGTTGTGTGTATAAGGTTCACTACAAAGCAGATAAAAAAGAGTTTTCCACGAGCTGGAGTTAACAGCATTTCCCTTCAACATTAATACATACTGTATGCAGCTAAATTGATGACACTAGGACATGTTCTGTTAACATAGAGCTATTGTATTTGCTTTTGAAAATGCATCCACCATTACTGCCTTTGCTCAGTTGGACACCAGGATTCTCCCCTGGGCTGATGACAGCTGTTATATTCCTGGTGGAAGGAAAGGCTTTGCTTTTATGCCTACATTCTTAAAGCAGTTTCCCAATGAAGGAGAATGTTATGGTTTGAGCTCAAAATCTATTTATATAACGCTGGAAAACACACATTTCTTGCTTTTTCACTTGTTATTATTTCTCTCCCTTTCTTCCCCTGTGCTCCACTGATGTTAGCATTTTCATCAGATTCTTTACTTTATTACTTCTGGTTTTGATTACCTACATCTCTCTGGTAATCTTTTAAATTAGCCCGCTAACAGTAAAATCTCACAAAGGCAAGCTTACAGAGAGTGATGGTGGGAAAGAAACGCGGCCATTTTTGAACTCAGTGAACTTCCCAAGAATGTGTACTCTCCAAACCCAAATCCAGGCACAAATGTCATCTTCTTTGCTGAATGGGAGGTATTGGCAGATGAGTTTATTGTACTGCACATTAGTCCAGGGACGTCATAAGCACTGCCAGATTTGTGAAAAGTGAATAGTGACGTGGTTCTAGAAAAAAAACAACCATGTCATATGTCTGGAAGTAGATACTTTTTTGTGGCATTTGACTTTAATTGGAAGGATTCATTGATCGTTCCAATGAAAGAGTGGGACTAACCAATCAAACCTTTATTTTCAATATATCTTCTGACTTTGAAACTATATAACTTTATTTATCCACCTGGCTTCCCTCTGTGCTGGAGTGTCTTACTCCTGATCTGGGAGATTCCCCAGTCCCACTCCTCCTCCCCACTATGTCCCAGTGTCTTAACTAGAAGAGAAAGCCTTCTGATTGTCTTGCCAAGTTCCACAGCTACCCTCTGCAACTCAGTTGATTCTTCTGTCAGCAATGGAGATGATTACTAGGAGTTTGTGTCTGTCCTCTATGTCAGTGGCCCCCAACCTTTTTTGTGCCACGGCCCGATACTGGCATCACAAAATGATCCGTGGCCCGGTACCGGCATCAGCACGCATGGCAAGGTGAGCCGAGCGACCGGCCAGCCAGCCGTCCCCTGCTTCTCCCCGCCACCTTCAACTCCTCCTTTGTACCTTTGTCGATGGGCTTCGGGGTGGTCGCTCGGCTCGCCTTGCCTTGGGTGCTGAAAGAATCCTCGCACCTTAGTTTTGTTCGAAGCCGCCCCCCCCCCCCCTTCGATGAAACTAAGGCGCGAGGATTCCTTCAGGACCCAAACGCCGCTTTCCAACCGGAAAAGCTCACCGGAAGCACTTTCTCATCAAAACAAGATGGCGGCGCCCAGCAAACCGGCGGCCCGGTAGAAAATGTTCCAAGGACCGGTACCGGTCCGGGGCCCGGTGGTTGGGGACCCCTGCTCTATGTAACAGACAAAGTAGGCAGAGAATGCTTTTTGAAAGTTTTCTTCCCCTCGCCGCATTTGGTCCCATTCTATTCAGGTTTCAGAGTTATTGGGTTGGAAAGAATAAAAGAAGAATAAGATGGCCCTAGGCCCATTTCCTGAATGGGCAGTTTAAATGGCAGGGAGAAAATACCTGTTACACTAGGTTTTGCTCAGAATCCTTAGATATCAGTCCAGTCAGTTCCTGGTGTTTGCTTCAATATGAATTCACACCTAAACCTTCCTTCTGAAACAATTTGCATGGCTTTTGGTTTTGTGGTTTAACTTTCAAGTCTGTGAAATTCTTGGGAGAGCAAAAATCGTGATGACTTACACCAAAGAGAGATCAGTGCTGCACCTTATTTTTATCCAATGCCCTTTTTCCATGGATCAGCCTGCAAGAAAGAGGAGTCTGTAATATGCTAGGAACTCTTCTTTGCCCCGGCAATAGCCACAGTCTCATTCCGCACAGACCACTAAGCTTTATGCCAATGAAAAGGGGTATGTGGCCATTGCCAGCATCCACCGCATCTGATTCAGTGCCTATGAGGGGCATAAAGAGGTTAATTATGTTCTTTAAAATGATTTATCATGCCTGTGGGCTGCTGGCTTATTTTACACCGCAAACTGTTCAGAAATTCTCAGGAAAATGTTTTAATGGTACCAATCGTACCAGTTAATCACGATGCAGGTAATTAGGAACAAGCCACCCAAATCCGATATGCTCTGATACTTCTCCGCAGAATGCGGTGCTGCTTTATCAGGATAGCCCAGAGCTATTCTCTTGCCTACCTGGATACTCTTCACAGCATGCAGAAGCCGGCTCCTCTCCCACTGCTCAGTGATTGGCAGCTCAGCAAAGCCAGAGCTGCTGGTTTCTTTATTATGCTCATCCAAGGGGAGATGGAACTTTACTATATAGATATACATATTTATATATATTTTCTTGAACATATAAATATATATATACATCACACCTTCCAGGAAATTTTGGTTTGGCCATAAACCTACCTGCTCATTTGCCATTGAAAACCAGTGAGAGTGCACTTCATTGCCAAACGTTGGGAGCAAGGTAGATTTCAAAAATATATTGGAGCTAAACTATTCAATACTGAAATTGCATTTCTTTCACTTGTTCATGTGTACCTTGACAATATTAGATCCACCTGTCTAATTTAAAACGTTACTGTTTGGCCAAACTGGTAGTAAAAATCCAGCTACCGGTTCGGCTGAACCAATATTTCTTTCTTTCTTTCTTTCTTTTTTCCTCCTGATGATCAGCTGTTCCAACAATCAGCTGTTCCAGGATCGCCTCACTGTCTTTCTGCTTTGCCCAGAAGGCTTCCCTGAGGCCCAGGAGGCAAAAAAAAATGGAGCAGGAGGGGTGCTGCAAAAAGAAGAAGAAGAAGAAGAAGCCACAGTCATCTAGCCATGCCCACCTAGCCACGCCCACAGAACCTGTAGTAAAAGTATCTTTAAAATGAGTCATGTGGATCAACCATCAATTAACCAGGAATATTTGATTAAAAGAAGGGGCATACTTTTCCAGTCTCATAATTCTCCCTCATTCTGTTTTGATTAAGACTTACCAGCATGTACTAATCATTTTATCATTAGTATGTAAATCTAATACATATGCATACCTCCAAACCCCCTCAGTGTACTATAGATATGATCTGGAAGAACCCCTTCTCATAATAAAATATGATAGTCCTATTATTCCCTCCATTCTATGGTTATAATCTCTGTTGGGGGAAAAATTAAGAAGGAAAGGCAGAAAGCAGAAGTGGTATTCAGCAGGTTTTGACCAGTTCTGGAGAACCGGTAGTGGAAATTTTGAGTAATTCGGTGAACCTGCAAATCTCACCTCTGGCTTGGAGATTTTACAGTATCCTTCCCCTGCCATGCCCACCAAGCCACTCCCACAGAACCGGTAGTAAAAAAAATTGAATCCCACCACTGGCAGAATGGTTTTACCTGGGAGACTGAATATAAGATATTGCAGCTCTTAGATCACAACAGCTGGCTATTTGTTCGATTTTAGTCTTCAAAATTCCTCGCCCAAGAATGAACCTCTTGTGTCTCCTGCTTTATTGAGAAAATAATTTCTCCAAAACCTACATTTCCTTGTTTCTTTTGTGGATGGTTCTGACTAAACATTAGCAGTACCATTTGTTTCCTGGTATTTTTTGAATGCCTTGTACATCTTCCTTATTTATTTATTGGGTATTTACTTGCCTGTATTTTTTTATTGTTCCTTGTGTTTTTTTAACCAAGTGTATCATTAATTTTGGTCATTTCTCTCCTTCACTCTCTTAGTATGTCATTTTATAACCTCAAGCTGGAATTTATGACAGATTGCACTGAATGTGGTTATTTTTGTGTTTCCATATGAATGCGCAACAGCAGATGCTGAGTGTTTGGAATGCATCAGTGCTAATGGCAGGACCATTAAACATTAGAGTCACTCACTGCAGATGGGTTGCTATGGAAGTTCAGGAGGAAATGAAACAAGAGTGAGAATGAAAGTGACTGTGGGCTGTTTCTAGCAATCATTAGTTGGGCAAACAGTCAAAAGTGTGATTCCTGCATGGATTCTCCCCTTCTCCTTCCCCTTCCCTTCAGATTATACATGAATAGTAACATTTTTAGATGTGACTTTCAGGTCTCTATTGATACAGACTTTCAGGTCTCTATTGATACAAGTCAGTGGTGGGCTGCAACTGGTTTAACAACCAGTTCTGTGAGCGCATGCATTGCATGCGCAGGCTTGCTTCGCGCATGTAGGCTCACTTCACGCATGCAGACACGCAGCATTCAAAAATCACCAATTTGAACCTGTGGGCCCGGTAAGTAGAACAGCTGAGGCATGGTAATCCATTGTGGTGCTCGAATCATCTGAGCTGAAAAAGATGGAAATATAAGACAGGATGGGGTGGGTGGCCGGGGACAAAGGTACCAGTTTGCTAGAACCGATACAAACTGGTAGCAGCCCACCACTGCATTAAGTTACATGTTTCTATTTCTCACACACACACACAAACATTTCTGTACTTATAGGACGAAACATTGCAGTCCAAAAATCAAGTACTTAAGAAATGCTGTATCTACAGCAGCTTTTCCCAGCTTGGTGTCTTCCAGATATATTATCCTTCAATTTTGATAGTTCCTCTGGCTGTACTGGCTGGGAGATTATGAGAGTTGAAATGCAGTATATCTGATGGATACCATGTTGGGAAATATTTTTATATAGCAAAAGCTATCTGGAGTACCTATTTGTGGAAAAGCAGGAATACACTTTCCTTTTACTTTCCGTGTGCACACTCCAGGTAGTATTATGACCCAGATGGGCAAGGCAAGGCAGGCTTTTAGAGATCCTTTATTGACCTCAAGAAGTGTTCAACAAGCACCCTCCAATGACCAGTAAGGCTCCACTCCACCCTGAAGGCAGCCACCCTCAGTCCCCCAAACAACAATTTGGTTTCAGGAAAAACTATCCTGTAATCTGCAACTCTTACACTGCAAAAACATATGGACGACACAACTCGACCAGGGCAAAACAATAGACGCAATCTACATAGACTTCTGTAAAGCCTTTGATTCAGTGGTACACGACAAACTACTCCTAAAAATAAAATCCTATGGTATCTCTGGACAACTGAATAACTGGATAGAAGCATTCCTGTCAAACAGACAACAAATGGTCAAAATCGGGAGCGTCCTATCAAATCCAGTACCTGTCAATAGTGGTGTTCCCCAAGGCAGTGTTCTAGGACCAACTCTCTTCATACTCTACATAAACGACCTCTGTGATCATATTAAGAGCAATTGCGTTCTCTTCGCTGATGATGTAAAGCTGTTCAATACCACAGACAATACTGCTACCCTACAAAAAGATCTTGACTATGTATCCGAATGGTCAAACAAATGGCAACTTCAAATCTCAACAAATAAATGCTCTGTCTTACATATTGGCAAAAAAATCAGAAAATAAAATACAAGCTGAATAGTCAAGATCTTGTTGATGACCCAAGCTCTGTAAAGGACCTTGGAATACTCACCTCTAATGATCTAAGTGCTAGAGCACACTGCAACTACATAGCCAAAAAGGCATTAAGAGTTGTTAACCTAATCCTACGTAGCTTTTTCTCTGGTAATATCACACTACTAACCAGAGCATACAAAACATTTGCTAGACCAATACTCGAATACAGTTCATCAGTCTGGAACCCACACTACGTATCTGATATTAGCACAATTGAGAAAGTCCAGAAATATTTCACAAGAAGAGTTCTCCACTCCTCTACTCGCTGTAGAATACCTTATGCCACCAGACTTGAAATTCTAGAACTAGAAAACCTTGAATTACGCCGTCTTCGGTCTGACTTAAGCATGGTATACAAAATCATACATTGCAATGTCCTACCTGTCAATGAATACTTCAGCTTCAACCATAACAACACAAGAGCACACAATAGATACAAACTCAAAGTAAACCGCACCAAACTTGATTGCAGGAAATACGACTTCAGCAATAGAGTGGTCAATGTCTGGAATACTCTACCCGACTCTGTAGTTTCTTCCCCAAACCCCAAAAACTTTAACCTTAGACTGTGTACTATTGACCTCACCCCTTTCCTAAGAGGCCTGTAGGGGGCGTGCATAAGCGCACCAACGTGCCTACCGTCCCTGTCCTATTGTTTCTCTTATTCTTTTATTTTTCTTATATGTACCCATTTCATGTATTCACAACTATGTATACACTTATACTTATTATCTTGTAAACAATTGGCAAATCAAATAAATAAATAAATAAATAAATAAACAGCCCATATATAATCAGGAAAGTCCACAAGGCAAAGTCCAGATAGAAGACAAATGTCAGTCCTCAGAGGAAAGACAGTCCTGAAGGCAAAGCAAAGCAAAGGGCAAAAGCAGTCCACAAGGCTAGGGCAAGACAAACGATAGTCTAGGTGGGGTGACCTTCTCCTGAGTATCCTTGCAGCCCTTCTCTCTGCTTGCCTCCCTTCCCCTCTCCATGCCCTTGGATCGCATGGAGGAGCCAGCTATCAGCACCACTGCATCTCAGCAGCCGATCCTCCCCTGTGTCTGTGAAGCTCTCTGTCCGGTCAACCACCTCCCCCAATGCCTTAGGGCTTGGGACAGCATTGTCCTCAGATCCTGGCTTCTCCAAACATGCCAAGGGAAATGTGCCATGCCTGTTGGATGGTCCCGCTTCAGACAACAACAACAACGAACCGGATTCCGAGGGAGCCATGACAGGTAGTATCCAACCATATCCAAACGCTGATATTCTGCTTCAGACTCGTCCCAGCTTTATTTTTCTTAGTTTGTTTTTGCCAGTAGTCATCAAATCTATAATTCTGCATTTTGTATTACTAAATCTTCTCAGTATAAGGAGAGGATGCAGTATATCCTGGCACTACTATTTTTAGCCCTTCAAGTCACAGTGTCCTTCAAGCTGGGTAATGCTTTTATTGGGACCAACTGAAATAATACAAAGTATGTTCTTTCTGAATATCTTCATCAATTAGGATGCTAGAACAAGCAAGGAGAGGGGAAAGAAATAAGAAAATCTTTAAAATAGCTAATTGCTACTGCCATGAGATCTTGAACCTAGATTGAAGACACTTTCTTACCATCATATTTTTCATCGCCCAGTTCCTCTGATGTTTTTGAAGATGACAGGTATATCATCCAAATGGCCATCTCACCTTTACTCAACATGAAAGGAGGAAAAATGCTTGCATTACCACATCGACTCATGTTCAGTGCGGACATACATTGTGTACATTTATCTGATCACATGCAAAGATAATCATTTTTTAAAAAATCAGGGGATTTCATATGAGGAATTGTCAAGCTATAAAAACCCCTTTCCCTTTGTAATGAATTAGGGTCCCATCCTGCCAATTATTTCAAAATGAAATATGATGGGCATTGTAAGTTCCTTTGTCATCCAGACATACTAGTTTGACTTCTTCCAGCATGTATGGATACTAGTTGCATCCCAGGAATAAGGGCCTCGTGACCTGATTGGGGTCCCACAACTGGAGCACAATTTAAGGAGCAGGTAGCGAATCTGATATTGTTTTTGAAAGAGTCAAAATCCATGAATCAGTAGACAGATTCTGAAGTAGCAGAAAGATCCTGTGTCTCAAGGCAGCGTTTACACATTGAGTAGTTAGTGGTAGAAGTAATTTATGTTGCACTGTATCCAGAGATCCATTTCTAGAAAGAAAAAAGAAAAAATGGGATGACCAAAACCAGCTGTCTCTCTTTATGATTACCTTTTATGTATTTTATGTATTTCATATCAAGTTGCTCCAATCTAGGAATCATCTGATTGGCTAGAAATCATATTATTTTTCTTATAGCCAGCTGGATAGTGGACTGTGTTATTTATATAAAGCTGGGCTTCCAACCTTGGCAGGAGAAGAAGAAGGTGAATTGAATGGGAAAAATCACCAGAGGTACTTCTGTCCTTGGGAGAAGCCTTCTATGGCTATCCATCAGTCACTCTTCTTGCCAGCTAATATGTAGAACTCCAGCTCCATGACACTTGGAATTGGAGAAGGCATGGACCAAAGAAGAGTCAGGTTCAGGCATTTTACAGATCTGTATATCCTTTGCCTGTTGTGAGATTGTTTTGCTTTTTTATATAGGTTCACTAAATTTTTCAGAAGCAGAAAATGCCTCCCTTGGAAGATCTGCAATGTTCTATTGCAGCTTGGCACTGGTACCCTTTTTAAAACCCAGCCAGTGACGAGCCTAGTTCTGCAGACTCATCTGGTAACAACAAGGAAGAATAAGAAGCCACCTAAACCTTCCCTGTTGCTTTGATTTATGCCTGGACAGCTGGTAGGTTGGATGTTTTGGTTTGGAACGAGTATAAACCATGTTGCTCGGCAGATTTCATCATCTGGTTTGTGCTTCGTCTTTCAGAGGAGAAACAGGTGCAAAATGTACCTATAAAAACTACCAAAGGCAGCTGGTTTCTCTCTTCCCTTCTCTATAATTTTCTTTATGTGCTCCATGCCAAAATAAAAATACAGTAGAGCTAAGGTGTTATTACATTTCTTTTGGGTGAATTCAAACCAGCAGCTGCAGCTTAAAAAGTACCTGGTAATAAGTTTATTTGTTCCTTTTTTACAACTGGACTTATAATGACCATGTAAGGGAATTACCTACCTGTATATTATCCATCATTGTCCCTTCTGATGTATTCTGCACCTTGAACCCATCTCCTTGGATACAGTTTTTCTCCAGATGTATGTACCAGCATGTGTGGATTCATACTTGTTCCCTCTTATATGCTTTTCTGGACTTTCCTGTCTTCCAGGTGCCTCTTTTCCATCTGAGGCACATTCAGATACTGTATAGGTTGTCCTTTAACTTATCAATTGGGACCGATAATTGGGTCATTAAGTGAAGTTGTCACTAAGCAAAACTGCAACTGTACTTAAAATCAGATTTCGGCTTTGCTTTGCTTTACAGACCTGCGACAATTGGTCACAAAATTACTTTTTCATCACTGTTGTAACTGTGAACAGTTGTTGAACAGGCCAGTCATTGTAGTGCAGGGATTGGAAATCTTAAACACTCAAGGACTCACAAAGGTCCTAACCGGAAGCCCCCTGTTCAATTCTGGAGCCGACCGGAAGTTTGGTTCCCCTACCATAGAGTGTCCTCCGAGCGCAGCGTCCTTTTCCTCTACCTGTCCTAACCGAAAGCCCTATCAATAGTGGAGCCAACCGGCGACAGGGAGCCACAGCAGATGGATGAAAGAGTCACATGCGGCTCTAGAGCCGCAGATGGCTGACCCTTGCTGTAGTGGAATGCATGAATAATCTTGAGAAAAGGGGAAAGGAGATGCTGCCTAGGAAACCATCCGACTAGAGAGGCAAACATTTAACAGTCAAAGAAAAAAACTTAGAACTTGCCCTTAACAGGTCTAAGAATGAAAAATGGCAGGCAGGAAGTTTGTACTTTCAGACTTGCAAGATATGGTTAATGTAGCCTTGCAATAAGTAGATAGTTGTGTTGTTTCAGGCATGCCAGGTAAACCAGAGAGGAAAGTCATTAAACAAGGACTACCTGTTGCACTTTTTCTTGAAAAAGTATAGGAAGTAAATTGCTCCTATCCAGGCTAGTTAGATTGAAACAGAGCAGGCTGAAACTGTAAACAGAACTTGTCCTATAGTGGTGATGGTGGTAGCGGGGAATGAGATCAGTGAGATGTGGAAAATAAGATAGGTTGAAATGGACCTTATGAAAGTTGAAAGATTCATGATGTCCCAGCCTTCATTTATGTTCTGAACTGACTAGTGGAGTCAGAGCCTTTGGGTCTAGAGTTCTCAACTGAATCCTTGTCTGATGCTGTGTGTGTTGTTATTATATGTGTGTGCATGATAACCCTAGTTGAATGTTCAGTAATTAAAGCTTTACGGCAGCGTGATGGTTGGGGAATTCTGGGAAATGAAGTCCATATGGTTTAAAGTTGAGAAACAGTATTCTGTGTAATTTCATGGGAATGGCAAGTATCAAACCTAGGACTTTTTCCTCTCCTCACAATCTTTGTTCTACAGCTATATCTAGGAAAACTCAAAAACAGATATTTCTGCAGCCTTTCTTTACTAGACTGTATTGTTGTTGAATCTTTTTAATAAAAATCAGTGTGCATTCTTTATCAACAGAGGGAAACTTTGAAACCAAATTCAAATGTAAAATCAAAGGTTTACTTCATTTACTTCAAAGTGAGCTAGTTCACCCTCTGTTAAATAAGGAACTTCATTATACTCTGAGATAAACATATGTCTTCCCTGCTGAAGGCTATATGCTGACTTTTTAATTGAAGAACTTCAATTCTTTCTTTGGGGGGGGGGGAAATAAAACCCTATTTGGATGGCTTAATAAAAACCCTTAAAATCTGTGACTGGAGGCCCTGATAGATATTCAAAAAAAAAGCTTTTGGGCTTCCTCATTCAAATGCATATACACAGACAGAGACACATATACATAACATTAAATAAAAGCTGTGAAATATTTTGTATCAGTTACATTTTGAAGTGCTAAACAAATTGCTTAAACACCAAGCTAAATGCTAACTCTTGGGTCTTAAAAGTCTCAGATCATTAAAAAAAAAAAAAAAGATTATCCAGATTTATTTCTAAAAGCTGTAGAGGGTGTGGTGTTGCTCCAGTTTGCAAATCATAATCAAGAATCCTTCAATCCATTGAACCCAAGGCATATCTTTATTTGGACGGTGCAGCTATGCCCAAGCTTTGTTTTCTGGCTCTTTACATTTTATCCAGACCCCAGCTCATAAGGGAGACAGATACCCTTAACAGCACCAGTGCTAAGATAATATTTTACTGCCTAGCCTGACACCAGCCAAGGAATGTATAGTCTGTTCCGCTTTGTCATTGATACCCTGAAGGAAAGTCTAGGAGAGGCAGTGGTCGGAAACAAAGGTAACTGGGGCATGGTAGGTTCGGTGGTAGGGATAGCAAATTAAATACCAATATTGTTTTTGGCTGATGCGGGAAAGATGATTAACACTTAAACTCATTTGTGGAAAAAGGCCCTAAGACAGAAGTATTTCTTTTGCAGTTGCAGTTATCACCTTAATAAAATGTCATTAGCCATATGAGCAGACCGTTTGCATGCACTGGCCAGTACTTTCTATCTTATGTTGCCCAACAAGAAATACAGGAAGACGAAATAAATAGATTTCATATATGCCTCCTCGTCCTCCTCTATCATTATCAATCCTTCTTTCTTTTTTCTTTCTTTCTTTTCTTTTGTTAATCTGCTCTGGCATCTGAGACCCTTTTTTTTGCTGCCAGTTATGTATCCCATTTTAAGAAATGCTTCGTAGTTGCAGAGAGAGTTATTTCCTTGTTTATGTGCATTTGGCAGGATTATATCAACTGCCTTTAAAAGTTGGCTTCTATATAAGCAATTTTCTGCTTCATAAAATGTTTATTACTGGTTTTCTCCCTTCTTTTGTTCTATATTTTCTAGCTCCCATCATTGCAGTTGTCTCCTCTTTATAATCTTCTTTTCTTATATCATATCCATGAAAGAATATTGAGTGAATGCTTTATGTGGAGCAAAATTACATGCTTTTGAAACATAGCTTACTTCCTTGATGTCCCAATGAGAAGTTTTTACTAACGTGACTGTTCCTTTAGGGGAAATTTATAGTGGGAATGTAATGGAACGAGCAAGACAGAGCAATGTATGCATTGCCTTAATGGACTTGGAAGGTAATCATTGTGGATAGTATAATACTCATGAAAAATACAGAGCTGGTACTATTGGTTAGAATTCTACATACATTCTATATTTTCTGTTTTCCATACCCTGCATTATTCTATAGTATGTGTGTCTTTTACAACTGTGCACTTTTTAAAAATGATTCAGAAGGAATACTCCAGACATCAAACAAGCATATAACATCTCTACTATTCACTTAAGTAGACCAATTGGGGGGGTGTTCAAATGTCACCCTCTCTTTTTGAGGTTTACAAAGCCACCTCAGAAATGTCAGTCCTCTTCATTAAATGGCAGAGAGGCACTGCATTCACATGAGACCTGAAGCTTTTCTCCCAAATCATTTTTGAAGCATGCATAGTTCTAATGCCTTTGATATAACATGTTTAATTTTCTCCATAGATGTGTAGAAGACCCATAATCTACATTTTTAAAATGTCACTATAGCAGAGTTATATAATTGCAGTTTTTATATTAGTCAAATTTCAGTGAATTGCATTATTGTATATCTAGAGTGACCACCTGAATGGAACAGCTTGTTTGTGTGGATCTTAAAATATGAGATGCCTCTATACTGAAGGAATATACGTTTATATTTTCATCCTGTACATTTGGTCATTAAGCCCAGCTAAACAGCGAAAAATAATTTCAGCTCCCCATTCCTGAAGGAGATGCAAAAGATGAGATAACTAAATTGATTGTAGAGAATAAACTTGCATACAAACGAGTTTAGCATTTTGCAGCACCCGAGTTATATCACCGAGAGGGAATTTCAGATGGAAAAATTTAAGGAGGCAAAGAAAATATACAGCTTCTGCTACTTCCAAGGATCACTCCATACCTAGATTAACCATTCCAGTGGCTAAGAGATTCCAGGTTTCCCCTTATGTGCTAGGAGTCCAAACTACATTTCTGATTCTTCTTATCCTCCAGCAGAGATTGGAGTGGGTTTCAATGCAGAGGATGCACCAGGATATATGTTCCAGAACCTGGTGAAAAACAGCAACAGCAATTAACCAAATTAAATAATTAGCCAAACAGGAATTTTAACAGGACAGCAAAAGAAGCTGCCAAAGATTATTACATGATTGTGTATGACTAAAGTAAAGCATTAGCCTGAGCTCAATGCTGAATATGAATTAAAAATGTCTAACTGGCCAGCTCTTGTGGTAGAGCTGCAAAAGGTCTTCCCACGAGTAAGGAAACATCGCAAATTATTGTGATGCTATTCTCCCTGATAAGCAAGAGAAAGACAAGGTCATCTCTCTGAACCTACTTATATAAAGGTAAAGGTTCCCCTCGCATATACATGCTAGTTGTTTCCAGCTATAGGGGGCAGTGCTCATCTCTGTTACAAAGCCGAAGAGCCAGCGCTGCCCGAGGTTCTCTCCGTGGTCATATGGCCAGCATGACTAAACACCGAAGGTGCACAGAACTCTGTTGCCTTCCCACCAAAATGGTTCCTATTTTTCTACTTGCATTTTTACATGCTTTCAAACTACTAGGTTGGCAGAAGCTGGGACAAGTAATGGGAGCTCACTCCATTATACAGTGCTAGGGATTCGAACCGCCGAACTGCTGACCTTTCTGATTGACAAGCTCAGCATCTTAGCCACTGAGCCACTGCATTCTTTATATATGTGTGGTGGAATGTAGTCCAGTTACATGAGGGAGGGGCTCTTTGCCAGAGAACAAAGAGAAAGTGGAGTTTGGAATCCTTGGATTGCAGGAAGAGGAGGAAAGTACATTCATGCCTCCCTCCCTCCCCCCAGTAATTCACAGAGTATATCATGCAGATAGTTGCTTCAGTCTGGCAAGATTCTGTCTGTAGAAGAACAGCAATAAAGAAACTACTTAGTAGTAACTCCCATTACTACTGTCATTCTAGTTCGCTGAGCCTGACATTAAGGATCTTGCTGTTGATGAGTTTTACAGAAGGAGTCTATCTTCAATAAGCAAGAGTCTTACAGGATAGGACTGGTGATAGGTCAGGCTATACTAAGGATCCAACAAAATAAAAATTGGACCAGTGGTAGTGTGGACAGATGAATCCCACCTGTAAATTCTCATTGAAAATCTTTTAAGCAGGGCAGTTCTATTTACTGCATTAGATAATTAGTGTTTTGTTGAAATTGGATCTCCAGGAACAAGGCAGACATTATAGAAACAAAATAGATGGAGGGAACAGAATCTATGCATATGTGGCAGGAAAAATGGAAGGAAAATCCTGATGTGGGGTAGTAAGTAATGAGAGGACTTGAGGCTTTCCATGCTGTGGATAGATACAAGGACTGTAACAGAATATAACGGTGATGCTAAATAATGTTGCAGGAATTCCTCATAATTGTTGATAGCGCATAGGAGAGGTTAATATACTCAGAGATGGGTTCTGAATCTAAGAGCTAGTCTAGTTTCATCTCAAAATGGGAGACTGACAAGCTCAATGGGAAGGGTATGCAATGAAATTCCTGGTGCACCAGAGTTTATTAGGGCTTTTAGATATATTCCAATCCTTCACGGAGTTATCCCAGTCAATGATATAAGGGAAGGAGAGGACAAATCCTTGGACATTATAGTGCGGGATGCTCTAAGGATCAGCTTTCTCTCCCATCATATTTAAAATTGAGGTGAAACTGGTGGGAATGATCTTCTGTTGGTTTAAAGTATCATAAATATGCTGATGATGCCTAGCTTTAGTTGTTGATCCCAGGCTGAACAGAAAAAGTGGCACCCAGATCCAGTACTTGGAGATTGTAAGGAACTAGATAGGGTAAACAGATTTCAGGTGAATACCACCAGAGTGAAGTTACTGTTGCACAGAAACCCTTTGGTTCCATGGTATTTCCATGTACAGTGGTACCTCGGTACTCATTGTTAATTGGTTCTGGAAGGCACACTGATAACCAAAAATAAGGAGTTCCAAACAATTTTTCCCCAAAAAGAAGAATGTAGTGAGTCACAAGGCAGCCAACACCAGTTAAGTTCTAGCTTGTGCTTTGAGCACCAAACAAACAATAAGTGACAGACAAAATTTTCATGTCAAAATACATTGAGTACCAAATTTGATGAGTTTCAAAGCAGTTGAGTACCACTGTATTGTTCTATATGGGATTACAGTTCACCAAAAAGGGCAAGTGTGCAGTTAGGGATTCTCTTAGACTGCTGGCTCATGGAGTAGCAAGCGAAAGATGTGGCCAGAAGAGCTTTTGGCATTTTGCCAGCTTCCGTGAAGCTGTGAATTGCACCCATACCTAGATCAGGAGATGCTGAACACATAACTTGTTCCTTTGTCATTTTTTACTTAAGACTACTACAATTCATTCTCATGAGGCTGACTCAGAAGTTGCAACTGCACAGAATATGTGTGGAATAATAAGCTCATCAGCCAAGTGGTGGTAGCTAGTTTAGCAGAATATCACTGATTCTGCAAGAGCTGCATTAGAAGGCTTCTGCACCCAGTTCAAAAAGTGGGATTAGACTTATAAACATTGTATATAGCTGAATTCTGATGTATCTTGGGGACATTTACTCCAGGCGGAATCTGCTTATTTCATGTGATCATATAGAGAAGGAATGCAGTCAGTAGCACTATTCTTAATATTTCACATATGGAGGCACCATTGGTTTTAAATGGAAAACCAAAGGGCCTTCAACCAACATTTTCTCGTTTTAAGATATTACTACTGGCCATGTGTCCATAACAATGGTAAGAAGTATGGTATCTCTTTCCTCAGTCTGCTCTACATCAGATTGCAGCTTGAATTTAATAATCTTTGATACTGACCCTACTGTGCCCATCTTTCCAGATATTTAAGGTAGAAACCTCTGGCTTTTATTGTAGGAAATTTATTCTCTCTGGCTCGATACCATGTACCTTTATGATGCTGGTTTAGTTCAGCCACCGGGGCTACTGTACAGTTTGGATTCAACTGATAGTTTCAGATAATGCTTTTTTGTTTGTACCAACTCGTCTGTTAAATGTTTAGTTTCCATAAGAATTTTAAATTATAATGGTTTATAATTTTAATGGTATTGTTATAAGAATAATGTGTAAACGATATAAGAAAACATGTAAATGATACATAGCGTAGTAGAGAACATATACACTAATTTATATGTACAAATGACACCGGTACAGATGATATCTATCATTTTATTTCCAGCACTGTATTATTGAAGTCTGTCTTTGTGTTCCAAGCATGTCAAGAAGGGCAAAGGCAGCTTAGCACCCCATTTCATTTTTTTATTCTCCCTTAATTACAGACCCCACTTATCAGCAGAGAACAGAGAGATTGTCTCTTTAACCTTCAACTTGCCCATGTGGAAGGTTTACCAAAAAAAAAAAAAATGCTAGAAAATAAAACCAAATGCTCTAATTTGCAATCATCTTTTCATTTCAAACCCAGTTTTCATTACAGCACAGAAAGTGCACTAAAGCTGGGTTTATAACTCCCTTTTAGATAACAAATCACATTTTCTTTTGGCTGGCAAGTGTGTAGAATTGATATTTTTCCCCCCCTTCCATTTAATAGGTTTGTGTGTTCAGCAATGATCTTCATCAGCTGAAACCCTTTATTGTGTTTGATGTAATGTCAGCTTTCATTATGCCATAAGGGCATGCAGCAAATTCCTGTGTTAAAGCACCAACCTTGCTGTAGAGTCATTTTGAGTAAAAGGAAAACAAGAAAATTGTTAAGGAGAAAATGCACAAAACCTTGGCAGCTATATATATATATATATATATATTTTAATGAAATTAATCAAGGAAAAGGGGGGTGCTTCCCCTCTGTTTTAGATAAAGAAGATGCTTTTTTTAATGTTCCTGGCATGGTAATAAGATTGGAAAGGCATGAGGATAGACAATTCTATTTTTTTTTTTTAAAAAAAGTCAATGCTCTAATTTGAGTGCGCGCAGATACCATTCAGTTCATTTATTTGAAAACTCAGAGCAACAAGCATGCATGAATGTTCATATGCATATTCATGCACATTTCTGACAGGTTTGTTTTTTTCATATGCATTTTGTATATATTTTCTGAGCATAAAATCAGAACTACAAATGTGCCAAGCGGAGGGGACTCGAATCAAGCACAAGTCTTTTCTGGCAACTCACATTCGGCTAAATTTCTAACGTGCTACTTTGCAATTCACTAGTAAAGAAATCTGCCAGCAGAGCAGATACACCTGCCACAAGTAAAGCCCAAAAGTGAGGAGAAGCAGGGAAGAATTGAATTCAGATCAAGACAGATTAGGAAGATGCTTACCAAGTTGGCACAAACTAAATTAGGGTGGAAGTTATCCTAACTAATCTTCACCCCAATCAATCCAATGGTAAACGAGGAACCTCTTGAAGGTTAGAAGCATTTGGATTCAGCACTCATTTATCCAACCTTTTGGGGCAGCAGCAAGAGAGGTGAACCTTTTCAGCACACGTTGCAAAATTCTGGAAAAAAATGTGGTTTTTTTTCCTGTATCTCATGCTTTGATCATTCTATATATTCGGGAGATCCAACATTAACATATTCCAGGAATGAGAAAGATCTGACCTACAGGCTTAATGCAATCCATCAAATCTCTGCCCAAGCCTCCTGCCTTCACACAAAGCTCAAACCTTTTTCTTCATGCCACTCCTCTGCTAAGCTCTGCCATCTCCTCAGGAAGTATATTGAAGTAGAATTTCTTGAGATTTCCTCTATTGCTCATCTTTCAAGGATCACTTCAGATACTTGTTGTTTGGCATTTTGCCTAACTTGTAAAACTTTTCTGAAAAGAGAAGTGAGTACAGCTGACTCAAGTGTGAGCTAAGTAAGGTTTTGCATGGTCTGCAAGCGAAGAAGCTCCTTGGGATTAGTTTTATGCCAAGTGCTTTGTAGAACAAGACCTTGCTTCAAATGGTCCATGTTACACACATTCTTCTTGTCACTTTATTTTATTTACTTTGCAATTTCTGTGCATTGCCAAATAAACTACATTCCTTGTCTTCTTAAAACTGATATTTCACTTCTTGGAAAAGTATTGGTTTACAATGATAAATTTTCAGAATGGATAGACCTCCAGGGTTTTTATTTATTTATTTTTTATTATTTTTTATTTGTTTTATTTTTATTTTATTATTTTATTTTTATTTATAAAATTTATTGACCAACCATGTTACCATATGGTAATTCTGGACAGTTTTCAGTCATAAAACATTTAAAAAGTAGATAATTAAAATTAACATTAAAACCTAAGCACACATGGGGAGGGCAAAGGCGGAGTGGGAGGGGAGATGGCATCTGTTGTTACTCGATCAACCACCTCCACTGAGCTACTTCCCAATTGGGGCCCCAAGCCAACTGGCAGAACCACATCTGTAATGATACGGTTGGGGCCAGCCTCACATTGAGGGGCAAGATGTTCCACAGGGAAGGAGCAACAGCAGAGAAGCTCTTTCTCCTGGACCTGGCTGGAATAATTGGGCCAACAGGACCTACAGCATGATTCCTCTGCCAGCAGGGTGGGATATGCCAATCCCAGTGGGGTGAGATGGTCCCTCAAGTAACATGGGCCTATGCTATGAAGGGTTTTAAAGGTGATCACCAACACCTTGAATTGCACCCAGAAGAAGATGGGTAACTAATGCACTCATGGAGCAGTGATTACTGGGACCATTCTAGGGGCCACCCAAACTGCTCACACTGCCACATTCTGCATCATCTATAGCTTCCAAATGCTCCTAAAGGGTAACCTTGAAGCATTACAATAATCCAAATGTCTTCCAGCTGATGTCGCAGCGATATCGGATGTGAGGAGTGGGTCTCTGCGCTCCCACACTGAGTTCTCCCTGTTGGAGGGCTCTGAAAGAAGTTAAAGCCACCCTGTAGGGGTGGTAAAGAAAAGAGGGGCATCTTGCAGGTCACGGAGAGCAGCAACTCCTCCGCTCAACTGAGGGCTTCTTCCCTCTCCTTCACAACGAGGAGAAGAAGCAGCTATCATGGCTGCCATAAAGCTGGGACAGCTGAAACAACAAAGAAATGTGCAGGAACAGTGTAGATGAACAGTGACCGGAACTGGGTGAGAAGATTCCTTTTTTATTTAGACCCTAAATTTAAAGAAAAAAGAAAGAGGAAAATCCAGGAAAAGAGACTGAGAACTATTTCTTAAAGTGGCAAACAACCATAGAGAGAAAAATCCTAGACCTGAAAGAAAGGAACTAAGGGGAGAAAAGCTAAAGACCTTTTAAAACATAGAAAATTGGATTTTTAAATTGGGCGGGCTTTGTTTTGGAAAGGTATTATAAAATACTGGAACTATCTACTTGACCAGCTGACTTTGCTTCCATAAATTGAACTAAATTTGGATTAATCAAATCTGTAAGACTTAAAACAACACTGAAACCTAAGTCTGAGGGTGCCATCTATTGCTGAATGGAATATACTAGAGCCCTACAAGTTTAGGAAAAAAATTGATAAGAGAAATAAACAACATTCATCTGGAGGATTGGGGTGACACTTACTGTTCTATAACTATCTACTTTATGATTGAGACTCTATTGCAAGAATAAGGAAGACTCTTAAATGAAATAAAGAGAGTTTTGATTTGAGGAAGTACCTGGACTACTTAAATGGAATTTATTAATAATCCTGAGATGTAAAGAATTATGATTATTGAACTTTCTGGGGAGTAACATTGGACTGGAAAATATTGTTTTTGGACCTGAGTAAGAGCGGGACTTATTAAATTAAGACAAGATGCTCCATCAGGGGGAAATGAGTGAGAGTTCAAGAGAAATGGCATTGATGTTTCAAAGCATTAGGGGTACTATGGAAAAGAATCACAGAGAGATAAAGAACCTAATGCAAGGCATATATGGGAAAATAGAAAATATGCTACGACTGATAAGGGCTGAAGATTAAAGAGTCAAGGAAACAGAGGAGATGGCAGAAAGAACGGAAGAAAAGATAGAACAGACAAACCAGAAAACAAAGAAAGAAGATGAGAAGGAGAAGATGACAAAAACAATAATGACTGATGAAATAAACCAAGGGAAAAGTACTTTAAGCGATAAAAATGGAATTGGATAACCTGGAAGATACTTTGGAAAGGGAGATAGGAGTTTGGGTGGATATTCTGGAGACCTGGCAGCTTAGGAGGATAGAGATGGGAGAAATATTCAGTCTGAATGGTGAAGACACAGATGTTGATAGAGACAAAGATCCAAGAGAGGAGTATGGGAGGCAAGCAAAGTTGTGCAAAGGCTCTCCTAGCCACAACTGCTACCTGCTCCTTGAGCCAGGAGTTGTGAGTCCAGGAGAACCCCAAAGTTGCAGACCTGATTTCTTTTCTTTCTTTTTTTTAAAGTTTTATTGGATTTTTATTTTTAAATATACATCAATATCAATACATGAATAGTGTGGCCTCTATAATTCATTTGGATACAAGTAGCAATTATAATATTAATAATATAATCCTAGTATTAATATACATGTTTGTTTTAAAATAATTATTTAATATTTCAATGTTCCATTTTAATGCCAATGCCAGTATTATTTAAGCATACATAGTAATACCATCTTTCAACCTCTAATCTTTTCATCTATTTATTGCTTATATATTATATATAATTATATATTATATATATATGCTAATATTCCCCCTATTTTTTATTTCTACCTCTATTCTAGCTTCTAGTCAGGCCACCATTACTAATCCTAATGTTAAAACATATGTTTATATTAAGACATAATCATTATTTGGTTATTCAATGTCTCAATGCGCCATTCTAGTGCCAATCAGTCTGGATTTTTCTGGAGCAGTGCCACCCCATCCAGAGTCAAAGATGACAAAGTCTCAGAACCCAGAGTCCCATGTGCCCAAAGCCCTTTGGTCTTACCAAAGTCAGAGCCTTTTGTCCAGTTAGGAGACAACAGGCAACCAAGGATGCAGAGGTGGTTTCAAAAAAGTATAGATCTACAGATTTACACATCTCTCAACATTTGCTGCTCACTTTGCTGAAGGCATGCCCCTACAAAGCAGCAGTCAGTTTTGTTGGCATTTTTTTTGTTTTTGCTTGCCTATCACTTATTAAAGAAAAACAGCTACTCTCTTTTGAGTTGTTTGTGATCACCAGCTGGTTGCAACCCAAAGTTTGAGAAAACTTGGTATAACCGGTTCTATTTGGCCCTTTGCATTGTAGAGTGGAGATTGCCAGCTTCATTCTGTAATGCAGTGAACCCACTCAAATTAGGAGTGACTGTAAAGGAAACTCAGTAGGCAGCACCGGCTTGATGCTTTCTGTAATGTAGATAATTGTACAGATTTCATTTTGGGAAATCTTAAGCTGACAGGAGAAAAAGGGAAACTCAAAATAAAAAAATTGTCAGATCAATTAAAACATAATGGACGAAAATAACCTACTGAAAGGTCACTTAAATATTTATCCAGTTCCATCAGAGAGATAGAAAGAGAAAATTGCTTTCTTAAAAAAGAGATGACACAGGGGATTGTGCCAGGTTTTTTTTCCATCTATGCAAAGCAATATATTTTGCATTTCATGTTAAACAGAAGGGAAATAGAAAGCCTGATTCAAGCCTCAGTTTAGTGCAAAATCTTGTGACAGTCATGAAACAGAAATGTGTTTTGTGTGTGTGTGTGTGTGTATTCTCTTCCACTAGGGATAAATACATATTACATGCTATTGGATACTTGATGTATGTGCATTCCTTATATAATATCATTTAATTCTTAGCATTCAACCAAAGATCTGCCATGATGAGTTGGGGATGAGGGGGATCAAGATAATCAAATTTTATATTCTGATCCTTTACAGCTTTCCAACAGTAGAATACTTCTACTTGCCATTTGAGCCAATCGTCAGCTGATCTTCTAAAAGAAAGAATCTAAAATAAACTCTGGATGTCACATCTCTTTTGCACAGCAGTCAAAGGCAAAATAGAGTTTGCTTGCAGTGATTAACATAATGTCTAAGGAAAATAACCGTTGGTGACTGAAAGCACTGGCTAGCATGAGAAAGCCATTTTTAAGTTAAATCAAAGGTCCACACAACCATTTATAAATTTGCAGAACAAATCTGTCAAATGGATCTTGTGAACTACACATGAAACAGAGTATTAGATGGAACTGATACATTTATAGCAAGAAAAGACAGATAACAATAAATTAACTCACGATGCATATTTGAAAAAAAGGCATTATAGTTTTCAGAGCTCAGCAACAAATGTGCAGCATATCATAAAATTCCCAAAAAGATAATGAACCAAAGTCATTTAATTGTTAGAAAATAAGGTTATATAAAACTGAACGGGGGTGAATCCATTAAGCAACTAATTTTGAAAATGAAGGACTTTGTGAACTAAAAAGAGAATCTTTAACCGACCAGGAATACTGGTGCACCAAATGGTATTCAACTGATAATGTTTCAATGTATTTGAACAATGGGTTCCATATAATGCACAGCTACTAACATGGAAAGAAGCTCCTTCCAATAATTTCTGAATATTCTCCTGTGCTTTGGTCTCACAGTACAAATAATTACAGAAGCAGCCGTGCTTGTGAGATCTTTGTAGAAATGAGAACCGTTAACTTGATACATTTCATCCAGGTGAAATATGGACATTTGAAAATGAACATAGGTTCCCTGTAGCTAGGTGAAACTTCGTGACAGCAATACAAAATAAGCAGCTCCTGAAAATGATGCATGGAAAGATTTTAAATGTTTCTCCAGCAGACATTCTGCTATTTCCCTCAAAATCACAAAGAAAGAGGCGAGGGATCCAGAACATGTAAAATCTCGTTTGGCATCAAAAAGTTAACAAACTTGACTATTCAACGCTAGAAACAAAATTGTGCAAATTGAAAGCCAGCAATATTTTACTCTGCTTTGGCTGAACTTGCATGTATCATGTTATATTTATTTAGTTATTATTAAATGTATGTGTTGCCCCTCCTGTAAGAGACAACTTTGGGCAGCTTACAAACGTTAAAACTGTCTCACTTAACAGCAGAAATGGTGGTTGTAAGTTGTAGACTACTGTACTATGTCGAAGATAGCTTTCCCCAACCTGATATCCTCCAAATGCCTTGAACTAAAACTCCTGGAATTCTTGAACAGTGCTGTTATACAGCGGAGAGTTCCACATGCCTGGGCATGTGGAAGTTTTCCTCCTTTGGAAACTGTGAATAGAAGGTACCCCCATTTTTTCCCCACAGGATGGTTTTAAATTAAACTGATTAAAGTGAACCGCTTATACACTTGGGTCTGAATATTGAAGACTATCAGAAAAAAGTTAATTAAGATATCATGTATAAGAGAAGGCAGACGCGTCTTTTGGCATTTGAGCAAAGACTATGGAACAGCCCTCATCTCCAAAAGGCCTTCTGGTTATTGCTTTCCATCCTTTACTGAGATGAATCAGTTACTTGTTCATGGAAATGCTACATGTCACTTTAACCAATGCTTTGGGACCGGTTGCCTTTCTCTCTCACACACACACTTTCTCCCACCCCTTCTGTTTTTTTTATTTGTAAAGCTTTTAATGCCCGAGGCAATGGGAGAGTTACAGCTGTGCAAATAATAGCTGCACTGTTTGCCCACGCAGTATTTCACTATCCAATACATAATTTTACAAAGCATTGTGCAGAGGAAAATGTGCTACTATAAGCTAAATTGTACCCTGCACTTTATTTAGTCCTCAGGGAAGTATAATAATTAGGCGAACACATCCATATTTATCTTTTTCCACGATCAATTCAAGTTAACAGTGATCGGGGGCTTCCAGAACAACCCTGTCCTTAATGGCTTCTCAAAGACTAGCTGTGAGGGGGACACAACCAAAAGCTTTGCTTCTGAGCCCTGGACCCCTTCAGCCCTGGCTGACTGGGAGACCATTAAAATATGTTGGAGAGTGTGGTGTTGAGCTAGTTGGGTAGGCGTTCAAATAGAGAAGGCAATCTAGTAAGTACTTTGGTGCCAAGCCATGCCAAGAAATAAGGGGTCTCTGGTGCTCTCTGAGTTTTCCTGCAGACATTTCATTACCCCAAAACTAGGTAACATCAGCCCTGATTATATTACTATCAGGCCTGCCTCAGTGCATTCAAAACCCAAGAAAGACACACACCCCCGACTCCATTGAAGTAGAGAAGACATACTTTTACTGGGTTTGAAAAGATAGCAGTGAAAGAAAAGCAAGATCTGAGCCAAAAGGAGTGAAAGTTACATATTGAAAGTTTTCTCCAAATCCCTCCCCCCAGGGACCCAGGCTGAATGTCCAATCCACGTCCCGCATAGTGCCATGCAAAGCACATTTCAGGTGTTTTGTTCATGATTAATTTTCCCATGTTCTTCTTTTGTTGTACTTGTTTTTTGGTCTGTGACCGCAAATGAAGTATTATTTCAGGTGTTTTCGTCCATCTGGAGTTCTAGGACAGTTGGCCTTGACTGGGTGTAAACAACTCCATTCAGCAGCGCAGTATTCTTGAGAGCAAACCTCCCTTTTATTCACACAGGTCTTCATTACACCAGCTTACTTCCCAAACCCCAATGCCATGCCCCCCCCCTCCCCATTACTAGGGCAGCCGATAGTAAGCATGCCTCAAAGGGAAAACCTAGTTACCTACTTTGGGTTATGAAGTATCTGCAAGAAAACAGTCAAGCTCAGAGAACACCAAGGGCCCTTCCTTTCAACCCTAAGCCACAAATATTTATATTTGAGATTTATATCCAAGAAAACCATCAGAAATTGTGACGCAATTTAAAAATGTGCATTTCTGAATTTTATGGCCTTTGCTATCAAATGTGGTAAGCCAATCAGTTTCTGGTGGGACAAGACTTGTTAATTCTTCTGGATGGCATACAGTTTCTCTGACAGTGTCCTGCACTGAGTATCGTAACCAGTGAAAAAGGCAAGATTGCTTACCTTTTTTCTCTCCATTGATTTCACTGGAGCAAGGCTGCTATCCAGGACTTACTTATAGGAACCTGAAATTAGGACTCACTGTGAACTCTATAAGTTTTACCTCTGAATAGATATATATTGGCTGTTAGGCTTATTCGGACAGTCTCATGTAACTTTAGCTCAGTTGGTGTTGTAAATACATAAAAATCAATATTTGCTAAAGCTCCGAACACATGAAACAAAAACACATAAAGACTTAGAAGCATTGGAAGTGCTCTGGTGGAAATATGATAGATTTCAGATATAAATGGCTCCAGGGTTTTCCTAAAAAAGAAAATGTACTATCTCAGAGATGCTGAAATTTAGACAACTTACTCATTTTTACATTATATATTAAGTTTTTTAAATCGCTCCTTAGCACCCGCAATGGATTTTTTTTTTAAATCACTTTCTGTAATCTGGGCCCTACAATCATATTTGTACTAGAACAGCTGCCATCATTCTGATTGAATCATATTAGCTGAGGCAAAGGAAAGTTATAATCCAAAGCATTTGGAAAAATCAATGTTAAAGAAATGTTTTAGCTAGTCTTAATTTATCCTTTCACTTCACTTTATGGGGAATGAGTATTAAATAATGGTTTCCCTTTGCAGCTTTATGCCAGTAGACCTATGTTGGCCTGTAATAAATCCCTACATTTATTTGCTAATTGATATTGTACTACTGTCTTTTGCTTTGCAGTGCATTTTTTTTCTACTATTCTGTAATTACACCAAAAATTAGTCTAGTCCCCTCAATAGAGCAACATATTTCAGCTGGCTCATTGGCTTTCAATAGTGATAAGATATACTATAAGAAGGTGCACATCTTTGGTAGGAGGATAGAAAATTCCCAAGAAAGTAGAAGTACATAAAATAGCTGATTGTGAAGCTTCATGCATATATTTGTAAGATTGCTTGACTTTTTAAATATAAACATTGGCAGAATTGTAAGGAAACCTGGTAATGGTGAATCTTTAAATAGTTCCCAAGCTTCACTTAATATGAAATTCGAAGAGAAATTTGCAAGTTCCCATTCAGTAAAAAAGTTTTCCAGTAATATGATTATGTATTTCCATAAAAAGTTAGGACAATAAGTTTATACACTCAAGTAATCCTATTACCTATGTTTCATCATCACTTGATTGCTATGTCAAGGAGGAGGAGGAGGAGGAGGAGATGATGTTGAGTTAGAAAATCTCTGGTCCAGACATCTGATTAGGTCCACCAAGTTGCTTATTGGTTCCGTGGTCACAAGTGAAGCCCATGTAATTCTAAGAAGTCCTTCATTTGAATGCCAGCAAAATAGAACTCTTTTTCACCTGTCTTGTAGTTCCTAAAACTGTGGAATGGCAAATATTAACAAGAGCTGTTCTTATAGACATCACAACTAGAGTATCTGTGAAATATAGATGTGGCAGGGAAGAGCCATTTCAAAGTGCTCTTGGTTCTTTGAAATGACACCTTCTTTAGAGCCAGATGACATTACTGAGGGACTTGAATGTTGACCCTCTTCCCTAAAATGAGATGAGTAGAGGATGAATTCAGCCATTGGCCCATTTTCACAGCTACAGGTATGCAGGTCTTGGCATGTTCAGGTCTTTTCCCGTGTAAGATTGAGAGTATCTTGGCAACATTTTGACGAGGTCCCACTCGCCATCTTCAGGCTGGTGCTTTCGGCTTCATGCTTGTGCGAGCAAAGCATGATCAGAGCTGCCGTCTCCCTATATATACTGGTGTGGAGGTTGGCTGTGTTGTCATTTCTTTATTGGTTGATGGAGTTGATGTTTGCAGATTGGCTGGCTTTTTTGTAAGAACATGTGTGGCTGAGGTATTGGCTGTGTGTCTATCAGCCTCCTGTGTTGTAATGACCTGGATAATGGGCTGTGTGATGACCTTCTGAGTTCTATTGTTTTGACACTCTGGGTCTTGTGCTGTAATCTCCTGGGTCGTAATGACCTGGGTCATGGGCTGTGTGATGACCTTCTGAGTTCTATTGTTGTGACATCCTGGGTCTTGTGCTGTAATCTCCTGGGTCGTTAGCTTGACAAGTCCAGCTGCCCGATTAAGGCTGGTCCACTTGCCCTCTTTTCCATCTGCTTTTTTAATGTGGTAGATGAAAATTGTTCTTGCATTTCTTGCAATAAACAATCTATATATAAAAAAAATAGCCACACAGAATATCCTGACATACTGCAAAAGCAGAAGCTGCCTAACATGGCCTGAACCAAAGTGGCATCTTGCAGTCCATACAATATGAACATCAACAGTAGCATGGGCATATATTAAAAATGCTCAATGAGAGCCTGCTTTTGATAAAAGTATAGTGGTGGCAAAAACACCCAGTATAGTTCATTGAAAGACATTTTCTGATCTTCAGGTAGATTAAGCACTTAGTTAATTGTGGCAGAACATTCATACCTCTCTAGACCTTCTGGAAATAGTCTCAGTTCTGCATCAACTTCATCCATCCATACTACTATTATAATATCCTGCAGAGGGTCTGAATTTTTCTGAAACAAAACAAGTCATGCCACCGTAGACTAAATTTGCTAACCATATCTAAAACTTGGAACATGTCTATAAATCATCCCCTAGTTTACTGATACTACAAACACATATGAAGAAGAAAGCTTTATTTTCAGGTTTTGCAGTGTATTTATGCTGGGTAGAATTGATAGCTTTGAAATTGGGGGAGGGAGTATAAAACAAATAGTTCTCTGTACATTTTACTGGAATTAAATTAATCATTATATTTCGTAATGTTGTTGAAATTGTCCTGATAGAATAAGATCATAGATGGGATCTCAAAGCACATCTAGTCCAATCCACTATTCCATGCCATATTAGGATATCTCTGAAAGATTATCATGCAGTTCCTGTTTGAAGACAGCTCCTGGTATCACATCTTGTAATTTACTAAAGAGTTAATATGGAAACAAGCTGTAGTCACATCACAATCTGACTTCTGCAAGTAATCTGATGCCACTTTAAGTTCTAGAAACACTTCACTAAAAAGTGTCAGACAAAACACAAAGTAAATGTCTATCTGGTTAACACAACCACTATGCCTCCATACTTATTGCAGAATTCAATCCACTGCTGATTGTGTTCAAAAGCAATAAAATTACTGAGAGAGTTGAGCCATGATATAATCTGACATAACCTATTGAGTCTCTGACAGTTTCTTCAATTTGGTAATTCCACTCCCATTTTCTTTTTGCAATTCAATGAAAAGTGAAAACACAGGGGAACATGCTAGAAACCTACATGGTTGTAGAAGAAGAGTAAGGAGATTTGCAAGATCTCTGTTTTGACAGACATCAACAATTGTCATAACAATGAACATAGGTAGCTTTTGGAACCTCTTTCAGAAATTGTGTTTGCAGACTGTTTAGTGTTTCTTCATTCATACCTGGCATCATCATACGTTTTTGATATACAGATTTTTATATCTTTGCCACTTACAGGCCAAGCTGTTGTTTATTTAACTCATTAGTGATGTAGAATCCATTGAATGAAACATATATATTGCCTCTGAAACAGTAGATCACAGAAATTATACCTGCTTATATATGGCCTTTTGTTTCATTAATAATTAGTGCATACACACAAATGCACAGACATAATTTTTAGAAAATTGAAAATTGGCATCAGCCCATGATATTTAAAAATTCACCTTGAATTAAAAATATAATATTATATATATTATATATATATATATCTGTGTCTCCCACTGTGGAAGAAGGTATATTGATGGTGTATATTTTAACATTGCATGCAAAGGACTTTGTCTCTTTGAACTGTAGGATTATTTGGCCCAGGTAGTTTAGTTATATAAAGAGGAACATATACCTAGAATGAATCATATGGGACTCTCATATTATTTTCCTCATTCCTTGCATTCTCATAATGTCACATTTATTAGAACAGCATAATTTATACTCCCCAAAAAGCTTGTTACATTAGCCTTTCTGAAGAGCTTCCCTATACCTTCATGACACAATAATGTCTCTGAGGTACTTTCTTAGCCGGATATATGAAATGCTAGTGCAACACTCAATTTTTGCTTAGATAGCATGATAGAGCAGAAATGGGGTTGAATGCTGACACTTCATGTAACCTCATCCTTGCCTAGGATTATATAATAGAGCTGAGAGCCAGGCAATTTAAGGCATAAGGTGTCAGTCAAGGTCTCACCAGAGGAGAAACCATGTTCCTCTCCTTCTTAATGACAATCAGACTCACAGTCAAAGCCTTACACAGGCAAGTCATAACCTCAGAGAGGTTATATTAGAGATTTAGGTTAGATTCACAAAGAATAGCCAGTCAAAAATGCTTGTGTCTGAGGCTTTCACTTCAATCAAGTGGTCAAGCAAGGCAAGAACAGAGTGAGCTATATAACTGGCTCTTCCCCATCCACCCACTCCTTGCCATTAAGAAGGAGAGGCATTGGCATTGCCATAGCTTTCCACCACCTTGTTCAACCAAAATTAAGCTGCACAATTTCTTCCAAATCATAATAAAAGTGCAGTGAACATGAGGATAACTGTTTGAGTCTGAGTTTTGCTTTAGCAGTGTTATTTTTTTCCCCCTTCCAAACAGGTTTAAAAAAAGAAAATTAAAGCTATCTTTACAAGCTAATTATATCTTCAAAAAGGCTAACAGTCGTGTCACTTCAGTGAGTGGAATCCACTGGAAATTCTGAGGCAGGCCCAAATCAATACCACCCTGAAAGAATGGTAGAATTATCAATATCACTTGTTTCCTTGGCTGGATGACCCTTGAGGGGATTAAGAAGGGCTCTGCAGAACTGATATTGACTCAACCAAGAAGATTATTGAGTTGGACTTGTCTCCTGGAAGAGCAGTTAAAAGGGACCATGAGTCTGAATCTCAGGCAGAAAAGAGATAGTAGTTTTCAAATATATATAAACTATCATCCCTGTAAAGCTTTGCTATGGTAGTCTGGGAGAAATAAGTATGCAGTACAATGATTCTATGCTTCCTCTTCAAGAAATTACGAACTGTAATCATTGAGAACTCTTGAAGAATTGGGAGGGTCTGAAAAGACTGGAAGAGAGCAAATGGTATGGAAGGGAAAGAGGGAGGGTGGGAGGAAAGGAAGGAAGGAAGGAAGGAAGGAAGGAAGGAAGGAAGGAAGGAAGGAAGGAAGGAAGGAAGGAAGGAAGGAAGGAAGGAAGGAAGGAAGGGAGAAATTACAGACCTGACCGTTTTTTATTGATACAGAGCAAGGTCCTCAAGCAGATATTTTAACAGGATATATGTGAGTGCTCAGATAAGTAAGCAACAAGCCAAGCCAGCCTGGCTTGTCATAAACCAATAACTAATAACTTTTTAGGCTTATCTTCCTTTTTGACAGAGTAACTAGTTTAATAGATTGAGGAAATACCACATAGGGTACCTTGATTTCAGCAAAACAATATCTCGTGATATAGTCATAAATATAGTGGTAAAATATGAGCCAGGTGATACAGTTCTTGGATGAATTCATAACTGGCTGAAAGATGACATGCAGATAACATTCATAAATGGCTCCTTATCAGCTTGGAGACTACCATCAAGTAGATGCCACAGAGTTCTGTCCTGGGCCTTGTGCTGTTCAATGTTTTTATTAATGATCTAGATGAAAAGGTTGAGGATGTGGTTATCAAATTTGCAGATGACACAAAACTACAAGAAGTGGCTAACATTTCAAGAAAGATATTCAAATGGAATTGAATAATGGGCCAAACTGAACAGGGGGGAATGTAAATTCTTGCATCATGGGAGAAAAAAAATGGGTGTCCCTAGGCAACTGATGACACATTAATTCTTTCAACCTGGAAGCACCTTTATATGTACTTCTGACACAAATGTAGTAACAGTAACAGTAGTAGTAACAGTAATAGTAGTAGTAGTAGTAGTAGTAATAGTAGTAGTGATACTGTTTCAACTCCTTACCTCAAAACGATGCTATAGAGCACTGCACACCAGAACAACTAGACACAAGAACAGTTTTCCCCCGAAAGCCATCACTCTGCTAAACAAATAATTCCCTCAACACTGTTCAACTATTACAAAGTCTGCACTACTATTACTGTTAATCTTCTCATCACTCCTTATCACCCATCCCCTCCCCCTTGTGACTGTATGACTGTAACTTTGTCGTTTGTATCATTACGATTTATATTGACTACTATGATTTTATTACTTATTGTACCCTATGACTATCATTAAGTGTTGTACCTTATGATTTTTGACTAATGTATCTTTTCTTTTATGTATACTGAGAGTATTTGCACCAAGACAAATTCCTTGTGTGTCCAACCACACTTGGCCAATAAAGAACTCTGTTCTGTTCTATTCTGTTCTGTTCTAGTAGTAGTGAGAGAAAAAAATGATGAGCACAGGTATAAAAGGGGAAACTTGAAAGCTAGTCTGGTCTAGTGGTTAAAGCACCAGGCTAGAAACCAAGAGACTGTGAGTTCTAGTCCTACATTTGGCATGAAAGCTGGCTTTAGTACAGTCACTCTCTCTCAGCCCAGCTCACCTAACAGGGAGGAAGGAGCATTAAATTTATTTGTCACCTTAACATAAATAAAAATGGCTTAGCAATAATATATGAAAAGGTCTGGGTGTTCTGGTAGACCACAAGCTGAACATGAGCCAACTGCTAAAACAACCAATTTGAGGAGCACAGAATCCATGGGAAGAAATTGCTTCCCTTGCTCAGGTCCCATTTGAAATACCGTGGGTTGAAACTACAGGAAATAGATTCAGTTAGATATTAGGAAAAATTCCTGACACTAAGTGTTTTGTTAGAGCCTGAACTCATTACGGACTAGGTGAACCCTGAAGTTCCTTCTAATTCTGTGATTTCTTTAAATGGCCCTTGGTGCAATATTTTGCAATCTTTAATTCACACAAAACCTTTGCAACAGAAAAGATCTCTTATCACATTTTACCACAGTTTAATTGTATATCAGCTACAAAAATAAGTACAGAGTCTTTGGGGAACAATCACAACACTGAAACATCAGAGGTCTGGTTGGCCCACTGTTTGCATAATTCTGTATGACAATCTGAGCACAGAGCTAGTTTGCCCCCACTGGTCCACTTCTGGATAGCACACGAGTGTGAACCGAAAGGACTAGTAATCTTAGGCAACTAAACCACTATTCTGTATTAACACTATAGTCTCCTGGCTAATATACATTGCCATACACTAACTAACTAACTAAATAAATAAACAACAAATGACAGCAAGGCATTGGTGCAAAATGAGTATAGTGAAGGCATTCACAAGAACAAGTGGCCAATCCAACCATTTGGAAGTGTAGAAGAATCTTAATAGCATCTGCCAAGCTCAGTCAAAACATCCCTTCTACAAAATTGAAATGACTGGAATATGAGCCTCACCTGAGCAACAGAAAAAGATGGGTGGCCTGGCAGTTTGCAGAAAGCATTCTCATTTCTTTTTTTAACTAATTGCCTATTAGCACTTTAGCATTAGTTGTGAAGGTCAGCACAGGGCAGAAATTGAAAAATAGAAGAAAAAGAATTATGGTGGCTTAAAAGCCTCTTTATGAGTACAGATATTAAAGACACTGGAAGTAAATAGGAAATAAGCTTTCTCACCTTCCTGCTCCAACTGCAGCCATTGTGGCTCTGGTTTCTGGTTATTGTTACTATTGTTCTCCCCCCCCCCTTTCAAATTCCTCAACAAATGTGCATGCACCCACTGGCTCATGGACCACTTCAGTAACTTTAATTTCAAAAATAGTCCAGTACTTTAGTGGCATACATCTGCCCAGCCCATTGAAACCTGAAACAATATTTTTATCAATGACTTGGATAAAGAAGTGGAGGCAGCTGACACAAAACTGTATGGGATACCTAATTCTTAGGACAGAAATATTTATAAAGAAATAGATCACCTTGATAATTTAGACAAATGGATTGAAAAAAACAGTGAAATTTAACTGACACATTTTTTTATTTAGAAAACAGAAATCCAATATGCAAGTACTAGATGGAAGATATTTGGGTTCATATAGATATTTATGAAAACAAATATTGGAATAAGAGTTGATTACAAACTGAATATGCATCAGAAGTGGGATGTGACTGTAAAAACAATTTTAATTTTAATTTAATAATTTCCAAATCAAAAAAAGAATACTTTCCCATCTGAAATGACGTGAGATTAGAGATAGGCCGGCAGTGGGAATTGATCTCCTTTCTCTGAGCAGGTGTGAAAATGTCCTTGGTTCCCAGGAGAAAGTATTTTGTTTTGGCTACAAAACCCCAGCTATCTGTATTCCCACCCCCCATCCCTCAGCTCCAGTGTGGCAACACTGAAGCTCCATAATGGCTTCGGTCAGGTTAACACCCCATTCTTGGCTTTAAAAAGGCCATGTTAGAACTGATTCAGGGAAAGGAGACAGTGAATCAAGGCACTGGAAAGGAAGGGCTGTGAAGAGAGGCAGAAGGAGGAGGAGAAGGAAAGAAGAATCTACTGTCATGCTTCAAAGGCTTGGAAGATAACATGCAGGAAAAAATAGAAACTCTTGTTTTCTATTATCCTAGAGTGCAGAATTCAGAGTAAAAGGTTTAAGCAATAACTCTCTTTGTCTTTATTCAGTCTTATATCCTGGCAACTGCCTGGACTATTCTCTGCAATTTTCTTAACAAGATTTTCAGAAGTGGTTTGCTATTGCCTTCTTCCTAGGGATGAGAGGGAATTACTGGCCCAAGATGACAAATCACCACAGCCAACTTGCTGTGGCCAACTCGCCATGGGATAACTGACTATGGGACAAGAGTTACACAAATATCAAAGAAATTGTGGAATGGAATCATTAAAGAAAGGATGCTAAAGGAGGGACAAAATGAAATGTGAATGACAAAAACTAATATATATATATTTTTATTTATTTTAAATAATTAAACTGAATTGTTAAATTGTCCTGTAGTGAGTTGTCCCACCGCGAGTTGTATTCAGAATTTTGCAGCGTGAATTCAGCTCCAGAAAAATAAACATGGATGGTTGATGCTTCATTTTACATCTTTATAAACATAATAAGTAGATTTTACAAACCAGTTGTAGATTTCCCCAACATGGGGCAAACTCAGACAGAAGTAGACATGTTACCAGTACAGAGCTTCAGCAGAAACTTCAGCTTCAGCTCAGAAACAGACATCAGTTTCACTTTAGTTCAGCAGGCAAGCATTATACACAGCAGAGGAGAGAAGCAGTTTCATTTTCAATAGACAGACTCAGAGCTCAACATAGCTGCAGAGCTTAATATAGCTGCCAAGCCTAAGCTACAGTACTTCTAGTTTCAGTTTCCAGCCTAGGCTACTTCTAGTTTCAGTTTCCTAGGCTACTTCTAGTTTCAGTTTCCAAAACAGTCCTCATTAGCTGACTTAGTTGCTATGCCTATTCATTGGCTGACTTTGTTACCAAGCTCTATTCCAGTTCATGAATATACTCTGACAAGTTGGCTGTGGTGAGTTGGCCCATTCTGCCCAAGTTTACCTAGCTGGCTTCATGCCTAAAGCAGGACTAGAGCTCCCAGTCTCCCTGTTTTCATTCTAATCCCTTTAATCACTACACCAAACTGGTTCTCAAGTAATAATTAGTCAGATTCTAATCAAATATTTGGTGGGAGGGAAGCCTAACATTAAGAACAACTTCAGAGAAAAAACACATTGCCCAGAGAGATGGTGGGCTCCTTTGAGGAGGGATGCTTTAATTTCCAACAGTGGAGAAGGAAATGGTGTGTGGATATTTGCAGCCAAGATTACATCAGCATAATGATACGCACACAGTGATTTCATGACACAAATCTTATTGTTATTTCTGATGCAAGCATATACTGTAAGTTGTGGGTTTTGTATCATGACAACTTGATGGACATGTCATCATGACATGGTCTACCCAGTGGTTGGATTCAAAAATTTTTACTACCAGTTCTGTGGGCGTGGCTTGGTGGGCGTGGCAGGGGAAGGACACTGTAAAATCTCCAGTCAGAAGTGGGATTTACCGGTTCTCCGAACTATTCAAAATTTCCGCTACCGGTTCTCCAGAACTGGTCAGAACCTGCTGAATACCACTTCTGGCTCTGCCCCTGCAGAAATTCTTGATTTACAAATGTAAACAGCTCCTTCCATGTCTATGATTCTATGCTTCTGTAAATCACAGCATATTGATTACTGGTTGTTAAACAAAAATCCATACGCTGTATCACATTTAAATTTAATTTCAGCTTAGTTCAGATGTTACTTTCAAGTTTAGATCAAACACCATATTCCCCTCTAGGTGATACTATGATTGACTGTCAGTAAATAGCTGATCATCCATGCGTATAGTTTAATTGTAGTGGAGCTCCTTTGTGTAAACAAGAAGGTCCTCTTATCGTCTTCCTTTTGCCAAGAAGCCTAACTGTTCATTAAAATCTCTATGATTATAAAGAAAATATATCGGTGGTTTATTAGATAACAAATTATGCTATCTAATTGATATCTTCTATTAGTGAACACATAACATAGCTGTATAAGACTCACATTTTGAATAATGCCTCCAAAACTATAAAGCCTTCCATTTGCTCTCATTAAACTGAATCCTGCCTTATATTGTAACTTTTTTTCTACTCTGATCATAAATCTGAATGAGGAAGAGAGGGAGAGATTTGCCCAGGCCTATTTCAGGGAGCCAGTAAATTTATTTGATGGCACTAGGCAAAACATCCTTTCTTTTATATCTTTCCCCAGTTCCGTTTTGGATGTCTTCTTCTTAAAAACTCACTACTACTCCCTGTTCCTTCTTCTGTAAAGAAGTGAAATCTCCGGCCTGTTCTTTCTCACCATATACACTTGCCTGAAACCAGGAAGGGCCGCGGTGTCTAACCGCTTCTATTAATTCTGCTAGTAATGGCAGCTGCTGCTTCCTGGATATCTTGGCTAAGCAGTTGGACTGGTTGGCTGTAATCAGGGGTGGCTGCAGCTTTTACCATCTAAGCATCTCAGGCAATGCATGAGAGAGTGACTCTGATTATCAGATGGTTGCTTCATTGTGTATTTAACCAATTAAATACACAAGGAGAGCCCTCTTGCTTTCTTCCTCAGAGGGGGGAACGGCACGCACATGCACACACACACGTCAACAGATGGACATAAATTGGATTGCTTTGCTTATGAGGAGTTGAGCATGCAACTGAGACTTAAGAGAAAGTTGGATTAAAGAAAATAAAGATTGTAAAAATTGTGAGGAGGGGAAAATAAAGATTGTGAATAAATAATAATGGAGAGATTGTGCTCATGTCGTTCTTAGTCAAACAACAATCTCTTCCTTGCTCTCTTTAGATGTATACAGACGCACATGCAGTACGTACAGATGTGACTTTCAAAGCATCAGATAGATTCATCATGGCTCATGTAAGCCAATATTATAGTTACTCATACATAAAATGTAATTATGAAGATATGAACATGAAAACATGTTTGGCTCCTTCAATTGCTTTGAAATAGGTTTTACCCCTTCAGGGGGCAAATATGGAAATTTTCAGATAACATACTTTCCAGAAGCCCCTGGTTTGGTCATTGGGCGTAGGGATCCTATGCAGATATGCACTCTGAAAAATGGTTGCATTTCATGTAAGATGTAGAAAGTACTCTGCCATTATTTTTGTTTTTAATTGTTTTTATTGCGTTTTAGTGGTTTTATTTTTAATGGTTTTGATTGTTCTGGTTTTTGTAATTTTAATTGTGTGTCCCACCCAAGGTGTGCCATCACACATATGTGAGTTGTACAGTTATAAATAAATGTAATAATTCATAAATATTCATAGCCATACATTTTATTTTAGAGGGCTGTGGTAGATATTGTCTTCCAGGTTGAGAATTTGTGATGTAAATGTTCTTATGCATTTAGGCTATATGAGAGAGTAGTGTAGTAAATGACAAATCAGAATAAAAATCCATATATAAGCATTTCAGGTATACTTTAAGTAATATACAGAAACATGATGAAGAAAATGTATTGGGTCTAGTTAATATCTTATAAGCCACTATTATTATTAACTCCAGTATTAACTTCAGAAATTAATTGTACCAGCACTGCTGAAACTTTTAGATGATGTTAAGAATTAGTTTTTTTTTCAGACTTTTTAAAAGAAAGTAGTTTTTGCAGCATTTAATGTGATTTTCTCCTTACACTGTTATTCTGTCCTCAGAGCCATATTTTTGATTAGCCTTCTGTATTGCACAGGAACCAAACGATTCTTTTATAAAATCCTGTTCATATTTCCTGAGAAGCAATTCACAATCTGTTGTTTGCCCTTTTTTTTCTCTTAAGAAAGTCATTTTAGAATATACCTGCCGATGAAGACACTTAATGTTGTGAAATACAACAGAGCAATAACACACTGTGTTTTCAGCATCCATCCAACTACGGGAGATGGATTTGAAGCATTTGTCTTTAACACCTGTGAAGCTGTATTATTTAGAGTGCACTGCAGTACTGTTGTTTATTAGCGTAAGGTTCCATAAAGTTTTAAAACGAACTACACTATTCTGAAGTAGTTTTCCTACTATAATCGTTAGTTTAAAAAACAACAACCGTGTTCTACCATGTGCTAGTCTGCAGCATTTCTTGATTTCTTTTTCTGTTGATGGTTGACCATAAAAGGCAGAAGCTATTCACCACTTAAGAATCTTCATTGTCAGTTCTAAACATGGTTGCGTGTTGTCATTACTTTGGTCCTTACTTTTAATTTGATCTAGTTTGGCCTAGTTGAGGCACCAGGGCAGAAAACAGAAGACCATGAGTTCAAGTTCCACCTTAGCCATGAAAGCCAGCTGGATGACCTTGGGCCAATCACTTTATCTCAACTCAATCCACCTCATAGGTGGTTGTTGTGGGGAAAATAAGAAAAGGAAGGTATGTTGGATATGTTTGGTGCCTGGAGTTATTTGTAAAAATAATAAAGCAGGGGTGTCAAATTCGTGGCGTCACATTGTCATCACGTGACATATCACAACTTTTTACCCTTCACTAAACTGGGGATGGGCGTGGCCAGTGCATGATGCATCTGGCCTGTGGGCCGCAAATTTGACACCCCTGTAAGGCAGGATATAAATAACTATACACCCTAATTTTATTTGTGGAAGATATATGAATTATAAAACTTAAAACTTTCCTCTCCAATTTTTTATTCTTATCCTATTAAAGTCAGGAAGAAATTCTGGTCTAATATGTTGTTTAGGGCATTGGGCTAGAAATTGGGAACCTGTGAATTTTAGCCTTGCCTTAAGCACCAAGCCAGCTAAATAAATTTTGGACAAATCATTCTCTCTCATCTGTAGGGAAAAATAGTTGCAAACCACTTCTGAAAATGTTGCCAAAAGAACTGCAGGGACTTGTCAAGGCATCTCATTGTCCTCATCAAAAACCTATACCCAGGCCAAGAAGCCACAGTATGGAGAGAATAACATGGTGAAACAGGCAGGCTCTAGGTTGGCAAAAGAGTGTGACAGGACTGCATACCCTCCCCTTTTTATTTAATATTAAGCTGAATATATATTAGCGGGATTGGAAGAAAATGAACATGATTTTAAAATTGGAGGAAAAAACACCAGTAACCTGAACTGTGGTGAGGACATTAACCTGATGGCAAAAATACTGAGGTTGTACAATTTATAGTAATAAATGTCACTGAGTACAGTGGAAAAAAAATGGATCTAAAATTAAATATAAAGAAGACCAAACTAATGACAACAGGTACAAGTGACAGTGAAGACATCGAAGTGACAGCCAGCTTCTGCCTTTCAACTATCAACAGTTAATGAACAAGCTTTCAAGAAATATGGTAATGAACCTATAAGGGTCTTGGAAAAGATATTCAAATGTTATGATGTGTCTATACCTGTAAAGATCAGAATCCAAAGGTGTTTTTTCAAGAGGGAACTGGACTTTCTGGTTTTTCTTTGAAGTCATTTCACTTCTCATCCAAGAAGCTCCTTCAGCTCTGACTGAATGGTGGGATAGATTTATACTCCTTGCAGACAGCTAGTCATTTACATTCTTTTAGAGAGTTGTTGAGGCCACCTGGAGGTTTATTTGTGTTATCAGATTCACCTGAGTAGTACTAATGGGTACAGAGCCTTCTTGGAACTGTGGAAAGGACTGTGTTTTAGACTGCAGATAGATGATGTTGTATCCCTCCTGTTCTGTTGAGAGAGGGCTGTTCAGTTTTGACAAAGATGGCCTCTTTGACACCTCTTTCAAACCAGCGGTCCTCTCTGTCCAAAATGTGGACTTTGCTGTCTCCAAAATAGTGGCCTGTGTCTTTTAAATGCAGATGGGCTGCTGAATCTTGCCCTGATGGGTTTGTTTTGTGCCATGCATTTATGAAGTGGCCAAAGATCAGAATCATGCAAGCTATGTTATACCCTGTGGTACTTTATGGAAGCAAAAGTTGGGTGTGAAGAAGCAGGATAGGAAGAGTACTGATACTTCCAGTAGGGTTTTGGATAGAACTGAAGATTCTGGTTATCACCTTTAAAGCCCTTCTTGGCATCAGGCTTAGCTAGCTGAAGGACCCATAATATCATCTCCCATAATAGCAATAGCACTTAGACATATACCGCTTCACAGTGCTTTACAGCCCTGTCTAAGCAGTTTACAGAATCAGAATATTGCCCCCAACAATCTAGGTCCTCATTTTATTGACCTGGGAAGAATGGAAAGCTGAGTCAACCTTGAGCCAGTGAGAATTAAACTGCTGGTAGCCGGCAGTCAGCAGAATTAGCCTGCAATACTGCATTCTAACCACTTTGCCACCATGTCTCTCCATGAGTAATGTCTCCTCATCCTGTGCAATATGGCATGCTCCAGATCCCATTGTTAAAACAGTGTCATCTAACAGATTTAACAGATAATCAGAGTTGGAAGGGACCTTGTAGGTCATCTAGTCCAACCCCCCACCCAAGCGGGAGACCCTGCACCATTTCTGACAAATGGCAGTCCAATATCTTCTTGAAAGTCTCAAGTGATGGCGCTCCCACAACTTCCGAGGGCAAGCTGTTCCATTGGTTGATAGTTCTCATTGTCAGAAAGTTTCTCCTTATTTCCAGGTTAAATCTCTCCCTGTTCAGTTTCCATCCATTATTCCTTGTCTAGCCTACAGACACTTTAGAAAATAGCTTGACCCCTTCTTCTCTGTGGCAGCCCCTCAAATATTGGAAGACTGCTATCCTGTCTCCCCTGGCCCTTCTCTTCACCAGACTAGCCAAGCCCAGTTCCTGCAACCGTTCTTCGTATGTTTTAGCCTCCAGTCCCCTAATCATCCTGGTTGCTCTTCTCTGCACTTTTTCTAGAGTCTCAACATCTTTTTTATAGCGTGGTGACCACAACTGGATGCAGTACTCTAGGTGTGGTCTTAGTAAAGCTTTATGGAGTGGTATTAGTACTTCCCTTGATCTTGATTGTATCCCTCTGTTAATACAATTTAGGATTGCATTAGCTTTTTTGACTGCTGCTGCACACTGCTGGCTCTTATTTAGCTGGTTGTCCACTAAGACTCCAAGATCCCTCTCACATTTACTGCTATTGAGCCTGGTTTCACCCAGCCTATATGTGTACTTTTGGTTTTTCTTGCCTAAGTGTAGGACTTTACTTTTCTCTACATTGAATTTCATTTTGTTAGATATGGCCCAGTGTTCTAGTCTGTCAAGATCCATCTGGATCTTGAGCCTATCTTCTTGGGTGTTAGCTATTCCTGCCAGCTTAGTATCATCTGCAAATTTGGTAAGTTCCCCTTCTATTCCCTCATCTAAGTTGTTAATGAAGATATTGAGGAGTACAGGGCCTAAGATGGAACCTTGTGGCACCCCACTGCTTACTTCCCTCCATGTAGACTTAGACCCATTAAGGACTACTCATTGAGTACAGTTTGCCAGCCAGTTGCGAGTCCATCTAGTGGTGGTGCTGTCTATTCCACTTTTTTCTAGCTTACTAAGAAGTAGGTTGTAGTCTACTTTGTCAAATGCCTTGCTGAAATCTAAATATATTATGTCCACAGTTATTTTGCTGGTCTACTAATTTAGTCACTGTGTTGAAGAATGAAATAAGATTGGTTTGGCATGATCTGTTCTTTACAAACCCGTGCTGACTGCTAGTTATTACTTTACTTGTTTCTAGATGTTGGCAGATCTGTTTTCTTATTATCTTTTCCAGTATCTTCCCGGGTATTGATGTTAGGCTGAGTGGTCTATAGTTTCTTGGATCTGGTTTTTTTCCCCTTTTTTGAAGATGGGAACCACATCAGCTCTTTTCCAGTCCTTTGGCAGTTCCCCGGTGTTCCAGGATTTTTGAAAGATATGGTGCAGTGGTTCTGAGATGACCTCTGCCAGCTTTTTTAAAACTCAGGCCCCGGTGATTTGTTTTCATCAAGATCAGACAGGTGTTCTCTTACTATTTTTTTTTTTTTTTGCTTATTTTAACTTTTATTTCTGATCTGTCTTTTACAGTTATGTTTTTGGTGGGTTAAGCTATAGTTTCTTTTTGTGTGAAGACGGATGCAAAGAATGAGTTAAGCAGTTCTGCTTTCTCTCTGTTGCCTGTTACTTCCTTGCCATCTTCTCTCTTTAGTGGACCGACTGTTTCCTTGATTTTTTTTCTTGTTATTTATATGTTGGAAGAAACTTTTTTTATTATCTTTGACTTTTGTTGCAAGTCTTTGTTCGTTCTGAGCTTTTTCTATCCTGACTTCGTCTTTGCAGATTCTGGCTATCTGCTGATATTCTGCCTTAGTTGTATGCTTCTGCTCTCTGAAACAATATTTCCCCAGTGATCATATACCATCCTCCACTTTGTCTTATTTTTAGTGAGAAAAAGCTCCTGAAACCTATTTTTTCTCCATGCCCAGGGTTAATTTGGATGGCAAGGTCTTTTAGAGTTCTCTTTCCTATATGGAGTTTTTTAAAGTTCTCTTTCCTATATGGAGTTATTTTTCTTAATTGTTTTATCTATTTTAAATATTTCTGTCACGTAGAGTTATTTTTTACTTGGGCAGCCTTACAAATGCAATGTATAAAGATAGATAGCAGACCAGCACACAATGTAGGGCTGATTGTAAAAAAAGAAAGAAAAGTTTGTTATTGAATTGTTCTTCAGGATCTTACGTGTATACTGAAGCTTCAAAAACGTATCTTCTCAAAGAAATATTTTTAAAACAAGATGAGAAGAAGCCATTTTTCTTTGCAACTGTCTTTTTTTAAAAAAATAATAATATTTTCAACTTGTCACCCAGTTGAAATACCCTGACTCCAAAAGCAAAAACAAAATATTGCCTTTCAGTTTACAATGTTAATATATTGTGTCGGTAAGGTTTTTTAGATGTAATATTTGAAGTTTTAATAATTCCCCACCCCACCCCACCTAGGAAGGTTAATGCCATGTTTTTTTCTTCTCATAAGTACAGTATATTAATACGGCAGTCGGATGATTATGAGGTAAAAAGGAAAATGGAAGAGAGTCTGCTAGGACACCTGTGTGGGATAAGGGTAGGTTGGGCTCTTGAGAGCTTCACACAGGGAGAATTGCAGTCATTCCTGGATCCTCCATCTCCTGCTGTGTCAGTAAACAGTGATTATTTCAGGACACGTACAGCAGGAGAGAGTCCTTCTTTTTGTTTCCTTCCTTGCTCTTTTCAAGGAAAGCATGAACAATTTCTTTATAAATGGAGTATTTAGCCAAAAAGTAGGATGTGCAGCTTGCTCAAGCCTCAAAAGGGAGTGCAGGGAATGCCCTTCTGCCTTTCTTTACTCCCTTCTATTCATCTCAGCTCCTCTTCCTGGTCTGTCTTGTTTGGATGCATCGAGAGAGAGAAAGAAAAGAAAATGTGTCAAAGAACAAGCCACTGCTACTGGGGAGATAACTGGCAGGGAATGTCACTGCCTGCCAGGTCTTCTTCCAATAACCAGCTGCAAATGGATAAAGGTGGTATTTAGCGGAGGCAAACTCTCTAGCCTTTGCTACTTGCTTTTCTCACTCGTCATTACTTGGTTGCAAGCCCAAGCATGTCATTTGACAACCAGGACTTGGCCAGGTTAAAGTCCACAGTTTAAATATGTGTTGAGTGAAGATGGACATCTTTTGTATCTCCACTGTATAATTTAAAAAAAAAAACACAGTGGGGGTGGGGGAAGGGAGAGAAAATATACTTTTTCGTTTAATCATTTTGCGCATGATTATACATCAGTACATCAGTACAAATCCTTCCCACTTTCCTCTTTCCATCAGTGTTTGTCAGTCTTGGCATTTGTAAGACGTGTGGACTTCTACTCCCAGAATCCCCCTGCCTTGCCTTGCAGAAAGATTCTGAGAGTTGAAGTCCCGCCATCTGAGAATTGCTAAGAACCACTGCTCTTTTCTCTAGCTCCTTCAGTTTGTTTGCGATAGATAGATAAATAGATAGATAGATAGATAGGTAGATAGGTAGGTAGGTAGAGGTAGAGGTAGAGGTAGAGGTATAGATCAGTGGTGGGATTCAAAATTTTTTACTACCAGTTCTGTGGGCATGGCTTGGTGGGCATGGTGTGGCTTGGTGGGCGTGGCAAGGGAAGGATACTGTAAAATCTCCATTCTCTCCCCACCTCACTAATCTGCTTTCCAGCTCCGTTCTCCTGTGCGGGCAACAAAAGGAGACCCAGAGGTGGTATTTGCTGGTTCTCCGAACTACTCAAAATTTCCACTCCCGGTTCTCCAGAACTGGTCAGAACCTGCTGAATACCACTTCTGGTATAGATATAGGTATAGATATAGTGTGTGTGTGTGTGTGTGTATCAGCTTTTGAGATATGGTAGTCAGTATTCCAAAAGTGATCATACAAACGCAGTCTATATTCATATATAGATTTGTATTAAGATGTTAGCATTAGTAATTTTATTTTCAGTCTCTTTCCTAATGCTCTCCAACACGAAATTTGCTCTTTTCACTGCAATTTAATATTAAATTGATCTTTTTATAGTGCTGTCTCTTGTAATTCAAGACACCTATTTTCTAGTTCTTTATTTCTTTCTTGTCTTTTATGCTCAGTAAACTGAGCCCTGAAAAAAAAAGAGTAAGGAAACCTTACCATATCCCTCTCTTTCATGTTGTTCCATTCATAGCAAGGATGAAGTGGATCACTGAATATCACTGATAGCTTATAACAGGGGTGTCAAACTCAAGATCTGGGGGCTGGAACTGGCCCATGGGGTGCTTAGATCTGGCCCATGGGGCCACCCTGGAAACACTGAAGGACTGGCCCGCAGTGCCTCCGCCAGAAAAAATGGAGCCCGTGAGGGCTGCATGCGGTATTCCCGAGCTCCGTTTTCACTGGCAGAGCATTGCAGGAGGCTGTCTCAGAAAAACCAGAGCTTGGGAGCCCGTTTTCACGGGCAGAGTACTCAGGCTACTACAGACGCCCCTGGCATAAGTGACATTGAGCTGGCCAGGCCCACCCCAGCCTCCTGAGATCAAACACAACCTTGACGGGCCCTCAATGAAATTGAGTTTGACACTCCTGGCCTATAAAGTCTATGGAGTCACTCTCATTCCCACACAAAAGCCCTGAAAGTCAACATGGTTTTGTTGCTTCCATAAACTTGGATATTTTAGGATTTCAAATTTATTGATCACATTTCATTCTGTCCAGCTTCTCTTTGCTTTATTCCATGAATTGGCATAAAGCAATTGTGTTGCATCTGCTATCGTGCTACTTTCTTTTATGGTATCACAACTGTAGTTCTTTTTGACTGCAAACTTAGCAACCAGCTGAAGTAAGACAGAATTGTGACCCTGTTCATCCATGGTTGTAGATGGAAACAGGTTCAAGATGATAGCATTGGCTAAGATGACAGCATTGGCTTCCTGGCATCCTGAGATTCATTTCTGTTCCCCCAGGCAAGAAGCGCCATTCAAGCAGATACCATTACAGATCAGCAGGTTGTGATGGAGAAACACAACAATCTCTTTGTCTTGCTGCGTGGGAAGAATCTGCGGTAGAATCAATAGTAGCCTGCTTGTCCTTTGTATATTTTGTATCTTCAGCTCAATGCTTTATAATAACTTTTTTCATTGAAACAGTGGTAGAGAAAAGTTTAGGGTAGTTTAAATGTGATCTTGTATTTTCTATAGAAAGCCACATGCAAAAGCTGATTGCGGCTGAAAATTGTCAGAGGATGCGCTTCTGCCTTTAGTATACTATTAAAAAGTGTGTAATCAATATATTTTAAAGAAGAACCCAAAGAACTTGTTTGGGGTTGATATTCATCCTGTGGAATATATTGCTCGATGTACCAGTTTTGTGGAACTGAATGTTTTGTTGGTTTCGTGCAAAAATCCACTACAAGCAACCAGAAATAACATCATACATATTTTAACCTTCATCAAATAAATCCACGGTATTCCTTTCATTTACATTAATAATCTCGATATTTAATCTTTTCTCTTCTCAGAAACCCCTTCACAAGTTTAACATATTTGTTGTGTAAATCCAAGATAAGAAAGCTATTCAAGTCACTTTTCTGATGTATTATTTGTGTGTCCCCTTTAATTATTAAGACATCAGCTAGTTTCATTGGTAAATCCAATGTAACATTGTTTTCTATATCACTCTTTGTAGCCTGACATTTTAAAATCCATTTTCAAATCCACATTCAAATTGGCCCCAGTCTCTACTTTTCCCAATAAAATTTTGTCCTCTTCCATAACTTCTTTTGAATTCATTTTTATAATAGCAGATATTCTTAAGAGTAATTTTTGAGTGCATTATCCCAAATATCCTTGAATACTTCCATAGTCAAACAATATTGTTTCACTCTGTATTAATGGGTCTTTTCTCCTTTAATTAAAACTTATATTTGTTTTTGTTCTCTCCAGTCAACCTCCAAGTCCCTTCTCGTCATGTTTTTTCCCTAATCAACAGCACTTTCACATGGGAAATTAATTTTAAAAACTTCATATACATTTTAAACAATCCCCAGAAAGTATTAATCTCAAAATCTTATCTCAAATCCACAAATCAATATTCTAGTCACCCTTTTGCTGTATGTTTGTGTCTATGTGTGAATGAAACCTTCTTCTCCATCTCTCTTTCTCTGTCTCTATCTCTCCTTTTCTCACTGCCTCTCTCACTCTCTCTGTCTCGCTCCATCTCTCTCTGTCTCTGTCTCTCTGTGTGTGTCTGTCTCTCTGTCTGTCTCTCTGTCTCTCTTTCTTTGTCTCCCTCTTGGTCTCTGTGTGTATGTGTGTGTGTGTGTGTCTCTGTCTCTCTGTGTGTGTCTCTCTCTCTGTCTTTCTTTCTCTGTCTCTCTCTCTCTGTCTCTCTCTGTGTGTCTCTGTCTCTTGGTCTCTCTTGGTCTCTGTCTCTCTCTCTGTCTCTGTCTCTGTCTCTGTCTCTGTCTCTCTCTCTCTCTCTGTCTGTCTGTCTGTTTCTCTCCCCCCCCCTCTCTCTGTCTCCAAGTAAAGAATTCTATTGGCAACCAGTTCAGGAAAATGGATATAGTGTAATCAGCTTCTAAAGACCAGTTGTTAACTTGACTGCATGAAGGAGTGCAGCTCCATCTAACAACAGTTGAATAGCTTTAACCAGAAATACTTCAATCTTGTTGAAATTAAGCTTCAGCTTGTTAACCTTCGTCCACTGTCAAACTACTTTTAAACATGTCTTGAAATAAGACTAACAGGAAGTTTGTCTTCCCCCAATTTCTCTTGACTTTCTGGCTGCTGAACAGCAAATCCTATCAATCTTTTCTAAGTGTGGTTAGCCAGTATTGCAGAGTTTAAGACCTATTGTCCGTATTTTCTGGTTCAATCAGCACCTTTTGATATTGATTAGTCCGTGTGCAAAATTTCATACTTGCCTGTGTCTGATTCACATAACAAATGACAGCATGGGAGTTGTCCAGGTCTCAGATGGAACCTCATTCCAGGTGTCACAATACAGAATTTCAAGGGTAGTGCATTAGTCCTTCTGCTACAATACAGACGAATGACCCCTGGACCTGAAAAATGACACTATTTGATCAAAGGGACCTAGAGCATACCCACTCATTCAGCTCTTACTGTCTGACACCACAGGCAACAGACAGCACGGGTGACACACATAACTAGTATCCAAGTCATATAGGGCTTTATAGGTGATAAAGCTCTCTAGATACTTGAATCGCAGTTTCCTATTTTGCCATTCTCCCTCGAGCCGCTCGGAGCATCCAGACTGTGGGATGTGCTTCTGAGTCCTCTTCTTTCAGGCTGAGCTTTAGGCAGAGAAACGCTCCGCCCCTCCCACGTGGCATCGCGCAGCGCTCTCCCCAGTCTTTTGCTCAGCCTCGAAGAATCAGGCTGCGTTTCAAAGAGCTCCTTGGCTGTTTCATTGAATCCTCCGTCCTAATAAGGTTTGCTTCCTTCCTCCTCCTGCGCAAAGGGTCAGGACTCAAGGGAAATTTTTTCCCTGTCCTCAGGGCGAAGTTGCGGGCTCGCAGCGCCTTCAGCGCGACGCCCCCCACCTTATCAGATCGCGCCGCTGCCTGCGCGTTGCCTGTGGCACGCGCTCCTCCGCTGGATTCCCCCCACCCTAAACGCCAACCGGGAGGGCTATCGCCCTAGGGCTTTAGGAGCGCCGAGCTGACCGGCCAAGCCTTCCTTTTCTTCCGTCCCGAAGGCGCCCAGGCAGTTCAGCTCGAGGACGCCATTTTGGCTCCACCTCGTGGCCGGGCGCTGAAAGTTTCTTTTTTATTTAATATTCAGCTGCGGTGAATTAAAGCTCCAGGCCTAGGGTTAAAGCCTAGCTGCCCATCGAACTGCCTGGCTAGTCTTGGTTAGTGCTTGTTGGCCTCCCGCAGCCTTTTTCGGGGCGAAGTTGCAGCCTCCCCCCCCTCCGGTTTTTTCTTCTGTTGTCTGGAGGCTGGCTGCCAGAGGCCTCCTATTCAACTCTAGGCCTCAGGCGTTATTCGACTGATTTGGCACTGAGAGATATACATCCAAGGAAATAACTATAATAGAATTTATATTTGATCCAAATACAAAAGGAATAATAACAAAAAAGAAATAATATTTTTGGTACAGCAATTTTTCTCTTAAGATATTGGATATATCGGAGTACCTGTATATTCAGCTGATATAAAGAATATAAAAAGCACTACAGAAAGGAACAAAACAGGATTACATAGCTAAATATATATATATATATTTCTGTTATCTCTGTACAAGTAAAATTCCAAAAGGGGAGCGGGCCAGCCTCATCCTCACCCGGCCTTATCCAGGCCTGATCTGGGCGAGCCAACCGCCCTTATTAATCTCTATTGTTCAATATGGCAGACGACAATTCCTCTAAACGTCCTTCATTGAAGGCCAAGGCAAAGTCCCACTATTTGCGCAAGCAGGACAAGGAACCTAAGGGCTCTAGAAAGGACAAGGAACCTTCCAAGGCCTCTCAACGTGACGCCTTAAGGCGCCACAAGGCGTTAGAAAAGAGTTCGACAGGCGTTCAAGGGAGTCCCGCTCTGAACCGTCTCTACCTCCTCCTCCACCCCCTACCTCTATTCAACCTCTCCCCCAGGCCTTTCTTCCCTACCTAGGCGCAGTTCGCCCCAGGGTCTCCCGACCCCGGTCCCACGATGAGTCTGACACCCGAAGCCACTTTTACACCCACGGCTGCTGGTCTGCGCCAGGACGAACCTTCTACATCTGAGGTGCCACCTCACATCAGGGCTTGGATGGAATCAGCCATCCGCCAGAGTGTTATAGAGGAACTACAGCACATGTCCAGATCAGGCTTCTCTCCTCGAGTCTCCGAGCACGACTCCTTGTCTATCAGATCCCTTCCACAACCGGTCCCCCGGTTGCTCAGGTACTCTCTCAGAGGGACAGCCCTCCTCCGGTTGGGGCCCAGGTTGAGGAGGAAGGGGACTTTAGGGATTTCGAGGAGGAGGATTCCCAGATGGGTTCCTCCCGCTACAGTGAACCTCCCTTAGAGACTGACATCATGGAGGGGAGATGTCCGAGGACGAGGGCACTTCGACTGACCAACCCTCCTTTGGGGGCTCTTCAAACCACACATGTTCAAGTCCCTCCTTCTTAAGGCCAAGAATGTCTGGGCCTTCTTTCCCAGGCCCCTGCTGACCTCCCCCCATCCCAGAGGGCCCAGAAGATTCCATTTTCACCCAACCAGTGGTTGAAGCTGAGGTCATCCCTTCCCCCCCATATTCGTAGATCTGGTAGCGAAGCAACTATCCTCCACAGGGACCCCTCCCACTCCCTCTAGCCAAGACAAGAGGTTCTTTAATCTCGATTCGGCACTGTCCAGCCTCCTGAACATTCCAGAGGTCGATGACCCTATTGTGGGTCTAGCTTCCTCCTCTACACCTAGTGAGGCCCTAGAGGCCTTGAAACCTGAGGATAAGCGGGTGGAGCTGGCCCTGCGCAGGGCCCACCTATCCGACGCCTGGGCCATTAAGTCAGCTACCGCCTCTTTTTCACTAGGTCCTCTATCCGCTGGCTACGTCAGCTCAGGGAACACGTCCCTGCTTCCAACCTGAGGGCGCACCAGGACATTGCGAAGCTAGTGGCTGCAGCCGAGTTCTCGGCTGACGCCACTTACCAGTCGGTGAAATTCTCTTCCAGGGCCATCACGTCCCACGCCACGGCTCGTCGCCTGCTATGGCTCAAACACTGGCAGGCGGACGTAAAGAATAAGGTCAAGCTGGCCACTGCCCCTATTTCAGGAGACAAACTGTTTGGCCCGGCCCTCGAACCCCTGCTGGTCGAGGGTCGCAGCAAGAGGAAGTACTTGCCTTCCCTTCTTCGAAGATCGGAGACCAGGGGCTCTCAGCCCTTTCGGAGGAGCTTTCCCGCCCTTTCTACCAACCCCCTTCCCGCCCAGATTCCCCGACCCCCTTCCTTCCGATCCCAGGATCGCACGGACTCAGGCGACAGGACCAGGCGAGGGGTGGTTATAAGAGACCCTTTCGGGTACGGGAGGAAGGCCCTACCGCAGAAGGTAGAGCCTCCTTCTCCCTTCCCATTGGTGGCCGCCTCAGCCACTTCGCCGCCCAATGGGACAAATCCACTTCCGATGCATGGGTTAGAGACACAATAAGGTTTGGTCTGCCCTCGAGTTCAAATCCACCCCCTGATCGTTTCTTCCCATCCCCCTCCTCAGGGGATCCCACCAAAGTGCATTAATGGATGCAGCCATCCATCACCTGCTTGATATTCAGGCCATTCAACCTGTCCCTCCGGCTCAGAGAGGAAAGGGATTTTACTCCCATCTCTTTGTCGTGCCCAAACATTCTGGGGGCTGGAGAGCCATCCTAGACCTGAAACAGCTCAACCGTCACCTTATCCAGCGCAAATTCAAAATGCACACCTTGCAATCCATTCTCCTAGGCACCAGGCGGGAGACTGGCTGTCCTCCATAGATCTCTCTGAGGCATACCTTCATATTCCTATCAGGCCCTCTCATCACAAATTCCTTAGGTTCTGTTATAATGGCCTTCACTATCAATACGTGGCCCTACCCTTTGGGCTGGCCTCGCCCCCAGGACCTTCACCAAGGTCCTGGCGGCCCTGGCGGCCCACCTCAGGAGCATTCCCGTCCGCCTCCACTGCTACTTGGACGATATCCTTATCCTGTCCCCGTCCAAGTCCCAGGCAGTCAGGGATACCAGGGTCACCCTTTCCGCCCTACGGGCACACGGGTTTCTAGTCAATTGGCAAAGAGCCAACTTACCCCTTCCACCCGAATCAACCACCTGGGTGCCATAATTGATTCGGTCTCAGAGAGTTTTTCTCTCCCCAGAGAGGTTTCTTAGCATTCAAACCCTGGTCAAACAAATTAGACGTTCTAGGAGGGTGGCCTTGCTTGACCTCTCTAGATTGTTGGGAAAAATGGTGTCATGCATCTCTATTATTCCCTGGGCCCGCTTACACAGCAGGCCCCTCCAGTGGTTCCTGCTCCCGTTCCAAAGATCCGGAAGAAGCAACTCGAAGATCAGAGTCAAGGTCCCTCCAAAGGTCCTCACGTCTCTTCTCTGGTGGACCAATCCCGCCATCAACAGAGGCCACCTCTTTGCGGAGCCTCAAAGACTCACCGTCACTACCGACGCAAGTCTATCCGGTTGGGCGCTCATCTCAACTCACTCTCGGCGCAAGGCAAATGGTCGCCGACCGAACAAAGATGCAGCATCAACTGGCTAGAGCTCCATGCTGTCCATCTGGCTCTGCGCTGCTTCCCCCAGATCCGCAGTCGCCATGTTCTCGTTCTCACAGACAACGTCACGGCCAAGGCCCATATCAACAGGCAAGGGGCACCCAGTCAATTCAACTGATGAGGGAAGCCGAGCGCCTTTGCCGCTGGGCAGAGGCCAACCTTCTATCACTAAAAGCCGAACACATCTCCGGGATAGACAATACCCAGGCGGACTGGCTGAGCAGGGCCACGGTGGACCAAGCAGAATGGCGACTTCATCCATCCCTGTTCGAGGAAGCGTCCAAGATATTCGCCTTCCAGTGGTGGATCTGTTCGCTTCCCCATCCAACACACAACTTCCACGGTTTTTCTCCCGGTATCCGTCTCACGGGCGGAGAACCACAATGCTCTGCGCTGCCCATGGCCCCCAGGGCTCCTATATGCCTTCCCTCCGCTCCCGCTAGTGCCCAGAGTCATTCAGAAGCTCATTCAGGAGAGGGCAGACCTTCTCCTGGTGGCTCCCTATTGGCCCAGGCGACCGTGGTTTGCGGACCTCCGCAACCTATCGGTAGCGCCCCATGGCGGATCCCCGGACAGGGTCTCCCTCTCTCAGGGGCCCCTTCTACATCCGGAGCCTCAATGGCTACAGTTAGCCGTCTGGAAGTTGAGCGGATCCGTCTGATTAGCGAGAACCTATCAAGCCATGTCATCGACACTATTTTGGCCGCCAGGCGACCCTCCACTACACGCAATTTATGATGCCACTTGGAAGGGTTCTGCAAGTGGTGTAGTGGGTCCCAGGTTGACCCTCTCTCTCCTTCCGTGGCTCAGATTCTGGAATTTCTTCAGGAAGGCCTTCGCAAGGGCTTGCACCTAACACCCTGAGACGACAAGTCTCTGCCCTCTCAACAGTGGTCTCCTGTGATAACTACGGCTCCCTTTCCCATCACCCCCGGGTTAGATCCTTCCTTAGGGGTGCCACCAACCTGTGCCCTCCCACTGTTCACAGGTTTCCCACATGGGACCTCAACAAGGTCCTAGTTTCTCTTACACGTTCTCCGTTTGAGCCTTTGAGGAGTCATCTCTTCAGTTCCTCACCTTTAAGGTAGTTTTTCTAGTAGCCATCACTTCTGCTCGTCGAGTGTCGGAATTAGCAGCTCTGTCAGTCAGGAGCGATCTATGTGTGTTCCATGCAGACCGGGTCGTCCTGCGGCCTGACCCCACTTTCCTACCCAAAGTTAACTCGCCCTTCCATAGATCTCAGGAACTGGTTCTACCAAATTTTTGCCCTAGACCCTCCGGGAACAGGGAGGTTCTTTGGCACACCCTAGATGTTAGACGGGCCTTGCGTATATATATTAAGCGCACTCAGTCCTTACGAAGGTCGAATCTCTTTTCCTGTCCTTTCAACCCAAGACACTAGGACTCAAGGTTTCTCCTTCCACTATCAGCCGCTGGATCAGGGCGACCATCGCCAGGTGTTACCTTCCCATTCTCTGCCGGCACCGGTGGAATAACTGCCCATTCCACCAGGAGTGCAGCCACTTCGGCGGCCTGGGCCACACAAGCCCCCATTGCTGACATTTGTAGGGCAGCCACCTGGGCCTCTCCGTCCCCGTTTATCAGGCATTACAAGATCGATACGTATGCCTCAGCTGAGGCCTCCTTTGGCCGGCGGGTCTTACAGAGGGTTGTCAATGATCCGGAGGGGCCTTCGGGCCAGACGGAGTCCCACCCATAGGACAGCCAAGCTTTGGTATGTCCCACAGTCTGGATGCTCCGAGCGGCTCGAGGAGAATGGGCGTTGGTCCTTACCTGATACGCCCCTTCTAGGCGAGCCGCGAGGAGCATCCAGCCCCACCCTAGCATCTCCGTCTGGTGGGGACTCCTGTTTTCAGCCAAGGAGCCAATAGTTGATTAGATAGGATTAATAACTTCTCTTCTCGTTATCGCAAAAACTGGGGAGACGCTGCGCGATGCCACGTGGGAGGGCGGAGCGTTTCCTCGTCTAAAGCTCAGCCTGAAAGAAGAGGACTCAGAAGCACATCCCACAGTCTGGATGCTCCTCGCGGCTCGCCTAGAAGGGCGTATCAGGTAAGGACCAACGCCCCATTTTGAATAATAATATAAGAGGAAATGGAGGGTGTTTTCGAAGAGTACATAAAATCCCTGTTCAAAGGGTGACAGGGAGAGAAAAAACATCTGACAACCACCCTCTAGGTCTCAGGCAGGGTAAATCAACAGTTTGGCAATTTCATAGAAATTCAGATGGTGTAGACTTTTCTTGCAAAGTAACTCTGTGACCTGAAAACACATTAGAAGAAGCAAGAACTGGATTTCTACCCAGCCTGCTGGATATTATCAGCATGCTTGGCACTGCTGTTCCCTTCCATCTCCCTTCCGTAGCTGGATTGGTAGTGGTTTTGTTTGTGCCTTGCTAAGAAATGGGCCATCATACGAGAAAGTCAAATTTAGGGGTTTGGGAGGAATGACGGGAGATAAAATGAGAAACCAGCCACCTTCTGGATGACTGTTGTTAGTCACGCTTGCTTCTGATTAAAGATCATTAAACATGAAATTAAGATGTTTGTGTTGCCAAGTCCCCTGAGGTGCCTTAAATTATTAATGAAGTGGACTGCCAAGATCCCAGGGAAATTGCACCTCTGGAAAAGGGGACAGAGCTGGAGGTGGAAGCGTGAGATGGCCAACAGTAGACCAAGAAAGGGGAGGAAATATAAATGAGTTTATCTTTATTTTCAATGTTTTTCTAAACCCTGAAGTATTTCACAACAAATTACGGATAATTAATAAGTACGCTTCTTTTAATAACTAGGCTTGTTAAATTGCAGAAATTGGAAGATGCAGCATCAGTTCATTCTCTCTCCTCCCTCGCCCTCCCCTTTTTTGTTTTTCATTATCAGGCAGATTTGAGCCTCTCTCTGGCTGCTGGAGTAGCCAGGCTCATGTTATGGCATGATGCTGGAAGCCAGCACTTTCCTTTCTCATCTTCCATCTCTACTAGAATGCCTACTGAACCCACAACAGACAGGAAAGTTCCCTCACCCTGCTGCCAATCTATATAGGGAACATCCCGTTTGAAACCCATGGAGCCCTTTGGCATGACTCTGTGGGGCAGGAAAGAAATGTGAAGATGCTCACAGCCAAGTGAAGATGGTGTAGTCAAAGCCCTGACCATTTTTAATTTGTGTACCATGATTGCCATATTGATTTTTTTTTTGCTTACACCTTCTTCTTGGCCAGACTACTTCGAGGCTGGTGGTCTCCAAATCTGCTGGATGTACAGTTTTGAGAATTCCTAGCCTGATAATTTTGGGAATTGGGGAGCACAAGAGTGGGGAAAGGCTGGATAGAATAATGTGTGAGCAAACAGCTGATTTAGTCTAGTGCAGGGCTGTCAAACTCGTGGCCCACGGGCCGGATGCGTCATGCGCTGGCCACGTCCACACCAGGTTTAGCAAAGGAGGGGAAGTTGCGATACGTCACATGACGATGCCGTGATGACACACGTTTGACACCCCTTAATGGTTAAGGCACCAGACTAGAAGGCGAGAGATTGTGAGTTCAAGTCCTGCCTTTGCCATGAAAGCCAGCTGGGTGATGTTGGGCCAGAGTCTCTCTCTTAACCCAACCCACCTTACAAGGTTGTTGTGGTTGTGAGGAGGAGGAAGAATGTTGAATTTGTTCTTTACCTTGAGTTATTTGTAAAAATAATAAAGGTGGGATACAAACAAACAGTTTTTTTTATTACTGCTACACTGTGGCAAGCATTTTTGGATATTTTCATTATGCAGAGAGGCCTCTTCTTTACTGCTGTCCTGTTCTTGGGCGGATGGAGGGACAGAACTTTCTTCACATGGCAAAATATTGTGTTTGTTGCGTTCAGCTGGGTAGGCAGGCTCGCGAGCTTTCGTCTTGATCTAAAATGGGCTACAACAGCAAGTAATGCAAACACCATAAAGAGCCAACATTGTGTAGGGCAGGGGTGGGACTAAAAAGCAGGAGCTGCTGGTCTACTCTTAGCCATGGAAGCTCACAGGGTGACTTTCGACTTGATATTTTCTCTCAGCCTAATCTCCATCAAAGAGATATCGTAGGGAAAACGGAATAGCTGTGTATACCACCTTAAGGAAAAGTGGGGTGTAAATGAAGCTAGGAAAGGAAGGGAGGAATGGAGAATATACTGGGGAAGTGAATTTTATGGCAAAATGTAATCCCACATTGTTCCTCTAAATTTCCCAGCTTTTGTTAAATTATCCCTGGACTATCATGGACTATTGGCCCTGTTAGCAGGAGCTAATTCATGAGACTTGTGAATCAAAGGCAACATATTATGGATGACTGTGGGTTGCATCTTATGTAGAGATAGAGACCAAGCATTGGGAAAGCAAATGATAGAATCTACTTTCCCTCCAGATTCTCTCTGGCTGTGGGCATTTCTAAGGGCTATCATTTTCTGACAGAAATATCTGTGATTTTAGGGAAATGAATCCAGGCCAAAACTGGAAACTTGGCATCCTCCTTTTCCTGAATGCTCTTCCTCCTACTTAGAATCCCTGAGAATAAAGGTAAAATCTCTTAGCTGAGGAAGCCAGAGGAATTAGAAATCAGGCAGGCATGCCTGCAAGTGCCAGCTAATTCCAGGCCCTCCACTGCCAATATTAATGAAAGCTGAGAAGTGGAGAAGAGAGGAATTAAGAAACAGCACTGCAGGCACGGTTAGTCACTTGCTAGATTTTAGCAAAGGGAAAAAGCACATGGACACTGTCAGCAGGTCATTTATTCTCTGCTGAGGTTAAGATTTGCTTCATCAAATTCTCTGTGTATCCAACCAACAAGGTGGTGGGTGGAACATGGTGTTGCCATTTGACCGAGGAATACTCTGTGCAGGAGGATTTAAATTGGTCCCTCTTCTTTTAATCAGGTTTAATTAGGCTGCCATGACTTTTGCTTTCGCTTGGGTTCCAAGTGGTTGTATTTACCTGCACTTTCCCTTCTTAAAATGTTTTCTTTGATGAGTGCAATGGTTTAAAAGCTTGTTTCAAAACTGGAATGATTATTTTTTTATAGGCAACTGCCAGGCAAAAAGGCAATTCAGAAACATAGCTTCAAAGAAATAACTATTGTAATAAAAGAATTCACTCCAGACTGATTCACAGCAGTTCTAAAATGATAAAATGGTTCCTTCTGGGTCTCAAGATGTAGTCTCACCATGTTTCTTTGTTTGCACTGATTCCTCATGACTGCTTGGACAAGTCAGTTCTGCAATTTTCTTATCAAGATTTCAAAAGTGGTGGGCTCTTGACTTTGGGCAACTTACAGACAGTAAAAAGATCTATATAGAAACAATTACAATTGCAAGTGCTATATAAAAAACTAGAACCAAGGAGGTGGACGGCATGGGGATGTGCTCTTGTTCATACTCCACCTCCAGCAGTGTGGGAGAAATGATCAGCTCTGGTGGTAGAAAGTTCCACCGAGCGGGAGATGCAGCAGAAAAGGCTCTGTTCCTTTACTTCCTCAGCCAGAACTGTTGGCCCACAGCAGTGGTGGTATTCAGCCAGTTCACAACGGATCGGGCGAACCAGTAGCAAGAATTTGGCATGGGTCGCCGAACTGGTAGTAAGTTCTGGCTGGCAACACACCCCCACCCAGTCGCCCTCCTGATAATCAGCTGTAGATAAGATCAGCTGTGCCGGGATTCCCCTTGCTGAGGCTCAGAAAGGCAAAAAATGAAGGGAGGAGCTCAGCCCCCCCCCTCCATTTTTTGCCTTCCAGAGCCCCAGAGGAACCTTAGGGGAGCAAAAATGCCCCCCCCCAGGCTTCTCTGAGGCTAGGAAGCTCCCAAAATGGAGCTTGGAGGGGTGATGCATGCCCCTCCCATGCTCTGTTCCTTTTCTTCCTGAGCCCCAGAGGAGCCTTGGGGGAGCAAAAATGCCCCCCCAAGGCTCCTCTGTGGCTAAGAAGCTCTCCAAAATGGGTGGGGGCTGCAAAAAAAGCCACGCCCGCCCAGGCACATGGCCACGCCCACCAAGCCACTCCCACAGAAACGGTAGCAAAAGTTTTTGAATACCCACAGGGTCCACAACAGACACCTTCCAGTGAAGCCAATGGGGTGAGCTAGTCCCTTTGGGGCAAGGCAGCTCCTCAGATACCCTGGACCTGTGCCATGTGTTATTAGAAGCAGTAAAGTTTTCAGTTGTCATTTTGTTCCGTCAGACCATGAGAAGCAAGACCCACACAGGGAAATTGATAACCATACTGCAAACTCCTAAAATTCCCACATGCTCCATTTGAAATTGGTGGAAAATGGTTGATCCCCGAGCTTCAGAAATGACATGATCTCAAAGAGAGAAAAAAGAGATATAATGAAAGGTGGCTACGTGGAACCTTGCAGAAATAGGTACTATTTTTATTGAAAGGGGGAGCTAGAAATATAAAACATCAGATATCCTTGGATTTCTTTGATTCTCCTATATCTCAGATACCATCCAGTGTATTCTACATCCAGTGTATCCTTCTAGACAGGGTTAATGCTTCGAGGTAGTCCAGGCAAGAGGCATACATCACAAGTAGTAACACTACCTGTTATTGTAAGATTACGGGAACAGAATCTTGCAAGTCTGAAAATCCTTCTCCTCTCTTTTAGTTTAACTCCAGAAAACTAGGGAAGGTCCTTTGTAAAATGTTTCCCACATGCCTTTTCCTTCTGTGGGCTGAGATACCTTTTGCATGTCTGCGGCTCTTCTTCCTGTCTACTAAAGTCATTCCCATATACCAGGGATGGCTAATCTTTTTGGTGCTGAGTGCCCAAAGCACACCTGCGCACACGCGCAGCCCTAAAATGCAGTGCCAATGCCCCCAGTGCATGCGTCCTGCCCCCCTCTCACCCATTTTTGGCTTCCAGGTTGGTGTATGATGCTTTCCAGGCCCAAAACAGGGTGTGGGGAGGGCACGTGCATACGCGCGAACCCACAAAATGCAATGCGAGCGCCCCCATGCATGCACATGTGCGTCCCCACATGCATCCTGCCCCCCCCCCACATGCACAGCAGAGACCCCAAAACCAGCTGACCGATGGGAGGCACACGTGCATGCGTGGCGGAGCTGTGCTGGGCTGACGTGCCCGCAGAGAGGGATCTGCGTGCCACGTTGGCACGCGTGCCATAGGTTTGCCATCACGGCCATATATCATCACAGATACCCTCTGCCAGATGGGAGCTGAAATTACCATGAGATAGTAGTTACTACTTTCTGCAAGATGATCTCCAATGGGCAGCATGGTATGTTGACTGTTCAGTCCGGTGGCATTTTAGCTGCAGGGTTTCATCACTTCCCCTCCTACTTTTGAATGTCTGTCTGGAATTGCTGCAGGAAGATACACCATTCCATGGTTTGACCCAAGTTACCATCACTATACAAATGACATTCACAATTTTTTCTTCTATTCATTTTCCTTTGTATCTCATGTTGGTATTACTAAACGTATTTCCCTTCCACATTAGCTTCCTGAATTTCTTACCCAGGGACTGGTGAGAAATCTGTATCTTTTTTCTTATTAAAACTTGCCTTCCCCCAAATAAGGCCTTCCCTTCCTTAATTTTCCACTTTTCCTTGGGGAAATCTCATCTATATAATCCAAAGACTACAGAGGTTGGAGACTCTACACTGTTTTTATGTAGGAGCTAATAGTGAAATCGTTTGGGCCGGAGCAAAAGGTCTAGATATTTACTGCTGTGATAGTATTTCATTCCATAAAAGCAGTTGCTGCTAGCAGCAAAGCCTTCATAACTTTGCTTACTAGTCCTTATCTGGATAAAACCCTTTATCTTACTAGGTCATCATCTGGAAGAGGAGAGCTATATTAGAGCTGAGTGCAATGCCAGAGGTTTTCTTCATATATCAGAAATATTGTGGCAATCCACAGATTAACCCTTTCTGGTGTTGTTCCCTTCCATCTACTTTACTTCCATCTCTATTTTGAACTGCCTAGTTTATTTTCTTTCATTGTTACCCATGCTGAGCAGGGATTTGCAGAGAGATTATTTGATATAGCAAAAAGCCTGATACAAGCTTGGTAGTATTCTGTGTGCCCTAAATATGGGATAGATTAAATCCATTCTCCATATTGTAATGCTGAACTCAATCTACCTTATTTAACAGAATGTAAAACAGAACACAGGGTTCAGAGAGCAGTCAAGAAAGCGGTAGAGATTTTATCTGCTCTGGGTATAAATCTTCATTAAGCAGGAAACACCAGTTTGTTGAGGTTTTGCTATTGTTTGTTTGTGTATTGATTGCAACAAAATCTTACATTATTCTTCCAACATTTTAGACATTTGCACATGTGATTATGCTTTAGAGTAAGATAATCACATGTGCAAATAGTAGAATTATTGACCTTGTAGTTACTAATTGACCTTGTAGATACTACAAGTTTCTAGCATCTTTTTAATATAATAATTGTATTAAAGATTATAATTACAACAGTAAACATTAATGCAAAAGAGAAAAAATAGAAAGTTCAGAAAAAAAAGAAAAAAGAGTAAAAGAGACTGAAAACGTAAGAAAAAATAGAAGTATAGTGAAGAAAAAGAAAAGATATACACATATGTGGACAGCGGTGTACTCTGAATGGCCTAAAAGCCATATCCCAAGTGAAACATGACACTGTACTAAAATAGACAATGCCATGAAAGTTGTGATAGATAGTAAAAGAGATGCAGTAAGATTTCTGATGATTTTATACATTAGTTAATCTAGAAAAAGCCAGTGATGCTGTTTAGGAAAACATTTCCTACTTTTTCTTGCTGAAAATCGTTTAGTTATGCTGGAGAATTTTTTCCCCCATAGGATACATGTAGGATTATATGTGAGTCAAGCTATACATCTTACATTGATACAAAAGCTGGAGGAAGAACTTCAATTTGGAATTGAAGTCTTACATTTCTGCCCAATGCAGGTGTTAAATTTTCATTTCTTTTTCCCTGGCTCCTTTACTTCTGATCTCGCAGCAAGACTACATTGCACAATTTTCTGTCAGAGAGAGATTAGTACAACACAATGACACAGAAGCAGCCAAAACAGATTTATCAGGTGCCATACAACCAAGAAATATTATAGTCCACCCGAGGATTAGAAGATCTTGAATTATGAGAGGTCCTTGGCATGTTGCAATCATAAACCATGGATTTTCTTCTGCTTTGGAAGAAGAAATGTGAAAACAGCATGTTTAAATCTTATATTACATTATCTCCAAGAGCAAAGACATGCAATCTAGATTCTAGAACATTTTGCTACTGGAAAGGTGCATGAATTTCATTAAGTAACATATATTTTATGGAAAACCCCACCACCGTTTCATACTATCCTTATGCTACATGTTCATTTATCTGTTTATATTATCTGCTTTTTTGTGTTACAGACACTAATTCTAAAGTGTGGTACAAAAAGGTGATAAATATCACTTGCCAGGTCCCAATTGAAAGTGATGTCTCTCAGTTTTGATATATATATATATATATTAAAAGCATTATTTTAGAAAGCTGGTGTGGTCTTGTGGTTAACGCACCAGACTAGATACCAGGAGTCTGTGAGTTCTGTTCCCGCCTTAGGAACAAAGCCATTTGGGTGACATTGGGCCAGTCACTCCATCTCAGCCCTAGGAAGGAGGCAAGGGCTTACCACATTTGAAACCTCAATAAGAAAACTGCAGAATTGACATGTCCAGGCAGTCATGAAGAATCCGCACTAATAATAATACACTGGAGTATAGTTGTATGGGTTAATTTAGGAGAAGCAGAAAGATCTAGACTGGAGGCTAAATAATCTGCTTTCCAAGATTAATGAAGCACTAAGTATATACATTTAGGAACTTACATGAAAAAGACAGACACATAAAATATAACAATCTGAAAATATTATGAACTCTTTTATGAAAGTTAATTATTTTACTGAATGTAAAATTTCAGTAAACACCCAGCTTTTTGTTAAATAATGAACATCTTATTAATTCTAGAGGTCTCTTTAAATCAAAACATTTTTGTTACCTTTAGATCTAGCATTTTGGAGAAGAAAGAGGAAATTAGTTTAGCTAAACAGGTTTTCATCCCTGTGATAGTGCCAAAGAAAAATTAATCCTTCTCAGCTGTTTATAGAAAATCTTCACAATGATATAGTTTGTAATTTTGTAATGCATAGTGTTCTGGAGGAGCATATGCAGTGGGGTATGCATGTATGAATACATAGCAATTAAATTTCCAAATAGTGATAGTCCGTCTAGATTTTTGGCCAATATTTAGAGGAGATACAACCTGCTAGAACAGGACTGTCAAACTCCTGGCTCGCAGGCTGGATGCGTCACGGGCTAGCCACACCCACGCCCGGTTTAGCAAAGGGAGAAGAAGTCCCAATATGGCATGTGATGCCACCATGACGATGTGAGTTTGATACCCCCTGTACTAGAATAATAAATAGATCTAGAATAGATAATTATTAAAAATAAAAATATAAACACCAGTGAAAATAACTTTAAAAAAACACAAGAAGAAACACAGAGTATGAACCTGTCAGAAAAATGAATGTCAACAGGAGAGTCCTATAAAACAGTGGCCCCAACCTTTTGGGCACCAGGAACCGGTTCCGTGGAGAGAGGTTTTTCCACAGACCAGAGGGGTGTGGTTTTGCATGCTGCTTGCATCCTGTGGATGGGGTTTCACTTGTTTGCGTGGCCTGGTTGCTGGCATGCCGCGGCCCAGTGCCATTCTCTGGACTGGGGGTTGGGGACCTCTGTCATAAAAGATACCATTACTTCTGATATGTTTTTGGCAGTTAATGCAACAGTCTTCTCCTATTTTTGTTTCAGTTAAGTAAGCCAAGCTATTGTATGAGTTCTCTAGATCTGGGGCTACCACTAGAAGGATTCTGCTAGCTTTAGAGGTCAAGTTAACTTATAATCCAATTGGGTTCATTAGTGCAACTTGATAAATTGAGGATATATGCAGGAAAAGATACCCCTTCCAATGTACAATTATATCTCTTCCAAGTGCTGACTGAAACTGTACAGCAAAACACTGTATCCAGATAATGAATTTCATATTGGGCTGCTTTTTTAACCATTTAATTCTCTCATTTGCATGTTGGGGATTCTTTCTACAGAAATATCAGCAAAATTGTTTGCCGCACTGCTGATGACACTGCGCAGCTCTTATCCTTTGATGTTTAGATATTAAGAATAGAAACTTGCAGAGGGAAAATCTACTGAATTGACTTCCATACTAGGAATTGTGCATTATTAAAATTTATAATTACGTGTAAGCATGTGCAAGGGAAACTTCTGATTTAAAAACTTTGCAAATAAAACCAAAAAGGAGAAAACAATGGTTGAAGAAACTGTAATATTTTGATGAATTCTGATGTAATGGAGAATCCAGATTTACCATCTAAAATCTTGTTTCAAGAGACAAATGACATGAGGCTATTCCTTGAAGATACTGACTCCAGCACAGGATACTGTTATGAGTCTCCTGTGTAGGTACTAACATTGACCTATGTTATAGGACTATTATGTTGATTTCTGCAGCAGTGCATATGAAATCTATTATCTGTATTACTGAAAGTAGGATATGAATAAGAATTGTGTAGAAATTATTTGTATACAAATCATTTGTATTTGTATACAAATAGTTGTAATTAGCAGTAGCACTTAGACTTATATACTGCTGCCCAGTACTTTACAGCCCTCTCTATACCATAGTTCCTCAACCTTTCTGGGTTGGTGGCCCGGGGGGGCAGGTGCTTTTATGTGTGCATGTGCACACGCAAATGGGGTCACAAGTGTGTGTGGCGCTTGAGGTGATGGTAGTGCCTGTTCAGCAATCATGGTGATGGTAGTGCCCACGTGGCACTTGTAGTGACAGTAGCACCCGTGCAGCACTCGTGGCAATCCTAGTGTGAGTGGAGGGTGAACGCACATGTGCACACACACTGGCCAGTTACTCAGGCAGCCCCACAGGTTGGGGACCCCTGCTCTGAGCTGTTTACAGAGTCAGCCTATTGCCCCCACCAATCTGGATCCTCAGTTTACTGACCTCAGAAGGATGGAAGGCTGAGTCAACCTTGAGCTGGTCAGGATCAAATTGCTGGCAGTCAGCAGTCAGCAGAATTAGCCTTCAAAACTGCATTCTAACCACTGTGTCACCCATGGCTCTATTAGTACTATTGTTATTGTTGCTATTACTGTATTATTATTGTTGTTGTTATCATTACAATTATTTTCACCAGGTGTTGCTATTCTGCATGGGATTTTCTAAGATACTCTTGCAAATGTCACTAATATCATTGAGAATAAAATCTTTTTATCTATTTACTACCAATACATGCTTATTAGGAACTGTCTGTTGCTCTCTGTGATTAAAGTTGACATAGGGGGCGGGCATGCTGCATCTGCTGCTAGATCAATCCACTTGGAAGAGAGCATCCAGAAATATGTCCTCAACTCCTTCTGGTTGGTTCAAGCTGTCTTCACAGCTGTGAATTGAGTTGCCCCACTGTCATCCAAATTTTATGTCTCATAGTGATGTCTAGGTAAGAGAGCCAGTATATAGCACAGTGGTTAAAGTATTGGACAAGGAGCAGGGAGATCATTTTATCCCTCCCTTGGGTATGGAAGTCAGCTTTGTGACCTTGGGCCAGTCACTCGCTCCCAATTCTAATCATCTTTAGGCTCTGCAACAAGCCAGCTGATGAACGAAATCCTTTGTGCATCATGCACTGATAGCTGCACTGTAAGAACCAAGTAAGTGCAGTACAAAAACCAAGCAGGCTCTGAAGCCATGTAAGACAAACTATTATGTACAACAATGGTGTTGTGGGTATAGCTAGAAAAAGAGTAGAAACTAGTGTTGAAATAGGAAGCGTATTGTCTGTGTTCTACATTTTGGAAGGCATTGTTTCCTGTCCTCTATGTCTATATAGCTATCTATATATCTCTGTATCTGTATCTATCTGCTGCTGGAATTCTCATTGTCACGAACTTTAACTGGGAAAAATGGCACATCATAGGGCAATATTTTTTAATCAGGTTGCTTCAAATGGGCTATCTTACAGAATGTCTCCAAAATCTGGGATCCATGACTCCTCAGGGAATGAAAATTGGGGAAAATTGGCTGCTTCAGTGCTACTGGCTGCTACTGCCCTGCTGGGCTGTTGCTGCGGTCACAAAAATCTCATTTTTAATGTTCCGTGACAGTTTCCCAACCAATCCCAGGAGAGGGGTAGGAAAAAAGAAAGAAAGAAAGAAAGGAAGGAAGGAAGGAAGGAAGGAAGGAAGGAAAGAAAGAAAGAAAGAAAGAAAGAAAGAAGGAAGGAAGGAAGGAAGGAAGGAAGAAAGAAAGAAAGAAAGAAAGAAAGAAAGAAAGAAAGAAAGAAAGAAAGAAAGAAAGAAAGAAAGAAAGAAAGAAAATTCCAGGCATTCTCTGCCAGCTTCTCATACAAAAACTCAATAGGAAGCCAACAAGAAGTCATAATTTGCTCCCAGTCCCATTGTTGTTGTTTTTTGCCCACCCCTGGTCATTCCTTAGATAAGGAAATATCTCTGAAATTATGACCCAATAGGGCACAGGTTATCTAATAATAGAACTGGCTCCTTGAACATGGCCAGGATCTGTGAGGGAACACATATATTGTGTTGTTTCTTATGGAATGAGATGTTTTCCATCTGAAATGTATTCTCCATTCATTACTCTTTTAAGAAGTTAATTCTCTGTCCATGTAACCCTAAAGTTCCCATGGACCATACCCCTTTGAAGGATAAAAGACAGAGCTGGGAAGAAATGGCTTGGGAAACTTGCTCTTAGCAGCCCACTGCCTTTCCTTGGTTTCCAGGAGAAAGCATACCTATTCACTCTAACACATTTCTCTCACACTTTATATGTGTGACCCATAATCCCAAGGATTTAAATAGCCAAAGAATGCAGTTCTTGCCATGTTCTAAATACAATTTCCTGCATACCCTAGAATCTCCAAAGTGGGTTACAATCCTTGCAACATGACCAGATGCAGAAAAACATCCTTTTTCTAATCAGACAGTGAGAATTTCAGGGCCACTGGTGGATGCCCTTGGAGCCGTGTTGGTGCTGAGTGAGCTGCAAAGGAGAGCACACTACCAATGCAGCTTCTGTCTCACTCCATTCTTGTCAGTAGAATACACATTCTGAGTGCCCTTTAATTACCCCTTTTGATAGAATAGAGCATTATATTTTGACAGCATTGCTGCTCTCTGAATTATCAGCTGCTGGGTATCCTAGCATAGAAGAGAAATTAGAACACAGCTTTCTATGCAAATAGTTTCTAAATACTGCATATTTAATGGCATGCAGTTCTTCTTTGAAAATATGAATTCAGTCCCTAATATTTCATTGCCTGTTTAGAAGTTCTGGGTAAAAGGAAGGGCAATGTCTAAGATCTCCACTATTAGTACACATTCTTCCTTGAGGGCTATGAATATATTCCAGGCTTCTCATGCATTCAAAGAATCATAATTAGGAGGAGGAATATTATAAACTACTCATGTGACCTTTGGATATGTAGTCCTTGAATTCAGCATTGTAATGAGATAGTGAAAGATTTAGGAGTCTTCCTGGAATTACAACTCCTGGTAAAGGACATGCACAAGGGTCATTTTGTCCAGCTTCAGTTGTTTTGCCAGTTGTGATCCTAGGTGGATGAGAAGGCTCTGGTGATTATGAAGTGCCCAGATCACAAATGAACTACATCCCTGTGGGTGAAAACCACTGGTGGGTGAAAACAACTACAACCAATGTGCTAGGCACTGCATCGAATTTCCAACAGGCTTCGAGGTACAATTCAAAATATTGATTTTTAACGTGTGGTAGAGCTTCCAGATTTCTCCAGGACGGCTTCCTCCTTATGGGGCCAACCCATTCATCGCCCAGTGAGGAATTTTTCCCCATAAATGTAAGGTGGAAAATTACAATAGTGTTTTTTCTTGCCTACTCTCACCTTGAGGAAATGCTTCTTCTCAGAGACAGAATTGGAATTCACTAGTAGGACATCAAAATAGAACTTTTTCAAAAGGTATTCAAGGTTCCCATATTGGCTTATTAGTTATTGGTTTATGTTACTTTTTCCTCTTTGTAATTTAGTGGATTTAGTTGCATCTGCTTATTAATCACTGTGAGTCAGTCTGATTCATTCATATATATATATATATATATATATATATATATATATATATATATATATATATATATATATATATATATATATTCTCAAGTTTTCGCGGTACTTACATGTATGGCATTCAGCTTTGTTCGGGTATTTTCCCATGTCATTGTAGTTGTGCTTTTAAAGTTGTAGCAACGTTTCAGCAGAATCTCATCTGCCATCATCAGGCTTCTGTATTGTGTACGTCTATATATATTTCAATATATATATATCTGATTCATCAATATTCATCAAACATAATAAATAAAATAAACAAGTCAAAGACTTTTGCAAATCTTTGAACATTAAAACAGTCCTCTCTCAATTTAAATGTTGCAAGAGAATGTATTAAAATACAAATATGTTTAAATACCATCATTTAAAATACATATTTCAATATGAATTCTGAAGTAGATACCTTTCAAAAAGATATATGAATGATGTGGAAACATCATAGAGCAGAATTATAAAAAAAAAAAGATGGCATGAAATGGAAGTAGAATCATCTGTTCATAGGACAGCTCTCCAAAGAGAGGAAAGAATTATTAATAGCATTTTTATCACCATTGTTCAGTCTCAGAAAAGAAGTTATTGGTTTTGGTTTTAAGCTAGTCCCATCGCAACCTGTTCTCATTCTTGCTGCAGTTTTTAAAAAGGCAAACAGTGAGTGAAAGCTGGCCTTTTGGGAGTAAAGACAAAATTTGTTCATTTTATTTTAAACAGCCCATTTGGTTTTTTTACTTTAATTATGTAGATCGTACACATGGATTAACAATGGTATGTCTTTGAATTTAGCTGCAGCATGTCTATTATTTTGTATGCTTTTATTTAGTAATTTGCCTCTGTTCTATGGGATTTCTTAAGCCATCCGAATTCACCTGTATACGTAGCTATGTCGCCATAATGTGGCTGCTTTCTATCATGCCATGTTTTGTGTATCTAGCTATGGTGGTTTGTAAATCATTTACATACTGTATTTAAACACTTTCTATGTGGCTTTCAAGAATAGGATAGGATAAGATAGGATAATTCTTATTGGCCAAGTGTGATTGGACACACAAGGATAAGCTCTCAGTGTACATGCAAGCAACAAGTGATAAATCATGAACATAAATAATAATCATAAATCATAAGGTACAATACCCAGTGTCAGCTGGTGCTCCATTCAAAATCCAAGAAAGAAATACTTAAACTCCATTAATCAGAGAAAAGATATCTTTTACTGGAAATCAAGTGGTAGCAACAAAAGAATTCTGAATCTGAGAAAATGGGCGCGTAAATCACATATACAAAGTAATGGCAACGTTCCCATCCCCAATAGTTCAACTGGCTCATCCAATTAAAAGTTGTGTATATCATCATGTGGGCATCTCCAGGTGGTGATGAGGCCTCTGTCCGTTGACCTTGACATATTTTGATAAAGAGTTGCAGCTGCGCATAGCATAGGATAGAAACCTAAGCAAGAATCTCTCCCCCCCCCAGCTTATACAGTTCTGGTTTGTAACACCTCCAGCTTACTTCCCATAACCATTCCCCCATCCTCCCCCCCGTTACTTATGACAGCCGAAAGATGCAAAGGAAAGGGAGAAAATCTTGAAGGCTGACACCCAGTGATACTCATAGGGTACTAAATAAAAGTAATCAGTATGAATCATAAAAAATCTTGTGTATACTTAAGTAGATTTTCAAGTAATAGATTGCAACAAAATTGCTTCTAAACATAGAATAGCTTTTCTGGTCTACGGAAACCCTAGTTCAGTTATCTCTCTCCATGCACTACCTCCAAGCATTTTTCTTTTGGAACTGATCATACTGTTCATGCAGCTACATCAATAAGCATCTTTCATGGCAAGTATACTCTGGTGTTTCTACAATATATTTCCAAATGATATATCTACATGATACTGATCAGAAGAAATGTGGAGTGTCCCTGGTTTAGTATGATGAGCTATTCAACAGACTATGACTTAACAGCAAAAGCCAAAAGGAAAAGTGGTGGAGTTGCAGCTTCTTCTGGGGAATCTCCTCCAGACATACACCCTGGCATTGTTCCTTCACCCCATCAATAAAATCCAATCACAAACTCAGCCCACTATCAGCCTGCCTCAAAAGAGTCTCCCAAAGTTTTGTGATAATTCCCCAGGGACCCATGGTCCTATGTGATATTTGGACCCAACTAATATTTAGGAACCCCTATCATGGTGGAAAATCTTCCTGGATCTTGCACTATATTTATCACACCTATTTCTTTTAATCTACAGGAGGAAGATATTGAATATTATGACTCCAAGGCTGATACAGAATATGTAAGTATCTTCCAGTTGCATTGCTTTTGTTTTACACAGTAAATGGATTCTGTATTAATTTCTGTAGGGTTTACTTTGCTATAGTTGTTCAAAGCTTACATTCATTTAACGGGCTTAAGATGGTGAAAAATAAGTTGTGGAGCTGCAAACCTGCAGCTCTTCTTCATCAATTGGTAATGGAAAGGAAGTTGTAAACACTTAACTACATTTCAACAAGGAGAAATTTCAAAGAACAGAAGTAGGACAAAAAATTGCTCATCGGTCTTGGTGATTTCAGGGAGATGCGTTGGAGAACAGAACAAGAATATATATTTGTAAGTTTTGTTACATTTTGAAATGGATTCAGTTTTATTTCATGGTTTAAATTCCCATTGCTTCCTTGCTTGGTTAACCTAGTTCAGGTTTTTTATTTTGCTGGTTTTGGTTTTGATTTATTTTTTTTGTCACTTGCTCTCTATTCTTCAGCTCAGAAGTGCTAAAATCTTCCTGCGTAATCTTATCCAATATCATAACAATAAATGTACTTTCCAGGGTAAGGAATGCTGAAATAAGAGAAATTTAAGCATAGAATACCATAGTGAAACCTTAAGAAAAGAGGACAAGATTTAGATGCTAAAACAAAACCATCCATCATTGTTAGTTGATTGAAAATATATACTGTCATTGTTGCTTACATCAAATACTGCATTCACACTGAAATCCTGTATCTGGGAATAAATCCAGCAGTCCCAAAAGAGATTTGCTTTTAACAAGAAAAGTATAAGGTTACACTATGAAGCTTCAAAAGTTTTATATTTATATGAGTTCATGTATATAAAAACTGCTAACTTGCAGTCGCCAAAAAATACCCCACCTTCTTTCTTTGTAATTAAAATACAAATTTAGAAGCTATTGACTACTTGTCCATTCATTACCGTAAGCTAGATATATCTGTTTCTATCTCCTTGAGTGCTAAAGAGATGCTGTGGCAATATGTTTGGTCTCCTGCAAATGTTTGTCATGTGATTGTCTCATCTACACTCTCTTCTCTCATTAAGCTACCCAAAAGTGATATCATCTATCAAAAAAAGATGGATCTTCGAGGAGTCCGTGCTGCTCTCTCAACTTGGTTGTATTCTTGCAGACGTTTCATTACCCAAACTGGGCAACGTCAGCAATGCTTGATGGTGTTACCTAGTTTGGGTAATGAAGCATCTGCAAGAAAACAACCAAGTTCAGAAAGCAGCAAGGACTTCTCATTTCAGCCGTGAGCTACAAATATTTTCCTTTATTAAATGGATCTTTATATAAGTGGTTGATTAATTAGATCTTTTCACAAAGTTTGCATCAGGTTACATTTCCTGGGATGTAGTGAAGCTACAGTGATATATTACAAGCAGTAACACAATGACAGAGTTGGAAGGAACCTTGGAGGACTTCTAGTCTAACCTCCTTCTCAAACAATAAATCGTATATGATTTCAGACAAATGATTGTCTAATCTCTTCTTAAAAGAAATCTTATTTAGATCCAGTCTTGTGTGTGCGTGTGTGTGCTTTATTGTTAGTGTTGACTCCTGGCCACCACCTGAATTAGTCCCTGCAGTTTTCTTGGTAAGTTTTTGGGAAGTTATTTGCTATTACCTGCTTTCTAGGACTGAGAGTAAATGACTAGAACTCACAGTCTCCAATTTCCAGCCTGATGCCTTAACCATTACATAATAATACATAATAATGAGCTGTCCATTGATATGTTTTTTGGCAGTTTAGATATACTTCCTTATTTACATGGAGATTCTAAAACAGCTTTTCCAGTCTGAACAATTCTGAGATATGCAGATTTCAAATATCAGAATTTTCAATAATGGCCAACCTAACTGAGGAATCCTAGGAACTGAAGTCCATGTATCTAGAGGGTACTCATGGGAGATGTCCCTAAAAATTGAGAGGGGGCTCTAAAAGTTTTGGTTCTCAAGTGCTGAGATAATAGTTGGCCCCACTCCATGCTCACTTCATAATACCGACAAGCTATCAAACAAAGACTGAAGAAGCCAGGTGCACTTTGCTAGAGAAAGTCATTTTGCTTCCTGGGTAAGTTTCTAAAATTAAAGCTAGCATCTGAAATTCAAATGAAGAGCAAACATCTAATTAGAGACAGAATCTAATTCTCTACCCTCCTCCCGGCACAGCCATCCCGTAATTCTGGCAATCAGAACGTTAAGTATAAACTAGAGAGCTTCGGTTCCCCAAGGAAATAGGCCTTTGCTAGTTACTACGTGCAATATGAACACTTGGAGAGAATGCTGCTCAAAATTACTCCCAAGTATCCACTCCTGGCTTAACTCACTCCAGAGCTGACTGCATTTCATTGGCTATGGAGTGCTTTTGGAATAGTTCAAATCTTTCAGGGCAGAGAAAAAAAGAATTCCTATGCAAAAGCAGGAACAGAGGTTGTCCGTTGCCAGCTTGGTGAGAAGATGCAAACCACTGATCTCTCCATTGAGAAAGCTGCTGTCCTTAAGCTTCATAATGTTAGTGGAAGACTAACGGGGTTCCTACAATTTGCAGGCTGGACTATAAAATTAACATTATTCATCCAGTTATATGTCATGATTGAGTTGGTATCACTTCTTCATGTACAATGGATTGCTTCTGAGATTTGTTTCATTTATGTTTTTATAAATGAAAAATGTGGAATCCTAGACAGTAGGAATCGAAAACGTGGAATCCTAGGCAGTAAAGAAAGTTCATAGAAAATATAGTTGCAGAAATTGAGGTCACTCTATAACCAGAGGAACATTATATCAAGAGAGAAGAGACCAATATTCTACATGTCCAATTTGGTAATTATAGACAAGGAACAGGGTTGGGACACCAAATCAAACACAGACTGAAATTTGAAGGATCAGCCCATTTTCTTAGGAGAACAATGAAGCTAGAAGGCTATAAAATGGAATCGTATGTTCTCAGATTTCTATCAGAAAAAGTCATAGCTGATAACTGCAGCAGTATAGAAGGTTAATGCTAAAGCTACTCTTATGGGCTAGATCAGGGGTCGCCAACCTTTTGGACCTCAGGGATCACCAAACTCATTATTTTAAACCCTGTGGACCACTAATATGAATTTTGATTGACGTGGCTTACTGACGTTAGTGGGAGGGAGAGGGGGAGGAGGAAGGGGAGTGGGAGAGAGAGAAAGAAGAATCTGATCTAACCTCAGAGGGCTGGTGATGTTCTCTCTCTCTCTCTCTCTCTCTCTCTCTCTCTCACACACACACACACACACACACACACACCAAGGCAGCTACATTCCTAGCCTACTTTTGAGCTCCATTTTCAGAGGGAGGGGGGGGAAAGAGACCTGATCTAACCTCAAGGGCTGGTGATTTTCTTTCTTTCTCTCCCTCCCCCCCTCCAAGGCAGCTACATTCCTAGCCTGCTTTTTTTTATAAAGATTTTTTTTATTTTTAGACAAACATACACAAACAAAACATAAAAACATAAAACCATCTTCCAATTACGTACATACAGCGTGTCAATTGGTTACAATTTTTTTGTGCATCTTCTCCATAGTCCTCAGTTACAATTGTCTGTATATATTCTCATATTATCAATCAAATATTTCTGAATACATTATTATCATTGTTAATCATTCATTTGACTATACTATTATTCCTTCATGTTATGCGAGATGTTCCATATTTTAAAATTGATTTATATTATCACAATTCATATTATCATCCTAAATCCATCAAGTAATAATACATCTTTATATTATATTCTATGTAATTCTATTCTCCTTATATTGTAAAATTCTACATATTTCATTACCATATTTTATTTTCTAACCATTGATAAAATAGATCCCAAATCTTATAAAATTGTTTATCTTCTTGTTCTCTAATTTCAAATGTCAATTTACTCATTTCAGCACATTCCATTATTTTCTTAATAACTTCCTCCTGCATTGGTATTTTCTCATTTTTCCAATTTTTAGCAAATACAGTCCTAGCCACTGTTAATACATTTACAATCAAATATTTCAATTCCCTACTGTATATTTCAGGTAAGATTCCCAATAAAAATATCTCTGGTTTCAAGTCTATGTGTTTCTTTGTCATTTTTTTCCAACCATGTGTGGATTTTAGTGCAATATCTTTTAGCTTCTGCACATGTCCACCACATATGGTAATATGAACCTGGTATCTGATGACATTTCCAACATTTTTCAGATTTGTTCGTGAACATTCTTGCTATTCTTGTTGGGGGTAGGTGCCACCTGTAAAACATCTTATACAATTTTTCTTTATATGCTGTTGACATTGTCATTTTATAATTTTTTGACCACACTTTTTGCCATTTATCTAAATCAATCCCATATCCAAATTTTTCCCCCCAAGCAATCATTGTTTCTTTAACTTGTTCTTGTTCTAGCTTAATTTCTAATAAATGTCCATACAGTTTTTTAATCACCTTTTCATCAGTACCTATCAAAATTTTATCTAAGTCAGTCAGTTTATCATAAAAACCTTCTGTTTTAAAATCTTTATCATATCTAGAGCATATTTGCACATATGAAAACCAATTCATCTTTATACCTTGTTCTTCCAACGCTTGCATAGATTTAAGTTCACCCTTTTCATTCAATATTTCACCATATCTAACTGTTTGTTCCTTTTTATATGTTATTGGATAAGAAAATGCTTCAATAGCCCATAACAAGACTGGAATTTTTAAATAGCATTGCTTTTCAGTCTTCTCCCAGTTTAATAATAAAGCCTCACTTATATAATGTCTCCTGTGTTTTAGTTCCCTTGTACCACAGGAAAGCATGCCACCCTAACAACAAATCATGTCCTTCTAATGTCAATAATCTAGTATTTCTTAGTGTTATCCATTCCTTAACCCACATCAGGTTTGTTGCTTGATAATATAACTCCCAGTTAAGCAGGCTAAATCCTCCTCTTATTCTGGCATCTTGCAACAGTTTTAATTTTATTCTCGCTTTCTTTCCCTGCCATATATACTTCAACACTATTTTATGTAAATCTTCAAAGTAGTCTTTCCCTTGCCTAATTGGAATTGTCTGAAACAGATATAAAATTCTAGGTAGTATAATCATCTTAATTGTTGATATTCTCCCTATTAGTGATAATTGTAAATTTTCCCATTTTGCCAAATCAGTCGCAATATGTTGTTTGAGTTTAAGATAGTTATTCTCTTTAAGTGTACTACATCTTGCTGTCAAATGTATCCCCAAGTACTTAACCTTATTTGTGACCTGGATCTTCAAAGCATCTGCCAATTCTTCCTTTTGTCTTACTAACATTTTCTTTGTCAAGATCTTCATTTTATCTTTATTTATTTTCATACCAGATACTTTTCCATATGCCTCTATCTTTTCTATCAATTTAAATGCTGTTTCTAATGGATTCTCTGAAATAAAAACCAGGTCATCTGCAAATGCTTGCAGTTTAAATTCTTCCTTTTTAATTTTCATCCCTTTTATATCTTTTTCTTCTCTAATATTTCTATTTAACACTTCCAAAGTTAACACAAACAACAGAGGTGACAGTGGGCAACCCTTGTCTTGTCCCTTTCCTTATATCAATAGAATCTGTCAATTCTCCCTCTATCAATACCTTTGCTGTTTGTTTATGATATATAGCTTTTATGGCTTGAGTAAATTTCTTACCAAAGCCCATCTGATCCAGCTATAATAACATGAATCACCAGTTCACATTGTCGAAGGCTTTCTGTGCATCTAAAAATATCAAAGCCATTTGTTTTTCAGGATGTGCCTCAGTATTCCAAAGTATCCAGAATTATTCTCATATTATCTTTAATTTGTCTCTTTGGCAGAAACCCATTTTGATATTCCTAGCCTGCTTTTGAGCTCCGTTCTCAGGCTTCATGCAAGGAAAGTAGCAGAAGTCTTTCTTTCTCCCCCCCAAACTCTGCCAGAAATGAGTCTTTGCCGTGCAGCCTCTTGGAGCAGGGTCCCGAAGACTCATTTCTGGCAGAGTTTGGGGGAGAGAAAGACTTCTGCTGCTTTCTGTGCATGCAGCCAAAAGCAGAAGAAGAAAGAAGCAGAAGAAGCAACCCGGTGGCCAGGCAAGTTCCTCCCTCCGCCCTTTCCCCCCTTCCCTCACTACCTCGTGTTGTTCCGAATGCAAGCGATGCAAGCCTTGTATTCCCCCACAGCCTGGATTAATTGCTTTGGGGGGTGCTCTGGGGGTGACATTGCTCTGCGGACCACCAAAATTTTCTCACGGACCACCAGTGGGCCACAGCGCACCAGTTGGCGGCCACTGGGCTAAATAAACCCAGGTCTACCCCAAATTAAGGAATTACAGGGTCGTAAAAAGGTAGTCAGATAAGTTTTATACTGGAGTTGGACGTTGTCTCAAAACTGTTTTACAGGAATGCCTACAAAAGTTAATTATTAGGTTTATTTCACAAACATAAATATAAAGAGGGTAAAAGGAGGATGGAGAAGAGACAAGACAATCTTTTATCTAAACTCCTTATTCAGTTCCTAAAATTTGATCAAGTCTCTTTCCACACACACACAATTTTTACTGTTCATTTCATTAAAAACTCACCTGTGCAAGGGAATCTAACACTATCTTCTAAGTTAGAAACCTCCATCCTCTGAAAACAATCTCATCTTCTCTGTTTGTTCTCATCCACTTTCTTCATTATGATTTTTTTCTCATTTGTGTTCAGCCTTGCTTGAATTCCTCAGCCGATGACTGTGCCTTTGAATGCAAAACCTGTAGCATGCCAGACCAGAGCTGTTACTCCTGCTGCTACTACTACTATTAGTCTAATTTGCTTCCCCCATCCCCCTCTCCATGTTTTTGCACAAAGATGTGCATAATCATTAGCAGTTTAGAACACATGGCAATAAATCTCTATTCTTGCTGTGCCTATTCCCTTGCTGTTGAAAATTTATGGAGCTATAAAGGGCAAAAATATAAGAGTTCCTAGAGAAACACTGCTTGCAGTTGATTTGGTTTAATAATAAATAGATTTCTAAGGTCAGCCAACATTATTGATATAATTTAGGCCTTATTTCCTATAAAACAGTAGTTATTGTACTCTCTATATCTTGCATCAATCTGCATTTGAACGTCTGCTAGTATTTCTATTTACAAATTAATTCTTCCCCTCAGCTCCTCTATCAGTGCTAAATAAGGGTTTATTGTTATTTTCTGCTGAACGTTGGCACAGGCAGGAAAAAAGCACATTTCCCTGCTAGCCTTCTAGGTCCTTGGCTGATTTTCCCTTAAAACAACATTCATCTGGGAAGCTTATCCACCCCCTTTAAACTATAGCTGGAAAGATAACATTGATGAAGACCAAATAGTAAATAGTCATGTTTCCTAACATGCTGTACTTCAGAATTCTTCAAACTGTGTTTCATAGAACCCTGGGGTTCCTCAAGATCTTAATGGGGTTCTATGTGAGTCTAAGGCCTTTTTAAAAAGTTCATTCAAACACAGCCAATTGTCAGTCACTAGAGTTTTAACTCTGAAAATCAGATGTGTATTGTAATGGGAGAAACCCCAGAATCACAGCACAGAATAAGGCATAAGCCAGAAATCACCCCAGACATTCTTCAAGGAGCCTGCATTAGCAGGCCTTCACCTTTACTTGCTACAGAGAACAATGTTTCTTAAGAATACTTAAGGATAAACTCCCTAAACCTTTAAAATTAATCAGACTTGTGACAATCCATGAATAATAAAATTCTAAATAGGGGGAAAGAAGAGCAAATTAGTTTCAGCTAGGAGAGATTCGTTTTTTATTTATTTATTTACTTATGATGGCAATGAATGTTATTCCAACAAAATCCAACAAACGTAGAAAAAACTATGATGAGGATGGCATTGATGATGCAATTAGAAAGATACTGAATAGAACTAAATATAAATGACCTAGCCCTTTCATTTTTGTTTGCATCCATTTTGCAATTTAAATAGAGCATGATCACCCTGAAATGAAGTTAATTCAATGAAGTCAAGGCAATGTTTATTCAGTAAAACTGATTTTATTCTAGAAGCTTATGGGAAATATAAATGTGGAGAGAAATAGAAATGAGATTCCTATTCACTGGACTGGTTTTTCATTCCACTGCCATTCTGATTATGAACTTCTTAAAAAGATTAATTTTTTAAAAGTGATAAGGAGTCTCATTATTTATACAAGAGAACTCACATATTTTATGTTTGTTTTAAAAATCCACTTTACTCATTCATCCAACAGAGAGGACTTCAGTGTTTATTCACAGAATAGTGTTCAAATTAACTGACATTCTCTTCTGGATTCCCCTGAAAGAAGATGAGAAAATTAAGATTATTTCTCTCATAACTCGTATTATAATTGTAGAGTTGTTTAAGACAGTGTATAAATTGTAACAAAGGCAAAATCCCCTAGGACAAAATTAAGCTGCCCCCTTCCATTGATAATACTGAAGCTGCATTGATTTTCATGGACATCATAAATAGTATCCTTTGTTTACTGTACATGACCAATTAATTTCCTGGAATGTTAAAAAGTAATAAGCATTATTTCTCAGTGGAACCTTTTGTGGTTGAACAGATGCAATTCTAAATAGATCTTTGTATTTATGATTTTAAAGAATCTGGTCCCTTTAAACCATATAGCATTCCAATTCTCTTTTCTAATAAAAATAAAATGGTTTGTGATTGGTTCATTTTATGGCATTTTATGATCTCTCTTGTTGGTACAAACGCTCAGCTGTTAGAAGAAATCAAAAAGACAAAATATGGAAGCTTTGATCCTTACATACCAGTTCCAAAAATTGAAAGTAACAACTTAGGGACTTTTCAATTTTTTCTGCAATCAGAAAAAAACAACCCTAGTTGTTTCTATCTTTCGGGGGAGATATACCTTGGGAAGGAAAGGTGAAGGAAAGTCAAACTGATATTTTCATTCAAATAAAAGCCTTATAAATCTTGAGTGTCTTCCCCAAGATGTTAATTCTTTACTGTCTGCATTTTTATGTTGCATGTCATTTTATAATTTGTGTGTTGTTTTTTGTAATGCCTATGTTGCAACTACTGAAACTGAACTTTGAAATGGAAAACTGGTAGAGGAAGAAAGGGACTTAATCTTTTTCATTTCTTTTCTGTTGACCCTACCCCACTCTTGCAAGAAAGATATAGAAGGATAAGAATAAATAGGGCTATGTTCTCTTAGGGAATAAAAGACATTGTTTGAGGGGCTTATATCCAGCAAGAAAGCGCTAGGGAAAACCATTTAAAAGCCTCTTTATCCAGTATCAACCTCCATACTGCATCCTTATACAATCATATAATTGCCCATTTTGTTATATCCAGAAAGTTCCTGCAGGCTTATGCATGTTTACTGGAAAATCTAAGTAAACTGTAATTTGTTATAACTGGGCAGTGAAGATATGATGTAAATGAAGTAACTTTGCCTCCATATTTCCAGTACAGTGGGTGTGGATGAAGAGCAGCAGTGCAGGAAAAAGAGGAAGAGAAATTGCTAAGAAATTGAGCAAATGGGTGTTACTATATGGCTTTTCCCCTCCATTTCACTTCTTATAATGGAGTTTAAAATGCAAAGCACATGAACTGTGATTTTTTTTTATACAAATTTTATTTGGGTTTTCACAAAACATAATACAAGTAAAATTTCTTTTTTTGAGAATAGCATGGTCCCAGGTTATCACTTCTCCATACAGACACAAATTCAATTTCATATTCATCTTTGTGTTCTATTCCATATCTTATTACTATTTTAACCTTTTCTCAATATATATAACTGAGTTTAGAATTTAGAAAGGAATGAGATAATTAAAACTAAGATTGAGAAAACTAAGGGAAGGGAGCACATGAACTGTGATTGATGCATTAGAGACCAAGGAGTATGTGAAGCAATGCAAATGGTTTCCATGCAAGCTTTGGGAGCTTATAAACTACGCTGCTGAGAGTAAGAGCCATTGGAGCTGCCAATGCCTGTTTTTGCAGATGGTGTTCATAAATGGGATCAACTCCATGACGCCCAGATAGGTGCCTTAGAATTACAGATTAATATTGTCATAAAAATATAATCATCTTTATTTATTTTTATCACATTTCTGTACTAACCATCTCACCAAAGTGACCTTGGATGGTTTACAAAAACCACAATTTGATATTTATACTCGACCAATGAGAAACACACACACACTCACAACACACACACACACACACACATGTATATTATATGTTTATGTGTGTCTGCATTTACGTATACACATAAAGGCTTTCCCAATAAATCATAGCATTTGGCTATGCTGCTAATGACATACCATGTGCAGACACACTAGTCAGAATGTAAATAGTTCATGTGTTGGGGACTGTGTGAGTTACAGCCAGTCTAGTAAGCTACAGAAGAGACATAAACAGCCCCGGGGCTATTAATGAAGATCAAAGCATATTTTAGAAGGAAGAAGGAAGATCCATGAAGGGCCCTCTTTGCTAGAGGGTGACTTGAAGCAGCCTGCCTCAGTCAGCAAATTCCCAAGCGTGGAGGCATCAAGACTACATCAAGGAAAGAACAAAGGGAAGAGCAAAGGAAGGAATGAAGAAAGGATAAGTGAAGTGTTCAAAGGCATTGCCAATGAAAAGCAGATAGATTTTGCACTCCTAGGCTTCACTAGGAAAAGGTAAATCAGTACTTTGGTTTCACATTCCAGGAAAAAGCCGGTTAAGCAACTCACGGAGACCTCAGCTTAATGCGTTTGTTCATAAATGAGGAGGAGAGGCGTGCTTATTCATTTTCCAAGATCCTGTGACTTAATCCTGTATTTCCTGCATTAAACCTGTTTAATGAAATGTGTATCTTGTTTCCCTGGTCATGCGCTGCCTGACACTTGGGAATGGCTTCTGTAATCATACAAATATGGCCTTTGTTTTGCCTTTGTTTCCTTTGAGAAATAAGAAGCTATCACATTGCTTGATTTTATGTTCAAACTGTTGCCCTCACTAGAGAAAATTTGCTAAGGAGAAAAAGATGCTATGTACAGATTTGTAGTATGCCAGAGCCCTCCAACTAAAAAAAAGGAAACAAGAGGCATTTTTATATGACCACTATTTTCACTCCCTGAACCTTCCTAAGTACTTTGACACTGCTTCACTGCCACAGTGCAGGAAACACAAGACTGACATGTGTCAAACAGTGCTTCCTCCAACTAACCAAGAGGAAAACTCAGGAAATGCCATTTAATTAGTATTCTATCTTATGAGCTGCTGGGTGTCTTGGAGAAACCAAAACCCTTCCTTTCCCACTCTTTTAAAAAAGGACTTTAAAAAAATGCTGTTCCCCAAGTGTTAATATAATGGAAAGCCATAGATTGCTTAGAGGACAAAGATAGTTTGCTGATGGTGGGGGAGGAAATGACCAAATATCGAACAAGCTTGACACTATCATCAAGTTACATTTAAAAGCATGATCATTATACCATGTTGGCTACAATTAAGTGCATTTCTGTAATCATAGCTTGCATGGGTCATAGTAGATGGAGTGTAGGAAGGGGAGAGGAAAGTTCTAAGCATCAAAGATAGGCACAAGAACATCCATTTCTTTTAAATGTTTGATTGGTTCAGACTGGCTTGTGCATTTGCATATTCCTCTCTATCCTGTATCCCAGTGCACTGTGTTGGTATTACATATGTAATAGTCATTGACTTGCAAGATAACTATATTTTACAAATCCTTTGAAGTTTCGGTTGTCCTTGTGGCATATCTGACATGTCAGAAGTATTCATTATTATTAATAGAGAATAGTCCATGTTGCATGGATATGACCAAGTTTGCTTATTTAGTCCATACCTTCTACATTTTAATTCTAAAAAATGAACTCTTACATTAACTAAACCCATAATGAGTATCAAAGATCAATATTTGTGGGGGGCCTGGTGAGACTTATGGCATGGGGAGGAATGAGGCTTGATCTACAAGAGGAATAAATGGTAAATAGCATGAATTAACCAATCAAATAAAAAGGAAAATAGGCACATTTTATGTGACATTAAAAGAAAGGGGAAGCATACAATAAATCTGAATGAAGAAGGTCTTGTTGTGCATAGTGAGTTGATTAATACACGCACAGAGATGATAGTGTAGATTTAATTATGAATGAAAGGGCAAAAATGTATTTCAGAAAGTATGAATTTGTTATCAAGATTCTTACAGGTATATGTGAAAATAGGATTTCCTAAGATGGTGATGCTCCAAGTTACACTTCAGAGAACAATGATAATAAAAGAAATAGAAATGACACTTCAGGAAAATTATGCCATAATTTGAATGAATGTGATCCAAGAGAAAAGTTATTCTATTGAGGGGCAAAAATGGATAGATGAAACTCAAACATGATAATCAAACATGAACTCAAATGATCAAGGTACTTGTAGATCCAAGAATTAATCAGATACTGACAATTGATTATTTTCTTGGAAAAGGTTTGCTTATTTCAAATAAATGGTTTAAGTGTACCCATACCCATAGCAAAGGAATAAATATGAAGCCAAAAACATGACGCATACAATTGTGATGAAAGATTGAGAGAATTAGTATAAATATAGGGGTATTAGGAGATTCTGAATGTGCAGAAGATTCTGACTAGGGAATTCTGGGAATTGAAGTCCAGACATCTTAAAATTGCCAAGGTTGCAAAACACTGATCTAATAGTTAAGACACTAGACTAGGAGCAAGGAAGCCTGAGTTCTAGTCTTGCCTTAAGCACAAAGCCAGCTGGGGGATTTTAGCTAGACAGTTTCACTTAGCTCTCGGAAAAAGACAGTGGAAACCATACAGAAAATGTTGCAAAGAAAACTGCAGAGAGTTGTCCATGGAATCATTAGGAGTCAACACTGACTTAAGGGCACAATAAATAAATACATATTCCCTACAGGGCCACTTCCATCAACAGCATACCCATAATGCGTTCCCTTTTTCTTGTTCCATTCTCCAACTGGCGTTGAATGGAGTAGAGTTCTCTAATATGGAGGAAAGCTAGAGGAGAACGATCGGTAGGAAATTTTAAATAGATTTTCTTTAGAAGGAAACATTCAGCTCCCAGCATTATTAATAATTCGTCATGTGGGGAGAGCAAGCAGAACTGTTCATCTGCCTCTGGCTGCAATTCCAGGTGTGTGAGGGTGGGGGGGAAATGCTACTTGACCAATGCTGAATCTGACAAAATTCTGAATGAAGGCAGTCATCATCCGCTAGCTGCTTCCTTGTCATCTCTATAAACCTATATGCCATTATCTAATTACAAAATAGTCATCCAGATAAGGTAGTTTGTGTGGTTTATTCCAGGGATGTGCTCCAGTACAAACGTTCAGAAGTGGCAGTATGTAATATGCAAATACATTCTTTTAAATTCTGTCCTTAATAGGAATGCATTTTTGCTGTTTTATAAAAAGATGTAAGTTCAGTGGCACTTTGAACATAGGAGCAGGAAACCACCACATCTTACTGAATCTTTAAGCAAAGGTAATAAAAGGAAGGCAATCAATTAACAGAAAACAGAAATAAGCCAATTCCTCATACCAATTTAGAATTTTACTCTTCTATTTTCAGTCATCTTGTATTTTTAAGTGCTCAGGAGTGCAATCCAGTTTCTTAAAATCAGTATCTGAAGAGGAAAGGACTGGATAGGAAAAGGTATCTTTCTACCAAAGGCATTTATAAAGCCCACAGGCATAACCTTAAATGGGGCAGTGGTGGAACTGAGGCACCCTTCTATCCATGAGTAAAAAGATTTTTCATTCATTGGAGTCTTTGCCAATCTGGAACTAATGAAATTTATTTTCTCTTCTTCCCTTTCTCCATTCAAACCAAAGCAAGGATTGGAGTGTGGATGGGTGTGAAAAAATAAGACTGACCCATGTGCCTCTCTAGCTCCGGCTGTAGAAATGCAAGAGAATGGCTTACTTTTCTCAGTGCACTTAAAGTATCACTGAAGATTGGGGTCCAATTCCTCTAGAAAGGGTTGAGGGTTTTGGGGGGTTTTTTAGTTTTCTATTTATTTATTTATTTTTGTCAATTGCTTACAAGATAATAGGTATAAGTAAAAACATAGTTATGAATACAAGGATGCATATAAGAAAAAAAAAAAGAAACAATAGGACAGCGATGGTAGGCATGTTGGTGCGCTTATGCACGCCCCCTACAGATCTCTTAAGAAAGGGGTGAGGTCAATAGTAGACAGTCTAAGGTTAAAGTTTTTGGGGTTTGGGGAAGAAACCACAGAGTCAGGTAGAATATTCCAGACATTGACCACTCTGTTGCTGAAGTTGTATTTCCTTCAATCAAATTTGGTGCAATTAACCTTGAGTTTGTATCTATTGTGTGCTGTTGTATTGTTATAGTTGAAGGTGAAGTATTCATTTACAGGTAGGACATTGTAATGTATGATTTTATATACTATACTTAGATCGGACCAAAGGCGGCATAGTTCTAGGTTTTCTAGGTCTAGAAATTCAAGTCTGGTGGCATAAGGTATTCTGCAACGAGTAGAGGAGTGGAGAACTCTTCTTCTGAAATATTTCTGGACTTTCTCAACTGTATTAATATCAGATACGTAATGAGCTGTATTCGAGTATTGGTCTAGCAAATGTTTTGTATGCTCTAGTTAGTAGTGTAATATTACCAGAGAAAAAGCTACGTAAGATTAGGTCAACAACTCTTAACACCTTTTTGGCTATGTAGTTACAGTGGGCTCTAGCACTTAGATCATTAGAGATGAGAACTCCGAGATCCTTGACAGAGTTTGGATCATCAACAAGGTCTTAACTATTCAGCCTGTATTTTATTTTCTGATTTTTTTTTTCCAATATGTAGGACAGAGCATTTATTTGTTGAGATTTGAAGTTACTATTTGTTTGACCATTTTGATACATAGTCAAGGTCTTTTTGAAGGATAGCAGTATTGTCTGTGGTGTTGAATAGCTTTACATTTATTTATTTATTTATTTATTTTGATTTGCCAATTGTTTACAAGATAATAAGTATAAGTGTATACATAGTTGTGAATACATGAAATGGGTACATATAAGAAAAATAAAAGAAGAATAAGAGAAACAATAGGACAGGGACGGTAGGCACGTTGGTGCGCTTATGCCCCCTACAGACATCATCATCAGCTAAGAGAACGCAGTTGCTCTTGATATGATCACAGAGGTCATTTATGTAGAGTATGAAAAGAGATGGTCCTAGAACACTGCCTTGGGGATACCACTGTTGACAGGTACAGAATTTGATAGGATGCTCCCAATTTTGACCATTTGTTGTCTGTTTGACAGGAATGCTTCTATCCAGTTATGCAGGTGTCCAGAGATACTGTAAGATTTTAGTTTTAGGAGTAGTTTGTCATGTACCATTTACAGTAGTCTATGTAGATTGTGTCTATTGCTTTTCCCTGATCGAGTTGTGTAGTCCGTATGTTTTTGCAGTGTAAGAGTTGCAGATTACATGATAGTTTTTTCCTGAAATCAAATTGTTTATTAGAGAGTAGGTTGTTGTTTCTAAGTGGAAGATGATGGATTGCTTAATAATTGATCCCATGACTTTACAGGTGACACAGCATAAAGAGATTGGTCTGTAATTTTCAACTAGGCTGGGGTCTCCCTTTTGGAAGATGGGGATGACCGTGGCTTGTGACCATAGTTTTGGCAAGGAGCTGGTCCTGAAAGATTTTTCAAAGATTATGCTTAGCGGTTCGGCTATGGCAGTGGATAGCTTTTTTAAGAAGTAGGCTCATATTCCATCTGGTCCAATAGATAGAGATGGTTTTAGATTACATAGTGCTTTTTCAACATTGTCTTCTGTAAAATTGATATGTATTAGTTCATTGTAGTTGTCTGTGGTTCGACTAGGAAATACTAGGCATGATCCATTGCTGTTTACAAATACTGAGCCAAAGAATGGGTTAAAGAGGTTGGCTTTAATAGTGTCATCATTGCAGCCTTTACCATTAGGTCCTTTCAGGGGTGGGACGAACCTTGAGTCTTTTAGTTTGTTGTTTACAAAATTATAGAAAGCACAGGTGGAATTGGTGCGTAGAAGGTTTTCTTCTTGTTTAATATGATAATTGGTGCATTCAGTTTTTATCTGGTGGCATAAATTTGTGTATCAGCTTTTGAAGTTAGCAACGTGATCAGATTTGTTTTTCCGCCAAAGTGATTTCTTTTTGGATTGAAGCTTCCTTATTGTTATGGGTAATTTGTTTTTTTCTGGTTTTGGGAGTTGTTAATGGTACATATAGTTTGATGGCTCTTTTGACTTCAAGTAAAAATATGTTGCAATGGTCTTCTACAGTATTGCACCCAGAGAATAGAAATTGCCAATCAAGGGATCATAGTTGCCTTTTTTGAAGTTATAATTGGGGATTCCGTCATTGTGATGATTTTTGTGTGGACGTATGTTGAGACAAAAGTCAATCATGTTGTGGTCACTGTTGGAAAAGGGTTCTTTAATTTGTATTCCATAAATTGAATTCAAACTATTGCAGAAGATGAGATTGAGACAGTTGTTAAGTCTAGTGTTATTGGTTAGTAATTGTTCTAGTCTCAGATTTGTTACTGCATTGTAGAAGTTTGCATGTGTGGGTTCAGTTGTACATTCATTTAGGGTCCAGTTAATATGAGGTAGATTGAAGTCACCAAGAAAGATAAAAAGCGTGTGGGCAGGATGCTGCCCATGTTAGTTGTATATTTAGCTTGTTTGTTTGTTTAGTTTTGTCTGCATGTTCCTGCTCACTGTGAAAAACTAGAACTGGATTTCAAGCACAATGCACTGAAGTATTGGAACTAAACAAGGTAAAGAAATTACAATAAAACCCAGCCGTCACAAAATCAAGGGTGTCAGATTTTGTCATGAAGGGTGTTAACAATCATTTTGAGCATTATTCTACTGAATTGCCAGAAAATAGGACAATGTGATCTTGCCCTTTATCTGCTTGTTCTATTGGCTACTTCAGTTTGGGAGCAAGATGGGTTGTGGACAAAGGTTTTTGTTTGGTGTTGATCAAGGCAGTGCAAAAGGATCTAAGTGTTCCTTTGCAAATTATCTCTCATCCTTTTTGACTGAGAGCAAAGATTTCATCAGAAACAGAAAAGCAAGAGGAGAGTCAAAGATTGCCTTTTTTCTTCTTGATCATGATTTGAAATCAACCTGATTTAAAAAAAAAATCCAACAAGATACATGCCGAAGGTGTGTTTTTGAAGCTGTGTTCAGCTATGTGGGTCTGCAACAGATGGATGAAAACATGTTGAAAGGAAATACCTGCAGGCCATAAGCTAGTAAGAACTCATTAGATTATAATAACAGGAGACCTGCTTAGAATCATGGCTTTAAAAAAATAAACACTCTTGTTAAAATGGAGCCTACTACTGATTGATTCTGCATGCAAAGGTAAGCCTGACCACCCCACAAACCCCCAAAACCCCTTTCCTACAAAATGAAGTGGTAGTTTAGACTGTGGAGTCTTCTCCCTTTACACGGTGTTTGTCTGGATTGCATGTGTGCATGTTTGTGTTTTAAGTTTTAAAGAGCAGAAAGCTGGAGCAAGAGGGAGGGGGAAGAAACTCCCAAAATGTCAGCAGAAGATGAAGGGCATTTGAAAATTTAATCTCCTAAACTCAACTAATGTGACATTTGGATTTCATCTGATAAGCAATTGGTCTGCAATCCCCCATCCCATCCCCTTTCTTCTCTCCTCTGGCTGGTAATTTAAAAATAAATGGTCTAGAAAAATCTCTCAATACTACCTTTGGCAACTTACTTTTTTTTTTTTTAAAGAAGCAAACAAGCGAGAGAGACTGATTGTTATTTATAACCCTAATGGCAATAAAGGACGAGAGTCTTCTACAGTGTGTTATGATTCTCTGCAGTGTGGTATTCTGAAGCCAAATGCATTAAGGGCAATTTGGATTGCAGTTTTAATTGGGGGTACATTTCTTAATCTTAGAAGGAGGTCTTAGGGTTTGTTTTTTTTAACAAAAATTAAAACAGAGCTGTTTTTGTAAAAGAGCATTCACACATTCAAGAGAAATATACTGTGTCCATCTTGCAATTTAAGATACTCTTTGTTTTCTTGGTTATTTGTTGTCTATTGTTCAAGAGAATCTAAGACCCCCTCCAGAAATTATTTCCCCAATTCCAGCTAATTCCTCAAATCCAGCAAGAAAAGTGAGCCATGCTGTTAGCTTAAAAACCTCCAGTGATGGAGCATCCACAACTTCTGAAGGCAAGACATTCCACTGGTTCATTGTTCTAACTGTCAGGAAATTTCTCCTTATTTCTAGGTTGGTTCTCTCCATGATTGGTTTCCATCCACTGTTTTTTGTCCTGCCTTCAGGTACTTCAGAAAACAGGTTAACACCACCACCCCCGCTTCTTTATGGCAGCCCTTCAAATGTTAGAACACTGCTATCATATCATCTCTAGTCTTTATTTTCAATAGAATAGACTTACCCAGTTCCTGCAACCATTCTTCATATGTTTTAGCCTCCTGTCCCCTAATCATCTCTGTTGCTCTTCTCTGTACTCTTTCTAGAGTCTCAACATCTTTTTTATATATTATGATGACCAAAGCTGGTTTCAGTATAGATAGCCCTCAACTTACAACCACAACTGAGCTCAACATTTCTGTTGCTAAGCATGCAGCTCTTTGGACCTTCCACTGTGGCTCCTTGTTGGGTGATCCCACCGCTAGCTAGCTCTGCCCCTCACCCTCCCCTCCCAGTCACTCCTCGCCTGGCCTGAGAAGGTAAAACACAAAAAACAGAAATGAGAGGGAGGGGGGAGGGAGAGAGAAACCCATTTCCAACAGAAAATACCTGGAGCCACAAAACCTGGATAGGCGTGGGTGGGTGTGGGTGTCATGTTGAGTTGGCCACACCCACCCAGGTTTTGAGGTTCCTGGTGTTTTCTTTTCTGTGGGAAATGGGTCCAAGTGGCTCTTTGAGTGTTTAAGGTTGCAGGCCCCTGCCCTATACTATACCTGTGCTTTTTTTTATTATTATTATTATTTTTTGCCTAAATGTAAGCCTTACTTTTCTCAGCCTATTTGATAATGCTGCTATTTTACTTCAGTGAAATCCCTCATGCACTGATTTATTCAGGATGAAGGAAGTTACCATCCTCCTGCCTTTTCATCAGTACCTTAAGTGGATGGGACTTGTTTGAAATCTAGATACTGGCCAGAATGTAATCACTGATTTATTAAGAACTGAAGTCTTTATTATGCAAGAGCCAAAAGGGGAGAGGGGGGAAGTATGAAGAGGCTGAATTCAGTTAATCCATGTTGCACACACCTAACCAAAAAAAAAAAATCACTACAAGCTCAACTCATATTCCATAAAATAAAAATTCTAATCCACAGCTTGCATTCATTAGTCCCTAGATTGCTATATAATTCCTTACTTTGACCCAGATTTCATTGATTGATTTTTTTTCTTCATTTAGCGCTTAGCTAGTCTTGCTCATACAGAGACAAAATTTAAAAACAGAATGGAGATAGTCCTCTCCTTTTTAAAAAAAATCTCACAACCTTCCTGCAATTAATAGGTTGTCCCGTGTTGGACTTACAATTCTAAGTCACAAAAGATTCTTGGCCAAATTTTTCTCTGTGTAAATTGGGGTTGGGGGTACTATGAGCAGGGTTGTGGGGGCAATAACATATTCCCAAATAAGTATCAGGTAAAACAATTGTGATAGATAACCGCTATGTACTGCTTTTTGTAAAACCTGCTACGATGTCAAAATCAAAGGCTTCATCAAGGAAGATTAGCATCTTTTAAAGATCTGATTTAATTCATTAGGGAGAGCATTCTCATCATTGGGGGGCGGGGGGGAATCTATATAGGACAAAGGCCAGGTAGTTGGCAATAGCATCAGAGAAATACAACTCTTAAATGGCACTGCTGTCAGCTAACTTAATGCCAGCAGCCTAATTAGGCTAGGTAGAATCTGGTTAGTAGTTCTGATGAGTATTGATATTGCACTTTAAACCTCCTTGTTTTAAGAAACAATGTTCTCACAGCAGTTTTCTTAAATGTTTTTCTTAAGAATAATGGATGCTTTGGTTCAGAAAGATAAAATGTCATCCTGATTTACCATTCTTTTAAGTCCCATTCTGAACATATTCATTGTGTACCAGCCACCCCATTCCAAATGTTTCTGTGGAACTTGATAAAATTAATAAATACTAAACTACCCTAGCTATTAAAACCAAGCAAAAATTATTTCGTAGCATTAGATTTAGCATTTAGAAGTATTTATATACTACCACAATTGTATGCAGATTCTTGGTGGCTTGCAATATTTTTTTGGGGGGGGAGCAATAAAATAAAAAATAGAAGAACTTGTAGTCAAAAATGCAGGTGCATGCATCCCAGGTAGCATCTGGCATCAACTCCTAAAGGCCCTTGGGAAAAGCTCAATTTTCAGAACTTCCAGAAGGTGACTTGATTAGTCCGAAAGCACTTCTTACAAGAGGCAATTCTAGACACCCAGACTGATGACAGAAAGATCACAATTCTGAATCTTTGTGCCCTGATCTCCCAAAAATTGGGAACAACCAGCTGCTTCCCCCAGCATATCAAAGAGGTCAGATCAATAAAGAGATGTAGTCCTGAAGTTAACCTAGTATCCAGGCATAAATACTATAAGATTAAAACCAGCACTTGAAACTACAACCATAAGCCTTCAGGAAGGCAGTACAGGACCCACAAAATAAGTGTAAGCTACCATCTGTGAGCATTGTTTATATTACACTACAACATAAGGTCACACACAAAGTCCCCTTTATACCACACAAAGCTTAGGATTTATATTTTGATAATTGAAGATACAAGAAAGGAAGAGATAGAAAAGGAGATGAACCCATTGCATGAAACATGATGTATTTTTTAGTAAGAGAAGGTAAAACATCACTAAGAAGTATCACTTTATAAATCTTATATATTAGTGGGAAGGCAAAGATCTGTTGTCTATTTCTCCGCAGTATAAAAGACAAGATAACAAAAGTAGTCAGAGAGCTAGCCTTGTGTAGTGGTTAAGGCATCCAGCTAGAAAGAAGGAGATCATGACTTCTAGACACACACATACACACACACACACACACCAGATTCAAAGCCTGGAATGGGACAACTTGCCACAGCCAACTCACCACAGGACATTTTGCCATGGCCAACTCATTGCAGAACAACTCACTGCAGGACAATTCAACAATTCAATTTAATTATTTAAAATAAATTTTGAAATATTTTTATTTTTGTCATTTCATATTTCATTTTGTCCCTCCTTTGGCATCCTTGTCTTGTGTGTGTTGGCCATGGTGAGTTGTTCCATAGCAAATTGTCTGCAGTAATTTGGCCATGGCAATTTGGTTGCAGCGAGTTGGTTGTGGTGAGTTGTCCTAGACCCAGCCCTCAGATGAAGGCAGTGGCAAACCACTTCCAAAAACTTGCCTAATAGTTAAGTAGTTTGTTGAAAACAACAAGTAGGATTAGGAACAGTTTGGTAGCAGAAGGGAGTATCAAGCACTCTTCCCTGGATGTATTCAAGAGATGCTAGGCAGACGTCTGAAACGGATCCTTTGATTTGGATACCCATACTGATCAGAGGTTGGATTCAATGACCAAAATGCCCCTACAAATTCTAGGGAGACCTAACAACTAGACAGTTTAATTTACTAGCATTTCATTACCTATTTGCCATTCAAAGTGTATGCTGTAATACTAATTCCATATCATATTTTTGTACTATTATCACCATGAATAATTAAAGCATTTTTCAAAGTAGTACAAGAATTTTAGAGAGATGTGCTGGGACTGAGATGCATGATCTCTGTCATAGAGTCCATTTGAGACTGCAGTGTGTCAGCTTACTTTATACACCAGCTTTACTAAATGCCTCATTAAAACGAATAAGAATTTCTCTAGGCAGGATGAGAAATGACATGGGCTAGCTTCCTTGAACTGTGTCATTTCAGCTTGCAGGTATGTGAGTTTCAGAAAGGAGGAGCAATCTAGATGAGAAGGGAACCTGAAAGGATGCTTCCCTTTCACAAATTGCAGTTATTCCAGCTGAGTACCAAGTTTTTCAAAACTTCATGTCAACTCCAATAATCATCTATCTATCATCTATCTGTCATCTATCTATCTATCTATCTATCTATCTATCTATCTATCTATCTCCATATAGGAATAAAATTAACTGAATACTTCAAATCAATATTTTGAATAAGTACGGGATAGTAAAAAAAAAATTATGGACAATAGCTCTGGTATTTTAAAAATGCTGTACCAAATTAAAATGATGCTAATGGAAACAATGAAGAACAGTGATAATGAGAGCATATTAAAGTATAAAACAGGCATGAATGGTGAATGTTTACACAAGTGTGTTGTTGGCAAGGAGGAAAATGGAGATGTGATATAAGCATTATGACAGCAATGACTCTTAGACAGGCGTGGTTTTCCTTACTCCAACCCTACTCCTCTGAAGCTTTCTCAAGATGAGTTCTATAAATTTGCTCATAACTTCCAACGTTGTTGAAAACACCAGATTAAGGGTGGCCTGCTTATCTGGCTGTAGCACAGACTCAAAGCCCATGTCTTCTGCAGTGTGCCACAACTTTTTCTCGGTTCACTTGCGCAAAGCCAAATATTCAAGCCTTGAGTGCTACCTAAATTGACAGCCACAAATGGCTTTCCAGCATTCTCCATCAAATGACTCCTCCCTTGCTGTGACAACAACCTCCAAGACCCAGTGGGAGAATTTTGCTTAGGAAATCTTCCTTTGGCATTTAATTGAAGCTGGGATAACCAGGGAGGTTAACCAGTGTAGCTCACTGGAAAGGTGATTACCCATCAACACACTACACATGTTTTCTTGAAGTTATAATTAGGTAAATGTTAACAGTACCACAGTCTAGCCCTGGGAGTTTCTTTGAAATTCTCTTCTGTGTGAAAACCATTTCTCTTTCATTCAGCTGAATGAAAACTGGTAGAAAAAATACAGGAGAATTTCTCTTCCCTGGACAAACTACAAACAGAGAAAAAGAGAGAGAGGGGGGGACACACACAAACAAGGCATCATTTTAGAGAGATTTTCTCTCATGCTCTCTGTTTATTGCTCCCTTGTCAGAAATATTTATCTCATATTAGTGCTATCAAATGAAGCTCCTGAATTTTGTATCTTGTTATAATAAAGAAAGGAAGCTTGAACAGCTTCTTACAAAAGAGAAGCAGGGTTAAATAAATTAACAGGCAGGTAAAAGATATATGTAGTCCTGCAGTGCGGTATAATGTTTGCCTCAACTAATCTGTGAACTCTATTATTATTTTAAATTTGCACACAACTTGCCCCTATGTTATTTAATGAATAACAGGTGATAAGTGAAAATCTAGCAAAGAAACATGGAAAAGAGGAATATTTTGGTTCTAGAATATGAATAAGAATTGCTTGTATGGTCACTTGTATTCTCAGATTTTTAAGGCTTTAAAACAATGGCTAGTGTATTTTATACTGACTGAAACTGCTCTCAACAGAGGTACAATCTACAGTACAGAAAGGACAGAAATAAATTAAATCACAGAAAAGCAATCCTTTTTAATCAAGTCATTGAATAAATAATTACATGGCTGTGTCATTGAAATTCAAAACATCATGCCTATCATAAGACAGTGTGTTCTTTCCAAGAAGGAAAAATATATAAATGCTCCACAACATCCTTCTACATCTATTGCGAAGTACATAATGTTCTCTTTTAAGGATTCTCTTATAATATCACTGAAAAGGTCAAAGCTTGTAAGCATTTCTTTGTTTTCATGGGCAAGATGTTTATGTTTCCCTCAGATATTAGATGGTTCTCTCTGATTTTTCTATCCTCTTTTTTATTTAGATGGCTTCTTATTAAAATGAAGCAATTCCGGTTGGAAATGACATAGTACAATAGTGTAACCTCTGGTATTGACAAGGCAAATTGGTTAACCTAGGGGGAGTCCTTTGCTCATAAAAGTCTCAATTCGTTCTCTAAACATAAAGTACAGTAATAGAGCAAAGATGAGGATTCAGTTCTGTGTTATTACGTTGTTAGATTTGACTTGCTGAGTTGCCCCTTAAGGGGAACTGCAGCCATTTCCCCGTGTTGTATGCTAGTAGAAGCTCCTAAAAACATAATTGGGCTCTGAATCTTTGCAAGAGTTGCTCCATTAAAACCCTTGTATGTGATGCATTTACACTGAATACATCTGCTGGAATTAAAAAACAAATATTGCATATCTAATCTGTTGCTCTCCCTTGCCATGGATGAAATATTTTTCTGCTTGTAATATTGGAGAACGATCACCTGTCCTTTTCTTGTGCAGGCTGTAATGTAAGGCATAGATTCTACTTGCTCTCCTTTTCTCCATTGGCAACAGAAATGAGGAGGAGGTGATTCTGAGAGGCATGAAAAGCTCATCTAATAGAATTCTATAAAGCCTTAGTAAGACCACACCTAGAGTACTGCATCCAGTTTAGGTCTCCGCATTATACAAAAGATGTTAAGACTCTAGGAAAAGTGCAGAGAATAGCAACCAATGGTGATTAGAGGGCTGGAGGCTAAAACATACAATGAATGGTTGCAGGAACTGGACATGGCTAGTCTAGTGAAGAAAAGGACCAGGGGAGACATGACAGCAATGTTCCAATACTTGAGGGGCTGCCACAGGGAGGAAGGGGTCAAGCTATTTTCTAAAGCACCTGTAGGCCAGACAAGGAATAATGGATGGAAACTGAACAAGGAGAGATTCAACCTGGAAATAAGGAGAAAGTTTCTGACAGTGAGAACAATCAACCAGTGGGACAGAAGTTGACTTCGGAAGTTGTGGGAGCTTCATCACTGGAAGTTTTCAAGAAGAAACTGGACTGCCATCTGTCAGAAATAGTACAGGCTCTGCTTGAGTGGGGGGTTGGACTAGATGACCTACAAGGTCCCTTCAAACCCTGTTAATCTGTATCTGTATCATCTGAAATAAAATAGGCAAGCAGCTTCAAAGGCACCAAGAGACCCAAACTATAGTATATACATATACAAATACACATACGCATATGCATACGCATACATACATATATACATACATATATATGAATGATTATTGAAAGCAAGGCCCTCCCCAAGATTTATTTTTTTTGTGGCCCCATTATCCAGAAATGGAGTGGGCAGCACTTGATCGTGCTATGTAATTCCACATGCACAAGGCTCTTCTCAGCCAAAGGTCCTTAGAACAAAAAATAAAATATGAAGGTTTGAGGATGTTACCATAACTTAGGTCAATTAAAAAAAACTAAACATTTTTTTCCTCCAAGACTAGACCAAAATCAATCACATTTTGTTTTTGAAATGCGGGTGAGGAATGGGCTTAATGTGCTTTTTTTCAACAGTTTTTCAGCACTTCTTTCAAACAAAGTTTGAAAATTGCTAGTGCTTTCAATAATTGTTCTCTCTTCCTATGCAGCATTCTTACGCAGTCAGATAGGGTAAGCTATCTAGTATGCTCTGAACTGACAGACAAGCTCCTAATTTAGAAGCTGACTGCATTAACCTTGACTCTCAATGAGGTTGTGCTTACCTAGAGCAGGCAGGCTCACAGTCTAGAGCAGGGGTCAGGGAACTTTTTTACCTTTTACCCCCAAAAAATTATAAACGCCGACGTTACCCCCTTGATTTGAAAGGAAGGTCCTTGTGTATGTAAACTATACAAACAGAATGTCGGAAATAAAATGCCTGGGGGTAATGAGAAGCGTCGCGCCAGCGACCGTCCTCATTACCCCCAGGATTTTCAGTTTTACCCCATTTGGGGTAATTTACCCCTGTTCCCCGACCACTGGTCTAGAGGTTCTCCTGAATGGATAGTTCCTGATCAGAGAATACTTGGCAGTTATAGTTAGAAGTGCCTATGCCCTGGATGTCACAGTGGCACCTTGTGAGAAGGTTTATATCCAAATATATTTTATTCTTTATACTATTTCCATCTTGCCTTAAAATGTTAACAGCATCCACAATGGTCTGACAATCAGTCTCTCCAAGTTAGTCAAATTAGCAAACTTCCTTAAACCCTGAAATAAGTTACCCAGACCTAATCCACAGATAAGGTTTGCAAACACTAATAGAGTTACTTAAGTCTCACAGCAGAACTGTATGTTCATAAGAGTGTATAGACACACAAGGTCCTCAGCATGTAGACACTTCCATACCTTGGACAAACTCGCCACAATGTAAAAAAGATGTTGAGACTCTAGAAAGAGTGCAGAGAAGAGCAACAAAGATGATTAGGGAACTGGAAGCTAAAACATATCAAGAATGGTTGCTGGAACTGGGTATGCCTAGGTTGATGAAAAGGAGGACTAGGGGTGACATGATAGCAGTGTTCCAATATCTCAGGGGCTGCTACAAAGAAGAGGGAGTCAAGCTATTCTCCAAAGCACCTGAGGGCAAGACAAGAAGAAATGGGTGGAAACTAATCAAGGAGAGAACCAACTTAGATAGAACTAAGGAGAAATGTCCTGACAGAACAATTAATAATTGGAACAACTTGCCTCCAGAAATTGTAAATACTCCAACACTGGAAGTTTTTAAGAAGAGATTGGATAACCATTTCTCTAAAGTGGTGTAGGGTTTCCTGCCTAAGCAGGTTGGACTAGAAGACCTCCAAGGTCCCTTTCAACTCTGTTATTCTATTCTATTTTATCCCTATATGATTCCTTATATCGTCAATTTATCTGCAGGGTGCCCTAAAAACAAACTGTTTTGCTTTTAGAAATAAATATTTATTCTTTCCTCAAAGCTGCCTGGATCTCATTTTTATTTATTCTTGTGCGATCCCAGCTCGAGTTAGAACCCCAAATTATTCTTCTGACAACCCTTATCTTGGTCAAAGTACCCTTAGGAAGGGGACACGGTGGCTTAGTGGCTAAGATGCTGAGCTTGTCTGTCAGAAAGGTTAACAGTTCGGCGATTTCAAATCCCTAGCACCGCCTAACAGAGTGAGCTCCCGTTTCTTGTCCCAGCTTCTGCCAACCTAGCTGTTCGAAAGCATGTAAAAATGCAAGTAGAAAAATAGGGACCACTTTTGGTGGGAAAGTAACAGCATTCCGTGTGCCTTCAGTGTTTAGTCATGCTGGCCACATGACCATGGAGACGTCTTTGAACAGCGCTGGCTCTTTGGCTTTGTAATGGAGATGAGCATTGCCCCCCTAGAGCGGGAAACGACTAGCACATATGTGCGAGGGGAACCTTTACCTTTACCCTTAGGAACTTCTCTCATGCTTTTGTCCTTTTTTTCAGTTACATTACCATAATTTGCTCTACATGGGGCTGCCCTTGAAAAACTCCAGGTTTCAGTGGCCCATATATTTACTGGCCAGTCATGATGCTGCCACTTTACTTTGGGAGCTGCATTGGTTCTGAGACTATTCAAGGTCTGGGAATCAAAGTAAGAGATCGCTCTTCCCACATAGATTCTGCCCAGTTTTGTTGATTGATTAGAGAACCCCAGAGAATGTAGTTCTTGTATCATCCGGAGGTGAAGAGGGGGGGTCTTGGTGGTGGAAATTCTCTATAGGAGGCATAGAAATTTAATAAATAAATTAACGGAACAATATGCCCCTGAAAATGAGGATCATTCCCACTCTCATAGCCTTCCTTGGGATAGTTAAAACTGGTTTTTCTGGAAGCCTTAAAATAATACCTGTATGTAGCCTTTGGTGCCTTGGTTAATTTATTATCAATTTAAATAAATCATGTATTTTTGCTCATTATGCATGTACAATAAATACATATATAAATCTATTATTAATGTTGTATTTATTATTAATACCTATGAACTGCTTAGAGTCTGGATGGAATGGATGGATTGAGATGGGAGATAAATTACATATGTACATAAATATTGTCTACTGTATTTTGGTTGCTGGAATTGGGTATGTCTAATTTAATGAAAAGAAAGACAAGAGGTGACATGATAGTGCTCCAATATCTCAGGGGTTGCCACAAAAAAGAGGGTGTCAAGAGCTGTGGTGGCGCAGTGGTTAGAGTGCAGTATTGCAGGCTACTTCTGCTGACTGCCAACTGTCAGCAATCTGGCAATTTGAATCTCACCAGGCTCAAAGTTGACTCAGCCTTCCATCCTTCCAAGGTGGGTAAAATGAGGACTCAGATTGTTGGGGGCAATATGCTGACTCTGTAAACAGCTTAGAAAGGGCTGTAAAGCACTATTAAGTGGGATGTAAGTCTAAGTGCTATTGTTATCCTTTCTCCAAAGCACCTGAGGGCAAGAAAAGATGCAGTGGATGGAAACTAATCAAGGAGAGAAGCTAGAACTAAGAAGAAATTTCCTGACTGTTAAAACAATTAATCAGTGGATCAACTTGCCTCCAGAAGTTGTGAATGCTCCAACACTGGCAGTTTTTAAGAAGAGATTGGACAACCTTTTGTCTAAAATGCTATAGGGTTTCTTGCCTGAACAGTGGGTTGGACTAGAAGATCTTCAAGGTCCCTTCCAACTTTATTATTCTGTTATATAGCTTTGAAACAACTTCATAGCACAAGGAGATGATGATACAAAGAGAAAATGAAAGATTCACATACATTTCAGACAGGTGAAATGCAGGATACTTTTTTCTATTTATGATAGTTTTTGTGGCAATCTCTGGGTTTCATACTAGGGGAAAGAATGCCTACAGAGGAGCTTGAAGAGGCCATGTTGTTGAAGCAAATAGGACTGTGCCAAGCCAAGTGTTGTTGTTTTTTTTGCTGTAAATGGACCACTGGCCACAAAGAGGTAGCTGAGTATCACTGACTTAGAGAATATTGAATTGCTGACCTCTTGGCTTTGTTACTTTTGTGAATCAGTGATCTGATAACACCTCACAAACTGGATACTGCAAATTCTGCTTTAAAATCTTGTGCTATTCAACCCACTAAACCAAAGAGGCTCTTTTTTTTCCAAAATGATTAAGCAGATTAACTATAGTCAGTAGTAAGATGCTATCCAATTGAAGAATGACATTATAAAGGATGTTTTTTGTGTCCTGTTGTAAGGAAGGAGCCCAAAGAGGCATTCATTCAAATGAACAATCTGAGTACAGTAGAACATTTGCTCATATTCACTACATTTTAATATTTAATATATGCAGATTAAGAGAAGGTTGATTTGTTGACTTCTCTCATTCAAATTAAACTAACAATATATCAAGTACAATAGGAGGTGGAGGGTTTTTTTTTGCCTTCCGAGAAAATTTACTTCTTATTCCTAATGTGATAGCCTGTATTATTTTTTTAAAAAATCCTGAAAAACTTTCCTATAAATAAGAGCAATGTTTTTTTTTCCCTTCAGGAGTTCTTCATATTCATAAAATGTGATTATTCTGGCATCTGAGATCAGTTCTGAGCATATCTCAAATATTGCATCTGTAGATTCTGAGTTTCATTGATGGCACAGGGTTAGGAATGTGGGAAATAGAAAGAATATTCATTGATCATAGAAGAGCATTGGTCACTTTGTACTGAACAGAGGTTGCTTTTGATGGTCTAAATAGGCCATTCCATGAAAACAAAAAGAGAAAAACTTAATTGTTTCAATAAGAGCCAATAAGGGGAAATGGCAGTCTGATCACAAGAAACCATTTTGTTTTTCTGAAACACCCTTAGTATTGTGCCAAGTATATTCTGCCAGGTGTTTTTTGTAATGGGTTCAAAGGAATAGCTGATAAATAGAAAAGCATTAAGGAACGGCACATGCACTTCATACTATCACCATTTCTACTTCCTAATCCTTCAAATGCTGCTTCAAGCTTATCTTGACTAAAACCAACTTCAAAACGTTGAGAATAACCACTCATATCAGTTCACCATGAGAGGTGTGCAAAGAACAGCATTCAATCCGCATTTTACCCCCTATCCATGTTGTCAGTTTATCTCCTGTTGGTTTCTCAGGTGGTTTCCAAACAATATGAGCAGCAACAGCAAGGGAGAGCTACAAAGCCATCAATAGATGATCTCACAGGTGCATTAAAAAAGTTTTTCAAAATATAGTGGCAAATCCTCTATGAGAGGGGGAAAGAACCTGGCCTGGAACCTGGAGCATGAATGAGTCCAGGGTTCCTTCCCATGGAAAAACTCCCTACTTTCAAGCTCTGCATTATCACACCATTTGTATTTGAAAAGTCCCCATTTTGCTACTCTAGATGTTTCACATCTGCGATAGAAAAAAGTCCACTCAGTTGCTAAATCCAAATGACATAGAAAGATCACCTGAATGCTAAGTAGATTTTAGAATGGTAGAAAGCCAAGTGTGGAGGTATCCAAGAACAGCAATTTCAGAATTTAGATTTACCTCCATATTTGTATGTGAGGGACGGAACTGGCAAGAGAAGAACAAGAACCATTTCTGAAACATAGGCCAGGTATCAGAAACAGATTAATGTACAAGCAATTTATTACAAAAGATAGAAGAAGAAAGTTCTTGATTTAAACTGTAGTTAGGTAGAATAGATAATAGATGGATAGATGGATGGATGGATGGATGGATGGATGGATAGATAGATAGATAGATAGATAGATAGATAGATAGATAGATAGATAGATAGATAGATAGATAGATAGATAGATAATCTCAATATCCAGATTCTTAGCCCATTAGACACTGCTAATCATTCTACTAAGGTTTTTTTGTATCTGTGGTAAGAAACTTTATCTGTTTAAATAGTGTGCTTGAATTCCATGAGAGTGGCATGTTCCCAAGAAAAGTGTACTACCAAAGACAGCAGGTAATGTTCTGATACCGGAGAACGTATGTCAGGCTAAAAATATCTCCCTTTTTCAGTTCCTTTCAATTAGTCTTTCCAACTGGCAAGACTGATTTTATGATTGGTGAGTCAAAGGTTTGTAAATTCCTAATTACAATATAACTCTGAAAATAGCTGGCACTTAAGGGCACTGCCACACTGCCATTTACCCTTGCCCAATGTAATCTTTTCTGTAGTTTCATGTCAATACACATGTATCTTCACTACTATCTCTCTGTTGTTCCGTTTTAAAAATAAACTAGGCTAATTAACAGAAGAAAATATTGTGCATAAAGCAAAATTAATGGGTAATGAATTTTGATAGTGATTATATTATACTATGTAAAAAAGAAGATACAAGAGCCTGGTAAACTACGAATAATCCCCCCAAATTTTGACCATAATGCTTAAAAATCTTCTACAAAATGTTGACAAGCAACCAGATCAACAAGCTATTAATTTTTTTCCTTCAAATAGTGTATAATTTTTTATTCAACATCCATGTCGCAAAAAGTTCCAGTTGTTTATATCTTGACAATTTGAAGTTCTGAGGATATATTTATTTTTCACATGTAGTACTTGAACCACATTCATATCAATCACCCAATCACTGTCAACTCAGATTGTGATACTAGAACAAGACCAAACTATATGATTTAATTTTCTACTTTCCAGCAGCAAAGCAATTACAACCAACTTTTAAGTGGCAATTATATCAAAAACAAATCGTTGTTGTTATAGTAACTTCAGATTAACCTCGAAGGAACTACATGCTGTATCACAGTGGTTCTCAACCTGTGGTCCACGGACTGCAATGTCATCACAGGGAATCTGTGAAGGCTTGAAGAAATGTTATTATTTAAGTCTTGAGTTAAGTCTTCAAGGGTCACATGGCCACAAAAGGTATTTAAAGGGGGTTCATGGTGAAGAAAAGGTTGAGAACCACAACTGTATCACATTGTTTAAATTGACCCTCATTTGGGTTATCAAGACAGGACATTCAAACTTGGCATTCCAGAGACTGAATAAATGAATAACATCAGTTGCCAATAAAAATGGTTACTAGCTTAGTTTAATTCCTGCAAAATCTCTAACTACTACAGAATGTCAAAAGTAGCAATAATACTCAGAGTAAATATACAGAAGTAGCAAGTATACTGAATTAGCAATGCCAAACAGTCAAAAAGCATCCTGAGATAAATTGCGCTAATACTAACAGATCAAATCTTTATTATGGTTATAGACCAGCATAAAGCTAATGGCTTGATTTTGCAAAGCTGCTGGGAGCACAGTTGAGCCAAAATAATAATGTTCTTTTTAAATTGTAAATTAAAAGTCACATTAGCTTTTTATGGTGAATGTCCCAAAATTATATCTATGACTCAAGTATATCTTGTAGATTTAAGTGCAAATATTAAAATTAATATTTTAATTTTCTGCACAGCTAGGGATCTCAGTACTTGTCAGGTTTCAGTAAGGTCCAGTAATAACTCTTAGGTTATACTTAAAATAGAGGTGAATTCTGAACTTCCTTACTATACACAGTTAATTGTAATTTGGACAATGAAAATTTCATGAGATGTCCTTGCCAAAGTGATTCATTATCATTATTATGGTTCATTGCACAGTCAGCCAGATGTTCAGAATGCATTTGGCATTCCCAAAGACCTGGGATAGGCAGATGTGAATGTTTATGGTCTTAAAGGTATTGTTGCAGGATATAAGCTGTTCTGAGCAAAGCTGCCTTTTCCAATTGACTGATGGTGATTTTTTTTCAATGCCAGTGGTGTTCAAGTAGTGGTCCAGTTGTTTTGGGAGTGCACCCAAAAGTGCCTATTACTACAACCCTTGTTTTCTTTTGCCACAGTTGTTCTATTTCAATTTGCAGATTTGCATCTTTGTTTTTGTTATCCTCTCCAGTTCTTTCTCTTCTGTCACCAGGTACTGCCATGTCCATTATCCAGACTTCTTTCTCTTTCTTATCAATAACTGTTAAGTCTGGAGTGTTATGTGGCAGGTGCCTGTCAGTTTGAATTCTAAAGTCCCAGAGCACTTTAGCTTCTACATTTTCTTTTACCTACTCTATTTTATAGTCCCATCCATTCTTGCTTGCAGGCAAATAGTATTTCTTGCAGATCTTTCAATGCACTGTTGTTGCTTCTTTGTCATGCTGTTAACAGCTTGTAGTCAGTCAGGGTAATCTTCTTGAAGCAGCAAACAGGCGATCTACTCTTTCTTCAGCTTCTTGGCAGAGGTGGCATTTGCTGCCTGTTTCTATGTTCTCTGTTCTGGTTTCATATGCATTTGTTCTTAAGGCTTGTCTCCATTGGCTAGAGTTAGCCCCCATTTCTCTTTCTCCAATTTTCCTGCTCTTAGCTATTGTGAGGTTTTGTATTGTTATTATTATTCATTAAATTAAATGAATTAAATTAAATTTCTATGCTGTCCATCTCCCCTCTACTCAATGTCCATTAAAAAGATGTGAAGGCCTCAAAATGAAAACCAACCTTGGAATTAATTCATCATAATAACTTGTATCTTACCCCAAATATTCAAAGAATTGTAGTCCATCATTCTATATATTTCATTTGCATCAAAATTTGGTGAGTTTGATTTGATTTGTTGAAAAGGGTTTCTGGAAATTCTTCTGTCAGGATAAGCAAAAATGTCCCTTCAATTAGCTAATGGGGAGATTTATGTATGTATGTATTTATTTATTTATGTATGTATTTATTTATTTATTTATTTTGTTTGACAAACTTTTACAATATAATAGAAATAAAAATAAGCATAGATATAAATACATGAAATAGGTACTAATAATTGGGGACAATAGGACAGGGATTGTGCACTTATGTACGCCACAAATGACAGCTTTTCGTTTCTCCACTCCATTTGTTTCCCGCGCCATGCTTGTTTTTGGCTTCAAGAGAAAAAAATTTTAAAAAAGCTTTGGGCAGCTATGAAGAGCAGATAAGTGTTGGGGGGGGGAATGTCCCTCAACAAAGAGGGAAAGAGTAAAACAAAAGTTTCATACAGTGGGCAGCCAACTTATCACATAGCTGCAGATACCAGCAGGCAGTCACACTTTGTCTTCCGGCTCTGTGTTTTCCAGCTGGGTTTGGGGGTGAAACCAAAAAATCTACAGCTTCACTCTTTCCCAAACCATTTTGGACTGCACTTAATAGTCTGGTTTCTAAAAACTGAGCGGGAGGAATGAAACTATATCAGGGAAGTTCAGCTTCACCTAAGTTAGAACAGAGGCTTAAATTACCTTTTTGTAGTTCTGAATGTCTAGGCTTCTTTCAGAACTGTTATGAGGGATCAAGGCCTCCCATTTCTCTGTTGTCTGAGATGAACAAAGTGCACAGAGCCACACACCTGCAAGATTAAACTGCTACCTCTTATTTTCCTCTCCAACATTGCTCCAGTCGCACTCTTTGACTTTGGCATCTGAGATGAACTGCAGAGTGGGAGGTGTGCTCCTTTGCATGTCTAGAGTGCTGCAGCGCCATAATTGGCACCTGTCAAAGGCAGGCATAGCATTATAAGGTGGGTAGGGCTGACTTTAGAAGCATAATGCTTTCATTCCCTCTGGGGTAAGTGATAACCTTTTTATTAAAGCAAATATTGGCTGTTATAAATAGGTAGTCCCCAAAAAGGGGTGCATTGGTTCTGCATCCAAGAAGGCTTGCACTCAGGTTCATGTCCCAATCTTGGACTCTGCATTTAGTAAGACTTTTTATGTGCATGGTAGCCACTGGGAGAAATAATCATGATGAAAGTGAACTATGCCTGCATGTCTATGTCATCATCTGTCATCTCCAGTCCATGCCATTTTGAGTTCAGTTTTAATCCACTTCATTATTCTCTGTGTTTCCAACAGAACTCTTTTCCAACTTTTTTGCACATAAGCAATAAGAAGCATTTTATTTTCCATCACTCTGAAACTCAAAACCAGAAGTCTAAGAATGTTTGCAGTAATTGCACAAGTTGTGTTCTGACCCAACCCTGTTACCAGCAAGAAAATCTCAAACAAACGCAGCAACTCAAACCTTCTCAGCTTTAATCTACAAATAACTTTTTTGTAGATAAAAGATGGCTTCCAGCCAATTAGTCCAACCAGAAAAGCCTTGACAGAATTCTTCAGATAAGCCGGAGTCTCCACACACAATGCTGGGTCCTTAGAGCATTTTTGCCTTTTGCAAAGGCAAAAACCTTTTGAAACCAGGCATATATTCCCTGGAGGGAGGGGCCATTACGTTGCATCCTTACTCCCAAGTCACCTGTACTGCTCCAGCTGTTCTCTTCTATGAATCATCCTGCGCTCATACGCACTTGGCACAGGCTCCTCGGGAACATCCTTGTCACTGTTGCCAGCCCCCACAATCCCTGAAGGCAGCAGTCCACTCCCTGATGGTCCCGGCCCCTCATCAGAGTCATCACTCTCCTCAGCCATCTGCACCTGCTGCCGGCTAACCACACTAAGTTGATCAGTCTGATTTTTGAGTTTATGAATTAGAGTTCATTGTTTAGAGTTCACAACATATTTCTTCTCCAAAAATATTCTTAAATCGTAATCCCCGAGAAGAATCTTGGCTTGTGGATGTGTTTGTTTGTTCGTTTAGTGGGTTTTGCAGAGGTAGTCCTCAGTTTACAATCATAATTGGAACCAAAACTTTCATCGTTAAGGAATGAAATTATTAAGTGAGTTAAGTTATTAGGTAACTCTCTTTTACCACAGTTGTTAAGCAAATCATACAGTCATTAAGCAAATCCAGCTTCCCCAATTGAGTCTGCTTGTCAGAAACCAGTTGGAAAGGTCACAAATGGCAATCACACGACCCCAGGACACTGCAACTCTCTTAAATACATGTTGGTGACCAAGCACCTAAATCATGTGACTGTTGTGATGCTGAAATGGTCATAAGTATAAGGTCCAATTGTAATTTGCTTTATTAAGTGCTGTTGTAATTTGGAGCAGTCATTAAATGAATGGTTGTATGTCGCAGAATATCTGTATATTGTTGCAATTAGTAAGACTATATGGGAGCACTATAAACAAAACCAGAAAAGAAGAAACAGAGCTTAATATAAATTAATCAATACAATAAGCAATTATACAATGAGCTGAAATCAGGTTGGAACTAGAGTTTTTAGAGACTTCCTAAAAGATGTGAGCCAACTGTGCTTCTGTAGAGAAGATAAACTGCAATACCACTGTTTTCAAAGACAGCAGCATAACACCCTACCTTGAAGAAGCATTAGTCAACAAGAATTCATGAGTGAGACAGATCAGGCCTAGACTAACACAACTTGTATTATAGAGAACCCTATCCACTTTCTTGGATTCCACAGTCTCAAAAGAAAACCATTGGTTGTAAAACAAGACATTGGCCAAATTACTTACTTGGCCTTGGTCTCCAAAACATAGTATATATGGGTGATTTATGCACAAAAATATCTGGATGGTCTGCAGGAACCTATTTCACTCATTCCTCAGGGAATAGAGTCAGCATTCAGGAGTGGGTTTCACCATTCAGCCTACCAGGGTTTACTCACACCCCACTCCACCTCCCTCAGCAGCTGTTGCCTAGTAAATTGATGTAACTCCTGCTGGAGTCCACCTTGTCTGTCTGTTACTAAGAGCAGCCACCTTTTTTCCTTCCCCAACTACAGCCCTTTCTTGCTGAGCAATGCAGGAAATCATTACTTTCCATAGATTTGCTTATTCTACTTGTCCAATTTAAGCTTTTGCAACAATTACCTTCAACCTTCTTCAGCCTAGTAGGAAAAAATGTCCATTTGAATTTTCTTCAGCAGTATAACTCTCCTCAGATACTCTCATATCACTACTCTGTCCTCCTCTTCCTTGCTTCTAATGTTCTTTCATTTTATTTCCCTTCTTTATTCCTATCTTTTCCGTTTCTCTTCTACCTCCACCTTCTTTCTACACTCCACTATTTTCTGCCACTCTCTCTACCCATTCTACTTTTCAGCTATACTTGTCCACTGTAATTCTTTCTACAAACGCTCTATCACAACTCTCAGTCCATCTGACTCACACTTTCCCATTCCCAACCAAGGAGCCTGATAGTAGATCAATCGTCAAGATGCCTATCTGTTTGGATTTTAAAGTCCTGTGTGATTTTTTTTACCCAACATTTTCCAAAACCTCCTCAACTTAGTGAGGTCTGTAGTTTATGACACATTTAAGTTCAAATCTCTGGCAAAGGTTCCAAGTAATAATTTTGGCAACTCTCATGACACTGCTTATGGCCGTTTTGTGAAGTCAAATGATTAATTGTTTCATTCTCTTCACTACAAAGGTGGCATTTCTTGTTGTTTGTTACATGCTGAAATAAATTATGGTTGGTTGCACAGTCAGCCAGATGTTTAGATTGGTTTTGGTATTTTTTATTCACCTATCAAGTCCCTCACAAGGACCTGGAATAGGTAGACATTGCTTTATGCTGTGAAAGGTATCTCCAGAAGATGTAAGCTATTCCACAGAAAGCCACCTTTTGCAATTGACCGATTTTTTCAAAGCTGATGGTGTTCAAGTAGTGTTCCAGTTGTTTTGGGGTTGCAATGTAGGACACCCAGTACTGTCTTTGCTTTCTTTTGTGTTCTTTCTTTCTGGTGTTTTGAATGATGTGAGGCATGGTTTGTTTTTTTTAAAGGGCTTGTTTCTGTGTTGTCAATTTAAATTGGAAAAGAAAGCCAGGTTCTGCTTACTAGTCCTGTTCCAGTGAGTGTAATACTGGTTTTTCAGCTACTTCTGCTGACAAGGAGTTTAATGTGGCCATACTTTTGACTAGTTTTACTATTTTAGGGCATTGTGCTATCTGTTTACTCCTTCACCACTTTAGGAATACCATGGACTATCTCAGATGCTTCCAGCATTGAGTTCTGACCTAGATGATTGGTCAGTTGCTCCAAGCACCATCAATCACTTTCAGCAAACCACAGAAAAAGTAGAGGCATCCAATGAGACATTTAGTTGCATAGACACATTCCTATCAGTACAAATAACTAGGGCTTTCCAGTCTTAAATAGCCCCACTGACAGCCCCACAAATGCAGAAGAATGCCAAGGATGTTCCTTGTGAGCTGTCCTCTGTGTGTAAATCATGCTGTTTCTGAACACAAGTGTTGACCCATGTTCAAAAATAGCCTATATGACAGATCATAAGTAAGGATCATTTCTGCACCTTCAGTGGAATAACTTGAAAAGTGGCCAAATCCGTCCTGACCTAGGCTTCCTTAGAAAGCATAAAACACAATCTTAATCCCGGCAAAACCTTTTATTTCTATGGCAGTAAATTACGTTCATTCACAGCCTGCCAGGCTTCCCAAACAGTCTTTCAGGGGAATGTTTTTAAACACCCACCTTATCATACTTTGAATGTGACCAGAGAACTTTGGCAAGGCCAAACTTGTCACAGAGTCAAACAGAATTTTTCAAAGCTTGAATCGACCAGATGAAATAATTGCTTCCTGCAAAAGCTCACGTCCCGTTCGCTCCTCTTTTATGTCCTATGGGAGGGGCCAATCATCTCCAAGGTGTGGCCTTACTCCTGAGTCGACCCTGCTTTTTCAATTGTTCTTGTCTTCTGCTAGCTCTGCGCGTGCACACGCTGGGAACCGGTTCCAGAAGCTCCATTGCATCACTACTGTCCGAACCCGAAGGCAGCTGCTGACTGCCAGCCTGCTCTGACCCCACCTCTGCCTCTGATGCAGAGCCCTCCTCCAGGCTTTCCTCAGAACCAGCCCAGGTTCCTCCCCGACCTCCTGTTGTCCAGCTCCCTCAGCTACCAGTGGGCCACAACAAAATCCTCCTCATTAATTCTAGTTCAACCCTTTATGCATTAAGGGGAGATTGAGAAACAAAACTTGGAAAGTCATAAACCACTTTCCTTAACTTGTTCAACATTAAAAGTTACAAAAGCAGCACCATTTATTATAGAGGCAAATTTAGGGCTTAGCAGTCAGGGCAGCACTATTTTTGCTGACATACTTTTCTACCAGATAAAAATTGGAGGATAATATATTAACATGACTGTTTTGATGAAGAGCTTGGAGTTGTTGCTATAAGCATATACTTGAGTTCCTTAGACAAAGGTAGACTATAAATACAAAAATATTGAACTTCAGGGCCCCTCAGTGTCTAGCAACTTTACTGATCTGGAATCATTATACTGTATTTCCATGTCATGGGAGGGCTTCTGCAACTGTTTTGAAGCTGAGTTGCTTAGCTTTTTAACTCCATTTCAAAACCAAAGGACATACTGCAGCTCCACATCAACAGTGCAGCTGTGATGCAGATGGCTTCCTACTGGTGAGAATTCTTATCTCATCCTTCCTCAACTATCCCAACTTCCTGGGTTTCCCCCTTCCTGCTATGTTTTATCAGCTTCTTTCAACTGCAGAACATAAACTGGCTTATAATAAATACCACTTGCATTTGTCATTGCTCATAAACTCATTTATTGAGTCCTAAGCATCTGATGAAATCAGAAAGGCCAAAAGAATAAGCAAGGTCCAGCAAATAGTTCAAATGAGATGGTCAGATTCAACAAAAGAGAGATGGGTTGGAAATAGAAGTGCCTGGAATATGAGAAGCAGGAATTATATAAGAAGTCAATGTATGGAGTCTTACAGATATGCTGAAGACGCATCATAAATACCCAGGATTCTTCAAGATGCAGCTAAAGATGCATCAGCTTGATTTACTTCACTCAAGTTTTAGACAAGTATCTTTACTGCTAAAAGGCCACTTTTCTGCCTTCCTTTTTTTTTTTTAATTCTTGTGTTGCTGATGCTAAAGGCTAGTTCTGATTCCAGATGGAGGTTCAAATCCTCTATAGTCAGATTGGGAAAAACAAGGCCTCAGGTTCTTTGCCCAATGATTTGTGAAATAGGCTCCTGGGCTATTGACCTGATAGATTCTTCTGTTTACACATTTTCGGCTGCAGATGTTGGCTCCAATTGGTCCACGATATAAGTCAAGAAACCAAACCATTCTCTTTGCTTTTTAAATTCAGCATTTTACCTATGAGTATTCTATCTCCTAATATTATAACATTATTACAAACTAGGATATCACATAGGGAATTGTGGAAGTGGTGCTGGGTACATTTGTGGGAATCACAAGACAGCCATTTTCCTGATAAGCTTGGTCCCTGCCATCCTTTCTAGTTCCCATGTATGTTAATTTCCACACAGATTTTATCTATTTTCTCTGCAAATAGTAGCGCTTCTAAATAATACCCAAGGCTGTGCTTATTGTTTAAGAATTCCCATTGGGCCTATTAGGGGCGCACATGAATTTTTAAAATGAAGATTGAAATAGAAGCTGAGACTTCATTTCATAACCAATTAAAATCAGGAGGACAAAGAGTCTGGCAGTTGTTAAGAGCATTTTCTTTTAACCATAACCATAACCCTAACCCCAACCCCGGTCCTAGCTTAGTCTCTCTTTTTTTTAGACATCCCTCCATTCTGACTCAGAACAGAAAAGAAACTCTGACTTATAGTCTGTCAAGAAAAGGGTTTTGTCTGCGCTGAAGTTCATCTGACTATATCTTGCTTCAGTACCTTTGACATAAAAATTCCACGCCTAACTGCCTTGACTACTTGTTAGAGTAGAGAAGTGGAAGGGGTGTACATGCCTGTGGGCATGAATGCCTCAATGGTGACAATAGAAAATGTGGGACACATCTATTTGTTCCATTTTTACAGCACCTTTCTTCTTCTTGGTGCTAGAGGCCATGTAAAGTTGTATCCCCTTAACTGTTCAATAACAGCACCTTTCTTCTTCCAGGCGCTCCAGGCCATGTATCCCCAATCGATTTGGGTGAGAGATTGTGATTAATCCAATTCACCCATTAAGCTTTATGGATGAATGTGGATTTGATTCTGAATTTCCTATCGGAATGGCACCCTGTAATTCAGCTACCCCTAATCTGGTTGCCCTTCTAATGAATGGCTGACAACTTCTCAAATTCCCGAATTGGTACAACCTTTGCTGAGAATTCTGAAGGTTGAGGAGATATCTGGAGGGTGTCCATTTTGGGAGTCTGCTCTGATGACTACACCAATCTTGTTCCCATCCTGTCAGTAAAAAAAGGCTCTTGAGCATCCTCATGAAAAATTATTATTATACAATGCTTGCAAAACTGAGTAACACATACTTTCAATAATTAGCACAGCTTACAAATAAACAAACAAGTCGTTTCTGCCACCATTCAGCATTTCATCTAAATCTGGAGATTATATTATTTACTAAACTGGACATTGTGTGTGGACCATATAGTTTGATCTGCCAAGTGTCAAAATATTGTTTGTGCATTATATTACTTTACGACAATGATGAAGAGAAATAGCATGCTGTGAGCACAAATTTTCTATAGCCCCTTGCAAACTTTGTATGTAAGAGGCTATAGAATAATCCCTGGGATTTCAAACTGGATAGCTCCCCTCTCTGAAACACTGAAGAACTGCAGATTGGCACATCAGCGCTGCCCTACATTGCTAGCAAGATGCTTCATATCATCCAGGAGTTGTGGGCATTAGCTAGAATTCCAATAATCCTGTTTTAATATTGCTACTCATAAAGATTTCAATTTCATCCAGGTAAATTTTTACAGCAAGATTTAAAAGGTTCACTGGTGTTTCATTTCTTAGTTATTATATTGTGATATGAAATGAGAGCCCCTGGGTAAGATTCAATCTTGCAGCTGTTTTGTTAAGAAATGTCTACGCAGAATTAAGAATTTCCCCAAAAGAAATTCATAACAACTGCTGCTCATTGTTTTATTTGCCCTAGGACTTGGTTACTTTGTCAAAAGCCTTGTTGTTATACATACAAAGTAACTAAAATTATATCTATATTACCTATAATATCACCTGTAAATAGTGTCTATTTTCTTTTTCTTATTTTTTTTTATCAAAAAGGTTTCTTTCACTAAGGAGATTGTATCTATTAACAATTTTGAAATGTGCTCCAGTTTCAATATCATGGATAAAAGATTTCTGCTATGTATTCTCAGAATAAACAACATAACCCTAGGTCAAAACAAGCATCAATTTCAGATTACAAAGAAGTTTACAATCTAAAAGGATCCCCAAATAAATTAACTATAGTGAAGTAAAGTTGCTCATGTTGGGAACATATATTTTAAGATTCCTTACGGTAAGAAAGACTGATAGAAAGCAGAAATTTGATAGAAACCAAACACATCTCCAAAACAGCTGTCTCAATTTCTTGTGTTCTCTTACCTTCTTCACAATCTGCCTTTCTGAAAAAAGATCAAGATGGCTGAAATCTGGACTTCTGGTTTGAGCTTCTTCAGTGACGGACCGAAATACGCGATCATGCGCAGTTTCGATCCGTGCTCACCACCGCAGCACCCCGAGCTGGCTGGATTCGGGGCTAAGCCATCCCGTAGAGGTGGTGAAGAGGGAGGAGACTGCCAGCAGGGTTGAGGAGAGCCGCATCTCTCCTCCTCAGCTGGCCATTACTCCCTTTCCTGAAGGCGGTGGCAGCGGTGGTCAGAAATGGCTACCTCAAAGAAGAACTCGACCTGAAAAGAATGTGCAGGAGGAAGATCAGAAGAGAAAGTTTTGGTTGACCAGGTTGAACTGAAAAAGCAACAATGTAAGGTACCCTGGAATTTGAACTATAAAAAATAACATTGTTCCCAAAGAAGATTTTGAAGCAGCGAAGGAGAGAGGGAAGGGAAAGGATTTGGCTTTTTTTTCTTTCCTTCCTTATACTGACAGCTGAGAGATTTAAGTAAGAAATTGACAAAAAAACTTTGACATCAATAGGCATTTAAGCTGAAAATAAAATGTCAAAGGGATAATAAAGACTTTTGGATTCTCAAAAACCTTTAAAAGCAGGAAAGGAGAGAAAAGGAAAGAACAAACGGCAGGATCTGGAAAAATGGAGGAGACTGCCTGGAACTAAAAGGAAGTTACAGTGAAACTTTAACAAGATTCCTAAAAGATACATTATAACGGAAACTTTGTAACAAAATAATAGAAACCCAGGAAGAGAAAGTGGAAAAAAGAAGCAAGAAGAAACATCTTTGGATTATTTGGTGATTTTTGGATTTTTGGATTATTTGGTGATTTTTGGATTTTTGGCTATGGGATTTAAATGAGTAAAATCAATCGGGTGGTTGTTTAAAAGTTTTTTAAATGGTATCACTTTTGGAAGAACTGAAAATGGAACTTAAAAACAGAAAGAAGATGCACAAGAAGGAAGAGGTTCTTTTGGCTTTGTATTTCAATTTTTAGAAATTGAGATTTGGAACTATGAGAAACAACAAGAAATGCTTGTAGAACAAGAAGGTTGGGACAAAAAAGAAACCATCTTTAATGATCAAGTAATTCTATGTGTGTGGGGGGAGGAAAGGTAGGAAAGACAGTGAAAAGTTTAAGATTTGAAAAAACAACCAAAAAAAGAGAATAGTTTAAAAAATAATTACAATATTAGGAAGCAACAGAAGAGAGGTTTACAGAAGAGAGAATTAGAAGTAGAGAAACAAGGGTAAAAAGGGAAGGGAGAAGAAGAGGGGGAAGAAGGAAGGGAAAAGAAGTTATAAAAGACAGAAACAAGATATAGAGAAACAGGGAAAATGTATAAGGATTGAAAGTATAAGCCTATTTAGAGATAATGGGTGAAAATTTAATTGAAAAAGGGATTCTACATAAGATAATATTGTTATATTAGAAATAGAAATAATTTTAGAAAATATGAAATAATGTATGTTTAAAATGATGGATAAAATACTTATTGTAATGCAGTGGAATGTTTGTTAATAAATAAATGAAATAAAGAGAATGAGAGGATGAAATTAGGAAAGGATGGGAACATTTCAATTATTATTAATGATTTATAAAAATATAAGTGAAGAGAAATATGGAAAAAAAAAGAATTAATTATGGAAAGTTTATAAGTGTTCCCAAGGAAGTATGATATTCAATTGAAAAGAAATGTTAAAGACGTTAAGATTGTAACTAATATTAATGATAGAATTGAATTGGAATGGAATGAGTGTTTTATTTACTATTGTTTATATATATATATATATATATATATATATATATATATATATATATATATATATATATATATATATATATATATATATATATATACACATACATATACATATACATACACATACACATACACATACATATATGTGTGTGTTTTCGTAGATTTTCACGGGTACAGGTATATAGGTTCGTGCTTGCACTGGCACGAAGCCGAAAGCACCAGCCTGAGGATGGCAAGTGGGACCTCGCTGAAACATCGCCAAGATACTCTTAATCTTACCTAGACCTACGTATGTATGTATGTATGTATGTATGTATGTATGTATGGTATGCAGCTTTGTTCGGGTATTTTCCCATGTCATTATAGTTGTGCTTTTAAAGTTATAGCAACGTTTTGGCAGAATCTCATCTGCCATCATCAAGCTTCTGTATAATGTTCGTCTATGAGTCAGACTTTCACAGCCATTTCTGTCTGACTCACGGACGAACACTATACAGAAGCCTGATGATGGCAGGTGAGATTCTGCTGAAACATTGCTACAACTTTAAAAGCACAACTATAATGACGTGGGAAAATACCTGAACAAAGCTGAATACCATACATATAAATACCTGCGAAAACTTAAGAAAACACACATATATATACATATATATAAAGAACATAGTGTGTATTTTAAGAATTCAATTGGAAGTTATGTACTATATTGAATGTTATAATTCTAAAGGCATAAATTGAAGTTTAAGAGTTGAATGGATAAAATTAAAAGATATAAAGGTGCCATACTCCAATTAGTAACTATAGGGGAAAATTTGTTTAATGAGAAAAGATAATATGAAATTGAAACAGGACAGACAAAAGTATAAATATAATGATGAGAAAGACATTGAAACTTAGAAAAAGATATATAATTGAATTTAGATATGAGATAATTAAAAATAAAGCTGAGAAAACCAAGGGAGGGGAAAAATTATGGAGAAAATGTTAAAATAGTAATAAGATATGGAGTAGAACACAAAGATGAATATGAAATTGAGTTTGTGTCTGTATGGAGAAGTGATAACCCGGGATCATGCTATTCTCAAAAAAAGATCTTTTATTTGTATTATGTTTTTGTGAAAACTCCCCAAAAAAATATATTAAAAAAAAAGAAGATGGCTGAAATCAGATCATTTCTGTAAAGAGCATTTGGATCACAATTTGGATTTCCAGGGAGGAAGCGGTATATTCCAGAGAGAAGCCCAAAATAAGAAACTGCACAGTCCTAACTGGATGGAGCAGGAGGAAGTAGTTGCAGGATACCTGTAGTCTAGAATCTCTCAGGGTGTATCTGCTAGGTTAAAAGATTATACCTTTAGTCTGGCAAGATTCTATCTATTGGGTGTAAGCAAAAACATTTGGACTTAATTGGAATTCACAGGCTTATCTCTGGTCTAGGGCCTGATATATATAGTGGCTATTAATGTTCTAATCATTTAAATAATTTTTAAACTATTTTCTTAAACAAAATTAAGTATGGGTTAGGTTAATTCATTTCATTCTGTTGTTGCTGTGTATTTCCTGTTAATTAAATGCTAGCAAAGAAAGGTTTCGTCCTGCTATGCCTGGGTTTTTTGAATACTTTTCCCCACGCACCACTTCTTCTTCATCCAAGCAGATAGATTAAATCTGCTTCAAAGATGGTAGCAATGTTCTTTAACCAACAGGATGAAGGTTTCTCAGGTCTGAAATTCCAAATAAATATTTTCTGGGTTTCTCCCTCAAAAGAAAGCTAACTCTCCTTTTAAAGAGTAAACCAAGACTTCTTTCAGAAATCTCTCAGAAAGAGAGACAGAAAGTACAATGTCCCCTTCCAGCCTCAGCAGCAGAGAAGTTTGTCATCTCCCCCCCCCTCTCTCCCCCTCCTCTATGCCATAATTAAATATTGTTTGCAGTGCTTATTGACAGAGCAGTAAGCTCTACTGTATTTTAATTTGTTCTTTGATAGTTGCCTTTTGCTGCTAAATTGATTTTCAAGGGGTGGGGCTTTCCTGATTTAATTCCTGCCAAGGGAATTGAAAACTGAAAGGCAAGGAAAACAGATCTTGGGCAGGAGTTAGGAACTCAGACATATCTGCTTCAGTAAACTACCTCAACCTGATAGAGCATCTTAACAGCTACGCCATTCTCAGGCAGCTGTTGCCATGGAGTTGATTCAGGAGTGCTGAAGAATATACACATCTGAGTTTCCTAGCAACACACACACACACACACACACACCTGATAGAATGGAGAGATCATTGGATAGGAGATGCTGTCATTAGTGGTGCACTGTAATTGTTAAGAATGGGAGCTGTGAGATAGATGCCTCCTTTTCAAAAGAAAAGTCTGCAAGGGTGCAATACTGGCCACCCTGAATCACAATCTGCACTAAAATTTGGAGCCCATTTTGTTGGATTGTTTCAAGAAAACAATAAAATGAGAGGCAGAGGCTTTCATTCGGAACAGAAAGATGCTTTTAAAGAAATCCTACAAGGATCATACAATTTGCTACAAATTTTTAAAATTGTGGTTATATAAATCTGCATAGTAAATTATCTTATAGCAGTGTGAAGGTTTAAATCACCCTCAGATTTTAACCTGAAATCGATCAATATTGTGAGGTCCTTGGTGCTCTCTAAGCTTGGTTATTTTCTTGTAGATACTTCACTACTAAACTAGATAACAACATCAGTGCTAGTAAAGAGTGAGGTTTGCTTTCATTCTATATACTGGTGACTTGCCCTGTCAGCATCAATTGGAGTGGTCTTGGTGATTCTTTTATTGGGTTTTTTACGGTTAACTTGTTTATCTGAGGTGGCAATTCCTTAATTGGAGTATTGTTTGCTTCTTGATTGTTGATCTAATGTTAATCTTGATATTAATTGCTGCTTATATGGATGTTGATTGCTGGTGAGGAGGTATTTTGGTCTTTTTGTTTTCTTTGTGGCTTTTTTATTGTCTCTTTTGAATGATATATAGATGTTGTTTATCTCTGTGTGCCTGTTGACAACCAATTTGTCTGAGTGCCAGGCCTTCAGGAATTCTCTAGCAGTTTTAGACAAGGCTTGGTCTAGGATGCTCACAGTTTCCATGTATTGTGAAATTAAGGAGTATTTAATCATGTCTTCTGACTGCTAGCTAGTGTTTATGAATATGGTCTGTTAGTCTTCTGCCTGTTTGTCGTATATAGTGACTGTAGCAACATAGAAACTATCAACTCAGATAAACAAGCTAACAATAAACAGCAGCCCAATCAAGGAACCACCAAAACTACTCCCACCAACGCTGACAGGGTAACCTACTAATATATAAAATAAGAGCAAACCGTACTCCATACTAGCCCTGATTTTGTTAGTAATAAGACATCTGCAAAAAAAACAAGCAAGCTAGAGAGCACCAAGGATCCCACAGTTCAATCTGAGCTATAACTACCGGTATTTGCTTCTATCAGTATCAGTCAAGTAATATTATAAATGAATGATTGTACGGTAATATAATTGTAACCGGTATGATTGCAATTAGAAGTTACAGACTGGGATTAAACAATACAATCTCTGCTGAATCTTAAAATGTAATGAGTTTAACAGTTATAAACAGATTAAATGTTATAATATTATGTTAGGAAAAGCTCCACATGTAGATATGCATAAAGCTATTTATAAGACTATGTCAAAAATGTTAATTCAAAAGATCATTTCTATATCAGAGTGCTTGGGTATACACCCAAGCTTGGGTATATATGGACATATGGACATGTACACACTATGCAGACAGTACAGTTGTTAGATTTTATTTATTTATGTATTTATGTATTTATGTATTTATGTATTTATTTATTTATTTATTTATTTATTTATTTATTTATTTGATTTGATTTGCCAATTGTTTACAAGATAATAAGTATAAGTGTATACATGGTTGTGAATACATGAAATGGGTACATATAAGAAAAAATAAAAGAATAAGAGAAACAATAGGACAGGGACGGTAGGCACGTTGGTGCGCTTATGCACGCCCCCTACAGACCTCTTAGGAAAGGGGTGAGGTCAATAGTAGACAGTCTAAGGTTAAAGTTTTTGGGGTTTGGGGAAGAACATTACTTGAACATTACTTGTAGCTGAATGCTCAAATTGGCTACTGATAGCATATCAGCAGATGAGGTGTCCCCAGCTTGCTTCCTGTTTAGGACCTCCAAAGGCCATTGATCACTTTTTAAGGTAAGAACTTGGTGGTTCCTCTTTCTTGGATGTTCCAAAGGTTTTGAAGTTCTGAACTGAAGAAGTTTCTTGGATGAAAATGTTTTCAAAGGGAAAAAAACAAAGTAAGTTCAGTTGCCTTTTGGAAAAAGCACCTTTGGAGCAACCATGACTCGGATGATTCAGAATTTCCATATACATTTTTTCTTGGGGCCTGTTCAATGGCAAAATCCATTGCCATACCCTCTTTGGGTTATTATCACCATTTTCCTGACTTGATTTTTTTTATGATATGTGTCCTTTTTTTCCCCCTAGGATGACCCAGAAGGGGAAGAGGTTGAAAGAGAGAAATCTAATTCCTTGAAGTTGGAATTCACGGATGATGATAACTTCAAAACCAAAGTTAATTACTCATATGCAGCTGTACAGATACCTACAGACATCTACAAAGGCTGTAAGTTCTTTCTTATTGCAGAACTCTTGATATTAAGACCAGAGACCATGTCCTATATGTTCATTTAAAAAAATAATATATGACATAGACAAAAGAATTGGATTAATTTCCCCTTGCATGTACATATCCTTATAGAAAAGTTACTAAAAACAAACAAAAAATGGCTTATTCTATGCTTGAGTTGTCTGGGACTGATTCTTAGCCAGTTCTTTCTAACATTCTAATGTCAATTGGCTGCATGTGGGTACTCTATTACCTGAATGTATAAATGTGCTACAAGAAAATGACTGTTGCTTTATTACAGGAAGATATTATATTAGCCTTTCCCAACCTGATATTTTTCTGATGTGTGAAAGGATAATTCTAACATACCAGATCATCTGGGATTATGAGGAACAGAATCAGGTATAACTAAAAGTTGGGGAAAGCTGAACTGGTCTTGAATAATATGGAAAAATTGTAGATGAGTAATATCTCAAGAACCCCGTGAATTATAAAAACTATTTGGAGTTATGGCTAATGTTTATAAACTAAAGACCTAGAAAGCGAAGTTACCCTCGGGTTAAAAATCTAGATGAAAAAAATGGAATGAGGTTTCTATAGCACCAGGGGTTAAATATGTAAGGAAGAAGATGAACATCTTTGTCCCCACGTGCTGATTAAACTTCTGTTTGATTGCTGTGAACTCTGTGTGTCAAGCCTTCATCAGCTTCAGCACTTTATGAATGTACAGGATCACAAAGTCACAACTTTCTATTACAATTTAGAAATGTTACAGCATCTCTGAAAAATAATAGGATGTAAAGGGAAATATTTAAAAGTCCATCCTCAAGCTACAATTTGGCATCAATTTCAGGCACACTGAGAGCCACTCAAATTGTAGACTGATAGAATGCGGGTGGGAAGGGACTTTGGAAGTCATATAGTTCCATCCCCCGCCCAGTGTAGACTGGAGATTGGTTGTGGATTTCACTCAGAAATTGAATGTGTATATCAGTAGTCTCATAAAAACTAATTACATCCAACCTTGGTATGTATCTTTTAACAAAAAAGAATATTGATGATGCATTGATACTTTGCTGTTACAAAGAATACATTGATTTCTGCACTGATTTGAGTACATGTCATGGAATCAGGATTGGATAGATCCTCTATTTAGTGCAGAATTAGACCTCTGACAAAGGTGAGAGGCAGTTTAGTATTGTGTTTAAAGTGCTGGCCTAGAACCAGGAGACGTGAGTTCTGGTCCCACCTTAGGCATGAGACCTGGCTTGGTGACCTTGAGCAGTCACTCTCTCACAGCCCAACTCACCTCACAGGATTGTTGTGGGGATAATAGGGGGAGAAAGAAGTATTTAGTACATTCACTGCTTTGAATTACTTATAAAATAATAAAGGCAGGATTTTTTAAAAAAAATCTAAAAAAATAAATAACAATAAAATAAAAAGTGAATTCACTACATCATTGTCAATGATGTAGAGCCTCCTTCTGATATCTAGGTTAAACCTGCTCACTTGTAGTTTTAACCCATCATTCTGGTTCTGACTTCTGAGGCAATAGAAAATAAGTTCATTCCCTCTTTTATGTCAAAAAATTTCAGTTATTTGAAGACTGTTGTCATATCTCCTTTCAGTCACCCTTGCTGCAGGCCAAACATCCGTTAACCATTCTTAAATCCATTAACCATTCTCCTGAGGGCTTCATCATCCTGACTGCCCTCCTCTGAATTTTCTCCAATTTTTCATTGTCCTTTTGAACTATGATTGCTGTCATAAGGTTCTGGGTGGAAACAGCCCTGGATGGGACACAGGCACTTCTTATGATGAGCAGCTAAATTGATTAGAAAATAAACTTTGCTTATGAAGTGAGCAGTGAACTTGCCTATTAACTGTCCAATTCCCAACTGTCCAGTAACCCAGAGTGAGGTTAGTTGTCCTGCACCAAAGCCACCTATTGGGTTTTTTTTACTATCAGTTGTATCTCTTTTGTGATAGCCTGTAAGTTTGGCCAGATCAGCTGCTTGATCCTCCTTGAGAGTTAGCACTGGTCTTCCTTTTCCTTGTAAAGTTCCATTCCTTTGCTGAATCTTCTCATTGCACGTAGCAAAGAGTGGCTTTCACCTGAGCAACTTTCCAAATAATGATTTCTGACTGTTTCAAAGTGGAATCGCCATGCTGATTAAAAGGGACACAGCCATGTTCTTGAGTACTGTATTGAAAATGCTTCTCCTGCGAGTTAGAGAACTGAATCTGATGGGCTGTCGCAATGTGTGTTTCCATCACTTTGTTACTCTGCATCTCAGGCAACTTTGCCCTCGCTTCTCACTCCCTCTGAATTTTGCTTCTTTTCATGAAATGAAAGACGGGAAGTTTGTACATGCTCAGTCACAGAAGAGTTGGCTATATGCATAATTTGCACTACAGGCTATCTAATTTCTATTTGGCGCACTATTGGTTTGTGCATTGCTTGTATTGTATTTCTGTCCAATGCTATTACACATGAGTGTATTTGTGTAGGGTAATTGTGAAGTAATTGGCTTACCACAGCAGAACTAATAAACTACAGTTCCTGAACCAGATGAATTCTACAAAGGAAAGGGGAAAAATAATGACAAATTCAGCCAACCATGATTGCAACTTTTCCTGCACGCAGTTTCAATCGCAGGGGCATTTTTAATGTATGCAGTATTAATCCATAGGGAGGAGGTATATCTGCATCCGCCTCTTTGAAGTGATGCATTTCTCCCTCCCACCCTTTCTAGCCTCTCGGGGAAATTGTGGATGTCCCAGGCTCATCTGCCATGGATAAGTATGAAAAAGAGATATGATTTCAAATATCTGCACTAGCGATAGAAGGAAAGAACTTTATTCCGACCTTGCTAATCCAGAAGGGCTATTCCTGGTGTAAACGCTTCCAACAGATTTGCAATTTTATGGGATTAAACTCTGCATGTTTTCAAAAGCTCTTGCCATTGCTGCCTGCTTAAAGTTCGATTGCTGTCCTGCCTCTGCATGCCACTGGCTTATCAGTGGGTGGAGAACTTATTCCTTCTGGTCAGTTCCAGAACAGCCCTAACCTAACTGAGGATTTTTGCTGAGAAAATTAATTTGTTGTTATCCCCCAAGATATTATTTCTCTTTTGCTGTAGGAAGGTAGGATGGAACAAATATTCTTTAGCTTTCCTAGACTAGATAGTAACTGGGAGCTCATGAAGGCGTATTTTATCTTTTTTACCAAGAAAAGGATGCTCCTTGAATGTGTCCCAAAATATGCAGTATTTTTCCAATGCATTGTTTACATTTCTTAATGTTTATTCTGCACAACATGGTTGGAAAAGGACATGACCACAAAAGCAGGGTCCAATCCTCTTTTTAATCTCTCCTACAAGATTACCATTTATTTATTGACATTAACAAAAATTAAGCAAAGATGTTGCCTAATTCCAGGTATCGGCCAAAGATCCAGTGGTATTAGTGACGCCCTGGAATGGGTTCGCCCCGAGAGAGGGGCCCGCGCCTTGGAAAGCGTCGCGGTTCTGGCGGTGTCCGGTGAGCTCTCGCTGGCCCTTGAAAAAAATAGTGAGGAAAGCAAGCAGTCCTGCAGCTTCTAGAGAAGTCATGTCATTCTCCTACTGTTTGGTAAGGGGCCACTCTTTGCTGCTGTTTACTTATGTTGACCATCCTACATAAGAGGCTATAGCCCTTTCTCGTGGCCCTTAGCTCCCACATGAGTCAGAGCACAGTTACTTGATTATGAATCTGCATTGCCAGTCTTTGAATTCAGCCATAATACAGGTAAATGGAGCAACCGAGAGCAAAGGATCATTATGCACGAAGTATTAGCAGGCTAGTATAGGCTTCTCCCCATGTGGGACATACAAGATTTTCTATATACAATGCCCACTGTGCCTTCCTTTCATGCTATTCAGGGGAGAATATACCACGTGCTGGAAATATAACTCTTGGCCTCCCTTTAGTGGCAGCTTGGAGGATCAAGATTGTTAAATCTCTGACACCTGCAAGCTTTAAGACTTTAATATGGTTTTTAAAATTCTCTATTAAATCACTTAGGAGTTTAATCAAAAGTGACACAGAAGCTTAACTTTTACTGCCTTTCAGAGCCAGACTGTAAGCATAGAAAGGCGGATTTTCTTTTAAATGCAAGTTAATATCATTGTGTAGAGAGGCTAATTCTGCCCAACTTAAGGGCAATTGGTAGAGACGTGGCACTAACCTTGCCTAGCTAACTGTCCCCTAATACAGAGATGCTCTTCCTCAACCCAATGCCCTCCAGAACCTAGATTAGAACTCCCATAATTTCTTTCTAACATTATAAGTGTCGATGATAGCAAATCAAAGAACCTGCTAACTTGAAATTACGGAGGATGTATTCAATCATTTGGCAAGCACCAAATTGAGGAAAGGCTGTTCTTGGTGTTTGGCATCACTTAAAAATGATGGAACCCCATGTAGACTAATTCATTGGTATTTATTGATTCTCTGAAACAAATAATTCAGGTAGGCAGCAATCCCACACATTCAAATATATACCTACAGACACATGATCCTTGGAATCCATCTGCTGAATTGTCAGACTGGATAACATAGTACAACTTAATGTTATCCTTTTTAATGACATTTTCTGAGATACACCTACAGGGGCTTGTTACAGGCACAAATGGAGAACTATATCAGTGGAGTGATTTCATTGCATTGGCACCAGTGGATTAAATGTGGTGATTAATTTTATTATCATCCTTGCTTAGACCAAGCTACTAATGAAGCAAATCATGAAGCTGCCTATTATGTGCATGTGAACCTTTAGTCATTTCTTTCTTTTCATGTTTTTGGGTTTCTAGTAAGATCCAAACTCTTTCATTAATTGATAGGTGGGATGCAGAATAAAAAAGATCCATTACTCTAAAGGAGAGGTGCTACTATTACTCAATCTTTGCCACAGTAAAGAATTGTCAGAGGAATACAGCATCTACAAGGATTCGTTGTTGATGCTCTGTTCTTCTGCTCTGAATCTCAAGGTCCCACCACAAAAGTTGTAATAATAGCAATTCCTCATGCATAAAAGTATATTGTGCTTCATAAGACACTTATAGCAATAATGCTGGTTCTGAGAAGCACACAGCCAATGCACTGGGGAATCCTGGAATATAAACTTAGGAAATGAACGAGAAAATTAAGTTAGAAAATATAATTGAGGAAATCAAAGAAAAATTGGAGTCTGTTTTGTGCATTCCTCTGAATAATAACCCAGAACTCACTTTTATTTACTCACTGTCATAATTTCAAGGCGTGCTTTGTGTACAAACTGGAAATGTGCCTACGATAAGACAAATGGAGGATATCACAGCTTACAACAGTTTTAGGGCAACAAATCTGGGTAATGTCAAAGAATGCCTTCTGGGAGAAGAAGAAATAATCTTGTAATAAGAGGGGTGCGTGGGCTTCATTTTAAAAAAGAAATCAAACAAGACAATGTGTTTTGAAGTAGGGAAAGTTCACGTTTTTTAAAAAACAATTATCTGAACAGTTAAGCCTCTGAGGAGGTCACTAGCTATGTGTGCTTTGTGGATTTTCTTGCCTAAGAGCAACAACAAGCTATGCCTGCAGCATTTTTGTTCCTGTGTGGGAAGCAGGGATTGCAGAAATGAATTTCCATGCTTTGTTTCATAAGCAAAACCAAGAACTATTAGGATGGGAGACTGAGATGCTCTAGCAAGGCAGGCCCCTCTTTAAAGCTATATTTTAGCATCAGGAAATTTCTCCTTAGTCCTAGGTTGCTTCTCTCTCCTTGATTAGTTTCCACCCATTCTTGTCCTACTCTCAGGTGCTTTGGAGAATAGCTTGACTCCCTCTTATCTATATCAACTATATCAACTGTAGTATTGTTAAGTATCCTTTTGTTATTGTATTGCTAAGTAAGTTAAATATTGTTTCTTAGGGTCGCCCCAAACAGCAAGACGGATGGTATATGAATTTAACAAATAAATATATATAAATAAATTTAGACAGGCTCGTGACTTGGCTTTGTTCTGGAAAGAGTTTTAAGCAGAAGGATTTGGAAATGAGCAGTGAAAAATGACAAATATTTTGTTGGAGCTCATCTCTCACTTTTCGTACATCTGACAAGTGCATTTAAGAGGAAGAGGAAAAAGTGAGTAATTTGCAATTTTTTTTTTCAAAAATGAAAAGCTACAGTGCTTGTAAAAAACATCAGTAATTATTATTATCTATATTCCACGGCAACTAAATTATATGATTAAGTATTTTCCAAAAGAGAATCGGCTAAAGTAAAACTAAAAGTTAACAAACTTGGCAAAGTATTTTTGCATTTTTAAAAGAGCATTACAACATGTTACAGTGACTTGATAAGAAGTGATAGGAAAATAATCATCGACATACCTTACACATATTTTGTGACCTTGGATAATATGGTGGTCTAAAAATACAATAAATAAATAAAGATGATTAATAAATAAAGAATAAATAAATAACTCTGCATGCATCTACATGTTTATGTATGCACATAAGAGCGGTAAGCACAATAAATATACACATAGATGTTCTTTATTTCATAATCAAATGGCAACTTTAAAAAGTGAAGAAGATATCACAAAGCAGGCATTGTGGAGTATTTTATCAAGAACCAATAGATAAATCAAGGTAGTTTATATGCTTAGTTGCAATTAATCATGGAATGTGCATGCAAAGGCATATCAGCTCTGGAGGAAATAGATATTAGCTTCTGCAACTAAATTAGCACAAAGCAAATAAAGTCTACAATTCCATATCATCATCTTACTTGGGAGTAATTCCAAATGAATCCTAATATTTAGTTCTTACTAAGTAAGATTAGGACAAAAAACCAGAGGTTCACCAAATTACATGAGAGGCAGAGAAAGCTCTACCTTTGCTTCCATCTAGTGTCAATCTGGATTGTTGTACTTGAAAATGGCTAGTGGAAAGTCTTTGCTGCATGTAGTTTGAGATAGGAATAAAAAATAGCCATTTCTATTATAAAAGATTCTCAGTTCTCAATCAGCTGATCCCACTCTACACAGAATTCTGTATCATTTACCCTAGTATGAAAGTTAAACAAATATTAAATGTTATTGTAAGGCAGAGGTTCCCAACCTTTTTTTCGCCCCGCACCCCTAAAGAAATTTCACTCGAACCTCGCACCCCCTGAAATTTAGACTTTAGGAACTACTGAACGCGTTAAATATATGGTAGGATTGAATCTTTTCAGCTATGTATGTGACGGCCACTAAATAACGATACTTAACTCTAAAATGAAAACAAAGTTAATCCATTGCATAATAAATAAAAATGCCAACATATAGCCAATATCCTATTATTTACCTGGACTTTTCTCACACCCCCTGGAATATCGTCTCGCACCCCCAGGGTGTGGGAGCACCCCAAGTTGGGAACCCCTGTTGTAAGGGCTTTGTTCTTATTGTTCTCTTCAATCATGTCCAATTCTGTGAGACTGCATAGACTAGTCCCTCTAATTGTCTTGTCAAGGTTTTTCAGATGTGGTTTACCATTGCTTCTTTCCCATAGCTGTGAGATAGTGACTTGCCCAAGGTCATCCAGGTGGCTTTGTGCTTAAAATGGAATTGGAACTCCAAGTCTCCCGGTTTCTAGCCTGATGCCTGCCTTAATCACTACACCAAACTGATTGTCATTGTCAGTATACCATTTCTTGCATAAGTGTGAAGCCTGTTCACATTATGACAAGTACCAGTGTGCTTTCTAGGTTGAGAAAAATCAACCTTAATAGTTTCAAATCACCCAACAGTACCAGATATATAAAATACAAAATCTGCAGTTGAAAATAGTAGCGTAATGGCATAGAACTAATACATTAGGACTAAAATAGTCTCCAATAAAAGGAATACTATCAGCAATAAAATCACTAAACCATTTAAAGAAGAGAGCTTTCAATCTCGCTCTGAAAAAAATTAAATTTTAAAATGCTTGGCGTTTTGAAGAAAACACTGAACTCTAGATGGAACTGAAAAAAGCACTGTGATTCAGCCACTGATCACAAACACAAGCAAGAAAATGAACAGTAGATCTCTTGTTCATGGAAATGTGCACCCAGTAGCCAGAGCTTAGTATTTCGCATTGCTACCACTCCCACCCTCAATACACAAAATGCTGGACTTCTATTCCAGGCAATTGCACCACTCCATTCTTCTTAGCCATGAAATAGTAATGAAAAGGACTCTTCACTTGCCCATTACATAATGTGTCATCCCCCGCTGAAGGCCTGGCTAGCTTGGAAGCCCAATGAACTTGTCTTCAATAAAAGTGAAGTGAGCAAAGTGAGATCTAGTAAACCCAGGTTAGAACAGAGGGAGGGTCCAGGGGTGGGATTCTACCAGTTCGCACCTATTCGCTAGAACCAGTTGTTAACATTCTAAGCAGTTCGGAGAACCGGTTGTTAAAAGAAATTACTGGCCTAATCCTGTAAGGAAGGCAGGAAGGAAACATTCTGGTGTTGCTTACAGAAACTGCCTCTCCGTTAACCCTTATTACATTCTTGGCAGGACTAGGCTTTCTGTCTCAGGAACTTCTCTGGAGTTATTTTTCCCTCCTTTGCTGGTACTTTGCTTGTGTGGAGTGACCATTTAAAGTTACAATGGCACTGAAAAAAGTGACTTATGACCATTTTTCACACTTACAATTGTTGCAGCATCCCCACAGTCATGAGAGGCCAGGCGAGGAGATGCGTGCCTCGATGTAAGTGATACTGAGTTGGCCAAACTCAGCCAATAACATGAGTCATGTCCACCCAGTCACATGACCACCAAGCCACGCCCACCACCTAAGCCACACCCACAGAACCGGTTGTTAAACATTTGAATCCCACCCCTGGGAGGGTCTCCTGAAAGATTTGCCATGGCCACCAAGATTTCTTTATTTATCAGGCTAAACCAAGAAAGAAGAGGAGGGAAATATAAGCCTAAGCGCTCTAGGTTCTATAGTAGCCAGTTTTATCAGTTAGTAGGAGAGAGTGGTTGGATCTTCCCTATCCATTTGGCGTTAGTTAGCCCAGGCATGAAAAGTTGTAATCTCATACACGTGGAGGATACCGCTTTGGGAAGTCTGCCATTCAAATGAGAAATGAATCAGGACTTAGTAACAATATTATTATACATCAAAAATTGAAAATAAATTTAAAAGACATCTCTATCAAGCTAGATGCTTGCTCACAAGCAAAAATGCAGATTCTAGTGGCAGAGCTTGCCTGTTAAACTAAGCTGTGTTTTAAATCGGAATCAGTCAGAATTGATTGTGTCCGCCATAAGCCATGATTTACAAATCATAATGGCTAGATATATTTAACAAGCTAAGGCAAACCCAGTTAAATAAGATCTTGGCTTAGTGCAGAATTCAAAGCCTGTCACTGGGTCTTTTTTCCATTCTAGAGGAAAAAGATTCGAACGGCCTCCATTATTTTCAACAAGGCTTATATTTCTAAAAGCATTGTCTATGTTAAACTACTGAAGCTACAAAATGCCTGCTATGAATTTTCTGTATTTTGCCAAAAATGCATTTCAAAAGGAGTGGGAACACACTGCTTGTCTTTCAAAATCCAATGTTTGCCCCTTAACATTCAAGCACTGTAAACCATAACTGTTTAGAAAATTGAAAAGTCCTTGGAACTAACCCCCTAGAAAGTTTAATTAAGATTGATCGTGTAGTTTTGGAGATATTAAATGTTTTAGCCCCTATTATATTCTTGATGCAACCTTAATTATTCTGGTGCTATCATGCCTGAATAATAATGTGAAATTTATACATTTTTGAAGGCAAGACATTTTGAATGGTAGAGCTTATAAAAACAGCCCTTTTCCCCTTTTTGGGGGGTGAGAGGGAGATAAAATTGAAAAGTACAGAATTTGATTAACACCCATTATGGAGAACTGCATATGTAAATTATTATATTTCAGAATGGTCATTGGCATGTATTTAGGGCAGTATTGAATTTCCTCAGGGAAGCAAATTTTCCTTTCTAACCGGCTGAATTGCAGCTTATTAGCTTCTGCTTGCAGCAATTTAGAATTCTTTCCATTACTGCTTTTTGTTCTCCATTTGCCTCTCCCTGGGATTCTTGTTTCCCAAGTGGCTTGTACTAAATGCAGTGACCTTACAGCATGGTGAGTTTAATGCCACTGAGTTTAGTGCCACTGAGGGAAAATGAAACCATTTTTTTTTTAACCTTCCTTTTTCATGGAGGTGGTAAAGGGAAATTTTCTCCATAGTTAAGATAACTGGGTCCACACTTCATGCTGGGCTGTTATGCATGACATCTATTGCCCAGATTTGCAAAATATCACAGCAAAGCAGGGAGCCTTGACTTTGATGCATTAGCAACTTCTGCACAGTGTCTAGGAACTTCTAAATCACTCCTCACAAATAGCTAAAACAGAGCCCTGGTAAAAAGCATAGCAAATGCTCCTTCCAGTTCAGGTTCCTATAGACATGTTATGCTCTTCTCTCAATCACGCTGAGATAATCTATTACCTTCCACACATACCCTGAAAGCTGCTTGAGAACTGGGTTGCTAACCTGAAAACATTAAGTTTATAGGGACCATCGCATGTGTTTGCAGAGAAACTCTAGATGGTGAGGAGCCCTTCTTCATTAAAATTCATCTTTTTCCAGAATGAAGGGTTCACTTTCAGGGCTGGGCTGGGTTGGCCTTTTTTTCAGCACCAAGGATAGCCCCCCCTTTTAACTCAGTTTTTCTCTTTGCAAAATTGGGTTATTTCTCAACAATTAGCGAGAGGAGCGTCATTTGAACTAGTGAATTCAGCAGATATTTCAGTTCTTCTACTTTTCTGTTTCTTCAACCATAACACTGAAGACAGACTTTGGAAATATCCTACATTAAAAATATTACAGTACCGTAACCTTGGGATTTCTCATTCACATCTTCTTTATATTGCCTTTGCAATATGTCATATTAGAACTAGAGGATTTGGAACAAAAGCTTGTATTCACTGCTGCTCATCTTGACACAATTGGGTTTACTGGCTGGAAGAAAAGTTGGTTTTCATATACATATAATAAAGTTGGGAAGGATCTTTCTTTCACCTACATCTTGCCCATGTGCCATACTATTTGGGATCTATTAAATGTCCTCTTGGTATGTTATACAATAGCACTAGAGAAATTATTTCTTTGTCCAGTAGCAGTTTTTATCTCACTGGCTCATGGTTTCATATCATTTCCCTAATTCATATACTTCATTGAAAATTGGGTGTGTAAGACTCCATTTAAGAGTTGAACTTTAATAAACATTTAAAAGTTAAAATATTTTATCATGTTACTTTTGAGATGACAAAAAGAAAAGAAAACATTGGTTAAACTTGTTTGTAGCAAAATCGTTCACTATATTTTTCCAACTCTTTTTTGTCCTTGCAAACAATCGTTGCTTCAACAAGATCTATGCATCACTTCTCAAGTTTCTTGTTCTTTAAATTTCTCACTTCTCCTTCTTTCAGGATTTTATTAATTGCAACCAGCCACAATTTTCTCAGTTTTGCCCTTCTTCTCGACATTTCCTCTTTATAAGTTTGTTTTGATCCACGTTAATTTTCTCTATATGATCAAACCATTTCCGCATACTTCTTTCCTAATAGTCACTCTTTTTTACATAATCCTTGGCATCCATTTATTCTTGGCCCAATCTCATCCTGCTTTACTGCACCCCACTCCTGCCACAATCCCCTTACATGTATGTCTCTCTTGATTTACCCAACCCTCTTTTTCGTAGCACAAAATAGCCATGTGCTTATACGCAATCCTTTTCTGCGGATCACATGTCACCCAGTATCTTTCTTCCAGCATTTCTACACCTTGACGTTTCATTTCCCCATTGTTAGTAAACTGTATACAAAGGTATACTGTATACATTAATTCATCTAATTATTCTAATTTTAGGTCAAGTATATGTAACCTGCTATCCTTGATAAAATTTTCTCTCTCAAAAAAGATCTCTCATTTCAATTCCATCCCAAAATATTTAATCACTTTTATATTTCATTCCAAACTCTACTGGGGTCTTTTTGTTTAGCCCTCTTCACTCACTTCTAAAACATTTTTATTATTATTTATAACAAAACCAGTCTGCATTTTTTTTGCCTCTTTCAGTCTCTACCATTCCTTTTTCAGTTTGACTACATTCTTTCCAATCATCTTTTTAATCTCTCTGCAGATTATACAATAACTTTCTCTCATCACATTTTTTGCAGCAATCATTATGTTGTAATGCAAAAAAGAAGATGAGAGATAAGTAAATACTTGAAATGGACTTTTTAAAGCAGATACTAAGCAAATAGTCACAATTTTATTCATTTATAGGTCTACAAATCACCCAGTCAGTTTTAATGTGCTTCCTTTCTTCTTGTTTTCACATATTCAACATATTTTCCTCTCCGATCGCATTCATTCAGTTACTATTTTTCTCCAAAACTTCATCCCTGTTTTTTCCATCATCACCATTCACTGGAGTGTAAAAAAATACAACAATAACCAGATATGAATTCACACCCACAACAAACTAAATGACAGTAATTAATTTTTTTGCTGACATTGTAGCCTTTCTTTCATAATTAAGCCTAAACCTTCGTTTCCCTGCAGGATTCATCAGTTCCATTTCACAAAATCAGACAAACTTAATTCAGACTTGTTGCATTTATTTACGCCTCTGGTTATTTTTACAAACAAATATATCTGATTTTCTTCATTTCATGTGATTTATTCCACTTGCTTTCAAGTCAAAATCTCTTGTATAAGATTGTTCTTGTCAGATACTCTCACAAATACTTACTCCTGCCTCTTGGCTTTGGTCAACTGAGACTTTCACATAACACTTTTTAGTAATATTATTTGATAAGTAGAGAAATTCTAGGTATGGTTTTATATATATATATATATATTCCTAAAATAATTTTTGCTGTTGTGGGTTTGTAAGGTAACTAGTAGAATTAATGATTCATTAATAGTAAAACGGATGAAGCATAATCACAGACTTTTTTAAAAATCAAGTACCGTATTTGCCGGCGTATAAGACGACTTTTTGCCCTGAAAAACATGCCTCCAATTGGGGGTCGTCTTATATGCCGGGTCGCTTATACGCCGGCAAATAGTAATTGGGAAGCACTGCGGCTGCCAGCGGCTGAGGCACTTTTGCGCACCGTGGAAATGAATCCGTGAAGCCGAAAGGAGCAGCCAGCCTTCTCCCAGCTCCCAAGGAAGCGAGGCTCGCACCGCCCGAGCTCCGCTGAGGTATCCGGCTGGGGCTGTCAGGAGTTGTTACCGCTGGCGCGGCTCCGCGCAGCTCCAGTCCCGCATTGCCTCGGGAAGGAAAGGCAAAACCAGGAGCCGCTGCTGCCATTGCAAAGCGCCGCTGCGGCTCTTCCTTTTGCCTTTCCTTCCCGAGGCAACGCGGACTGGAGCCACGCGAGCCATGCCAGCGGTAACAACTCCTGACAGCCCCAGCCGGATACCTCAGGGAGCCCGGCGGTGCGAGCCTCGCTTCATGGGAGCTGGGAGAAGGCTGGCTGCTCCTTTCAGCTTCACGGGATTCGCTTCCACGGTGCACAAAAGTGCCTCAAAAAGAAAGTGCAAAAGTGGAAGGCGTGCGGAAGAGGGGCGAGTATATAACAAACTATATTTTGAGTGGAAATGCTGGGGGGTCGTCTTATACGCCGGGTCGTCTTATACGCCGGCATATACGGTATATAATATTATGTTTTTGTATTGCCTGGATCTGTAACCTGTAATAAATAAAATTGACTTGACTTTTAGTAACACAGAGAAGATTTATACTTACTTAGAAGCAGCTGCCATTTGCACTACTCCCGATTAATAGTAAGGCCAATCTTAAGTTTGTTTCTGCACATTTTGAGCAGTATATCACAAGCACAGTAAAAACCAATTTCCCTTCAAGCCTATTTTTGCTTTTCTGTACAAGCATATTGTTGCTTGCATCCCATTCACTAAGAGGTACATGTCATATAGTGAAAGATACTGCATCTCTTTTAGACACAAATCTCTTATTTTCATTTTTACTGTTAGGTGCCTTGAGCTGCCTGGCTTGCAGAGGAAGTTTAACAAGTGGGATATAAATTCAAAAATAAAAATTTAAAGAAAGAATTTACTAAGTAAATATTACACAGACTAGCATGCTTACTACATTTCCCCATGGCAACACAGTCATGGAAACGGCTAAGACTGGGGAAAGTATTTCATTCACATTATAGGTAGAATCTAATGGAAAGGAGTGTAATGCAGAGACGGTAGCCATGCAGTCTTTAAAATCTCCCTTTGAGAGAAAGCCATACTTTAAAAAAAGAGTTTCACATAGTATAGGTTGTCAAGTTCAAAGAGGTTTCTGGTCTCTGTGTATCATCTTTTGCCTCATGCCTGATTTTAATGGAAACATATTAAAACGCTAAGATTATACATCATTCTGCTTGATAAGGGGACTCTCTAAAGCTTCAATTAAACCTTGATTTCTCACAGGTTTTCCCCTGGACAGACTTCTTCCCACATGGACAGGTTCTTCTTCTTGTGCCATTAGGCTCCCCTATCCATCCTTTTGGGGCTCCTTCCTTTATGGAGGAATCCACTATCAGCCTAAATGTGAAGGCTCAAAGCAGTCCTTTTGCCCAGCCAGGAAGAGGAAGAATCTAGGCCACGCCTTCTTCCCGCCCCTCTCTGGCAAGTGATTACAGATTTAATTAAAACTAGCATGGTAAATTAAAAAATATATTAAAATGCAATTAGCATGTGTAGTGACGGGTGACTATGGAGAGTGTTATATAAATGTTTTAATTAGCGTGCCAGCTAGCGATAGTGCCCCTCCATTGCTTCGGTGCTGAAATTCTTAGATGAGGGTGGAGTACTAGGAAGGTGGCACAGAAATTTCAGCTCAGTAAATCAACAAGCACAGTTTATTCATTTCAATCTCATTACAACTTGTGCTTGTATTTCTTGCAAAATCCATGGTTGCTGTTTACCATCCATAATGGGGAATCAAGGGATAACATTAGGGAGATTTTGAATTGGGTTTCATAACACTGCTGTGAGAGTTTTGAAAATGCAATTCTGTTCAAAGACTAAGATTGTGGTTTGTCCTTAACAAAAGCCAATTCAAAATTATCATTGAATGGATTACATATATGCAGTCACAGTTGCAATGAATGTGTACCAAGCTACAGATTCATACAATAGATAGTTGCACATTATGCTCTAGCGAGAGGGGATAATGGAAGAAACAGAGATGAGTTCTCTGAAAAATTGTGCAACATTATGAATAAATGCAGTCCAGGGGAAAATTACCCTGCTAGGCAATATGAATGAATCGGTGTGAATAATGTAGGAGAATCCAAAAAAATAATAATGACTGGGCATTTCAGAGGCCCAAAAAAGAAATAAGAATGGTCACTATTTTATGAGTATCTGCTTAGAATAATCTTTCTGTTTCAAACACAGTGTTTCAGTATAAATTATTCATATATACACATGGCAAAGGAATGAAAATAAAAGTGTGACTGAGAAAATTAGTGAAGATTACAAGAGCAATGGGAAGTTCTGTATCCAGGTCAGCTCTTTCCTGTTAGTGTCAAAAAATGGACATGAAAGTAAAGGAAAGAAGTGAAAGCAACCAAAGCAAAAGTAGAATGACTGCAAGAAGAGAAAGTATGAATCCTTGCATAAAAAGGTATTAAACTCCCAACAAAACAAATGTAAAGTTGATGTAAGACCAAATGAAATCTGCTTGAAATAGAGTGAAAAATATGTTACAGATTTCCACTGAAGTGTGTGGTGTTATCTTCATGAAAAATATGATGCTTGGTGGATGAAGTGAAAGAGGCAGTGGATTTTTAAAAAAGTATAAAGGGAGGGTTCCTTCTGAGACCATTTCTCCACCTCCCCGCTTTTTCAGAATTAGATTTCCTTTATCAGATCTCTTTCTAGGCTATAGCTCTTCCTCGTATCTCCCAAGGTAATTCCAACATATAATTATGGGTGCCTTCTCTTATTTATTTTATGGTTTTCTTACTGGCAATCAAATATTAAATCAATCAAACATAGCTTTATATTTGCATTATTCAGGCTGAGAATACGTTACATGTACTGGTAATGTTCAATCTCTGTAATAGCTGAACAAAGAAAACAAAATATCAATTTCTCCAGTAGTTTCTCTTCTAACATCTGCTTTGAATGGACAACAAACTTGGTAGTTTCATGTTGAGTTTGTGTAGATTTTAATAGACTTGTAGGAAGAAACTTGTAGCCACGCTAGTTGTCTCCTCCCCACCCACCTCACTTAGGCCTGGTATACTTGGATAGCAAACTCCCTGTGATATCATCTCCAGTGTCTGATCGATTCCATTAAAGGCCTGCTTCAGCTTGGTCACTAGTGAGCCAAATGGAATATGGCCACCTATCAGGAATTCTGTACTAAATTCCATTTTTCAAAATGGAAATTTTCTTTATCAAATAACATTAAAATACATTGGTAGGAACATTAAAATTGTTTCACTGTGGGCCAAATGAAGTAAGCAGTAATCTTCAAGAGTAGAGAATAGGTTCCTGCCACCAAGGGGAGGCTGCTTTCACTGCTTACCATGGCAACTGTGTTCATGCAAAAAGCACCTCAGCAGGTAGACACTGCAATTTGTTCTACTGCAGGCCTTGTGGTGCGAACTTTTGTGATTGCATGGAGATGATGACTGTAGTTAGAGGCTTCCACAAGCAGCTTTCCATGTGAAAAAGGTTATTCTGGAACACAATTTAGAGCAATTTTTATATCTGTGATTAAGAAATGGCCCTTGTAATACTGTGGAAGTCGGTTAGTGGTATATGCCTGTTTCTTATTCAGAAGAAACAGAAGAAGCATACAGAGATGCATAAAACATTCCTCTTACATTTACTTTCCATTTCTGAAAAGGAAAATTCTGCTCTAAAATCTGGATAAAATTCTGTAGCTTATTTCAGTTGACCTGTCATTCATCAGCAAGTTCAAAACTGTTTCCTGTAAGTTAAATTAAGTGTTCTTAATGCATACCTTTGAAAAACAGCTAACCAGTGCAGGAATGCCTGTGTTATACATAGCAACCCTTTAGGGAATAGTCTGTAATGAAGAAAATTATCACTATCTACATCAAATTAATATGATACTCTCCATTATGTGTTGAACTACAACACCACAATCTCTTGTTATTGTCCTTTCAAACAGATAGACCAGGGGATTTATCTATCCCTTTCTGTGTTCATTTATCTATGTTCATTTATCCCTGATCTCATCATTTTCTAGTTCTTTGGGTTACAACCATACATAATATCTCATACCTCTGAATGTATAAACTAGGGCCCACAAAAAACTACACCAATGATCTCCTATCAGAGATGATGGGATATTTACATATTATTCATGTGTCATTTTAGTAGGATGCCTGAAGGTGATTTTGATCATCGACTCATGGATTCTGGCTGATGTTGCCCCGAGAGATTGATGAGTCCAGATTGCTTCCATTTAGTCTCATTTATCTAATATTGCTGGTTGCTCTTAAACTTTGCATTCTTCTTATAACTCAAACACCAGCGTAATCCGATTACAGAATCTGCTTTCCTACTTTTCCTGCAGACTGAACACACATATTCTCAAACAGCATTTAATGAACAGGGATCCATCAGCAGTTTTTAGCAAATTATTCCTCACTGTGATTTCTAAGCTTCCAACAGCACTGTCTGTGCGGTTTCAAAGGTTCTTTTATACACACAAAGAATAGAAACTTGATTCTTTATTTTTTTATTAAAGAAGTAGAAAACAGAAAACTATAGAAAGATTTGTTTATTTTATTTAATTATTTCAATCTGTATACAGTAGCTGTCCATGAATTGTGCAACTTTGGTTGGCTTACAAGAGGTTCCAAATGTATTTTCAGGAGAAATAAGTAAAATACATGGCAACAGAAGCAACTCACATTTAAAACAGCATCACATAATTTCCTAGCCCAAACCTTCAGGAAGAATCAGGTCTTTAGGCCTTTCTCCAAAGACTGCCAATATGAAAGCCATTCAGTGGTGGGATTCAAAAACGTTTACTACCAGTTCTGTGGGTGTGGCTTGGTGGGCGTGGTGTGGTGGGCATGGCATGGCTTGGTGGGTGTGGCTTGGTGGGCGTGGCAGGTAAAGGATGCTGTAAAATCTCCATTCCTACCCCACTCCAGGGGCAGGATACTGTTAAATCCCCATTCCCTCCACACCTCACTAACCTGCTTTCCAGCTCCGTTCTCCTGTGCAGGGCAACAAACGAAGACCCAGCCAATCAGCTGGGACTCAGGAGGCAGAGAATAGATGGGGGCGGGGCCAGTCAGAGGTGGTATTTGCCAGTTCTCTGAACTTGTCAAAATTTCCGCTACCGGTTCTCCAGAACTGGTCAGAACCTGCTGAATACTATCTCTGAAGCCATCCAAATTTGGGGGAAATGTTATTCTCATAGGGCAGGTGCTGCAACAAAAAAAAGGCATCACTCCTGGATCACAGAAGATATAAGTGATGGGATCTGGATTCTGCCAGACCTCATTAGAGAAGCAGAGATCATTGGAGAATAGATTAGGTCCTATGCCATCAGCTTCTTGAATTGCACCTGTAAGCCCATTGGCAACCAGGGCAGCTCACATAGTAGCATTTTACAAGTGCCTATTGAAGTACACCCATAACTGCTTTTTTGACCAGACATAATTTCTGAATAATATTCAAAAATAACATCATGTGGTATCATTGCAGGAGTCAAAGTGTAACCAAAGTGTGGATGTCCATGAATCCAGAATACGCACAACTGGCGCACAAAGTATTCTATAAGTAGGTCAGGTTTTCAGCTGCACGACATCTGAATGTTCCTGGTTTGCTGATTCAGAAGAAACTCTGATATAGAAACTCGCCTCCTCCATACAGTTTCCCCACTGATTCCAACTGAGGGGATATTATAGTTCTGTCTGCAAAAAGGAAGTCGTCTCTCTATGAAAGAACATCAGAATGATCATTGGGAAGACACATGCAGTGAACAGGGCAGCTGATAGGCAGCCCTAAGTCAAGGGCATTTCATATCACAAGATAGCTTTAGAAATGTGACTGAGGGTAGTGTTGGGTGCTTTAGTGTTTTTTTTGCTGTATCCTATTTTTATATAACAGCCATCATATTTTTATTCTGTGGTATAAGATGAATCTTAGAGTGATATTGATGTGACTTTGTATATTCTGTTTTCTTTTTTTCCCCCAAGTCTAGCCTAGAGTTGTCTTTTTCAGTGCTCATGCTGAAATTGGGGAACAGATCCTGTCTTTTGGCTGACATACATACTTTATTGTACTGCTATCTCACAATCTGTTTCTGTGTGAAATACATACACTTGCCAGAGTTATCGCATATATTTAGTATGATTTCTTGTCTTACTCTATTTTATGCTGTGTAAGGCAAGATGGCTCATTTCATAACATTTTGCTACATGGCAGACAACAAAACAAAATGGTTTTACAGTGTGTCATAACCATTTTGATGAATATAAAAATGGAACATGCAGGGAATTGAATTTAATTCCTGCTTATGACACATCTCTGTATGACACATCTCTGTTAATATTATTTTGATATCATAGAAGAGGCAGGAATGTCTATAACCTCACACTAGGGAACACCTCTTTAATAATACATACAGGCTTCCTTTTCAAAACAGTTTTATTAAGATTTTTTTCGTGTTTATAACAAATTTATTAATTTACGATATAACATACAAAAGAAATACAAAAGCAAAAAGAAGGAGAAATAGGGAAGGGGAAGGGGAAAGTGTGGAAAAAAAGTTTTATTAAGAATTTGAAACAGAAGATAAAACAAGAACAAATCGAAAGTGAAATGTCAAGAGATAGCAGAAAGGGAACAAAGAAAAAGCCAAATGAGGAAAAAGAAAAAATAGAAATAAATAAAAAGAAGTAGCTTCTTATTTCCTTTATAGCAATTGTAAGCACAAATACAAAATTATAACTCACTCTATGATTACTAAAACAAACTTTCCACTATCTGGTTTTTTCTTAATCATCAAAACCGTAAGCAATAAGTTCACTTTTTTCCAATTCACACACAAAATCTATATGGAGTTTCTAGTCAACAATAAATGTAGATAATTGTCAATTTAACTGTCTCTGCAAAGTTACTATTTTGAATCTTCATTTTAATTACTTAAAATTAAATTTTCCATTATATTGCTAGTGTGTTTGTGTAAAATAAAAGGTAGACAAAGCAAATAAAAATAGATGAAGTGAGATAGATGAACACGTTAAAATACCTCCAAAGAAAATACTGTCATTCAAAAGAAAAATAACAACAACTGTTGGGACCATAAAATAGAGAAAGTCATGGAAAATGAAGAAGCTAAATTGCTCTGGGACTTTAGAATTAAAACAGACAGGCAACTGCACATAATACCCCGGACTTAACAATTGTCAATAAGAAAGAGAAAAAAAGTTTGGAGAGTGGACGTGACAGCAGAAGAGAAGAGAAAGAACTGAAGAAGATAACAAAATACAAAGACCTACAAATAGAAATAGAACATCCGTGGCAAAAGCAAGCAAAGGTAGCACCAATAGAAATAGGTGCCTTGAGTGCAATCCCAACATAACTGGAGCACCACTTGAACACCCTTGGCATTGTCAAATTCACCCTCAGTCATTTGCAAAAGGCAGCTTTACTCAGAACAGCTTCCATCCTGCGACAATATCTGTAACACCATCAAACGTCCAGATCTGCCTATCCCAGATCCTTCGGAAGGACTGACTGTGCAACTGTAATAGAAAAAAATGATTTCTGATTCCCCCTTTTTACACATTTGCTCTTTCACAACTTTAGTAAGCATTCAGGCCCTCTTAGAAGCCAGGCTGTAAGTGGTTATATTTACCATGCTGCATGATGTGTTGTACTGCATATATAGGAGCAATTTTTGCTTAAACTAGTTAAACTTTTACTCTATAAGTGTGCTGTTAGTTTTCCTAGTTTAGTTTCCTGCAGTTTGATCTTTACTAATTCTCTTGATAGGAGAATTATCTCTGTGTGCTTCATTTGGCCATATCTCTCCTATTTGAGCCAAATTGTTTCAGTCCCCATTCTCTTCTGGCATTACCATAACAATTCTTGTTTGCCATTCCCTTAATTTTACCATTCTCACTTTGTCACTTTCATGCACTCTATTCTACAGAGCAATTTTCACTTCTTTCAACGAACTTTCATTCTTCATTACAGGCTACCTTTCTATGCATGTGTACACACCTTAAAATTTCTTCATCTGATTTTCCATATTTAGTAAGCATTCTACCAAGTTATATAAATACAAATTCGAAAATCTTGATTTTTGCCATTTGTATCACTTTAGTTATTTACTCCATTTTCTTCATGTAACATACCCACCATAGTCTTCGATAAATTAATTTTGAAATCAGTACTATTTGTGGCATCATACAGTCTAACATTTGTTGTAAATCATTCTCTGCCAACAATGTGGCATTATCCACATGTATAGTCACATCTCCAATACTATTATCAACATTAATATTACAAGCGATATATACATACATGCATACACAAATACTTTAAGCAACCAAAGGGTTGGACTCATGCTTGCTTAGACATTGCTCAGTCCTGAATCACATTCATTCAGAATGTCCCATATTTTTAACCATCTGTTGTTCTTTCGTGGTCACCATTCATTGAAGCAATCAGAGGCAAATATACTCTTACCAATGAATTCCTATTTTTGTATGCACACCCTGGATGGAGATGGAATAAGATCTAACAGAGTAAGTCTATTTTGAGTCCTAAATATAGGGGTGATAGGGTAAGAGGGAGTTGATGATTTAGAGGCTCCCCAACATTAGAAAAGCTTGTCCCCTGAAGTTAAGATGGTCAGGTTGTCAAAAGGCAGTTTTTTCTAAAGAAACTTTATGAAGGGAATATTTTAGCAGCTGGTTTTTATGACGTCTTTCTAGCAGGTTATATGATGATATTGTTGCAATTGGACACTTTATGGATACAGTTTAATAATAGTAATCTTTTCCCATAGGTGTACTTTTTCTACTATTAAATTTTATTGTTGCATTTATTGCAAGCTTCCTAGAGTCAAAATTTGAAATACTAGTCATGTTGCAGTAAACAAATATGTATGCCCAAAGTATACATCACACAATACTCCAGAACAGGAGTAATCAACTTTTTGGACCTCAGGGACCACCAAACTCATAATTTTAAATCCTGCAGACCACTAATATGAATTTGGACGGACAGTGGCTTGCTTACATTGGTTGGAAAATCGGACCCATATTCCAGAGCTTCAGTAGTCCAAGACTGGCCCTTGATGACCAAAGGGCCAGTCCTGTGACTACTGCAGCACTGGAATATGGGACCGACATTCCCATCAACATCAGCAAGCCACCCCAAGGAGGATTTTCCTCCCCTGCCGTTGGTCTTACCTTCTACCATGTTTCTTGGAAAATGACCCCCGAAAAAATAGCTAGCCATCTTTTCAAGGGGTGTCCTATTTTTTTTCCCCACACGCCTCTCCTGACCCCCAGGTCACTTCTTTCGCAGCCAAAAAGAGCAAGCAATGCGCCTCGCCTGGCTCCCCGCCAGCCAAGCACTGAAGCGCCACTGTGTGTATGGGAGAGAGAGAGAGAGAGAGAGATCCAAACTAACCTCAGAGAGCTGACGGTGATGCTCTCTTTCCCTCTCTGTCTCTCTCTCTCTGTCTCTTTCTCTTTCTCTCTCTCATACACACACACACACAGGCCTCTTACACACCTCCACTTCCTCCAAGGCAGCCACATTCCTTCACTAACCTGCTTTTCAGCTCCGTTCTCTGCGGGGGAGGGGGCGAGAGATATGTGATCCCAAATAAAGAACGATCAATCAGTAGGAAAACAGGGTGGGGAATTTTCCTGCAGACTTTTTTGGAGATTTCCCAGGGTCTCTGCTGCTTTTGCTTTTGGCTGCACACAAGGAAAGCAGCAGAAGTCTTTCTTTCTGTCCCCCAAACTCTGCCAGAAATGAGTCTTTGAGGCCTTGCAAGGCATCCTGCTCCAAGAGGCTGTGCCAGCGTGTCAAGCCTCACAAAGACTCATTTCTGGCAGAGTTTGGGGGAGAGAAAGCAAGACTTCTGCTGCTTCTGCTGCTTTCTTTGCATGAAGCCAAAAGTCTCTCTCTCTCTCTCTCTCTCCCGCTGAGAACGGAGCTGGAGATAGTATCCAGCAATCCGAAATAAAGAATGATCGACCAGTAGGAAAACGGGATGGGGGATTTCCCTGCAGACTTTTTGGGGGATTTTCCCAGGGTCTCTGTGCTTCTGCTTTTTCTGCAGAGACCCTGGGGAAATCCCCCCAAAATCCCCTCCCCTCACTACCTTGTGTTGTTCGCAATGCAAGTGACGCAATCCTTGTGTTCCCATGGGCCATGTGGGCGGCACAGTCTTGTGTTCCCACGCAGCCTGGATTAATTGCTTTGGAGGTGACATTTCTCTGCAGACCACCAAAAAATTTTCACAGACCACCGGTTGGCAACCACTGCTCCAGAAAGTACATTTTAGGCTTTTCATTCATAATTATATCTTCCCTTTGCCTCTTTACATTTATTTCTGAACTCTACACCACAAATCAGGTCACTTTCATTCAGAGCTACTAAATCCTCCCCCTTCCCTTCAGTTTCCCAAATGATCAGCACGTCTATTTTTCTTTATTTCATGCTTTTATTAAGTAATCATCTTTGTGAATTACTCCTGTCCCAGTACAAGTCATGGCCAGAATGCCACGATTGTCACCAGATGGGATCATAGATGTTGACTTTTATCGTTCATCAGGGCTTTGGTCAGTCAGGTTTTCCACATAATGCTTTTTAGCAAGATAAAATACTGACTCTGTTATTCACCCTTAATTATAACTTTGCCATATGCTGCATCCCCTACAAATGGTAAAGCCAGTGCCGGTCCAACATTTTTATTAATGATTTTGATGACTTGACAGATGGAATGCATATTATATTTGCAACCCATTTTAAAAAGGATTCGGAGAAACTGAAACAGAAGATGATGATCGGGAGACAATTAAGTATTAAAATGAGATCTAGAAAATATTAAGAAGAAAAGACTAGAGGGACAGGAAGGGATTGAAAAACACAAGAAGATGAGAAGCAAACTAACTGCAGAGCTGCCTGGACTTGTGGAGGGTTTTTTTTCCTTTGCTTTACTGCATTAAGGTTTGTTTGTTCTAATAGTCCATTCAGCAAGCAAGAAATAAGAGTCAGTTGTGCAGATTTGCAAACTATACATAATGTTTCTGCTTAACTGTTGCTCCTTCTACTTCTCCTCTTTCTCCTTTTTATCTGCTGTAGCCTCTGGACTGGTTAACAGCTTAAGCAAGTCACATTAAGAAACCCCCAAATAAACCCATTTGTTCCTATTTGCATATCATATTAAACCCTGTGAATATTATGCAAGTTATGAATCTTTGAAAAAAATGAGGTTGTGAATTACATCAGGTGCTTGAGGAGGTAAAAGTGTTTTCTCCTCACCCCATAGGTCCTTGATGTATGAAAAAGAAAGAGGGAGGAAAGGGAATGTATTTGTGTTTTGTCCACCTGAACAACCTCGCGGAAATAATACAGTAATCCTTCTCCCAAAATGGAAGAAACTGTGCTGATGTTGTTTAAATGTTAAGGGCTCCTTTATTTATCTGTAAGAGTTATAAAAGAGCCATGACAGTACAGTGACTGATAGCCTAATACTAACAGCTTTATCATCAAATCCAGCCTACCAGGCAGAACATTACAGTTATTAAGGGAAATGAGGCACAAATAGAATCTAATATTTGAAAATGCAGCAATGGAAGCACTGAGGCTCATTGCCGAGATTCTGAACCCTTGCAAAGCTTTTAGATGTCAATTGCTGTTTGGGGTATCCTGTATCCTTCAGGCAAAAAATGTACTCAACATTTGGACGAGTTCTGCTGCAACTTTAGATAACTAAAAAGAAACTTTCATGGAACAAATTCTCATGAGATTGTTTCTCATATACTCTTGGGTGGGGGAAGCTGTCAAATAACCAGTGTTTTCCTACAGTAGTCAATAGTACAGCAATTCCGTTGCTTATCCACTCCTATTTCAGCAGAACAAGTTGTTTTAACAATCAGATATACCGTATGTGGATTTTACTTAGAAATATAGCATCTTGTTTTCCAGCTGTGTCAGAGATATTTGCAACTTTTACTCAAGATGTAAGGTCAAAGGAACTGTTGGATCTTCCTCATTCTACCATTTCTAGAATATGACATTTCTCAAACCAGCCTTTCCCAATCAGGTGTTCTCCAAACTGCTGGCTGGTTTGGCATTCTTACTGGTAATTCTGGACTACAACACTTTTAGCTGGCACCAAGATGAGGTAGGGCACTCCATACTCTGGTAAACTGCAGCATCTGTAACAGTTTCCTGATTGCTTTCTATACTGTATTATCCTCTGATCGGAGCTGCTTGTTTGTCCCATGGGTTCCATGTGTTCTAGTTTATATTTGATTCAGTTCCACCTTGGATTCCAATACGTCTTCAGGTCATGTAGCTTTAATAATTGCTAACTGTTAGAAGAGAAAAAAAATCATATTGATTCAACCAGAATGTGTCCTCTGGATTGCGTCCAGCAATATATAACAGATTTATGACAGGCATTGGGCTGCATTAGAGTAGAGCTTCCACAATCCATTAAACTGGAACATAGAGAAATACCTGTTCCAAACATTTAACCGAAAGCGCTTTTACCAGCTTTCTGTTTACTTCACTCCAAAAAAGAATTGGAACGAGCAAGAAGCCAACCCCTAAATAATTATTTGTGAGCAGTACTACTGGGAATCTAGCCAGCAGAAATGCCTAATCTTCAAAGATCCTTGAAACTGTGTTTACCAGAACTGTTGTCACAATTAGAAGAAAGTTAGTAGATTTCTTTAAACAGAATTAAGAACAAGCACTGGTTTTTCTGTCTCCTGGTCAAGTAAATGATCTGTAATGATCCTTTGGGGTTAGATCAGACCAAGGGTCTTCAAACTTGGCAAATTTAAGACTTGTGGACTTCAACTCCCAGAATTCCTGAGCTAACATGACTGGAGGAGGAATTCTGGGAGTTAAAGTCCACAAGTCTTAAGGCTGTCAAGTTTGAAGACCCCTGAATCAGACAATAGTAAAGATAACATAGAACTAAATGCACACAGCAGATTAAATGTTGTTTCTCAAAGTATGCCATGACATTTGTTTATGCAACAACCAGCATTTGCCTAACCCAGAGCCAAAGAAATGATGGGCTCCAGAAGGATGAGAACACATATAAGCTCCCATTGCTTTTTGATCCAAGTGTCTTTTTCCTAAGGAGTTTCTGCTGCAAACAGAAAAATGCTCACAATGTTCCTTCAACCAAGAGAGCTCAGCCCACATGTTTTCAGAATACGACTTGAGCCCATCATCCCCAGACAGTTAGAGGCAATGTCTCCGTAACATGATACATGTGTAAACATTCACATTTACAGCCATTCTGACTTGAAGAACCTATGATAACTGGATATAATTTTATGATAATACTTAATGAAAGTAAAGTCTCCCATTTTATTTTAATATTCTGGCACTGTTGTGAATGAGGAATTTCTTCTGGACCACATTCCAATAGTGAAGGGCAAAGATCTGACCTTTTCAACCTCCTGTGGGTACACATGGACGAGTCGTGCCTTTATACTCTTGGAAATATATTTGTATAATGATCAGTATAGCTGCTGGGGAAGCCAAAAGGGACAACTGATATATTCAAGAGAATACGTGGGAAATTGGCCCAGAATTCATACATAATACATTTGAACATTTCCCGGAGGAGTTGCGTCAGGAGACTGATGAAAGGTGAAGGGATGTTCGCGTGAGCTAACAAAGGTGTGGAGTGCTATTCTCTCCTATATCCATCTTTTTGGGCATGACTCCAGGGCCTGCTAACATATTTTGTAATATCTGGGACTTGTGACTAAACACGATGAAGCTTTCTTTCATTTCCTTGGTGATAAAATGATGGAAATCTAGTTGCTGCTCTCTTGTAAAATATTTCAAGTGTCTATCTTGACTGCTTTTTAGTACCGATGTCCTCTGTCAGGGAAGAGTGACGTGTGATCTCTTTAAAATGCACATGAGAGGTTGAGTCAAACAATGATTGTCAGTGGGGCTGGTGTTTCCTTGCCAGCCTGTGCTCAAAATTCATCTCTCCCCCCAATCGTCCAGCCGCCAGCCCCTCTCAGCTGCTGCTTTCCAGGACTTTCTCTCCCCCAAGTACTGTTACTGGCATTTTTGGGGGAGTGGAAGATTCCTTTAAAAGAGAGAAAGAGCAGGCTGGCAGCGACAAGTACCAAATGTCTCTCTTCTACACATTGCTTAAATCCCAGCCCCAGCTGATTAATCATACAGTCAGGCTGCTTTGAGCTTATCGCTTTCCTTAATAGCTGAATAATTTAAAGCTTCTGTTTGTCAGCGTCTTAATTCCTTTTGCATTAGACACAAAAGCCACCAGGAATGCAGAAAGGGAATAACCCCAGTAGAGTCCCTTTATCATTTGGCATCTCTTTTAACTGGCTTATTGGTGGGGCGGGGGGGGGGGGATAAACCTGGCTGCCAACAGAATATTTCCCATCTATATGGGGAACTAAGGGGACAAATGTCTATCATGGTACATGGATTCTTATTCTTGGGAAGGCTTTAAGATGGCCATAAAATTGTCATGCAGTCAAAGATGTCTGACTGTAATAGGGAGTGCTGGGCAAGGACTGGGGAACTAGAAACAGTGTGACATGAAGAGGGTAAGACATTCTAGATTTATCCCTAGTGAAAGTGGGGAAAGGAGAATTTCTAGAGTTCTTCACTTGTTTTGAATTCTAGCTTCCATCAGTCTCCATCAGCATGATGAATAATGCTCACTTACTTATCTCTGAACTGTGAGTTCAGAGCTGAGGGATGCAGTAATCAGGATCACCAGGATTAAAAAAGGGATAAGACCACATTTTTTTAACAGTGCTCCAAGTCCTCAAAATGCAGACAAAAATATCCTTTCCCTTAGCTACCCTGTTGATGTTTTAAAAGTGTTGCAAACTATCTTACTAAGCCTTACAGTTGCACTACCAAATGTTGGTGGTGTGAGAGCACCTGGAAGGAGGAGGCACACATAGACTTCCATACTACATTACCTTCTCAGTTCGGGTGCTGTCAATATACATGAAGATGATGTGGGTTGAGTTACCAGCTAGCACTTCCCCATCCTCTTCCAGGTCTCAGGTGGACATGGCGCACCCCTAAAAATTGTTACATCTAGTGGTAGGACTCATTTCAAATTTTGATCATTCATAGGTACTTTGCAGTTAACCTCTTTTATTAATCTCTCTGTGTATGTTATATTATTATATTATGCTACAATCATATTATATTACATTATATGAGACACATCACAAATTATATTGTATCAGAGGACTAATTCCTTAGTGTACACACTGTCAAATGGATTTATATTTTATGGTTATTTCTTTTAAAAACCAACAAACAAAAGGTCTCAGCTTCAACTTATTCTAGTCTAAGAGCATCTCACATGGTTCTCTGTATAATGTTTGGCTACGTAGTTATTAAATCTAATGCATTAAATCATTTATACCAGCAATGTCTCTTTGGTCTTCGTCTCAGACATAGTCAATTGATTATCACTGCTCTTAATACATACCGGTTGATGTTTGATTATATAAACCCATTTATGCATGGTATTTTCATGAAATCATTACCTTGATAATAGCGCTGATAGTGTCCTTCATGGCTGGTCTTTTGATGGCAGGCAAAAGCATTTACCTTTATACAGGTGTTTAGCTTACAGAGTTGAACTGGGGATTTTTTGTTTGTTTGTTTGTTTTGGCTGTTCTGAATTTTAAACTCTATTTTAATTTAATGAAGTTTTAAGAGGCCTCTTTTGGGGTACGCTCTTATTTGGCTTTCAGTTGGTTTCAGTTCTTTTTTGCCATTATTAGGCACTTCCTATTCCATCTCTGATAGAAAGGTGGTCTGTAAATAAGCAATATAAACAAGAGGTCAAGGAATGGTCCCACTGAAGAGAGATAGCCAGCATGCAGCTATGTTGTTGTGACAAATTGATGATAATCAGCTCCACAGGAGATGCTGGGCATTGCCAGGAACAATCCTTCAGCTGATGTCACTCTTCACAGCTCTCCTAATGGAGTGAATATATCCTGCTAATGGAGGGCATATATCCTTTCACAAAAGCAACTCGCCTTCTTTCCTTGGCAGAGAACAATCGTATTTGTCAAAGAGATCTCTAGACCTCAAGCACACTAAACTTGTCCCTTGTCTTTTGCAGCCACTGTAATTCTCAATGAACTGAATTGGACAGAAGCCTTAGAGGATGTGTTTGTGGAAAACCGAAAAGAAGACCCGTCTCTGCTGTGGCAAGTCTTCGGCAGTGCTACAGGGGTAACCCGCTTCTATCCAGGTTTGTACCGTTCTCAATTAACAGAGTGAAAATATAATTTAAACAGTGGGGTTGCATTTAAATAGCTGGGTTTTGAGCTGTTATATTGGGAGCAGCAGCACAGTCATGGCTTTCACATTAGAAGAAGTGAAGTGCACTACTTTCCTGGTCATCCCAGGCCATTCATTGTTATGGAAGGATCATTGTTACTCTTCCTCCTGTTGGGATGGATAAGAGCTTCTTTGCTGGAGAATAAAGAAGTCTCTGCCTTCTTTATTTCTCTGCTCTTCCTTTTGATTCCGGGTATCAAGGTATGACCAGAGGTCAGCTCCACTAAGTAGATCAGATCCTGAAATCAACCCCACAGGAATGTTCAATGTACTTTTATTGAGACTGGCAACAGTATCAGAATCTTTCAAGTATGATTGTACTCATCTCCTTCTTTTTCTTATACTTCAGTGAATTAGAGAGGCATCTGCCTGAGCCATTTCCTAATGTTATCTCATTTAAAAAATGTTTCAGCTTCTTTTGCCTAGCTAAACAGTTCCTGCACATTTCCATCAAGGTCGTCTTTCTTATTTCTCTTCACATGGTTGTGATGTCAGAGAAGGAGGTTGGTTAATCCTCTTCTTCTCTGTCAACCACCAAACATTTGAGGTAACTTATGGCATCCATAGGGGATGCGGTGGCTCAGTGGCTAAGACGCTGAGCTTGTTGATCAGAAAGGTTGGCAGTTTGGCAGTTCGAATCCCTAGCACCGCATAATGGAGTGAGTTCCCGTTACTTGTCCCAGCTTCTGCCAACCTAGCAGTTCAAAAACATGTAAAAGATGCAAGTAGAAAAATAGGGACCCCTTTGGTGGGAAAGTAACAGTGATCCATGCACCTTCGGCATTTAGTCATGCTGGCCACATGACCATGGACGTCTTTGGACAATGCTGGCACTTCAGCTTAGAAACAGAGATGAGCACCGTCCTCTAGAGCCGGAAACGACTAACACACATGTGCGGGGAACCTTTACCTTATGACATCCATGGGCAACTTTTAAGGCTTGTATCCTTTTATTTGCCTGCTTTTTCACAAAATATCTAGGATTTTTGTACATTCGCCAACTATTTTAATTTCCACAATGACCTAGACCAGCGGTCGCCAATCGGTGGGCCGTAAGAAAATTTTGGTCATCCGATAGCAGAGAAATCTCACCCCAGAGCACCGCCCCCAAAGCAATTAATCCAGGCTGTGCAGAAACACAAGGCTGTGCCGCCCACATGGCCCGCGGGAACTCTCCCCGCCCACTCACTCCTTACCCAGCAAACTTGCCTGCTAAATTGCTATTTTTCCTTTTTCTGACCATCATCTGTTCTGCTCTGCCGGGAGATTTAGATTAGCTAGGAAGCAGGGAATGGTTGGCTTTCTTGCTTTCTAGCTAGTCTTTAGATCTTCGGCTCTGCTTTTAAGCACAGCCGAACCTCCCTTGGGACTGAAGTTTCTATTATTCAGTGCAGACTCACGGCAAGAAAATTTGAGAGATTGAGCTAGCCAATGGCAGATAGATAGATCACTGAATGATTCTGTGAGCAACTCAATCTGCCTGCCTGCTTTGCCTGATTTTGGGTAAAAGTTGCTCTTTTTTTATAAAAAAATCAATATTTATATAAATATTTATAATATTTACATACAAGCCATGCCCAGCCAGTCACATGACTACTAAGCCACGCCCACAAATTAGGCCATGCCCACAGAGCCAGTTAAAGGTCCCTGGGATTTAAAATTATGAGTTTGATGGTCCCTGAGGTCCAAAAGGTTGTCGACCCCTGACCGAGACCACATTAGGGATGTTATGCAAATAAAGTAGCTGAACCTACTTTAAATCTGACAGTCAGGACATTGTCCATGGTTCTTTTGGAACCATGGCCACTATTGGCCAGGACCAAGGTCCATGCTGGACAAAGAGGTGAGTCTATGGGGAATATTATGGCTTTGAGAAGTTGAAGGTCTAACAGCACCCAGGAAAAAGGGAGAGGATCTCGGCCCACCACTCAAGAATCACTTCACCCCAAGGGAGGAGGTAGCATGAGAAAGAGACCTAAAGCAACTCTACTTTAATTTCAATAGGTGCATGATGGTCTGGAGAAGTCCTGTAATGGGCTTGCAAGAACCTGGATTTTACTGAACTAGCAATACAGTTCTTTGCAGAAGACCCAGTGGTTTTTGTTTCCTAACTTTGCTTGCCTTGATTTAGAGAGAACTAGGACATTGAGGTTCATATTTATTTGTTTAATTAATTAATTAATCAATTAATTCGAATGGTGCCTGATTCTCAGCAATTCTAATCTATGAAGGGGAATGTGAAGCCTTTTGAAATACCTAGCTAATCCTTCTGTAAGAATTGCCCTACAGTATCAACCTTAGAATGGTGAGAAATCACACCATTCATTTTCAGTATTCATGCCACCAGTTTTCAGTAGCACGGCCTCAGGTATTCTGCTGGCATAAAAATTTGGACTGCAAACCTATGTGAAGTTCTGAGGCTGCTGACTGTTTTCCCAGACCCACTGGCTTTGATAAAGTTATATCTTCTCTGCTTGAAAATGCTATTCTGAATTCTTGAGAGGTATAAAAAATATAAATGGCAATAAACATATCATTCATATGAATCTTCAAAGAATTCTGAAGCAGGAATAGAAAGGTTCTGTCAAAAGTCCTGAGGTTCAAACTGCTGGTTAAATTGGGAAGCCAAGTTTGATGTAAACATATGCCCTCCATTACTGTATACACCTTGTAAATTATTTATCAAAATAGCAAAATGTGTATTTTTTCAAAGGCAGGATAAGCAAAAGAAATGTGTTTGGTTGAAATGTTAATTGCTTTCTAATTCACATGTTCCAAAGCAAAGAATAGTGTTTGAAGTGTGGGGGGAAAAAACCAACCCTTCAAACACTTCAGATTAATATGGGCTTTAAACACATTTCTTTCAGGGCCAGTGCATTGTGACAATAATAGGTATTTGAATAACACAAAAGTTACAGCTGCTTTTCCTCCCAGTTTTACATATTCCAGTGTTCTTGTTGCTTAATACCATTCCTGGCAGAGAAATCTTTCCATGTCAGCTTTGCTCTCTCTCCCTTTCTCTCCCCAAGTTCCCCCATATAAACACATTTTGTACCTCAAAAATCATTATAGTTTTCACTGCTTCTTCTCATTGCAGCCTCCCCATGGAGAGCCCCCAATAAGATTGACCTGTATGATGTCCGAAGAAGGCCTTGGTAAGTAGGAGAGCATAGTGGAGTGGGGAGTTAACTATGCTGCATGTTTTAAGAATAAAACAACTTAGCGACAAAATTCAGAGCAATGGGCCAGCTCAAAATTTAAGTGAGTTTATTGATTATCCTTATACTTTAATCTTCCTTGGAGAAACAAAAAATTAGGTGCTCTTACTTCAGTCTTCCAGGATATACCTTTCTCTGTCATTGTACAGGTGCAGCTGAGACATGCCTAGATTTTAACACTAACTCTTTTTTTTCCCCAAATACTTAAGTCAAACAATATACAGTTTCAGGCTTTATCGCGATGAGCAATAGCTGCCCCCCTAATGGTAGTAATATAACATAGTTCGAAAGGCTATCCATACTCAGGGCACATGGACTCTCTATGTGATTTGCTATTCTATTTTCCCTCTTCAATCAGCAAATGGTGAGGTGTGCTGAGATACTGGAGGTAGGTTTTAAAGGGAGAGAACAGAAAGGGGAAAGGTCTCTAGATGGAGCTCATGTATTGAAGAAGAATTAGATTACATCAAATAGATATTAGCAAAAGCTGTCAATGACCCAAACCAGAAGAGGTCCCAGGAGCAAGGGAACCGTGGTGGTTTAACATATTATTTCTCATTATAGCCTGATCTAGATTGGGAGGAGGACTGCTTGAGGATTTTATTTCCAAAAATGATTCAAATGTGTGTGTGTGTGTGTGTGTTTTAAATGAAAAACTTTTTTGCCTCTTTAAATTATAGGCATGGATAAAATAAAGTTACCCACACAAACTGAGGTCTTGAATTATATTAGGTCCCCATGCTTAGTTTAGATTTTTTTTAAAAAATTGCTGTAGTTCTTCTATACATTTGAAGTAATGTAGAGTTCCTTTCTGTGGCAGTTTCCTTTAACCACAGCACTTGCGTTGGAATTAAAAGTAATAGACTGAGGAAGTAGGTGGCATTTTCCCAGCAACAATATACAGTACTGGAGTTTGACTACTAGAGAGATGGAATATATGCTTGTGGGTCTGGATCCTCTTCCTCAAATGAATAATACACATGCACTTTTGCCGAGCAAGCAAACAATTGTCTGAATGGATCTTTAAAACAATATGACAAACAATAATGTCCATGGGAGGCATAATGGAAGACACAGTTTTGCAATAGAGGTCCCAGTTCTTTTGTAGGTTCTTTGGCTTGGCATCCCATCTACCCTCTTTTGACACCTTTTTATGAATACCAAAGTTCCAAAGAAGATAATTGAAGAAGATATCAGGGTCAATTTCTCCTGTTACGTTGTCTTTGAACTATGGAGGTATCTCCATCATTTCATTGTGTTTCTGAATATCAGACATGCACTAGAATTTTGATTCAAGTTGGTCTCCTGTGAGTTTCACTCATTTTTTTTATACAGTAACTAAGCATAGTAGTAAATAAACCCTGTGATATCATCAGGACTCCTTGACCATCTTCGGATGTTACATTTAATCAGAAATCCTAACTTAATGTGCCATAATGTCATCAAGTACTATGCTGGTAAATCCAGCTTCATCTCTTCTTTAAAACCATGTGAGCAAAGCAAGCAGGCATACTTCCATATTTTCTCCAAAACCAGGTTTAAGTAGGTCTAAAACTTCATGATGGTAAGACAACTCTAAAGTTGCTATATACCCTAGGTCCCCAGTGCATACCCCAACCTTCTGGCAAGAGCCAGCGAGGAGGAGGAGGAGAGGCAGGCACGAGGCGGGCGAGGTGAGCGCCACGCCAAGCAGCAACAGAAAAGGCGGGCGCCGCCTTTGCTGCTTCTGCCCCCGCTGCCGCTGCCGCTGCTTCTGCCACGCCGCCGCCCCGCCGCCGCTTCTGCCCCCGCCGCCCCACCGCCGCCCCCGTAAAATTTGGCCGGAAAATTAATAAAAATAAATAATTTTTAATAAATAATTAATAATAAATAATAAAAATAATTTATAATTTATTATATAATTTTATAATATAATTATTTCATAATAATTTATTATATGTGCGGCCCAAACCAAATTTTCATCTTCTAATGTGGCCCAGGGAAGGTGAAAGGTTGGACACCCCTGCCCTAGGTTATCTCACTTTACTTAAGTTACCAATATTGGACATCACATGAACTTTCCTGGTTTGATTACCTAGTTCTCTCATGTATAGGGGGGAAAAAATGAAATGAGGATATTGTAATTTCTTAAATTACCATTTCATTATCAGGAACAACCAAGAGATTCTGGTCAGAATTTTTTTCCATTTTATTTCTTTCATGGGTTTGGTAAGAGAGAAGAGAAAAAGTGGGAAGAACATTTAGAATACTCTAACCAGTTTTGGTCACCATATTATAAAAAAGATGTAGAGACTCTGGAAAGAGTGCAGGAAAAAAAGCAACAAAGATGATTAGGGGAGATTAAAACATATGAAGAATGGTTGCAGAAGTTTATTTATTATATTTGGTTTGTCAATTGCTTACAAGATAATAGGTATAAGTAAAAACATAGTTATGAATACATGGATACATATAAGAAAAATAAAAGAAACCATAGGACAGGGCCCCAATTTGGGCTCCAATTGGCCCAAAGGTGCTTCTTCAAAAGGCAACTAGACTTTCTGGTTTTCCTTTGAAGACATTTTGCTTCTCATCTAAGCAACCTAGAACTAAGGAGAAATTTCCTAACAGTGAGAACAATTAACCAGTGGAACAGCTTGCCTTCTGAAGTTGTGAGTACTCCATCACTGGAGGCTTTTAAGAAGAGAATGGACAGCCACTTGTCTGTAATGATATAGGTCTCCTGCTTGTGCAGAGGGTTGGACTATACAGGAGACCTCCAAAGTCACTTCCAACTCTGTTATTCTTCTATTTATTCTGTTATTCTATTATAACCTTTTTCTGCATAACATTATTGCAATGACAAATGGTAGCACATATGCACAAGCACATATACACCAGAGGTGGTATTCAGCAGGTTCTGACCAGTTCTGGAGAACTGGTAGCGGAAATTTTGAGTAGTTTGGAGAACTGGTGGTAACCTTCCCCCAGGAGTGGGGAAGGAATGGAGACTTTACAGTATCCTTCCCCTGCCACACTACAAGCCACACCTACCAAGCCACGCCCACAGAACCAGTAGCAAAACACTTTGAATCCCACCACTGCCCGCCCCCATCCTGAGTGCCAGCTGGGTCTTCTTTTGTTGCCCTGCACAGGAGAACGAAGCTGGAAAGCAGGTTAGTGGGGTGGGGAGGGAATGGAGATTTTGCAGTAACCTTCCCCCAAAGTGGGGTGGGAATGGAGATTTTACGGTATCCTTCCCCTGCCAAGCCCACCAAGCCATGCCACGCCCACCAAGCCGCACCCACAGAACCAGTAGTAAAAAAAAATTGAATCCCACCACTGATACACATACACACACACCATGTTCTACCCCAGTCTTTATAGAAAGAAAAGCCATTGTGGCAGTAAAAATGGCAGGGAATAGATCACACATGTGAGAAAATCTGTGTCACGCAGGGCAGCAATTCCTATAAGGAGATGCTTATAAAATGGCTGCTAGAATGTAGCAAAAGGAATTAGAGAAGGGAGGGAATCCACAACCCTTCTGGGTTTCTGTTCAACTTTTCTGCTTCTGTAAATGCTCTCAGATATCTTGAGCTGGCAGAGCATTTGGAGTAATGAAATGTAAATGAGCCTGGTACTTCCACTCCAAGGGTCTATTAAACTGAAGTAGGGCTTACTCAGGCCATGGGTGCGTGCAGCCATCCAGAAGACTCTATCCCCCTCCCCCTTTCCTGACATCTCTCTGTCTCTCTGCTCCCTCCTTCCCTCCACTAGCCTGTATGAAAATTCCAGGTCTGTGAGCAGCCAGCTCTGTCCAATTTTCATTTCACACATCGTTGCCATTGGAAAATGGATACAATAACACAGACAGGGGCATCCGAGCTGCAGCTCTCATCTGTTTCGACTTCTTCCCCTCCCTCCCGTTGTTGTGTCTCGGGAGAAAAGAAGGAACCAAGGCAGGAGAGATGGAGAGATGATCACCTTAGATACAGATAAAAGAGACAGGAACCCTCTGCCCTTCCCAAGAATGTTGCAATTGTAAATTTTGTCTTATTTTGCAGGCAGCTCAGATTGGGGCTTTCACCTTAGGCGGTGGCAGGAAGAGAGAAACAAAATGCTTCTCTAAGACAGAGCTAGAAGGACAGAAAGAGAAATACCTCGCATGGGGACAGATTACATTTCAGGGAAAGCTGCAATCATCAATTTAGCCACACAGTTTAAGTTTAAGTGTGATTGAACCCGTTAGGATTAGCCCAGGTAAAGGCGCTGGCTTGTCCATGCTAATTATGCCTGGGCAAGTGCAGAGTGCTTCAGATTTAATTTTCCTCTGTCTATTTTGAAGCTTTTGTAAATTGGGGGAAGAGGACCGGCCTCCTACAGACATAGTACATAAACAGACACAAAGGAAATTATGGTGCCTTTGCCTTGCAAATGGAAGGTAAACAGCCTCCTTTTCAGCACTTCGTTTTGCCTGTGTCTAAAAAGACCTGTTTGTACAAGGAGCACCAAGAGATGATTGGTGCTCCTTGCACTATCTGCTTTTTCTCTCATCCAAGAAACTACATTTCTTCTTCAAACAAGCATTAGTAGCCTGCAAAAATAGGAAGAAGACAGACATGTTGAGCAGAAAGTCCTGGCTGGAGAGCAAAAAGAAAGAACAATGGAGTATTCCATTTATTTGTTTCTTCATTTTTGACATTTATATAGCCACCCCTCTCACAATAAAGTGACCCTAGCTAGCTTACAATAAAAACAACAACAACAACAACAACAATAATAATAATAATAATAATAATATCCAAATTTTAAAGACTACATTGAAAAAGCATTTAACAATATTTTTATTAACAATAGTGAATTGATGTTAAAAACAATGCAATCATTTTGTCAGCTTATTGTGGCCTTGAGATCTCCAGACCTGCTGACTCCAGTGTGTTTTAAGGCAGCGGTCGCCAACCAGTGGGCCGTGGAAAAATTTTGGTGGGCCGCAGAAGAAATGGCCCCCAAAAGCAATTAATGTGGGCCACGCAGTTCTTGCGCCTCCTGGCTCTCTGGGGGACCCTGGAGTCAGGCCACTGAGATGCACGCGCCAACCAGCTCCTACACCTGGCAGCGGCGGCAACAGCAGTCCCCTCCCCCAGCGCCCACTGTCAGCTCTAGCATCCTGCGGTAGCATCCTGAGTTGCCTTAGCATGCTCGGTTAGTTAAGAATCGCCCTACCCAGAGAAGGAAGTGGTGCTGGAGGAGGAGGAGGCAGTAGTGGAGAAGCAAGCAACTCAGGGTGCTACCGCTGTGGTGGCTTTACCTGCGTTTCTGAGGCTTCGATGTTGGGAGAGGCAGCAAGGGCTGGAAGAGGGGAGAGCTGTGCACGGCTCCGTCTCCCTTTCCTGCCTGCATGTCGGCGGGGGGGGGAGGTAAGAGAGAGAGCCGGGAGCAATTCAAAGCTAGAAAACTAATGGGGAGAGCTGACAGCGGGCGCTGGGGGAGGGGACTGTTGTTGCCACCACTGTGTGTGGGAGCGTGCATCTCAGGGACCTGAGGTGCGAGAAGTGCAAGTGGGAGCATTTGATGATTTCAAAGAACTGGAACATGGTAGATTGGCATTTTGTATATCTCAATGAAAGAGTGAGCTTTGTTTTGTCTCCTTTCCTTCCCTGGTAATGCTAGAGATACTTTCTCTCCCCCACCCCCACCCCCAAATAATCACTAGCTGTGGCTGGGTTTGGCAGCGAAGTGCTAAAGTGAGCGAAGTGCCCACAGGGACACCTTTCCTTGCCTGTCTCCAGGTGACGCTGGAAGAGCCATCTCCTCCCCCCAGCTTTTCCTCGGCTGCAGATCCGAGCCTCTCAATCCTCCACCCAGGATCTGAAAGGAGCTCCTACTTTCTCCCCCTCCCCTCCCCAATTAATCACCAAGAGCAGCAGTCCTGCTGAGAAGCCCCGGGAGGGGTTTGAAGCGGGTAGTGATGCAGCTGCTGTACGGCTTCTGGTCCGTGGTTTTGGTTGTTTCAAACCAAAAACCCGCTTCAAACCCCTCCGACCCATATATAAAGCGAACTGACGCCCAACATGAAGATGTGGCACGACCACGAAGACGAAGCCAAACAACAGGATCACAGCTCACCAGCTCAAATCCCCCGACAACTAAGACTAACCTGAACACAGCCAAGCCCCCACCTGAACAGAACACACCCCCAGCCAATCAGAACACAGCCAACCCCCCAACCAATCAGATCACAGCCAGGCCCCCAACCAATAAGAACACACCCCCACCCAATCAGAACACAGCCAAGCCCCCACCCAGTCAAGTCGCACTCCCACTGGCAATTAAAAGAAAAAACAGCTGCAAGCTCACATTACTCCAAGAAGCACAAAGCCGAAGACACAAGCCTGAAGATGACAAATGAGATTTCGTCGAAACGTCGCCCAAATACTTCCAATTTTAAGCGGGAGAAAACACAAATAACCAAAGATCCACATACAAATACCCGCAAAAACCTCAGAAAACATATACATACATACATACATACATACATACATACATTTTCTTAAGTTTTCGTGGGTACTTACATGTATGGTATTCAGCTTTGTTCGGGTATTTTCCCACGTCATTATAGTTGTGCTTTTAAAGTTGTAGCAACGTTTCGGCAGAATCTCATCTGCCATCATCAGGCTTCTGTATTGTGTTTGTCTGTGAGTCAGACTTTCACAGCCGTTTCTGTTTTAAATTTGGGGCTAGCCTACTGCTGTGCCAGAATGGTTTTTTCTTCATCCTGATTGATAATCTGGTGGTCAATTATTTGGAAGCCTGCACTCACAAACAAAAAAATCTCCACACCAAGCCAGGCAAACACCTGGGCACAAACAGACCCCCCGATACCCCCAGCTCAAACACATCCCAACCAGGCACCCAGATGAAACCTAGCTTCCTAACAAATGATAGCCGTCCATTTACTCGGAGCCAAGCTGCACTAAAGGCCTCCAATAAAGGAACACAATGTTGCCAGCCAATCAAGACAAAAAAAGCTACAAAACAGACAGAAGATATTAGAAACACCAATCAAGCAGAACACAGCAAACTCCAAGACCAATAAACACAGACCAAGACTTCCAACCAATCAGGATGAAGAAAAAACCATTCTAGCACAGCAGTAGGCTAGCACCAAATTTAAAACTGAAACAGCTGTGATAGTCTGACTCACAGACGAACACAATACAGAAGCCTGATGATGGCAGATGAGATTCTGCCGAAACGTTGCTACAACTTTAAAAGCACAACTACAATGATGTGGGAAAATACCCGAACAAAGCTGAATGCTATATATATATATATATATATATATATATATATATATATATATATATATATATATATATATATATATATATATATATATATATATATATATATATATATATATATATATTTCTTATGTTTTCGCTGGTATTTATATGTATGGTATGTAGGTTTCTTTGGGTATTTTCCCACATCTTAGTATTTGTGTTTTTATTATGGCAGATGAGATTCTGCCGAAATGTCGCTATAATAAAAGCACAAATATTAAGATGTGGGAAAATATCCAAAGAAACCTAAATACCATACACACACACACACACACACACACACACACACACAATTTATATTTAACATAATAAATTATATTAAATATATTAGCTTTTTTTAAAAAAATCGTATTAGTGGTCCTCGAGATTTAAAAGTATGAGTTTGGTGGTCCCTGAGATCCAAAAGGTTGGTGACCCCTGTTTTAAGGGACCTTTGGAAGGATGTCAAGGGTGGAACCAATCTCACCTTGGGGGAGAAGGGGAGGGAGGCAAGGTGATGTTCCACAGGTGGATTCCATGGCAGAAAAGTCCCACCTCTTGGGTCCCTCCAGTTGAAGTTTTTTCACAGATGGGACTTGCAGCTCTGATGGGATGGGCAAATGTAATTGGATGGAGGTAGTCCCTCAAATAAACCAGCCCTAGGCCATGAAGCACTGTTAAGGTCAAAATCAGCACCTTGAATTGGACCCGAAAGAAAACTGGCAACCGTACAGCTCATGGAGCGGAGGCATAACAAAAATGTACTGCAGGCTAAGTCTCTGCTCACTCCAGGAGTTTGATCCTGACTGGCTCAAGGTTGACTCAGCCTTCCATCCTTCCAAGGTCAGTAAAATGAGCCAACGTTTCTTTGAGTTCTATCCCTTAAACTTCAGTCTTTCTACAAACCCTGCAGAGCTGCTACAGGCATGCATGCAAAATAGCCTTTTTGGCTGGTATTGCTGGTCTGAGCTGCTTCATTCTGAAGGTGAATTGTTTTAGCTACAAGGTAAGGGAGCTAATAGTCAAGGCATCAGACACAGACTTTAAGAAGAATCTCCTCCATACCAACAGTGAGATATGCTTTGAGAAGTAAACTGAAGGAGATTTTCACAAAAACTTAACCTGTTTCCATTTTGACCTCATAATAGTCCTTAATGGATTCATATCGAGTCCAACCTCCAAAGATGACTACCTGAAATTACTTAAATATGAACAAAGAGGCTTCCATCTATCATCATTTTGAATTAAGATCATAAACTATATATTTGATCATCTAAGCTCATAACACCTTCCGCTATCCAGAACCAAATGTCCAAAGTATTATGAAAGAAGCAAATTCTTTCTGTTTTACTCAAAATATAAATTGATCCTTACAAGAGAGAGTTACAGATAGGTCGTGCATTTATCTTAGCATTGCAAAACTAGATTGACCATAACAATCCATGATGGGCAAAAGTCTCTGTTAGAGAGGAAACCTAAGGAAATTGCTACATATGGAACTTGCAAGAAATGAATCTGTAGGGTAGGCTAAAAAGTACAGGCTGACATCCTTCCATTCAATTTTCAATCTCAGTTTATTTCTTTTGCCTAAGCTTCTTACTTTTAAGAAAATGCTTCAAACAGTGCTTTGAGAAGGCGGACACTAAAGAGCTATAAATAAATATCTTCAAACCTATACTTTCATTGTGATCTATAATTCATATTATATATCCATTTTTAAATGGGAAAAAAATCAAATAATTATGTGTGGAGCAACAATTCCCTGAAGGTTTTGTAGAAGTGTCTTGGCACAGATAGCATAATGTAGATTTCATTTTCCAGGCCTTCCTGATATGATAAAATAAAGATATTTTAAGATATAGTTCTAGAACATAAAAAGAGTTATAATGGGTACATTTCATACAGCATGCTTGTTCTTAGGAATCAATAAATTCCCCTGGAAGGTCCAAACATACAATCCGAATTAAGATAGCTTCCCATGATCAGAGTGGGACAACTCACCACTGCCAACTCACCATGGCCAACTCACCATGGCCAACGCACCATAGCCAACTTGCCACAGGACAGGTCAACAATTTTATTTAATTATTTTAAATAATTTTAATGTTTGTCGTTCACATTTCATTTGGTCCCTCCTTTTGCATCCTTTAATTGTTCTATTTCATCATTTCTTCAATATTATGTAATAATTTTTTTCCTGCAGCAAGTTGGCCATGATAAATAGGCTGTGGTGAATTGTCCTAGACACTACCATCCCCCAATGATTTCATGTTCTCTAGCAGTTGATAATAAGATGCATGCTAGGTTCTGCTTAAAAGTAAATCCAGGGTCACTTCTTCCTGGCCAGGTTGATGATCAATTATTTTAAAGCATATTTATTTAATGATGATGTGCCATCAATTTGATTCTTAATGACCAGACAGATGGATTTTCTCCACAATGATCTGTCCTCAACCTGGTTCTTTGGGTCTTTCAACCATGCTGCTGGATGTCCTCTTCTTTTTCCTTTCACCATTGCCACCTTTGGTACTTGCTCTTTTTCACCTCTCTGCATCTTTCAGTGCCATCAATCATGGTTCCTGTCTTGACTGGCTTTGGCTATTTGGATAGTACTGTATTGCACTGGTTCTCCTTCCTCTGAGATCAGTTCCAATTGGTGTTGATAGGAGGCAAAGATCCAGCCTACAGCCCCTATTTTGTGGGGTGCCTTAGGGTTTGGTTCTCTCTCCTCTCCTGTTCAACATCTACTTGAAACTTCTGAGTGGGATCACCTGATAGTTGGTGTGAGATATCATCAATGTGTTGTTGATATCCAATTTTATCTTTTCATCCTGAGCCGCCTGAGTGATACCATGGATATCCTGTCCCAGTGCCTGGTGGCTGTAGGAACCTGGATAAAGTGCAATGCGCTTCAACTCAACCCAAGCAAGAGTGAATGGCTCTAGATATTTGGGCCTCCTACATAATCTGGGTGTCTTTCTGGACTCATGGCTCCTGCTAGAAGATTAGGTGACAACCATAGCTAGGAGAGCCTTTGTAAACTTTAGATTGTGCACCAGTTGCACCCATTCCTGGACCGAGAGGCTCTGCTCACAGTCAGTCGTGACCTCTTGTTTGGATTATTGCAACATGCTCTACCTAGGGCTGCCCTTGAAAAACATTCAGAAGCTTCAACTGTTACAAAATGTGACTGCACAGATAGTGGATGATATTAAGTATTTGACACATGTAACATCCCTACTGCATGAATTGCATTGGTTACCTGTATGTTCCTGGGTGCAGTTCAAGATGCTAGTTATCACTTTTAAAACCGTTCATGGCTTTGGAATCAGATTACCTGAAATTTGTCTTCAAGTGCTTTCTACCTGTCCAATTTAGTCTGGCAGGTTGGACAGGTTACGGGTTCGATCAGCCAAAGAATGTCATCTGGTCAGTGTCTTGGGGTCTAGGAGATATGTCTTCTCTGGTGTAGCCTCTGCCCTCTGGAACATTCTCCCTTCAGAGTTGAGGATGACCCTGAGCCTGTTAGCCTCTCTTAAGGCCTTCAAGACCTGGCTATCTGGGTCTTTATTTCATTTTGTTACTATGTTATAACTGCTTTTAATTTTTATGATTGTTTGCTACCCGGAGTCACTTATTTGATATGGACAGCTATACAGATTGAATTAATTTTACCTAGATGTTGGCCCATGCAAAGCATAGGTAATGTGTATTAAATGATAAGTGACGCCAACAAGATGCAGAAAACTAATCGGCAGGTGTTGATGGGTTTTCTCTCTACTGTACATTCACTTGTGGGGGCTTTTTTCCTCCTCAAATATTAGATGGCCAGATGGGCAATTATACTTTCAGCCATGCTGTGTCACCTCTTGACAAATAGGACTGAGTGGCAGGGTGCACTCTGAATGATTGGATTTTCTTTGGCGAAAAATTAATGACCGCAACATTCCAGTTAATTGTTGACAATTGCTTCATATTCATTATTAACTTTACTCACTTGTGGATTGGAGGGATGGATTAGAGAGAAAAGTGATATCAGGTCTTTTTGCAGAGTGCTGGCTAAGTTGAGAGAACTGGTTGCCAGCAAAAGAGAATCTTCTCTGTTCCGAAAGAAGCAAATGTAGCATATAGCTGAATTCCTCTGGAACAGCACTTGAAATTCCCCTGCCCACTCTGTTACCATTGTGGAATAAGCCAATTGCCTTTATTCTCTTTATTTTCTCTATTGGAAAATTCCCCTCATTGCCATTGTCTCTTCCCCCTTTCTCTCCTTCATGCCAATAATTATTTTTCAAGAAAAGAAAAAAATGGGCAGTATTTTTACATTTTTTTTCCATTCAAGAATAAACATATTATGTCGCTGAAGACTGCCTCTGCTGTTATAGGACTAGATGTCTCCCAAATGGGACATTTTGTTCAAAGAGGGGGCTTAGATGAGGAGGAAGGACTTTAAAAAGACCAAATCACCTTCCAATAGTTTCCACTGCTTTCCCTTTCTTGCAAATGAGCATTTCTCTTTAGTATGTTGCATAGTACACTGATCTCTCTTTTCCATCATATGCTTGAATCGCATTCTTCCCTCTTGGCATAGGATCAGATGTGGTTTGTTTAACTTTCATCAGGATCTGTCTTTTCTTCCTGTCACTTTAATAGTTTCAAGGATGGAGCTTACCTCTATAAGGCGGTTAAGACAGATTCAGATTGGCAATAGCAATTCAAAATGTATTCTATGGGAGGATTACTAGTGGGGTGTTTGAAAGCCACAGTGGTTCAAAAGGTTCTTACACTACCATGCTTGAGGTAACCAGAAGGAGAAACTGTGCAACAAAAATCATGAGAAGAGAGCTGTCATGCAAGGTGATTGCTTGAACTGAACTGGGGACAACTCAGGTAGATTAAACTGATTTAAGGGCTGAGCTAACGTGAACAAGCTTAATTCAGTCAGATCAGTTTTGTGAGGTCGGTTTGGTTTAACACAGCTTTCTCTGCAATAAATAATTTAGAAATAGCTTTCTTTTCCCTGAAGCATAGTACCCACATAAGAAAACATAATAAAGCTTGCTGCTTTCTGATGAAATTGGTTTTTTTAAATCTGTTTTTCTTTTCCCCGGGCACCAGAGAAAAGTTGATTCCTCACACGGAGAGTTCAGATGACCATTGCAATGGCTTCCAGTTAAAATATATGGAGCGAGTAAAGGGGTTTTTCAGGCAACCAGCTTTTCTACCACTAAACCCTTTTGACTTCAATTTACAGCCTACTCAGTATTGCTCCAGGCTGTTCTAACCATTTTAGATCTTTTGGGAAATTGGAATGCTAACAGGATAGAGCTTTTTTTCTTCTTCTTCTTCAGAAAACTGTCAGAAAACCAACACAAGCTCTTTATGAGCAAGAGCTAAGCACAAAGACCTGAGAGCCAATTGAGTTTTTGGATGCCAACCAGTAACTGATTGCTGCATTCTTCCTTTCCATCCCAGGTTTATTTTATTCAGGGAGTAAAATGAATTAAATGTGTCCCTTTTACTTATGCCTGCCCTTGCCACGGTGGCATGCTGTCATCTTCTTCAAAGTCACTGATGCTGGCCTACAAGGATTACTAAATTTGGACTGCCTTGCCTAACCCAGGTTGGTCCGTATTAGAGAAGGCAAACAGATGGGCAAACAGTAACTCTCCTCTTGTAAGAGCCCAGATTGTTAAGCACAGAAAGGAAACCGAGCCCATTAGAATGTAATGTTTATTTCCAGATTTTTTTTAAAAAAAACCTATAGGAGAAGATTAAAATTTCAAATTAGCAAGACTTCACTATGGCATCATCTGACGAGTCACTCTGATTTCTTATCAGATCTCCAACCACCTATGGAAGCATTTGAAGCAACGGAGAAATCAACTCCCATTCTTTTGATAGTGTTTGCTCTCTCCCTTTCTTTCTTGTGACAGATCGTGTTTCCCAGTGTTTAAATTACAGAAGCTTTATAAAATTAGTGTGAAGCCTGCATTAAATTACATTGAAACCCTTGTGGGGCCCACCCATGAGATAGTGTGTGTTAGAGGCCAATATATGCTGTTTCTATCCATTAAAAGGAGAAAGAAATCACACAGACAGTAACTCTGTGGCTGAGTTTGTAGTAAGCAATAATATCAAGGCACCATATCTGAGGTATAATCATCCGGATACCCACTGGAATGGAATGGAGTTGGAAGGGACATTGGCAGTGGTGGGATTCAATTTTTTTTAACTACTGGTTCTGTGGGCGTGGCTTGGTGGGCGTGGCAGGGGAAGGATACTGTAAAATCTCCAGTCAGAGGTGGTATTTGCCAGTTCTCCGAACTACTCAAAATTTCCGCTACCGGTTCTCCAGAACTGGTCAGAACCTGCTGAATACCACCTCTGGACCTTGGGGGTCTCTTAGTCCAGCCCCTGCTCAAGCAGGAGAACCGATACCATTTCAGATAAGTGACTCATCACCAGATGGGAACAAAGCGATAAAAACAATTCTCCTCGCTACTATATGTTACATGACGTATCGGTGCTGGGCAATAGTTAAAATGTTGGACTAGGACCTGGAAGTCCTGAACTAGCCTTAGTGGTAAGCCAGTGAAGTTCATTTCTAACCTATTCCTGGTCAGCTTGCGGCTTACTCAAACATTAACCTATCTATAGAACTATGTGATGAGCAAAACTAGAACTTGAAAGAAACAAACCTGAAATTTGCTCCACAAGAGGATATCATACTCTTCTGCAGTGCTAACTATTGCTTGTTCCTGACAGGCTCAGCAAAGTGTAGCTAAAACAAACATAAAACATGCATGTAATATGAGAAGACAGTCAATGGGCATTGCATAGATGGTTCAGGTTGTACTTTGTGTGATAACCGAGATGAAGGTAACGTAATTGCTGTTCTCCACCTGGCAGGCCTTCGAAGTAACATGCACTGGAGCTACGCTTCAATTTAGGAAATGCTCAAAAACTTCAGAGAGTTCAGTTCTGAACTTTTGCTGCTCTTTGTTATTTTATAGAGGTGTTTCTATTCTCAACTTCTAAAGACACCAGATAGTTTACAGTGAAGTGCCTTTCAAGTGGGCTTGAACTTCCAAGAAGCCTGTAAGATTACAATCTGGTCCTAGAAGACAAGGCAGAGAAATTGCTGTGGAATAATCTCCTTCCCATTGCATAACATACCCCAACGCATGAGAAGAAACAGAGTGTTTCTTTGCCGCACATGAGGCATAAAGCTCAGCATCACCCCCAAAGAAAATATAATCACTTCCAATTAGATAACATTAGTGATTGGGATTAGCAATCAAAGGCTGTCCATTTACAAGCAATTCCCAGTAATGCTGAATAATTGATAGTAATTAAGCACTAATTAATTCATGCTGGGACTGATCCTGTTTGAGCCAGCTCGTGCCATCAAATCTCCCTCTAGCTTCTTTGTGGAAAGGATCAGACTTTATGTAGACATAAGAGGAAACATTAGCTTTATTTACAGTTTAACATCACAATGAATTTTTAGCAGAGCTAAGTGGCACTTTCTGTGCCACAATTTTCTTTTTGCACACTCTTAGTCATCTATCAAAACATAAACTAAGCATAGCTCCCAAACAGTAGATAATATGCAGGTAGCTTTGTGAGGGTGGAGCCCTTCCTTTCCCCTAAATTATTCCCCTTTCTTGTGTCCAAGACATAAAAATAGGTAGACACGGACGCCCCCCTGAAGTTGTTGATCCTCTCATGATCTATACTGTTCCCTTCATAGGTTTCTGTACTGTCAAAGCAGATTTAATTTTCTCAATTGTTAAAATATGATCATCTTTTGACACCCTCTGGCTCAATTGGTAATGATTGACAAAACAGTGATATGAAGATACCAGACAGATTTGGGTCAGCTTTTATGATTCTGTGTATCTGCTCTTCTATGGTGATATATTTTTGATATATACTTCATAGAGAGTAGTCCAAAATAATGTCTTAGAAGCAAAAAGTATTCTTACATGTGGAGGGATTAGTAGTTGGGTACTTCTGACCTATGGGATTTCTGAAAATATTTCACTGACATTTCAGAATATGCAATCAAGGAAATCCAACTTCTGTGATGGGAGTGATATACTATTTCTCCTCAAATAAGCATCACATTGACTGTATGATTATAGAAGCTGCAGTACATTATATCAGGAACTAGGGGAGAAGGTCTGGGAAAAGAAAATAGCTTGTGGAGTATATTACACATTTTAAGATGATGAATAGATGGATGGATGGATTGAAATAGATAGATAGACAGACAGACAGACAGTGGTTTCTAGATGTGTTGTTTCTGCAGAAGCAACTAATTTTTTTAATACTTTTTGCGCCTTTTTGCACTCTAGTGGGGAATAACTCAGCTTGGCAGGCAAGCACTCAGCTTATCGGTTCATGAGCAACTTTCCAGAGGGTTTCTCCTGTCACATAAAAATGAGGAAGCTGTAAAAAGAGGAATGAGCTGAATGAACCAGTGTGTGTGAAAGAGCTACAAAATCCATTCCTGGGTTGTCAGTTTCTTGCAAACATCAAAAGGAAAAATGTGTCCCCTAGAGCCAACGTTCCTGATTGTCACCCCACTCTCCTGCATTCACACACACTCTCTGCTTATTGCCCAGAGGAGGGGTTTAAATGGGGAAGATAATACAGGCAGACTGCAGTCTCTCTCTCTCTCTCTCTCTCTCTCTCTCTCTCTCTCTCTCTCTCTCTCTCTCTCTCTCCATGCAAATTGGAGCAGTCCTTTCAATGAGGCTCAGTGGAGTAATGTTCTTTGGAGAGAAAGTCAGGCTATATCATTAATAGTCTGTGGATACTGGCACTAATTGATCATTATGTTTATGGATTTTGTTTAGCAGGGGACTATTTAATTTTCCCAATCCCAACCACCCTTTTTACTTTCTTATTTCAAGCAGTCTTACGATAAGAGAACTGGTATTCCTAGGAATCAGTGAGAAAAAGATGCTCTGCAGGAACCAATGGACAGGTTTTGCCCTGAAGGATCTAAATAGTTAATTTCCCCATAGGTCTGTCCTAGCTGTGCAGCTTTCTAACTTGTTCATAAATGATCTGGTACCACAGCAGAGGAGCAAAAAGATCCAGTTTGCAGAAGTTACATTATCCTGAACCATCAAAAGGATCAGCAACAATTTCAAAAAAAAAAAAAAAAATAGTTAAAGAGAAACAGGGCAATATTACATTTTTAAATATTCAGGGGTGGGAGTCTAACCCCAAAGGGAAGCATTGTGCCTATTCGGATCATGACCATGTTTGAACAACCTGGGACCACAAATTAGCCAATTGCATTTTAGACTAGAGCATTGCACAAATCCTTAATGGGTTCATTGTTCAGTATATCATACATACCAAGGAAAGTGGGTTTATAGAGTAAACGGTGGTTGTTAATCATGTTGTACAAATATGAAATCTAGTCTGCATACTGAGGAAATAACTCTTGCTTAGACAGTTTTAAAGGGGGTTAAGCAATTTCCTGGGAGAATCAGAATTCCTCACAGTTGGAGGCAAAAGGGCCAAGTGATGTAATGTGAATCATGTCATGATGCAAACATTTTGACACCACTGATTATTAATAGTGTCACTTTGATTAACAATTGATGGGGAGCCACAAAAGGGAAAAAATAGTTCATCTTGATTTTCTGTTTGTGAATTTCTTAGAGACTATTATAACAGTATTTACACATAGCACTGCTACATGTTTAGCTGAACAAGCCATGTCAGTATGGTTCAGACTTTACATTAAGCTGTAATGAATGGTATTATGTGTCATCCTGAGCCCAAAAGAACCCACCACATTTTGACTTTGTATCATGAGTGAAGTAGACTTTTGAGATAACAGATAATCAGAGTTGGAAGGGACCTTGTGGGTCACCTAGTCCAACCCCCACCCAAGCTGGAGACTCTACACCATTTCTGACAAATGGCAATCCAATCTCTCCTTGAAAGTCTCAAGTGATGGCGCTCCCACAACTTCCGAGGGCAAGCTGTTCCATTGATTGATTGTTCTCACTGTCAGAAAGTTTCTCCTTATTTCCAGGTTAAATCTCTCCTTGTTCAGTTTCCATCCATTATTCCTTGTCTGGCCTACAGGAGCTTTAGAAAATAGCTTGACTCCCCTCCTCTCTGTGGCAGCCCCTCAAATATTGGAAGACCTCTGTCATGTCTCCCCTGGTCCTTCTCTTTACTAGACGAGCCAAGCCCAATTCCTGTAACCATTCTTCATATGTTTTAGTCTCCAGTCCCCTAATCATCCTGGTTACAGGGTACAGGATACAAGATGCTGGAGCTCATACTTTTCAATCGACCTTTGTAGAGCAAACATACTGCTTGCTGATGTAGATGTGTTTCAGTACATCAGTGCAGAAGAAGTTCCTGCCATCACCCAAACCAGCACTTCTCCTGATTACATGATGAGCCAATGCTCTAGGTTTAAAAAAATTGACTGCATGTACAGGTAGTCCAACAATTCATTTAGTGACCATTCAAAGTTACAACGGCACTGAAAAAAGTGACTTATGACTATGTTTCACGCTTATGACCATTGTAACACCCCCCCCATGGTCACATGATTTACAACTGACTCACATTTCTGACAGTTGCAGTGCCCCAGGGTCATGTCATTTTGCGAGGATCTTCTTCTGACAAACAAAGGGATTTGGGAAACCAGATTCACTTAACAACTGTGTTACTAATTTAAGAACTGCAGTGATTCACTTCACAAATGAGGCAAGAAAAGTCATAAAATGGGGGGAAACTAACAAATGTTTCACTTAGCAACATAACTTTTGGGCACAATTGTGGTCATAAGTTGAAGACTACCTATATAATATTTTGGCCCACTATATCATGTGTCTGAAATAAAATAGGGGTCTGTCTATCCATCACTACTGCCCTCCCTACATTTTATGCCAATTTAACTCTGTAAATCGGTTTATGGAGAGAGAGAGGGAGAGAGAAAGAGAGATGGACCAAGGTTATTCATTGAGATTTACAGAGAAAAATATAATATTTAACTAGGTTTAAGATGCATTATTTTAAAACAAGGGGAATTATTAAAAAATAATAGTTATTGTTTACAAGGCGTCAAGTAATTGTCTTCTTACTATTTTTAAGTCATTTAGCCCTTATGAAACCAATGACATGGGAAGGAGGAATCTTAAGGAATTAAGAATTGTAACAATGCAAGTGTGTCAGCAGACTCTATATTACTAAAAATCATGATACAATTCAATATTTAAGCTCTAGTAGGTGGTACAGCAGCAGAACACTATAACTCTGTAATGCATTCCCCATCCTTGAGGCAATCTAGCGTTGCTGACTGGTTTACTCTCCAGAGTTTGAGCCAGACCAAGGGTTGGGAACGATGGCCCCTTTTTGACTTGTGCTGGCTCAGGAATTCTGGGAGTTGAAATCCACAAGTCATAAAGGGGCCATCGTTCCCCACCTCTAATTTAGACAATGGATTCATAGTTGCATTTTTGCATTCCTGAATGTGTGTATGTGTACATACAGTTGTGCTCGTAAGTTTACATACCCTGGTAGAATTTATGATTTCTTGGCCATATTTCAGAGAATATGAATGATAACACAAAAACTTTTCTTTCACTCATGGTTAGTGGTTGCCTGAAGCCATTTATTATCAATCAACTGTGATTACTCTTTTTAAATCATAATGACAACAGAAACTACCCAAATGACCCTGATCAAAAGTTTATATACCCTGGTGATTTTGGCCTGATAATATGCACACAGGTTGGCACAAAGGGGTTTGAATGGCTATTAAAGGTAACCATCCTCACCTGTGATCTGTTTGCTTGTAATTAGCATGTGTATATAAAAGGTCAATGAGTTCCTGGACTCCTGATAGACCCTTGCATCTTTCATCCAGTGTGCACTGACGTTTCTGGCTTCTGAGTCATGGGGAAAGCAAAAGAATTGTCAAAGGATCTGCGGGAAAAGGTAGTTGAACTGTATAAAAAAGGAAACGGATATAAAAAGATATCCAAGGAATTGAGAATGCCAATCAGCAATGTTCAAACACTAATCAAGAAGTGGAAAATGAGGGATTGTGTTGAAACCAAACCATGGTCAAGTAGCGTTCTCTTCGCTGATGATGTAAAGCTGTTCAATACCACAGACAATACTGCTACCCTACAAAAAGATCTTGACTATGTATCTGAATGGTCAAACAAATGGCAACTTCAAATCTCAACAAATAAATGCTCTGTCTTACATATTGGCAAAAAAATCAGAAAATAAAATACAAGCTGAATAGTCAAGATCTTGTTGATGACCCAAGCTCTGTAAAGGACCTTGGAATACTCACCTCTAATGATCTAAGTGCTAGAGCCCACTGCAACTACATAGCCAAAAAGGCATTAAGAGTTGTTAACCTAATCCTACGTAGTTTTTCTCTGGTAATATCACACTACTAACCAGAGCATACAAAACATTTGCTAGACCAATACTCGAATACAGTTCATCAGTCTGGAACCCTCATTACGTATCTGATATTAGCACAATTGAGAAAGTCCAGAAATATTTCACAAGAAGAGTTCTCCACTCTTCTACTCGTTGTAGAATACCTTATGCCATCAGACTTGAAATTCTAAAACTAGAAAACCTTGAATTACGCCGTCTTCGGTCTGACTTAAGCATGGTATATAAAATCATACATTGCAATGTCCTACCTGTCAATGAATACTTCAGCTTCAACCATAACAACACAAGAGCACACAATAGATACAAACTCAAAGTAAACCGCACCAAACTTGATTGCAGGAAATACGACTTCAGCAATAGAGTGGTCAATGTCTGGAATACTCTACCCGACTCTGTAGTCTCTTCCCCAAACCCCAAAAACTTTAACCTTAGACTGTCTACTATTGACCTCACCCCTTTCCTAAGAGGTCTGTGGGGGCGTGCATAAGCGCACCATCGTGCCTACCGTCCCTGTCCTATTGTTTCTCTTATTCTTTTATTTTTCTTATATGTACCCATTTCATGTATTCACAACTATGTATACACTTATACTTATTATCTTGTAAACAATTGGCAAATCAAATAAATAAATAAATAAATAGACCAACTAAAATTTCAGCCACAAGTGCCAAGAAAATTGTTCGGGATGCAAAGAAAAACCCACAAATAACTTCAGGTGAAATACAGGACTTTCTGGAAACATGTGATGTGGCTGTTTCAAGATGCACAATAAGGAGGCACTGGAAGAAAGATGGGCTGCATGGTCGAGTCGCCAGAAGAAAGCCATTACTACGCAAATGCCACAAACTATCCCACTTACAATACGCCAAACAGCACAGAGACAAGTCTCAAACCTTCTGGCACAAAGTCATTTGGAATGATGAAACCAAAATTGAGCTTTTTGGCCACAACCATAAACACTACATTTGGAGAGGAGTGAGTATAAGGCCTATGATGAAAAGTACACCATTCCTACTGTGAAACATGGAGGTGGATCACTGATGTTTTGGGGATGTGTGAGCTACAAAGGCACAGGAAATTTGGTCAGAATTGATGGCAAGATGAATACAGTATGTTATCAAAAGATACTGGAGGAAAATTTGCATTCATCAGCCCGGAAGCTGCGCATGGGACGTACTTGGACATTCCAACATGACAATGATCCTAAACACAAGGCCAAGTTGACCTGTCATTGGCTACAACAGAATAAAGTGAAGGTTCTGGAGTGGCCACCTCAGTCTCCTGACCTCAACATCATTGAGCCACTCTGGGGAGATCTCAAACGTGCAGTTCATGCAAGACAGCCCAAGAATTTACAGGAGGCTTTTTGCCAGGAAGAATGGGCAGCTTTACCATCTGAGAAGATAAAGAGCCTCATCCACACATACCACAAAACACTTCAAGCTGTCATTGATGTTAAAGGGAGTAATACACCATATTAAGAACTGGGGTATGTAAACTTTTGATCAGGGTCATTTGGGTAGTTTCTGTTGTCATTATGATTTAAAAAGAGTAATCACAGTTGATTGATAATAAATGGCTTCAGGCAACCACTAACCATGAGTGAAAGAAAAGTGTTTGTGTTATCATTCATATTCTCTGAAAAATGGCCAAGAAATCATAAATTCTGCCAGGGTATGTAAACTTACAAGCACAACTGTATGTGTGTGTGAATACATAAAGATTCATTAAAAATGGTATCTTCATGTATGACAGTTCTTAAACATGAAGTGCGACAATCCATGGCTTATGCAACTTGGTAAATTTATATATCTGGAACCATTGCAAGTTAGCCCTGTTTTCTTCAAGGTCTCTATTATGATGATGAAGAACAGTTATTTCTCTTTCTTTTAATTTTCTTTTGATCTCTTTGAAAGTTGATTCTCTTGGCTGCACTTACATCACAAAAAAGAAGAGGATTGTGTGTCCCTTTATCATAATAATGAAGATACTGGCATGGCATTGTTCCTTGTTTGAATAATTGGCTCACAAATGATGTATGCTAATGGGTGAAAGAATAAAACCAATGACAGCGCCTGAACCAAAACCTTTAACCTACCAAGGTCTCTAAACTCAAGTTGGCCTCTGTATTAGCTTAGCTTGCCTAAACATTTAGACATAATTCATGGTAAAGAGCATGAATTAACAACTGAATTAAGTGAAAGAAAAACTGTTAAATTGTAAGGCTGTGAAGCTAAGAGAGAAAGGACGAGGATGTCATAAATTGCTATGGAGCAATGGAAATAATAGAGTAGATTGGAAATAAATGAATGGAAGTAAAATAATAGATTCATTTTACTTTTTAATCCTTAGTTATGATTGAAAGGGCTAAAATATGCATCAGGAAGTTTCATTTAGTGTTATAGGATGTTGTAGGTAGCAGCTTCTGCAGGGTAGAAAGGGGGCAGAGTGATACAAATGACATTGTAATACAAACCCTGCCTTTTTCCAGGGGTATCAAAAGGCAATACTGTTTTTACTATTATTTTACTATTTACTATTACTATTAGTTGCATCCTATGCATCATTGAATTGTAATAATGGAAGAACCAGGAGTAAATTTGGGGGGATGGGGGAAATAATGCAACATTCTGAAATAATAAGATCCAGAGGGAAAGAAGTTGTTTTAGATGGCATGATTGGGTGGGAGGGCAGAAGACAAGCTAGCAGAGGAAGTGACTGATTCTAAAGATCTCAAAAGGAATAAAAAAAGGTGATTGGTGAGCATCTGGTTAGATAATGATGTAGAAGGAGCTCAACTCAGGAGAGATTTTCCTTTTTATTCCAAAAACGATAAAGTAAAAAATGAATCAAAAGTAATGTAAAATTAGCCTGTGTTCCTTTTTTAAAAAAACTGTTTTATAAGTTTTTGATCACACAAAAATAGCTAGAAGTGTGCCCAGAAGACATATTAATGATAGTAGATCAAAGTAGCAAATGGATGCAAGCTTCTTTTTTCATTTGTTCTTTTAAGCTGTTCTGATTTCCCAACTAAAAGACTGTCTAGTCACATTTCAGCCTCCCAGTACTGGCCTTAAATATAGATGTGGCTTGTATGAACTGACACCTAATTATTATGCCAACATCCATGCTATTCTTTGTCCATCTCTTTAGCAGAACCAACTCAGCCCAAGATACCATGGAAACTTGAAAAGAACATGAAAATGTCCTTATTCTCTTAATTATGAAAGGGATGAATTATCTCACCCCAGTACTCCCCACTTAAAGGCACTACCTCAGCCTGCTAACTAGTATAAGGCAGGCCCTGTAGTTCACCTTCAGCCTTTCTCTAAGATCAAAGTCAATTGAATGCAAGCTCTCATTTTATCTCTCTCTTTGCTTGTTGCAGGTACATTCAAGGGGCCTCATCTCCAAAAGACATGGTGATCATTGTGGATGTGTGAGTGTATCTTTCCCTACAATTTTCCACTTGTCGGGTTTTCAGACTATATCTCATTGTTTGAGCCCCAGTAAAATGCTGAAATTCTTGAAATGAATTTGGAGGCCCAGTGCGCAGGAAGGACTGTCTCCACAGCATAAGATCATCATGGAAAGGAAGTACTTGGTGCTTCGGATAGGAGGGCAATCTGACTGGAACAGCTCTCCTCACATTAGTCACCAGAGTGGATTTGGCTGATCTGACTGACAGAGGGTGACTCTTCCCTCCCTCACAGTCAATATATACCTCTCCCAAAGCTCTTCACTTTGTGAGCAGATAGGAGTGGGCCATTCTTTCATCAAAGCTAGAGCAGCCTAAAATTTGCTGTTTCCCTTACCAATCTGTACTCTATTTGTACTACTCAGGTGCATTCAAAGAGCATTGGGAATTTGGGAGGATTCTGGGTTTGTCCAAGTTTTTGTCTCTCATATCATCTTACACTACACAAAAACAAGGCAGGGTTACTTTAAATTTCTTCTTTGTTCTTTCTTCAGTCTTTGGACTGCATAATCCCTTGTCTAAGTCCCTCCTTAATGGCTCTTTCAAGGTCAGCTCTAAATTCCTTTGGGGAATTTAGTGAGCAGTGGGCTGCAGTCCTATGCAGCTGAGCTGGGATATATTGCTTCAAGATTTTGAAGGCACAGATATGTATGAAAGGAAGGTTAGATGCAATCAGCACATATGCTAAAACCCATTTTGCTGGAAAATCAATCCTATTTAATTTGGCATAACTTATTCCTAAGTAAACAGCAATAGGGTTGGAAAGCTTTTAAAGCCACAAGTCTATCCATATTGATTTGCTGATCCCAGGAATCTCCCCTTTTACCTTCTACCTGTTCCAACAAAAGTTTAATTCTCACAGCTATGACAGAAGTGCACTGCCTAGGACAAAGGTGGAAGAATCTTAACATTTGATCCTATGCTTATTTACTCAGAGGTCCCAAGTACATTTAGTGGCATGTGCTGCTGAATCAACTAGTTTTTAAACTACAGCCTACAGGTGAATTTAAAAAAAAAAAAAGCTTTGAATCTGGGATGGGTTTAAGTATAATGAAGAATAATCCACTGCTGTTGCTAAAACTATTGGGTATAGACAGAAGAATGTTTCTGTTTGAAAGGAACTAGCAAGGATACTGGTGAAACAGAGTCTGAAACCTGAGGGGAGGAATATGCCCACACCAAATTGAACTGGACCGTAGTGCTGGGAGGCTGGTCCCAACACATAGTGGCTTGATAGTGTGATTGACAGAATGGGCATTGAAGTACATCAGAAGGTACTCGTGGTTAAGCTCCTACTTTGTTGCCTGCTGATGAGGAAAAGCATTTTGAAGTTAGAACAGCTAAGAGCAATCTTAAGCTATCTCAGATGTGGGTTAGTAGCAAGATGAAGGCTGCCTCATGAGGTCACAGCAGAAGAAATATGTTGCTGTGTCATGCTTCTGGAAGTGAGGAAAGGCTCTTAATGAAAGAGGTGCATAATGAGCTCTATCTTATCTTCTGTTACAGGAGTGGCAGCGTCAGTGGCCTGACACTGAAGCTGATGAAGACCTCAGTCTATGATATGTTGGACACCCTCTCAGATGATGACTACGTTAATGTTGCTTCTGTGAGTAGCCAGCCTGCAGTAGGAAATTAAGGAGCAATGACAGAGGCAGCTTTCCACCAACATGGCACCCACTAGATTGGGAAGTCTAATTAAAGATTTAATAAATGCTAATGTGCATTGTGGAATCTGTAATAGCCCATAGCGTCTTTAACACTAGATTTGTTATGAACCAATAAGTTGGCTATATTTGCTTTTATATCTTCGGTAATACTTTTATATCTTCAGTAATGCAATGCTGAGCAATGCCTCAGTCCAGATTTTTAAAAAACAGAATGCAGACCAAGAGAGTATGTGACTATTTGTGCTGTGCACACAAAGTAAGGAAGTAAGATTCAGAATCTACTATTTTCTTCATTGTAGTATCATTCATAGCAATAATTGATGGATAATTTATAATAATTATTAAATATAATTTATGTATAGATTCTCTTAATTACATTATAGATATAGATACATGCATATACCTATAACTATAAAAACACATATTCTTTCTTACATAAAGATACATACTCACATTTAGGAAAGAGAATAGATTGGATGACACTAAACTGAACTACAACTTATTGGTAACCAATGTGTTATAACTGTGTAGATATTTAGAATTCACAGCAGCATCCCTCTATTCTGACATAGGACAAATAGGTATGCCTACAGTCTACAGGTTCACAAGCTAACCATAAGGAACTATCAGGTGTATTGTAGCAATTCATACATGCTTAAAGATAGAGAAAAAGAAAGCTTGCAAGAAATCTTTGCTCTCTTAAGGATGTTGGAAAGCTTCACTTACCTGAATTTAAATAGACTGACAATTTTCACAATCCAGACTGTTAGACAGGTTTTTTTGTTAGATTTTGCACGTCTCTGATTTCTCCAGCACATTTTTCCTACAACCTAGGCCATCCTCAACTAGAACATTTAACTGACAGAATGTCAAATACTGCAATAGTAATGAATATACAGTGATATACATTGGAATAACAATTGCACCACAAATGCTGTAAATACTTGAGAATCCATTGCCACTGTAGATTATTGCTTTTGTCAATTAATTTTCAGTCCTATTAGTTATACAGGTAGTCCATGAGTTACAACCACAACTGAGCCCAAAATTTATGTTGCTGAGTGAAACATTTGTTAAGTTTGTCCCATTTTACAACTTTTCTTGCCCCATTTGTTAAGTGAATCACTGCAGTTGTTAAATCAGTAACACAATTGTTAAGTGAATCTGATTTCCCCATTGACTTTACTTGTCAGAAGGTCGCAAAAGTTGAACACATGACTCTGGGACACAACAACCGTCATAAATGTGAATCAGTTGCCAAGCACCCAAATGCAAATCACATGACCATGGGGATGCTGCAACGGTCACAAGTGTGGAAAAATGGCCATAAGTCACCTTTTTCAGTGCAGTTGTAACTTCAAATGGTCACTGAGTGAACTGTTGTAAGTCAAGGACTACCTGTAGTACAATTTTGGAGAAGATGATGGTTCATAATTCATACTGAAGTCTTTCTATTTGGTTCATATAAATTCAACTATATCAGCGGCAGGTGTGACAGTCCAGGGGACAGGAAAGTAAAGGTGAAAGAACGAACCACTCAGGAGCAAGATAAGTATTTCTCTAGCAGCAAAAGAAATTAATGATCAAAGCTGTTATCCTGGATTTGATGTGGTGTTTTTATTGCCTGCTCTTGCACTTAGCAGCCTCTAGGACCATGATGGCAAACCTATGCCACGCGTGCCGGAAGTGGCACGCAGAGCCATCTCTCCTGGCAAGCCAGCTGTCACCTGTTGCTCTTCCAGGACAACTGGGCTTGGTGTGTGCATGCATGCTGGAAACCGGAAGAGCAGCTCTGCAGCGTGCATATGCTCTTCCGGTTGCTCTTCCAGTTTCTGGCACTTCCGATTTCTGGCACTACTCCACGCACACACTGCTCTAGGCGTTAAACCAGGGGTGGGATTCTATCAATTCGCACCTATTCGCTAGAACCGGTTGTTAACATACTAAGCAGTTTGGAGAACCGATTGTTAGGAGAAATTACTGGCCTAATCCTGTAAGAAAGGCAGGAAGGAAGCATTCTGGTGTTGCTTACAGAAACTGCCTCTCCGTTAACCCTTATTACATTCTTGGCAGGACTAGACTTCCTGTCTCAGGAACTTCTCTGGAGTTTTTTTCCCTTCCTTTGCTGGTACTTTGCTTGTGGGGAGTAACCATTCAAAGTTACAATGGCACTGAAAAAAGTGACCTATGACCATTTTTCACACTTACGACTTTTGCAGCATCCTCACAGTCATGAGAGGCCAGACGAGAAGATACGTGCCTCGATGTGAGTGATATTGAGTTGGCCACACCCAGCCAATAACATGACCACCAAGCCATGTCCACCCAGTCACATGACCACCAAGCCACACCCACCAACTAAGCCACACCCACAGAACTGGTTGTTAAAAAATTTGAATCCCACCCCTGAGTTAAACAATAGCTACTCTAGAAACAAGTTGCTGAAAGCATCTCAAAACCAAAATGCCACATCAGCCCTACAAAAAGAACCCATGCTCTATTTGTCTGATTTGTTTCCTTGTATAACAGGGGAGGGGAGAGGGAGATGCCCATCAGAGGCCTTGGCTTCTGCCTCTTGCAGCTCCTGCAGCCCAATTTACCATTTCTGTCACCTTTCCTTTTCCCACACTCCTGACTGTTCTTTGCCTTTGATCGATTGCAAATGACAAAACACACCTGCAAGCAATAAATTGCATCCTCCTTTTGCCATTTCCTCCGTGCCAGCTTTGACAAGCCGTTCTGTTTGCACAAGGTGGTTCTTTGTGGTGGGAGTTGTGGAGGGCGTGGGGAGTAAAGCCAGCAGGTGTGACAAGGATGAGGAAAAGGAAAGCTTTGACTGAGAGGATGATGTTCATGAAAGAAGCCAGGCTCTTTCCTGGACTTGGGTTGGATTAAGGTTAGTTTACAGGGAGGAACACGTTGTGGTTTGATGGATCACGAATGGAATTGGAGGCCTCAGCAAAGCTGAGCTCCTTTTAGAAGGCTCTTCCCAAGTTACTGCCTCCAGCTGGATGGATCCATGGAAAGGGACATCTAAGGATCATAGCCACTTGTTCAACAGCCTCTTTCTACCTGTTACATCCCTGTCCCTAATCTAAAATAGAGAGTCCTTTTTATCTGTTATTCCCTAATCCTCTGGTAAATATAAAGCTTCTGGAACAGGAGAGGTGTTTCCCTCATCTCTGATATGGCTCGGAGGAAGTAAGGAAGAACCTAAAACTACTTAAATATTTCTGTGAATGACATTCAGCTCTCTAGTAAGCACACGGGGCTTTACGGGAGAGGAAGAGGGTTCAGCCATTCAAACGGGAAAGCCTTCCCTTTTTAAAAAAAAATTCAGCTCAGGGAAGAATAAAGCTCACCTCTCTTCGAAGTGCCCTATAGTTGTTTGAGAGAGGGCATTTTTTTTGGAGGGGGAAGTGCCTTGCTTCCCATCCCTCCTTATCTATTTCAATAAGGGCTGGCAGAACTGTAGGCTCTCCATCCCTTATTCAAGAATAGGCTTCATTCTCAGTAAACCTTCAGACATGATTTATCAAGTTCTGGTACTTCAGTGCAGACAAAAAATTAAGCCACCTCAGCAGAACAATCTGCTGTGTTATTTTACTATCACAGAGTATGTACTGTATGTATGTATACATAGATGCTTGCTCCAGAATTTAAATTCTAGACTCCCCCCACCCCCCCATTCTTTCCAAGTTAATGGACCCTTGGCTGTTCTTTCCAAGGTCACAGCTGGAATGCGTTAGCATAATGCCGCTAGCCTGAGAACCATTGGTCACTCTTATACCAGCTTTCTTCTGAAGATAGGAAGGAATGGTACCGTCAAGCTTCAAGAAATGCTCTCAGTAGAAAGGATGGGAAGTGACTGAGAGATGGAGAAAACAAATGTTGCTTGTAGAACAGTACAAGGAAATGAATGACTTGATGCCCTTTGCCCTTGCTGGCTGACAAGTACTTGACCTTCCTTATGCTAAACTGGTCCCAGTGACCAGCACATCTTCAGTGCTAAAAATCCCACTTTCTTAAGAATGGTTTTGTAGGCTCATGCCTGTTGAATATATGGGCATGATTTCTTTTTTTCTTTTTTTTTAATAAAAAATTTATTTGGGTTTTCACAAAACATAATACAAATAAAATTTCTTTTTTTGAGAATAGTATGGTCCCGGATTATCACTTCTCCATACAGACACAAATTCAATTTCATATTCATCTTTATGTTCTATTCCATATCTTATTGCTATTTTAACATTTTCTCAATAATTTTCCCTTCCCTTAGTTTTCTCAATCTTACTTTTAACTATCTCATTCCTTTCTAAATTCAATTATATATATATATCTTTTTCTAAGTTTCAATACCTTTCTAGTCATCATATTTCTACTTTTGTCTGTCCTGTTTCAATTTCATATTTTCTTTTTTCATTAAACAAAATTTTCCCCTGTAGTTACTAATTGGAGTATGACACCTTTGTATCTTTTAATTTGTATCCATTCAACTCTTATTTAAACTTCAATTTATGCCTTTACAATTATAACATTCAATATAACACATAACTTCCAGTCGAATTCTGCTTGGTACATTCTTAAAATACGCACTAAGTTCTCAAAGAGAAAATATATTAATAAATAAAATACTTATTCTATTCCAATTCAGCTCTATCATTAATGTTAGTTATAATCTTTGACATCTTTAACATTCCTTTTCAATAGGATATCATACTTCTAGGGACACTTATAATATTTCCATGGTTTTTTCATGTTTCTTTCATATTCCTCTTCATTTAAATTTTTATAACACATTTATAATAATTAAAATGTTCCCCTCCTTTCCTAATTTCATTCTCTCATTCTCTTTATTTCATTTATTTATTAAACATTCCATTACATTACAATGAGTATTTTATCTATCATTTTAATCACACTTGTTTCATATTTTCAAAGTTCATTTCTATTTCTAATATAACAATACTATCTTATGTACCCTTGCAAAATCCCCCTTTCAATTAAGTTTTCACCCATTATCTCTGTGTCTTGTACGTTTTCCCTGTTTCTCTATGTCCTGATTCTGTCCTTTATAATTTCTTTTCCTTTCTTCTCCCTCTTCTTCTCCCTTCCCTTTTTGACCCCTTCTCTCTCTAATTCTGATTCTCTCTTCTGTAATCCTCTCTTCTATTTCTTCCTAATGTTATAATTACTTTTCAAACTATTCTTTTTTGGGGTTGTTTTTTCAGATCTTAAATTTTTCACTCTCTTTCCCCCCTTCCCTTTCTTTTCCCCACATAGAAATACTTGGTCATTGAAAATGGCTTCTTCTTTGTCCCGATGGGCATGATTTCTATAACATGCATCATATACATGCACTGACACTAATGTTTGTTTATTGTTCTGCCCTTTAGCATTTTTCTGCCTCTCAAGCCTTAAAGGGACATCCTATTACAGGATGTACAGGATGTATACATGTGAAGTGAAGTGAAGCTGGCAGTGTGTTCTTGGCACTGTAGGAACAATCTTTCATGTGCCTCCCCCCCCCAAAAAAAAAACCCCACTAAAATATCAGTGGAACTTTGCTATTTATATCTACTGGGCCTGATGCATTGCTTTAAATCAAGTTTACTTCTCTTTAAATAGTTTCCATAACAACACTCTTTGTCACAAAAGTAAAACCTCTAAACAATTTAGGAGTATAATCTGTACCTTCTTGATAGCAGGTAACATAGTTATTGACAGCATTATGCATTGCCTATAAATCAAATGGGTAACTGAGAAGTCGAACAGATATTTTGGACTATAACTATGTTGACTAGAAATCCTAAATATATACTAGTAGATGACATCAGAGTTCCTAAAATCCCCTATATAATATTTTCTTCTAGATCGACTTTTAGGATGAGGTGAACTTATTCAATATGTTTCTACATTTCAGTTTCAGTTCCAATTGCAATAATTTATACATTTATTAAGTTCAGAGGACAGACTAAGATTTTTAATTTATTTTAATTTTAAATTATTAAACGGTGCCTGGTTACAGCACCAGACTAGAGGCCAGGCAACTGTGAGTTATAGTTCTGCTTCAGGGATGAAAGCTGGCTGGGTGACTTTGGCTTAGTTGGTCTCTCTTAGCAAAGCTCGTTTTACACGGTTGTGTTGTGGAGAAAATAGGAGAGAGAAAGAGCAGTACTAAGTATTTGTCACTTTGAGTTATAAAACAGTAATATGGAATAAAAATAGCTACATAATCTTGAACCCTGACACTTCATCAAGAAATGAATAGACCTTGGCTTGAGAAGAGCAAACGTATGACATCCCCACCTAACTGGAAGGCACTAGGTTGAAAATTGTCAGTGGTGCCATGGTTTTAAAATTAGTTCATCCAGATCCAGATTTCTGCTGAACTAGTATTCTGTTGAACTAATATAACTAATGTTTATTTAGTATCCTATGACTATTGCTAAGTGTTGTATCTTATGATTTATGATGAATGTATTTTTAGAATGACTATGATCATGATTTATCACTTATTTGTATATACACTGAGAGCTTATGCACCGGAGACAAATTCCTTGTGTGTCCAATCACACTTGGCCAATAAAGAACTCCTATTCTATAAGACCGTCCAAGAGGCAAGTCTGAACCGTAATTAGCCTGCCAAATTTTCCATCTGCCATGGGTTGCCAGTTTATTATTGTCCTGCCTTTTTTTTTCAACAGCTGGCAAACTTACACATAAGATAATGTCTTTTTCCTGGCAGTGCCAGAAGAGGCATCATTTCTGAAATGCTCTTAGTTGTTAATGGGTGTCCCCTGAAGGTCTTCTTAATATTGGTGTCTCTACTGCTGTTCAGCTGCATCCCCTCTGAAAAACTAGAATTTTCCAAGATAGATTTTCAGACAGGATGAATCCCCAACTGTCATAATCCTAGCCACATCAGGAACAAATAGCACGTGTACTGTTCTTACTCCAAAGCCTGATCCTGAGAGTAAAAGACTGAGAGAAAGCTTGAGGAATTGCCTTCTAAGTACTTTTCAGTTTTGTACTACAAATTAATGTTTAATTTGACTTAAATTAAACTTGTTCTTCTCCCCTTCAATAAAGTAAAGTTGTTCTTTTTATAAGTCAAAATCAAGGCATACCATGGAAGAAAGTAAAAACTCCATCATTCTCTGTAACCCTATCATGTGCCTGTTGACTAGCTGAAACATGGCTGGCCTAATTAACAAGTCTAGCCTTGTTACTTTTGCTGGATCACTGCCTTCTAAATTAATGTTCTGTATTTCCAGCAAACTAAGCCATAAGCAAAAATGAGTGGGTTTTTTTTTTTCAGTTCACCTGCTGGCCAAACTATCCAAGAGAAACCTGCTGTCTCCCAACAATTGTTTATCATAGAGTACCCACTTCACTGAGCCTGTGACCTTGTGATAAGGCATTAAAATGTCCTGCAAAAAAACGTGTTTGGCCAATCCCAGTTATGCTGTCCACAAGTTCATTCAATTCTCAATCGCTCTTAACAGGGAGGAAGATTTTTGTTGTTCCTTAATGTCAGTCTATTCCTACAGAAACCTGAATACAGAATGTGGTGCCATCAGTAAGAGGGCTGTAACCCCTGGGCAGAGGGGAGGAGAAGCCATTTTTATTTCAGTCAGTCCTTTCTGCACTTCTTTAACACAACCTTATCCAAATTGTCTTTCCTTATGTGATTGGAGTTACAATCTGCAATTCTTCCTTTCACAAGAGGGTGGGAGGACCATAAAATATCTTCCCCAGTGGGCATATCTGCTGTGCCCCTGTTGTGCATTGTAATTGGCATACTTTCTCCTAGAGAACCCTGTGAATTTGCAGGCTGCAGTAGTAATTGGAAATATCAGTTTGAGGTCGTTTTGTTCCTTCCCATTAAAAAAATAACTACAATTCCCATGATCCCTAGATTACAGCCAGTTGAAATCTTAGCATTTATGTGCCCACTCGTGCAAAAAAAAAATACAATAGATCTTGACTGCTGTTTGATCTATTTCAAAGATACACTCACTACCAGTTGAGACCAATATCATGCAATTGATCGTCATTTCCAAGTGTAGTGAGGAAACAAGCTGCATCTTTGCTGCTGCTTCTCTTGCTCTCGCGTAAGCACATCCTTTATAGATGAATCTTGATCAGCACAGCTGCGGAAACTATTGGAAGGGTTCCAATATTTTGAACTAGGATATAATCATATTTTAAAGGAAAGTGGGTCTCTGAAAGTAGTAGTAATTTTCTTCTGACCTTCCTTGACTCTCCAATTGATTGTCTCAGCTGACTTGAGTATGTTATCATGGCTCGGTATTACTCAAAACATTTATGGCTCTGTTATTCACTAAAACCAGCGGTGGAAGCTGATCAGATTCCCAGCTTTTGCATAGTGTCCTTAACTAGTCTAATGGATTATAATTTTCTGTCTTTCAGTTTAACCAAAAGGCACAACCTGTGTCCTGCTTCAAACATTTGGTCCAAGCTAATATCCGCAACAAGAAGGTCTTCAAAGAGGACGTAGAAGGAATGGAGGCCCAAGGAACCACTGATTATAAGGCTGGCTTTGAATATGCCTTTGAGCAATTGCAAAATGTAAGTCCAGGTTTTAAACTTGGGAGGGTGGAAGGCTAAGCATTCAAATACCAGATTTCAAATAAGATGGAGACAAGAAAATATGGAGCTGGAGAAGTAAGGGTCAAATTTGATAGAAAGGCATATGAAGAATTTTTAATGTCCTATTTGCTGAAAGCACCAAAGTGCAGGATCCTCCCAATCTATCTCCAGCAACTGCTATCAAGGGGGAAAACAATAAAAAAAAATCTCTATATTTGTAATTTTAGCTTAACCTTGACAAGTCTAAGCATCCAGGAAGGATTCCTGGAATGTCATGTTTGTGTCTCAGATTCTCATAATATCATTACTGTGTTAAAACGTAGAAGTGATTATCCTAAGCAGCTTCTCTGTTGGTTCAGTTTTCCTTGATGAGGCACTAAATAAATATATATTGGACAGCAATCTGAGAAAATTGAACTCTTAGCTAGCCAAAATGATTCACTGGTGGACTTGGTTTGTTGCTGTAATAAAATGAGGAAAGAAACCATGCATGCAGCTTTGGAACAAGAGAATAGAAATGGAATAATACTCTGAGGCCACAGGAAAGAAAGAAATCCATTGTGTTTTATGATTTCTTCCTTCAGCCTGGGGAACTGCAGCAAGTTATAGCACTCAGTGTGGCCCCTTCTCTCCACACAGTCAAATACTGTATTTGATGGCAGCCACAATTCACTGCCCTTGTTTTGTTTCCCTAGGTAGATGCAACCTTCTAGTTTGCCAATTGCAGCTTTGCTCTTGAGATTTACTGCAGCTTTCATTACCATGAGAACCCAGCATAGCACAACATTCCACAAACATGGTCTCCCTTCGCTATATTCTGTTCTGTTACCTTAGCATACAGATAAACAGTACAGCAGTCTTTGATAAAAAAAATATTAAAGGACTGTGAAGGATTGTGGAACCTGTCATTTAAAGCCACAATGATTTCCCCTTTTAGCTGCAAGTTCCAGGATGCCTGCATTATAGCAATCTTTTCAGAACAGAGACAGCTTATTGTATTTTAAATATTCTGCACACAATAAAAAAAAATGCCATTTGTAAGCACAGTACATTGTGAGCACTTTATATATTCGTACTTCTCTGCTTGTCCCATATATAGATCATCTCTCTCTCCCAAAGTACTGAAGATAAAATACAAGATTCTTTTTCATACCTATCAACCAGGGGTGGTATTCAACCGGTGTTACTACCGGTTCGGTGATTACGTTTTGCGCTGTGCGCATATGTAAAAAACCTTAAGCTGTGCCGCCCGGACAGCTGAGAAGCGCTGCGTGCAGGTGCGCAATGTTTGAAAAGCTTCCTTTTTCCTGCTTTTTCAACCTCAGCTGTGCCGCACAAAGCAGCTGAGGTTGAAAAAGCAGGAAATAAAGGACAGATAAGAGCCCCGGCGGGTGGGTGGGCCAAACTGCAGCAAACACAGAACCAGTTTGGTGTCTGCTGCTCTTCAGAGCTACCGGTTCTATAAAACTGGGCAGAACCAGTAGCATCCCACCCCTGCTATCAACCATATTAGGGAGGGGTTTTTTTTACACCTAGAAACTCTGTGAGACAGGTTGGACCAAGATAATGACTGACACAGAGTCAGTAAACCTGTTTCTTGATTAAGAGGGATTATTCTGACCATAATACAAGTAGCCCTCAATTAACAAACATTGAAGTTAAGAACCTCCCCATCCCACCCCAAAAAAGTGGTACTAATGACCCAGTTCTGGAATTCTGATGGCCCACGGTCATTTTTGGGTGCTTGGCAACTTGCTCATATTTATAGGTACTTGCAGCATTCCATAGTCATGTGACCACAATTTTCAGCCATTTTCTGGGGTGGGGGCAATTTCCACAGTTTACTTCTCGTTTCTGGCAAAAAATGGTCATTTGGTATAACAGATTTGTTTCACAACCATCACATTCACTTAACAACTGCTGTAGAAAAGGTCATAAAAACTGGTGTGACAGATAACAGATAATCAGAGTTGGAAGGGACCTTGTAGGTCATCTAGTCCAACCCCCCACCCAAGTGGGAGATCCTGCACCATTTCTGACAAATGGCAGTCCAATCTCTTCTTGAAGGTCTCAAGTGATGGCGCTCCCACAATTTCTGAGGACAAGCTGTTCCATTGGTTGATTGTTCTCACTGTCAGAAAGTTTCTCCTTATTTCCAGGTTAAATCTCTCCTTGTTCAGTTTCCATCCATTATTCCTTGTCTGGCCTACAGGCGCTTTAGAAAATAGCTTGACCCCTTCTTCCTCTCTGTGGCAGACCCTCAAATATTGGAAGACTGCTATCATGTCTCCCCTGGTCCTTCTCTTTACTAGACGAGTCAAGCCCAGTTCCTGCAACCGTTCATTGTATGTTTTAGCCTCCAGTCCCCTAATCATCCTGGTTGCTCTTCTCTGTACTTTTTTTAGAGTCTCAACATCTTTTTTATAATGTGGTGAACAAAACTAGATGCAGTACTCTAGGTGTGGTCTTTCTAAGGCTTTATAGGGTGGTATTAGTACTTGATCTCGATTGTATCCCTCTGTTAATTTAACTTAGGATTGCATTAGCTTTTTGGGCTGCTGCTGCATACTGTTGGCTCCAAGATCCCTCTCACAGTTACTACTATTGAGCCTGGTTTCACCCAGTCTATATGTGTACTTTTGGGTTTTCTTGCCTAAGTGTAGGACTTTACTTTTCTCTACATTGTATTTCATTTTGTTAGATATGGCCCGGTGTTCTAGTCTGTCAAGATCCATCTGGATCTTGGGCCTATCTTCTTGGGTGTTAGCTATTCCTGTCAGCTTAGTATCATATGCAAATTTGGTAAGTTCCCCTTCCATTCCCTCATCTAAGTCGTGTGGTCACATGTTAACCTGTTTAATGACTACCATGACATGACTGTAATTCTGAACTCAATTATAATTGTAAATTGAGAATTACCTGTACCACAAGCAACAATGCAAGCAGGCAGTGCTTAAACACTAGTATTTATATCATGCCACCAACAAGTTCATTAGCCATGTCTGAATTGTATCTCCTTCATTATTCTTTTTCCTGATCATGTGAGGGGCTGAAACCAAGGATAAAAGTTCTAGTGCTGGGTACTTTCCCCTAGATGAACGAAAACTCCAGCAGCTGGTACTGAAATTTCATTGGAAACAGTTGCCTCTTCCATTTCATTATAAAGTTAGCAGGAGCCATCTGAGAAGACTTGGATCAGAAGGGCTATAATGACATTGGACAAAATAAAGATGAATAGCTCTATTAAATGCTGAGCGGTAATAGCCACAACATAATTTCTGTCCTGACAGCAACTCCTTCTCCCTTGCTCATCTGTGCCACCTTCATCCCTGGAGAATAGTTAAAGAAAACAGATGTCTCTCTGCCAGTGTCTTAAGAGGACAGCAACCAGGATAGGAACCGATAGCTTTGACATCTATTGTCTTCTGCTCTTTCCCATTACAAATATCCCATTGTTGACCTCTATAAGGAAGTTGACCTCCTTGGGACACATAAGTACACATATAAATAAATATATATCCTTTTACTGCTTCCCCTAAGATTGCAACCATATATTTCCTTTCACTGGCTTATCCAGAAGTCTGAAAAATACACCTCAATTGAATAGAGTGCTATATAGGGAAAATATATGTTCTAATGAATGTATGTCTGTATTTCTGAACTCAGCAACCTGTTTGTGCATGTTTGTTCTTCTCTTTAGATAGGAAAAGTATTAGTCTAAAGTCTTAAGTAAAATGTATGGGGTTTGAAATTTATACAAATGTGCACAGTTCAAATTCTATACTGAAATCTGCAGTTTTTTTTAAAAAAAATGTAATGATGTTTATAACTGAAAGTGTATATGGGAATATGCGTATTTAAGAAAAATATGCAAAGAAAACTTTATTAGGAAGAAACATACACAAAACCACATTCAGTTACAGAAAAAAATTGCTTGAAGAAGCCATACTGTATACATAAAATGCCGGTTTCCCACCAACAATTTATTTTAATCAAGTGCCCTTACAAATACATCTATGTACTGTATATTAGGTTGTCTCTCTCCCAGAAAAAAAACAATGTACTTGGCTCTGTGTCCTATACTTGCTGAAATGTCTGCTTCTTATTTATAGTCCAATATCACAAGAGCCAATTGCAATAAGATGATCATGATGTTTACTGATGGAGGAGAAGACAGAGTGCAAGATGTTTTTGAGAAGTATAATGGACCCAACAAGACGGTGAGTATTCAGCCTGCATCTGAACTTGCCCTTGCGACATGACTATATTATGTCCCCAGGTGGGTATCCAATATTACTACAGCCACTTGTATGTCTCTTCAAGATTCACAATCAGATTGGAGAGTAGTATATTGAGATGATCTATTTCTCAAAGGAGTCCTAAAGGGAAGGCCTCCTGGGATTCCTCCAGGAATACCAAAATATCAGCATCTAATCCTTTCCCCTTCCACAATCCACATCCAAATCACAGTGTAGTTGCAGCTGTATCCTCTCTGGTAATGCCATTGCCACGCTACTAATTCTATTCTCAGAGACCAGAAATTGTGTACTGGATCTTCAAATTGTTGCCAGCTCCAGCACTGTGTTTCAGATATGTGAGCTTTTGAAATCAAGAATCTAAATAATGAATAATAGACAGAATGCAACAGAAAGTCAGCTTGTATAGGCATACAAGCACTTTATATAGACATACACGTGCATTCTTTCTTCACTAAATATATAAAAATGCTATTTATATATTTACTAGAAAATGCTAAATCAGCTTATTAGACAGAAAAAGACTTCATGTTGCTGCATTTATTAGCTTTCAGTCAGTAAAAAAGGAATCTCTTCCACATAGCCTCTAAGTCAAAATAGACAGTTAAAGTTCTTAACCATCTGATCGCCTGAATTTTTTAAAGAAAAGTTCAGGATTTCACCTGTGCTTTAACAGAGCTGATTGGGGAAGTCTCCACAAGGGACATAATGAATCAGGATTGGTTTTACTCTTCTACCATAAAAATCACATTTAGTTACATTTCAGATTCAACAAACATGATTAAGCTCGTAAATTCAGTTCTGCCTGGGGGCCAAAACAAGGAATTCAGTAAAATCTACAGATTTTTTTTTTCTTCCAGGAAATTCTATCCAAACGAGAGGGTATGCAAAATAAAAATAATAATAAAGACCAAATAAAGGATAGAAAGACATGTGCCAAAGCAAAATATTACATGGCCAGTATGTTTAAAAAATTTCAGGCAAAGCATAGAATGAGACCTGGCAAAGAGGAAAACCAGGAAAGTTAAAGAAAGAGACAGAGGGGCTAATTCTGGCTGCACAAGATCAAGCCTTAAGAACAAATGCATACAACGCCAGAACTGGGAAGACAGCAACAGGCAGCAAATGCTGTCTCTGCAAAGAAGCTGAAGAAACAGTGAACCACCTAGTTAGCTGCTGCAAGAAGCTCACACAGACTGCCTACAGACAACGGCATGACAAAGTAGCAACAATGGTCCATTGGAAGATCTGCAAGCCAGATCTGCATTTGTCTGCAAGCCAGAACTGAAGTGGTGGGACCACGAGATAGAAAAAGTAATAGAAAATGAAGAAGCTAAAGTGCTTCTGGGCCTTTAGAGTTCAAACAGACAGCATCTGCCTCATAAAACCCCAGACTTAATAAATGTCAATAAGACAGGCAAAAAAAGTCAGGAAAGCAGACGTGGCAGCAGTAGAGAAGAGAAAGAACAGGAGAAAAATCACAAAATACAAAGATCTGCTAACAGAAATAGAATGTGACAAAAGAAAGCAAAGATAGTGTCAATAGTAATAGGCCCCTTGGGTGCAATCCCAAACATCTGGAGCATCACTTGAACACATCAGCATTGACAAAATCACAATCAATTATTGCAAAATGCAGATTTACTTGGGATAGCTTACATCCTGTGATAATACCATTAACACCATCTAACACCAACAACTCCCTATCTCAAGTCCTTGGGAGGGACTTAATAAACCAGTAAAAATGCCAAATCCAATTTAAGCCTCTGGCTGATCATGTGAGCAGCCATAATCCAACAACAATTTGTGAACACCTTCCTCTCTTCATTCCCTGCCATTATTTGTCTTGTTCTAAATGTTCATCCTTTGACTTGGGTGGGTCCATTTTACAACAAAGAAAATGACTCTGCAGTGGCTAAGTTAAACACTCTTCTTCTGAATGCCCCATATGCACGTTTGATTTTTTTCTGTGAAGAAAATACAGGTGTAGTCATAAATTGTGCTGTTTTGTTCGACTGCCGATACATCTTTCTCAGTGAGGATTTCTGTGTGAATCAGTAACAATGCCAATATAATCAGATCCTTGAATATAGGATATATTCCTATAGAAATGGCAAATAATTGAAGGCCCAGCTGTCTGACTTGCTTCGATTTAGTTATGGGAACGGACAGCAGCAGCTAACTCAGGTTTTATCTGCCTCATTTGATGCCAGCTATTTAGACAGTTGATCTTCCTGCCTGTCTGCTCCTGCACTGAGCCACTGCCCCTTTAATGGGGTGTCTAACATACCGGCACTGGTTTTATTGCTTGCACTGACCTTGAAGTGCCAGAAGGAAATGTGGACAGAACTTCCTTTGAAAATTTGTAGAGGCTGTTTCTCCAAGACAAAGAATACATTTTGTTCGCATGTCAGATTTTTCAGATATCCCATCAAAGTCAACTGTGTGATAAAATGTCAGCCTGTTAATGGAAGTTCAAATTAAATGGCTTAGACTCAAAGTCGCATAACTTTTTTACTCTTCATGTTCACATTCTTTTTCCCTTTTCATACAAAGAAATAAAGGAGAGGGTTATGTCTCCTTTGCATTTTTTTGGAGAGGATACCATGAGCAATAGAAAACTTGTAGGTATCCACAGTCCCCAGTCACTTCTGTGCCAGGAGAGAGAGAGAAAGAAAAAGGAAGAGACAGAGAAAGAGAGAGAGAGAGAAAGGAAGGAAGGAAGGAAGGAAGGAAGGAAGAAAGAAAGAAAGAAAGAAAGAAAGAAAGAAAGAAAGAAAGAAAGAAAGAAAGAAAGAAAGAAAGAAAGAAAGAAAGAAAGAAAGAAGAGAAAGAAAGAAAGAAAGAAAGAAAAAGAAAGAAAGAAAGAAAGAAAGAAAGAAAGAAAGAAAGAAAGAAAGAAAGAACCTCACTTTTCTAACTTATTGTATATGTATAAGTCTTAATGTAACACCTAGTGGGCATTAGAAGCAGGACAGTTGTCATGATTCCTTCAAAATTCATCCTCAGTTTTTCAATATCTAAATTTAATTTCAGTATATGTATACAGCCGAGAATGGAAATTGACAGTGGAAACTTGTTGATTGGAAAGGTGAAAGTGAGGATTAATTTAACATCGCCTGAAATGTTTTAGAGAGGGCAAGAAAAGAAGGACTCCAATATTTTAATAGGTCCAAAGTAGAACCCAGTTCAGCTTACTTAATTGATTGGGAGTGTGAGATGGCTCCAGGGAAAGGGTTCAATTTACAGAACTCAAATTCTGCAAAGTGAAGATGACAGAAGTTGTCATCCAATGTGATTAGAATGGCCTCTCCTTTGAAAGTCTGAATTACAGGGATTCCCTCCAGACTATACTGGATCCTTAATTCCCAGTGAATGAAGAAGAGAAAGCACAGGAAACTTTTCTTTACCTCTGCAATTTCTATAAGAGATGTGTAATGATTGGATGAAGAGAAACAAACATACATTTATCGATACAGTATACTTAAATATTGTGCAAGGTAAATATAAACCAACAGAACATCTACATAAAATATTCCCCAGGAAAACAACTATAAAACCATAATAAACTGAACAATAGAGAATAAAAATAAAAGTAAAAAAGAATAAGAGCAATTCTGGATGCTGCTCACAGTATAATTACCTCAGCAATAATACTGTAAAGTTGTATGGAAAATCCTAGTCCTCTTGAAACAAGGTCGGGGAGGTGCCCCCTGAATCCCTCAGAGGAAAACTATTCCACAAGAAGATGGAGGTTACCTGAGAGAAACAAAGTTTGCCCCTTCCACCTCACTAATGTGGGCACACTGACCACCCACACTTGAAATAAGCTGGCTATTTGAAATGAGTAGTCTGATCTAGGGATGATAGAATCATGAGTGGCGTGCATAAGTGCACCAACGTGCCTACCGTCCCTGTTTTATTGTTTCTTCTATTTTTTTATTTTTCTTATATGTATCGATGTATTCATAACTATGTTTTTACTTATACCTATTATCTTGTAAGCAATTGACAAACCAAATAAATAAATAAATATTATCAAAGCAAGAAGTTGGCACATCCAAAAGCTGTGGAACTATTTTCTCTGCCTCCCTTTCTCCGAGAAAAGGAGGATGAAATTGGAAATAAGAGAAGCTGGAGAGCAGAATTTCCTTTCTTTTTCTCCTCCTCTCTTGTAATGCCTCTAATTCCTGTAGGTTCCTTTTTATGCACAGTATTTCAGAAATACCTTGTGTAATTATTATGGGACTTTTGGGTCTTTCCCTCTTCAATAAAAATGGGGGTATCCTTCCATAATATATCAAATTTATTTTTCTTGACAATAGATTTTTCCTCTTAGGAAAAGTGGAAGTACATGAACCCTGATTAAGACAACCAAGAAAATTAATTCTTTCCTTGATATGGAACTGAGCAACAGTGCTATTACAGAAGCCATTCAGCAGCAAGAACAGTGCTGTTGTAAGCAGCCCAGAATTGTTTTAGATGGGAGACCATATACATCTTTTAAACAAACAAACAAACAAACAGATAAAGCAACACAGCTTAGAACCATTTTTTTCTTCATAAATATGATCCAAAGTCAATAAAATAATATTTGCTTCATTGGATCAATCCATATGGGTATATAACAGCTGCTTGAAAATGCATAGCCAATTGCCATCTTGCATATGATTTAGTTTTTGCCACAAAACTGCCCAAAAAATCAATTAGTGAGCTGGGGAATCAAATCAATATGCTCTTGCATTTTCAGTCCTTTTTTCGTACATCTATCCCAGAGGGTGTCATATATATTCAGATTAACAAAAAATAAGCTCCTAAACAGAGGATTATAAACTACAATGAATATTCTTCAATCCATACTACTATCAGGTACTATTCTCTCATAAGAAGTTTAGCAAAGCAATATGAAATGCACAATACTCTTTTTAAAATTGATATGTGTGTGTGTGTATATATACCCTGTTTCTCCAACAATACGGCCTCCCCCAATAGGAAGTCCCAGCATGTTTTATAGGCATAAAATGAAATTAAGCCCCTCCCCCCAAATTAAGGCCTATATTAAGACATGCGAAATGGGGGGAATGGTGGGGGGGCTTGCCGTTAGGAAGTACTTTTGTTGCACACCCAGATATGGTGCTGCCTGCGTTGACCCCGATACTAAGTGCCTCACCAACGCCGAGGTCAACATCCAAGCTGTCGCCGCCTGCCCACCCAAAGATGAAAGGGGGGGGAATTAAGTCACCCCCGAAAAGACGGCCTAGCCATTTTTTCAGGGCTCAAAAAAAAATAAGACCCGGCCTTATTATATGAGAAACACGGTATGTATATGTATATGTATATACACACACACACACACACACACACACACACACACACACATATGTATGTATCCTGTCTTTAGTATTTTTATGATTAACTCAAGGTGGTGAATATATCCAACACACCTTCGTCATCCTATTTTCCCCACAACAACCCTATGAGGTGAGTTGGGATGAGAGAGAGTGACTGGCTCAAAGTTACCCAGCTGGCTTTCATGGCAAAGGTGGGACTAGAACTCACAGTCTCCCCCTTTCTAGCTTGGTATCTTAACCATTAGACCCAGCAGGCTCTCTGTGGTGGCTTCTTCAGCATACCTGGTTAGAGACACTTGTGCCTAAGATTATTTATTTATTTATTTCAATGATATGTCTGCCCATCTCATGAAAAGAACTATGGGAGGCAAATACAATTAAAAACATCAATATAACAAGAGAGATGAAAAACAATGCAAGAAAAACAAAAAAGTGACTGAGAATAACTCATCAGCAATAAATTAACAATAATAAATAAGATGGTTTTCCCTAGACCACCCAGAACTGGTAGAAGGGGAAACCATGATGATGAAATTGAAAGCTGCTGAAAGGTCAAGAAAAACAAGGATAATTGTACTGCTCACAAGTTCAGTCAGTGCTGTTTTGGTCCATATCTAGGCCTAAAACCCTACTGAAATGGATCCATTTCCTCCAGTGTTTTCTGAAGCTACAACACAATAATCTTCTCAACAAGCTAGGTGCAGTGGCCTAGAGGTGGAGCTCTTGCCTCACAATCAGGAGACTGTGCGTTTAATCCTAGCTAGAGGCTAATATTTGGAATAGACTCTCTTGCTTGAGCAATGGATTGGACTAGATGACCTCCAAGGTCCCTTCCAACTCTGTTATTCTATGTTCTATATTCTAACCTGGTTAGGAATCAAATGGACAGTGGAAGTTGAGGAAAAGTCAAACATCTGCCTTCTTATATTATCAGCAGGATCATCCCCTCCCTTAAAGATGCATTTTCTAGTACCAAAGGCCACCCATATATCCTTTCCTGGGAAACCTTTTTAACCTGCATGGATCTAACCAGAGAGGCTGAGCCCATGGCTCTGAAAACTCATGTACCATCACAATGATGAGCTTTGCTGAATGCTATAGTCATGATATTGGAAAAGGCTAGATGTTTTGCCATTCTTTTTTTTTTTTAAGCAAGTTTTATTAATTTCAAAAAACAAACAAATCATCATCAACCATTACATATTTGAACCTTTTTCCATTATAGATTTAACAAGTCAGATAAAACCTTATCTTATACAATACATTTCTATATTATTTCATCTATTTCTTTCTGACTTGATTATCGTCACTCTCTTTCTATGTTTCTACAAGGTTTCACCAATACTCTCAAAGACATAAACAGACACAAACATACATATAAAAAATCTTTTAGTAAAGTAACTTGGCCCCAGGTACCTCTCTTTATATGGGCTTTAATTATATTCATGCTCCTCTTACAGATCATTACTTATTTTATTTACCATTCTGTTTCTCTATATAAACTTCTCCACACATTTCACTCTTCATAATTCTATCTTATTCAATCCATCTTAATTTAAATCATTATATTTGTATCTTTTGCCCATCCTTTATTATCCCTCTATCTCATTCCTTATAATGAAAAAAAAAAAAGAATTTCTCCTGAAATCACTAATCAGAGTATGATGCCTTTCTATCCTCTCCCTAAATTAATTAGATTAACATTTAAAATAACACCTAATACCCAATTTGATTCTGCTTGGTACATTCTATCTACTAATTTTTACTTTTAGTAACAATAAAAACAGAGTAAAAAATCAAAAATGTTTAAATACATAATATCCTCCTTAATACGTAGTTAAATAATAAATCTTATAGCATTCTCATTGCCTTTCCCTTCAATATTTTATTACATTTTAAAAATCAATCATTATTAAACATTTCAACATTTTAATTTCTTATTAACTCTTAAGCCATTCTAATTTTCTATTTCTAATACAAATGTTACAATACCATCTTGTGTACCTTGCAGAATCTTTTTTTAAAAAATTTATGCTTTACCCATTATCCCTAAAAAGGATTCCTCTTTTCCCATCTAATTTTAAAACTTTGTGGCTTTTCTCCGCCTTTCCCCTTTCTTTCTTCCCCCACCAAATCTTCCTACCCCCTCTTCTTCTAACTTCTTCTTCTTCTAACCCTTCTAACCCTTCTAACCCTTCTTCTAACCCCCCTTCTTCTAATGTCTTGCCGGCATCCCTTCTCTGTTGTATTCCCTTTTTCTCTTGTTTGCTATCATTGTATTTATTTTGCATCGTATTTTTCTCTTTCTTAAATGTTTTTTTAGATCTTAAATCCTTCATTTTCCTCGCTTTCTTCCTTCCTTCTTTCTTAGATGAATTTTGGGATTCATTGAAGATGGCGTCTTCATCTTCTTCTTCTTGTTCTTCAGCTTCCATCTGTATTGTCTGTTCATAGTTAACCAACGCCATTTCTAAAAAAAGAAAAGCTTTTTCCATACCATCTTTACAGGCTGCTTTTGTTTGCTCATATTCATCCCTCAGTTCCTCAAAAGAAAAAGCCATTATAGATCTTTTCTTTTCTTTTTCCCTCTTTTCACCAACCAAAATATTCCAAAAGAAAAATAAGACAATCCCAAAGTCCACAATCCTCAATCAATCCAAGCCAAGCCAAAATTCCCCCTTTCTCTTCCAGGGGTAGTATCAGACAAAGGAAAAAAGAAAATTCAAATCTGTATTTTGAAGCCTTATTAAGATTTTATTTCTGTTTTCAAATCCTTAAGGCATCTCCTCCAACAAAATCCAACCAGATAAATATATTTTTTGTCCTCTCCCTTCCGACTTATCCCAAAAAGCTAGTTTTACCTGAAAAAAAAACCAGGTTTCTCAATATCCATTTATTAATTCCGTCGGGGTGGAGAGTAAACTTTCCTTTCAGCACCTCAGAATTGCCGCTTATTTTCTCTTGTGGAAAGAATCATCCAAAAAGCCATCATTTTCAGGAATTAAATTAAATATATCTTAGAGTCCTGGGTCGACCAAGAAGACTTTCACTTTTAAAAACTTTCTCCTCTTCCTCCAGCGCATACTTGCCCAGCTGCTGGCTTCTTTGTGGCGGCCATTACGGACCGCCGCTACGCCGTCTTGGTAAAAGGAGGTTCTGCCGGCTAGGGAGGGGGTCTGCAGCACCCCCAAACCCTTTCCCGGATCCCCCCTACCTTCAGCTGCCCCTGCAGGGCAGCCTTGCTCCGCACCCTTTCGGATCGGAGCCCCAAAAACGGCTAGCGCGGCAGGGATCGCGCAGCTTCGCGAATCCCTACCGCTCGCAAAGCCGACAAACCGGAAATCCGATGTTTTGCCATTCTTATTGCCATGAGTTAGGCCTTATCAGGGACTCCAGTACATGCTCAGTTAGATTCATTCCTTGCTGACCTCCAGCAGCTCTCAGCATGGAATGGAACAAAGCACTGCAGCCAACTCACCGCTGCCAACTCACCTTGGGACAATGCACCCAAGGAGAATTCAACAAATGCAAAAGTTAAATTAATTTCAATGGAACCGTGGCCATAAAATAAAGAAAGTCAATCTAGAAATACAAAAGTTACAATAATTTCAACAAAAATGTGGACACCAATAATTAAAATAACTGAATGAAATTATTAATACAGCATTGAATTGTCCTGCAATAAGTTGTCCCATGGCAAGTTGGCTATGGCGAATTGTCCTGTGGCAAGTTGGCCATAGCGGAGTTGTCCTAGACCCCTCGCAGCATCTCTTAAGATACAGTAAGCCTTTTTCACATTTTTAGGATGAATGGCAGGTCTTTATATATATATTTAGGAAAGAAGTTGACTAGTGGTCATACTGACTGATGTGACATCATTATCCTATTCATGACATAGGAGATTTTGCTAATATTTGAATTAGCATATTGGTAAATTTCATTTAAAAGAGTTTACAATGAAGCCATTTAAGTATGGGATAGAGTAAGGGAATGATATATTCATTTACTCCCTTTGGTAGACATCCGCCTTATCTGTTGGTTGTTTTGTTCCAGGTACGAGTATTCACCTTTTCTGTTGGACAGCATAACTATGATGTCACTCCCCTGCAGTGGATGGCTTGTGCTAATAAAGGTAGGTTGCCTTATCCTGCCTCTTCTTCAAAACATTCGGTTTTGCTCAGGAGCAAAATTGCCTTCTCTTACTGTAGTGTATAAAGTGGGGGAATGGGACATACCCTCTGCTGGTCAAAAGTTAGCTGGCTATTTTCCAGAGATTGGAGCCCTTTTTTACTTGGGTCACAGCTATCCTTCTGTATTTTCATGAAGGGCTGTTGATGATGGGAGCTGAATTCCTAATAAATCTGGACAACATCTGGAGGGAACAGAAGAAGGGGGTGTTCCATATTGAAAGATTAAATGATTAACGCACTATTGCTTATCTATTTTCCGGATAATCTTACCTAGGAGAATGGTAATATTATTTAGTTGAAAGGGATTTCAACTAATTGCAATATATAAGGAAATTAATTAAATTACCCATGAGAGGTAATTTCAACCCCTTCTTCATACCCTCCATCCAACCCACAACTTCCACAAGTAAACTCTTCCACAGTTGTACAAATTAGTTTTTTTCTAATACTTCTAATACTTACAGTATATGAAGTCTAGGTAGCTGCAACTTAAACCCATTATTTCTGGTCCTACTTTCTATGTCCATGGAAAATAGTTATTCACTAGCTATATACCAGTCATTGACAAGGGCAGATATTTTTCTTTGGGGGAAAGGGGAGCATAGAAAAAGAGCTATAAGAAAAGCACTTCCAGACAAAGGACGTTCCACACCAAGGTTCAGCAGTTTCATCTTTTGCTCCTTAACCTGAATTATGGGGAGGAGGTTCGGCTTTGGCTTGTTTCTTTTGAGAAAAGAAGGAATTCTAGGAGAATCCAGGAGAACCATATGTGGAAGATGCCATTACCAGAATTAATAGAACTCACACTTTGTGTAAAAAAAATGGCAGGGATGTGAATTACACAAATGAAAGTCTGGTAATATACAAAAACCCGTATGCTGTTAGCGGGTCCGTGGATATTATCCCTTAGCTCATTTCCTCTCTTGCGCCTGATAACTAATGTGACCACAGACCCCTTTATAAGGTCTCTGAAGCTGCTCCCCACCCCACCTACTCCTCTGAGGGCTTGTTACATTCAGACAGTCTTTTAAACTCCTCACCTTCCTCTGTATCGGAAACCTTCTTGCTGTCTCTCATTTATCTGAAATTGCCTTGTGTGCCCTTTTGTTCCCCAGGGCTGGCTTTCTGTTCACACAGTCTGTATCTTTCAGCAGGTGGTGGAAGTCTGTGAACCTTTGGGCTGGCAGTAATCCATCTTCCCATTGTTCTGCCCTGTGGAAAAACCTCTAGACAGAATAGCCAAGTGCCCACTTCTCTCTTTTTATCCACTCTACTCCCTTGTCCTTTTCCATCTCAGATCAGCGGTGCAGGTAGCAACTAATTCTCATTGTAATTCTAATGTTACTCTCCCTTTTAGGCCTTAAGTATTTCTTCCTCCTTCCAGCCATCATCATGCATCATTGTATGTCTGCAAGTGTTTTGATTGCCACTACATCCAAGTAGAGAAGCTTGGTGAAAAGAAACTTCTAAGAGTTTTGCTCAATTTATATTAGCTGCTGCCATTTTCTGGCCAGTCCACTTTTTTTTTTTTTCATATGGTCAAGTAATGCAGGATCAGAATCAATTGCCAAGGTTTGCTTTCAACTTTTTAAAAATCAAGTTTGAAGAAGCACAGCTATCAACTGCTTCACTGAATTAATTAATTTGTATAGAACAAGGCTTACCAGAATTAACCTAGAAACTGATGTAAATACAATTCCAAGTTATTTGAAGGTGAGGATGAAAATTGATTCAATGGTCCTTTTGTTGCTGTGCTCCAAGATGCCACCGAAGTCACAATAAACTAATAAGGTTACCCAACTGAAATAAGATCTTTGAAATATCTTTTCACTGATTATTAATACTAAACCAGGCTTCATCAACCCAGGGATTTTCAGATGAGTTGGCACAGTGACTCTCGGAATCTCCAGCCATTGTCCTATACTAAACACAGTAATTTGTCCCCAACAGACATTAGTTGAGTGGACCTTTGGATTAGGTTATAAGGTATCTTAAAAGATACAAATAGAAACCTACTGCATTTTATAAATCATTTCCAAAATTAAATTCACTGTGATTTAAATTAAACTCAAGTACATCAGATGTGTGCAACTGACGTGAAGATTTTTACTGAACAGGAACCTACAAATCATACATGTTGAGCAGAGAATTTGAGAATATGGTTCCTTCATCTTTATTCTGCCACCACTTTTTATTGTATTTTGTTTATTAAGTTTGTTTGTTGCTCATCTTTCAATGCCCCCCACCCCCAGATATTTCCTTACTGTTTATTCATGTAAATTCCTGATGCTCATTCCCTGTCTCTCAATAAGAATATTAATAAGAACCTCATGTACTGTAACATCTAGTTCCCCCAAAAAGCTTAATTTTAGAAAAGAGAGAGATTTTGACAATTATTTAAACCCCGTGGATGTTTTGTTTTGTTTGTTGACTTCCTTATTTTAATGATTTGTAGATATATGAACCCCTTCAGCTTCCTTTTTCCATATTCTCTTTAAAAACCCACCTGTTTCTGACTGAAGGTTCTGTGTGCTGCTTTGTTCTTGCAGCCTTTGTTCTGAAGGGCATGTGAAGCAGGAGGAAACCCTTTGTTTCTTGAGAGTTTTGTAATCTCCCGCTGCTGATCCCCCAGGTCTGGGTTTTTGACATCAAAGATATTTGGACAGCAACAGTGACATCATACTTAGGAAAAGCTCCATTGTCAACAGCAGGAACTTCTGAAGGAGAGAGAGAAAGATATAGGTAGTTAGAAAAGAGAAGTATCCTATTGTTACTGATAGCAAGCTACCCCCATAACTTTCTCAGGAATAAAAAGAGCCAACTCGTTTCAAAATGCCAGGAAGGGAAAGCTCATGGCTCTATTGTTGCACAGCAGAAGCTGCATGAAGTGCAAGATGATTGAGTGGGCAAGAAAGAGCAGAGGAGAGAAATCTTGAGAAAGAGAAGTTTTCCATAAAATAGATGTTCCATTATTATATTGGTTAGATGGCACATTTGGAAGCATCAGGATGGAGAAAGCTGTCATAATACTTCCGGCTTTTAATCACAGGAGAAAGAAATCTGTAAACAAATAGGAAACATGCAGATTAAACAAGGAGAGACTGTTACAACTTATATAAATCTTTGTGACTAGAGCTGGTTTGTAAAAAAAGAACCAAGAACTCAGGAGAAACCACTCTTACTTTACAATCCATCCCACTAAGCACCACAATTTTTTCTCAGGAATTGCATGCAGTCCCATGGCCAGATTCAAGTCATTCCAGAACTATTTAGAAACTGCAATCAAGTAGGATAGAAAATAGAGATTGATGTGGGATGAAAACTTTTGAGGTACCAGAGTGGGTGTCAAACTCTGGCTCCTGACCTTTACAAATACCACATCTCCAGCTGAGGTAGCTCCAAATCTTTCACATGGGATTGTTTTGATTTGTATACCATTCCCACCCTGCTTCCTGATTTAGGAAGAATCGTGCTGTGGATATTTTCAGAACAATTTGGATATTTTCAGAACAGTTTGGGATACTTTTGCATTGCTTGGGGTTTAGGAGTGGGAATGGAAACAATTTGCCACTCAGAGACTGCAGTCATTGCCACCATTAATTTTAAAAAGGAAAAAAAAAATACCACCACAAATGTGTGACTGGGTGCTAAATGTGTGGTTTCGCCCCATCCTATAGTTTAATCCCTCATTCTATCTAACAGTTGAGGCTGACATGGTTAGTACTCTCCCGATCAACCTTTTCCACATGATTTCATTCTTCTTTTTCTCCATGTTACTTTGATTACAAGATTATTCTGTGCTGAATGCATGATTTACACCCCATTAATATTCAGTCATATAACAATCTGGAGAATTTTTGGAGGCAATTCAGTTTCAATGTAATATGACATTATCATCTAACCACTTCTAAGTCTGAACAATCATCACTCCCAGTCTTAAAGTAATTTCCCTATAGCCCCAGCTGTACAGTAAAAGTTCAAACCATACAGTTTAAGCAACTTTCAGTCCACAGTAGATCTCAAGGCTGTAGCAACAAAGTTTATTTGGGTTCTTGGAGAGTTCTGCTTTTTTCTCTAAAATTGATAATTACAGTCACCTGAACTGAAATGGAGGAGATAAATTATTGCATCTTTCTAGATCAGCCCTTCGACATTTAGGTCTTGGTGACTGTAACTATCTTGGCTTCCCTGTTTACAAAATTGAAGAAATATAATGTCACATCAAGTCATTTATTGCTGATGAATTTTCTGTAAATGAAGGGTCAGAGAGAAATAAACAAAAAACTGTAAAGTTCACACAGGTAGACTGCTAAACAGACATGGTAACTGCAGAGGCAGAGGCTGTAGAGAGGTGGAAAGGGCTGGAGGCAGTGAGGGTCACAGCTGCCAAGAGTTGGACTGGGAAGAGATCAGAACAAATGGGCCTGATGGATGCACTGGTGCTAGAAAAGCAGGCATGGGTTTGAAGCCCACATATTATTAATCGTCATCATCGCACCATCAGCCAGATGTTCAGACTGGGTTTGGCATTTTTGTCTACCTATTGGATTCTTACCAAGGACCTGGGATAGGCAAATCTGGATGTATGGCAGTGTTACAGATATCGTCACAGGATGGAAGCTATTCCAAATAAAGCCGCCTTCTGCACTTGACTGATGGCAAATTTGTCAATGCCTATGCTGTTCAAGTGATGCACCAGTTGTTTTGGGATTGCACCCAAGGGCCCTGTTACTATTGGTACTACCCTTGCTTGCTTTTGCCATAGTTGTTCTATTTGTAGGTCTTTGTATTTTGTTATCTTCTCCAGATCTTTCTCTTCGCTTCTGCTGTCTCCAGGCACTGCCACATCCACTATCCAGGATTTTGTCCTGAAAACCAGTTCAAAAGATGATGTTAAAAAAAATTTCTAACATTAACTTTTGTGTGTGTGTTTTTTTTTAAGGTTATTATTTTGAAATCCCTTCCATTGGCGCTATCCGAATCAACACTCAGGTAAGAAAAGACAGAATGTGAACTCAGTCCAAAATATTTCATTTGTGATGAATTAGGAGGCAATACTGTAGAGCTAGAATTTGGGGTTTCTTTTTTTGCTCACACTTGTACAGAAGACAGCACTGAGGCTTGCATTGGAAATCAGGAGAAATTTTCACCCACTTTTCTCTTCAGTAGAAATCTGTTGAATACAAATTTTGAATTCAATCCTATATATCTGAGAATGTAAAAGAGAGCTCCATTTGTAAGTCACCTCACTTACTAGAGCAACTCCAGGTGCATTTGTTTGTTAGCAGACTAAATCAATTCACTACAAAATGAAGATATCTATCTGTCTATGTATCATCTACCTATTAAAGTTATATAACTATATACATATCATATCACCAAAGGTGGCTCACAACTAAAGACAATGTCTATGGAGATCCTCAGTCATCCAGGTCATGGTGGTCTCAAAGGTGCTTTTTCAAAAGGCAACTGGACAGTGTCTTTTCCTTGAGGAAGAAGATGTTTCACTTCTCATCCAAGAAGCTTCTTCAGTTCTGACAACTGAAGAAGCTTCTTGGGTGAGAAGTGAAACATCTTCTTCCTCAAAGAAAAAACATAGTCCAGTTGCCTTTTGAAAAAGCACCTTTGAAATGTATATTACAATGATACTATAAAAGATAAAATTCACTTTAAAAAGTAAACATTGTAAAAATATAAAGATACAACCCTAGGCAAACAGAGGATAAAAATAACCAGCTCAGCAGTGGAGCAATCTCCAGTAACCTGAAAGCTTCAGACCTCATGATGTAACCATTCTATCCACACTGGTCCGATAGAAGATGATAAATGTTTTTCAACTTCATAATAGAGACCTGAGAGTGGTTAACTGGCCTAAAGCTAGCTAGCTAGCCAGAACTCACTGTCCTGGCTTCTACACTGCTTTTAATTGCTGCACCAAACTAGCTCTCATTGATAGAGAGAAATAGACAAATGTTATTGCAGACCAAGGTAGAGACTGCTATTGACCAAGACAGTCCATGTTCGTGTGTATATCTTCATCCATGGTATAAGGCAGGGGTGGGCAACTATGGCCCTTTTATGAATTATGGACTTCAACTCCCAGAATTCCTGAGCAAGCCATGCTTGCTCAGGAATTCTGGGAGTTGAAGTCCATAATTCATAAAAGGGCCATAGTTGCCCACCCCTGGTATAAGGAGTCCTCAACTTAGAATTGTAAAGGATGTTTTCCAGAAAAAAATATATATAAATCTTGCCAAGTGACCATGGAACACTGCAACCATCCATAAAGGCAAGCTGATTGTCAAGTGCCTGAAATGAGGATGGGGGTGCCACTTTGGGGGGGTGGGGTACCTCTATTAACTCTGGAACTGGGTCATAAGTACATTTTAGGAGCGTCCATCCTAACTGCAAATGGTCTCTGCAAGGACTACCTATAGCCCATTTCAGTGGGAAGAACTAACTGTAATTTGTAAAAACCTGCATGCTGTAGTTGTTACGTAAGTCCACTTTTTTCTTTAGTCCTTGAGGGAAATACAGTTGATGCAAACCCTAACTGAAGAACTGCATAGAGAAAGTGAAAGATGGCATTTTTTAGAATTTAGTTTTTGAGGAAAAGTTCCTAATGTTCTCGTTTCAAAAGAGTTCAGGGTTTTCTTTAAGTTCACTCCTGAATCTGGCAACCATGCTATACTGAAATATGAATGCTGAGCAGGCTATAACACAGGAAAGGATCAGCCCCATTGCAACATGAATTGACTTAGTTTGAATGAATACGGTGATATTAATAAACTCAGTCCGTTTCAGCCTTTCTGAAACATTCTTGTCTCCTGACAGCAGAATTTGAAGTTCCAGCAAATGTCTCCAGTCCTACAATCAGAGCTGTTTTATCTGGCAATATCATGGATTGCCTTGTTCTGTGTGCAAAGCACCATTGTGTAATAAAGACATAGCCATTTCTTTAAGAGGAATATCTTCCCTACATCCTATATTTCCATATTGATACTCCACAGTAGGAATCTGCTCTACTGCAGTAGGTTCATGTAATGTGCATGTAACTTTGCAAGTTGTCTTAATTACTTCTTCGATACTCCTGCTCTGCCATTTTCTTGGCTCACAAGAATGTGTTAGTTCCCCTCTTGCAATAGCCTCATGTTCTTCCTGATTTGATCATCTTCATACAAAGCTCCCCTAATATCCAAACCAGTAGAGACCTGCTCACGAAGGAAGTGCTTGTGTGCAAGGACTTATATTTATGTGACTGATTATTAAAACTTTGTGCCTGAATCAGCATGTCGAGGAACAAGCCAAATTGCCAGATCTGTCAAGCTATTAAAGCCGACAGGCAGCATGTGAGGGAAAGAGCATGGCATGAGTTATTAGTGCCCTGGAAATGGGGTGACGAGGCAGAGCTAATAGCTTTCTATTCAAATGATGCCTGAATCTTCAGGTCTAAAAGTACAGGGAAAATGGGGGAAGTAGAGGAAAGTGAGGCAGAGGGCTTTGTGCATCTGTACCGCATGCATAAATACTGTGGGAAGAGTTAACCTGGGTGATTCTTGAAACACAGAAACTATCTGTAGTTTTTGTCTGAACTTCTTCTAGGAGCCCGGTTTTTGAATAATTGTTCCCCCAGGCCTCCTGATTTTCAAAACCCAGGAAGAAAATACACAAACTTGATGTTATTTAGACGGATAACCCAACTGTTTAGCTTCAGTAGCACTTTGAAAAACGGTTTCTTTTAACGCTTAAAACTAATGAGCATTTCTGCCCTGTGATAGCCCCTGTCTGCTTTTTTCCAGCTGTTACATATGCCAACTGATGCATGCAGCATTTCAATAAAAGTCAGTGAAAGGGATAGGTAGAAGAATTAATGTTAAGCCAAGTTCATATATGCTAAAAAGAGCGGAAAACCACCCTTTCTTCCTGTCCCATTTTGGGCGGGGGAGAATGAACCTGATGTATTAGTGAAGTGAAGACAGTGATACTGAGTCAGAATTGCTTTGTGCAAACCAAGGCTTAAAATACTTCCAGGAGGTTTCAATTATAAGAACAGGATATAATCATGCTATGTGGTAATAACAAATGCAGCCTCCCGGTGTGGATCCATATGGTGCCATCCATACACAAGAGGGAGATTATTGGCAATCTTAGAAAAACTCCTGAGGTTTGCAAAGCAATAAACCAAAAATTAAAATAAAATAAAATAAACAATAATAAAATAAAATGTCCCCGTAAGAGTTCAAGGCAGGAATGCTGGCTGGATTGTTGGTGGAGAATATGAGGCAGAAATGGGATGCAAAGGAACACAAAGAGAGAATTTCTGGCTGGCTGACTTATAACAAACAATTCTGCAATGTTGTAATACTATAATGTGATACTTGAAGAATCAACTGTGTGGTCCCTTTATTACTAGTGGACTTCAACTCCCATACCAGTAATTACAGGACCTAAAACCCAATCAAAATGATTTCAGGCAGTACTATTTTTCTGTCTCCACCTAATTAGATCTCAACGATATATACCAAATCTGTCCATTTCATCATCACTAAATTATAAACACCTTTGTTGTAGATGGACATGGTATTTTTCAGGAGCAGCTAGACATCAAAGCTCCCAGCAATCGAATCACTTTGGGCTCACAGTAGATGAGATTTGCATCATATATAGAAGAAAAAGATCCACATTTTGGAACTGACAAACATCCACTGAGAACCACTGCATTTCATTATAGAACTGTTGTGTGTGGGAGGAAAAATATCTTTATAGTTTCTTCCCTTATTATTACGATCTGATCTTATTTTGATTTTGCAGTTATTGATTCTAGCTCTTTTTTTCATAATTGCACATAATAACCCTAACTCTGACTTTGATATGACATTTAAAAATATTGTTTGCTTTGAATTTCCATTGATTAGTGCAGTATTTTGAATTCTGCTTCACCTTATACATAATATTTAAAAACAAATGTCATGAAAAAATAACTCTAGGGTTAATAACTGTAGAGTTAATATTGCTTAATGGAAGCCTATACATTATGTGTTCTAAGAACTATATACATGCTTCAAGCCCTGTCAGCCTATGAAGTCAAGATACATTGACTGTTGCAATAGCCCTAACTGAATCTGTAAATGCCTGCTTCAAAGGAGCAGACCTGGGAGTTGAAGTCAACAAGTTAAACTCAACAAAAGGACCATAGTTCCCCACCCCTAGATTAGAAGGTCAGTGACCTGGGGTTGCGCAGATAGGGGTTCAAGATCTGAAAGACAGGCCAAGATCATTTCCAATTTTTTCTCTTATTTCATTCAAGACAAAGACAGAAATAAGTGGGATATAAGCCAAGCTGCCTCAGAATATTGAGATAATTTGACTTTTTACCAGTTTCAAAATTGCTATTTTTTGCATTCTTTAGCCATTTATTTTCCACCTCCCAACTTATAGCCTGACACAATAAGGTATTTTTTCTGTAGACTTGCATTTGGTTTCAAAAGCATTCTAACTAAATAAGTCTTAACACTATATAATGTGACCCTAAAATATGTTGGTTCCCTAACAATACATTCACCAATTCCAAGGTACTAATTCCTTGTACTACTCTAAGTCTAAGGAAAGGGCTTAGTTAATTAACTGACATTTTACTATCTGCTCTCAGGTGGAAGAGTTATATGTATGATATTCTTATTTTTGGTCTCTTTCAACACCAGTCAAACTTTGGGGTCATCTGGCTGTGTCTTCTCACAGTGTTTTTTTTCCTTTCGCTATTCTTTTTCCCAAAGTTGCTGAGAACACTTCAGTGACTATTCGTCAAGTCTCATTCAGTGCCTTTAAATCCTAATTAATGTCAACTGCTCATCCCTGTTTTAGATTTACTAGCCAACCTTACTCTGGATAGAAAACAATAGTATATAGTCTAACTTCAACAGCTATTAAAGTCATCTAGTCCATTTTAGTTACCAACCAGCTCTTTCACTGCTCAACTTCTTCTCCCTAGAATTCTCTCAGATCTTGATGTATTCTTCTGGAAAAGACCGATGTCAAGTCCATATGAACTGCCTCCTTCTCTTGTGAACAGTTTGTCCTATAAGGAGCTAAACCATCTTATTCCTAGTTTCTTATCATCAAAGTCCAAAGCTTAAAAAAGAATTAGTGGAGTAATCGCCATCCTCCCAATCCCTATCCCATAGTTCACACAGAGATGTGGATCTGTGGTCAGCACCAAAGAAAAGTTGACTGGTGTCTTGTCATAGTTATATTGAAAGCTAGTTATCCCTGGTTCGTTCAGAAACTCACAGGATAGTTTTAACCATAGTCACACAGTCTTACCTGTACTAATTCTAATGAATAATAAAAGCTAAGCTCCTGTTAAGAAATATGGAATACAGACTGAAGAAATACAGCAGTATTTTGAAGAACAAACAATAGATACAAACTCAAGGTTAATCGCACCAAACTTGATTGCAGGAAATACAACTTCAGCAACAGAGTGGTCAATGTCTGGAATACTCTACCTGACTCGGTGGTTTCTTCCCTAAACCCCAAAAACTTTAACCTTAGACTGTCTACTATTGACCTCACCCCTTTCCTAAGAGGTCTATAGGGGGCGTGCATAAGCGCACCAACGTGCCTACCGTCCCTGTCCTATTGTTTCTTTTATTTTATTTTTTCTTATATGTATCCATGTATTCATAACTATGTTTTTACTTATACCTATTATCTTGTAAGCAATTGACATACATACATACATACATACATACATACATACATACATACATACATAAATAAATAATATTTGCAATGGATAACCAGAAACTAGAGAATAGCTGAGATTTTCTTCCTCCATAAGTCTGCCCTTGAAGGAAGAAATCTAACTTTAGACTGTCTTTCTTTCTTCTGCAGAAACATCCAAGACCCATGCCTCTCTGATATTGAAGTCTTGTTATTAGCAAATGCAAAAAAAAAATTCATAGTATTGTGGGCAGATCAGAAACAGTTTAATTCCACAAAAAGCACATCTCTCTTGTTTCCTGACACAGTTGTGAACAAGCAGGATCGTGCTTGATAATTTCCCCTCAAAGCAAACATTCCAAACCGGTCTTAGTTGTGTGGAATAAAGTGTGATACTAGATTGTTCCTCTTAGCACAGAGTGAAAAGAAGTGTGCGATGCGGGGATGATAGGCAAGCAGCTGCTGTACAGATGGTGCTGCTGTTAGGTGTGGGGAGAGATTAAATTGACTGTCACTGGGGTGCTTTTCAAAATCTAGATCTCCTGAAGTTGCTAGAGTATAAACAAGAGGTTGTCAAAAAGCTAACATGGGAAGGTGTGCATTACTACAAAGGAAGCCAAGCAGCGGGGGGGATGGGAAGGGACCCAAGCTGAACTCTGGCATCCTTTCCAAAATTTTTGAGATCCGGATTCTGACTCCACAAGAGGACTAAAACTATGTTTTATCGAAATAAGCTAACAGAATCTTGCAAGTCTGATTTTTCCCCCTCCTCGCCCTCTTATACCCTAGGGAGTCAGGGAGGAACCATCGCAAGTCTCTTCCTAATACTGTCTCCTTTCCCAGGGCTCAAGGTATGCTTCTGCCCCTTTTGTTTTCATAGCGGCTTCTACATTTTTTCTCAAGGCCTTCTCCATGGCTCTCTACACCTCCTAGACAATCAATGTCTTCTCAAAGGACTCCATTCTTTCCCTGTTTCTGGATCGGATTTGGCACCTTCCAGAATGCTAAACCATGGGTTAAATGGAAACAGAAACAAGAAGCCATCCATACTGAGCAAGGCTTACCATATTTTTACTGACCAAGCCCACGAAAAATCAATATTGTCCGATTCTAACCACTGCTTTTCTAGGTCGAGTTTGGCATTCCTTGTTGGAATCTCTTCTGATTTAGAAGGATCCTAGCAAAATGCATTTCTGTATAGCTCAGCAGGATCCTGTACAATTTTACAGCAAAGTATTCAGCATGTCCACTCCCCCTTAGGGAACTATAAAGGTTAATAGCTCATTACTGAATATTTATTTCTGGTGACGCGAGTCCAGATTTTGACAGGAGCTTCCCCTCTGGGTTGCCAATTCATACTTCTCTGCGTGCTGAGAAGACAATATTCAATGGTGTAAGCGTGCCATCTGGTGGACGTTGCCTAATATGATAGCCCATTATCTTAGAAAAATCCCTAATGTCACCTTGAGAATCTTGTCATTTGCCCAGAGACTGGGAAAGAGAGGTGCCAATTAAGCAACGGGATAATGAAGTGAGAAGAGAGAATGCTTAATTCTTTCTCCTTCTCTTGATGTTTTGGCCTCCTCATGCTTTGTTCCTTCACAGACAGAAAAGATAGAGGAAACGGATTATAAAACTCCCCCCTCCCAATTCTTAGTTTAAACTCATGGTTACAGAACCGCTTCTCCAAATGTTCTCTGATTATCTTAGGGCTTTTTTTAAAATCACCTTGCATCAAACTATGGCATAGGCATGCCTGCCAGTATCTTTTCCCTGTTGGGCCTCCATGGCCCTTTACTGAAAAGAATTGCCTAGCCCTGAATTCAGTCATCCTTCAGAGGTGGCTATCTGGTCTCTTGACCTCCAAAGATGATGAACCCGCCATTTCTAGTCATGTAGAACCAGGAGAGAAGCTCTGACATGGTCTCTTTTTGACAAAGCCATGCTGACTATTAGCAATCATGAGGTTCTTATAAATAGCCTGCTTTATTATTTGCTCTAATATGTTTCCAGTTATTGATGTTAGGTTCACAGTATATAGTGGGCTCCCCCACCTGATTTTCTGAAAGAGAAAGATCACATTTCCTCGTCTATCCTCTGGCACATTTCTTCAGAAAGTTGACACCGTTCTTGGCAGATCTTCAGTCTGCTTCTTCAGTATTCTAGGGTATATTTCATCAGGGATCTGGGCCAAGAGAGAAGATCTTCTACTATTTATTTATTTTCTTTTATGTACACTGAGAGCATATGCACCAAAGACAAATTCCTTGTGTGTCCAATCACACTTGGCCAATAAAGAATTCTAATTCTATTCTATTCATGCTGACCTGCAGCCCTCCCCTGTTGTGTTTGTTTCTTGACTGTGCCACTCAAATTACTATTTCCTTTCAGTAGAAAGACAACACAGAAATTAAATTTAAATTAAATTAAGAAAATATATTTTTCTCTTAGACATCAGTGTACGCTTCTCCATTTAGACCAGGGAGTTGAAGTCCACAAGTCTTAAAGTTGCCAAGGTTGGACACCCCTGATTTAGACCATGGTCCCTTATGGCTGTCTCAGGAATTCTAGGCGTTGAAGACCACATATCGTAAAGGAGAGGCATGGTTGCCCACCCTATTTTAGACTAAGCAGTAACCCCCCCTCCAGCCTCTTTTGTTTTCCTTTTGCTCATGGCATATTTGAAGACCTTTTTGTCTGGATAGTTTTGCCTCTCTTGCTAAACTTAGCTTGTTTTCTACCTCTGCCTTCCTGACTTCATGCCTGTATTCATGAGTGGAGAATTTGTAAATTTCCTTAAGTATTCTCCGTTCTTTCCATTTTTAATACACGTCCTTCTTCAGCCTCAGCCCCTTCAGAAACTGCCTATTAAACCACATTGGGTTAGGTTTAGACAACGCCTAGCTTTCTTCCTCAGTGTATTGCTTGAGGCTGTGTCATCTTTAATTTTCTTTTCAAGAAGTCCCAGCTGCCTGCAACACCTTTGCCTTTAAGGTTTTCTTGTCACAACATTTTCTGTATTATTTCTCTTCGTTAATTGTAATCTGCCTTTCTAAACTTCATGATTTCTGCTTGACTGTTTTTTATCTTTTATTGTTTTTTTATCTTTTATTTTTTACTGTTAAAATCAAGAATTCTAACACTTGCATTCAAAAAGTCCACTACCTTAATACCTTAAAATCAACTCCTTTTTACCACAGACCAAGTCTATTGTTGCAAATCTCCTTGTCTCAACCTGGAAGAAAAAATGATCATCAGTATTCATCTAGAATTTATCTGACTTCTTCTGTTTTGGCAATTAGATTTTAGATGTTTGGGTAATTGAAATTTCCTGTTATAATTATTTCATGGTTTTGAGACTTTAGTTACCAGTTTTAATGAATATCATCTATCTCTTCTGACTGACTGGTAATCTGCAGGGCAGTATTTCTCAACCTTGGCAAAGTTAGATGTGTGGACTTCAACTCCCATAACTCCCTAGCTAGCAAGATGAAGTCCATGCATCTTAAAATTTCCAAGGTTGAGAAACACTGCTTTTGGGGGATCATTTGCATATGACATGCCATGAGTGAGACACACTGGCATTGCAATCATATTTTTCCCTTATTCCAGTATGCTCCAAGTGTGTCAAATCTATTTATCACCTATTAGTTTCAAGTAAGTCAATTTATTGCAGTGGCTTGAAACCGAAACAATAGAGAAGGATAAAGTTTGAGAAGATGCAGCAAAGGTTATACTGACGCTGCTAACTCCTGACTCAAGGTTGGTGTTCTGACCCAGCTTCCAAACACAACAAACCCTCTGTAGGTAAATCAATGATTCCTTCATTAGGAGCTCCAGCAGCCCCAGCAAAAAGTCTCTCACAGCAAGCTGTGACACAAGTCCAGCAGGGAGATGAATAGTTATCTGCCACATCTGTTCATCTCCTCCCTCTGCCTTTTATCCCCAGAGCTAGGGTGGGGCTTCGCTAGCAGTAGTGGCTCTTCCGTCCCAAGGATTGTCCTATAGATTTCCACTGCTCTCCTCTCCTCTGCCTTCTGTGCATCCACATGTCAGGCACTGAACCCAGCTGTTCCTCCTCTTTGTCATCAGCTACCTCCAGACCTGGGGGCTGTTGACTCGTCTGATGGATGGCCCAGGCTCCGCCTCTGTCTCTATCTCTGGCAGCTCCATTCCCTCTCTCCCCCCTCGGAGCTCTCAGTTTGCCTTGATGCTGGCCCTGACTCCCACACTGCCTCCTTATCTGATTCAGCTGCTGGAGGGGCTGGCGACCAACAGGCCACAATAATTGGGCAGAGCAGTAAGGAAACATCTCCCACTTTTCCTAACCCAAACAAAATGAGCTCTATAGTAGTGGTGGACATGTGGTCCTGATTCTAACTACATGCAATCTGTACTGAAAAATGAGAGTTTGTTATACAATTTTGTCATCCTGCCAACTCCATTCATGTTGTTGCTCTATCTTCATTTACATATGGCTCAAACTGTGGGTTCTGATCCACTTCTAATTTATTTCAGAACTAATGCAGCCTAATGCATCAACAAAAGTGATAAGAAAAGTGCATGCCTCTAATATGTAGTTTAGACCTCACTTTTCTTTTTAAAAAACATGCTCTTTTCTACAACTGTAATCTGAATACACTCCTACCTCCATACAACCTGACAACCTTAATAACATTCTGACTGAATGGCTTCCCACACTTGCGGTATTTATTTCTGTCTTCTTTATTTGTATGTTTAAAACAATATTGAATAAAATGGATGCCTGAAGCAATCCTAAAATATTTTGCCTATGTTGCCTCTGCAGAATCTATATTTTGATTTTCAGCTGGTAATCTGTTTCCTTCCTATAATTTGTGTGTGTTTCATCAGATGCTATGGCAGTCTGATATCCAAATGCTAGAAAGGAAAAAAATCTAGTTTTAAAATTATTATTATTATTATTATTATTATTATTATTATTATTATTATTATTATTATTATTATTATTAAACAACTCATATCACAAATACCTGTTAGATCCAGCCAGCTGCTGCCTTATTGGATTTGTAGTACGTGCCTTACAATAGATTCCACAAAGCTAGTGCTTTTATTTTGAATTACATCTTTAAACCCAATTTTAATATCAGAGAATGATGGAATATGTAATCTAAAATAAAGTATCTGGCAGATTGGGAAATTGGGCATAAATTGCATGTGATATTCAGAGAATGGTGCTTGAGTCTGGGACAGTTTTCTCAATAGGTAAATCTTTTCCTCTGCTTCCAATCCCAAGAGGGCTAAAAACAGGGGTGAAATCATCTTTTGACTTTCAGATATATTCCAGATTTTATATCTTTCTCCTTTGTTTCACAGAATAAAAGGTGAATCACTTAAAGCTGAAACCCCAGTCTTAATTTTTTGGTCCTCCACTTGAGTCTGGGAACTTGGGTGATTAAAAAAAAATACATGTGGAAATTAGCAAAGAGCTGCGGGAGGGAGGAGAGAAAATGGCACTGCATATTTTGCTCATTTCAGTTTCTTTTTGCCCTATTCCTTTACTTCATGGTGAATTGCTTTTTGAATTGCTATTAAAGCAAGTTAAATCCCCTGTCTTGTACTTTTGAATATAGAAGATTGAATACCTGAGGAAGGGAGGGAGGGAGGGAGGGAGGGAGGGAGGGAGGGAGGAGGAGGAAGGGAGGAAGGAAGGAAGGAAGGAAGGAAGGAAGGAAGGAAGGAAGGAAGGAAGGAAGGAAGGAAGACTCAGAGACTATGCTAAAGAAATGCAAAATCAATTAGTCCAACCCTGCATCTTCTCCACTATCACCTCAAGGGGAGGCTAATCTCTTCCATTTCTGAATCATCTGCTAGAAAGGAGTTTAGGGATATGCTTTGTGTCTTTGGGATGACCTGCTAAGGGGCATACTTTCTCTTGAGCCAAGTTTTCTCTCCACTCCTAAACTTAGTTGCTTTGGAGAAAGAAGTTTCATCCCCATGCTTCATGCGGCCCAAGGAGAAAGGAGATTGGAGCATATCCTTGTTTCATCAGAATTGTGAGACATTACATACTGCTCAAGCAACATAGTTCTGTCATCTCCTGTTATTTCAAGACCAATTTCACCTCTATAGCAATACTTATTCATTTCATGTATCAATCTAGTATCTCTGCTGTATATACTATAGAGCACAAGATACTATATAGAAAATAGAACTACATACTCTCTATTCTAGATTGGACTAAAAATCTAGATATCCAGCTCTTCTAACTGCTTATTGAAAAGCATAATTTAGTACATGGGTCTCTTGGTAACTTTAAGACTTGTGGACTTCAACTCCCAGCTTTACTGGCTGAGGAATTTTGGGAGCTGAAGTCCACAAGTCTTAAAGTTAACACGGTTGGAGATCCCTGACCTAGCAGGTATATGGATATTCTAGTTATCCAAACTTATTTAGATCATGAGATGGTTTGGGAGGACATAAAATATATAACAATTTTTTCCTATATTTTGTGAGTTTCAGATGCACTGTAGCTTGACTTTTCATCTATTGTTTGAATATTCTTCCCTTTAGAAGTTATTTCAGCAATCAACAAGCCTTTTTTTAAAACTAAGAATAATGTATAGGGGTGCGTGCGTGCGTGCGTGTATATATGTATGTATGTATAATGTGACATCTGATCATCTAAAGACTTGTTGCCAGATGACCCTGCTATTGAATATGTTGATAGCTTGGTTAAAAGTAAATATGAAAAATTATGCTAGCAGATAACACTGTGTTCTGTTTGCCATTTGGCTTTTATGGTCATTTTCATTGATTTCAGCCACAGACCTGTGCAGACTTCCAGTCTCTTTTAAATTAACAAATAAATGTGTATTTCTTTCAGTTAAACTGCAAATTGCTAACAGCACCACACACCTTACACTGTCACCACCTCCAAGTCTTTCCTGGCTATCTGTGCATTGCTCCATTTAAAGAGCAGAACATCTTTAGCAGGGAAAAAGTAAGGAATGCTGCAGGATGGAGTTTATTCTAATGAATATTCATTCTGCACAGAACCTCTGCAACCCATCATTGGGAGCATCAGTTAGAGACAAGTGATAGACAGGGCATTGGACCAGCCTCATCCCTTGGCTTCCTTCTGAGGCTCCAGTGGAACTAGCTACAAATTGATCGGCTGATTCCCTATTGTGCTTTCTGGCATGTTGCCCTTTTTCATTTAACAGCATTATTTGAGTGCCAAACAGACAGTATGAAGCCTTTTCCTGATAAAATGTAGAGGAGAGGAATCTGCGATTCTTCCAAGTGGATCAGAGTCAAACATGCAACCTCAAGTACTCATTTCACTTTTAAATGTTCCCTTCATCCATCCAGCTGTTCTCCTTTTTCTTAAAATAAACACATAACGAAGCACTACTTGAGAAGAAGTGTAGCATCCTTGTCTTCAATGCTTAACAAAATGAATGAAATGGCTGGTGGAGGCTGGGAGTCAGTGAATACTGTTATTTCAAATATTAGCACTTGTATGCCTTTTCCTAAACATGTACATCCAATCGCATCCTGTGAACACAGCACACCTGTCCCAAGACATTCCATTAATACTTGCAATATGATGTCACGTGGAGGATGGGCATATTGAATCTTGTTTCAGAACCAAGGGGGTGGGTGGGATTTGAGAGTAGCAGACCAGCTTAGCAGCTATAGGGGAAGCTAAGCACAACAGGCAGTTCTCAAACTGTGCTGCCCCCTGTTGGCATCAGCTATTTAATATGACCACTCCACTTGCTTACTTCTCTACAAGAGACCTATGAGAACTGAAATCACTGATAGGCAATATTAGGATGAAACTTGTATTCTTCTGACCCTGTTCTCTCATCGTTTCTCTCTTATCAATATTCTTGCACAGGATTTTGATGTTTAGACGTTTGACATTTTTATTGAGTTATAAAATATTGTAAAAAAACAAAAGTAAATAGAAAAGCAGTGGGGAGGAAAAGGGGAAAGAGAAAAAAAGAAACACTGACTTCCAGTTCTCTCTGTTGTAGTAAAATAAGGCATTCACATCAAATCACAACTTTTTGCTTTTTCATAATAATATGAATCAGCTATTTCTGTAAAGATCTATCAATCCACTCAATAAAACCCAAAATCAAAGTTTCATTCTTTTCCAACTTCAAGCACGAAGTTCAGAAGCAGTCTCCAAGTGGAAACGAGGGTTTTGATGAAATTAAAGGGTGGCCACCTTAAGATATGTCATAATGAAGGACCAGTATTGTTATGGTCAGAAGTTCCGTATTGTTCAAGACAGTTTCATCCCATGGAATTTTTCTGTAATGCGCTTATCATACCTTGCTTAATTATTATTATACAGATAAATGAACACAAGACTGACCTTGTTTCCCTTCCACCTAGGAAATGCAAAAAAAACCCACTTCTCAGCATGTCTGCAAAAATTAATCTGTTTTTTGAGGCAAATAATGATTTTTTAAAAAGTAATATGTTGAACATACGATCATGTTATAAATTTAATTCCAAATATATCTACAAAGACACATTTCATTTTAAGAAAAAGTACAGAAGGAGTAGTTTTTCACCACCTTGGGAAAATTTCACTTGTAACCATTTCATTGCACAAATATTAGTTGTTTAATTTCTGCCACCATAACACATATCAGAAAGAACTTGCTCAAATACACCCCTATGGCAGGGATAAACACTGACAGCATCTAATCTATCTCCCCAAAGAGCTTTGCATTAGCAAACAGGCTTTGTGTTCATTTCACTGAAGCACAAAAGAGACAACAAGCATGCCTATCAAATAATCACACTTAACTGGACTCTCAGCTGCCTTAAGTTTTGAGTCCAATTATGGGAGTCTATGATTAAACTGCCTGTCATCACAAATGTCAGATTTCATCTGCCTGAAGTCTCAGAGAGAAGCAGAACAGCAGAGTAATAGAGCCATTTATATCCCAGATTTAAAGTGTTTGAGCATTTGCTACCGTGCAGAAATTAGGGTACTAAAGTAAGGCAGCTATGTAGCAGTGCCAGATGTTAAGTTATTGGCCTCAATTGTGCTTGCTATTAAATATGTTTTAAAAGCCACATATTTGTCCGCCTGGAATAATCAACAGCACAATAATGAAACTGCAGCCCCACAAGCACAGGCACTTTACACAATTATGTGTTTATCAGGACAAGAATGAGACAGTTTTATTCAAGAAGCCTTGAATATTAGTTTCCATAAAGTTTAAACCATTTTGTCATCAGGGTTTGGTTTTTGATATCTCTTGATGGGCTGAACAAAGCAATTTATATGGGGCCATTTCTACAAAAAGATAAGGGCTGTTCAAGCACAGGCAACCTGAGAAAGCCTCAAAGTAGCTGTGATGTGGCTGCATCAAGGCTTCTAGGAGGGGCACTTCACTCACAGCAATGCACTTTGCAAAGTGCTGCTTTCAAATGTTCAACGTAACCCCGGAACCTAATTACTTGCTGAATAAAAGCAAAAGCGTGAGAGAGTTGGTGAATTTCCAGGCACTCAGCCTGAGTTCACTTGTGTTGTTCAGGCTAGTGATGTGATGGCAAGATCCCCACCGCTTACCTTGAAAACCATTTATTTTTGCCAACCTTTTCAACCATGGAGAGGATCTGTCTCATGAAAGTTCAGGAAAACCAGATTGGGGGGCGGGGGGAGAGGGGAAATCACTTCTAACGCTAAGCACTCCACCTTTTGCTCCTGGCAGAAAGACGGTTATAAATCAAACAGTCAATCAATAGGGCTGAATCAATCGTTCAACTCCATTTCCTTTCTTGCTGTTTTACAGCAGCCAAGAGAGGAAGGAAGCACATTTGTCTCCTCTAATAATGAACTGCTATATAAATGATACAGAAAAGAAAGGGTTTTTTTTCAATTTTTCATTCATCAAAAAATGGAATTAATGCATGCATCTATACCCATAATCTTTTAAAATGGCATTTTTAGGATATGAAAGGGAAACGGGACTTCATTCTTGTTTACCTCTGTTATAGTAGCTTCACATTTATACTGTGAAATATTTGAGCAGCAGGCAATTTGTTTGGGACGTGGAAAGGTATTTAGAATTTGAGAGCATTTGGTGGGTACAGTCACAAAATGGCTACCACTCTGGATTTGGCTAATCATAGTCTGAACTAGCCTCTGCACCAGGTTCTCTACATTCCAATTGGATATTTGTAAACCTGAAGGTATCCTCCAAATAACTGGGACTAAGCAGGACTAAGCAATTCTTGCTCCATAGTCTTGATATCACACACACACACGCACACACACACACACACTGACACTCACATACTGACACTCACACTTTTTTGTGGTCTCCAGAACCATGAAATATATACATTTATTTCTACTTTCAGATGGAAATTCAGAAATCACTTAGAAGTGTTACAAGTACAGCCTCACTCAAAGGAAATCATGATAATTTGGATAATTTGAAGTTATCAAACTTAAAGGGTAATCTGAGGTCCTATTTCAGTGTAATTTGTGTTACAAGCATTCTAAAATGGGAACTTAACTGTATCTATCATAATACCAACCTGAATTCCACATCCCTTGGAATAAGATTGGAAATACCTTTAAGAAATAATTGTGGGCCTATGTCTGCTTGTTGGCTTGGTCCCAGAAAATGAAATCAGAATGGAGAAGCTTGCATATTCTACCAGTACTTAGGTAGAAATACTTTATGTGGCTTTGGAAGGACTTTGCCAAGAGGCCAACTATAGTTTGACAATCATATGGAAAGCAAAATATAATGACCAGTCCTTGAAGAACCGCAGTAAATAAATGCTTTCCATGATTGAGTGCACGGAGGTAGGAGGGTGGGAGGATAACTTTCCTGCCATAATAATGAATTAAGACCCGGGGTGGGATACGACAGGGTTAACTACCGGTTCGGGATTTACGAGCTTCCCTGCACGCTGGAGCCGCACACCTGTAAATCGTCATCAGCATGCTGTGTGTAGAGAAGCAGCCTTTGAAACAGCCCTCTTTTTCCTGCTTTTTTAACTGCAGCTGTGCCTCGTTCGGCAGCTGAAGTTGAAAAATCAGGAAATAAAGATCAGGTAAGAGCCCGGGTGGGTGGGCGGACAAAAACATCAGCAGTCATAGAACCGGTTCTATTCTGCTGCTCTTCAGAGCTACCGGTTCTACAGAGGTGGACAGAACTGGTAGAACCTCACCCCTGATTAAGACTACATGTGTATGACCTTCAGTGAATTTGTAGCACAGATTTCTATTGATTGCTATTCTTCTCCAGAATGCTTTTCAGTAATTCTATTTCTACCACTCTTTTCCTTCCTCTTCCTCTCTCACTTTCTGCCTATACCTTTTCTTCATCACCCCGACTTCATTTTGTCTTTTCACCCCTTTCTCCCTCCCTTGTACTACATCATCCAGAAATAATACATACATTCTTTTGATGCTTCAGGCTGAAATTTTTGCCTGCCACGCTTCTCCATGACAACCTGCAGGGAAGGCTAATTGATTTGGGGAAAGTGTGTGTTTCCTTCATACTGACGGAAAGGACTGACTGGAACATGCTAACCCTTACCATATTGTACTTACCAAGACTAACCGGCAATCAGTGTGGCTCTCAGCATATGGAATTGCTGGTGCCATTTCTCCGCACCCCTCCATTGTCGTCCCCCCTATTTCTTCCCATCATTTCCTCCCCTGTTGCTCACAATCACTCCTACAGAATTACAAAAAGGACAGAATCCAATGTATGTTCATAAAGGTTCAACTTTCTGCCTTTGTTTGCTCCTCTTCTGGTAGCTTTCTGGTTTTTCAGTTCCAGTGTATTTAATAGATTCAGTCTTTTTCCACAAACTGAAGAACTCAGGAAAGGAAGCTGAAGGAATCGTGCCATTACTCCTCCTTCCTTGTTTACATCAGTATCACATTAAAATGCAGAGTATGGCGGGAAATTCTGATTTCCACTACAGCCTGCATATAGATTACCATTAGTTAAGGCATGTGCAGAAGTCTGTTTCTTTATGTGCACATATAGTGAGGTCCCAAGTACTTCCCAGCATGCAAATGTACAATGAAATTGATGCACGTACAAGTCCAACTTGATTCCTGCTCACGTGTTCTTTTCATGATGGCGTTTTTGCAACAAGTATAGCAGAGGTGGTATCCAGCAGGTTCTGACCAGTTCTGGAGAACCAGCAGGGGAAAGTTTGAGTAGTTCGGAGAACCAGCAAATGCCACCTCTGACTGGCCCTGCCCCCATCTATTCTCTGCCTCCTGAGTCCCAGCTGATCAGCTGGGTCTTCTTTTGTTGCCCTGCACAGGAGAACAGAGCTGGAAATCAGGTTAGTGGGATGGGGAGGGAATGGGATTTTGCAGTAACCTTCCCCTGCTACACCCACCAAGCCATGCCTACCAAGCCAAGCCCACAGAACTGGTAGTAAAAAAAATTGAATCCCACCACTGAAGTATAGGGGATTTTTAAGCAGCTCAAATAGATGGAGATAAAGAAAGTTGTTTTAATTGCCCATCTGAAGCACTGTATCTTGTTGTCTAATTTAAGCTCAGTCTAATATAGCCAAGAGGGCCTCAGTTATGTTAGAAATATTCAATTTTTCATGTGTTCTCTAAGGCACATGAAGAAATCATGCTTGGCAAGCCTGTGCATTTGACACAGCTGGTCTATGATTATTGTTTGTGGGATTTCGTTTTCACTGGTACCTTAAGATGGATTCATTTGAAAGTTATAACAACTTTTATTTTCCAGAAACATATTTCTTTCCAGAAGGAAAGCTTGTAGGAGTAGATGCTTTTCAATACTATTTTTGTGTATTAGACCAGATTCAGCTCCCCAATAATAGAAATTGTTCATGCAGAAATCCTTAAGTCCTGTATGAAATTAAATTTAACACTGAAATTTAGAGATGTCCTCACGAAAGACTGCATTTATTGAATATAAGAGCTAGATTGCCATTTTCTTCACCACTACTCTGTAAATTGTATTTCAATAATTCTGCTTCTACACTGCCAACTCAAGACATATTTGCAAGACCAATGTTTCCATCCAAGTTCATCATAAAAGAATTGAATTCTGACCTGTAATTAACTTCACCTTTTCAACAAATGCAGAGAAGACCCTGAGAACATCATATGCCAATTTATGCTCACTCCCCAGCCAACCAAATAGGAAAGATCAAAGCATGTCATTCTATCATAGTTCGGCAATCACCCACTGTGAAATAATAAATACTACCAGTTCTCATATTCTCCATAGAAAAATTAAATAAAATGAATTGATAATGTCTCTTTCTTGTCCCTACATTTCAGAACTCATCTGGGCGGGGGGGGGGGGTTGTATTTGCCTGGTGACTTGCAGGAAGATCTGCTGGGGAAAAAATGTCACCCAAAAAAGTGAAATTCTTGAGTTTTTCCACACCATTATTGAGGAGTTTTTCCACACCATTATTGCTGCCCATCTCCAAAAGAGAGCCAGTCTGGCGTAGTGGTTAAGGCACTAAGCTAGAAACTAGGAGACCATGGGTTCTAGTCCTTCTTTAGGCAGGAAGCCAGCTGGGTTATCATGAGTCAATGACTTATTGGAGAAAATGGCAAAGCATTTCTGAAAAACCTTGCAAAGAAAAATGCAGGGACTAGTTCAGGTAGTTGATAGGAATCAAACACTAACTTGAAGGCAACCATTATTAAATATATACAAACTAGATTCACACCAATCCTGTAGTCCTCAGATTTCAAAGTCATTGGTCAGCTAGAGAGTACATTAATCAGTCAGATATAAAAATAAATTCAATCAGTGTTCCCTCTTCTTCTTGTCTATCATTTTGTTTGGTGCTTAAATTATCAGAGCTTTCACAATCAGGGTTGACTGCAAAATCGTCAAGGCACCACTCCACTAAAGTACAGTTCATCTGGTCAATTTATTAAAACAGCAGAAATGGTAGCATGGATGTAAGGCAACTAGACCTCTACTGGGAATTCTAAAACACTGTTAAAATATAACGAAAACAATATTTTCTCCATGTTCTAGCTCTCCCTCTTAAGGTTTTTCCAAAAAGGCTGTTGATGGTAGTATGAATGACAGCATGCCTCTGTATACATAGGTCATCATTTCTCAAAATGATGGTTGTGAGACAATTAATTAACAATTGTTCAAGAGTTCCTTCCAAACAAATGTTTCCAAACAGGCTTGCCAATTTGATGCAGAGGCATGCTGAATGCAAAGCATGGTGATAATTCTGGAACTTCGTATGATGAAGCTTCTATGTTCCTGCTGCATTCCTACTATGGTGTTTACCATTCAAAAGAAGAATAATTATGACAGGAGAGAATGAGGATTCTGCACAAAACTCTGATTTTCCCTCTTTAGGAGGAATGTACAATGGAGGGAAAGGGGGGAAGGTTGTGAGGGAGCAGAGAAGGAAGTTGCAGGAGTGGAGGAGGGATTTACAGACTGTAGGATTGAAGGGAGCCAGTAGTTGGGCTGTGGCCTTTACCTCAGTGGGACTGTGCTGAGAGACACAGGGTCAAAAGCCATTTACAACTTGCTGGGGGTTTTGCAAGCTGCAGTATTTTAAGAAGAGTTAAAGAGAATCCTACACAAGGCAAGGAAATGTTTTTTCTCTCCTCCGCCCACCTCCCATATCAAAGACATAATTCATCACAGTCTCTTAATCGTAAATAGATGAATTAATAAGGTTCGACCTCATCTATATATATAATACTATTTATATTGCGTTTTTAAAGTTTTGTTGATATTAACAATTCTATATTCCATATCTCTCTCCGGCTTTTCTATTCAATAGAAAACCCATATTTTTTCTCCACAGAGACCAATGTTCTGATTTTTCCCCTTTATGGAAAAAAAAGGTTTTGATAGCAGGTTTCAAACAGTTTTTTTATATGAATGCTTATTCACCTAATATGTGGGTTGAGATATTTTATCTATCTTTTTATTTGTTTTTCAAGTTTGTACCTTGTGTCATCCCCAGCAATGCCAGCCTATAGCAGTTGGACAATAATAAAACTATATCATATCACAATTAAAAATACCTTAAATGTGGTTCAGCTTCTAAAATTAATTTTTCAAATTAGGTTTAAAGTAATCAAAGTGGGTAAATACTATAAGTTGTTAGTTTTAAAATACTTTTAATGGAACCCTTTAGCTACATTTTTTAAACCCAAGACAAAAAGTTTAATTCATATAAATCACAATGATATAACTTAGAGGCAGACCTTATGTAATTGGCACTAGTTTTATGATGAAGTCCAAGCAGTTTCAGTGCAGGTACAATTTGATTTGGATCTAATGCAGTAGAAACATGTGAAGCTGCCAGTTTATAGACTGTGCTGGAGATGAGCTGAAACAGGCCAGGCTTCCAGGTTTAGTGATAATGAGATTAAATTGAGCTATGAGTTAAAGGTGGAACTGTTAGATTGACTGAATAAACATTTTGACAAAATTGATTGCTTAGGCAGGCTTCTTCAACATGTGTCTGCTGGACTGCAATAATTATATTTTTCAGCTGATAAAAGTGTATTCAAGTTATAGTTCAGCACATCTGGATTACTTCAGCTAGAAGAAAAGTGGCTTTGGGCACTTGAGGAATCTGCTGTTTCTCAATCTGAAAGCTGCTGAAAATTGTCAAATGAATAAATCCTCAAAAGATACGCTGGTGTGAGCTTGCTGTACAAATAATGCTATGATATACACATATTGCTATATTTCATGTTTCTGGATGAATGCATGTTATGTGTTGTTAGTTTTAGTCTCCTTCTGCTTCCTGCAGGAATATCTCAATGTCCTGGGAAGGCCCATGGTCTTGGCCGGAAACAAAGCGAAGCAGGTTCAATGGACCAATGTCTATCAGGATGCTTTAGTAAGGAAAACAGCTTTATGAAATATCACAACTAGGTTTTTTTTCCAGTTCCATTTGCTTATGTGATTCATACATTGTAATATGGTTCAAATTGATAAATACATTTAGTGTTCCATATCCCTTTAGATTCTCAAACCTGTTAATCTTGAGTGGTTTCTTTTCCTCATTTTCTTCCCAAAGTCTAACTGCTCCACTCTTCAATTTTATGAGTTAGAGACAGGGATGGGATTCTACCAGTTCGCACCTATTCTGTAGAACCGGTTGTTAACATTCTAAGCAGTTCGGAGAACCGGTTGTTAGAAGAAATTACTGGCCTAATCCTGTAAGGAAGGCAGGAAGGAAACATTCTGGTGTTGCTTACAGAAACTGCCTCTCCGTTAACCCTTATTACATTCTTCGCATGACTGGACTTCCTGTCTCAGAAACTTTTCTGGAGTTTTTTTCCCCTCTTTTGCTGGTACTTTGCTTGTGTGGAGTGACCATTCAAAGTGACAATGGCACTGAAAAAAGTGGCTTATGACCATTTTTCACACTTACGACTGTTGCAGCATCCCTACAGTCATGAGAGGCGAGGCAAGGAGATGCGTGCCTCAATGTGAGTGATATTGAGTTGGCCACGCCCAGCCAATAACATGACCACCAAGCCACGTCCACCCAGCCACATGACCACCAAACCACACCCACCAACTAAGCCATGCCCACAGAACCGGTTGTTAAAAAATTTGAATCCCACCCCTGGTTAGAGATGCTGATAATTCTGATTTGGCCAGTTAGGGTCTTACAGATAATGCCATATTTTACTCTTCTTCTTGTTGTTGTTAACTTTTTAGGGCCTGGGTTTAGTGGTAACAGGCACTCTGCCTGTATTTAACCTCACTGATGATGGTCAGTCTCACGGGAGCAGTGAATGGAAGGTATGTTCCTATTTTGCAAGAAGCTGCCACCAAAATCATATTGGGTGGTTGCTGTTATGTCCTCATCCCCTTTGCTTTGTACAACTGCTCCATAGAGAATCCACAGTATTCCTTGATCTTTAGTCAAGTAGCATCCTCAACTGAAAATCATCTTTTCCTGAAATTGGTTCTAAATTGTTATCAGATCTTCTTGATGTGATGGATGGATGGACAGACAATGAATAAGATGCTAAATAGATACAACAGCCTTTCCCGATGGGGCGCCTACCAGATATAACTGAGAATTCTGGGGATCATCTGTACTATGATCCCCAGAATTCTGTTATATCTGGTAGGCAGATGGAGGGCACCAGGTTGGAGAAGTCTGGCATCCCATGGAAGAGAATCTTCTAAAACTATAGCAGTATTATAGAGAGCAAGTAATGATGTGTTAAAAATACACTTGGACCCAAATTAATTATGGGATATGTAAAACTAAGGCCTCATCAGGGATGGTCAACATGTGACTATGTTATCAGATGGCAATTCCTGTTTTTGTTTATCAATGTGTAAGACAAATAAGGCCCTTTCCTGAATATGAAGTCTATCCACTTGGTCCCTCATGCCCTGATCAGCTCTCATTTGGACTATTGCAACATGCTGTACATGGAGCTACCCTTGAAAAGTATCCAGAAGCTTCACCTATTACAAAATGCAGCCACATGGGCAATTTTAGTCATCTAAATTTTAGTCATCTAAAGAAGGACACATTTCAGTTTGCTTCTGGCTTCAGTTCAAAGTGTTGGTTATGAACTATAAAACCCTTCCTATCATTGGACCAGGCTACCTACAAAGCCATTTTTGCCCCATTGGCCCATCCCACCCAGTCAGGCAAGGAAGGTATGTTTTAGACACCATCAGTTAAAGAACTCCAATTGGCAGGCCTACGAAGAGAACCTTCCCTGCTGTTGCCCCCACCCTGTGGAATATTCTCCCCCCCCCCAAGATGAGATGGCCCCCATTCTCCTATTCTTCCCAAAATGAGTCAAAACCTGGCTCTGCGGCCTCTCATGGGGAGCCCAAAGGAGCATGCAATAATAACAAATAATATTATTGCTAATTATATTAATGCAGCATCAACAAATGCAGTGGCTATATATTCTATCACCTTGTACTGCAAGGCGAACAAGTGCCACTAAGTAGATCACACATTTCTTTTTCTCCCCAGTGGGTAGATTCACAGCATGTCTACAGCAATCTGTCTCATCTGCCTTATGCTCCTACATCTCTACTTGTTTAGATTTATTAGCAGCAATAGATCTGCCATGGGATTCTATGTCAGCTTGCTTTTAAGCAGGCAATGATCTGTTTCCCAACTAGGTAAGTGACAAGGCCAAAGACCAAGCCATTTATTCTCCAGGGAGCCTGGTTATGGCCTCATAAAGCAGCATGGCAGCTCCATTGAAATGAGCATCCCATGCTGCGCAATTTAGTCATTATACGGTGGCTTCTTACAGGTGTCTCTTTTAAGGGGGAAAAATTTGCTTTTCTTTAGAAGAACCCAATAAAGGCCGGCTATGCATTTTCATCAGTCATTGGAAAGAGCCTGGTTTCTCCAGTACTATGGTATGGCTGCCAGGATTAACATGTTTTATGCCATAACTCAGAAGACCTAAGTTCAAGATGTCCAGTCCTCTTGAAGCACGGTGCTGAGAATCAGATATTCCTTTTGAATTTGAGCTACAAACCGGGCCAAGCCTGGCTACTTATATCACTTAAAGGGCGAACAGTGCAAGTAAGAAATTCATTTCCAGGCTGCATTTTTCTCTGGCTCTGCCTTGCAAGCCTCTGATAGAATATTAATGAAGGATATTGATATTGGTAATTAGATATTTCCATCAACATTCATATAGGAAAGGACTGCAACAATCTTCCCCAGCTTTTTCAGGCATATAGTATTCCAGACCTCTTTCTTTTTTCCACAATGTAACCTTAAAAGAGAGGGAATAAAATATAAATGTATTTATAACTGCTGTAAACATTGGAATCCATTTCTTTATCTTATCTCTTTCTTTTCTATCTTTTCTTTTATTTCTGCCTTTACTTATCACTTTTCTTTCACCTCTTTTACTTTTCTTTTCTTTAAATTTATGTTGTTTCTATTCCGCAAAAAAATATTCACTAAAATTAATTTTTAAAAGGATCTATCACCTTCTTCACTTCATACACATAATGGAATTTTTAATTTTAATGTTTTAGTTTAGTATTGTATCAAGAATTTGAAATAACCAGCATACATAATAACAAGGGAAAGGTGCCAATCAACAGCTGATAATTCCATAATCAATTATTTTGAGAGCAGGATCTTCACTAGTATTGTTGGAAAAGTAAGCCAATTTATATACATAGTCCAAGAGAGATTTCATCCAGACTAGTGCAGAGCAACAGTAGTTGTGATAACTTAGCCATAACAACCATCCTATATTATTCTAAATGGAATGGAAAAGATGTAAACCAGGGGTCTTCAAACTTGACAGCTTTAAGACTTGTGGACTTCAACTCCCAGAATTCCTCCTCCAGTCATGTTAGCTGAGGAATTCTGGGAGTTGAAATCCACAAGTCTTAAACTAGCCGAGTTTGAAGACCCTTGATGTAAATCATAGAGCCAAAATGCACCACTTCTTCAGTTTGACCACAGCACAAAAGGCAATGAATTTCCTTATTTCTGTATGAAGCTGACCAAAAATATAGTACATCTGCACTTTGGAGAGGTGTGGGAGCAGGGAATGTTGCCACTAGCCTTCTTTTATTATTCTTTTACAATTTCCTTTCACCGCTTCATAGTGCTTTTACAGCCCTAAGTAGTTTACAGAATCAGCATATTGCCTTCCAAAATCTGGGCCCTCATTTTAGCGACCTTGGAAGGATGGAAGGCTGAGTCAACCTTGAGCTGGTCAAGATTGAACTCCTGGCTATGGGCAGAGTTAACCTGCAATACTGCTTTCTAACAACTGCACCACCATGACTCCTTACAACAAATACGAGAAAGCTCATTCATGGAGGTGCAGATATGGTTGATATATCCCAGGCTTCACTTTGGTGCTCTGTGTCCTCCAACTCTCCATTCAGCATTAAAACTGACAGGCACTCCTATTGTGATATTTTACACTTTCTCTTGCTATAAGAAGGGGTTTTGGAAATTTATTCTTTCACAGCTTACAGCTCACCTTGCATCCAGCCCCCTTCAGGAAATTAACACATCTTCTCCCAAATATTAGAGAAAAATTCATCTTGTGAAAACATGTTGATCTTTCCATTCATTTCTCATGTATAATTACATACTGTCTACCTATCATTTTTGAACAGTTCAATTGTAAAATGTAAAAGTATATGAGCTCTATACTAACTAAATCAATAAATTCTGTGGAGGAAGTAGGCATGGCATACTCTATCCTCTTTCTCCAAATCAGTGACCTCCAGGTAAATTAAAACTGCTGGAATTCCCTGTCAGGACTGCTCAAAGAGTGGTGAGGGTTACCTTGGACATAAACAGTAGAAATCAATAGAGTCTACATCCCGACTTGCCCAATTTCAAATAACAGAATAATGAATGATGTAATGAATGAAACTGTCATTGTTATTTATATATTTTCAGAACCAGCTCATCCTGGGTGTTGTGGGGATTGATGTGGCTCTAAATGATATCAAGAAGCTGACACCACGATACAATGTGAGTAGGGAAGATGTTGTCTCCCTCAAACTCTGTTATTTAAAAAAGCAAGCGGGATAGGAAGAGAGGTGTTAGTTTTCCTAGGAGTGCCCTCCTTAAATTCTCTACTTTACCCCCAAACCACCTTTCATCTTTTTGAGGATGATCACTGAGGCAAACTGAAATCTTCTCCTTTAATTTAGAAAATGTGATGGACCTTTATTCTCTGCTAGGGTTGGGTATTGGACAAGCAGGAGGTGGGTGACACAGTATCATGGTAAAGGAGCTTTGATGCAACTCCATTCTGTCTTTTTGAGATGTAATCTGTTTCTCTTCAGGAGGATTTTCCTTTGTTTTTTGTCTTTCCATCCAGTTGGGGGCTAATGGCTATGTATTTGCTATTGACTTGAATGGATATGTATTGCTACATCCAAACCTGCGACCTCTGGTAAGGACAAGTTTGTGCATACTGAATGCATATTCAAAATCATTGCAAAACAAAATTGTAGTCGTTTACTCCATCGTGTTAGCAGCAACCATAAAATAGACAATTTTTGCTCTTTCTCCATTTTTTTTATCATGATGAGCTCTTCCATTTTTCCCCCCCAAACTGACTGCAATAAGTTTGTCCTCTTTCATTTTTCCTGGAAAGATATTCTTGCTATTATGTGGATACTGAATATGTCTGTCCAAAGGTGAGTATCTCATACTGCCTGAATAGGAATTAATGAGTTGGGTGGAAATGTTAATGGTGGCAATTTGCCATTAGACTGAAAGCGTATGCAAACAGCTGTCACAATCAAGGGCACCACTCACACTTTAGCCACCTCCGAGTCACAGATTGATCACCATATGCCACCATCTGGCCAGAAAGTGAGCTTGACAATTGAAAATATCAGTATTCCAGTTCTGTAGGATGTATAGTTGCATATACTTATTATTGACTAATAATCAAAGCTTGGCACATATATTATATGTGGAATAAATTCTATTGCCCGAAACTTTTTAATGAATTAAGCATCATATTCTTTCCCTTCGCTGTGACTTTGTGAACTCTCTCTTCATCCCTTCTTTTTCTTTCATTTTTTTGCTCCTTTGATGTTCATTCCTTTACATTCCTAGATCCTTGGGTTTCAACTTCCTGCAGGACTTTTTTTTTCTCTAATCTAGTCAGGTGTGAAGCTTTTCTTCCAGAAAATTCATCTTTCCCTATGTCCACAATAGTAGAACAGACTTGCAAAGCCTTTCTCTAACCAGAGACGGCCAACAAAACACTTTTATTTGGTTGTATTTGCAACCATTGGGAGGTTTTCATGCAACCTTGAAATCCACATATCATTGTCACCAAATCTGACAGCACAGTTTACTGCAAAAATTTAAAAAAGAAACAGTGGTGAATTTTTGCTTTTCACACTTTAAATCCTTTTACGAGGCTTAACAGTTTCAGCACTTTAAAGTTTGTCAGCTTTCTTGGTTTATTGCTTAGCTACTTTCAAGGTGGGGGCTGGTTAGAGGGATATAGTTGTATTTAAAATATTTGCTTTGGCTCTTTTGATTTAGCTGTGTTCTTCTTGGGAGCCTCGCCCAATCATTTTGGCATAGCCCCCTGCATAAAGACAAAGTATAGTGTCATTGACTCAAAAAAAGATTTAACTATTACATGCATTATAATGTCTATGAGCGTAATAACTGGTGAGAGATTTTCAATGTTTACATTAGATTTGCAGCCAAATATTTAACTAATTACATTAACATCAAAATATATAATTTATCCTTTTAAAAAAGTGGGATTTTGAGGCTATAATCTTATGGATACTTCCCAGGGACTGAGCTCAGTTTGGCTCTGCTGGATTAAATGTGAAGATATACATAAGATTGCATGATGATAGTATTTCCCTCAGCTAGTTGTCCCCTGAACACATTTGCTCATGGGTGTCAAATACAAGGTAGCCACCACAGCGTATGCTAAATATGGCAAATCTTGAAGGAGTAGTTACATGTTGCAGGTAAACACACAGAGAGGACCTGCTTAATTTCCTCAGCAACAAAGTGAGAAAAGATAGCCAATTTGAGAATATACATAAGACAAAAAACAGCACAATATCTGCTTATCAACTAAGCCATAGCAGAATTATGTTGTTTAACTGGATTAGAAAACATAGAAGCCATCTCTGATTATGGAATCTTTGGTTCAAGTTCCATAATATGAATTTAATGTATAAATGACAAGAGCTACTGAACCTTCAATTAGTCATTCCCTTTGTCTTTATAGACATGGTTGTTCTAACTTAGTGGCATTGATGATGACTAAGGATGTTGGGCAGTGGGAAATTCAGATATTTGGGATTTAAATAATTGTTATGGCTGTAGGGTAGGATTTATTTACTGTGGGCAAAAATGCTCATTGCTTAAAGTGGAAGAGAAAATATGTTTCTGAGAGTCACAAAGCACCTATTGACTCATCTTGACAATATAATATATGTATTTCTCTTTCTTTCTTAGCAAGTATAGGAAAGAATTAACTAAACCTCCTTAATGAGATATTACTTGTTCAGGGGTATTAACCAAAAGAAAAGGAGTGGATGAAAGCCTTGGGCTTATTTATCTCAGGAGAAGTTCTGCATTCATCAGAATGGAGCAAAAAGAACAGGCTTCTAGCTCAAATACTAGTCAGATAAATCTGTCATTGAAAGGGCAGCCAGAAATTAAGGAATTGGAAAATGGCATTGATCAGAATGAGATACATTTCATTTGCAGAAATTTCCAGCTCAGTTTATCAGCCTTACTAATAGGCAGATGTGGCAGAGATGGACAGAAACCATAACAATTTATTTAGTCACTTCACTGTGACTCTGATCAATAACAGTTCAAATTACTCAGCATGGTAAAATCACCCAATGAACAGCCCAATTCCTTATGTTTTGTGTGTGTGGGGGTGTCTGGTTTAAATCCAAACAGCTTTTAATAGAAACGCCTTGTTTTAAGTAGTATCTTATTCTTTCAACTCGAGATAGAAGACATTATTTTGGCATATGAGTAGAATATATCTTTCCAGACAGTTGAGAATTTAACTAGTTTTGAGTGCTCCCAAATAACAATGACAAGCTCTTATTTTATTTATTAATTAATTAATTGATCCAGTGGCATTCAGACTTACACTTGATGGTGTAGAGATTGAAAAGTGACTAGTAAAATTTTATCCTGGTAAATAATGTGGTAGAACTCTATCCTAATATCCACTGTTGATGTCCTGTTTCATTTTTGCATTATTCCTACTTAGAAATCAGATTAGAATCAGAATATTTGGTACACTGAAACTTGGTTTGGAGCTTTCAAAGCAATAAAAGCAGTTTTTTCTTTGACATCTTGGTATTAAGTGCTATGTTAATATCTTTAATTCTTTTTGACAATTTTTTTGTTATCTCTGTTCACTGATCATTTTCATTTATTCTAGGGCGTTTTACTTCCACCACATATCACATCTAACACACTCCACAACTTTCAATTCCAATTTGTATATAAGATTCTATAAATCAATCTGTTCACTTTATCATATGCTTTTTATAAATCAATAAAAGTATAATATAATGTCTCATATAATTCATGCATTTCTTAGTGACCTGCTGAAGAGTCAAATTGGTTCCTTTATCTTACCTATATTGTTGATATATTGTTTTAAAGTAAGGATACCTTGCCTTGTCTCTGAATCAATTTGAAGTGTCTTACAGAAAAATAATTAATTTTACAACTACAGCATAAAGTTACAGTTCCCCCTACATCTAACCCTGAGATTCTTGTGTGTATATGGAAAAGTTATATTTACTCCCTACATATGCACTTTGTAGAAAATGTTTCAGTTGTGAATTGTCAACATCTCTCATTACTGAACATCATAATTTATAACAGCATTTGTACTATGTATACTCTAGGCCTGCCTTAGGCATGAAATTAGCTGAGTAATCTTGGGCCAGTCACTCTCTCAGCCCTAGGAAGGGGGCAATGGCAATCCACTTCTGAAAAACCTTGCCAAAAAACCTGCAGGGACTTATTCTGGCAGTCGCTAAGAGTCAACTTTGCATAGTGAGATGGGTGGCATATAAATTTAATAAATAAACAAACACTGACTTGACGGCAAAAATCTGTCAAGGCATAGAACAAGGATTGTTATGACACTCTGAAGATGAACAGGATGATAGTCTTGAATTCTCATCTCATTCATACTACCCATTACTTACTACTTTGGGGTTATTCTTTCAGATCATCAATTTTCAAGAAGCTGTAACCCTGGATTTCCTTGATGCTGAACTAGAGGATGAGAACAAAGAAAGGGTAAGCGATAACGATAGATCAGCTCTGCTTTATCTGAGGCAAATGCATACCCACAATAATTATATATTTATATATCATATGTATTAACATTTATATAATCTTTCTATCAAAGTAGCCTAAAACAACCCAAAAAACAAAATTATAAGTGCTCCAAAAACTATAAAAAATTACTTTTTAAAAAATCAAAAAAGATTCTTAATGGCGTTTGTAGCAATTTTTTCTCAATGCAGAATAGTAAGATTCTACAATTTTTACTTTTACAAATCTGGGCATGAGATTTTTCCTTTGGCAAACTTAGTGCTAGGATTTTTGTAGTGCTTGTGATGGCAACTTGGAATAATTTCTTCATGTATACAGGAAGTCCTCGACTTACAACAGTTCATTTAGTGACCATTCAAAATTACAACAGCACTTAAAAGAGTGACTTATGACCGTTTTTCCCCTTACTGTTGCAGGCCACGTGATCAAAATGCAGACACTTGGATACTGACTCATATTTATGATGGTTTCAGTGTCCCAGGGTCATGTGATCAGATTATTCAACCTTCTGACAAGTGGAGTCAATGGGAAAGTCAGATTCACTTAACAACCATGTTACTAGTTTAACAACTACAGTGATTCATTTAACAATCATGGCAAGAAAGTTTGTAAAATGGGGCCAAATTCACTTAAGAAATGTTTCCCTTAGCAACAGAAATGTTGGGCTCAATTGAGGTCATAAGTCAAAGATTACCTGTACTTGCATAACTATTTCTTATATTTCTATATAGTAAATTGCGTATGGGTGTGTATGTGCATTTATACCATAGTATGAATCATGCACAAATGCAAATCCTATCCTTTTAAGAGATTTTTTTGGGATTTGAACAGAAGAGTTTAAAAAAGGTAAGTGCTACCCCTGATATGTATCCCGACCCAACTTCACAGCATTTTCTGTTCTCCCATCTTTAGATTCGCCGAAGCATGATAGATGGAAATAAAGATCAACAATATATTAAGACTCTGATAAAATCCCTTGATGAGGTAAATATTTGAGTCTGAGCTGCCAGATTTCAAAAAGAGTGGTCCTTTATTGGAACATACCAGGAGCTGGGAACCAGGGGTATAAAAACTTTGTCATGAAAATACATGAAAATGCCTTCCGTGGAATTAAATCATTATTTCATTTGGCCATGTCTCTTAAGACCTGCTTTGTTCCCACACCTGGTGTTAAGGTATCTGTGGAGACCCTGTTGAGTCTTTTATGAATATTGGGAGTTCTGTTTTAGTCTGGATAGTCATCAGTTTTTTTAACTTATGTATTACACATGTTGTAAACTTCGCAGAGTCTTTCTAGATTTGGCCAGTTGTAACATTAAAATGCATTGTAAGTAGGACCAGCTCAAAAGACTTTGAGCTCTTCAATACAACAACTAGATTAGTAGTTGAGATTGGTTAGATTAACTGGAATATATGCTTCACTAGTTATTTAACTTTATTGTGATATACATTGGTTTATTGACCATCTTTATTTGATAAAGAATGAAATGTGGCCAAAAATCTTTGAAATTAGCTAATGTTCTTCATAAATGTAATGAATAATATTTAGTCACTCATTCGTTTTGAATCTACAGAGGTATGTTGATAAAGTTCATAGAACCTACACTTGGGCACCTATCAAAAGCACAAACTACAGGTAAGGAAGTAGCCAGGAAAAACACTACTCCATCAGTGATGGTTAAAAGAATATTAGGAAAAATAATCCTAAGAGAGTTTTTTAGAAGATAATGCAATTCTGTTGATTGAGAAAAGACACCAGAAATTCAATTTCTATTTCTCTCTCTATTTCTTTCTTTTTCTCCCTCCCTCTCTCTCTCTGTCTCTCTGTCTGTCTGTCCCCCCCCCTCTCTCTCTCCTGTGTTCTTCATAATTTTATCTAATTTTTCAAAGGTTTACTGATTGGCCATAAAGTCTTGATTTAAACAGATAACTTTTTAGCAGGTGGTAGCATTTAGCCAGTCTTCTTTAGTTTGGAAAACTAAATATGGCTGGTTCTGGTGAGTACTTGGGAGGTGATCCCCTTAGGAAACCAGTATATAAGCAGAAGAAAACAATTGTAAACTATATTTTCCTAAAGAAAACTGCGCAGAGATGTCCATATAAGTCATCGGAAGTCGGTCTAAATTGAAATCAACTGTACTAAGGTTGATAGCCAATATTTGCCAAAGTGATATAATGGCTTGATCTTTTAAGTTATTTTGAAATTCTATATTTTTCACTGAACAATAGGTTTAGAATTCAGTAGTAGTCTGTTAAAGTATTTTTGACATCATTCCTTTGAAAAGGAATGGTTGGGTCGAACACACCACACTAGGAACAATTCTGGACTGGTACAACAACTAGTCAGCATCAAACAGTGTAACAAATGTGGTCTTTGGTAGTTATTGAGTAAGTGCTTAGGTGGAAGGGAGAGCTGACCTTTGACATTTTTTGACACTTCTGCTCTAGAGATTATGGTATCATTCAGCTATCGCTGTGGAAATAAAAAGCCTCTCTTCTTTAATGCTATGTCAGCACAGCCATCGCTGGTTGATGCCACAAATGGCTAATGCTGAAAATATACAGTGCCAGATGTTCTTTGTGGATCTATTCATTTATATTATTATCTGTACCCTTAGGTCTTGAAAATAAAATCTGGAAGAAGCGTCCATTGATTTTTTTTCTAAAAAAAAAAAGCACAACACTTTTCCAATGTATATATCTTCTCACTGTAATGTAATAAGAGGGAGCTGCCTATTATAATATCAAGATTATGTTTGCAGTCTGCTACTAGAATCTCTTTAAGTAAGACTGCCATCTAGTGTATTGTTGTTTATTGCAAATATACATACGCCTCTGAAATTTTCTAGGAAAACCAATTTATCACTTGATAGCTCAACAAATACCCAGTTATTTCTAATCCAGCTATCTGAGAACCATGCATAGAATAAGAAAAACTTTATGTCTGCCATGAATTTGTGTTTATTTGGATGAATTCTTGACATGAAATGGCAAACTGACTCTCCTGGGAAAGACATTATAAGCATAACTTCCTCAAATCCTCACTTCTACTTCCAACAAGGGTCCTTTAAAGATACTGGTTTTATTTTTACCTGTATTTCATTCCTGGAAAAGACAGGCCATTCTGAGATTCACTCTTGTATAACATCAGTTCATTAAACATTCCTTGGACAATTTGCAACATCCAACACTTTCATTCAAGTCTTAAGGCAGGTGTCCCCAATCCTGTTCCTTCCAGATATATTAGTCTTCAAATCTGAAAGTCACATCTAAGCCAATTTGTTGCCTTAAATCTTCAATTACTGTCTTCTTTTCAGACTCTTTTCATCACCAATGCAGCTGCTTTGGTAACACTGTAATTTCCCTCTTTTCCTTTTCCAGCTTAGGTCTGGTCTTACCGAATTACAGCAGATCTTACATCCAAGCTAATCTAAGTGACCAGATTCTCCAGGTGAAGTGTAAGTATATGTTTTTTCTTTTCCTCCTGTCCTTTCACATGCCCTTTGACCCTAAACCCACCAGCTAGCTTAAGGATGATTTACAAGAGAAAGCAAAATGCCTAAATGTTAACACTTTTAAAAATGTATCCAATTAAAAACAAATTCCTACCCAGAGAAGAAAAGAAAGTTTCATTTTATTTATGAAAGAATAATGCAGGCTTCCCAGAGAAAAAAAGATTTACCAGATCCCTTGCAATGAACTTTTAAAAACATCCAGGGGAGATGAGGTTGAGTTGTTGCTTTATATGCTTTTTATGTGGTAGATTATAATAGCAGCTGGTTAATTTGAAAACTGGGAAATTTTGCATGTTTCTTTCTGTTTTGTTTAAATTTGTTTTAAGCCATCCTTATTTTTATTTAAAGTTTGAATTTCTTTGCTTGTTTTCTCACTAATTTACAATTAATCTCTGTACTTGTGTGTTTGCTTCCCCTTGTGTGTGATCCTGGGCTCTGCCCTCATATCAAAGGGTGTGAGGAGCTTCCAAGGGAGTTTTTAACATCCTGTTCTGAGTGATTCTGCCTTTTTCTATCTGTGTCTGTCCCTGTGTCTCTGTAATTCCTCTTCTTTCTCATCTATCTCTCTCCCTTCTCCCACCTTTTGTACTCCATACTCATGCTATGTTACTTAAAATTTCCACCTTCAGGGAGGTTTAAAGGGATGTTATTCCTTAGAATGCGTGCTAAAGTACAACATATTGAAGATTCGCTTATGCAAATAGGTTCCAAAATACTGTACAAGTAGTCCTTGACTTACAACCACAATTGGGAGTAGAATTTCCATTTCCATTTGGTAAGTGAGTCATGTCCAATTTTATGATCCTTTTTTGCCATGATTGTTAAAGCAAAACATTGCAGTTATGAAGTGAATCACGAAGTGATTAAGTAAATCCGGCTTCCCCCATTGACTTTACTTGATGGAAGTTAGCGTGAAGATAGCAAATGGCAACTACATGACGCCAGGATGTAGCAACCATTGTAAGTACATGCTGATTGCCAAGCATCCAAATTTTGATCACATGATTGTAGGGATGCTGTATTGGTTATAAGTGTATGAAGACCAACCAGAAGTCACTTTTTAAATGCCATTGTAACTTCAGTCACTAAACAAATGGTTGTAAGTTAAGGACTACCTGTATATAGGCTGTTCTGACCAAGACTGGATAGAACTATCAATCACAGAACTGTCTTGCTCCTAAATGGACTGATCCAGCCCTGGAACACATCATTCCAAGTGCTCTGGACATAGTATATAATATTAATCAGGACCACACCATGTGTTTCTTGAAATAGTTAAAAAAATGGATGGTTTTGCATATCTCTAGTCTGGACGCTGCCCCAACTTGCTGACTTTTAGTTAAATTAATTTTAACCCCAGTTGCAGTCCTATTCCAATTTACTTGGGAATATAGAAAATCCTTTCAATAAGAATTTCTTTAGAAAAAACTATGACACTAAGAAAAAATAATGTGAATCATCTTTCTCCTGCTATTTAAGCTAACACTTCTCTATGCAAAGAAAAAATAAAGGTCATTTAGTTTTAAGTTGGGCTGCTTAAGGGGCTCCTACAAAGACAAGGGGGTCAAACTATTTTCTAAAGCACTAAAAGGCAGGACAAGAAACAATGATTGGAAATTAACCAAGGAGAGAAGAAATCTAGAACTAACGAGAAATTTCCTAATGGTGAGAACAATCAACCAATGGAAGAGCTTGCCTTCAGAAGTTGTGGGTACTCCCTCACTGGAGGCTTTCAAAAAGAGACTGGACAACCATTTGTCTGAAGTGGTATAGGGTCTCCTGATCAAGCAGGGGATTGGACTAGAAGACCTCCAAGGTCCCTTCCAACTCTATTGTTTTATGTTCTATGCTTCCAATGTTTTGTAGGAGCATTTGGTGCAGTATTCACAAATGACTGCTTTGAAAAAAAAATTGCCATCCCATACCTTCTAGGTGAAAAGTTATGTTATAAAAAAGAATTATAGCAAAGCCTCTTCCCTAGCATGGAAACTTTGTACAAGGGAAGTGTCTTCAAATAGACAACTCTCTGGTATAAACTGATAGGAGCTTTTGGAAGGATTATAGCAGCAAATGTAAATAAGAATCAGATGAGGTCTCAGGTCCCATCTCAAGCCAAGAGATGATACTTTCCAAAGAGCATTTACTGGGAACAAGCATCTCTCTTTAACACCTAGGACAGAGTTGCTCTGTGCTCTTAAAGGATCCTGCTCTGGTGTAATGTTATATAGGAATGGCCTTGGGAGACAGAAGAGATGTCGTTCCACCCGCACCCACCCCCAGTCAGATAAGGGTCAGATAAGAGAAATCATAGCTGATAGCTGCTTATTGAGTGGAGAACGAGGTGGAGAATGAGGCTCAGAAAGGACCCACCTCTAAGTTCTCAGGCTACAAAGGAAGCTTGCGAGATTGAAGTCAGCCCTCCCAAGTAGAACATTCAGAAACATGGCCAGAGGAGCTAACTGTACTTTATTGTAAGATTAGATCAACAGGATCTTGCAAGTCTAAAAGTACAAATCTTCCATCATCTCCTTCACAACCTGAAAGCTTGGAGAGACGTTCCTTCTGAGCCTTCCATTATCTGACTCCTAGTTGACTCTTACCTTCCTCTTATCTGACAGCTCCCATCTTCGCCCTGTCTCCCAACATTGTTCCCAAATACCATTACATCTGCTGGCCACCTCTGCCTTTGTATGTTTTCTCTCTCTCTCTCAAAGGAGACCTTAGGTTGCTACACATTATACAGCTAGTCCGCGACTTACTATCACAACTGAGCCCAACGTTTCCATTGCTAAGCAAGACGTTAAGTGAGTTTTGCCCCATTGTACGGCCTTTCTTGATGCAGTTGTTAAGTGTTAAGTGAATCACTGCAGCTGTTAAGTTAGAAACAGGGCTATTAAGTGACTCTGGCTTCCCCGATTGCTTATCAGAAGCTCTCACCTGATCACCTGATCCCAGGACATTGCAATCTTCATCAAAATGAACCAGTTGCCCAAATGGCTGGATTTTGATCACGTGATCATGGAGATGCCGCGATGACCATAAGTGTAAAATACGGTCATAAGTCACTTATTTCAGTGCCATTGTAACTTCAAAGAGTCACTAAACAAGTGGTTGTAAGTCGAGGACTACCTGTAGTTGACATTACCACTTGGGTACTTGGTTTTGCTAAGTAGCACCATATCAGGCTCTGGCTTTCAAGTTTCTGAAACCAACAAATTAGTAGTTAAAATTCAATCATGAAATTAGAGGAAGAGTTTTCTAATTACCCTCACCAGACTAGGTTGGCAGGATTTATGCTTTCTAGGTTCCTTTACCAATTAGCAATAGCAATAGCACTTAGACTTATATACTGCTTCACAGTGCTTTACAGCCCTCTCTAAGCAGCTTACAGGGTCAGCATATTTCCCCCCAACAATCTGGATCCTCATTTTACCGACATCAGAAGGATGGAAGGTTGACTCAATCTTGAGCCGGTGAGACTCAAAATGCCGAACTGCTGGTAGCCAGCAGTCACAGAAGTAGCTTGTAGTACTGCATTCTAACTACAGCATCACCACGGCTCTTCATTAAAAACCAACCTGAAATAATACAACCTGGATTTGGTCCTCAATCTCCCTGATTCTAACTGTAGCTACCTTATTTAGTGTCCACCTAACTTAATATTGTCATTGTAGTGCCTGGCAAAAGCTCTGCCAAATTTCAGGCAGAAGCCATTTCCAGTCCTGTCTGAAAATTGTACCTAGTGTCTTTTGCACATGCGCAAGTATGTGCTTTCTGCTGTAAAGCTCCAAGCTCTCTCCTAAATGTCACTTTAATGCATAGATCTTTCTCTTCAACAATTTCTGTCACCGTTGGGACTATGTTCTCTCATCAGGAAATTACATGTGTTGTTCGGGCAGGTTTTTTTTGTTTTTTTAAAATTGGTCATGTTTCATAAACTATGTAATTTCCCCTGTGCACTATAATGTCAGGCATGGTAAAGACTTCGAGCTTCCTTTGCAGAATAATAACATAAATATAATATAATAAAAGAAAATAATTGCTTTAAAAAGAAAAGAAAGCTTTTCTGCCACATAGGGTTGATTCCAAGCTCCTGTCCTATTTTTGCCTTTCACTGAGAATGGCCACAGCTTACCCTTTTGCCAGATGAGCTCAGGCCTGGTCCACTGCCCTGAATTTCTCTCCCTTCGTTTCCTCTCCTTCTGTCTCAATCTCTGTGTGTGTCTTTTGTTAATCTTGAATTTTGCATGGTCTGCTAACTCAGTAAGAACATTTCTAAATCAAGACTGTTGCAAACTGTTTGCTACTGAATTCCATTTTTATGTTGGTTATATAATATATATCTATAGATCGAGTTATATCTATACATTTTTTATTATTTTCTTACTGTGGCCTTTTGATTGGTACTTTTATTACTATTATTATTATTATTATTATTATTTTGGCTTATTTCTTTTTCATGTCGTTTTTTGCAAGAGGTTTCCTTTTGGTATGATTATGATACACAATATTTTTATTCAAACAGCAATTGAATAAAATATTGTTTGTACCCCCTTCCCCCTTTCCACCCAACCCCCTTTTTTGTTTTCTGTTTTTTGTTTGTTTTTCTTGCTTTCTCTCTCTGATGGATTCACACAGTACCAAGCAAATTGAAGGGCAAGTATTTTCAGTCTTAGACCACTCCCCTTCCACCACCCCCTTTTCCTCACCTGTCTCCAATAACCCCCACCCTCACTCCAGACCTTCACCACTCTCCCTTACCACCACCACCTGGCCTGCTTGCCCATTTCCTTGCCCGTTTGCCACGCCTAACCTTGCGAATCACCACCAAACTTCCCCTCTCCTTTCCCCTCCTGCCCCCTCCCCTTATCCTCTTTCACTCTTTATTTGGAAGCAACATGTCTTGTTATGTTCATAATAGCTTCACCACTACTGATCTCCCCACTCCTACCCTGTGCATTGCTCAGAGATTCAATCCGGTATCGTTAAAGATGAGCCAATTTCATATGGAACTGTTATGTTTTGAATTCAATTAAGGTTTTTGTAGCTAGTTTAAAATTCCTGCTCTTCTTCCTCCCCTGCAAAAATACCTCTTCCACCCTTTCTGCTTTTTCCTCTCCCCTGCCTCACACCTTTCCTACAAATTTTCTTACCCTGTCCTTGTTCCTATGCTTACCTTTCTCTTCAAGACAACTCAACCTGAATGGAACAGGGCTGTGCAGAAACCTCAGAAAGGTTCAGAAAGGTTTGGAAACAGAGACCAATATCACTTTCTCAAGAAAACCTTTAAGCTCCTCCAAAGGGAGAGGAGCCAGAAGCAGAACATCTCGAGACGAGTCCACATTGCTCACAGGCCAGAATTTTTGAAGCCAAAGTACCATAAATCCCCACAATGGGCCTCATCATCATTAGCAGAAATCTTCAAAAGATATTTCTGCTATTTATTATCTCCAACTTATTATCTTTATTCTTTTACTTTATTATCACAAACTATTGTCACAATCAAAGATGGGATGTAGTCGAAAGATTGGGTGTGAACATTCAGTCTACTCAGTTCTCCTCCTACTCATAAAATTATTGAGGCAATGGTTTCAAAACTCATAGGATGGATCGTTGTAAATGCGCTGGCCTCCTCCTTTTCTTGTACATCAAACATTGCAATAGCACTTTAGTTTAAATACTGACTAGAGGTTGCATATAGTACTGTATATAGCACTTAGCATTAGCACATAGACCGCTTTGCAGAATTTTCTAAGAGGTTTACAAATGTCAGCATATTGCCCCCCAAAATTTGGGTCCTCATTTTACTGACCTTGGAAGGATGGAAGGCTGAGTCAACCTTGAGATGGTCAAGATCGAACTCCAGGCTGTGGGAAGAGTTTGCCTGTAATACTGCATACTAACCACTGCGCCACCATGGCTCTTATATACATGTATCTGATTTAAAAGAGAGAGAGAGAGAGAGAGAGGTGTTATATTTTATAAAATAACTAATTTAACTAATATACTTTACATATTAAGGGCCTCTGTTATGAAAAGAGTGTATTATAGAAGTTGTACCTATAGAACCAGCTGTGACAGGAGAAGAAGGGGGAGTGAATTTTTAATGCCCATTCAGTAGCAAAAGCAAAACTATGAGGTGAGGAATATAGCAGCATTTAACAATCTATTTTATACGAAAACAATGTTTGGAACATTTATTTCATCAAAGTAAAGAAATAAAAGGAGTAAAATATTGCACATTTTTGGTTACTTCCATAATTCAAGATCTCCATGGTCGGTACCCATATAAAAGTGAGATGTATGGCTTGAAATGGCATTTAATTAACACGAAATGCCGGAAAGGCCCAAAGGGATGCTTCTTATTAGACTGTGACCAGTTCCATACAAAAAGACACGAAGCTGAAATGCCTTGCAATAAATATACGGTTCTCATTTGACTGAAATTTCCCCTAGATACAAGCACACCTACAATCATGAGTGAAATTTCCTAGGTTCTATTAGGAATTAGCTTATAGTTTTGCAGAATTTCATGAGCTTAAGCAAGAGTCAGATCTATGGAAGTTCAGCACACTGGTTGGAAATTCTAAGAGCTGTTAACTCCTAATAAAGCTGGATAGTGCTCATATTGGGAAGCCCAGCTTAAGTACTTGGCAGAGGAAATTGTGCAGGTAGATAGGAAAGATACATCATGCAAAAAGAAACTGAGAAGAGACCCAGTCAAAATACACAGCTGCAGACTGCCACACTAAGACATTATCAGTGACTAGATCTCAAGCACAAGAATCCTCAGCCCTGTTCTATCAGCAATGAGCTGCCTGCTCCTGACCCTGTATTGGCAATGCTGATGAAAATAATTACTTAGTGTTTTGTATTCCTTTCCTCTTCCTCCTTTCATTGGCTTGTTTCCAGACCCTGCCTTATAGTCCTGTTCGAAAACAGCAGTCCAACCTATGGCTGTGCTGCCCTCACAAAGGGCCACATACATCTTGCAATGCATTGTGGGAGACATGGGGGGGAAGGGTTTTGAGGGTTTCACAGTCCATCTGTTTATACTGATAGATTGTGAAGTGCATTTTGTAGCTAATTGAAAAATACAAGTCTGGTGAACTTGATTGATCCAATATGAAAAGTGAATAGTTATCTTTTGGGGGAAAGCCTGCAACAGCTATCCCTCCCTACTTTTTTTTTCTTTCTTTCTTTCTTTCTTTCTTTCTTTCTTTCTTTCTTTCTTTCTTTCTTTCTTTCTTTCTTTCTTTCTTTCTTTCTTTCTTTCTTTCTTTCTTCCTTCCTTCCTTCCTTCCTTCCTTCCTTCCTTCCTTCCTTCCTTCCTTCCTTCCTTCTTTCTTTCTTTCTTTCTTTCTTTCTTTCTTTCTTTCTTTCTTTCTTTCTTTCTTTCTTTCTTTCTTCTCCAGACCAAAAGAGATTTAGAAGCTGATGGAGACTTAAAATACTGTATCTAGAAGGTAGATATAAAATATGCAATTAAATTTGGGTAGAATTCCTCACCCAGAACCTATTAATATATTAAAGGTAAGCTGCCTTTATATGCATCACAGGAGACAAGGCTGTCAAGTTCACACATTTTGGCTCTATACAGTAGTGTGTAAGCATGAAGGATGTAAGTAACCATGCTTACACCTGCAAAGAACTATCCTGAATTGTGGCGGGGTCTCCTGCAATTCCATGTATGGCTCTGAAGAAGAGCCAAGCTCAACTCCAAACTTCAACTCCATCAGAAGCCTCAGCCTGTGCTCTTTTCTTGCTCTTCAGCGTAAATGATACAAAACCATTCAGTTCTTTTCATGCATTTCAGACCGTTGTTGACTATTGGCTATTGTTTAGTCTGGTATAGAAAGACCTGTTGAAAGTAATGAAGATAATCTTAATGGAGATAGGCAAGATCCATTATTGTTAACCAGAGGGAAAACATCTTTAAGTCTACATCAAGCAGCAAATATGAGAAAGGCTCAGACAGACACCACCCATGAGTGTAAAGAGGAGGAGTACAGCACAATGAGATTTGCAAGATTGTTGTCAGCCCGTCCAGATAGACCAGCTCAGGAATCAACTCCCACAGGAAGCTAATACTACTTTTATTGATAATAGCTGTGCCAACAGATCCTTGCAAGCCTGATTATGCTGTACTTCCTCTCATACTTATGCGAATTAAAAGCTGTATGCAACACAAAAAATGATGGCATTCATCTTCTCATTCATTCGAGCCTTGTTTTTAGTGACTTATACAGACATACCAATGATCGATAAAAGAGAAAAGGTTGAAATTTACAAATGATTGCAAATATATTTCCTTTTTTTAGCGAACTGGTCTATGTTTCACGTTGGAAATATCACAATTATTTTCATTCTGGCCAAAGCAAGATCTTGCTCTTCTTTTGTGGTTATGACTATTAAGGACTATTGATTCCTTGCTTGACATGATTTTATATTCTTAGAAAATTTGGGGGAGAGGAGGGGTTGTTTTCATTTTTTAGTTAAGCCATTAATAAATTCTTCTGTGCAGTCAATTATATGTTTGCAGTCTTACTGCCAAGTCTAGAGTGTTAATTATTGCTAAATGTTGTGGCACCATAGGGTTTGTGATGAGAGTGCCAATGAGCCTGGCAGAGGTTGATGTTTGCAGATTGGATTGGCTAGAGAAGATAATGGTAGGATTTGTGAGGAGTTGATATTGACAAATTTCTTAGTCTTGATCTTAATGAATCAGCCTCGCAGTGATCCTTATTTTTTTAATATTATTACTTTTAGTACCAAAATAATCTAGATTAAAATATCACTCATATGATTAGGGGTGAATAGATGGAACTGTAATTTTCAATAAAGGAAATAATGAATCTATTCCATTTAAATAGTTTGTAGAATACTCTGTTCTGGAGCAATGTAAGGCTACTGAAAAGTATAAGGCTACATGATCCAAAATAATTGTTTCTTTGCTTAAAAAAGTATACTTCCTAAATATTAATTTTTCATTACTTTTAAAGAACGGCATGAATATTTTTTAAAAAAATAAATAAAGCAGAAGAGCAAACCATACCATGATTGTTTTCACTTTTCAGTCTGTTAGAAGCAGATTGGGAATTGTGTCTTTTTTTCTGAAACACTGAAAACAGTGAGTGAAAATCCCTGCCTTGTCCTGAACTTCTCGGGTCTTGCAGCAACAAAAGTTTCTTCACCCTCCCCTCAAAAGGGAAAAGGGGAAAGAAAAGAAAGCACAACAGCCAGATAATATCCAATTACAAATCTTCCATTTTTATTATTTGAAATATTATTGAATCCCAATACATGCCTATTTGATGCCTTCTTAAATGTTGGTTATGTAATGAGCTATCCAGAAAAAAGTTCAACTAAATTGTACCTGAGTTAAAATTATTATTTTTTATTGTATCAAGATTCCAAGAGAACTATTGCTTTAAGTTTATTCTCTAAAGAACCATAAAAGCGTAGAAAAGTGTCCGGATTGAAGCTATCAGTAAATCTGATCAAGTAGAAAATTGACTGCACTGTTTTGGTTGGATCATATTTTTTTGGATTTATTTCAGTCTAAATCTTGGACAGAATCAAGAGAGAATCAGTGAGTTATTGATGTTCATTCTCCATCAATAACCATTGACAGCAGTAACAATGGTATAGTTCTGAACCACTTTTCTAGATTAAAAGCTGAATAATTTGCTATGCATTGCTATTTTTTCCCTATCTCACAAATTGGTTTCAGAAATGGTCCTGGCAATCATTTTCTGTGAAAATTGGCCAAGGAGATTCCACAGGATTTCATTTTGCTTACCATACTTGTTAAGAATTACATGAGTGCTGCACAAGGTAATTCTAGGATTTGAAGCACAGTATCAGCATTGTGATGATTGCACTCAGTTCTGTTTTCTCATGGCATCGTTTATAGCACAAGCTTCCATCAATTATCCCTAGAGGCCAGGAATGAAACGGATGAAGATTATACATAATTCAATGCAAAATGGCAATGCTATTGGAGAGATGACCCATAATGTGTAGAGGGCATGTCAATTCTAGTTTTAAAAACTTTGTTTCTCATAAAAATAAATTTGTAGGGGAACTCACCCAAGGTCATTCGTTAGAAACAATGATAAAGATGTTTAGTTTAGTTTAGCTTATTTTTAGTTTATGTTTTAGAGGCCACTAAAGTATATCTTAAATTGAGCTTATAATTCTACTTACCTGAGATATGTCTGGGTAGAACATATATAGCAGGGGTGTCAAACTCAATTTCATTCAAGGCCGCACCAGGGTGGTGTTTGACCTCAAGGGGCTGGGGTGGGCATGGCCAGGGTGGGCACAGCAAGCTTGACATCACTTGTATTGGGGATGCCTGTTGCCTGAGCACTCTGCCAGCAAAAATGGGATCCTGAGCTCTGTTTTTGGCTGGGAAGGCCTCCCGCAACCCTCTGCCAGCGAAAACATAACTTGGGAGGGCTATGTGTGGCCCTCGCAAGCTCCATTTTTGGCTGGGACGGCCTCCTGCAACCCTCTGCCAGCGAAAACATAATTTGGGAGTGCTCTGAGTGACCCTCACATGCTTCGTTTTTGGCTGGGAAGGCCTCCTGCAACCCTCTGCCAGCAAAAACAAAGTATGAGAGGGCCGCGTGTAGCCCTCCCATGCTCCGTTTTCACTGGCAGAGGCACTGTGGGCTGGTCCTTTGCTGTTTCCAGGACAGGCCCGCAGGCCAGCTCTAAGCACCCCGTGGGCTGAATACAGCCCACAGGCCTTGACTTATACCCCTGATATATAGGATAATATTATAAAACACAGAATTCCAATAAAATATAACAATACTTCCTTGCCCTTTTTCCTCTTTCCTCTATGACAATAGAAATTCAGGACATTGGGATTCTTCTATCTCTGTTTTATGCCACAAGAATTCTTAACTTCTCTTTTTCGGATAGTGAGAATTCAATGTGAGGAAACTTGCAAACTTTCAGAACGTGGTAACATCTAGCAAGTATTTAAGGAGCATACCAAAAGTTTACTGGAAATTAATCAGCTCGTAGAAAACCAAATAACAAAAGGAAAAACATTTGTAATCTACAGATTACAGTTAAGCATCATTACTTTTCTGGGAAACTGTGGATCATGTTCAAACCCTGCATCACTACTAGTGAGTATTATTTGCATATGCTTGTGCTAATTGTGTTAAATATAGCTTTGGTCCTATTTTGTTGTTCTAGGGTTATACTTGAAGAGAACCCACTAGTTATCTATTAATTGATTCAGTCATTTACTCATTCACTCAATTCATATCTCAGCTTTCCTTGGGGAGCTGACAGTAACTTATATAGGCCTCTCAATTTTCATTTTTCCCAAGAAAAAACCCTGTGAAGTGTCCCAAGTCATCTAGTTTTCTCTTTATATCCCACTTTTATTATTTTTATAAGGTGGTATACATACTAATATTCCTTCCTCCTCATATTTTACCCACAATAGCATCCCTGTGAGATGAGTTGGGCTGAGAGAGAGTGTGTGTGTGTCTGGTCCAAAGTCACGCAACCAGCTTTCATGCCTAAGGCAGGACTAGAACTCATGGTCTCCTGGTTTCTAGCCTGGTGCCTTAACTATCAGAGCTCAATATTCTCTTGGAATATTGACCATGTTTAATGCTACACAGTTGACTTGATTACATAAGTTACTTCTATGGAAGTCAGAAGGCTGTTGCACATTCTAACCAAGGAGGGATCGCTGTTGCAATGCTCTGAGAACTCTGTCTGTTAGAAAAGACAGCGGCTGCGCTCTCTACAATGCATTGTGTTTTACCTCTAGCTATGGGTAAGTCTTTGGTTGGACTGTCTTCATAAAGGACCCTGGTTTGGCCATGTTGATGCCTGAAAAATATTTTTTCTTAGAAAATATTGTTTTAGTAATTCTCTTTTTGTATGAGCAGAGCATGTGATTTCTTTTCTTTGTAATTACATAATAAGAGAGAGATATCCACATGACCTACTAAACATACATATATATATGTGTTTATATATATATATATATAAGTATGAAGGTATATATGTGTGTAGGTATAATTATATATAGTCCCAAATCAATATTTATATATACATATATATACAATCTGCCAAATATATTTAATTACAGATTACGGAATTTTAATTATACATGATTAACTTTCCAAATCCACTCAATGTTGGCAACTTATTGGCTATAATTTTCTTCTGGTATGACTTGAGCACCCAAAGTGTATTCTCTCCTTTCTCTCTTGTTAAAACGAGCCAGTGGTTTTGCCTCTTCTGTTTATTCCTGTCTCTTTTCTCTTTCTCTCTCCCCCAGCCCCATTTCTTCTTGCTCTGGCTCTGTCATCTTCTGAAACCGAAGCTGCCTTCTTCCTCATTTCAACTCCCCGCCGCATAATGTTACCTTTCTGTTGCAGATTTTGAATACCTGCTGCCAAACAGCTTTGAGTCCGAGGGACATGTATTCATTGCTCCAAGGTAGCTTTGTGTGTGAGCTTGCTGAGGTGTCCATTTAACCACCAATCCTGGGAGTGGTTCAACTCCCCTTCCCCAACCCTTTTTCCGTCCCTGTCACACCTTCAGATATTCTACTCCATCACTCCTGACCCATTTGGAATTGATATACCTCCTCATTGTGCCAATGTCTTGATCATTTCTTCCTTTTTTTGTGTGTCTGTCGTCTGCCTGTGTGCCAGTCTCGGGGACTATGATTGCCGCCATCTACACTATGTTGTGCTACCATTGGCGGCCGGCAGCATAGATGTCCCACCTTCTGTTCACTCACCTACATAAGAAGAATATATATATGTGTGTATGGCTGCATATGAGACACATATGTAGCACACATATATAGGTATAGTTTCTGAAAATCCTCCCAAAAAAACCCAGCCCTGTTTCAATCCTATTGAGATCATGATATCATGTAAGGAAAAATTCCACCAAAACATCTCTAAATTAGCCCAGCCTAAGAAATCATATTGATCAGGATTACTTTTATTGCGACAGCTGTAACATTAGAAATCTTGCAAATCTGAATGTGTTCCCTCTTCCTCACTTTATCTTTGTTTGAACTAGGGAGGGACTTGTCTGAGATGTTTCCTTATGTTATTTTCTTTGTCTAGGTTTGAGCCCCTTTTATCTGATTGTTGACTTGGTCACAGCATTTCTTCCTGTCCTTCAAGGCTATTCCCTTTGCCCTCTACACATGTGTTACTATTGACTACTATTACTATTGATATAGTAATACCATACATAAAAATCACAAACTCTGCATTTTGTAAGCCTAACCAATTTTATTCTTTCAACTCTTTCAAATTTAATTATTTCAAATCTACAGAACAGAACATTTGTTGCCCAGTCCAGTGTAGTGGTCAGAATATTATACTAGGCTAGGGGAGGTTCAAATTCACAGAACAGTTTGGGGATAAAACTAGAGAGGGAGAGAACTAAGATTTGGGGTGAGGGCAGAATTCTGTATTCCATAAATAAATAAATCTTGTTAGATTTACGGGCAGCACAACATCAGCCCACATCTCATAAACTGGTGATATATTTGGCATCCAGATGAAATTATAATGACCACTGTTTGTGATAATCATTTGCAATGGCTTAACCACAGAAGGCCAAATACAAATAAAGATGGAGTTCTAATGTCTATAATACTTCTTTAGAAGAGGGAAAATCAGAGTCTCAGGCAAGCATGCCATGCTGTCAGTAAATAAAACCCTTCCACTCAGACATTTAAAGATACAGTAAACTGGGCCTCTTCTGGTAACTCAGGCTCCAATCACCGTATATATGGAAGAAATGCCATTTTAATAGCCTTTTCACAAAGTCAGCATTATATAAGGCATTATAATATAATAGGTAGGTGATGTTCCAACATTTTTTTAAGCAGCTACAACATGTATTAATCCTACAGAGCAATCCTATACATAAATACTTAGAGGTATTCCATGGATTTTATTCCCAGGTAAGTATTTATAGGATTGCAGTCTTAAAAATGCATGACACTCATACAACACTTTTTTTTAATTGGGATGAGGAAACTGTAACCCTCCATATAATGCTGAACCAATCCAAACAGCACCGTTCTGTAGTAGTCTTATTGAGCAGGGTTGCTTAGAAATTAGCATTCAAGTGGACTTTTTTTCTTTTTGGCTTGACACTTTTCACTGTTTTTCAAGCCAAAAAGAAAAGTCCAATTGCCATGATTCAAGTTTCAGATAACTCTTACCTGGATGAATGAGGAAATATATTTTATTTTCTCAAATTCTGTTGATTCTAGTTTAACAACTTCAATGAATGGGGTTCACTGACATTTGTTGCATTCAGTGCTTTGCATTTGAGATTGATAGTACATGAGGAGAGCTGTAAAATTTGTAATTTTTAATCATTTAGGGCAGGGGTGTCAAACTCACTGGCCACGCCCACCCTTGGTTTAGCAAAGGGGGGGAGTTGCAATACGTCATGTGACAACAACGTGACACCGCGAGTTTGATATCCCTGATTTAGGGCTACCAAATCTGGGGTACAAAAATCCAGATAGCTACTATAGGCCTATGTTTCCTTGCTGTCATCATTTACTGGTTATCTGAATTTTGAACTCCTGATGTGATCACCCTATTATCATTACTAATGGATATCTTTTTTCTGCACTGAACGCTGTCCAGCATAGAAATACATGATTTCTGTGGGACATTTTATAAATCATGAATAACAGTTTATGATCAAATTTTTAGGTTTAAGATTTTTTTGACAGTATGTCCTCTTTTGTATAGCTGCATAGATAGTCATAAAATAAAAGGGAAAGACTTTTTATTATCCTGAAAACATTCTTTGCAATCCAGTATCTAATTAGGTCTATCACTTGCAGCCTTTCCCAACCTGATTCCTTTTACATTTGTTGGACCACACTTCTCCTCCAGTGGCAGCCAAGATGACCAATAGCCATATTGTCAATTTCTAGGCAGGAGATGTCATGTAGTCCATTGGAAGCTATGAGAGGTTAAGAAATGCAGATTTATGATTATATCAGAACAAATAGGCTTCTGTTCTAGAAAACATTTGTTCCTAGTGATTATTTATGACATTTCTTTAATTCCAGCTACACTATTTATTAGCCTCTCAGCCCCAATAATGCTTGGCAACATGCTGTGAAGTCTCATCATTACTAATATGGCCAATAGTCCATGGTAATTTTCAGAAACCATATATCACTAATAATCTATTTGTGAGTGTGCAAGCACATATATCTGTACATATCTGTGTAAATACATAGGTGGATAAAATATAGTGCATATATATCTTTTTATATATATATTATATTTATATATTTATATATTTTATATATATATATATATATATATATATATATATATATATATATATATATATATATATATATATATATATATATATATAAATCTTCAAGAAGCAAAATAAATTGGACGGTCCAGGATTTTGCATTAACATACAGTGATGGAAAATTGAAAAATTGGAAAATTGAAAGGTAATTAAAGCAAAATAAACTTGTATTTTATTTCTGTGAAAAAGTTGTTAAAAATTGGTGACCGTCAAATCTTATCCAACTACTCTACAGAATATATTTTAATTGCTTCTACTTTCATACACATTCGTTTTGTTGGATCTAACAGATGAGATGCATACTGGATCTGCTACTTGGTTCAAATTCATTAACTCTGTATTTCAACTGACCTTTTAAGAGACTTACTGATTTTGTGCCAAAGATGCCTATGCAAGTAGTTTTATTTACAGAATATATTCCATTTATACATGGACAGGCTTTTGCATTGAACCCACTTTTTGTGACAGAAGCCTTAAACAAATTACATCCACCGCTATCCCCTCAGATAGATAAGCTGTTAAAAGATACAGGATACTATCATCCTTTACATCTGGCCACCTGGTGAGATGTCCCGTGTGATATTTGTCATGAACCTAGAAAAATCACTCTCTAAATTGCAATCTCTATCCTGTTCTAAATTATTTCTTAATATTTAATTTTGAAAGCTACAGTATAAAGATGGAAGAATACACACACACACACACTATTTCCAACCCCCGATCTTGGTAACTGGCAATGCAAAATTAGGTCATGCAAACTTTGTTGCTTCAGTTAAATAAAAACTCCCAAAGATAATGGCAAATGGTGATGCGAACAAGCCTAGTTTTGTTATATATCTTTACAATTCACAGTGGTCTATATCTGCAGATGCCTAGACTCACAGCAAGGTACAATCTTGCATACAAATTAACCCATTAAAAAGACAGAGCTGATAAATAGTTTAATATATAAATCTCAATACTGTTCATATAGTCTTGCAAGCAAATGCCAGCACCTGTCTGTCTAAATGAAGGGTACAGATATGTCTACAGTATCTATATATGTCTGTAGCAGTATTTTGATGCATAATCTTGGAGTATCCTGTTTTCTATTGCTATGGTGAATAGCGGTTCACTGTGACTGTCCTGAAAATCTCTGTGCATTGTGGAATCTTGTTTTGTTCCACAAGTAAGCCAAATCTTTAAAGTGTTTTCTCACATATGTCCCTCTTCCACTCTTTCCTATCCTGTCTCCCACTTTCTCAAAAAGTGGAGTTTCAGAGAAGAAACATTTTGCATATTTAATATAAAGTCAACTAAAGATGGGTGACATTTGTTCTCCTCCACCCACTCACCCACCCCCAAAATCAAAAAGAAAAGAATAGTGACACCGATTTTAATTATTGGGTTGGACTGTGACCACAATAAATGAAGAGGTCATATCTAATGAGAGAATATGGTAGGTTGGGCAATAGGTGGAAATAGATATGAATTTGCTAGAATTTGCAACTTTGGCCTTAGCATCTTTTGAAGGAAACCAAATTCTGTATCAAAACATTATAGATAAGAGAATCTTCTATTCTTTCCCCAAATCATTGAACTACATCTCTCCTCTTTCCATTAAGAGAGAGGTAAGTATTTTTATCCCTCGTTTAAAACCCCATACCAAGACCAAATAGGAAAAGCAAGAAACAATGCAGTCGTGCGTCCAGATTCAGCACCTCTCAAGATGTAACTCGGACTCCAATCACTACATGCTTAACTTGTTTTCTCTGGGATCTTGTCCTGCTTAATTCACCAATGGTCCTGACTACACTTGAATTGGGTAGTCCCAAAAGTGCTTTTTCCAAAAGCAACTGGATTTTGGTTTTCCTTAAAGATGTTTCGTTTCTCATCAAAGAAGCTTCTTCAGCTCTTTTTAAAAAAATCATACCTTTGGGATAACCATGACTTGGATGACACAATCTCAGACATTTGAATTGGGTAGCATCCCTTGACAAATAGACAGATAGTGCTACATGCATATATGCATATAAACAGGCACAAATACACTTGTATATGATTTGGACTGCAGTTGTTGCCATTCAAGAAGTCAACCATCTCATTAGAATTAGTGTGTTCCATTTAAATTATATCTACTTAACTCAAGCAAACTATTAAGAAAACCATACATAGTATTAAGAAAGACATTTCCCATCCTGGATACATTTCATAACGCTGCAGCAATCAGATAAAAGTGAAATAAAGATGATAAATTAATCTATCTTCGCAGTACTGATTCAACAACTCTTCCTCCAACTTCCATTATTTTTTTCTGTTAAAAAAATAAACTAAAACTACAAATATATACAGTGGAAAGGAGAGAGTGGTTGTGGACTGAATTAGTGGGCAAAGGAAGAATTAACATTTTTGTCCCCTTCCTGTCAGCTCTCCTTGGCTCCCCAAATTTGGAATCCTCTGCTGGCTGGGAATTATGGAACTTCCCAACATGTCAGGAAGGTGCCAGATTGGGTTAGGCTCATTAGCAATATTTTTTTAGAAAACTGGTTGATATCTATCGCATCACCTTAGACTAACTTTTACGGTTAGAAAACAATTATATGTAGATATGAAAAAAACAGTGCCATTGTTGACAGAGATTTATTTCTGAATTGCAAATAAAGCAGTCAAGTCCTATAACAGAATCATGTCAAAAAAGAACCTTTAAAAAATGCTGAAAGTGAGTCTAGAAAGATAGCTGGAATGGTTTTAGTGAGATAAATTTAAGGCTGTATAAATTGACCCATTATATCAAGTAACTGGCACTGCATATACCTTTTAGCTTGGAGATAGCTATTACTTATCTTCATGCTTTTAATAGGGTTTATTTGGGGATGCATACAATCTTTGAAAACAATCTAAATAAAGTGGGAGATAGTCCCATTTAGGAGACAGTAAAGAAATTTACCTTTGTCCCAGATTACCAACCTCACTTATTCCCTGCCATCAAGTATCAATACTAGAATGGAAAAATAATATTCATAGCTTGAGTTCTGCTGCTGTCTCTAGAGAAGTGGTGAGCTTTTTAGGTCCACATATTGATCAACTTCCATTATTGACATCGTTTACAACTGACCATCCCAGCTCAGACTTCTGTTTCAGCAACATCTGGAAATCCACAAACTCCCCCCCACATTGCTGCTCTAAAAAGACCAGATACTATCATATCAAATCTGCACCCTTAGCATCTCACTGAGGAATCTCATGGCTTATATATGGATCCACTTTTTTAAAGTGTTGATTCTCCCCTCCCCACCCCCGCCCCCAACTTCATTGTGAAAGCTACAGCGAAAGCTAGAAGAAAGAGTGGGAGAGGAAGGAAATGAGGCTATTTTCCAATACTTGATTTTAAAAAATACAGTCTTTTTATAACTAGCATGGTCACACTTCTGTGTAAATGCCATGTTGAAAATCATAGTAAAGACTGATGTCTATAGAAATTCACAAAAGCAGATCAAGAGTTTAATTAAGTTGCAAACCCCGGAGGAATTAAAATAAGCCAGTAAGTTCTTAGAGAAATAGAGTGGCACAATTATTCAGAAATCTGAAAATGCAGTGATGCATAGTACTTATCCAATGCGGTGTGCTGTGCTTTAGGTGGCAAGAAGAAACCATTCAGGTGGTGTTTTATGACATCAGTAAATAACAGAAAAGAGTTATGCCACAGGTTTTTATATAGCCAATAAATTCCCAAAGGCTTCCTACTGCACTTTCATAAATTGACTTTGTAATATTTTACAGACTTCTGGTTAATCTTGAGAGGTGCTGTAACACCAGTCTGAAAAGGCCAAAAAACAGCCTATCCCAGCAGACTGTGAGCCATGCCATAAAACACATTCATGCAATCTCCCAACTCTCAAAGACTCACTAATACATATTATACCGATATTAGATTTGAAACATACTAGATTCTTACACATATTTCTTTCTCTACCCATATATAGATTTAAGACATCTTTAAAAATAAAGGTCGAGTAGCTCTAAATATTGATAATGAGATGCACATTAAATTCAAAATCATATTTCTGAGCAGAGATGGTGGTGGTGAGGATATGACTCATTAAATAACTCCACATATTTCCCACTTTCATTGTCTTAACCATATCCAGCTAGTTTGAGTAGCTGCTTCACCTGTGCTGAGCACATGATTAGGCCAATTCTAAGAGAAAGAAAACTAACCGCAACTTTTTCATCCTTCCAATCTACAAATCTTCCTCGTAACCCAGAGAATATTGCAAAGACCTCAACCTGTCGGATAACAACACTGAATTCCTGGAAAACTTTATTGCCCTCATGGAAAAGGTGACGCCTGACTCCAAACAATGTAAGTACCCTCAAAGGCCTGTGGTGGAAAGAAAATATCATCCCAAGAAAGCCTTCACGTTTTGTGAGTGAGAGAACCCAGGGATATCTATTACTAAGCAGCAATGGATTAATAAATAAATAAATCTATTTTTAAAGATGGAGGTGGGGCAAGGGTTGCCAAAAATAGGTTATTTAAATAAAGTTTCATGTTTATTTCAGTGAAGTGTTAAGATGTGTTTCTATTATATCTGGGAATTGTTACCTTATGGTAAGGTGGATTTCATAAAACAAAGACGTAATTCAACTTTGTAGCAACCTCCAGATGTAATTTGGATTACAGCCTCCAGAATTCCCAACCAATAGGGCCTGTTCTGGAGAATATCCGATTGTGAAAGTCTGATATAAATGATTAGCCACCACAGTTAAGAGTTGTAATGTAGCCCTGTACATGTATAATCAGCTTGCCCAAATGGAATCGATGGGACTTATCTTTTCAAAAGTATGCAGTCATTGGATAATGTTGTTTGCCAATCCTACATTTGAACATAGGCATATGGACTTCTTCAGGCTTGATCTGGCCGGAACCAGGTCACATTTCATCAGCGGTTAAAGCTCTCTGATTTTTATGACTATAAGATATACCTCATTAAAACAAATCCTACATTACATAGCCAGCCTGATTTCTCAGTGTAAATTAGTGCAACTGAGCAACTAAAAAACAAGAGTCATGGTATTCCCTTCCTTTATGGACAGGTAGTGATCAAGTATCCTTTAGGTCAGGGCTGTCAAACTCATGGCCTGCGTCATGCACTGGCCACATCCACGTCCAGTTTAGCGAAGGAGGGAAAAGTCGCGATACATCGTGTGACGATGCTGTGATGACGCAAGTTTGACACTTCTGCTTTAGGTGTTAAAAGTACATTTCCCAGGAGAAGTAGTTCAGTCATCCCTTTCCATATCTGTCAATTATGGAAATGTAGTTCTACCATGTTTGTTTATTACACTTAGTGTGACCCAAAAAAATATGACAGCACTCTAGGAATCTGCCTATGTGTGCATAAGATACAGAAATACATTATTTACCATCTCCAACTCAAAACAGCAAGAAAAGGGAGACCTGAGCTGACTGACTTCCAATACTGAGAAGAGTTTCCAAAAACATTGAGAAATGTATGCCTTTTTTTTTTTTAAGAAAAAGGCAGTTTAATACTGCTAAGAATTTAGATCAGGGCATCCTAATTCCAAATTACTGAATAATGGAAAGATTTGGTATTGCCTTCAACTGCCTCTTTGTGAGTAAAAATGGTGAGTGGAGAAATTCTAGCGACTATTCGGGTAAGCAAACTTCTGGTTTTGGAACATTTGTTCTTTCTGTTAAGGTGACAACTTCCTTCTTCACAACCTTATCCTGGACACTGGAATTACACAACAGCTGGTGGAAACAGTATGGAAGAATCAAGATTTAAGCACGTAAATAAAACTTCCGAAACATGCTCGTATTATTCAAATATTCAGTTGAGTGCAGATTAATTGCATCTTTTTATAAAGTAGTTTTCCAAGGCAATGTGAAGCTTTCAGCTGTATTAATATCAGCTAAATTACATGGCCTGGAGACCATGCTGAAAATTATAGTTGAGGCTATACAAATCTTTTGAAGAGTGATTCACAAGGGCACATGAAACATGTCTCTCTCAATTTTTAAAGTAGCCGCATCTTTACCTGGGCTTGTAGAGGTGCTATATTGATCTCTTACAGCAAAAAACTAATCCACTATCATGTAATCATATTTCAATGATTGTCAGGAAGGAGGGACATTTTGAGTGTGCCACCCTATTCCTAAATTTTCACTTTGATTTCTATCTTACTGCAGATATAGTCTTCTAGCTGTGTTTGTTGCCACAGATGGTGGCATCACCCGTGTTTTCCCTAACAAGTAAGTTTTTATTGTCATCTATAAGCATCTGTGTACGGATAGATTAAACTTTCTTCCCTTTGGTCTCTGCAATCCATGTTGGTCCTCTGGAAATCATCACAGAATTACACATATAGTCTATTTTGTGACTGCCTAATATCAAAGCCACTTTCCAGATTCTTCTGAGTAGGTCAAAGGAGAAAGAAAATTGGTGGGCCCCGGCTGACCACCATTGAAGAAAGAAAAGTTTCCTCTAATGAAGCCAAGCATTTTTATTTCCTCTGTACATTTTTTAAAGATGTGAACAAGCTTTTTGTTTCTGCAAGAACGTTGAGAGTGGGTCTTCTACAAAAAAAAAAAAAACCACTACTTTTGGACATCTGAATGTGATATGAAATTGAAAAATTGTCCTAAATCATGAGATTACTGTGACTTGTATCTGTAGGAGACAAAAAAAAATTGCCTTGTTAACTACCATCTTCAGAGGAGTATTCTTACTGATTTGCCTTAAATACCTAAGTGCTAGGCAATAAATATATTAATAAATATCTTGATACCTTATATGCTTGGAAAAATGAAAATAATAGATTTGTCAAGCACTCAGCTTTATGCAAAATGAAAATTATTTTATTATCCCGGTTTTAAAAAAAAAGTTGATTTACTTTGGGATTTTTCTGCAATCTTCTAAAAGAAGTGATATAACTCAATTCTAATTTGTAAAGGGCAATTCTGTAAACATCAAATGACATTAAGACCTGTCCCTATTGCCATTTTATAATGGGTTAAATAGTTGTTTTATTTACATATTGAAAAGTTTATAGGAAATATGTTTGGGGAGTATCTGAGGTTTTGGCGTCTGAAGAGCAGATTGCCCCTTTAAAGACTCCTTAGAATTTTTATGCATATACTTGATTTTGAGCCTACTTTTGTGAAAGATGAAATTGATAATGTTCTATGGGTGTGGTTGATTTCTATGAAAGAGCTGCTGAAGATTGGGAAGAAGACCGAGAGCCCTTCAATGCCAGCTTTTATCGAAGAAGCCTAGATAATAAAGGCTACACCTTTAAGCCTCCTTACCGAGATCGTAAGTAAAATCTTGCAGAACATAGCTAGGCAGTATTTTCAATGTGGATAGTCTTTATAAATATGAAGCTCCAGGAAATTGCAATACAACTCTTGTTCAAGCTGGTTTACATGCTGGCTTAATCCCAGGAGCTGAAATCCACATATCTTAAAGTTGCTCAGGTTGAGAAACACTGTTCTATAGGAAAACTATTAACCACATTTGATATCTGATATGCAGGGTTGTGTGTCAGGAGTCGAATGGGAAGGGAGCATTCAGTCATCAAATCATGGGAAATAAATTGCTTTGGCCTTATATGTTTATATTTTATGGTGCTTATTTAATTTTTGTCGTGTTTGTTGTCAGACTTTGATAGAATTGTGACAACTTAGACAGACAGACAGACAGACAGACAGACAGACAGACAGACAGATAATAGTGTTACCATCAGAGGTGGTATTCAGCCAGTTCTGACAGGTTCTGGAGAACCAGGAGCAGAAATTTTGAGTAGTTTGGAGAACCGGTAAATACCACTTCTGGTTGGCCCCGCCCCCATCTAGGCGCTGCCTCCTGAGTCCCAACTGATCGGCTGGGTCTTCTTTTGTTGCCCTGCACAGGAGAACGGAGCTGGAAAGCGGGTTAGTGGGGTGGGGCGGGAACGGGGATTTTGCAGTATTCTTCCCCCAGGAGTGGGATGGAAATGGAGATTTTGCAGTATCCTTCCCCTGCCATGTCCACCAAGACATACCCAACCAGCCATGCCCCACCCACCAAGACACACCATGCCTACCAAGACACACCCACAGAACCGGTAGTAAAAAAAAACATTAAATACCACCATTGGTTACCATCTATATCTGAAGCCATGGCTGTAGCTTAAGACCTTAATTACTAAATAGCAGAATAGAAGAAGTCTTTTATTTCATTGTTAAAGTGAATTAGAAAGTAAGCATTGGCAGGAAGACAACTATTCATGAAACCATAAAAATTATCAGATTGTTTCTTCTAGGCCAGAGAGTTTCTTGTAACAGTTATGCAGTATTATCCATCAGAAAATGTTAATTTGTTTCCTTCTTTCCTTTAAATAGCCAGCTATAGAGGATCAGAGCCAGACAGCAGTGCTGTTGGGATCCTGGTTAGCACAGCTGTAGAACTCAACATAGCAGAGAGGCATCTGAAGCCAGCAGGTAAAGTAATCCAGTGGTTTGTCCCAAAGATTTTCAATCCTATTCTATTCTATCTAACCTGCCTTAGTTCAGCATAGGCTTTCTGGAGCTCTACAACCATTCCATATTTCCAGATGTATCTTCCACCTCCTCTGAGATTTGAGTTTCAATGCAATTATGTTGGACAGTTTCATAGAATAACAGAGTTGGAAGGGACCTTGGAGGACATTTAGTCCAGCCCCCTGCTCAAGCAGGAGAGTCTATTATCTTCTCAGATATAGCAGACCTGTATATAGAATTTGTGCTGGTTTTGTGTCCTTACAGAATTATGCCATGTAAGAATAACACAGGAGATTTTCAAGATAGCCAAGAGACAAAGTATAATCTAATTCGTAAGATTATTTAAATGTACAAATATATTTTAGAACTCAATATTATCAATGTTTTGAAAGTCACTAGGTTGCTCATTTATTGCTTCTGAGCTGGCCCAAATTCTATATACATGTGTGCTTTATCTGAGAAAAATACAAAAACTATTACTGTAGATCATGGAATCAGAATTGGTGTTTTAAAATAGAGATAGAGTTGGATTCTTGCCTTTGGCCCCTTCAGCTAATTTAGGGGATTTCCCCTTTTTCCTGGCTGCTAGTCCAATTCCCCATCTGTTGTCTTGACTTCCAGATAGGTTTTTCAAGGGAACGCAAGAAGCTTCAAGGGAGAAGAACAGCAAAACCTCCTCCCACAAATGTGCTTGCATTCCTATTCCTCGGATTTAACTTTCTATCTGCAAATAAAAAAATAAAATTATTTCTCCTCTCCAGTGGTTGGAGTAAAACTTGACTTGGAGGCCTGGACACAAAAATTTAAAGTCCTTGCTAGCAATCAAACAGATCAGCAGAAAACACGACGAGTAAGTAATGTGTGTATGTGTGCGGGGGGGAGTGTTCCTAGGAACAATACTAGGATCTTGACTTTTGAAAACAGCCTGATTGGAGCTGTGGAATTTCTGTTTTCAAAATAAATAAATATTGCATTACTATACAATAAAAGAAAAAGAAGGGAAAAAATAAAATACATAAAGAAAAGAAAAAGAAGAGGAAAAAGAAAATATATAAAAGCAATAAAAGGACAACAGGAAACAACAAAAATGTACTATATTATATGGTCCAACCTAAAATTCTATGTGGCTTGGTTGCCTTTTATATTTTGCCTTTTATATTTTTATATTGTGTATGTATTAAAGTTGTAGGTCGGGTGAGTATTGCTTCTTTTTTACGCTCTAGCTTACCCAGAGTCATGCTGTTTGACTTGGATGACCTTATAAATCTTATTAAAGATAAATAATAACACATACAAAAATCATTCAGTTTAATTTTAAACACATCATTAAGCATGTATCATGTACCATATTACTCTTCATTATATTGCTACAGAATCAGTTCCTAAAAAGAAAGCAAATATGTATTGATTATTCAAGATAGTAAATGTGGGATTAATGTGCCAGGCCAATAGTTTAGTTTATTTTTTCCAGCCCCATGTTGATAAATTCATAATTCTTCATAGTGTGATAATTTTCTGGTATATAAATCAAAAGCATATTCACATACTTAAAACTTATCGAATTTTGTAAAACCGTGCAAACAAATGGACGAAGATCAAACCAAACAGCACAACAGCAAGGCAGTTCTGAATTACATAATTGTACAAATGTCATCCATTATGTTGACGGTTAACTTTTTTTAAAATAAAACACTTTTAATAAACATGAAAATGGTATTTTTTTGTATTAGTCTCATGATCATGAGAAACATAGTTAATATTCCCTATATAGATATACATTTTCTAAGCCATGTTGTCTATAGTGTAGAACAGGGGTCCCCAACCTGTGGGCTACTGCCCTCTACTGTGCCATGGCTTATTTGCACCCGAGTGGCTTGAGTGGCAGGCCAGCATATTCCGGCGCTGGCACAAGCAGCCCCACTCTGGAGCTGGCATCCCCACTGCCCCTCATACAAAACCATCCCCTCTTCCACCTCCTGTGCTAGGCCACCAGCCCAGAAAGGTTGAGGAATGTTGGTGTAGAAAATTGTACGCTAATAGTTTAGTTTTAGTTTAGTTTAGTTTACTTTATTGTCATTGCACCTCATACAACGAAATCAAACACCATCTTCAGTGCACATCATGACCATGAAAATAAACACAAACGCACATCCTTCATCCTTCACACATTGAGTTGAAAACCCCCGACACCGCACTATACACTATACTGCACTATACAGCAGAATTCAAAGAGCTACTGCCCTGGGATAGAAGCTGTTTTTCAGCCTATTGTCCTTGTTTTTATTATTCTGTACCCTCTGCCAGATGGTAATAGTTTAAAAAAGGGTTCCCAGGATGAGATGGATCTTTGAGAATGTTTTGAACTTTCTTAAGGCAGCGGGAGCTATGAGGCTCTTCCAAAGAGGGGAGAAGGCAACCAATGATCTTTTGAGCAATGACATTAACCCTCTGGAGTGCTGTCCTATCTGCCACTGTGCAATAGTAATACATTTATCTGTTTTCTCATCTTAATTTTCACCCAAATTTATTTACTTGCTCAATTTTTTTTTCTTGCCATTTATACATAAATGAATCACGTGGTCGTTAAGGGGATTTTTGCTTGTCAGAAGCCAGCTGGGAAGATCACAGATGGTGATCACATGATCCTAAGATCCTGCAACCCTCATAAATACATGCTGGTTGTTAAGCATCCAAATTTTGATCACATAACTGTGGAGATGCTGATAGTCACAAGTATGAGGACAAGTTGTAAATCACTTTTTTCAGTGACCTTGTAATTTCAAACGGTCACTAAACAAATGGTTGTAAGTCAAGAACTATCTCTATTTAAAACAGACTAAGTAGATACTAACCAAAGTGTCACTATTCTCATTTATTTTTGGGTCTTCAAATGACATAATCACTTTTTCTGAACTCTTGTCTTCTTTATACTCATCTATTCAAACTCAACTAAAATACTATTTTTTTTCCCCTGTGGATGGCATTTGATCAGAATTTTACACTCCCCCTCCCCCAATTTATCTCTGGTTCTTCCATTATGAGCTTTCACTGGAGTTCACATGCAAGTATCCCCAATCCATGGATTCATGTATTCATATGCACTCACCACAACTTAGATCAGGGGTCACCAACCTTTTGAACCTCAGGGACCACCAAACTCATAATTTTAAATCCCTTAGACCGCTAATATGAATTTTGACTGACGGTGGCTGCAGGAAAAAAGTCTTCAGGAAAATTCTCCACCCTGTTTTCCTACTGATCGATCATTCTTTATTTGGGATCGCAGGATACCGTCTCCAGCTCCTTTCTCTTGAGGGAGAAGATACTTTTGGCTTCATGGAAAGAAAGCATCAGAAACAACAGAATACTTTCTTTCTCTCTCCCAAACTCTGCCAGAAATGAGTCTTTGCCAGCATAGCCTCTTGGAGCATGTTGCCTTGCAGGGTCCCAAAGACTCATTTCTGGATGAGTGAGGGAGAGAAACAAAGACTTTGCTGGTTTCCTTGAATGCAGCCAAAAGCAGAAGAAGAAAGAAGAGGAAAGAAGCAGCCGGGTGGTCAGGCAAAGCATGTGGGGCAAGTTTCCCCCCTCTGCCCTTTTCCCCCTCCCCTCACTACCTCATGTTGTTCACAATGCAAGTGGCGCAAAGCCTTGTGTTCCGCTGGCCATGTGGGCGGCACAGCCTTGTGTTAATCCAGCACAGCCTGGATTAATTGCTTTGGGGTGACATTTATCTGCAGACCACCAAAATTTTCTCATGGACCACCAGTGGTCCCCAGCCCACTGATTGGCGACCACTGACCTAGATGACAACAATTCATTCATTCTGACATACAACCTATCCCAAAATGGAAAGAGTAATTTTGGCAATTAGAACATTATGGGATGAAATGTTTCATACACCTTTAGAGGTGTATAGTATTCAATCATAGCTGAACCGGCATGGATATATATGTAATTCCATAAGGTGTGTTCCCTAACTCCTAATGTTCTTTGATCACAGCTCATGTCTGAGCTTTATGAGGGGGGGGGGGGGGGGGGGGGGGGGGGGGGGGGGGGGGGTGAGAATTACTCTATCTTGGATTTGTCCATTTGTCTCTTCCATCTTATTACTCTTGGAGCACCTAACGTATTACTGTATCCTACTTCATAATACTGTCTCTAGTCCCAGGTTCATATGGAATTTTTCAAATATCTTTGTTTAAAGTCATTTAATTGGTTAAAAACTGAATTTTGCCACACATTAACTAGAACCAGCAAAGATCTTTTAACACTAGTAAGGCGTATTTTATTTAACAAATCACAGCTTAAAAGGTGGCAAACACAACCAGAAAAAGATTACATTTCCAAATAGTGTTGAAATATGCCTCATGTATAACTTAGTACAACATTACTGTTATAGAATGCAGGTAACCACTGCAACTCTGTTGGAAATGTTCATTACTATTCTTATCAATCCATAGAACTGTTAGAAAATGATTATGAATTATTTATAGAAAATAATATGGATTTAAATAAATTGGTTCTAAGATTCGTCTAGAATTCCCTTGATTTTCTTGCCTTCTTCTTCTTTTTATTTGCAGTGTGACCTCTCTACAAGCTGTGAGATGGACTGTGATACTAATGACAAGGTAAATAGCTGCACCATCATTGCATGACTCCTTCTGATCCAGGAGGCTCTGTTAAAACCCATTTGATTTTTAAAATTCAGAAAGCAAGCAATTTAAAATTGTCTTCTGGAAATACTGAGTAGGACTGCAAAAGTAACGATGCATGGTCATGCAAAGGACAATGCCTTCACCCCTTCCCAAAAGTAGGCTTCTGCTTAAAGCAACTAATGCAAAATCTAAGCTTTGCACATTGCACCTAGGATACTTCTTTTTTCAAATTGACAATGTACAGCAGGAGTTTGCGATTTGGACTCCACATTCAGACATTTATACTCCCTCTCCTGTTGAAGGGAAAGCTATTGCCTTTGCTCAGTAAAAAAGCCTACTATAACCTGTAATAAGCTTCCTTATTTGTAAATTTATTTGCTAGGCAAAGGCTTACCAACCTCCATAATGCTGCTACAGTCATGTCTGGCTCTGAAAGGCTTACCAACCTCCATAACTGTAATCATTAAAAGCAGAAATTTTATACCAGAAAAATTTTCCCAGTGTCAAGGGACACAGGGAACCCGTATCCACAATCACATACCAATGCACATTCAAGAGAGACAACAGCAACCATTCAGAATCCAAAGTTCTACTGAGAACGATCAGGTCTTGATGGCTTTATGGAAAGCTAACAGGGTCAGGATCCATCTGATACCAAAAGAATATTCTTCTGGAGAAGGGGCAGGCAGTGACTGATGTCCAAGACTGAAAGGTTAATGATGGTGCTTCTTTTTATCCATTTATCCACCCCTACCTTGCCACTGATTCATCGATTTAAAACCAGTCATTGACTAGGCTAGAATGTGTACATCTTATGCTACCTATGCTTGGGTGAAGGTTGCAGAGACTTCCTGTTCCCACCATTTGCCTGCCTTTTAAAAATGTTCCTCTTTATAACTTATTCCTTTGATGGTGACTTATGATCTTCTTTCTTCCTGCTCTCAAACATACTTCCTCCTGAACTTGTGCCTTCTTCAACAACAAATACTCTTGGTTTCACAGAAGAAGAACCCAGCAAATCATTCAGCCAGCCAGCTAATCCATAAAAATGCATGAAAGAAGGGAGGGGAGAACTACTTATTTTAAAAGTGGATTATAGGAAAGAGGGTGGGAATCATTCAACAGTAAAAGTAGATTGGGGAACCTTTTTTTTTATAATTAGAAAAGGAAGTCGAATGGATTTTAAAGGTGGTTTGAGAGCACTTTATTTTAAATGAAGGTTTAAAGGTATGTGAAACATGTTTGGACAGATGTGTACTTATGACTGCTAGGGATGTGCACTTGGACCCTATAGGAGTTGCTGTCCTCCCATGCGAGTCTAGGGGTCAACTTTCATAACTTGAAAGAAGTAAGGGACAGCAGTGCCAGATGACTGCCCTGTCTGGATCACAAGAAGATATTTTGTGCCCTTGTTTGTTTGTCTAAGCCTTCCTCGTCAATTTATTCTCAGTGGATATCAGTAAGAATTAGCAATAAAACATGCATGGTATGATACCCAAGACCAAACAATTACATGAAAAATTATAACCACAGAATACGTCAAGAAATCTAAAATCAAAAGATAGAAATGGATAGTTAGTGCATTCAAGATTCAAAAATTCTGTTAATTCAATTTTTAATAATATCCTAGAGCTAACTTAGCTGAGAGCTGCACAAATTCCAAGGAAAGGGGAGTTTAAAAGCACCTGCACCAAAGTAGAGAAACAATGCCTTTGAATCTTTTTGACCCCTGGGGAATAATTAGGAAATTCTACCAGGTATTTCATGTCAGATAAATAACAGATAATCAGAGTTGGAAGGGACCTTATAGGCCATCTAGTCCAACCCCCCACCCAAGCGGGAGACCCTACACCATTTCTGACAGATGGCAGTCCAATCTCTTCTTGAAAGTCTCAAGTGATGAAGCTCCCACAACTTCTGAAGGCAACTTCTGTTCCATTGGTTGATTTTTCTCACTGTCAGAAAGTTTCTCCTTATTTCTAGGTTAAATCTCTCCTTGTTCAGTTTCCATCCATTATTCCTTGTATGGCCTACAGGCGCTTTAGAAAATAGCTTGACCCCTTCCTCTCTGTGGCAGCCCCTCAAATATTGGATAGACAAGCTGGATTGAAGAAACAGCCTTGAGGATACCTTAATGTCAAGACATGGGGCTTAAAATTAGCACTTTGAATTTTCTATGGAAGCTGGTGGGCGCATCCATGTGGAGCAGAAAGGTGCAATAAAATAAGGGAGAAAAAAAGGCCAGTGGCCTCCTTAAGCAAAAGCAATATAGCAGCAACACTCCATGTCATTGCAGCCGCCCACTCCCTCTTCCCATGTTGCAGGATCTGCTTTGTGTGCTTATTGACGACGGTGGATTTCTGGTGATCTCCAACCAAGAAGACTACAAATATCAGGTGATGAGCTGTTCTTTTTCTTAAAAAAAAAAAAAAAGTTAGAGATACTTGCTTCATTTCACAGTTATATTTATGTAATTACCAAACTTATAATTTTCAATATTCTAATATAACTGCCTGTTAGTACAGTCCATTCACTGATTATTGTTTTCTCATGTTTATGTATAAAGCATATGACTGATAACGTTATTACACACAGCAACATGATGTAGCTATTACTGATGATTGTCTTTTCTCCTATTCCATATTCAGGTCGGGAAGTTCTTCAGTGAAGTGGATGCCCATTTGATGTCTGCTCTCTACAACAATTCATTCTTCACACAGAAAGAATCCTACGACTTTCAGTCTGTCTGCGCTCCAGAAGCCCCAAGCAACACAGGAAGCGCACCACGTGGGGTCTATGTGGTGAGTCAGGGATTCCATGCCATCAGGTCTCACCTGATTGAAGCATTGTGTATACAGGTGTAAATATGTTTCACATCACTGAATGGCAAGTTGACATTTAAATTTACAAAGTAGCCAGTGAAGGGGCAAGAAGACGGTGCCAAAGAAGGCAACCCTCTCCCCCTCTAAAAATATAAATCAGAAGCCACTCCATTTGACTGAGGAGGCTACTATGAGACAAATAGAACATTAAAATCTTTATGAATGTCCAAAAAAAAAATTCAGCTGGGAGGAATGCATGCTATTGCCCCTCTTGAGTTAAAAGAAGGATATTTGCCATAAACAAATTGTGCCAGACTAAACTTATCAGCCATTTTGATGGAGTAGACCAAGCCAAACTGCCAAGTGTATTTTTTTTAGGCAGAAGGACTACCAACTTTCATCTGTCCCCATTTTTTGGCAATGGTAAAATTTCCTGTTGTTCTTTTCTGATTATATGAGACCTTTCACAAGTGATCCTATTGCTACTCCTTCTATTCAATTATTGTTTTTAAGAGAGTATGTTGCTTCACCACAGTGCCCTTCTGGATACAAACAAGCAGAGACATGGCTGATAGCTGTAACAGCAGAGATCTACAGGTTTACCAATTAAGCATTTGATAGCCTTGCAGGAATCTAGAGGAGTGGGGTGGCAAAGAGAAGCATTGCAGAAGAAATACAACAAAACGTCTAGCATGGTTTGAGGGGCAGAATCCACATATGTGAAAGTGTAAATGATGAAGCACTGAGAATGGTTGGAAAAGGGCAACTATGATGTAACAAGCCTCATGGATACCAGCTGGATTGTATAGTTGTCCCCTTCAAATAGGCACCTATTATATTTACCAAGATTGGCCACTCCAAGGGATCATCCAAGGGAATTCAAACTGGAGCAGCCCAGCATTCATGGAGAAAGAAAATTAGGAATTGACATTCACACCATTAACACATGAAAAACTGCAGTTCACTGGGCTTGGATTTCCCAAGTAGTACATTCATATCATAGCAACAACTGTGTTCTGTTTAAAAGCCTACTTCTTTATTTCTTTATATTTAGCCAACCATGGCAGATTTCTTGAACCTGGCTTGGTGGAGCTCAGCAGCCGCATGGTGAGTCTTTCCTTTCCTCTTTTTTTCTTTTCTTTTCTCTTTTCTCCTTTTCTTTTTTTGTAGTTGATGAGATAAGCTGCAGAAGCTAAGATGTATTAAAACATGAACCATTCTAGGACAGATCTCACAACCTGTTACAGAAATATTAATGGGATTATTTAAAGTAGCCATTTTATTGTTTTTTAAATTTCCCTAGAAATCTACAAATTCATTTTTGTACTTTCTTTGGGAAGGGTATTTGTTTTCAACTTGGAGATGTGACATGCAGTTGTGTTCTTTTACAGTCGTCTAATTGTTATTTCTTCCCACAAGGTCTCTATTTCAGCAGTTCTTGTATGGATTAGCCTATAACAGCTGGTTTCAAACAGGTAACAATCCCTATTTGTATATTTCTTTCAGCCCCCAAAGGATGAAATAGCAGGAGGAAGCAAATTAACTATAGCTGGATTAATATAGGAAGTGAAAATAAAACTAAATGTTATGACTGTCAGTTGCTCCTTCATTACCATGTGACTGAATACATTACTGAAATTGCTTACTTGCTATAACTGAATGGTTCGGGTCTCTCAAAAGCATCCCTCATCTTTCTGTCTTTAAGCTTGAGAAGCAGATTGTGACCTAATTATTCTGGGTGCAGCTTCAGGGGGCTTTAGGGGCAGAAACATAAAATCTGCACACATAAATCTTCATCAAAGCATATTACAATAAATCCGATCTATCATGACAAAAAAAATGAGTGGAACCATCAATAAGTTGCTAAATTGACCTTCTGCAGTGGAAAAAATAGCAGATGTAAGTCAATTTCACAAGGTGGATTAGTTGGGCAAGGGAATACATCAAGCTTTAATGTAGATTAGTACAAAATGGCAGAACAAAAAGCAGGGCTGATAGAAAAAAATATCTAGATTTCCCCATGCTGGCTAAGGAATGCTGGGAGTTGAAGTCCACACATATTCAAGTTACCAAGGTTAAGAAACACTGCCCTAGACTGAGCAGAGAAATGTTATACTTCTACAATAAAAATAAAATATAAGTATCTACATAAATAAAAATAAAAACGTTATACTTCTACAATAAAATAAAAAATAAATGTCTAAGTAGATGAGAAAAAATAAACAGTAAAGCAAAAGAGAAATGTAAGATAAATTGTTGAATTTCACCCCCTACATTCTTGCACCATTATCAGTAGCATTTGGCACAAGCACATCTTTAGTAAAAGTCAGTCCAACCAGATGAACTGCTTTTTTAGATGATGTAGGAAATATTTTTTTTAAATGTCATGCTTTTATTTGCGACTCATTATATGTCCTATGTGTCCAAACAGAGGATGTTTCAGCAGAAAACATGGAATCCAGGGAGACCAGCTGCATCATGAAACAAACTCAATACTATTTTAGTTCTGTTAACTATACTTACAACACCATCATTGACTGTGGAAATTGCTCTAGGTTAGTACAAAGAGCCTGTCTTGTTAGTAAACACTGTAAGATTCTGATTCTTCAGCTCAGTCCTTATAACCACAGGAGGGAAATGACCTTCTCCATCCTCAATAAGATGGGTGGCAAATACAAGTAGGTAGATAAGAGAGGAGGGAGGGAGAGAGAGAGAGAGAGAGAAAGAGATGAATGAGAGATAGATAGATGATAGATAGATAGATAGATAGATAGATAGATAGATAGATAGATAGAAATTTGAATGAGGTAGCTATGATGGCTGCTTCAGAAGCTGAAGCTCTTTACCAAGAATAAAATCCTACTAACCAAAGCACTTCTTTGTGGAGCACAACTCTATAAATTATGAAGAATAGGATAACAGGGTAGCAGTACTTCATCTTCTTTCTCTTTTTCTCCAGGTTGTTCCATGCACAAAGGCTTGCTGGGTCTAATCTTCTGTTTGTTGTAGCAGAAAAGCCAATATGCAGTCAGTGTGAATCCACAAAACTTCTCCAAGCAGAGATAAAAGGTATTGGTAATCAACTGTATTCCAAATCAGTCACAATATAACAGATGGTATGACTATATTGACGGATGTTTTTTCTGTTGTGTTTTTTTAATAAATATTACTTGAGATACATTTCCCATAAGTAGTTTGATGTTCAGATTATCACAAATAGTTTAAGCAAACAATAATCTGAACACAAATCCTTTACAATTTTGTAGAGTATGTAGATAAATGTAAAAGCGAATTTTGTAACAATTTAAGACAAGCTACATTATATCAGACCAAAGGTCCAACAATCTATACCTGCAGTAGTGAAGTCCTTGGTACTCTCTGAGCTTAGTTGTTTGCTTGCAGACATTTTATTATTACCCAACTAGGTAACATTGGTGCTCAAGATACATATCTTCTCTTCTACCTGCAATAGCCAAACAGGTCTGTGGAAAATCCACAACAGGCCATAAAGCACATTCGTGTTCTCCAACTCATCTTCCATAGCCAGTGATACCCAGAGATACATTACATCAGATGGTAGAAGAAATCCAGAGTTGTCGTGACTAGTTGACAACTAGTCAATGATTAACTTCTCTGGAGACCCAAGAAGAGGAAGAAGGAACCTGCAGAACCTTGGTGCCATGTATAACTTGCATACAGATTTTTAAACATCATATTATATAAAGTTTATCAATATAATTTAGATCGGGCCGAAGGCAAACTGCCTAGAACCAGAGAGCTGCACTGAAAGATAGGAGCTTTGCTGTCATGTGTACACATACACACATGTGCTCCCCTCATCCATCTTCCCCCCAACTGCAAGGAAAGCAGTTTCCCTCCTTTCCTCACAAGCATCTTTCAGGAGGGAAAATGAATCTAATAAAAAGAGACAGGTAGCACCTCCAAGCAGTATTATTCAAAAGGAGGGGGGGACACTTCTTGCTCGGGTCCTCTTTTCTTTCCATTCAAAGCGCAGTGAGTTGCTGGAGAGAGCCACTTTCCAGTGCTCTCACCGGTTCCTGTGCTATAACAACCAGCTGAGCAATACACTTGTATGCATTACAATTTTTTTGTGTATGACAAGCTGCTAGGGAGTCAAACAAGAAGCCATCTGGTGGACAGTCTATTGACTTCTTGTTTAGAAACATTTTTTTTTAATGTCTATAAGAGCCCATTTAAATATACTGGCCACTGAGAAATTTCACAAAACTGTTTCCCCCCCCCCCCCCCACCAGCTACCATTCACATTGATACAATTACAGAGTTTAGAGAGAGGAAAACAAAAACAAGAGAGTGAGGAAGGACAGAAACCAATCACAGGCTTAGGACTGCCTGGCATTTGAAAAGGTAAAACAAACATTAGGTTGGAATAACAGCTCAATATTTGGAGATAATTCAATGTATTTGTCAAAGTTCCGACTGACAAACACAAACAAGCAGGCACTGTTGAGATGATCCAATCTCTTAACACAAAGCTTTATTGAGAACATCATTTTGACTCTATAGAATTTCCAGGCAACTCAGAATAGTTAAACTATAGAGTCCTCCCTCCCCCACCTCCATTTGTGTAGGCCGCATTGTCCCATTAGATGTCCAGGTGTTGTTGTGGGAAGATCTGGTGAACACCGCCTGAAATGTCCTTGGTTCTCAAGAGACTATTTCTTGTTATCGTCCAGAATGCACTTTCCAATCTCTCCCTCCCTTCCCCCTGGTCTGTTGGCAAGCTGCGGAGCAGTGTAAACAAAGGCCGTTTGAATACACTTTAAAGCTTGACACTTAGTATTTGTTTTGTTTTTTTTAATCTTTTTTTTTTAAAAAAAAAAACAATATTGTTTTATCAGAGAATAAAATAACCCTATTTTTTAATTTTCTAGTTCACATTGTTTTAATCTGTCTAATGTTCTTTTATCTTCTGCTTCATTTGCTTGATGACACAAAGCTCCTCCAGGAGATCGCAATCAATGTGAGCTAGTAGAGAAGCCACGTTACCGGAAAGGTCCCCACGTCTGTTTTGATTATAACATAACTGTAAGTAAAAGCAAGGATTCACTTTTTTTAAAAAAAAAATATTAACAATTTTTTAACAAAGCAAAAGCTATAAAAGAAAATAAAAATAATAAAGAGAAATAGTAAATAGTGAAAAAGGAAAAGAAAGGAAAGGGGAGGGGGGAGGGGGAAATGAAAGGGGAAAGTTGTAAAGAAGTTGGTTCCAGTCTTGTCAGTCATTCTAAATAGATCTGGATTGTGTCTCTGCCTCTAGAAAATATCCCCTTTTAACTGACAAAAAGGTTATTAGGTTCTAGAACCATTAATACAGCTATTCTTTTTTTCCTGCTTGTCAAATTGTGTTTTTTTTTCTAAAGAAAATAATAGACTAGAAGAGAAAACAAGTGTGCATGAAAAGAGGCATAGCAATGTCTGCACCCGATGCAATTTTGATGAGTTATTGTATGTATACATGATAAAAGACCATCTGAAAGAATTTCTGAAAATTAATTCTTAAATAAAATGCTGCAAAAAAGTGGCATGAATTTTAACTTTTCTTTGAACAAGACATTGGTCTGAATGTCTTTTTAAGCTCATTGTGCTTTGTTCTTTATCCTGAAAACAGTACAATTTATTCTTTTCCCACTAATGAATCTATGAAATAAAGTTTATTCCAGAATCCTAGATATTCAAAGCTGTTCTAATAGGAGTCTCCAAACTTGGCAACTTTAAGACTTGTGGGCTTCAACTCCCAGAATTCTCCAGCCAGTCCTGGCTGGAGAATTCTGGGAGTTGAAGTCCACAAAGTTACCAAGTTTGGAGACCTCTGTAATAGAACAAGGAATAGAGGAGACAAGGCCTTGGATAAAGCACAATTTGCATATTTTGCTTAAAAAAAACAAAATTTAAAAATACATATCGCCAAGTTTCAGCAAGAAAATAAATATATGAGTTTCAGCAAAAGCAAGTAGACTTAAAGAAACCTCTCTCTTCCTCTTGTTTCTCCAGGAAGACACCTCGGATTGTGGCAGAGGGGCCTCCTTTAGACCTTCCTTGAATATCTTGTTATGCTTGCAGTTACTCCTTCTCTATTTGACTGCAAGTCACCATTCGCTGCCCTTGGCATTTTGCCTTTGAAACGCCCATTTAGCTTAACCCATCCTTTTTATTTTATGCACATCATCATCCCCTCCAGACTTGCTAGAAGATGACTTCTGCCTAGTCCCATCAATTCTGGCTGCACCTTGGCATTCACTCATGAGGATTGTTGCTTTCTTTACTCAGAAACCCAGAAGTTGTTCTTGGTTTTTTTCCCCTTTTCCTCCATCAATCCTTGCCTTTCCAGTGTCTCTGCACAGCAGGTTGTGCTAAAGAGAGATTTGAGATGACAAGGGGAAGCATGGACCACCGTGATCTTCTCCACACAGGGAACATTCTTGAGCTTTGATTCATTGTTCCCCTTTCCACTCATTGAGCTGTTGGCCAAATACAAAGAACATGGCCCCTTGGTTTTATTTTTCCATTGAATCTATGGAATTCTGGGAGACCTTTGTTAGTTTTCTTGTGAAGGATTTTTATTATGGTTTTAAAAGTATTTAATCAACAATACCGATGATACTACTTTGTCTGAAATAATGTACCTTCCCATTTCAGTAATGAAAGCTGCAGAAACACTGATCACTATAACTGAAAAAATGGATAGTCTTGCCAAATTGATTCTGTAACCTAGCAAATCTTCTAGCCAATTCCAGTAGCTTTTCAGACTCAAAAGTAATCATACAAGATCACCCCAATATCATTCCACCCAATTCACTATGAGTTTTCCAAGGCCACTGTTATCTCTGCCTTTCAATAGGTGGATCCCATATCCAATGATGAATTATTTTCATCCTAAACAGTTTAATCTAAATCTTTCAACATCTGATTTCCAAGCGTTTATCCTGAGAGATTATAGTATTTAGTCTCAGCAAGAAAGAAACATACACAAATGCAGAGGATATCACTTGAATGTTAAGGTCAGTATTATTCATTTAAACTGCTTATTCTGTAAAGAGGACTTGAAAACCAAGCAGGGCAGAAAAAAGAAGCTGTGATCTTTTTGTATACCATCCCAATAATCCATGTATGGCTGGAGGATGCAGCAACGGAGATGATCTTTAAAAAATGAATAGCAAGGTAGAATGAAATTATGGTTTAAATCCAGCAGCCCCCATTGATTATTTTCCTGCTTCCCCATTTCTCATTGGAACCAACTGAAAAAAATATGAGCTATTTTAAGAGCTGTTCTACTCCCCCAAATCACAATGAAGTCTTCAGTTGGTAGCTCTGCAACATCCAATCTTTAAAATAAGCCAATTATTGAGATGGCTTGGACAACGATGACGTCTCTTTTCTTCAGTTTCTTTTCTTCTAAACTTTAAAGAATATTATCCACCCTAGTGGAGGCAGCACTGTGCCAAACCAACCCATGAAGATGATAGCCAAAGTTCTTCTTCATAGGCTATGTGCAGAAACCTAACTGCATTCTTTAGTGTTTATGTACTTGAGCTGGGGGAAGTGAAAATGTTCTACTTCACAATGATGGCTGTTAAAATATCTGCCACTAAGCTCATACAAAGCACCTTTGATGACTCTGCAAGTGTACATTTCATGTCTGAAATTACTTCAAGTGGTTGCAATGGTTGAAGAATTAAAAGAAAGTATAATGCTATAATTCATCAACTAGCGTCCTAAAAATACCACCTGTTTTTAGGATTTGTCTTGAGCAGATTACTGATCTTTATGCCTGTTAACTAGTGCACATATGATAACAAATACATCTTGCTACACATTATGAACTGAAATGCCTGCAATCCCCTGACAATTCCAGAAGATACTTCTCATCAGCCAAATATACCCCATGCATTGCCTCTACACTTGAAATAGCCAGCAAATGTGAAGAATCCTGTTTTGTTTTGTTTCGCTTTGTTTTGTTTTGTTCTGTTCCTGCTTGATGTTATAGGAGAGCCAGAACCTTCTGGAAAATATGGGGAATTTCAGAACTGTATGATGCAGCTTCATCAGGGAGAAACTGTTGGTTGCAACACCAAGAACTGCATGGTTTTCCCCCCCTCTGGCACAAGGGTGATTGCCTTTACAAAAGCCTGCTAAAATATTATACACATTTCAACTTCATATGCTCAGTTCTTTAATCCAAACTACTTTTAATCCAAATATGCCACCTATGAATAATTCAAGTGCTATGAATTTCATTTGCTTTGTTACAAGAAAATCTGGAAAGCAAACTGTAGGTCATTACTTCAACCTGAAGATTTCGAAAGAGGAAGACAATCCAATTTGATTAACAACTTCAGATTATGTTTGAATCAAACTTTCTGTGGTCTTAGTGTCGTGATTTAATACTAAGCCAGAATTTTGGGGAAAAGCCCCCCCGATCTCAGAAATTACATATTAATTTAGCCTCTGCCATTTACAATGGCCCACCAGTTGTTTAATTGCAAACAATAGTGCAGCTTGGAAGGTATACAATTGTTGAATGCAACCCATTCCTCAGCCAATACTGGAGGCATATTACTGATGTTCTTAGAAGTAAGATTTCTGTGGTCCTCATAATATAATCTAAAGAGTCAAAAGCATAATACTGCTTTAATAATTATGGCTGCAAAGTGCAAATGTGGTGCTTGGACCTATTGTAGAAAAAAAAATACTTGACAAATCTGGAAGTAGAACCAATGGTGCACTTGCTTGCTTTTCAGTAAACTTTGCTCTTGAGACTAAGAAATTCTTAATCTCTCAAAAGCGAACTTCATTCAAATTCCTTTATGTACATATAACTCTCCCCCAAGTGAATCCTCGTTTTCAACTAAGCAACTAAAAAGACAACTTCCAAGTCTACTTCCTCCCCCCAGATTGCTTATATACACAATTGCACTGGTGCTAAGGATAGTAGTTCTGCTTCATTGGCTTTGTATAGATTTCTACAGGAGTAAACTGGGAGATTATAAATACATAACTCTTATAAATCTAACTAACTCTGATGTATGGTAAAAATAGCTCCATTAATCCTTGGGTATACTACCAGTGATAATCAATCGTACTGGTTGTGAATACACTCTCAGAATCTCCCTGGTTTCTTCTGAGCAGAAACTACAAAATTGTGCCAACTTTTGTGATGTGGGCAACTGTCTGTAGTGTACTTGCTGAAAACCCCCAGATTCATTCCACATTAGTCTGAGTAAAACCTCTTGTCTTCCTTATGCCACGTTGTCTGTGACTGTTTGGCTAGTGCTCTGGAGCCAGCATAAATTAATCAGCAACAGATATTCAGAGAAGGAAAAAAAATAGAGCGTAGAAAGTATACATGGAAATGATATTGGACCTGAAGTACTTCTCATTCATACAAAAAGCTTATTGGATAACATGGCCTTTCCCTGCTTTTGAATATCTTACCATATCATCACTATTAATAGCCATGCTACATCTCTTGGTCAGCCACAAGACTCTTTGTTCTTGCTCAATTATTCAAACTCAAAGCTAAAATTTGCTGGGGTTGAATTGGTATTCTTTTCATCCTTGACTTTTGGCCAGTGCCTTCCAAGATGTTGAGGTTGTTTTGTTTTGTTTTAACATACCCAATGAAATTGTATAGCCACAATGAAGCACATTTTGTTGCTTACATACATATACATACAGATGTGTTTATGTATGTAATAACCAAAGACAGATTTAAAAACATACCTTAAGTGATTTACAATGGTGCAAATACATCTTGTAATTCCTATGGATTTTCCCCCCCTTTCCTTGAAGTGAGTCTGTTTCCAGGTATCGTTATTTTAAGAGGACATTTATGTTGCAAATGAAAGCACTGCTTGGATCCTCTGGCTTCTTTTTCATCCTAGATTTAGAATTGCTTGCTTTAAAATGCATTTTTAAAACTCTAATCATGCATATCTTTAAAATAATGATTGTTGTTCTAAGCCTGAAATGCCAAGAAAACTGGAGGAAGTAGGGGAAAGATGGTTTAGTAGCATTACAGGTTCTACTCGATCGCTGCTATGCCCAGACAGCTTTTGTTACAAACATATAGAACTGGCTTCTCCTGAGCTTGGTCCAGATTGGATAAATCACTGAATTGATATCCTTCTGTTGCCATGAGAGATAATGAACAAGTATTTCTCTGGAGAAGCAAAGCTGTTGGAGAGGAAAATAGGAGCAGTGCTGATAACAGAGCTAACTGCAGATGACCACTTATGGAACAGTATTATCCTTTCTAATAATTATGTTCAGCATAAGCTGGAGTGCGTTCACCTTCAGTCTTGGTAAAAGTCTCATCATTTTTTAATGTCTGGGTGCAATTCTGGCCGACTAACTCCCTTACCATTAGTTGATGCCAGACTCAACTTCAGAAGCGAAGGGAGATGGCAGAATGGAGAATACTGAAAGTGAAACATAAAAAACGGACCCACAGCAGAAGACATATTGAACTTAGCCAAGTGTAGATATTGCCTTGATTACTACATGTCAAACATGATTCAGCCTCTTCATTTTATCAGTCAGGGAATCACTTAGTACCATGTCAGAGAAATGCTACCCTGCCTCCAATTACTTCAGTTGTGATATATGCAAAAACCACTGGTTAGAAAATAATTTTCTGTTTATTTACCTATATGTTCAATGGTAATCCTTTCTCACAACTAGTACAAAAAGGAAGCAAAGTTCTGAGCAAACTTTTCCAGAGTTAGAGAATCGGCATTTGGAAGACAAAAGTATGGCCCATTTTTCAATCCAAGTGGATGATTCCAATTTTTGGAGAGGGGATTGGGATGGGCAAGATCGATGTTTGTGCATGAGCTAATCATATTGCAATATGTGCAAATCTGGACAGAAATACTTTGCTCTTTTCTTGCTACTGTGGCAAAATTTGCCTTCTGAAAATGAGCTCTTCAGATGTATGTGTAAATATAAGCTGAGCTAGGCAACAACCAACTCTTTTGAAATGGTTGTGTAAACAGGAACTGGAATGTCCATTTCACATTATTTGTGTTATCTGCAGCTTATCTTAGAGTCTGAATGGTTGGTGCTATGTCCCAGTCAGAACCACTTGTATATTGTCATTAAGTCTTCCTCCAGTCTTTTTTTCCCCACTGATAATGGTTGAAGTTGATAGAGTATTAATTGATAGAGGAAGATATGTTGGGAAATAGGAAGCTAAGAGCATGACCATTTTGCTTCAATCACCTAAGGAAACCAGAAACTTCACAGGCTGCACACACACACACAAAACACAAAAAACAGACTGATAATATTATCCAAAGCTGTTAAAACAGAAAATATAGTTCTAAAGAAAAGTAAAATATAATGAAATTGGAAGAATTAAAATGAGTATTAAATTGACATGTTAGCATCAGCAAAGGAAATCTCATGTAATTAATAATCATGCAAAGAATTATGATCTTGCATTAAGCCAATTTCCTGAATTCAGAGAAGTAGGAAAAAATGCTTTGGAGAAAATGAATCTTCAAAGAAGAGTCTCTAGAGAGTAAGGGACTCTTATTTTGATTTTGTCAATCCCAGTTAGAAAAAAAAAATTCTAGAAAAAGTAAAGAACTGTGTAAAAATAAATTCCATTGGCCCTATGTGCTGATTTCCTCATACAGAGACATATTAGCAGAGCTGAAATGTCATTTTTCAAACCACCTAACAAGCCTAATTCCTTTTAAAATCAGTTTGGACAAAATTTGTGGTAGGGTAGAGAAGTAGGAAGAAAAAGGGGAAATCCATGATCTTGACAAGATCTTGAAAATTTGATTCCAAAGTCAAGGGACAAGGAGGTGATTCACTGATAATGACAAGGTTAAAGGTCATTTTGCTTGTAGCTTTTTAGTGTGTGTTTGGTTATGTATATGGGAACTGTGCTTTGACCAGATGGCTGGCTGTGTTACCAGGAGTGTATGTAAATCTGTAGTCTAGTTGGGTGCTGCTCATCTGAGAAAAAAAAATGAAAAATATACATATCTATAAATATATATTATATTTTAAGTTAAGAAAATAAAACATCAAGTTGCTCTTCTTATAGCTGCTTGAATCCTATTCCTATCATTCTTCACTTAAAAAGCTTTCTTCCAATAATTCATTTTTTGTTACATTAATTTTGTTTTGTACAGAAGAGTTGAACAATTTTAAAAAAGACTAAAATCTTTGTAAAATATTGTGTGTGTGATTCCTTGTAAAATATTTTCAAATTGTTTATTACAGAGGATCAGTTATTAAATAATGTTCATATTTTCACTTCAAATGCAGTGGTTTTTTTTCTTGATTATTAAATGGTAAAAACAGATTGGCAGATAAAATTATCTTATAATTTGACAAGCACTGTTCCTGTTTCTCAAGATATAAGTTTACTGAATGAAACAAAAAAATAAGACTCAATAGTTTTGCAATCTATTTGAAGTTTATTGTCAGATTTCTGAAATGGGGTTTAATTTATGGTCCTCTGTTAGTTCCAATATTTGAATAAGAGTTATAAAGCCCTCTCTTTTTTTCTTACCATGAGCAAGGTTTGCAGCCATAGCTTTTCCCCCCCTACTAATAGCATAGAAACAGAAATAGGCAATAGAATTATAACATGATCTTCTAACAATTCTTCATCAGTCTATAATACAAAACACTATAATACAAGAGTTGCCTTTAAGCAACTTCAAATTGTTTTCCTTTGATATATCTCTCAAAAATAAGAGCATCCTATTGTCTTTTCCAGAGACTATGCCATATGCTGAAGGTTAATATTTGCAAGTCTGTGCCTTTTGTTTATAAGCAAACTTTTTTTAATGTACATTTCCATTTATACATATTTGCCAAACATGGCTGATTATATCACTGGTGAATATAGAAGGATATGGTTTCAAAATGTAAATACGTCATATGATTAAACACTTTCAGAAAACTGAACCTCTGGGGTTAATTTTTTTTTAACAGATCCCAAAAAGAAAGGCCATTTTATGAAGTTTGAGTTGTTAAACTGGTGTCAGCTTTACAGATAAGCATGTGGAAATGTTTGACTAATATATATGCCTAAACAAACTTGTTTGCTATTTTTAACATACCAGTGTCCTGAACAGGCGCTGATGGCATGATGGAGATGGCCATTATTATCCATTTTACAATTTCCTGGTCTGGTTCTCACATAGCGACAGAAATGGAGAATACAAATACCTAAATGAAATACTTAAAACTAAGTATAAGAAAAAAAAGCAGTGAGCATTCTGAAATCTTTATCAATTCTCCTGCTGACAGATTATAATGAACTGAACAAATGATGGATGGGAAACACAAAGCACCTGAATCACACAGCGCATTTGATGGACTCCTTCATAGATACCTATGACTTCTCATGTTCCCTGCTTGCTTGTGCTCTTTTAATTTGGTTGTGTTACCAGCTTTCTTGAGTTCCTAGAGGCTTCTATTTCTATAGACTCCAAACATCGTAGAACCCTCGTTACATATAAGCCCCAACATAAGATACCCTGACTTTGGTATTGGGCAAGCTAGAGAGTCATTGGGCCTCAATACAGATAGAGTAATTCCCATAAAGAAGATACTAAAAAACTTTGGGACTCAAAACAGATAATACAATGAGGTTGGAAGATTTGTTTGAGACATGCTGTGCAGTCTCCTCTGTTAAATCATTAACTATTCTCTCTTCATTTACCCAACAAAAGAATATATCATGTATATACATACATAGGTGATCTGGGAGAGATAAGCATATCTCTCACAGAAAAGTGGGGGGGGGGGGGGGGGGGGGTTGGAGGGGGGGGGGGTGGTTTTTTCTTCTTTTCTTTCTTGGGGGGGGTGGGGGGTTAAGAGAGCCTGTGGTTCAGGCCACGTGCCCCCTGCGCCGCGGCGTTAAAGCAACAGTAACCTGCACGGCCCTAAGGACCCGCTAAGAACCCCGTATTCCCTTTGCTATAAGCAAATTATTTTACCTTGCCGGAGCATACGTGGGACTATTTTTTCTTCCGGTCTCCCTTGCGCCTCCTACCTTAGAACTGTTCTATAATAAAGTAAATAACATTCTGGTGACTGCATGCTACTCCTGCAAGATCAGGTAGTCTGATACAGGTAGTCCTCGACCTGCAACCACAATTGAACCCAGAAATTGTGTTCCTAAGTGAGACCTTTTTAAATGAGTTTTGTCCCATTTCTGACTTTCCTTGCCACATTTGTTAAGTGAATCACTGCAGTTATTAAATTAGTAACCCAGTAGTTTAAGTGAATCTGGCTTTCCCATTGACTTTGCTTGTCAGAAGGTCGCAAAAGATGATCACATGATCCCAGGACACTGTAAACATCATAAATACGAGTTGCCAAGCACTCAAATGTTGATCACATGACCATGGGGATGCCAACGGAATGGTCCATGAAGTGCCCGGGCAGCCCATATCCGGGCATGAAAAAGTGGTCACTAACGTATTTTCAGTGTTTAATATGGGGCTTAATTTGGGGGAGGGCTTAATTATATGCCAATAAAACGTTGGGGCTTATTGTGGAGGCCTTTTAGTGGGACTACTACTACCCTGGGGTGCTTCTCTCACAGAAAAATAAGGCCCTGATCCCTTAAAAGGAAGCCCAAGCATACGTTTTATAGGCATGTACATGTTACATTAATATTTTTTCAGTCGCCCTCCCCAATTAGGACTTTATAATAAATAAATAACATTCGGGACTGCATGCTACTCTGCAAAATCAGGTAGTCTGATACAGGTAGTCCTCGACCTGCAACCACAATTGAACCCAGAAATTGTGTTCCTAAGTGAGACCTTTTTTAAATGAGTTTTGTCCCATTTTACGACTTTCCTTGCCGCATTTGTTAAGTGAATCACTGCAGTTATTAAATTAGTAACCCAGTAGTTTAAGTGAATCTGGCTTTCCCATTGACTTTGCTTGTCAGAAGGTCGCAAAAGATGATCACATGATCCCAGGACACTGTAAACATCATAAATACGAGTTGCCAAGCACTCAAATGTTGATCACATGACCATGGGGATGCCACAATGGTCAGAAGTGTGAAAAATGGTCATAACTATTTTCAGTGCCATCGTAACTTTGAGCGGTCACTAATCAAACTGTTGTAAGTCGAGGACTACCTATACTATATATGGCTGCCATTTTTTTTCCCCAAGTACTTTGTGAGATGTAATAAAACATAGTGCTCAGTTTTATTGTCTCTGTCATTGTACCCCCAGTGTGTTTGGACTTTAAAAAAGCTTATGTTTTTCAAATAGGAAACTCGGGGTTCAGCCTCATGTGTGCTGCCCAGAATGTTTATGGCCCACAACTGAGTCCCATGAGCATTCTTACAAAATAAATACGGTAAGATGCTTGGCTATACTATTTGGAAGGGAGCCCAAGAATCAAGAATCATAACGTACAACACTTAATGATAGTCATAGGGTACAATCAACAATCAAATCATACTAGAAAACAGTCAAGTGGGAGGGGATGGGTGATAAGGAGTGGTGAGAAGGTTAACAGACAAAGGCAGAAATGATGACAATGGGCTGAATAGAGGTTAAGGTGGGCTGCATACAGCCATTTCTTACTTCAGTGCTTTGCCATGGATTGGGCCTGATCAAAATGCCAAATGAAACCAATAGTCTGATGCTAGGCTTCAAAAATTTAACTATTTACTCCACTCATACAAAAATCCAGCTTCCTTAAGTAACATATGCAACACTACAAGGGGGGGGGGACTAATCCTTCTGCAAGCAAACCATTACTTAGAAAATGTCAAGTCCAAGCTAAAAACAAAATGTGCCCGATATGCCTAGTGTCAAAGTGCAACTTTTGATACCACTTGCAGCCGACTAATGTAAAGTTGGGATGACTGCATGATGAAATATGTGACTTTTTTCTCTGCTGTTCTAATAACCTATCCTTTAATATTGTAATAATACTTCATTGATTACCAACTAGGGCATACCAGAATATAAAATAGAGAATAATGATAAGACCATGTGTAATAAAACAGAGTAAAAGGCAGAACTAAAAGAATTATAAATCATATTTCTGTGTCCCTTCTACAATTTACCCCAATCAGATCTACGTATGTAGTTCTCAATTGCACTGTTTTGTTCATAAGGGATTGTATTATTTGTAATATTTGGGTTCTTGCCACCTACAAAATACTGCATTTTAATGTATTGATCCCAACAGGCCGTTTGTCTAATGTATGACCCAAGAGATTGTTCTCTCTCTTTCTTATACAATTGGCATTCAAACAATGTACGAGTTATGTCCTAATATATAAATTCAGTATTTAAGCATCTGTCAAAACCTTGCCAGTAGAACAAGGCAGAATAAAGATAATTAGCTAACTGCACGGTTAAACTGACATGTCACAAATGTGGGCTGGGCTCTTCTGGGGATTATTCAGGCAACTGGTGGACAAAGTTGCTCAGATTCCTCTGAGTTAGACTTGAACTGGGAAATATCTTGCTGACCAAAGCACGGTCCCACCTTGCAACCTAAGAAAGTGCACAGATCTTTAGGCTGTTAGCCTGATCCTGCGTTTTAGATCCATGTCACTCCTGGTTGGTGAAGGCCAGATGCTGAGTTACCACCTATAAATGGTTACTGCCTTTCATGGCATAAGGCTTGGTTACATGAAGCACTGCCTGGCTCCAATTATTTCTGCCCATCCAGCTTGCCTTCAGACGTGGATGCTTCATCACTGGAGGTTTTTAAGAAGAGACTGGACAGTCAGTTGTCTGAAATGGTACAGGATTTCCTGTTTGAGTAAGAGGCTGGACTAGAAGACCTCCAAGGTCCCTTCCAGTTCTATTCTGGTTCTTATTCAGTTAAGACTTGACAGGGTGAGGACACATTGTATTTTACAGAATAGAATAGAATTCTTTATTGGCCAAGTGTGATTGGACACACAAGGAATTTGTCTTGGTGAAAATACTCTCAGTATACATAAAGAAAAGGCACATTCGTTAAGAGTCAAGAATCATAACGTACAACACTTAATGATAGTCATAGGGTACAATCAACAATCAAATCATACTAGGAAACAGTCAAGTGGGAGGGGATGGGTGAGAAGGAGTGGTGAGAAGGTTAACAGTAATAGTAGTGTTTGTAAATAGTTGAACAGTGTTGAGGGAACATTTGTTTAGCAGAGTGATGGCTTTCGGGGGAAAACTGTTCTTGTGTCTAGTTGTTCTGGTGTGCAGTGCTCTATAGCAGGGGTCCTCAACCACCGGGCCGCAGACCGGTACCGGTCCGTGGAGCACTCTCTACCGGGCCGCAAAGAAATTTTTTTAAAAAAAAATGGCGGCTTTCTTCGCCTTCGGTGAATGCTGCTGGGATCAGGGATCAAGGACACAAATGAAAGAAGGGGAGGGAGAAAGCAACCGAAGCCTGTCCTGCTCTCTGGCTCAGCGGCTTCAGTTTCCTCCCGCCTCGTTCCTCTCTCAGTCGCTCTCTCGCTCCTCCACCAGCCCAGGAAGAAACTGCTTCAAAGAAGCCGGCAGGGTGGCTTTTCCTGTCAGCGCAGCTCCTCCGAAGCGCCCGTTTAGCCCCATGCCGCCCACCCGCACGCGGTTCAATTCAGTGCCCCGTTCTGCCTGCCTGCCTGCCTTCTTCGTTTTGGAGCAGCTTCAGCTGAGAATAATAACTATTCGCCTCTTTTTATCAGCCAAAGCTGCTCCGAAACGAAGAAGGCAGGCAGGCAGGCAGAACGGAGCACTATGGATTGAACCGCGCGGGCGGGCGGGTGGGGGTAAACGGGCGCTCGGAGGAGCTGCGGCGACAGGAAAAGCCACCCCCGGCTTCTTTGAAGCAGTTTCTTCCTGGGCTGGTGGAGCAGCGAGAGAGCGCTGAGAGAGGAACGAGGCAGACACCTGAGGAGGGAGGGAGACACCTGAGGGATGGGGCTGAGGAGGCAGGGCCGAGGTGCTCCCTGAACTTGGTGGCTTGCTGGCAGACGTTTATTACCCAACTAGGTAACAACATCAGATGTTACCTAGTCAGGTAATGAAACGTCTGCAAGCAAACCACCAAACTCGGATTCTCCCCGGTCCTTGAAAAGGTGTTTGTGCTTGAAACTGGTCCCTGGCACAAAAAAGGTTGGGGACCACTGCTCTATAGCATCATTTTGAGGGAAGGAGTTGAAACAGTTTATGTCCGAGATGTGAGGGAGTCTGTAAATATTTTCACAGCCCTCTTTTTTACTCATGCAGTATGCAGGTCCTCAATTGAAGGCAGGTGGGTAGTAATTGTTTTTTCTGCAGTCCTAATTATCCTCTGAAGTCTGTGTCTGTCCTGTTGGGTTGCAGTACCAAACCAGACAGTTATAGAGGTGCAAATGATAGACTCAATAATTCCTCTGTAGAACTGTATCAGCAGCTCCTTGGGCAGTTTGAGCTTTCTGAGTTGGCAGAGAAAGAACATTCTTTGTTGTACTTTTTTGATGATGTTTTTGATGTTAGGTGTCCATTTTAGGTCATGTGATATAGTAGAACCTAGAAATTTGAAGGCCTCTACTGTTGATACTGTGTTGTCTAGTATTGTAAGAGGTGGTAGTATAGGAGGGTTTCGTCTAAAGTCTACCACCATTTCTATGGTTTTGAGTGTGTTCAGTTCCAGATTGTTCCGGTTACACCACGAGGCAAGTTGTATAACCTCCTGTCTGTATGCAGATTCATCGTTGTCTCGAATGAGACCAATCACTGTTGTGTCATCAGCAAACTTCAGTATTTTTACAGATGGATCGTTTGAGATGCAGTCATTGGTATATAGGGAGAAGTGGAGATAGCACACAGTCTTGGGGGTCCCCTGTGCTGATTGTACAGGTATCAGATGTGATTCCGCCTAGCTTCACCTGCTACTTCCTGTCTGTTAGGAAGCTTATGATCCACTTACAAGTGTGTTCAGTTACCACTAGTTGGTTTAATTTACTTAGAAGAGTGTCTGGAATGATGGTATGGAATGCTGAACTGAAGTCTACAAAGAGGAACCTTGCGTAAGTATTTGGAGATTCAAGGTGCTGTAGGATATAATGCAGAGCCATGTTAACAGCATCATCTGTCGATCTATTTGCTCGGTATGCAAACTGCGTGGGATCTAACAATGGATCCATGATGGTTTTCAGGTGGGACAGCACAAGCCTTTCAAAGATTTTCATAACTACAGATGTTAGAGCAACTGGTCTGTAGTCATTCAGTTCCTTGATGGAGGGCTTCTTTGGCACTGGGATGATGGTTGAACGTTTGAAGCAGGAAGGAACATAGCACATCTCTAGTGAAGATTCGGGTGAAGATGGGGGCCAATTGGTCAGCACAGACTTTTAAGCAAGAAGGAGTTATCTTGTCTGGCCCTGGTGCTTTTCCTGGCTTCTGTCTGTGTAATAGATCTTGCACTTCTTTTTCTGTGATCACCAGAGGTTGTGAGCCCAATGGATTGGGGCCAGTTGTAGGAGGCTTGGCTGTTGTTGGTGTGTTTGAGATGTGGGTTGTGGAGATGTGGGTTATCTATTAAAAATGCTATATGATGAACATCTGCTAAGCATATCTTTCCTGTTGACTGCTGTCTGGAATAGTCTCTCTCTAGAGTTTCACTCTGAACTCGCAGGATTTTAGATGTTCTTTAAAAACCTGGCTTTTTCACTGAATTCCTTGGATAGGTTGTAGTGTGCTACTGATGAGGTGTTTTTTTTCTTGTGATACATTTCCTCATATAAGTGAACTTCTTTGTTGTTCTTTCTTGTGTTTTAGGTATTGTACCAGCCAGAGCCAGTTTTACACAAGGCAGCCTTATAAATCAAAAGTATAAATAAATACATAAGTTGTAACAGGGAAAACAAATTCTGTTTTGGTTTATTCTTCCTGCTGCTTACAAGTGAAAAGCACTTTAAGTCATGAGGAAGAACCCAAACAAAAATTTATGCTACACTGTTTACAGAACTACAGGAATGCTGACTTTTGCTTTCCAAAATCTGAACAAACATATTAATCATTTTTACTATAGCAGCTACAGCTGAGCTAAATACTATTTGCCAGCAGATGGTGCACATTTGAATGAGTGCTGAGAATTGTGGGGTTTGTCACCTTTCGGACTGCTTGACCAATAGGTAACAAATGTTAAAGCTTTACGCTAGAAGGAGCTTTCCCAGTGCTCTTTAAAACCCCTTCTCTTCATCTGTTGCCGGTCAGTGAAGCTATTTCTCAATAAGAAAGCGCTCTTCTGAATGTCTTCTAAATCTGGATCCAAAAATAGCCTGGCTGACAAGTAATAGATCCAGAAGGATGAAGGATGAAGCAAGGCAATCTCCAAGTGCTTGGCATAACTCCTCTTCTTTACCTGTCTTTCAGGTGATTTCTAAATATGGATATAGTTCTCTTCTAAAAGAGAACTATAGAACTATTCATCTGCAAAAATCAGTGTTCCAAAATAGGCTGACTGAGGTAAAAAGAAGAGGAAAAGTATAGTGCAAGACAGTAATAAATAACAATAAGCTTTGTCTCTGGCTGGGGTTGTAAGAGGATGGTAAACTACTAGATGGCTGTGAAGAACAAGCACACTAGAGCAGATGTAATTGTGGTGAGTCAGCTGATGAGACAATGCTAGGTTATGGCATGCATTCAAAGGAAAAAAGGGTAGTGTGTACGTGCAAAGCCTGCCTAAACGCTGATTGATTAAAGGCTGATGAGAACTGACTGTTTTGCATATCATAATAGCCATAGATTTAAGGTATAGAGTTGAAACTGAGCCAATAGAGTGCCTGTTAGATAATTCCCAGAGTGCCTATTAGACAATACTTCTTTAGCTCATGCTGAAAAATGTATAAAACCTTGGGGAACTCTTTGTTCGAGATCCTGGCATTTTGCTAGCTGGAACCCCTTTTGCTGAAGCTCTTCAATAAAAGAAAATTAACTCTGTACCTTGTGTCTGGTCATCTTCATTGGCTTTGGTGCCAGGCTCAGACCCAAATTTAGGGATAACAATATGGGGGCTCACCTGGGATCTACCACGCCTGGATTCGACTGGAGGGCACCAACGGCCAAGAGGAGGACCCCCAGATGGGTGACAGTGGCTGAAAGGTGTGCGAATGGACTAAAATAAATTCCCAGTTGGTGATCAGGACTGTGTATTTCTGCATATGTCAGCCGCACCCAAGTTCCTACAAGCTCCACCAGGTGATGACTGGAGAGCCTTGTAATGCAAGAAATGTTGCAGAGATCTGTATGTCCCACCAATGCAGAGTGGATTGAGTGGAATAAGCCATTGCGTAAAAGAACATGCAGCTTTGGTGAAAGTTATTGGTGGCGTCCTTGTCAAACTCAACAGCTAAAGCCTTAATGAAACCAGGGAGCAGAGGCAACCCCCATACAATATACATGGACTACCACAATGATTTAAGAACAATCCTACTATCTTTGGCCAATGCCTGACTTTTACAAGCCATCGTGGGTCAAGGAATATTCAGCTTTACAATATGTGGACGATTTACTTTTGGAAACCGATACAAGAGAAAAATGTATAAAGGGGACTAAATTGCTCTTGAATTGGCTAGCAACTTATTGCTATAGACAATGTGCTGAAAAATGCATTAAAACTTGATGAATCCTTTGTTTGAGGTCCTGCTATTTTGCCAGCTAGGACCCCTTTTGCTGAAGCACTTCAATAAAAGGAAATTAACTCTGTGTCTGGTTATCTTCATCGGCTTTGGCACCAGGCTCAGATCTGAATTTAGGGACAACAATCATGCTTGACTACTTGTAATATCCATCATCATCATTGCTAACATCAGAAGAGACTGAGCTAAATGGCACCTATTCAGCCTACCCACTAAGGGGACAGAAGTAACCATACAGCATTGCACTAATAACTATGGAAACTGCAGAGACTTGTGGTTGTGATACCCACAGAGAAGCTAATGATTTTCATAATAAAAATAAGAAGTAAATTACATGGCCATGAAAACCCTTATCAGCAGAGGCAAAGAAAATCACTTTTTCAAAAGAGCATTAAACCCATGTTATTAGGCTTCTGTTAAGCCTTTATAAGTCTTAAAGATAGCCTCTTTCAAGCATTACCACACCCAGACACTGGAGCAAGGAGTTTGCCCATAACAACTTTAAAAGGCCAGTGGAAGCTTGGCAGTTTCTAACTTGACTGCTGGCCCACCATTCATGCAAGGTGAGCTGTGCGCACATGCTTCGGCCAGCCACTCGCATGGCCCAATTCTGAATAGGCCACAGCCTGGTAGTGGGCTGCAGTCCAGGGTTTGGGAACCCCTACCTTAAGGGGGAAAAAGTAGGAGGACAGAGAAAACTTTATCTGAACACTAAAACACAGCTGTAAGGGACAGCTGTAAGCTGTTATCTCAGATAGAAAAAAAGTTATTGGGCCATATCAATGCAATAGTTAGTAGGCCAGTAAGGCAATATTCTGTGTTTGTGGAAAAATAAATACCAGGCTTCATGTTTTGGATGTTCTGAGTTTCCCAGGAAACAATTATTGCAGAAATTGTTTCTTTCTTTCTGCGCCAACTCAGAAAGCTCAAACTGCCCAAGGATCTTCTAATCCAGTTCTACAGAGGAATTATTGAGTCTGTCATCTGCACCTCTATAACTGTCTAGTTTGGTTCTGAAACCCAACAAGACAGACACAGACTTCAGAGAATAATTAGGACTGCAGAAAAAACAATTGCTACCAACCTGCCTTCAATCGAGGACCTGTATACTGCAAGAGTCAAAAAGAGGTCTATGAAAATATTTGGACCCCTCACATCCTGGACATAAACTGTTTCAACTCCTACCCTTAAAATGATACTATAAAGCACTGCACACCAGAATAACTAGACACAAGAACAGTTTTTCCCCAAATGTCATCACTCTGCTAAACAAATAATTCCCTCAACACTGTCCAACTATTTACTAAGTCCGCATTACTATTACTATCAATCCTCTCATCATTCCTATCACCCATCCCCTCCCACTTGTGACTGTGTAACTGTTTGTTGCTTGTATCCTTATGATTTATATTGGCTGTTTCCTAGTATGATTTGATTGCTTATTTGTACCCTATGACTATCATTAAGCATTTACCTTATGATTCTTGATGAATGTATCTTTTCTTTTTATGTACACTGAAAGCATATGCACCAAGACAAATTCCTTGTGTGTCTAATCACACTTGGCCAATAAAGAATTCATTATTCAAATTGATTTTTTTTAAATCTCTTTGATGAGTACAAAGCCAATCTTTCTAACAAGCAACTTGATCAGTTAAGGTCATAATTATGCCATTCCCATCCCAAAGATACAGAATGTGAACAAATTTAAGAAATGTAGAGCTCTATATTCTATTCTGCAGTACTCAGCCAACTTCTCCATAGCATTATGCAAACCAGCAGGGGAGAGTATTTCATCATAGTAACTGTAGGTACTTCTGGAATATTTGCAACATTTCTTATGACATAAATTCATGACAAAATATGAAAGAGAATGTCCTTGAAATCCAGTTCCCCTCCAATTTTTGTACAGTAAAATACTGGGTGCAGGTGGGAATCAGATGTTTGATTCTAAAATAATTTATTTGGGCATCATCAACAGATACAGGCACACCCTGAAACACTTATCATCATGTCTCAATGTAGAAACTGGGAAGCTGTGAGTTTTAGTTCATTAGGCATTAAAAGCTGCTTCACTGCTGGGTAACTTTGGGCCAGTCATTCTCTCTCAGCCAGATCCAAGTAGGTTTGTGGCACACTCCCTGAATTAGGCCATTTCTAGCAGTGCCAAGTAAGCACATACAAGGCTTCCACTTAAGAGCTACAAGTGTTCTAAGCGGATATGCCATACACTCACCTACACTGATGGGTTATAATCATTTTGACAGAGAAACGTCCTGCTTTTTTAAAAAAAAAAAAAAAAGTTTTTATTGGTTTTAACAACAAACAAAAACATATACAACATAAGACATAACATAAAACCATCATTATTCTTCATATATTTACAGGCAGTGTATCGGTTGGTTTACCACTCCTTTTTGTGCATCCATTTCATAACCATCATAGTAATTATATTACACAATAACTCATATTATCAATCAACAATTGTATATCCTAATATCGTTATTAAACAATCATTTAACTGATTTTAGTAATTCATACTTTAACGAGATAACTATTGTTAGGTATAACATTGATACCAAATATGGTTTGGGTGAATAAATATATAAAACTTAGATATCATGGTTTAAGTGCATATCACTTTAAACACAATGCTGCAGGCAATTAGCCGATTAAGGGTGCGGTTAGAAGTTACAATATAAGCAAGCATTAGAAGCTGGAAAGCTTACTGTAACTGTGACTTACTGGAACTAACTGTGTCCTACTGCGACTAACTGTGTCTTACTGCGACTAATTGTGAGTGCCTGTGACTGAACTGTTCTTGTTTGCTACTGTTTGCTGATTTACTGCGTAATTCTACTGTTCTACTGTTTGAACTTCTTGCTGAATATCCAGCGTTTGTTCCTCTGGAGAGAGAAACCGGAGGAGGAGAAGATATCTTTATCGGCTGATAAAGATATTGCAAGGACTCTTAACTTGGACTGTAATAGTGAGTCTTACTGGATGGAAATACTGTGAATGACTTAATGGACTGAATGACAATGCTTTAAACTCTAAATGGATTAAAAACTATTTAAACTACAAACAGTGTTTGTGTTCAGTGTGTGTATACTCTGGGGCCCTTCCACTCTCCTTTGGCTGCCTGGCTTGATTACTGCTGCAATACTCTGCTAGGGGTTAATCCCCAAACACTAACATTGGTTATGGGCCCAGCAGCATAGTCTTACTAACCAGGATATAGCAGAGAGAGTTGGTGTGAGTTGCACATTACTGTAAAAACAAACTGTTTTAATTAGTTTAAAATAGTCAAAATATCTGAAGAGCAATGGCACAAGTAAATTTGTCACAACTGTCCATGATATCCAGGCTGGATGGAACAAACTATGTTTCATGGTCAATGAAATGTAGTTTACTTCTACGTAGAGAAGGTTTGTGGGACATTATAGCAAACCCACCAGATGTGAGTAGCTGGGATCCTGATAATGATGATGATAAAGAAAAGTTACAAGACTTTAAACTAAAGAATGAGCAGGCTTTATGCATCATAGGACTGACTCTCTGTGATCAGCAGCTTGTCCATATTCGTGGAGAAAAAATGCTGCAAACTGCTGGGAGAACCTCAGGAAGATTTATGTTCGGGACAGTGTAGGAGCACATATAAATCTTACACGGAAGCTTTTTCGAACGCATCTTCAGAGGAATGGAGATATGTTAGTTCATTTAAACTGTATGAAGAGCATTTTTCAAGAATTGCAAGAAAAAGAGCTTATATTTAATGAACTGCAACAAGTCTACATAATATTATCTTCATTAGATCAAAGCTATGATGACTATGTGACTTCGTTGGAAGTATTGCCAAAAGAAAGCCTCTCATTAACCGAGATTACAGGCAGGCTACTAGAAGAAGCCAGAAGAAGGCGTGAGCGTGACGAGCTGAGAGAAGATAAGAAAGAAGAGAAATTATCTTCAAAGCTTGAAAGAAACCAGCTTAGCAAAGTAAAGCACCGGAAGAAAAGAATTTATCTTCAACAGCATACACAATTAAAAATGTTTTAATTGTGGAGGCAGAGGACATTTGGCAAGATTCTGCAAAAAGAGAAAAAGCCAGAATATAAAAAGCCAAAGAAAGCATTTGAACTAGCCACGTTTAACAAATCTGATGTGAAGAATGATCTATGGGTGGTTGACAGTGGCGCATCCCACTGCATCACAAGAGATAAGACAAAATTTATAAAAATGTCTAAAAGCTCTCAACATATATCTCTTGCCAACGGTTGGAATCTTAAAGCGAAAGGTCAAGGTTTTGCACATTGTCCGTGCATAAACCAGGATATAAAAATGTTGTATGTACCGCAACTAAAGTTTAATTTGCTTTCAGTAAGGGTATTAGATAAATTAGGTTATGTAATTACTTTTAAGGATAATAATTGCATAATTGAAAAAGATAACAAAAGGGTAACTGCAGCTTTAAATGGAACATTATATGTATTAGATAATAGTAAGAAAGGGAGGCTCATACTGTATTTAATAATATAAAACCTCATAATGAATGTATCCATTTATTGCATAGGCGTTTGGGGCATGTAAATTTTAAAATGCTAAAACGTACAGTTGAGTTATCTGAAGGAATAAGGTTAAAACCTTGTGATAAATATTTGCGTTGTAATGTTTGCTGTGAAGATAAGAGCAAAGTATTGCCTGCAAATAGGCTAAATGGTTTCAAAACAAAAGAACCTTTAGAAGTAGTATTTGCAGACATAATAGGTCCAAAGAAACCCAGTATGGGGGTGCTAGATATATACTGAGCATTATGGACCATTATTCTAGATATGGTTTTTGCTATTTAATGAAAAGCAAAACTGAAACATATCAACATTTTTCAATTGGCTTAGGTTTGCTGAAAGAAAGTCTAAACGACAACTGATAACCCTGGTGACAGATAATGGTACGGAATTTATTAATAACAAATTCCAGAACAGACTTAAGGTAGCTGGAATAGAGCATAAGAAGTCTGCTCCATACAGGCCAGAACATAACGCTTTTATTGAAAGAAGAGGCCAAACACTACAGGCAATGGTTAGAACAATGTTAAATGATTCTGGGTTACCTGATTCTTTGTGGGGGGAGGCTACAATGTGTGCTAATAACATATTGAACAACGTTGTTAATACAACAACAGGTGAAATTCCATTCACCAGGTGGCATGGCAGGAAACCTGACCTAAGTTACCTGCACACATTTGGTGCACAAGCATGGGTGCATATTCCTGCACAACTCAGAAAAAAAGGGCAACATAGAGCTAAAAGATTTTTCTTCGTTGGTTATCAGGCAAACCATAGGGCATATAGATTTTGGGAGAAAGGCACATCTAAAGTGTTATGTAGTGCTAGTGCCCAATTTCTAGAACATGAAGGATGGGAGAAATTAGAACAGGATGCCAATAAAGATGTAATTATTGAATCCTATAGAAATCCCATTAGTTATCCCTGTAACTTTAAAAATAAAGTAAAGAGAAAAATACAGGATGAAATAGTGCCCATAAAGGAAGAAACAGATTCAATAGCTGAACAGGATGAGGAAGATGAACAGGTAGTAGTTCAACAAAGTCCTCCTGTAAGCCCTGTAATTCCCAGAAGAACTACACGTGTATCTAGACCGCCTGATAGGTACCAGGCTAACACAGTATGCCAGATTAATCAAGTTCCTAATTCTGTTGAAGAAATTAAAAAGTATCCTACTAAGGAAAAAGAAAGATGGTATGCAGCAATGAATAAGGAACTGAATTCATTAAGAGATATGAAAGTGTATGAAAATGCCAAATTACCTGTAGGTAAGAAATCCATTGGCTGCAAATGGATTTTTAAGGTAAAAACAGATAAAAATGGTAATTTAATCCATAAGGCAAGGTTAGTAGCCCAAGGTTTTAGGCAGAATGCTAATGACTACGATGAGGTGTTTGCACCTAGTCTTAAGGCAGCAACCTTGAGGGCAGCTTTAGTGTGGGCAGCTAGTAAAAACTATATAGTTAACCATCTAGATGTGGAAACTGCTTACTTGCACGCCCCATTAAAACATATTATTTACATGAAAAAACCTGTTGGTATTAAGTGAAAATAAGGATAATAATGATTGTTGGTTGTTAAAGAAAAGCCTCTATGGTCTAAAACAATCAGGCTATGAATGGAACCAGTATATTGTAAAGGAACTAGACAATATAGGATTTAAAGCTGGTTTAGCCGATCCATGTTTGTTTAAGAGGAGACAAATGGGAAAGTATCATTATTATTACTATTCACAGATGACATTGCATTGATAACTGAAACTAATGATGAAGCAAATAAAATAATAGCATCATTAGGAAAGAGAATAAAGATCAAGCAATTAGGGAGATAAAGAAGTATCTCGGTTTGAATATGAATAAAACACGGAAAGGTTTTAAGATATCTCAGGAAGATAAGATAAGCAAATTGCTAAAAGATTACAAGATGGAGCTTTGTAAGCCAGCTAAGACTCCAATGAGTCAGGAGTTTAGCAACACTGATGAACAAAGCCCGGAGTTTGATAAGGTGATTTATCAATCTTTAATTGGTAGTTTGAGTTATATTAGTAATTGGTCTAGACCAGATATTTCGTACTGCGTGAATCAGTTGGCTAGATTCAATAATGCACCATGTGAAAGACACTGGATTGCAGCTAAGAGGATATTAAGATATCTTAAAAAGACAATGAATTATTCATTGTATTTAGAACCAAAGGGTGATTTAATTTTGAGTGCTTATGCAGATGCTAGTTTTGCATCAGAAAGAGACACTAGAAAGTCGACTTCAGGAACAGCCATAATGCTGGGTAAGACATTAATAGGCTGGAAGTCAATAAGACAACAGCATATAAGTTTGTCTACTATGGAGGCAGAATTCTCCTGTTTATCATTGTTATGTACAGAATTAATAATGTATAAACAAATGTTAATTGATATAGGTATAACTGTAGATTATCCTATAATTATACATGAAGATAATCAGGCAGCAATTCAAATGGCCACAAATATTGCAGTAAAAACAAGGAGCAAGCATACAGATCTAAGATACCTAAACGTGAGACAATCTGTAAGAAGTAAGATTATTCAGCTAGAGTACTGTATGTCGGAGGACAATTTAGCTGATAATTTTACTAAAGCCCAAGGTGCCAGTAAGCACCAGGAGAGTTGTGAAAAATATGGGATTAGATTGTAAAGGTATTATATATTTATTTCACCCAAAAGGGGAGTATGTTAGGTATAACATTGATACCAAATATGGTTTGGGTGAATAAATATATAAAACTTAGATATCATGGTTTAAGTGCTTATCACTTTAAGCACAATGCTGCAGGCAATTAGCCGATTAAGGGTGCGGTTAGAAGTTACAATATAAGCAAGCATTAGAAGCTGGAAAGCTTACTGTAACTGTGACTTACTGCGACTAACTGTGTCCTACTGCGACTAACTGTGTCTTACTGCGACTAATTGTGAGTGCCTGTGACTGAACTGTTCTTGTTTGCTACTGTTTGCTGATTTACTGCGTAATTCTACTGTTCTACTGTTTGAACTTCTTGCTGAATATCCAGCGTTTGTTCCTCTGGAGAGAGAAACCGGAGGAGGAGAAGATATCTTTATCGGCTGATAAAGATATTGCAAGGACTCTTAACTTGGACTGTAATAGTGAGTCTTACTGGATGGAAATACTGTGAATGACTTAATGGACTGAATGACAATGCTTTAAACTCTAAATGGATTAAAAACTATTTAAACTACAAACAGTGTTTGTGTTCAGTGTGTGTATACTCTGGGGCCCTTCCACTCTCCTTTGGCTGCCTGGCTTGACTACTGCTGCAATACTCTGCTAGGGGTTAATCCCCAAACACTAACAACTATAATTTAATTAACTTATTTTATAACAGATCATAAAATCATACCAAGTCTATCTTAATAAAATATTCTAAAAATGTTATCAAGGCCAAGAAGAGAGAGAAAAGAAAAAAAAGTATATATTCGTTATTTCCTAGGTTTCTAAATATTCTATTGTTATATTACATTATCTAACCATTGGTAAAAAAGATCCCAAATTTCATAAAATTGTTTATCTTCTTGCTCTCTAATTTCAAATGTCAATCTACTCATTTCAGCACAATTCAATATTTTCTTAATAATTTCTTCCTCTAATGGTATTTTCTCACTTTTCCAATTTTTAGCAAATACGATCCTAGCCGCTGTTAACACATTTACAATCAAGTACTTTAAGTTTTTATTAAATGTATCAGGTAAGATTCCCAATAGAAAAACCTCTGGTTTCAAATCTATATGTTCTTTTGTCATTTCTTCCAACCATATGCGAATTCTAGTCCAGTATTTCCTGGCCTCCTCACAAGTCCATCACATATGGTAATATGAGCCAGGATCTGATGACATTTCCAGCACTTTTCAGATTTGTTCTTGAACATTCTTGCTATTCTTGTCGGGGAAATGCCACCTGTAAAACATCTTATACAAATTTTCTTTATATGCTACTGACATTGTCATTTTATAATTTTGAGACCACAATTTTTGCCATTTCTCTAAATCAATCCCATATCCAAAGTTCTTCCCCCAAACAATCATTGTTTCTTTGACTTGTTCTTCCTCTAATTTAATTTCCAACAAATAACTATATAGTTTTTTAATCACTTTTTCATCAGAACCTGTCAAAATCCTATCTAAATCAGTCAATTTATCATAAAATCCTTCTGTTTTAAAATCTTTAAGATACCTTGAGTGTATTTAGCATATGAAAACCAATTCATCTTTATATCTTGTTCTTCTAACTTTTGCATCGCTTTAAGTTCACCCTTTTCATCCAATATTTCCCCATATCTAACTGTTTGTTCCTTCTTATAAATTATAGGATAGGAAAAAGCTTCGATAGTTGATAACCAAACTGGTATTTTCAGATAACATTGTTTCTTAATTTTCTCCCAATTCAACCATAACGATTCCCGTATATAGTGCCTTCTGAAATAACCCTGCGATTTAGTTCCCTTATACCATAAAAAAGCATGCCAACCCAATAATAAGTCATGTCCTTCCAATGCCAGTAATCTAGACTTTCTTAACGTTATCCATTCTTTAGCCCACATTAAGTTTGCAGCTTGATAATACAACTCCCAATTAGGAAGGCCAAATCCTCCTCTAGTTCTAGCAGCCTGTAAAAGTTTTAGTTTTATTCTCGCTTTCTTACCTTGCCATATATATTTCAACACAATTTTATTTAATTCTTCAAAATAATCCTTACCTAATTTAATTGGTATTGTTTGAAACAAATATAAAATTCTGGGTAAAATATTCATTTTGATTGTTGAAATTCTACCTATCAAAGATAATTGTAGGTTTTCCCATTTTTTCAAGTCAGATGCTATCTGCTGTTTAAGTTTAATATAGTTATTCTCTTTCAGTGTAATACATCTTGACGTCAAAAATATCCCCAAGTATTTAACTTTATTCGTAACTTGAATTTTCAATAGGTCTGCCAACTCTTCTCTTTGCCTTAATAACATATTTTTGTCAGAATCTTTGTTTTGTCTTTATTTATTTTCAAGCCAGCCATCTCACTATACGTCTCTATCTTTTCCAGTAATTTTAAAGCTGTCTCTAGAGGGTCTTCCAAAATAAAGACCAAGTCGTCCGCAAAGGCTTGCAATTTAAATTCCTCCTTTTAACTTTCATTCCTTTTATATTTGTATCCTCTCTAATATTTCTATTTAACACTTCCAAAGTCAATACAAATAACAAAGGGGATAATGGACATCCTTGTCTTGTGCCTTTTTAATATTGATAGGGTCTGTAAATTCTCCGTCTATCATCACTTTTGCTGTTTGCTTGTAATATATGGCTTCTATTGCTTGAATAAATTTTCTAGCAAAGCCCATCTGTTCCAATAATAATAACATAAATCTCCAATTCACGTTATCAAATGCCTTTTGGGCATCTAAGAATATCAAAGCCATTTGTTTTTCAGGGTGTGCCTCATAGTATTCCAAAGTATCCAAAATTACTCTCATATTGTCTTTAATTTGTCTCTTTGGTAGAAATCCATTCTGATCAGGATGGATAAAATTATTTAGGTATTTTTTAAGCCTTTCTGCCAAAATTGAAGCAAATATTTTATAATCTGCATTCAATAAAGAAATAGGTCTATAGTTCTTAATTTGTAATGGGTCAGCCCCTTCTTTTGTGATAAGCGTAATATAAGCTTCTGACCATGTTTTAGGTATTTTCTTATTTATCATAGCTTCATTCATAATTTCTAACAATGAAATACTCAACGATTCTTGTAATGTTTTATAAAATTCTGCCGGGAAACCATCTGGTCCTGGTGCTTTCCCGTTATTCTGCCTATTGAGTGCTTCAGTTAATTCCATCATTGTTATAGGATTTTCTAACATTTTCCCAGTTTCATCAGGTATCTTAGGTAGGTTAGCATTTTGTAAATACTGTTTGATTTTCCCCTCATCAAAATCCTCCTGCTTATATAATTGTGCATAAAAGTCTCGAATAATTCTCTTTTTCTCCTTATTACCATGACAAACTTGACCTTGTTCGTCCATTAACTGTAGTATTTTCCTTGATTCTTTCTCTTTTCTCAGTTTGTATGCTAACCATCTACCTGGCCTGTTTGCATCCTCAAAGTAGTTCTGTTTAGCGCTTCTGATTTTTTGCGCCAATTCTTCTTTCTCTGTTTGATCCATTTTATGTTTGATTATGTCCATTTTAAATTTAATATCTTTTTTCTGTGGCGTTCTCTGTAATTCTTTTTCCAATTTTTTATAGTCATCTTCTAAAGTTTTAATCATTTGCCTCTTCCTAATATTCTTTTTCTTTGTATAATCCATTATCAATCCTCTTGCATATGCCTTCATTGTGTCCCAAACATTCTGTATTGAAATATCTTCTTTTCTGTTTTCATTAAAGAAGAAGGCCAGTTCTTTTTCCATCCATTGTGTAAAGTCTTTTCCTTTAAAATAGTATTATTTAATGTCCATCTAGATCTTCTTTTGTCCTTTCCATTTAATTGTCATTGGATTATGGTCTGCCCATGTACTTGTTTCAATATTTATTTCTTGAATATTAGATAATAATTCTGTTGACGTCCAAATCATTTCTATTCTGGACCATGATGAATGTCTATTCGAATAGAAAGTATATTGTTGAGTTTTAGTATTTCTTTCCCTCCATATATCTTTTAAATTTAGTTCCTCTATCATTTCAAAAAAGGATTTAGGAGGGTCTTCCTATTTTGTCGTGTTATTTTTGCTGTATAGTCCAATTCATTGTCTACAATTCCATTAAAATCTCCCATTATAAATATATTAGCATAGTCCAATTCAATTATTTTCATGTGTAATTTTTTATAAAATCTTTTTTGTTTATCATTCGGAGCGTAGATTGCAACCAGGAGTATTTTTTTATTGTTGTCCACTATTTCAACCATTAATACTCTTCCATCTTCATCCTTGTAAATCAGTTTTGCTGGGATAGTTTCTTTAATATACAAAACCACTCCTCTTTTCTTACAGTGAGTCAAAGTAAAAATTTTCCCTATTTTTGGTCGCACCAATAATTGTTGATGTTGTTTTTTAATGTGTAATGTGTACTTCTTGTAAGCAAATTATGTCAAATTTTAATTTCTCTATTTTATGAAAGGTTTTCCTTCTTTTAGTAGCTGACTTCAGTCCATTTATATTCAAAGAAATCAATTTTTTTTCCTCCATAGTTATGATTTATATTTAGGTCTAACAGCTCTCGTTGATCTTACTTCACGTTGTTCTTTAGTCTCCACTCGTCCACCTACTGCACCTTCTTCTTTTCCCATCTCTATTTGGTCCTCTTGAAATTCAGTTGGAGTAATCTCTTTTTCTATCTCTATTTCTCTTCTTTTAAAGAATTCATTATAAAACGTTTCTGCTTCGTCAATTGAGCCAATTCTGTATCTCTGTTCTTTCCATGTAACCATTAATCCTTCTGGAATCAACCATCTGTAATTCACCTCCTTTTCCAATAATATTTTAGTCAGGAATCGATATTCTCTTCTCATCTCTCTAACTTTTCTGGGTACTTGTTTTAAAACCACAGTCTCTTTATCTCTATATTTCAATGCCTTCTCTCTTGCCGCTTGTAATATCTGTGTTTTAATAGATTTTTTGGTAAATCTGACATGAACTTCTCTTGGTAGCTTATTCCTCGACGCATATCTTGTAAAAACTCGGTATATCTCATCTATTCCATCCATCATCTTTTCCTCTGTTATTTCCAGAGCTTCAGCCAAGATTTCTATCATTACTGCAGCAAGATCTTGTCCTTATTCTTCCTCTATATTTTGAAATCTGAGGTAATATTCTGATCTGTCCATCTCCCACTTCAACATCTCATTCTGTTGAGGCGTTGCCGGTCCCACTGCGGGGATGAGGGGTCAGCTGGCGGCCTGCACCCGGACCGACTGTCCGGGCGGGCTCCTCCCACGGCGGCAATGATGACAACGACACAAAGGCTTGTCCTTGGGAGAGGAAGCCCAGAGCAAACTGTGCTCCCTTCTTTTATTGTGCTAGTTTAGGGTGGGATTTGAGGTGGGAGGGATATGTGTGGAAATAGTACATTTGACCATATAAGGCTATGTTTGGCATAGTTTGACCATATAAGGCTATGTTTGGCATAGTTTGACCATATAAGGTTACATTTGGTATAGTTGACCATATAAGGTTACATTTGGTATAGTTGACCATATAAGGTTACATTTGGTATAGTTGACCATATAAGGTTACATTTGGTATAGTTGACCATATAAGGTTACATTTGTTGACCAATCACATCTTTACACCTGTTGCATGATTGACCATATAAGGTTATATTTGTTGACCAATCACATCTTTACACCTGTTGCATGGTTGACCATATAAGGTTATATTTGTTGACCAATCACATCTTTACACCTGTTGTTGGCCGTTTTGTTACCTGGCAGGTATAGTGTCATTGGGTCATTGGGTGATATCGCAACATCTCCTCTGTTTTAATTTTATTTTGAGGGCTATTTACTCACTATCCTCACTATTATGTCCAGTATAGGTCCTCCGACTCATCCTAACATAGGTTCATGAGAATTCGCAGTTCCCCTTTACCAGTACCTTTGGTGAACTCGTTATCCGAGTTATCGGAATCCGAGGAGAATTGCAAGAGGGCCTTTTTCTCTATTAACGCATTAATTTGCTTTTGTTTTGAGGTTAGATCTGAATCGATTTGGCCAAGTTTTATTTTGAGGAATTCTAAGAGTTTACTTATCACATATGGTCCAATGGTACATGCCAACAAGAGAAGGATAAGTGGACCAGCTATAGCAGATAACAATGTTGTCAACCATGGGGAAAGGTTAAATAATCCTTGATACCAGGTATGTTGTGAAGCTCGTTCCCTCTCTCTTTCTTTTAATCTGGTGTTTAGTTCTTTCATGGAATCTAGGACAACTCCTGAGCTATCAGCATAGAAACAACATTCTTCTTTAAGAGCAGCACATAGTCCCCCCTGTTTTAAAAACAAGAGGTCTAGGCCTCTGCGGTTTTGCAAGACCACCTCAGATAAAGAAGTAAGAGAAGTTTGCAAGGCAAGAATGGATGTTTCGATTTTTCTAAGATCTTCATCTATGGTGGCACTTAACTGTCTTAAACTGTTATCATTTACAACCAAAGCTGATATGCCTGTTGCTGCACCTGTAGCACCTAAACCCAGCAGCACAGATAAGGTAAGAGCTGTAACAACTTCTCGTTTGGCTCGTAGGTGGTATTGTTGAGGTTCTAAAATGGAAATAAAATCTTCAGAATCATATACATCAATTTTCGGCAGTAGCTGAACCTGAATACAGAATGATTTTTTTGCCAATAATACATCTCCGTGGACACATGCAGTTAAACCTGTGGAGCAAGCCCAAACAGAGTTATTTCCAGGAATAAAAAATTGGCCTTGGAGGCGTTTTGTGATATTGCCACCGGATGTGGTGAATACCTGGTTGTAACCCCCGACTAAAAGGTCGGTTCTTTCCTTAGGTAGATAAAGTTCACATCTGTGTTTGTGGGTGGCATTAAGGCAGTATTGTGAATAATTAGTAGGTATGTGGCCAAGACAGCAGCCTTGACCAGTGATGGCCGTGATAGTGAGAGAGCTATTCCTCCATCGGCAGTTTTTATCAGAAGTGGAGTTGGAGATAGGTTGGGAAGAGCCAATGGCTTCATAAAAAGGGGGGGTTGAGGACAAGCAAAGCCAGCAGTGCTGGGAAATGGAGGAATTTTGGAAGCTATTCAATAATGCATAAGAGGAAGCAATAAGGGATACCAGTGGGTTCTGGGCATTTGTTAAGGGTTTCAAAAATTCGGATTGGATTTGGTTAGTATTGGGTCCCACAGGTGGGGATGGGGAAAGATGAACATGGCGTTGTATATAGAAAATGTTGCCAGAATCATACCCCGTGGTGTCATACACCCTTCCTCCCCACTTTATTCCGGTGTCCCATAATGTAGATGCTTTCCCTTTTGCAGTGAATCTCACAGTGACCATGTTGCAACGGGCACCTGGTGGTCCCCCTTCCCCAGCGCAAGGCACTTGCTCCCTTGAACGAGAAAGGGTGATTAAGTCATTTTTGTAGGGAGGGCTCCACCAGATGTGACCAGTGGACACACAGTTCCAGGATTTGCAAAAGTAGTCCGATAGGCCACCACAAGTGTGTTGATGGTCTGGAGAAATGTCGTGACCTGGGCAGACATAAAGGTAGAATTTGCTCACTATTCCTGGGCTTGGTTGTGGAGTCTCCCATCCTTTTTTTGTATATGCTGTTCTGCCCACGATCATTTCAGCAAAGTCAAAGTACAATTCAGGGAAATAGGAAGAAGTCATCGTGTAATTAGTTGTGGAGTTGAGTATTTGTCCATAAGCGTCCTTGATTGTCCATGTGATGTTGTAGGGGGGATGAGCGTTGTCATGAGGTGATGAAAGTATGGCTTCAGGAAGGAAGCAGCAGCAAAGAAGTAAAAGGATCTTCATCCTGGTCAGTGGAGGCGCCTGTTGGAGAGGGAGTGGAGGGTGAGGAGTCACGGTGGTACGGGCGAACACACCTGGCAGGAACCCAGAGTACTCGTTCAGGAAGTTGGATAGCGGCGTAGCCTCGTCCCCAGGTGATCAGCTCAGCGGGTCCCTTCCACTTAGGATCAGGTAACTGTCTATAATAAACAAGTGGTCTCGAAGTGGGAACAGGTGGTTTAGTAAAATGTTGTGACGCAGCAGACAAGGGAGGGGTGCCATTTAGATTCAAAAAATTAAGCGTATACAGACAAACATTTAACACATTTTGCAGTGTCGGGAGGCTAGGGGGGCCACTGAGGCCTTTGGACCCCATGTATCGTTGCAAGGCCAATTTCAGGGTTTGGTGAGTCCGTTCAACTATAGCCTGCCCTTGGCTGTTGAAGGGGATCCCAAACTTATGGACAATGGACCATTGATGGCAAAATTGAGAAAAGTAAGAACTAGTGTATGCAGGTCCATTGTCTGTTTTTAGAATTTTTGGGCATCCCAACACTGTGAAAGTCCGAATACAATGATTTATTACTTGTTTTGCCATCTCCCCTCTTTGGGGAGTTGCCATAATAAATCCTGAGAAAGTATCGATGGAAACATGAAGATATTTCCAAGGTGCAAATGGCTGAAATTGAGTGACGTCCATTTGCCATGCCTCACATGCTTGTGTACCCCTGGGATTAATTCCTTGGGGGCTGTTTTTTGCTTGCAAACTGCATGTTGGGCATTGCTGTATAATGGCAGTTGCTTCAGCCAATGTGATGCCAAATTGTTTTACTAGGGCCTTTTTGTTTTGATGGAAGTAACTATGACTTTCCCCTGCGGTCAAGGGGGCGGGTTGAGGTGTTTTAACAGTGATGGGAAGTAATTTGCAGGCGGCATCTGCTACCTGGTTTCCTTCAGAAAGAATCCCTGGAAGATGTTGGTGGCTACGTATGTGAGCTACAAACAAGGGGTGTGCCCTAGATTGAATGAGTGTTTGCAGCTGAAGTAGCAATGTCATCAACGATGGTTGTATGGAAGGTGACAGGTATGCCTCAAAGATATGTAAAACTAATTGAGAAACATACAAACTATCTGTGATGATATTAACTGGTTGTGCAGGGAACAATTCCAAGGCTAGGTTAAAGGCAGCCAGTTCAGCTTGCTGGGCCGATGCCTGTGGTGTTGTAAGTTTTTTATGCCATGCGGATTGAGTAAACCACACGCAGGCACCATGTACCTTTGACCCATCAGTAAAAATAGTGAGGGATTCCTTAAGAGGAGCAGAAGTAATAGGAGAGGAAAAGGTGACCGGAATGGTCTTGATAAGTTGCAAGCGATGGTCAGATGGAAGATGGCAAGAAATAGAGCCGAACCAATTTTCCAGAGCATCCTGCAATACATCGGATACCTGAAAAAGGGGTTCCCATTGAGATAATTTGAAGGGGACATGAATAGCGTGAAGGTCATGGCCAATCAAAGCCTTGGCTCGGTGTCTGCCCTTTTGGAGGAGTTGGGCAATTTGTAAAGGGCGAGGAGTAAGAGTCGCCCGGGGTGTGTGAGGGAGGTGTAGCCATTCAATGATCACCAAGCGCTTTGGTGAATCGGGGGAAATTTGAAAAAGAATAGCAGTAAACAAGGACGGGGTGGGTAGAATTGCCAGAGAGAGGGGATTATTTGGAAGGAAGCGGTCGACCCATACAGTCTGCAGCGCGTTGTTAACTTCAGTTAGGGCTTGAAAATGAGCTTGAGAGAGGTGAACTACATCAGAAGGGTGCTTTAAGCCGGTGAGTGCGTGGAAAAGCGGAGATAGAGTTGGCGTGGTGACAGATAGATAAGGTCGTGCCCAGTTGAGTGTGCCTAGATACTGCTGGAGTTGTACGAGAGTGGGGGAGGGAGGAAGATTTAGAGAGGGTAAAGCTGGGGTAGCAGCGGATAACAAGAGTTTATGGCCTAGGTATTGGAAAGGGTAATGGGATTGTATTTTTTCAGGAGCTATATGGAGACCTGCTGCAGTCAAAAGTTTAGTAAGAGTGGGAAGACTTTTTGCGACTGTGCCTTTTGGGCCTTCAGCTGCAATGAGAATGTCATCCATGTAATGATATACGAGGAAGGAAGGATGTAGATTGCGGTATGGTTGGAGGGCTGCATCTACATAATATTGGCACATAGTGGGAGAATTTAACATACCCTGGGGAAGGACCTTCCATTGGTATCGTTTTGGCTTTGAGTTGTTAAATTCAGGGACAGTGAAAGCAAAAAGGAGTCTATCTTGGGGTTGCAGAGGAATGGAGAAGAAGCAATCTTTCAGGTCTATGACTATCAGATCAAAATGTTGAGGGATAAGGTTGGGATTTGGGAGACCGCATTGTAAGGCGCCCATCGGTTGAATAATGGTGTTAATGGCTCGAAGATCCTGTAGGAGGCGCCATTTTCCGGATTTCTTTTTGATTACAAAGATAGGAGTATTGTAAGGACTAGTGGAAGGTTCGATATGTACAGCAGCCAATTGTTCAGAAACCAGTTCTTTGAGAGCTGTTAATTTTTCTTGGGTAAGGGGCCATTGATCCACCCACACCGGAATGGTGGATTTGAGGGATAGAGGGAGGGGAAGAGTCATGATCAAGGAAAGTGGAGAGTGGCGTGAAATTGGGAAAGGAGATCACGGCCCCACAGATTGAGGGAAATGGGAAGGATATAAGGTTTAATAAAGGCAGAAGAGAAGACTCCAGCGGTGGAAGCAGATAACCATCGAGAGCTGACCTGGGCAGCTTGAGCACCGCCGACGCCGTGGACAGAAGGCGAAGGGTCAAGGGGCCATGTAGTCGGCCACTCAGAAGAAGAGATGACAGAAGCGTCTGCGCCTGTGTCGACAAGTCCTGTAAAGGGATGACCATTCAGTGAGACAGTCAACAGGGGTTTGGAAGCTTCAACAGGGCGATCAAATGCCATGAGCGAGGGAGAGGGAGAAGGAAGAATAATAAGAGTAGCCACAATGGTATGCTTTTGTAGGGTGAAGGGACGATCCCCAATTGCGGCTAGAGAGAGGTTGTTGAGAGCGGAGGAGTCGTATAAGAATGGAGAAGCAACGACTCCTTCGATAATAAGTGAGGAATTAGGCATTAATAAGATCGGAGTAGAGGGAGGAAGGGGTTTAAGCATTGTGACCGTAAGAGGAAGAGTAAATACAGAGCCAGGATCCTCATAGACAATAGTTTCAGATAGGGTAACAGGGTAGGAAGAGGGTGGGAAAAGGGTGGAATCAGAAGGCAGAGAATGCGCGGCCTTGGGGGTGGGGCTAGCCGCCGGCCCCGAAATTAGTTTTCCGAAGGTTTGGGTTGATTGGGGGGTGGATTAGAGCGGCATTGACTAGCCCAATGGAATCCTTTGCGACAGCGAGGACAAATAGTTTTAGGTTTAACAGAAGGGGAAGGGGGAGCGGCCGCGTAGAGCGCCGCCCCCACCTGGCGCTCGGCACTGGGATTTGAAATGGCCGGGCTTACCGCAATTAAAGCAGTTGCCAGAGCGTGGGGCAGCCATAGCAAAGGAAGAGGAAAGAGCAGAGGCAAGAGCTGAGGCAGTGGACTGAGCACGATGAGACTCTGTGCCCACATCCTGACAAGCACGGATATAGTCAGCAATAGTTTGATGGGGGACAGATTGAAGCGGTTTGAGTATTTTTTGACAATCAGCGTTAGCGTTAGTAATCGCAAGCTTTGAAAGAAGCTCCGCCTGAGCTTGAGGATTATCAATTTGGCGGTTAATTGCCTCAGAAAGGCGATCGATAAAGGTAGTGTAGGGTTCGGAAGGTCCCTGAAGAATTTTAGTGAAGGAAAGAGAAGGCTGCGAGGGATCAGGGACACGGCGAAAAGCATTAAGAGCAGCATTACGCATGATACCATATCCAGCGGCACCAATTGTGATTTCCTGGCGTGGTTGTTGGACCGTATTTTGGCACAGGAGATGATCAAGGGTGACATCTTGAGGCAAACCATTAGCGGCGGCAGTAGTAACAGCCAAGCGATAATCGTTATGCCATGCAGCAAGTTGGGAGGAAGTTAAAAGCATATTAGCCATCATCTGCCACTCAGAAAAAATGATATTATGATTACTGGAGATATTTTCCAAAAGCATACGGACGTAGGGTGCCTTGAGACCGTACCTAACAGTGGCAGATTTGAGCTCTTTCATGAGATCCCAGTGCATAGAAGTATAGTGCGGAATGGGCGCGGCGCCGGCAGCGGCACCTTGAGGAATTTGAAGAATCATGGGGAAGCAGGAGAGGTCTTCCCCGGTGAGTTGGCCAGTGGCGAGAGCATGTTGAAAGGTATTATGGACAGGGGAAGGAGGACGGGGGGAAGGCAGCGAGGGCGGGGTAGGCGGGGGATGGGGTGAAGGAGGAGTAGATGGCAGAGAAGTTGAGGGAGGATCATAAGGTGGCGGAGGCAAGGAAGGATATAGGGATTTGGTAGGTTCGTAAGGAGGGGGGGCAGAGGGAGGACAGGGATCGGAAGAAGTAGGATCAGGGGGAGGATTAGGTGTGACGGAACGGGTAGGGACAGGATCGGAAGGTGGGTAAAGGGTATTGAGTGCAGCCATAACGGCGCGCCAAGCACACAGAATGTCAGGTGGAGCACGAGGAGGTTCGTGAATCCATTTCCCGATGCGCTCCCAAGTAGAACGTAAGAGAGTACCCTCCTCAGGATAAGCAGGACAGTGTTTTTGGAGATAAAGGAGAAAGGAGGTAACATTTTTGCGAGAGAGAGGATAGATAGTAGTGCCGTTAACTTTCTGTACAGAATTAGCCTTCCTGACTAAAGAGTGAAGCTCATCCACATGCTTGGACAGAGCTTTGGAAAGTGAGGAGCCCATACTTACGATTGCGCATGCCGATGCCCGGTGCGTAAGATGAGAGTCAGGGCAACGTATTCCTAGACAAGAATCACGTCGTGGAAGAGGACCAGATGCAGCCAGATGCAGCTTTGCTAAGGGAGGATGTCCTCTTTGCAGAAGATTCCTGGGGAGGGATCCGTAACACGAAACGGCACCCCTGGGCTGCAGCTGGCTCGTCCGGCTGGGTGAGATCACGTCGGGGTCACCAGTTGAGGCGTTGCCGGTCCCACTGCGGGGATGAGGGGTCAGCTGGCGGCCTGCACCCGGACCGACTGTCCGGGCGGGCTCCTCCCACGGCGGCAATGATGACAACGACACAAAGGCTTGTCCTTGGGAGAGGAAGCCCAGAGCAAACTGTGCTCCCTTCTTTTATTGTGCTAGTTTAGGGTGGGATTTGAGGTGGGAGGGATATGTGTGGAAATAGTACATTTGACCATATAAGGCTATGTTTGGCATAGTTTGACCATATAAGGCTATGTTTGGCATAGTTTGACCATATAAGGTTACATTTGGTATAGTTGACCATATAAGGTTACATTTGGTATAGTTGACCATATAAGGTTACATTTGGTATAGTTGACCATATAAGGTTACATTTGGTATAGTTGACCATATAAGGTTACATTTGGTATAGTTGACCATATAAGGTTACATTTGTTGACCAATCACATCTTTACACCTGTTGCATGGTTGACCATATAAGGTTATATTTGTTGACCAATCACATCTTTACACCTGTTGCATGGTTGACCATATAAGGTTATATTTGTTGACCAATCACATCTTTACACCTGTTGTTGGCCGTTTTGTTACCTGGCAGGTATAGTGTCATTGGGTCATTGGGTGATATCGCAACATTCTTGTTTTGTTCAAGCGTTGTCACTCTGTCATCAATATTTCCAATTTTCTCATCTCTTTAATTGTCTTTCTCTTCCATTTTTTGCAGTTTCTCATCTCTTTGATTGTCTTTCTCTTCCATTTTTTGCAGTCTCTCATCATATTTCACCATCATTTGTTGGATGTTTTCAATTTTTTGTTCGATACTCCCCATCCTTTGTTCAATACTCATTTTAAGTTCTTGAATTCCTTGTATAACCGTCGTTAGATCCATTTGTGCTTTATCTTGCTTCGCCATTGTTGAAAGTCGTCCTCCAGTTGATGGGGAGGCAGGAGCAGAAGTTGAGGTACCAGAAGGTAGAATTTTCTTACTCATTTGAATAACTCAGAATCTTCCCACTCTTTTAATCCAGTTGGCAGGGTGGCAATTGTAATCCAATTAGGGAAAGGAAAAACGTGAAAAAGAAAAACCAGTAAAAAATAAAAAGCCCAAAATTTTAAAAAAAAGAAAAAGGTTTCAAGGAAAAAAGAAAGGTTTCTTCAGGTTCTTCTAGACCTTAATCCTCAGTTGCGATAGTCAGAAGGAGAATAAAACCCAATAATATTAGAAAATAATAATAATAATAATAAAAGGAAAAAAAGAAAAATTATTCAGGTTCTTCACACCTTAATGCAATTGCGAGATCTCAAGAAAATAAAACATAGCCATAAAAAAGAATATATATATATAAAGGTGAAAAAGCAAAAGTCCCCCAAAAAAAAAAGGAAAAAATATTCTGAGGCTTTCCCTTTAGAAAAAGAATAAATGAAAAATAATAATAATAATAGTGATAAGCAAAAGTGTACAAATATTACGAAATGCTATAGGGTTGAGGAGGAGGGATAAAAGCTAACAACAAGTAAAGCAAGGAGCACACTGCATTTTATTTAAACGTCCAAGGCTCTTATTATGGCTTCTCCACAAGTTTCAAAGCCAAGCTTCAAATATTCAGTTGATTGTAGAAATCCCAAAGAGACACCTGTGAAAACATTCTCCAGAGTTCCTCCCTCTATCTTATCAACTCAATGTCCTTGGGAAAGAGTTTCTCACAGTTCTCTCAACTTCAAGTAAAGTATTTTCAAGCCTCTAGTTGGCAGTGTTACAGAGTTACAAAGTTTCTCTACTCCACTCCCCCTTCTTCCCGAAAAAAAAAAAAGCCCAATAGAAAAAGAAAATATGTGTATATATATATATATATTTAAAAAAAGAAAAAATTACTAAAGGGAACCTCTATTAAAAATATAAACAGTCAAAAAGGAGAAAAAAAAAGAAAAAATAGGTAATTATAAAAGGAAAAACCAGTCTGGTTACAATTACTAATCACAATAGAAGTTCACTGGAAAAAAAAAAAGTAAAAAGCCAAGCCTCATTTTGACATCTCCTAAAAAATCGCCACTAAGTCCATCTTATCAAGTTCTGTCAAAAATCTTACAGGTTTCTTCTTCTTCTAGAGTGTCCTTAAATCCCAAATAAATAAATAAAAAAAAAAATCTCACCAGCCGATACACTTTCTCTTTCTTTCTTCTCTTCCTTCCGGAGCTGTCCCTGCTTCAGCAGCTTAATGGCTGCCTCTCCGCCGATGGTAAAGGGGCTTCTTCTGGATCCACCAGAGACTTGCGGTGTCCCTGTGATCGACAGAACGCGCCCCTTACTATCACCGTCTCTACGGGACGGTTTAGGTCCGTTGGACCGACCAGGGGCGAAGATATCAGCTGTAACTTCGGAGCCCCGAAATTACAGCTGTGGCGCGGCGACGTGGCTCCGCCTTCTCCAGAGAAACGTCCTGCTTGAAGTTGCTCTTTATGTTCCTTTGCACCTAAGTAGGGCTTCCCAGCTTGGCGACTTCCAGGAGTGTGAATTTCAACTCACAGAATTCTCATCAAAATGGCCACACTGGTTGTATAATACATGGGAGTTGAAGCCCACATTCCTGAAAATGGCCAAAGTTTGGAAACACTTCCCCCCACACACACAAAAAAAAGAAAAAAAGGAAAAAGCGCTTGAATTTACCCAAATCTGCCCGTGCAGGACAGCGCCGCCCAATTCCTTCACAAACCACCCTTCCCCAAAGATCAATTCCACTTGGACTTAAACAGGAGTTCACGGGGAAGCGTTACAAGGCTTGCACGACTGCGTGCTTCGTTACGGAGCGACCCAGCCTTCCTTCCACCCCCATCCACCCCCTTCTTTCGCGCGCTGCATTCCCACATTTCTCGCGCGAGAGATGTGGCTCCCAGTGCATGCCGGAATCTCCCTTGCGCAATAGGTGAGCTGCCATTTCCCGTCATGCACCCGTCACCAGTCACGCGTGCGCAGCCCTACCGTTTGTTTGCGTTGGAGTGCGGGCGGTGAGAGCGAGGCCGGCCTGGAGGAAGAGGCGGCAGCGTCAAGGAGGAACGTAGAGCGGGCGTGCCGCCGTGGGGCGGGGCCGCCGGGCGTCGGCCTCGACAGAGCGACGGGGCAGGTGGGCGAGATCTCTGCTTCCGGCGAAGGCAGGCCGAAGCGAGGCCTTCCTTAGAAACCTTCCGTCCCTGCCGTCGGGTTGAATGAGGCTGCGGGCGCCTCCTCCTCCTCCTCCTGCTGCTGCTGCTACTGCTGCCAAACGGCCCAGTCGAGCCCTCGCCGTCTGTTAGGCGCTAAAAGGCCAACCTCTCCCCCGCCACCCACGCCCGAGAAGCCGCTTTGGCTGTGCCGGTCTCCTTCGGTGGGACGAGGTCGTAAAGGTGCTGCGGAGAAGAAAGGGACTCCGCGGCCGCAGAAGCGAGGGGGACAACTGGAGCGGATGCCCTCCATTTCGAACCGGACTCCCAACTCCGTTTGGGTGCGATGTGGGAAAAGATGACGGAGCGGAGCGGGCGTTTGCGTTGAGCAACGAGAAGGGCTTCCGGGCCAGCGGATCTTGCCCCCCCCGAACTAAGCCAGATCCTTGGATCAAATTCTCTGGACTGGTGGGACGGCGGTTTGGAAGGGAAACATGAACAGATACCTCCCGGTAGCACGGCAGCATTTCCTGGCTGTGTTAGCCAGCACCAGTGTAGTCGTGAAATCTATATGTGCCATTGTCATTTTGCTCTACCTTCTCTCCTTTGCTGTAGACACGGTCTTTGGACTTGGGGTTACCCCCGGATATCTCTTCCCACCCAATTTTTGGATATGGACGCTGGCAACCCACAGCCTGGTGGAAAAGCATATTTGGGATGTGGGCGTAAGCCTGGCCACGATAGTGGTGGCAGGAAGGTTGCTGGAGCCACTCTGGGGTGCCCTGGAACTGTTGATCTTCTTTGCAGTGGTGAATATCTCCGTTGGGCTTCTGGGGGCCTTTGCTTATCTTCTTACTTACATGGCGACCTTCAGTCTGCCTTACTTGTTTTCTGTTCGCATTTACGGAATGCTGGGTTTCCTTGGCGGTGTCTTAGTGGCCCTCAAGCAAACCATGGGTGACAGTACTGTTTTAAAGATACCTCAGGTGCGAATGAAAGTGGTCCCCATGCTCTTGCTTCTCGTTCTTTCAGTGTTGAGACTGACCACTCTTATTGAAAGCAACATTTTGGCTTCTTACGGCTTTGGGGTCCTTTCCAGTTGGATATATCTGCGTTTTTACCAGAGGCATAGCCGAGGGCGTGGCGATATGTCAGACCATTTTGCATTTGCCACCTTCTTCCCCGAGATCCTACAACCTGTGGTTGGTTTGCTGGCCAATCTTGTGCACACCATCTTAGTGAAAGTGAGAGTCTGCCGGAAAACAGTGAAACGTTATGATGTTGGAGCCCCTTCTTCTATTACTATCAGCTTGCCTGGAACAGATCCTCAGGATGCTGAACGAAGGAGGTAATCTTTCTTGAAATATATCTAGGTTAAACTTTTATGTGATCTATGAAAAGGGAGGAACTAAGTGAACTATGGCTACTTTTTCCAAGATAAAACTATTGAGAATAATCCCCTTTTAAATTGATGTTTTATATATATGTGTGTGTGTGTGCCTTACGTATTTGATAAATTTGATTTATTGAGCTTTCTTGTTTGACTACTACTGGGAGCCCTGTCCTCAGAATATCCTATCAAAGATACCAATAACCTTCCAAGTTGATCCATGCAAAGCAGTAGTAAGAGTGAAAAGATACAACTCTCCTGTTCATGTGCATTTTAAAACAATTCCTTTTCTTTTCAGCAAAGGAGAGAGAAAATATTTAAACCAGAACAAGAAGTTATAGTTGAGATTCAAGAGAATTGTGAATCCAGCTGAATTCTTTTAATGAGGCCTCCAGCTTACTTCTTTAGACTTTCTATTGTCAGTATTGCCAACACTAGGAAAAGTGAGTTGTAAGAAAGTTTATTTTTAAACATAGATTTAAATAATTCTTTTTCAGACTTTGCATATTTATTTGACCCATACATTTATGGGGTTACATGTTTATATAAAGATAACCTCACAGTAGTCAGCAGAATCTAATACTATGCAGTGAGTTTGTTATTACTATTTACAGCACTGTAGTTAAAATTTGCCAGTGGATTCTGCAGTTCATTAACAGTATAATTGCATTATTTAAACTTGCAAATGAGTAGGTTTGAAAATATATAATTATTTCAGAAGAAAGCATTTGTAACTTACTTCTATAATACTACTAAGAAAATTGCACATGGTTGAAATCAAAAGGTTGCTGGTACGTTGTTTGCTTTTTCCATAAAAATTATGTCTAAACACTTTAAAAAATGATCAATTGAATTAACTGGGAACTTCAACAAGTAAGTGAACACACCCTAACTATATATACATTGTTTAGAGTTTAAACTTGAAACAGTTTAAATATCAAACGTAGGCTTTTTTGTCTTAAGTATGACATTCACCAAATAAAATGTCTAAAAAGAGCCAAAAGGACATTACTCTGCAATTTATAATCATCAAAGAGAATTGTAGACTTGAAAATTCACAATACATATGTTAGACTTCTTTTACACAGCTGGTCTTCAACTTATATACATTCATTTAGCAAGCATTCAAAGTTAAAATAACACTAAAAAATGATTTATGACTGTTTTTCACATGTCCATCGCAGCATCCCCTTGGTCATGTGATCAAGGTACTTGGCAACTGGCATGTATGATGGTTGCAGTGCCCTGGGTCACGTGATCCTCTTTTGCGACCTGACAGGTCAATAGGGAAGCCAGATTCACTTGACAACTGCAGTGATTCATTTAACAACTGTAACAAGAAAGGTCGTAAAATTGGGCAAAATTCATTTCACTGTCTTGGCAATGGAAATTTTGTGCTCAACTGTGGTCGTAAGTCGAGGACAATCGGTACATCTAAAGCATTTAAAAATCTGCCTTTTTTGTTTAGTTCTGGTTATTTTGAGTCTAAAATCTGGAAAGAATTCTGATCTTGTTCAAAAATTTAAGTAACTTATACATTATACTATTTTTCACCTCAGCAGGTTAATTGTATTAAAGAAAACATTGCTTTAAATTATGTTGTGAAGGTCATATGAATGTAGTGGAGCAAAACAGGACACAATCAGTTTGAGGAGTAGTTAATAGTTTTATTGTATTAACAGTATTAATACATTAAATACCCTCGGTAGGAAATGTAATTGTGTAAAGTGATGCTCAATGTTAAAAAGTTTTTTCTTTAAAAGTTATTAAAAAACCGTCTCTTTTGGATATGTTCTTTCAGTGAATTGCCTTTGCCAGGCACGCCTGAGCTGTCTTGCATAACTATTTGATCTGTTGTAGTTTAGATATTTCAGCTCACATTCTCTTATGCCTGTACCATAAAAGCTTTCTGCTGTTACTGTGTTTTCTGAACAATCTGAATACAAATGCAGAATAAATAATTACAGGGTTGGAATACTTAATCCTGTGTCATAAGGGAAAAAAGGGAAGTAGTTTTCATTACCCAAAAAGAAATTTCAGTTAAAAGCAAATGTATTCAGTGCACAATGAACTATTTTTTTAGGTTTAATTTTTTAAAAAAAAAACCTGTTTTCTCCTCTATTCCATTGTGATTTTATAAAACAATATATTCTGAATACTTTGCACTTGTGAGTCACAAATTAATACTTGAAAATACGAGCAAATTAGTCATCCCTTTTATGGTTAGGGGAATTACTATGGTGACAAGTTTTTTACCATTTGAATTATTTTATGTACTTGTAACATGATAACAAGAGCACTAAGCACAAATCTGGCCAAGAATGTTCTTCAACTGAAATCTCAAGCACTGTGATGTAGAAACAAGTAGATCTCCAGCCCAATCAAATTAACATTTGTAGGTCTTTAACACTGTGTTTTCTATAAAAATGTTTTATTTTGGATTGTTTGAGAGAGATTGTAGTTTGTTTTAGCAAAGCAGATGTGGATTGAATCAGTAAAAATACTCTGGACTACTTTAATTATTGTTCCTGCTGTCTTCTGAACTCTACCGTGAAAGAATGAAATTTTATGTAGTATATAATGAAGCATTTAGCCCATGAATTAGATTGCTTTAATAGATAAATAAGAGTTATAGTGCTACACAGTTACTCTTGTTCTTGAGTTATAGTGTTGAATTGTTTGTTTTTTAATAAATGCATTTTTAAACTAGAAATACTTTCAAGCAACACTATATGTAAACTGCAACCTGAACTAGGAATTGCATTATTGTAACATGCATGCTTTCCACCAGGGGTTAAGCTCTTACAGAAAGGTCAAATGTCACATATCTGGGCAGTGTCAACTGAGTAAGACTATATTAAATGGCAGCACTTTATATTGGAAGACAATCTATTTTCATACTGTTAAGAAAGAAGACAAATACATTACTAGAAACCTGACTAATAGTTGTCATCAGTGAATGGACACATGAGTTAAAGATATTAATAGATAAATATATGTTAAATGGATATTGCTGGAGATGTTAATGTGGAGGAATCTATATAGTACATGTGACAAAACACTCATAGTCTGCATTAGATGGATGTGATGTGGGGGAAGAAGAATTTTTTTCAGGCTTGAGTTGTTTATATCCCCACAGCTTTAAAGTGGTTTTAGTCTCTTCTGGTAACTAATACTAGAAAATTCCTGTTCTGTGGAATGCATGATAGACTGTTCAAACTTTGTACCATTTTTTTCATTCTGTAGACAACTGGCTCTAAAAGCACTGAATGAACGATTGAAGCGTGTGGAAGATCAGTCAGCCTGGCCCAGTATGGAGGATGAAGATGAAGAAAATACCAAGGTCGATACTCCCTTGCTACCCGAAAAGAGCCGGGACTCTGCCAATGTTGGAAAAGCTTCCAGCCAAGAATCCAGCCTCATTACCTTTGAAGATGCCCCCTCTCAGTTGTGACGATGAAGCATTTGCATCAACTGCCTGCTCCTGCATATCAGAGCTGCTAATGGTCCTTCACCTGCCCTCCCTTGTAGCATTCCCTGTTTTGCAGGAACAAAACACTATGCCTCCTGGCTACTTCCTCCAACATTTGTGAGCCACCTGTGGTTTTGCCAGGTCTTAGGACTCTTTTGGTGAAAACTGAATTGTCAAACTGACCTGAGAAGTTGTTTCATCTCTTCAAAAAGGTGTTGAAATTAAGAACTTCTCAGAACTGGCAGGGGAGGAAGGAGGATATAGCTCAATAAGGAGCATCTCCTTAAAAAGACCTATAAAATTTGCCCCAGCCTACAGCTGCCACTGTGGCTATTAACACAATGCTTGTGTTTAGTTCCTTTAATGGCAATTCTGGTTAATCTGAATGGAGTCTTGTATTCTCCAATCTGATGAATCTACTCTTCTTTGAATTCTAAATGCTAAATTATCACATACACCCAACGAAAGTATCACAGAACACACCCTTTGTATGTACAGCATTCTCCTCGATTGCAGTTTTATTTGGTGGCAGTGATTGTTGTCAATGATTATTTGGCTTCTTTTTTTTCTTTCAGAATTATTGATTAAAGAACCAATTTAATATTGATTAAATAAGCAAAAAAGATCTTTGTTACTCATTTTTATTTCCGATATCCAGGGGTTTCATAATTTTAAACCCTGCCAAATAAAACTGTTAAGTTCCCTCTTGTAGAGGCAGCAGTTAAAGCTGTTTAATAATAGTAATGCCATTGCTGATTTTTTTTAAGTGGAAGGATGCAGGCTGAAGCTTGCTTCTAGATTGCCAGTTAATACTTGGATAGGAAAGCTTTCCATGGGATTCCAAAAGCAAATTAATTTGATTTGATTTTTCTTCACTACCATTTACAATTATTCAAAGTATAAAGTAGCTTTTGTCTTTAGTGGGCAACCAGTGTATTCAGACACTCTTGGGGTAAATTTTTGCCACAGTAGGTTGCATACTACTACTACTACTTTTTCTTTCTTTCTTTTCTTTCTTTCTTTTTTCTTTTTTGCAGGAGGCTGATACTTAATTTTTCTGTTTGGTGAGATCATTAACCTCCTTTCCTTTGGGCTGAGATTTTTTATGTGAGGCAACAAGTTCTGAGATTTCTTGCCTTGATAGCCAACTAAAGGTGGAGAACTAGGTTAGACAGCACTTAAAAGAATGGAAAGAGAATGTATGAAAATGTTAAGATGATTTTTTTAAAGGACCATGATTTTTTTTTGTCAACCAAGAAGTAAAACACAGATTTCAGTATCAATAAACAGTTCTTTTAAAGAGTGCCTCTTGATTGGCTTTCTAAATCTGTCATTCATCATTTCACCATGTTAGCTCCTACTTGGAAAAGAGCTCACAAAATCATTTTCACTGCAGTCAGTATTGTTAACATAAGGGGATGTTAAAATGCAGTAACAAATGTTGTGAAATCTTTAACATGCAAACTCCTGAATGTTACAGAGTCTTGCTTCTTTTGTAGAATTAAGCCCAGTCTGATCAAGATGATGTACATCCTTGTTCACTTCCTCGTCCCATTTCACTATAGAAATCCTGCATAATAAACACTGTCCATTTTGAACCTGAAAGCTTGAGTAAAAAACTGAACCATGATATCTTAAAATTCAATGTTTCCAACTGCAGCTGTCTCCTAATTTGTTTGCTTATCCGATCTTTAAAATTTCCACGGTTGAATACATGTCTACTTCTTAGGTCTTAAACTTAATGCTTCTTCACCCAATATGAATTTCTTCCGTGCACTAATAAGAAAAACCCACTGATGAGTTGCCATTGTTGTGTACTTGTTCTAAAAATAAAGAGAGAGAAGAATTATATTGTCCTTTCAGATTTGAAATACTGTCGTGTTTTCCTTCCACTGAATGTGAAATATAATCTGCGTGGAATGATTTCTGTGGAAGAAATTCACTTTGTACAATGCATTCCCTATAACAGCTGTATTAGAAATGATGCTAATTAAGACAGGGTAATCACCATAGTACCATATTGACTTGATCATGCTTTATTTTAAGGTTAGTAATGAGGGAGAAATTTGCCAACTTCTTGGTGGAAAAGCAGTTCTCAAAAGTATACAGGTACTCCTCAACTTACGACCACAATTTATGTTAAGTGAGAAATTTGTTTCTAATATATTTCCTATATATTAGAAAAGCCAAATATGTGTGAAAAACTAGGGCTGAACAACTAAAAATTAAATGCAGAAATTTGAGTTCACAGGCAGTCTGAAAACTCAGTTTGAGTTGTTGGATCAATTCTTTGATTAGAATAATTTATTCATATTGGACTGAATTTGAAAAGATTCAAAACTAGTGATTTGTGCATGTACAAAAATACTTTTTAGCTTAGATTTTTATAAATCCCAAATGGAATAATTTTCTAAATCACTTTAAAAGTCTGAATCACTTTTTGAATGGCTTAGGCAACCTGGTATTTATAACACTAGTTTTGGATGGAATCTTAAATAATAAAAAGTAAGTTCTTAATGAAAGACTTTTAGTTACAGGTTGACTCCTGTGAATTAGAAATAGCCTGTTTAGTGAAGTGGTTAAGGCAGGGTGGGCAACCACGGCCCGAGGGCCACATCCGGCCCGTTGGTCTTTTTAACTCGCCCGCCAAAGAATTAAGGTTTGATGTGAATGATTGAATGATTGCATTCATTTGATTTTGACTTGTAATGACAGGCATTTCGACATCAGGTAGCGGCCCGTCTGTCAAATTTTAAAAGTCAATGAGGCCCCCGAGCCAAAAAGTTTGCCCACCCCTGGGTTAAGGTAACCCACTAGAAACCAGGAGACTGAGTTCTAGTCCTACCTTAGGTACACAAAGCCAGCTGGATGACCTTGGGCCAGTTTCTCTATAAGCTGTTTTTAATTATTTCCAAAGTTATTTTATTTCCAAATCATCTCCCAAAAACAAATCAAAGATGAGACAAAAATGCATAAATATTGTTCTCCCAGTTGAATACTGATAAATATATTTCAACAACAATAATAATATTCAACTTGCAAAACAAATCTACAATTTATAAACTTCCACAGCTCTATTTGCCCAACTAATTTGACCTACCCTCTAATGTAAAAAAAATCAGTTAACAGTTAAAGCCAACAACAAAATTAAACTTCAAAACTCTATTAACAATTTATTATTTCACATGCAGGAAGTCCTCTACAACTTCTAATCTACCATAGACCACTGCTATTATCTCTAATCTGTCCATGATCAAATTTGATTGATTCTTGAAAATACAATTTTAATAAAAAAAAACTTAATTGGAATCTTTCAATAATTATAAATAACCCTTTCAGCCTTCTCCAATGAACCTACAATTCTCAAACAGCTCTTTCAATTGTCAGCAACAAATTGACTTCCAAACCATCCATTTGCAAGTCTGATTTAACTGTAATTACCTGCATCTGAGTATTTCCCTTAGGTTGATTTATAACTCTTGTTACATCATCAAACTTTCTATTTAGTTTCATTTAGCATTTTTTTTCCAAAGGCTTTCAAGAAAGCTTTGAAATTAAGTTGATCTGACTCTCTTTTATATCTCTTTGTGGGCATTGTACAGAATATATAATGTATAATGTTAATCCTTAATATATTGTTTTCATTTTAAATATAATCCAGATTTCTTTTATAGCCAGGTTTTACAACAAAACATAGGCAATTCCTCTCAAAGAAGTAGATATTCCATTAAAAAATGCCCACAGGAAAAATTAAGGTAATGTTTCTCACAGGGACGATTCTGTTTATTCCCAGAGAATAAATAGAAAAGGAAGAGAATTTCCCTCTCTTTAGAAAAAAAAAGATGAGCCAGAAATAGATATGAGCAAAATAAATCAGCAAAGTTATTTTAAAAATTGATGAAATATAAAATTTTTGCAGTCATCCGATGCAGATATAAATCAAATCAGATCACATTCACTACCAAGGGGGGAAATTTCCAAAATCTCGCCAAGAAAACTGCAGGACTAATTCAGGCAGTCGTGAGGAGATAACAGTGATATGATGGCATACACACTCTCTTGAATTAGAAGTATTCTCACAGTTTGTAAAGTATTTGGGTAGTAACAACCATTGAGGAGAAAATCCAGTAAACTGAATAGATACAGATTTTGTCATTTAGTTGTTATGCTGCTATAAAAAGATTATTGATCTAAAATGTATCTTTAAACTGCCTTTATTCATTTTCAGGTCATTTCTCTTTATCTGCATAATTATTTCTTCAAGGAAGTTTTCAAGGTCTTATTCAAATAATAGGAGCCTTATTGTTAGCATTAGCAACATCTTTGATAGTTTAAGGTGGTTTTGAAATGTAGATATATTAAGAAAGCTAGTCACTAATGCTTAGTCTTGCATTGTAGTTACAGTTGTTTATCAGTCATACTCTGACAAGTTTGCACATATTTCTCAGTATGGAAAAAGGGGAAAGGAAAAAACATGATTAATATTTCACCATCTTCCCATTATTGTTACTTGCCAGTCTAGGTCATGCTGACATCACTTCTGTAGAGCTGGGCTTCATATGTATGCATTCTTCATATGTATGTATATGTATGCATAAGCTGCATTTCTTCTGTTTTATTTTCAGTAGTTTATTAACATTTTTAATTAGCCAGATGGCTTTTTTAGATGTCTCTCATTATCATTGGAAATCGTGCAATTTATAACCTCCTCAGAAATTTCCAGCTATCTTGAGCTTCTTTTCCTAGTATACCTAGCCATACAACATTAGTTAACACCACCTTGGTTTAATTAATATCAACTTCTGAATTTTGGAGTACATTAAGCTCATGGCTAGCTTTTCATGGATTGAATTCCAGCATGTCATTACCTTCCAGGTTCCTGTACTATACTAATTTTATTAGTCAATTCTGCTGTATTGGCTGAGATCAGATTAATTCTCTCATTCCAGCTCTGCATTCTGAAAGACAGTGTTTTCAACAACGCATTTTGGGAATTAGTTTCCATGACTGCGAGTTTGTGTTCCTTAAAACATCTGTATTTTGTTATTCTCATCTTCCTATCATTATTTTAATGATTTTACCAGTGCACTTTCCCATTTTACTTCATCAATATCTAGTTTACTGAGTTACTTAAACTGGTAATGAAACCAGGACAGGAGAAGACAATACTCCAGAGGTGTCAGCAGGAACTGAAGCAGTGCTATAGATAAAGACATAAGGCCTGTTGGTTTTAAAATATTTGGCTATGGTGTAGTAAGACTTTGTTAGTTGAAGAGATCAGTATAAAATGTGTTCAGCATTTTTCTGTATTCTAGTCCAATAGAAAATTGGAAAATCTGTTTCTGCTTATAATCCAGGAGTTGATATGTGGGTTCATACACAGGCTCTAATGAACAGATTCTAATTCTAGTCATAACTAATCTGACTGCTATATTAAATTATTGCTCAATGACTTGAAAATAACTAAAGTTATTCTTAAAATATTGCGGCCATAATGTGTAATGTTCTAAAACACAGGCAGAAATCTTAATGAAAGGGAGGGAATAGGTTAATAGAAACATCTGAGGTTGTTATGCTTTCACAAAATCTGAAGCTTTCATTCCAATAATTTCTGTATGACTGAACAATGCAAAATCTATCTGAAGGAAGCAAAAACAAACATCATGGCAATATGTCACAGTTGCTGCATTTTTTCAAAAAAAAAAATCTTTATTTCAGCACTCATAAGTACAAGCTTCTTTTCCCCACTCCTCCCAAGTTTCAGTGGTAGGTTCATTTGCTACAGTTTTGTGCAGTGGTGGGATTCTATTTTTTTTACTACCGGTTCTGTGGATGTGGCTTGGTGGGCAGGGCAGGGAAAGGATACTGTAAAACTTCCAGTCGGGTGCTATTTGCTGGTTCTCCAAACTATTCAAAATTTCCGCTACCGATTCTCCAGAACTGGTCAGAACCTGCTGAATACCACCCTGGTTTGGTGGCATATATTTTGTTTTCGATGTTTTCAGATAACAATATTACCTCTGTTCTCTCTTATCAACGCAGCAGTCATTACTTGACTGGTTTAATGAGTAAACACAGAGCCAAAAAATAGCATTAGAACCAGTTATAAACTGTTCATTGATGTTATATATGAAAGGATTAATCTTTCCTATGCTTTCAGTGCAAATGCAAACTTTTTAAGCCTAGTGTATTTTTTTAAACTATAATACTGTATGGCAAAATATATGTTGGAACACAAGGAGCAGCTACAGATATCTAAACCATGTACCACTGGAAATACAGGCATTTAGGTGCTGCTTGAAAAGAGCGTATCTCATACTCATTACACAATGCCATGTGGTAAGATCTTAACAAGACCATCTATGTTTGTTCCTGCCTTTATAATAGAGAACTGAATTAAAATTTAAAAATAGGAGGGGGGGTGAAATGCAATCAAAGTCTACACCTGTCTCTGAAAACTATAAGACTTACGTTAGTCTGTTTCATTGATTGCAACATGAGTGTCTTGAAATATATCAGTACTAATAGTTCCTCTGTGACACAATAATATTTCTCCATTAAGCTTTTCTGTGATCACTTTTCTTCCTCTTTGGAAAGCAGGTGTTATCCCTTCTCAATAGTAGAATACAAAGATAGACAGATAGATAGATAGATAGATAGATAGATAGATAGATAGATAGATAGATAGATAGATAGATAGATATAGAGATATATAGATAGGAGTTCCTGGAAGTAACATAAGCAGAAAGTATGGTTACTAAAATTGTTTTAATAAACATTAACAAAATGTTTATTAAAAATACATTATGGGAGCTCAATTGTTGCTGATAGCTGTGATTTAAGAAAAAGCTATTAGGATTGTTCCCCATTTCAGAAAAGCTAAGGAAAAAGCATAATCTTTTTCTAAGTTCTTTAAGAACCTCAGCATGCTTGGGAAGTGCTTTGATATAAGAATTAAAGATGAATGAAAAATTCTGATTATGCAGATGCATTTAATCACATGAACTTTTCTCAAACTCTGTTTGCAGGATATACCTTATTTTTGTGAAAGAACTGCGCATATGAAACAATTCCAAGTCTGGAGAAATGAGAGGATTTCCTTGTCAATCAAACCTATGCATTTCTGTCTGTAATTGCAGGATCAAACTATCTAGTACTATTATTCCTTACTACTCAGATATTGAACAATTTGAGTCAAAACTAAGTATACTTCGTGTGATTTACTGAGCAGAGGATAACAAGCCTTTTTCTTTTTCTTTAAAAGTCTAAAAATGAGATTTGCAGTCACTTGTAACAGATTCTCCAACTAGCTTCTTGTTGAGTTTTGGGACTATAGTTCCCATCACTCCAAACTATCATCAATTTGCAGTAAGATTAGGGGTGGGTTTCTACCAGTTCTGTCCACCTCTGTAGAACCGGTAGTTCTGAAGAGCAGCAGACATAGAACCGGTTCTATGTCTGCTGATGTTTTTGCCCACCCGCCCACCTGGGCTGTTACCTGATCTTTATTTCCTGATTTTTCAACTTCAGCTGCCGAGGCATAGCTGCAGTTAAAAAAGCAGGAAAAGAGGGCTGTTTCAAAGGCTGCTTCTCTGCACACATGCTGATGACACTTTACCTGGCTCACAGCGGTGCAGGGAAGCACATCATAAATCATCGAACCTCCTAAATCCCAAACTGGTAGTTAACCCTGTCGTCTCCCACCCCTGAGTAAGATCCCACTTTAGAGAACAGGAGACTATATAATACAATATGAGAAGGAAGTTCAGGAGTTAATTATTGTGGAAACTCGAGGAAAGTAATTCGTTCTTGCCTTTTGTGGTTTAAAAAGGAATTAGTACTTCATGATTACAAAGCCACTGGATTATCAATAACCTGAATCAGCACACTTTGTTAACCATTACACTAGTGCTATGGATGGGTTCATCCATCCTGTAAACTTTGGTTTCTTTTAACCATGACTTGTTGAATAAACTATGGTGGCCTGGTTCATAAAAATACCATAATGGTTTAATTAACATAACCTTAAGTCAAAACAAAAACCAATCACATTGTAATTTAGCTTCAACTTAGCCAGCATGCTTTGAAACTTCATAGTTGCCAAAAGTGTCAGCTAATCACCTCTAAATTCAATACATACTGGTAAAGGACAGATTCAACTCATCTTACACAAAATCAACCCTGAAGCTGCACTAGTATAAAGTGCTGAGAGAGCCTGAAAACAGTTCTGGCCTTTTCCCAATCTTTTGCACATCTCTTTGGATTCATGGCCCCTTGAATTTTTGCCATGTCTCTTTGCATGTGGGATAAGCCTTATTAGATCTTCACCTGCATATATAAACCAATTTCCTTCTGAGTAAAAATGTGTATTTTTAAGAATCCGCATTCAGCCTTTATAATAGTACATAGCAAGGAAGAAGAGAAGGTTAGAGACTAAATACAAAAGATTACAAGGTAATATGACAAGCTGCCAAGCAGGAGAAGAGAAATTGGGTACTCCCTATTAACTATTGGTAGGGAAAACAAGAGAATCAAATGTGCATTGTGGAAGTTATTCAAAACTCTGGGTGGCTTCAACATTTTTTAAAATAATAATAGGGATAAAATAGTATTCTCCACTCTACATTTTCTCATCTTTCTAAAAATAGTTTCTGCTTGCTTACTTTGCCCTTAGACTGGTGTTTCCAACACTAGTCATTTTAAGATGTGGGGATTTGAGTCACAGAATGCTCTAGCCAGTATTCCCAGCTGATGTATTCTGGGAACTGAAGTTGATACATCTTAAAATATTAAAGTTGCGAAACACCGCCTTAGATCTTTCCTTCCCTATTTCATCTTTTGTCTATAAAATTGTAGTGGCACTACAATTTCACAATTATAGATGTACATAGCTACATATACAGAAAAATCTAGGTTCTCATGAGTTACTTGCTCCTGGATAAGGATACCATATGCTTTCAGAGGACACATCTTTTGAAAACTTATTAAAGGGTTAGCAAAGTAAGTGACTCACTGTTATGCTCTACTAACCTTCCTATTATGCCATTAAACCAGGGCTAGTAACATACAACCTGCAGAAATGGTTGACTGTAATTTAAATTCTGGCAGGGATCCAGAAATATATGTTCCTGTTTTCTGCTTTAAATTAAAGTGCCTTTTATAGCTCTGCATCTTTTAACTGCAGAGCAGAAAATCAGAATATTGGTTGGGAATAGAGTTACAATAATCCCAATGTATCTAGAGAATGGAGGGATATTGGTTTTAAGTGATACCTTTTATGCTGAATAGCTGTCTCTATCTTACAGGCTAACATGCATTTGAAATCCTACAGTATTTGGGAGCAGGATAGATAGGCTTGAGTAAGAAAAGCTACAGGTAAAGGTTGAACAATAGGCTTCATTTTCTTCACAAGTTTTTTTCTTCACATTTTCCATCTGCACAAAGCAATTCTAATTTTTTTTTAAAATGTAAAATATATTATTAGCCCTTGATCAGCATATATGGTTTAGCTAATATAGCTGGATAAGCTATACCTTCACATAGCATGTGACTGACTTTAAAAGACAGAAAGAACTGACCATCAATGCAAGTAAAACCTGAATACATTGAATAAAAGCCATCCTTTCAAAGAGGAAGTTTAAAAATGCCCATGCCTTAGAACTGAGCACAAATATGAAAAAGAAGTTACAGCAAGTTAGATTTACAGTCGTATATGTACATGGCCAATCAAGAATAATTTAAACCAGAATATATCCACTGATTTCATTCAGGGGTGAAAGAGTAGAGCAAAGTTGGGCTCTTATACAATACTAATAATTATTATAGTTCCAGCAATGGGATTGCAAGAAACTTGGTTCAACAGCATAGGCATCTCTGCTATGGAAAAATTGAAGCAATTAAAAAAAATCCATACAAAGTTAGAGGCAGGTAGAAAGAGATTCTTGAGTTCCAGTACTTTATATATAGCTATGGATTCCTTCCAGATAATGCAGAAATGCTTGTGAGATCCCACACAGGTGTTAAATGGTTTTAAGACTGTTTTCAAGGCTGGATTCTTTTACGGTAGAGATAGGCATTGCTCACTTGGTTCATGATAATCAAACTGGTGAGAATAGGGCACAGCATAATTAGATACCAGGAGATTCCAGTCACAGTTGTGGAAAACCACAGGGAACACATGCCCAGCATCAAGCTAGAACAACCAAGTAGATACCCAATCAACCCTGATGTGGCATGGTACAGTTTCAGTTTGCTCAGGGTCCAGTTCTTCATTAGCTTGGGGTAGAGCAGGGCGAGCCCACCCATGCACTGCAGGGTAGCGTATACCACTGTCAGCAAGCCAGTCTGGCCATGCCAGGTGACAAAGTGCTCTTTCCCATTGAGGTACTTGTTATAGCTGATAATGGCCAATCCCAGCAATGCACAGATGAGAGCAAGCAGCTGTAAAGCCCAGTGGAAGCGGACCTTGGCCTTGCGGGAGAAGGACCGGAGGAAGGAGCTCTCTGGAGAGAAAGTCAGCAGGGCCTCTGTCATCAGGAAGGAAAACTGGGAGAAGGGAAGACAGAAAAAGACATAAGGGTGTTCCCACATAAAGATTAGCTTCAAAAAATATTTAGCAATACTTCATGTGAAAATGTGGGAAACCACCAGATATTTAGTGAGGCACTAATTTGTCAATGGGGGAGGCTATATTCAAGAAGATACATAACTTTAAAATGAAATTCCACAAAAGAGAAAATACCAATTTAGAGAGACGGTATATAGAGAGACTCATTCTTGAAACAGGGCAGCAGAAGTTCCATAGTGAAGAATACGCACCTGCCTCTTATGCGCGACAAAGTATTCTGCCTTTTGGCATGAAGAGCCAGCAAATTGAACAACTTGTTATAAAAGACATGGAGCTTAATCCATGTTAAGTCTTTGCATGAAAGGCTCTTATTTCACTGTCATCTTCTTTTCACTAAAAGAAAACCGGCCATATTGAATTGCCATTCATAAAATGGCAGACACTTCCAGGATTGTCCCACATGTGGTTGTTCATAAAATGGCAGCTGCTTTTGGGATTGTGCCACACAGCCCAGCAATGAAGCAGTTTGTTCTGTTTCCTAACATGGTCTGTGCAATGCTATAGGAAATGCCAGGCCTTTATACAGCATTGCGCAATTCATATTAGTTGACCATAATGGATCGTTCTGTTACTGGGCTGCCATTTCAGTGCAGCCACAAGGAACTGTGTTGCTAGGCAACACAGCCCAGCAGCAAAGCAATCCACATTGTGGCTGCGCTAAAATGGCAGCTGCCTCTGTGACACAGCTGTACAGCCTAGGTGTGAAAGATGGCGTGGCATGTCCTCCTTCCCCAATGTGAGCTATAGAGCTCTGGAGAACTTCAAAAGCCAAGTGGATGATGGGGCAGGAGGCCAAAGCCCTGTGGGAAACCAGTGCAGAGAGGGAGAAACAGGCACAAGGGCTGTGCAGATCCCAAGGGGCGGGAAGTGGAGCCTGGAGTGTTTCATGGGGTGAAGGAGGCCTTAGGAAGCCCAGGGCAGGTGGGCATCAGCCAGGATTTCTAAGACCTTCCTCCCCCACAGGCAGTCTGTGTTCCACTTAATGACCCATATAGTCAGTCATAAGTGTGTGTGTGTGTGTGTGTATATATATGTATGTGTGTATATGTATGTGTATGTGTATAATAATAACGCAAAGGCTGTGAATCTCAAAGATTCACCAATAATAATAATAATAATATGGGCCATATTTTAACAATTGTAGTGGGTGGAAGTTATTAAGGGAGGTGCTCTCTCAACTGTAATGGGCAGGCTATATTATCATAAATCAAGGATTACCTGCATATATTTCAGAAATGATACCCAATAGTAGGAGAAAGGAGTATTATATATATCTACTGCTTTGAGTTATTTATAAAAACAATGCAAGACAAAAAATCTAGAAAACATAATCTCATTTGTCTGGCTTACCGCAAGAGACATTAAGAAAGGATGCCAGGAGAACAAACCTGGAAAGGAATGAAAGCAAAATCAATCTCGGCTGGCTAATCATGACTGAAAAGATACTACCGTGTTTCTCCAATAATACGGCCTCCCCCAATAGGAAGTCCCAGCATGCTGTATAGGCATAAAATCAAATTAAGCCCCTGCCCCCAAATTAAGGCCTATATTAAACATGTGAAATGGGGGGGGGGGGAATGGCGGGGGGGCTGGCCGTTAGGAAGTACTTTTGTTGCATACCTGGATATGGTGCTGCCTGCGTTGACCTTGGCGTTGGTGGGGCACTTCATATCGGGAGACCTTCCGCCACTGTTGCTTTCCCTTCTCTCCGTGCTGCCGCGGCGTTTAAAGCAACGCCACGGCATTTGGCACAGCCACGCACGGCCAGCCAGGGCTCCTCCCTGCAACCAGAGCCCGGCGGAGACACTCGGCTTCAGGCGCTCCTGTCGCCGCCTTCCCTTCGCCTTCGAAGGCAAAGCCAATTCTTTTAAAAACGATGCCCTACTACCAGTACAACAAAGACTCCCCTGCCTGAGAGGGCAGCCCAACCCCACGTGGGGAGGCGAATCTCCTGGGGCCGCAGCGCAGGATCGGCCCACCCCGGGAGAAGTGCCCAGTCACCATCCCTGCCTGGCGCCGGGCGGAGCGCAAAGAGCTTCACCTGGGGCACCCAGCGCAGCTGACAGGCAGGCCCTCCTGCCCGGCAGCAGAGCTCTCACCAAGGCAGCGAGCGCCTCCCCACCGGACCTTCCGCTCATCCCGCCAGGGCTGTGCCAGAGCCGTGCGGGCTGGGCAGAGCCGGGAAAGCGAGCCGCGGGTGCGCACCTGCCTGCCAACCGAAAGAGCCAGGCTGACCTGAGCTTGGCTTCCTTCCCAAGTCCCTCCAGCCCGAACCCGAAGGGGCTACCGGGAGAGGCTGCCCGAGGCAATGATAGCGCCCACCTGTCCGCGGACAGGGAGGCGAGGCGACGGCAGCGCTGCTTCCCTGGCCGGCAGGTCCGGCGGAGAGAGACCAAAGCCACCCATCCTTTCCACCCCTCACCCAGGCCATCCCCGTGCATCTCCAAATGCGCCGGCAGTTCCAAATGCTGCAGCGGCATGGGTATCGGGCAGAGGTGTTCACTCGTCGGGGCTCAGCTCAGAGGAAGACGTGGTGCAGGCCATCGCCTTGCCTCCCTGTCCACGGATGGGTGGGCGCTATCATTGCCTCGGGCGGCCTCTCCCGGTGGCCCCTTCGGGTTCGGGCTGGAGGGACTTGGGAAGGAAGCCAAGCTCAGGTCAGCCTGGCTCTTTCGGTTGGCAGGCGGGCGCGCACCCGCGGCTCGCTTTCCCAGCTCTGCCCAGCGCACACGGCTCCGGCATGGCCCTGGTGGGATGAGCAGAGGGTCCTGCGGGAAGGCGCTCACTGCCTAGGCAAGAGCTCTGCCGCTGGGCAGGAGGGCCCGCCTGTCAGCTGCGCTGGGCGCCCCAGGCAAAGCTCTTCGCGCTCTGCCCGGCGCCAGGCAGGGATGGCGGCTGGGCGCTTCTCCCTGGGTGGGCCGGTCCTGCGCTGCGGCTCCGGGAGATTTGCCTCCCCACATAGGGTTGGGCTGCCCTCTCGGGCAGGGGAGTCTTTGTCGTACTGGTAGTATGGCGTCGTTTTTAAAAGAATTGGCTTTGCCTTCGAAGGCGAAGGGAAGGCGGCGACAGGAGCGCCTGAAGCCGAGTGTCTCCGCCGGGCTCCGGTTGCAGGGAGGAGCCCTGGCTGGCCGTGCGTGGCTGTGCCAAATGCATTGCTCTAAATGCCGCGGCAGCACAGGGAGAAGGGAAAGCAACGGTGGAAGGTTTCCCGATACGAAGTGCCCCACCAACGCCGAGGTCAACATCCAAGCCGTTTCCGCCCACCCGAGGATGCAAGGGGGGAATTAAGTCACCCCCAAAAAGACAGCCTAGCCGTTTTTTGGGGGGGGGGTAAAAAAAAATGCCCGGCCTTATTTTGTGAGAAACACGGTAGTATGCTCCTTATATTCAATTCATTCATTGAAGTCTTAAAATACCCTGGTGTGAGATAATACAACCCAAGGTTTCTATCATAGCTGTGCCTATGCTGATGCTGCATTTGGAAGCCTCTGAAGCCACCAAAGGCAGAGCCACCAGAATCTGGAAGCTAATTAGGGACAATTTTCATCCTGTTTTCAAACTGGGTACTTTTAAGGGTAGAAATAAAAGCACAAGGATTTCATTCATATTCCTAATTTCTCCCAAATTAAGCAAAACAGGGTCAACAAGTAATTATTGCCCTTGTATCACTAATAAAATTTGTGCAGCTAAGAAGTTAAAGTGTAGCTCAGGACAGAAGAACTGACATGTCCACAAATTGTGAAATACAGTATTAATATGTTTACTGACAAACTACATGTAGAACTAAATATGTCAGTATCGGAAGCCCACTATTTGTGAAATAAGTAATTCTGAGGTTCTCTCAAATATGAATCTAGTAATCTCTTGAGGTCGAGGAAGAAATAAAACATGTCCACCCCCAACATTAAAAAAGTGACAACCTAGTGAAACTTAAAACCAATTGTTTAAATTCCAAAACAGTATCGGGATTGGCTTGGAGAATTAAAAAAAAAAAACAGATGTATTATGAAGTAAATTTTTAAATGCTAATTCATGAAACTTTATACTACATAATGTTTATAATAAGGTATCACAATATACATTCTCAGAATTAAATGTTAGTCAGTTTGGACTCGTAGTTAAGATACAAGGCTAGAAACCAGGAGTTCCATAGGCCTGCCTTATCCATGAGAGCCAGCTGGGTGACCTTGGGCCAGCCATTCTCTCAGCCCAATTCACTTCACGGTGGTTGTTGCAGGGAAAATAGGAGAAGGAAAGTGTGTTGGATATATCCTCCGCATTGAGTTACTTATAAAAAATAATAAAGACGGTACAAATAAAATAAACATATTGATTCATAATTTTGATTCCGGTGACCCTGCAAAATGTATAGTCTCAAAATTCTTTATTCACCATGGAAAATAGAGCTTAATCCATGTTAAGTCTTTGCACTGAAGGCTCTTATTTCACTGCCATCTTCCTTTCATTAAAAGAAATTTATTAACTTTTTTCAGCTGAAGATACAGAACTATAACTAGATTGGAGAAGTCATTGTAATGAATGGATGAACTTAGTGGGATGAAACTCAGTCTGTAGTCAATAAGACAAAAGAAAAGGTTACACACACCGACCAAATTCAGCACAGGCAATGCAGTATGGATGCAAGCTAGTCATAATCACTGGTGATTATATATTAAGCATCCTTATGGCTTGAAAATGGGAGGCTATGACTGCTAATCCCACTTTAGGTATGAAACCAGCTGGGTGACCTTGGACCAGTCACTTACTACTAACTCTTTTCCCTAGGAAGAAAATTGCAAGCCACTTCTGCATACATTGCCAAGCAAACTGCAGATTTGTCCAGATAGTCACCAGAATTAAACAATGACTCAAATCAAAGGCATGCACACAAATATCGTAACTTTTTTCTCTGAGAACTCAAGGTAGCATTTATGAATGGGGTCTTTCCCAACACTGCTATGATCTAATAAGTAAGAGGGGCTGAAAGCATGATTGGCCAAAATTTATCAAGAGAACTTTATAACTGAATGGGATTTGAATGTAACTAGCTCAAGCACAACACCTTACCTTTCTACTCCAGTAATTGTTTTAATTATATACAGCAGTACAGATGAGGTTGGAAAAATTAGAGTGGAGTGTTGGTCAAAATGGGTGACTAGAATTGCCAAGATCCAAGTTTAACTTAACCAGGGAGGTTACTGACTGACTTTCAGCCTGCCTTCTTCCTCCTCAACCCCTATGCCCAGCCTTGACCTACTAGCTAAAGTCATCATCCAGCAGGACGATCTGTACTGTACAATATAAGCATTCCTGCCCATGTTTCAAGTCCTATTGGGGAAATAATACAGCATGGTTCTCCCTTTGCTCTTTACTTACTTGATCCAGGTCTGGTGAGTACCACCATGACAATGGTGAATCCAAGAGAAACCAGGTGTGCGGCTGCACCAAAGACAGTCCTGAGAGAGTGGTAAATCTGAGATTCCGTTTCAACTGCCAGAGCCATGTCTTCTGGATTATGAATAAGACGTTGGCCTTCCACTGTCCACGAATTATTGTTCTTCTATGTTTACGTGCAAAACCTATCAAGTGTCCCAGAACTCAAAGTGAGGGAAAATTCAAGCACTACTGTTTTAAACAAAAAAATTCTGCTTCAGGTTCCTCATGCTTCTGTCAATTATCCTGTGTGATAAATGTAAAGAGATATTAAGAAAAGAAGGAGCAAAATAAAAACATCTGGAAAACCCAAGAATAGTCTTTAGTCTTCAACTATAATCAAAGAAAATTCTAGGCTGTCAAAGCAGAGTCTTATTTCCAACAAGGATTTGCCATCAAAACCTGGGATTCTGCCAGAAAGGAAACTAAATTTTAGATATTGTAGGTTCTTAATGTAATGTCATATCATAAAATGTTATAATTCCAATTATTTAATCTCATTTCTCCCTCTTTTTCCTGTTCTCATTTTATGTGCATAAAGCATAGGCTGACTTTTGAAGGTTGGATGGAATTTTTTGTTGTGGTGGGGGAAAAGGTCTTCTAAACCTTTAATATAAGGTGGGCTTCAGATTAAAAGAGGCTTTTGTTCCCTCCAGGAATCAAACTGACTAAACACAAAGCACTCAAACTAAAGCTACATGCCTGAAGGAAACCTAACTACACATGAATGCTGATTTAGCTCCATTGTTTAGGTTCAGGAGGAGATGGTATATTGCAATATGCAAGAATAGCAAGCTTCTGCAATCATTTTCAACTGACATTCAGATGTATGGGAAGCTCCCCTGACAGGGATTGGTAATAAATCACAAGACAATGCAAACAAGCAAAAGAAAGGAACCACACAGCCATGGTTGATTTATGAACCCCAATAGGCTTCCTTGTGATTAATTTAACCATAGTTTAATTTTAAAAAATCCAATGTCAACAAATCACAGTTAGCTAAAATATGGATGGCAACTTTATGGTTCAGCAAGGGTCATGTGAACATAGCCATTAAACACTTTTGTTGCATGCGTGGGAAGCAAAATATGCACCTCTTCAAACTGAACCGAGCAGTCATGCAGGCCTGCAGATCTTCCTTTCTGGGGCTTTTCAAAACAAATGTTGTGCAGCACCCTTTTCTATGAATCATGAACCAGAAAAATTCATCCTATACTTCTAGTATAATAATGCACATTTCACTGCCAGTACACTATCAGAGCTTTTCCTATAGAAGTCTAAAAAATTAAAACATCACTGTTTTGTTTCACTAGGAAATTATGATTTCTTGAAGAACAGCCTGCATTCAATTACATTCAACCTTTACCACCAAGTGTCTGTGGAAATGCATCTCAATTATATGCTGTGAATATGCTTGAATATGTGTCGTTAAGGAACACAGCAGGGCTCATGTTCACAGTTATAATGCTGCCCATCTTCACTCCTCTGAGCAGCATAGAAGTAGATGGCAAACATTTGAAACTCTGAAAAATAACATTTCAAGACAAAACTCTTGAAAAATTGTTGACACAAGCACTAATAGAAAACACCAGTGGATTTTTTAATTTGTATGCACTATATACAGCTTGCAATCTGTTCACCCAATTTTTATTGGTCAAGATTATATAAATATATAAACATAGAAATATTTTTCCTCTGTTCATTTTTACTGTTAAGTGATGGTAATTTGCCCAAGGCTATCACCCTGAGATCTATTCTGACATTTCAGAATCCATTGTTTAAATTATTTGCCCCTGAAGGAATAGGCAAGCAACTTAAATATATAATCAAAAGTGCATGAGTTTCTTACAAATGTTCATAGTGGAAACTCACTGCTGAAAATTACAGTTCTATATATCCTGTAACAGTTAAGGCTATTTTGGAAACATAAATTTATAATATGCAAATTCAATTTGCCACAAATTTGCTTTACCTATGGGGATGTTGTAATAAATGAAAACATCCTGAGTGGAGAATTAAACTCCAAGCTTTGTAAGAAGGTGCATCTATAGAGATACAACCTTAATTAAATAAAACGATGGGATCAAAAAGAAATGAGACTGGAACCAAGAAATTTGGCTGATCTTAAGGCAGGTTGACCCTACCAGTAGGCTTTCATATCATACCTTGTTCAGGTATGCCTAAACAAATAAAACATAGTTTAATGCACTAGCTTATTGGCTGAGTCCCTATAAGATGCTGAACCACAAATAACACAGCCCTCTTTTAGCCTAGGCTGTTCTCTGTAATACAGTATTAAGGCAAAGAGACAGACGCCATAGATTTCCTTTCCTTTATTTCACTGGCAAGGCAAAGCTCCCCCTTGAGCATTTTGAAAAAGAAGCCGAGGGCAGCCTGCATTTCGATTCTGCACCGCGTATCTTAGGGGCACAATCGAAAGTGGAAGTGGCAGCTAAAAGGAAGAAAGGAAACACGAGAAGCTAGGCTGTCTAAAGAAACACACACCTCTCAGGACTCCGTCCAAAACGATGAGGCAGTTTCGTGAATCATTTCCGCCTCACCTGGTTTGACAGCACCAGGACACGCATCCTCTTCGGATAAAGCAGCCGTGCCCACCCTACACCTTTCATTGCAACTGGCATAGGCGGTAAGGTCTGTAGTACAAGAGGTGTGGAGCGATGCCTCCACCAATCAAGGACTACACCTAGGTTTTTCTTTTTGCCAGAATGAGCGTTGAGCTCCAGGGCTGCTGTTCCACAAAAAGCATCCCAAGCCCTGGAAACCCCAGGCAGGGCAGAGCCCATCCCCTTCGGCAGATCTGCCCTAATCCGCCCACAAGGCTTTGAGAAAAGCACCCCTCTCCCAGCTCCAATCCAACCGCCTTGGGGGTGGGGGGGAGATTCTCACCTCCGCCGAGAACAGCAGCATCGCAAAAGGAGCATCAACTCCGGTGGAAGCCAAGGAAGTACCCCATGCCTTTTGATTGGGCGAGTCCACTCAGCTTGTCATACGCTCCTCCTACCCTGGCGGGCCGGTCTCTGCGCCTGAGAGGCTGAGCCGCGCTGCCCATCATCGGGGGGAAATCCTCTGGAAGACAGCTAACTGCGCGACACGCGACGGGCATTGCACGTTCGTAATTCCCATTCCGGGACTTCGCTTTGGTGCAGTACGGTTACCGGCGGGCGAGGTCGGGGGAGCACGTTTGCGAGCGGAGACCTGCAGGAAGGTTGTCTTTTTCTCCAAGGGCCACCAAGACGCAGGCGCTGTGAGATCGCTCCCCCCGCCCACCAAGCTCTTTCGCTCGCCCAGTTGGAGTTAGCCTTGCACATGCGTGCTTCGGCCGTGCTCTTCCGGTAGGTGCAGAGCCTGTGGGTTGGTCTTGGCTACCTGAGAGAGAGAGAGTGAAGGCTCCCGATTCTCCTCTCCATAGGCACACTATTCTGGCGAGGATTTTAGGAGTTTACGCAACCCCCAAGTCTAGGTAACTTTCTACCTAGTTCAGGGGACTGGGCATTAAATAGGCCATTCTTGAGCAATAATAATATCCTGTAACGTCATAGGCAGTTTGATTATTGATTAAAGGCAAGAATAGCGTTTGATCTGTAAGTTTCTTCCACCAAGGCATTTCCGCCAGCTCTTAAAAAAAACCAAAAACGCTCTCTGCCAGAATTGTGGGAATTTGTTATATTTAAAGAAATGCAGACTGTCTTGTAATTAATGAACTAAAGCAGTGATTTTTCAAATTTGTCAATTTAAGATGCACGGGCTTCAACTCCCGAAATTTGGGAGAGTTGCAGTCCACACATTTTAAAGTTGCCAAGTCTGAAAACCATTGAATATATTGATGGGCTATGGTAGGTAGATTAATCTCCAAGCACCATAGTTTATAAATTTATGCATGCATAAATGGGAAAATATAGGGCACCTGTTTTCAGCCAACTTAGAAGATTGCTAAGAAGAATGGCCAGTATAAAGCCATTCTCAGAGTGGGTAGATATATACCAACTGCTATTATGGGATATTGTCCTGCCCTCTTGGAAAATATGGACCTTTGGAAATAGAAGGGCTATTTGTAGGTACTCTATAGTATAGCATTTCTATGTTGTCAATGGGAGAGAGAGAATGCTAGGGGCTGTCTTCTATGTTGTTAAAATGACAGTTTTGAATTGCATTTCACAAAATTCACTGATTACTCCCTCTGGCTCTTTTTGACTACTGGTGATTCAGATCTTGACAGTTTGATCTGTGAGTCATTTAATCTTCAATGAACAAGAATAATTCAGCAGAGTTCTGGTTTGTACAAGATTGTATATAAATCACAGATGACTCACATCCTGATTTCTTAGTTACATGCACTGGTAAGTGAATTCACTCAGTGTGATAGTTGTGCTTGATAAGTGATAAGATAAAATTATGCAGAATGTAAGCTTAGTACTTAGGTTACATACATATTCAGGGCAGGAGATAAGATTACAGAAATATGAGTTAACCTATTAAGTGACAGCTCTACTTTTGTGGAATTTGTTCCATATAAAAATAGGGCAAGTTCTTCCAACTGCTACTCAAGCCAGTTGAGTTCCCTGCAGCATCACAGATGCTGGCTGTGACCATGGGTCTGCTCCATTCTTCTTTTTGTGGTAATTGAGACTGGGATTTCTGTCACTAAGTGAAATATCATGTGACAGCATTGCTTAGCAAATGACAATCCTGGCATTCTCTGCCGCCCCCTTTAAGCAAGCATTGTGGGTCACTAAGCGAATCCCTATCTGGTTTGAAGTTGGCTTCCAAGGAATACATGTTGCTATTGCACTGCCATCCATATTATACAGCATCTCTCCTGGCTGAGCTGCTGGATTTCATTACTAAGCCGGTGATTGAGACCCTGAGGCTACTAGTTCTTGAGACATCAGTTTATCAGCTAGTGATGTGTTTTTTTTCCTGTGTCTAGATCAAACTTTAGACTGCCAGAATGAAGTCACCTTGGTTTTGTTGTTGGGCAAAAATAAGTCATTATCAGTATATGTTTCTGAGAGTAGCTAACATACTAGCAGATGGGGTAGGCTGTGCGTTTCTCTGTATTCACACAGCATGTTGTTATCTGCTAAAAGCCTCTACTTAAGCATCTTGATCTTACACCTAGACACTCCAGCCCTCCACCTATGCAGGGTTTTCCAAATAGTATAACGGAGATACGGTTTTGTTCTTGTGTACCCTGAAGAATGTTTGTTCTTACCATAAAGCTTTTCCTAGATGTGAGTCAGCAGGCTTGGGGCATATGTCCATTCAGAGAAAGTTGAGCTGGTGATATTGAGTCTGAGGCAACTCAGGAGTTTATGGCCACCATGATAACCGCAGACCTGTCCTAAGTCGTCATGAACATCGTGCATAACAGTTCACACTAGATCTAGATTTTTTCTTGGGGCAGATGAGATATAATCTGGTTCTAGAGGGCGTTATTAGTCCATTGCTGCGGTCAGATTACTTTCTGAGTTGTTTTTTTTTTTTTTGGTTCACCGGTGCCCACCTACCTGTAGAACCTGTTAGATCAGCCTGCCTCAGATGACTATTGGACCTGTGGATTAAACAGTGTTGTCTTCTAGGATTCAGAAGGTAGGCAAACTCTGTTGCAATGCCTGCGCCTTTTGGAACAATATCTCCCTAGAGATTCATGCAACTCCCACATTTATGATGTTTAGCAAATTTCAGGCCTTGGGTAGAGTGATTCTTTCAGGCCTTGGGTAGAATGGTTTTGGAGTTTTCTTTAGTTAAGTTTAGTTATAGCTAAGTGTTTTGTCCTTCCAGTTGGCCATGATTTCTTTTTTCTTTAATTGTAAGCCACACAGAGTCATCAGAGAGTCAGATAGCCTTGAAATTGGATTAAAGAAAACAAGAGTGATACTTCAAAAAATTTTTCCCACACGTAGCTATAGATTCATTTCTGTGTATTTCATCTTTTTCAGTTACATCCATGGAAATCAGCAGCAAAATTGAGTGTATATTTTTCAGTGAATTCCACCCAACACTGGGGCCTAAAATAACGTATCAGGTCAGTTGTGCAAAAGCTACCTGTCTCATTTGTTATTTTCTGCTCTCAGTTGTCCAAGATTTTAGATTTGCTCTTTACTATTCTTGACTGGAGTTGAAGCCAAGACCTAGGAAAACATAGTGCTGGGATGCCTTTCATTAAGTGTATCAAAGCTTCTTATTTTGCATCTGCTTGTCTGTTTTTAATTTCTGATTGCATATTTTGTTTTTGCAGTGGTGGATAAAATGTTTTTTCACCTTTGTTTGAAAAACACGACGCCATAGCTTAAAAATAGTGTAGCCCTAAAAGTTAAAGTCATTATTTATTGATTTGTTTGTCTATTAATTATTTACAGCTCTGTCTTGTTCCTGCAGGTACCAGAGGATTTTATTTCCCGAGAGTTGTTTGATACAGTGCAAGTATATATCATCACCAAACCCGAACTCCAAAATAAGCTTATCACAGTGTGAGTATTAGGCAGGAGCACTGTAAGAAAAGGCTTACTTGTTGAAGAAATACAATTGCTCAGTATGTTGGGTACTGGAAAGTTAATTGTTTTCTCTCTTTTCTCTCCCCTGCTCCACAAAAATCCAGTACAGCTATGGAAAAAAAGCTCATTGGTTGCCCAGTTTGCATTGAACATAAGAAATACACCCGGAATGCCTTGCACTTCAACCTTGGCTTCGTTTGTGATGCTAGAGCTAAGACCTGTGCATTGGAACCGATTGTGAAGAAATTGGCAGGTTACCTTACTACTTTGGAGGTTAGAAATAGCCTAAAAATGGACCCTTCATTTCTGCTGTCATATGTGTATAGATTTTTTATTATATTATATTATACTTTATTTCCACTCATCCCATAAATACAACTCTGGGCAGCTAACAACACATTAAAAACATCAAAAAAGCAATATTAATCTGGGTAAAAAACAACAGTGAATGCCAGTGATAAATCCAGACAAAAGTATCATCAAAATCCTCTCAGTGCAGCTTCTATTCTCCCAACCTCCAGACTCTGTAGCATATTCCAGGTCTTCAGTGCTTTTATAAAATGTCAGCAGGGTTAGGGCAGTCTAACCTTTGGGATATGGTCTTCCAAGCACACAGTAAGCAGTGTGACAAAAAGGCAACGTGGAAGCACCCTGTCTTCACTCTTCGTTTTTTTTCTCTAATGCTTAGGTAAATGTAAGGGTTCCCCCACATATACATACTAGTTGTTTCCGGCTCTAGGGCAGTGCTTGTCTCTGCTTCTAAGCTGAAGAGCCAGCACTATCCAAAGATGTCTCTGTGGTCATGTGGCTGGCATGAGTAAACACCAAAGGTGCACGAAGCGCTGTTACTTTCCCACCAAAGTAGTCCCTATTTTTTTACTTGAATTTTTTATGTGCTTTCGAACTGCTAGGTTGGCAAAGCTGGGACAAGTAATGGGAGCTCACTCCATTACACAGCGCTAGGGATTCAAACTGCTGATGAATGTTCCAAAGGTGCTTTTTCAGGAGGGAATTGGACTTTGTTTTTTCTTTTGAAGACGTTTCGCTTCTCATCCAAGAAGCTTCTTCAGCTCTGACAGAATAGTGGAAAATAGAAAGATTTATATTCCTTGCAGACAGCTGGTAATTTTGCATCTTTTTAGAGGGCTGTTGAAGCACTTGGAGGTTTATATGTGACCTCAGAGTCACCTGGTTCCTGTAGTCTGCAATTTGTTTTTTCTGGAAATCCATTCCTGCTCTCACGCCATTCAAAGGGTGTTCATCCCAAATTGTATAGCTAAAGGTCTGTAGAGATTCTCAGTCATCCAGGTCATGGTTGTCCCAAAGGTGCTTTTTCAGGAGACAATTGAACTTTCTTGTTTTTCTTTCAAAGACATTTCGCTTCTCATCCAAGAAGTTTCTTCAGCTCTGACAGAATAATGGGGAATGGAAAGATTTATATTCCTTGCAGACAGCTGGTCGTTTGCATTCTTTTAGAGGGTCCTTTTAGACACCTGATGAACTTGTGTGATGAATATGGACTGTCATAGCTACCACAACAGGTTAGCTGATCACAACAGGCATTTCACTTCCAGTCCTTTGCTGATGCATTCTGGAAGCTTTTGCAGATTATACAGTCTTATTAAAATTTGTAGAGTATAACTGCATATGTTTTTTTTATACCTGCTGTTCTATTTCCTGCAGCAAAGTAGTACTATTCCAGAAGTATTCTTCAAACACTTATGCTGCTTTCCTGGGGTACTTTGTATGCTGTAAAAGTCAAACAGTTTTTAACTTATTTCAAGACTATTCATCTACAAATCACTATTTCTTATGCCTACCCTTTCATCACTCTCTGACTGTAATAATGATATGCATGATGCCCTAAGAGCTTAATTCTATTTTTGAGTTTCCATTTTCTTATTGGTATGAAAAATATGCTCAGGTTTATTTGAATGAAATCATATTTTCTTTTAGTGGGGCACACAGTCCATCATGTTACTGCTACATCCTACAATCAATAGTTTGATTGTAATTGATCATCAACTGTGCTCTTTCCTAGCTTGAAAGTGGCTTCATTTCCAATGATGAGAGCAAGCAAAAATTGATACCCATCATGACCATTCTACTTGAAGAACTGAATGCTACTGGCAAATGCACTCTGCCTATTGGTATTTTCACCAAGCATATTGTTACAAAATATATTTTGGAACAGAGCATATTAAAATTCAGGCTTGTGATTCTTGGGCAGATAAGACCATGCAGCACATTTAGAAAGAAGGACACTTACTATTTAGTGCTGCCTTCTCCACATCTATATATCTCAATATGAACAGGTAAAGTAGATAAGAATATGATTTTGCTCAATTGCAGGAAGAATTCTGTATGGATGTTCTTAAGCATACAGTATACTGTAGTTTCTATTGTTGGGTGGTAAGGGAGGCATTATTTCCCAAAGTAGTATTCTCTACCTCACAGTTCTCAGACACAACCATGGTTTAGATCAGGGGTGTCCAACCTTGGCAACTTTAAGCCTGGAGGACTTCAACTCCCAGAATTCCCCAGCCAGCTTTGCTGGCTGGGGAATTCTGGGAGTTGAAGTCCTCCAGGCTTAAAGTTGCCAAGGTTGGACACCCCTGGTTTAGATCAAGGATCCACAAAGTGTTAGATGTTGGTTCTTTGAAGGAAGGTCTTACTATTCTTTACAAATATACTCGGGTTCTTACAAATTGACATGATTAAGGAAAAGACACTAATTGTCCTTGGGGTTTTGCATAATTGGAATATTCTCTCTAGTGCTAAGGGCAACATGCTGTAAGACAATAAAGTGGATAGGCTATACTGTAACACTATCCTATTGGTTTGGAGTGTCATTCACTTGGGTTATCCGATTACCCACTGGTTTGAAAATTCTGTACATTCAACATTAAAACTTAATCGTGGTTGCAATGTGAACACTCCCATTGCACGCCCAGTCCAATTGTGCTCTATAAAGTAGTGTCTGTTATTGTTGTCTGATGTGTTTCAATTCCAGCAAGCCTGTTGTGATAGTATAATCTTGCATTGAGATAAGCATTGCCCCTTTTCATAGATGAATCAAACACAATTCACCTGAAAGTGATTGAGCAACGTCCAGATCCCCCCATTGTACAAGAATATGATGTCCCTGTCTTCACCCAAGATAAAGATGACTTTTTAAATTCTCAGTGGGACCTCACTACTCAACAGGTTAGTGCAAAAAATTAACCTGAAATAATCCCACCAATGGATTTCACAATAAAATCAACATTGGAGGGAGAACTTGCCTTCAATTCCCTTCCCCCCCCCCACGCACGCACATGAATTAAACTCCTGAGGGATTAAGAATTGAAAACAATTTCTCTCCAAGCAGATTGAATGTGTACAAATTTATTCAGCCTGTCCTCATTGTATTGAAAGGGGTTCTATCAAAATGTTTCCTTGCTTTCTGATTCAGACTGCAATTCTGTGTTCTTAATACCTCTGTATTTATTTAATTGCATATTTTATGAGAATGGAGCTTTTAAAGAAGGGTAGCAGGATCCCATGAACTTTATAAATGGCAAAAAAAAAAAGTTGCAAATCATGGTCACATGTCCACAGGATGCTACAGCTGGTTTTAAAAGCAAACCAATTTCCAAGCAGCTGAAATGGGATCATGTGATTGCATTGGGATGCAGGAAGGTAACTTCAAGGATGGGTTGTAAGTATATTTTTTGAGATCCATCATAATTGGTTATTAAGTGACCATATGCTAAGCAAAGACTACCTGTATTTTAGATATCAATGGCAGGTTAATTGAAACTGAAATTTACTTAACCTATGCAGTTATTTGTGTGCACGTGAAGAGAGTTAAACTTGAGTGAAGCATATGTATGTAGATATGAATATGCACACATTCTTTCCCTAAAACTAGGTATCTGCTAAGATCTTTGTGTCAGCTTTGGAAGCCATATTGAGATTCGATGCTCCCACGCTGCCACAATTGAGCCTGAGAAAGTGGGAGGGAGGAATTCATTTGAGTATATCCAGTTAGACAAAATAAAATTCTTTTGCTGGTTCAAGGTCACTGAGTGTGGTGCATAATGAAATGGGAATCTTACTTTAGGATGGATGGTGATTGGACCATGTGATGTGATGATGGCTAAGGGGAGAGGGATTTGTAGTTTTGACTTTTGCAAGGAAGCCTGAAACTTTCAGATTTGGGATTCCACAGATGTGCCAGTTACTATCCAGATAAAGGAACCTTTGAGAGATGTCTGTCTCAGAGTTATTGGTTGGAGTGGAGGGTTGCTGGAACGCTGACACTTTATTCAGCACAAAAGCAGTGGTGCTTACATAGGGTCAAAAGGGGAGAAATGTTAAAATGAGGCAAGCAGCACTATGGCAATGCAATACAATCTTTGCCCATTTTCTGTATGCATTGTAACATTACACATTCAAGACTAGCATTGTGGCACAATGCTAAAATGCTGCTTTTGTCATTCTGATAACAGCTGTTAAGCGCCTGCAAATCCCGCTGCCCAAAAGGAAATGGCTATACAGGTAGCAAATGGTGCCAGATATTGACACATGTAACACCGCTACTACATGAGCTACATTGATTACCAGTATACTTCTGGGTACCATTCAAGTGCTAGTTGCCACATTAAAGCCCTGCATGGTTTGCATCTATGATACCTGAAGGACCACCTTTTTCCAAAAGTCTGTACCCATCCAATCTTGGGGATTGGGCCTGGTGCAGATCAGCCAAACAATGTTGACTGGTAGGGACTAGAAGATAGATCTTTTCTGCAGTAGCTTCTGCTCTGTGGAATATCCTCTCTTCAAAGATTAGAATAGCTCCAACTTTGTTAGGCTTTCATAAAACTCTAAACATCAGGCTGTTCCTGAGCCTACAGAGCTGACTGTGCTAAGGGTCCAATTTCCTGGCGTTATTGTTAACTGCCCATGTATTTCAGTAGCTGTATTTATTTTGGGTGTTTTTAGAGTATTTTATTTAAAGTTTTAAAATGCCCCACCCAGCTAATGTTTTCACCTGTCAATTCTGATCAATTAAGCAATTAGTAAAATATTGGCAGCAGACCTTATTTGCCTCTGCCATCCACTTAACTGTAGTTCACATGCAACAGTCACATTTAATGAGATGGGCAACTAGGTACATACATTTGATAACCAAACAAACAAACAAAGTGAAAATGCTTAAGACACACTTCCAATGAAGTCAAATGGTTTTTTTATATGAATATTTTCTCATCTTATTTCTGTCTTTCTGGTTTAGCTTATGAGGAAAAAATGGTTTATATTTATGCATCTTTAACCTTACATTCATTGTATACATCCTCTCTCACATTAGATCCTGCCATATATTGATGGATTTCGGCATGTTCAGAAAATATCAGCTGAAGCAGATGTGGAACTCAATTTGGTTCGAATTGCTGTCCAAAACCTTTTGTGAGTGCTAGGTGCACAAAAGAAAAAGTTACTGGAATTGATTTACAGGAAAGGAAAAAGAGTGCTTTACATTACATTATTGTGACATGTTGTAACACAATGTAACATATAACATTCCAGCAGCCACTCTTAATATCCTCTTTACATTAGATTCTGGTTCTTTTTTGATGGCTGCAAAATTTTTCTTGTGTATTCGTCTAATACTGTTTTGACCATGGTTAAAAAAAAGCATACACTAAGGCTCTTTCTTTACCCTAATTCTGCAACTTTAATCATCTTCCTAATATTTCCATAGGTTACAGTATTTAACTAACAGCTTGTCTCCACGTACTGTAAATTGGAGAAGTGGAAATGTCATCTGACATTCATTAGTTAAGCAAGAAGCAAAAACGGCCAGAAATCATGGGTGGAGATATTTTGAGCAGCTGTAGCTTTCTGTCTGAATTTAACTTTTGTAAAGTAGAAACAGGATTTTTCTTTTGGGTTTTTTTTTTTCTTGTGCCGTCTACTTTTTTCCCTTGTTTCTCCTCATTTTCTGTTCCCTTCTCTTTTTAACATCTTAACTGTTTGTTTTCTGTTGGAATGAGGGAGGGAAGTATGTTTACACATGCATTGTATATTTCTGTGTGGAAAAAATTTGTGTATAAATGAGAATGGTTTGTATAAATGGAAATTTATGCAAATTTATTTAATTTTAATAATAATATATTTTACAAGCAATTAATTTAATTTAGTTAGAGATTATTGCTTTGATTAATATTGAGCCAGTTTGGTGGTAGTTAAGGTACCAGATTAAAAACCAGGAGACTGCATTCTAGTCTCAGCTAAGGAACAAAGACAGCTAGATGGCCTTTTGGCCAGTCATTCTCTCTCAGCCCTAAAAGAAAGTAACGGGCAACCCACTTCTGAAATCTTGCCAGGAAAAGGGAAGGAATTTGTCCAGGAAGTCATCAGGAGTCAACATGGATTCAAAAGCACACAGTTTTATTAAGATCTCCCAAACCAGTCCTTTTTTTGAAGATTAACATCTAGAAAGTGTGATGCATATATTTATGCGATCATGGAAAAATCTGGTTTCTGCTAGAATTATTTATTTAACTACTTGATCCAATTTCTGTCCCACTACAATCCACCTCAGTGGACTTGACAATTCTCGGTTAACAGTATTTGAATATGTTTTATTTTCTATCAATCCATTTGGAAGAGGGGAGGAACATATTAATTCAAAGGTTACCTTCAATTAATATCACATACCCAATATCCTGTGATACTAGTTTTCCTATAATTTATTACTTAATGGATTTATCTTTTTCTTACAATATACATATAGTTTTCTATGTTTTGTTACTTTCTAATTGTTTCTCTTTTTATTGTTAGATACTACAGTGTAGTCACTCTTGTTTCAATACTTCAGGTGAGTAGAATGTACATACAATATGATGAAATGAGATGATAAAATATCAAGTTGATATATTGGCATGATTATGCATGATCAAATGGTGCTTTGTAAATGTGGGTTAAGGTTGTATATTCCAGATTTTATTCTAGCATTCCAGATTTTAGGCTGCAGGTATGGCAGAAGTTCTGTGATCACAGTGTTATGTAGCCTAAAGGCAAAAATTCATTAATTATTACTTTAAATGAACATACTATACTATAATGCTACTTGATGTTATTTGATTATTTCATGTAGTGCTAATATTATTACATGCCACTATGAACTCTGTTGGAATGCTTTTGATAAGTAATTAGTAGGAATTCCAGCATAGCTAAAATGCTACAACTCTATCACTATTGACTGAAATCTCTTCTTTCTCTCCCACAGTACTCCAATGTCTACTGCACAACTCCTAAAGTTCAGGACTTAGTAGATGACAAATGCCTGCAAGATGAATGTCTCTCATATGTCACAAAACCAGGTAAAGAAGCATGTGTCAGTCTGTGCTCCATTCAAAATCCAAGAAAGAAATACTTAGACTCCATAGATTAGAGAAAAGAATTCTTTTACTGAAAAATGAAATGGTAGCTTCAGGTAAAATTCTGAATCTGAGAAATTAGGCACACAAACCACATATACAAAGTGATGGAATTGTTCCCACCCCCCAAAGTTCAAAAGATTCTTCCAATTAAAAGTTCTGGATATGATCATGTGGACACCTTCAGGTGGTGATGAGGCCTCTGTCCGTTGACCTTGGCATATTTTGATAAAGATTTGCAGCTGCGCAAAGGAAAGAAAGCTAAGCGAGAAATAGAAAGCTAAAAGCAGGAATTTATACTCCCCCCCCCCACTCCTCATTTACACAACACAAGAATGTAACACCTCCAGCTCTCTTCCTAGACAATCCCCCCCCCCCCTTACTTATGGCAGCCAAAAGATGCAAAGCAGTAGCAGAAGATCTTGAAGGCTGACAGCATGGATGGCTGAAAGTGCAACCCTGTTTGTATCAGTTCAAACTACATCCTTGGGAGTTGAGTTGGACATAGTTTCAGAAAAGTGTGTATTTTCCACCTAATCCAGAGGGAACTATAAAATTGGTCCTTCTCATACTTACCAAGCATGTTGATATTCTTCCTGTTAAAATATTTAGGAGAGATTGCATAAAATCAAAGGTTATTAATATAAGCTATTTACTAAGCTATTGTAACATATATTTCTATAAAACAATCATTTCATGACAGAAGTAGCCATATGAATAATATATAGCAGATAAAATGAATTGGTTTGCTCTTGGCTGACTTTCAGTCCAAAATAAAAATCTCATAACAATTGAATTGCTGGCACCATCACTGACCACAGCAGTTCCATAAACTATATTTGGCAGTATAGATTAATTTGCATCCAGTCTTGGAAAGTTATTTTTAGTCCTTATTTAGGACTAAATGCAATCCACATTGTAATATTGAATGCTGTTCTTACTTAATTTTTAGCTATTTTGATGGTAGACATCTTCAACAGCTTTCCCAATTTTGTTCTGTGACTATTTCCTATAGGACACAAGCGGGCCAGTTTGAGAGATGTTTTCCAGCTCTACTGTGGACTGAGCCCTGGGACAACTGTTCGAGACCTTATTTGCCGCTATAGCCTCCAACTCCAGAGAGTGGATGAAAGGTAGGAAAGCTTCCCCTCCCTTCAGAAAACCCAATAATTCAGCTATATGCCGCATAGAGCAATTAAAGGCTAAATGTGTGTGATTTCAATCTAATCACTGTTGTCTCATCTACAAGGCCAAGACTTTTGCTTGAGAGAGCACATTTGTCAAACTACAATTTCTAGGGCTCTATCTAGACAAGTAGAAACAGCACAGGACCGCTTCCTTAAAATGGATATATATTTTCAGACCAAACATATCCTTTTCTTCCTTGCAGCTGCCAGATCACATAATAATGAGCTAAATCAAAATATGAAGTTCCTTATTTTAATTTTTTTGCTATCCTATTCTTTTCAGTAAACCTGTTTGTAAGAAATGTCTGGTTATTTGATTAGTAGCAATACCATTACTTAGTCACATAAAATGACATTCTTGATGCATAAGACTTCTCTTTTAGTATCAACTGGGCAAAGCATTCGTTTGTTTTAGAAAACTCAGAAACTTGGGGGTATATGGAAAGAGAAATAATTGCCATGATCTTATTTGTGTCAGGGCCCATCAAACATGTAATATGTACATCATATACTGTCTGCCAATTATGGCAGGTAGAAATTTGATAATTCTGTGCCTGTTGGTTGATCTTAAATGGTCCTTTGAGCAATTCCCTCTCCAAATAAATATTTCTACTCATTAAATATGGAAGAGACTCTTGTATTCTCACATCTCTTTTGATATTTATATTAAAAAAAATTCCATGCATGTGTGAAAGACTAATAATAGTCTGTGGTATAGTACAGAAAAAAAACAGTCCAAAAGAACAAGTTTCTGTACCAGCAATACATATAATACCATTCCTGCTGATCTCAAAATTGTTTTAAGCAGCTATCTAGATGGATATCAAAAAATGAAGAAGCACTGCACAGTGTCTTAAGAGCCGTGGTGGCTCAGTGGTTAGAATGTAGTATTGAAGGCTAACTCCCTGCTCGCTTGAGCAGCTCAAGGGTTGACTCAGCCTTCCATCCTTCCAAGATATGAGAACCCAGATTGTTGAGGGAAATATGCTGACTCTGTAAACTGCTTAGAAAGGGCTGTAAAAGCACTATGAAGTAGTACATAAGACTAAGTGCTATTGCTATTAAATATTTCTGCATCTTTCTCTGAGCATATTCTTCTCTTGTTTAGAAAACTCATCCAGTTTGGTTTGATGAAGGGTCTTATTCGGCGGCTCCAGAAATATCCTGTAAAAATAGCTCGGGATGAAAGAAGTCATCCAGCTCGACTGTACACTGGCTGCCATAGCTATGATGAGATATGTTGTAAAACAGGTAAGGAATCATATTCCCTGTATTCATCTACTCAACACATACAGTAACTTATTAACATAATAATAACATAACAAAACAGAAATAAAATAATATTTTAAAAAGTAAATAAGAGTAACATTATATCAAACAGTTCTGAAGCCAGTTCAATCTTTAGATAACTTGGGAAATATAAATCAGCTTCCTTAGTTTGCCTAAGCAATGGAATTATACGAATGCTCTTTCATCATCATTATTATTTTTTTATTTCTCTATAGGAATGAGCTATCGGGAATTGGATGAAAGATTAGAGAATGATCCCAATATAATTGTCTGTTGGAAATGACACTCTTCAAGGACGATTAATATGCCCTGCTAACTTTTAATTGGGCTGCATGAGACATTGTGGTGTCCTCAGGACTCTTCTGGCTCATGAAAAGCAGTATGGCTTAAACTGTGGTAGTCCCTGAAAAAAATATGGCAAATGGATTTGACTCTTTGGTCAGCAGAGATGCAGAACCATGCTTCTTTTTGGGGGAAGGACTGTTAAAAGACACACACACAGGTGCATAAAGAAACTTCAGAAGGCTTCTGTGTTGAGCAAGGGATAAAATAATTTGAAAATAGTTTGGAAGGAACTGAAGTGGAAAAATGTCTAGCAGGGAATGCTGTACCATAAATCCTCCCCCTTAATCTGCTGCTCTTCAGCAGCAGAAAAAAAGTCTATTCTGCTTATTACTATCTCATTCTGGATTTTTCCCATAACTAATAACCTTTTTTTTTAACAAAAGGAATCTGGATGTATCATACCCACTTGAAATCCTGTAAGAGTTTTGAAAAAAAATCTGCAGATTATAAATCATGGATAATCATTCTAATAAAAAGCAAGCACAGTATTTTTAGGAAGTAAAATACTGAAGTGAAATTGTGGAAATAAAACTGCAGCATTGTTATATTTAATATAATTGGGCTCAACCTATTTATCTTGTATACTTTTAAAAACTATTGGTTGTGAGTAAGAATGATGGGCCTCTTCTATTTTATAAAGCTCATATAAACTAGAATATTTTTCTGTGGAAATTTAATGCGAATGCAGCACTTGAAAGGGAAACTAAAGATAGTAAAAATAAAATTGTGTGTAGAATCTCTAATTCATTATTTGATATCTTCCTCTTATAAATGGATTAGAGCTTTTCCATCTGAAGAAAATTTGATGTAGGTGGGTGGAATTTTGATAAAATGTGAGTGCTATCACAAACTGACTACTTTAGTAAAAGTAGACAGTGCCAAATACAGGTAGTCCTCATTTATCGACCACAATTGGGATCAACAGCTTGGTCACTGAGTGACATGGTTGTAAAGTGAAACATCACATGACCATGCTAACTAATCACAGCAATTCCAGCTGCAGCCATGAAGCATGATGTCACATGACCAAGTGTGACTTCCTGTTGGCTTCCCCATTGACTTTGCTTGTCAGGAACTGGCTGTGAAGGTCGTAAATGATGGTCACATGATCGCAGGACTCTGCAATAGTTGTAAATGTGCACTAGTTGTCAGGCACCTGAATCTTAAATCACATCAACTTGTGGGGGGGCTGCAGTGGCCAGAACTTTGGGGACCAGTTGCAATCTCCTTTTTCGGTGCCACTGGAACTTCAAATGGCTACCGAATGAGTGATAAGACTTGTATTAATTTGAAACCACACTGAGGATATTTCTCCCATAAGACCTCCCAGAAACAATTAAGCACATTACTTAGCTGTCTTTTTTATGTGGGTGGGTCATTTCCAAATACAGCACTGGACTATATCTCCCCTGTAATTTTCATTTTCTAAGAATGTTCTGTATACATACATACAGCGGGAAATTTAAACAGACTAAGGAATAGGGGGGAAAAAACTCATCTCCCTTCAATCTTTCTGACTAATTTACACTCACTTGCTAACAAGATGGATGAAATTCATCTCTTAAATAGATGGAATTCTGAATTTTACAATTCAGCTGTTCTTTGTTTAACTGAAACCTGGCTTAATCCACAAATTCATGGGGACAACACCATATACACCCCAGGATTTCAGACATTTAGATCAGACAGAATTGAAGAGACATCAGGTAAAACTAAGGGTGGAGGATTATGTTTATATATCAACAACAGCTGGTCTCAGGATATAACTATAATATATAATGTATATATTATGTGCATAATATATGTATATAATATATAATGTATATAATATAATGTATATAACATATAATGTATATATTATGTGCATAATATATATATGTACCTCTTCTTTAAAAAGCTATCCACTGCCATAGCAGAACCTCTAAGCATAATCTTTGAAAAATCTTTCAGGACCAGCTCCTTGCCTAACCTATGATCACAAGCCATGGTCATCCCCATCTTCAAAAAGGGAGACCCCAGCCTAGTTGAAAATTACAGACCAATCACCTTATGCTGCATCACCTGTAAAGTCATGGAATCAATTATTAACCAATCCATTATCCTCCACTTAGAGACAAACAACCTACTCTCTAATAAACAATTTGGTTTCAGAAAAAACTATCCTGTAATCTGCAACTCTTACACTACAAAAACATACGGACTACACAACTCGATCAGGGTAAAACAATAGACGCAATCTACATAGACTTCTGTAAAGCCTTTGATTCAGTGGTACACGATAAACTACTACTAAAACTAAAATTTTATGGTATCTCTGGACAACTGCATAACTGGATAGAAGCATTCCTGTCAAACAGATAACAAATGGTCAAAACTGGGAGTGTCCTATCAAATTCTGTACCTGTCAATAATGGTGTCCTCCAAGGCAGTGTTCTAGGACCAACTCTCTTCATACTCTATATAAATGACCTCTGTGATCACATTAAGAGCAACTGCGTTCTCTTCGCTGATGATGTAAAGCTGTTCAATACCACAGACAATACTGCTACCCTTCAAAAAGATCTTGACTTTGTATCAGGATGGTCAAACAAATGGCAACTTCAAATCTCAACAAATAAATGCTCTGTCTTATATATTGGCAAAAAAAAAATCAGAAAATAAAATACAAGCTGAATAGTCAAGACCTTGTTGATGATCCAAGTTCTGTAAAGGACAATGGAATACTCATCTCTAATGATCTAAGTGCTAGATCCCACTGTAACTACATAGCCAAAAAGGCATTAAGAGTTGTTAACCTAATCCTACATAGCTTTTTCTCTGGTAATATCACACTACTAACTAGAGCATACAAAACATTTACTAGACCAATACTCGAATACAGCTCATCAGTCTGGAACCCACATTACGCATCTGATATTAGCACAGTTGAGAAAGTCCAGAAATATTTCACAAGAAGAGTTCTCCTCTCCTCATTGTAGAATACCTTATGCCACCAGACTTGAAATTCTAGACCTAGAAAACCTTGAATTACGCCGTCTTCAGTTTGATCTAAGTATGGTATAAAAATCATACATTGCAACGACTTACCTGTCAATGAATACTTCAGCTTCAACCATAACAACACAACAGTAAACAATAGATACAAACTCAAGGTTAATCACACCAAACTTGATTGCAGGAAATATGACTTCAGCAACAGAGTGGTCAATGTCTGGAATACTCTACCTGACTCTGTGGTTTCTTCCCCAAACCCCAAAAACTTTAACCTTAGACTGTCTACTATTGACCTCACCCCTTTCCTAAGAGGTCTGTAGGGGGCGTGCATAAGCGCACCAACGTGCCTACTGTCCCTGTCCTATTGTTTCTTTTATTTTTCTTATATGTACCCATTTCACGTATTCATAACTATGTATATACTTATACCTATTATCTTGTAAGCGATTGACAAATCAAAATAAATAAATATAAGTTCTGTGATGAAAACTGAGTCTTTACATATTAACTGCAAGCCATTTTATTCTCTATGTGAGTTCTCCTCATTTCTCCTAATAGCTGTATATGTTCTTCCACAAGCCTGTGTAAACAAGGCATTACGAACTCTTGCTGATCAAATTATGGAGGCTGAACCCAAATACCCAGGTTCCCTTCCCATCATTTTAGGAGATTTCAATAAAGCAAATTTAAGGAAAGAGCTCCCAAAATATTTCCAGCATGTAAATTGTCCCACCAGAGGCAAAAATACTTTAGACCACTGCTACACAACAGTAAAAGATGCTTATAGGTCTTTACCATGAGCAGCTGTGGGACACTCTGACTACTGCATGATTCACCTTGTACCTGCCTACAAAGACTTAAAAACATGAAGACATGAAACCAACAATTAAATCAGTGAAGACTTGGTAGGATGAGGCAAAGCTGAAACTCCAGGCCTGCCTTGATTGCACTGATTGGAATGTTTTTGAGGATGCCTCTGCAGACCTAGATGAGCTCACAGATACTGTAACATCATATGTCTGCGAAGACTTATGTGTACCAACAAGGAACCTGCAAATATATAGTAACAATAAACCTTGGTTCACAGCTAAACTTAAGCAGCTACATCGTTCCAAAGAGGAAGCCTACAGAAAAGGTGACAGAATGCTATACAACCAGGCCAGAAACATATTAACAAGAGAGATCAGAGCAGCAAAAAGAAGCTACTCTGAAAAGTGAAGGAATCAGTTCTCAACAAATGAACCAGCAAATATGTGGAAAACTTAAAAACATCACTGGCTTCAAACCTCCTTGCCAGGCAGAAGGAAATCAACAGCAGATGACCTGAATGTGTTTTACTGCAGGTTTGAAAGGAAACTAGAGCCACCTATCTCCACAACCCACATCTCAAACACACTAACAACAGCCAAGCCTCCTACAACCAGTTCATTGGGTTCACAACTACTGGTGATCACAGAAAAAGAAGTGCAAGATCTATTACACAGACAGAAGCCAGGAAAAGCACCAGGGCCAGACAAGATAACTCCTTGCTTAAAAGTCTGTGCTGACCAATTGGCCCCCATCTTCACCCGAATCTTCAATAGATCACTCAAGATGTGCTATGTTCCTTCCTGCTTCAAACGTTCTACCATCATCCCAGTGCCAAAGAAGCCCTCCATCAAGGAACTGAATGACTACAGACCAGTTGCTCTAACATCTGTAGTTATGAACATCTTTGAAAAGCTTGTGCTGTCCCACCTGAAAACCATCATGGAACCACTGTTAGATCCCACGCAGTTTGCATACCGAGCAAATAGATCGACAGATGATGCTGTTAACATGGCTCTGCATTATATCCTACAGTACCTTGAATTTCCAAATACCTACACAAGGGTCCTCTTTGTAGACTTCAGTTCAGCATTCAATGCCATCATACATATACCATGACTGTATGATTGTAACTTTGTCGCTTGTATCCTTACAATTTATATTGACTGTTTCCTAGTATGATTAATTGCTTATTGTACCTATGACTATCATTAAGTGTTGTACCTTATGATTCTTGACTCCTGACAAATGTATCTTTTCTTTTATGTATACACCAAGACAAATTCCTTGTGTGTCCAATCACACTTGGCCAATAAAGTATTCTATTCTACACATACATGAACATACATGTATATGGAAGCATTGCTGGAAATAAAAGTGTTACTTGAGCAAATGGTCTTTGCGTTATGCTAATTTCTCATTATTTTAAATTAAAAGTAAAGTATGTTATGTGCTATAACATGTGCTATGCTATTTGTGAATACAGTAGCAATATTTTACATTTGAAAAATATATACATTTTAGGTGACCTAAAGTCCTGTAACAGTTTTACAAACTTTTTACATTCTATTACAGCTGCATTCTATTAAATTGATCTTGATTGATTATGTGTCATCAATTTCACCTCTTGGTGGCCATATAGATTTATTGCCTGAGTGCACTTTAGCTGCTGGAAATTACTGTTTTAAAAGTATATTTTCTGAATCTGTCATTTTTATTTTAGAGAGGTGCTCCATAATCCTTGAGAGGGAAAGGAGAGTGAGTCTAGATAGTACCTAAAATTGACATTTTTGTTGTTTTTTTCTCTGCCAGCTTGATAAAACTCAGTGTGATGATTTATGTTTTGGGGGTAAATAGCTGTTGAGCACACAAAAGAAGATTTTTGAATATATTATTTCAAAAAGAGAAAAACCTTAGGTTATCGTTCTGATTTTTAAAAACTGCATTTGAGTATAAAAAGGTTATTTTAGCATTCTTGTAATTACTATGTACCTTGGGGATTAAAGATGTATAACTCCTAGTTTAGATAAAACTTGACATATTTCTATTTTGTCCTGACTGGCACTACATTCATATTTATACTTTCATCTCTTCTTTAAAGGTGTGCCTCTTGCTCCTTTTTTTTTTTTTTTTTTTTTTGTCACAACAATTCTGTAAGGCAAGTTAGGTATCAAACAAAAACAGCTCCAAAAGATGTTATAACTTTCCTGGAGGATTTGCATATGCTCTCCTTAAATCCAGCCAATATTTCTGTTTGCTGAGGTTCCTGATCAAGATTAGTGCTCATTTATGACCAGTGAGCTGTCAGTACTCTGGTCATATTGATATCATGTGCCAGGCTAGAATGTGTTTAAGTAGTCTGTGGTTTCCTACTGTTGTGCAAGATTTGTTAGGCATAGGTAATTTACGTTACTTAGTTAAAACAAAGCCAACCCTACATAAATCTGAGCATGGATGGGGACTACTAGACTTTCCTGGGCTCTTTCATGTGGGCTAGGGAATTCTGAGAGTTGGAAGTCCACACATCTTATCGTTGCCACGTTTAAGAAACACCAGCCTAGGCTAAGCAGGGAAGTCCAAAGACAGAAACAGATGTGTCAATGAAATCGTTAGGAGACAAGCCTAATTTGCGAAAGGCTTTGTGTTGTGCAAACCGGAGTATTGTCATAACTCGGGTAGTCAACCTTTTTATACCTACTGCCCACTTTTGTATCTCTGTTAGTAGTAAAATTTTCTCTAACCGCCCACCGGTTCCACAGTAATGGTGATTTATAAAGTAGGGGACAAAACCCCTACCGCCCACCATGAAAGCTGGAACGCACACTAGTGGGCGGTAGGGACCAGGTTGACCACTGTTATAACTGGTCCATTGATTGATTTCCAAGTAACCCACTCCTCTCAAATGTCTGTGTTGTGAATTTATGGGCTAGCACCTTGAGTGAACCCAGACTGTGAAATCCCTGGTGGTCGCGCTCGTAACTCCCCACGCCCAGCCAGCAGCAGAAAGCCGCCATGCTGAGGGGGCGCCGCTAGAGGGAGGAGCACCTTGGGGAGTGCGCGCTCGTCACCACGGCAACGGCGTCCGGCCTTGAGCTTGTCGGCCAACGCCATGGAGGGTCTGTTGCCTGAGGTTTTGATGCTGGGCGAAACCGAAAACTTCGTGGAGTCGCTCAGGAGTTTCCAGCTGCGGGATGTCGGAAGCCACGAGTACGGAGGAGGGGGCGGGTGATGCGAGGGGGAGGCAGAGGGCCCGCAGGGAGAATCAAGCGACGGCAGGTTTCGGCTTTGCAGGTTTCGGGGGTTGAATGTCAGCCGGGCTACGGGCCACCTTTCCTTTCCTCGAGGAGCCCCCTGCTTATTCTTTTACAGAAATGGAAGAGAGATCCTTGCAAAAAATAAATAAACAAATCACTTGTTTCTGCCTGATAGTCGGCAGTTGCTATTTCAAAGCACCGCAAGTCGTGTTTTCCCATGTATTTGAGCGCATGGGATAAGGGAAAGAACCAGCATCAGGGAGCCTTGAAGAGGGAAGATGGGAGGGAGGCCGGCAAGATATTCTGCTCGGAACTGCCCTAAAAGGAAGATCAAAACATTGGGGCAAATCCATTTCTGTATCAATCTCATTGCTGCAATTGCAATAGTTGTGGACAATGAAAGAAGTGATAATGCTTATATTCTAATAGAATAGAAAATGGTAAGAATTACCATCAAAACCATCAATACCTAGGCTATTGCTGTGGTTCGATACATTTCTTGAATTATTTACTAGTCAGAAGTTAAACTGGATAGCCTGGACTGATAAACAAGAAAACTGATGACTATTCACTATGCATTAATCCTTTTGATGCATGGGGGGGGCAGAGGTTTATTTCAAGTGAAACAACTGCCAAAAGAAGAAAAGCGTGCATTGGCTGCTTATGAAAAAGACAGCAGAGAACAAGTATTGATGCAGATTAAAAATCGAAACTTATTAAAAGTGTAGGAAACAAAAAGTGAACATCGAAATAATGTAGTAAAAAGAGGAACAGTATGCTGGCAACAAAAACATTACATGGTCAATTTCTATAAAAGAGAGGAAAGTGGATAAAGATAAACCTAGCAATGGCTTACAACTGGAACATTTAAAAAAGAAACTGAAGATTTGATTTTGGCTAAGCAAAAGCAAGCTATTTGAATTTATGCAGTCAAGATCAGAATTGGGGAAAAATCATTCAAAGAGCACATAGATTACACAAGAAAATTATAAACAATGACTTATCACAATCAACAAGTTGATTCATTGAAATATCTCTAAAACTTCGACTTTCCCATTATTACAATCACTGTTGCTTATTCACAATTTTGTTTGCACTTATCTAAAAAGTGTGTTTCACTCCCGTATCACATGAGCAGACTTTTATTTGATCTGATACCTTTTTCTAGTCTTCTCCTGCAGTAATTATTTCCCAAATCAGCTTTAGAAAGAGGTTTAGAGCAAAGGATTTACCGAGTAGAATAGAGAGGGCAATAGACTAATTCCATTACCAGTGCCATTCCATTGACAGAGAGATATATCATTGAATGACTCTGAAACAAGGATTGTGTGTTTATTAGTGGGAAAATACCTTCCAAAGTGAATGAAGGGCAAATTCTGTTAGTTTTCCATTGGTAAAATACAGTCTCTGACTTTAGCAAGCCAAGGAGTTATCTTTGAGATTTTTCTCAAAATTGGATTACACTGGAACATATAGGTGATTTAAAAAAAAACATTGTCAGGGAAAAACCCTTCCAGATTTTAAAGTGAATTATGTAAGACTGTGGTTGCAGTAGTATTTGTAGGGAAGTATTGGAATACCAACCATAGACATTAACTGAATGCTAACTGCTTTTAATGTAATTCCTAGGTGGCTACGGCAACAGGAAATGATTGAAAAACTGAACATGCAAGCCATACTGAGTGCTTCTGCTGGCCGTGAGCAGATCCTTATTGAGCTTCTGGTGAATAATGGCAAGGTATAATGAATTTAGCCACTTGGTCACAAGAAAATCATTATATTATGATAAAGGCTACATTAACCTGAATAAATATGGACTTGATTTGGATCAAAATCTGTTTTATTTATGTATTTGGCAATATTTATACTTAGAAATGCATAGCTTTATACAGTTACTTTCTGGATAAACTATTAATCTTACTGTAATCATATAAACATATATGCTGATAATACCTTTGCTCTAGTTATACAAATTAATTGGCAGGATAGAAACAATATGCTTCGTTTGTCTATGGAGATTCTCAGTCATCCAGGTCATGATTGTCCCAAAGGTGCTTTTTCAAAATTCAGCTGGACTTTCTTTTTGTTTGAAGATGCTCTGCTTCTCATCCAAGAATCTTCCTCAGTTCTGATGAGAAGTGAAACATCTTTAAGGAAAAACAAAGTCCAGCTGCCTTTTCAAAAAGCACCTTTGGGACAATATATTTCGTTAGCACTTTGTCAGTTTCCTAACTTAACTACAGCCCTTTGCTTAAATTATGAGGAAATAACATATCTGGAATAAATTATTTTGACTGTACACGTAAACTATCACCCTACTGGAGAAAACATCATGATTAAGCAAACCTACAAAGGACATGCATAGAAGGAGAGCATGAGCGAGATATAGATATTTATTCCTTATGAAGCAAAATTTGTTCCCATTATTGTTACAAATAATATTTCTTGTCCTCAGAAGTAAAATAAGAAAGCTTTCTGCTTGGATTTAATTTGTCTCTATGAATTTAGGCATCAGACAGAACATTTCCAAATCTGATATGTTACCTGTTATTTACGATCTCAATCTTGCAAACAGTATACTTAATTTATCCATTCTGTATAGATCCCAACTCTCATTGAAGAATTAATTACTGCGGCCATTTGGAAGCAAAAGATCTTCCCTATAATATGCAAACTGGAGGATTTCAAACCAAAAAGCACCTTTCCCTTGTATTTAGTGGTATGTATGAAAAATGCTTTGAATCAGCCTTTGTAAAATATTTGCTATTAGAACATTTCAAAGCTTTCTGTAAGATCTACTTGCCAAATGATGCTTCCGATATTGTTAGAGTAATGCATATCTTATTTTTTGTAAGAGCTTGTGAAGGTCAAGGTATAGGGCAGTCTTAGTTGTGGAAGGTCATGTGACTTTCTGCCTGTCTTTTTCCCCCTCAACCTATCATAGAAATTTTAATGTGAAAAATTAGAGGAAGGAGTTCAATATAACTCCTGTTGAGTTTCCCAAAGAAAGAAGAATGTGAACCTTACAAACAGTTCTGCATTAGGTTCCAGATTATTTTTAGTAAATTTATATAAAAGAGGTTGTCAAAACAGAAGTTGTGAGAAATTGAAGGAGAGCACCTCTTCAGATAATAGAAAATCAGTTTACACTTTGGATTTCAGTATATATGGTAGTACAGGTTGGCTTGTTTTATACAAAGTAGAAAACATTCAGTGCAGTCTGGATAGCATAAACTCAGAACAAGGGAACAGTTCTGAATTCTTCCTCACACTTTGACAAATAAAAGGAAGGAGAAATAACTATTCACATTCTGTGCAACTGTAGCTTGTTAGGTTATCTAATTCTTTTGCTGTTTTTAGTTTTATGCTTCCTGATAGCATTTATCTCAAGAGGCCACACAAATGCAATATTTTAAATTTCTGATTCCATATTACCTTGTTTTCTGAGAATGGTAATATTTGTATTAATTTCTGATTTATCTCTGCTATCTCTCTTATTCAGCTGCGACATGAAGCTTCAATTATTAATTTCTTGGAGACAGTATTTTTTCACAAGGTAGGCAATAGTTTTACAATGTAACTAAAAGTTTGAAATAAAAATTTCAGTTCATAATTTAGACTATTTCCAGAAGAAACACAATTATCTGATTAACTTCTTAGTGCAGTAAGAATTAGAACTTCAATCTAGAAGACAGCTACTGGTATAAACATATTTTCTTCTATTGCCTTAGTTATGTATATACCTTGCATTCCATCTTACTTTAAATAGTAATAGGTCCATCTTCTAGTACTTTTTTTTTTTTCAAATAGAGTGACTTTGAAATGTCTATTTGTATCTTGAGATTTTGGGCTGGACAAATTCATATAATATTTCATATCATTTCATTCTGGAGACCCAAACTGACTATAAATAATCCTAATAAATAGGAGAACCAATTATACCTTTCATATTTTTAATTTGATGCTCCCCAAACAATAAGGGAAACAATGAGTATATACTTCCCTCCTTTGGAATCATCTGGTCTGAACGAATTTAATGTGCAAGCTACTGTAATTCCTCTCAGGTGCTTACTTATTTATTTGGAAACCGTATTTCAAACTCAACAGCTTTGTTCATTTGCATCTAACCATGGCATAAACATACCATTGATATTGACATTTTTTTCCTGCCATTGCCTTCATCCCATCTGCAGCACAAAAGTGAGACAGGCATAAGATACTTTTAGCTATATTGCTATTAAAATAGTATTTCTTCCATCATTCTGATATAGCAAAGGCAGCCCCAACATGTATAAAATATATCTGTTACCTTCAAGGAAAACTAGATGCCTTCAGTGACTCAGAAACAGAGCCTTAGAGAAGAGGCAGGATTGGTAATGCGGACAGCAATGTTCATTTCACATTGACTCAAGAATGGAGGGAGAAAGTTCAGCTCATCTGTGAGAAAAAGCCCCATGCAAAAGAAGTACTTCCACTTCCATAAAGAGTCAGGCACTACATTTAAGAACTGACTAACTCATCTCAACTCTTCCTTTCAGAATTACATTAGCATTTCAAATCATATAATTGACAAACCAAATGAATTTTACTTATTTTTATATCCCATAAAGAGAATAAGCCAAAGATGAAAGAATAATGTTCTGCTTTTTGAACTAGCTTGAAACTTTTAGATAATGTTAATATTTCCAAGTAATTGACTGCTCTCCTTTTTGTTGAACTATCTAAATCCTGTGATAATCTAGAAGGAAGGGACAAGATTCAACTTGATGAATCTGTGGCCAGGTTTCTTGATGTTTTCTGTACCGTTGTGATCACCCCTGCAAATCTTTCTCAAATAATTGCTGTTAAACTTTCTGTATTAATGCAATTCCATTTTTCTTTCCTTTGGACGAATCCACAATTCATTCCTTAGCAATACACAACCAGATGAGGTATTTTGCTTGCCTCTGGGAATACACAATTTTGCATGCCTGTCAGGTAGGAAGCTATTATAGATGGAAAAGGAATCTATTGTACCATGTCATAAGATGCATAATTATAATTGACAAAGACTGCTTAACTGAGAAACATTTTTCCAGATAACCAATGAGTAAACTAATCTACCAGCTGTGATGAAATTAAAACAATTTAAGTGATCTTGACATTTGCCTTCATTTTGGAAGATGTTTCCATAAAATATAGCTTGTCTTCTTTGTATAGGAAATCTGTGAATCAGCAGAGGATACCATTCTGGATTTAATAGATTATACCCATAAGAAACTGACTCTGTTAGCAGCTCAAAGTGCCAATGGGAAGATACCGTTTGAACCAAAGTTCCAACTTGGGGATCTTGCCAATCTTTCATCAATGCAGGTGAGTAAAGGATATTATCTCTTACTCCTAGGCAGCCACTTTAGGTAAAGGGGAAAATATATCATAATTGAACACAGTTGCAAAATGTTGGGTAGCCATGAAAGAAAGTTTAAATCTAGTTTCTTCATTCTGCGGTGATATGTGAGTACACAGAAATATCACAATTAATTAGTGTTCTTAAGAGAGAGTAACGTGTCACTCTCTCTTCCATCAATTTAACAGTAAAATTATCTGCTCGTGTCTTGTCTTCCACCAATTGAAATTGGCTGGCCTCAAACTTCCTAGGGTCCTATTTCCTAATATATCATGTATTTACACCCAATTGTTTATACAGTTTATCAACTTTTCTAACAATTATATTCTTTATGCATGGCATTTTTCTAGCTCTGATCTTCCCTCCCAAGATAGAGAACTCTTCTAAAGAAATCTTCTCTATGGTTGGGTCACACCCCAAATAAAGACATTATACAATGTCACTGTTCCATTTATTATATTTTCTTCCTCATTTTTTCTCAATTGTAAGTGTTGTATATCTGTTTACCACAAATAGCCAATCAACAGCACTAATACTTGTCCCCTCATACAATTTAGCAACACACTTGAGGGTCATCTCACCCCAGACTGCATGGTTCTTAAACTCCTTAACAACACGTATTTTTTTCACAACTAAGAATATGCTTGGAGCCATCTAAACTCAAGATCAGACCATGTATTTCTGTAACTCTCATGAAAAGAACAGTCACCCTGTTATCATGCAACCTAGTGGGTATTTAGATTTTGGGAGTAAATTGATATGGAATAACAGTATTGGCATTAAAAGAGTTTTGCTAGAAAAACCTTTTCAGAATTCAGAGGCCACTGCCATGGCTGCCTTCCAAATTTCCAGCCATTACTTAAAATTCTATGAATTAGTAAAATTTTATGAATTAGTAAAATATCTGATTTGTATTATATATCTTTTACTCTTTTCAGGAACTAAAGAAGCAAGCTGAAATGATGGAGTTTGAGATCTCACTGAGAGCTCTTTCAGTGTTCCGTTTTATTACTGATGTGATAGAGAAGTATGTTAACTTTCCATAAAATAATAAGGCACTTTGGAAAGATAATCTTTCCAATAGAAGAGACCATATATGTTCTGTAGCTCAGGGCTGAACTATTGAGTCCTTGGAACTTTTCTGAGCTTGATTGTTTTCTTGTGGAAGTTTTTTTACATTACAAGCTAACATCATCAGTGTTAGTGAGAGTGGGGTTTATTCCTTACTTACACATAGTAGTTTTTCCTGCCAATGTTAGTAGAGGGTGGTTTTCTCCTTGGTAGGTTGTTTGTCTGGGGTTAATCCATGCTTATCTGAGTGTTTGCCGCTGGAAGGGATGTGTTCTGGTCTTTTTTTCCATTTTAACTTTTTGTTATGTCTTTTGAATAATATATAAATATGGTTTATTTGTATGTACCTATCAGGGTATAACTGTATACTTCAGTTTGTAGAACAAAGGATATGCTATGATCAATCAAATTATCCTAACAGTTTTGAAATGGCTCCTAAAAAATAAATAATTGACATTTAACATTTCCAAAATTAGGACATAATTACTGCCTTGTTTGTTATTGTTTAATGTGACAAAGATCTAAATATGCATACCTTTACATTGCCATAAAAACAAGTGTAAAAGTTTTAATGGCATTCTTATCAAAGTAAAGGTGACCTTTCAGGGGTCAATTACCTAGCAGTAGTAAGCCTTATATATAATCTGCAATGTTGAAAGTACTATTTATGTGGTTATTCTGTGTAAAAATGTAGCTTTATATTTTGTCATGTGAATTCTTTTAATTGTTGAAACATTATGGAAGTATCCTAACGTGAGTGTAATTGGGATTATAATTTTATCACATTATTGCACATTAATAAAGACATTACATCCTCAGGAAGGATGTAAACTGCTTCATTGCATAAAATAGACATGTTCATTATATCCTTTTTCTTTCATATACATTTCTCAGTTTGCCAGTAAGTGCTGTAACAAGAGTGTTGAATACCCACAATTTTCCATGCCTTCTGGTGCAGCTATTAGAGCATTGTCCATGGACCAATCGTGAAGGAGGTCTGTATCATGTCTTAGAAATTATCTCTGTGTGTGCCAAAGTTATATAGTGAACATTTATTTCTATGTTCTTTTTTATTAGGAAAGAATGTATATATTTTAAAAAATCTGACTTTTTCTGGGTGATACTTCTTTTTCCATTGGCTAAAAAATTATCATGGCACCTATCGATTAAATTCTTGGTTGTTGCTGAATATAGTTTAGGATTTTGAGATAAATTAGGAAATTCTTCCAAACCCCAAGACTTTTTAGTGCCATTTGTCCTCCATGTTTATCAGCACATATGATATTTCAGTATATATAACAAATGCCTTTGTGGGTTATTTGTTAAAATTGTGCCTCTCATTCAAAGCAGAAGTTTTGGAACATGCAGGAACACATACAGTACAAAGCATCTTTTCAAATAGTTAAAGCAGCCATGTCTTTTTATGGGTTAGATGTCTTCTTTGGAAACTGTTCCTCTCTAGGTATCGCTGTACACAGGTATTTGTATAACACACAAATGTAAACAGATAGAAGTTGCATAAGTCTGAAAAAAAGGCATGGCTACTTTAATTATTCAAAAAGACAGGCTTCTGATGTAACTCACATGTCCTGAAAGGCTTCTTTCAAAAAATATGTTGTCCTATCATTTCCCATCATTTTTGGAAGGCTTTGCCGAGCATCTATTTTCATTACTTTCTGAACTTTAGTAGATGCAATTTGTACATCATTTCATGTTCATTTCAGTAAATCTAATTAGTATTCTGCTTGTATATGGGTCTTCATGCAGGCATGTGACAGATTTATTCCCCTGGCCCCAGCTTTTTCTCTTTTTTAAAATACCTCTATTGGGGGTTTTGCCTCAGGAATGTCAACCTGGAAAGATAAACAGAAGAATAAGGAACAAATATAACAATCCCTTTAAACAAGTTGTGATACCTACTGATGGGTTTCCCTTCCATACACAGATAGTCCTTGACTTACAACCACATTGGGATCACAATTTTGATTGCTAAGCAGTGCAGTTGTCATCATGTGACTAGACCCAGTTTTACAATCATTATTATATGGCAGTTAAGCAAATCACTGCAGTCTTTATGCAAATCCGGATTCCCCAATTATCTGCTTGTTGGAAACAATCTGGGAAGGTCACAAATCATGATCACATGACTACAAGACACTGCAACTATGGTATCATAGATTAGAGCTGGTAGCCAAGCACCTGAATTACAGTCATGTGACTGTAGGGGTGGTACAATGGTCAAATCTTTGAGAACAAGTCATAAGTCGCTTTTTCCAAACCCATCGTTATTTTGAATTGTTCTTAAACAAACAGTTGTAAGTTAAGGATTTGCTATAAGTTGATACATTAGTCTGATGTTACAAGCAGAGAACCCCTTTTGTTTGAGAAAGGTATATCCAAGAGAGAGATTAATGGCATCTCAAAATAAAATAAAATGTGTGAAAGGCATTGATTTTAATTGAACTCTAAGGTTCAAAAGCCTCAACAATTGAAAATAGCACCTATCCAAATGTGATCTCAGAGGTTAAGCAGGGTCAGCACTGCCTAGCATTGTTTGCAGATGGAGGTCTACCTGAATTTCAGTGTTGTTGACTAGACAAAAAAAACATCTACCCAAAAACCCAACAGCAATCTATGTAGATACAATTGCCAAAACTATCTTAATGAAAGTTTATGTTTTCTAAAGTTTTATCAAGAAACCAATGTATTGTTGTTATATCTGAAAACTTTATTTCATTTCAGTGAAGAAGCCTTTTTTCAATTTATATCCTCTAGATGTGTTTTGACTCACTGACTGGGAATTCTAAGAATCATAGGCCAAGCACATCTGGAGGACGCTAGGCTAAAAAAAGATTACTGAGAAAATCCCATTATTATGCAGACACTAACTCTCCATTATGTGCCTTGTGCTGAAAATACATTTTCAACATATTCAGACCAATGCAGTTTTTAATATTTTATGCAATTGAAATGTATTACTAGCTCCCAACGGGATCCCCAAGCTGACAGACAAAACCCATGTCTCCAAGGCTTTGCGGAAAATCTTATTTCTGGGAATGATGTTCCAAAGGGAGGGAGCCATCAAAGAGAAGACCCTTTTCTTCGGTCCCATCAGATGTGTTTCCTTGATTGTTGGGATTTGTAACATGCCCTGCCTTCCTGCTCTGGTATTTGTTATTGAGGAGAGATGGTCCATCAAATAATCTGCCCCCTAGCCATGTAGAGCTTTAAAAGAGATAACCAGCACTTTAAATTGCATCTAGAAGCAGGTGCGGTGAACAACCAGTGCAGCTCTGGCAAAAGAATCTTTGCACATGTGTAAAGATGACACATATGGACTTGTATAAAACTATGAAGACGTATTTACAGTACCTTCTTTACCTTTCAAGAAATGATATAGTTATAGATAGTCCTTATTTACTGACTGCAGTTGTGACTGTTAGGAATATGAGTCACCTAACAGCTATTTGGGTTAGAAATATATAAACCAGGATAAACATTTTAAAACTGTAACTTTAAGAAAATGCAAAACTGTAATTAGGTGTGGTTTCTTAAACAGCCATAAGATGGAGCCAGAAACCTGGGTTGTTTAGTCTTAGTCTCAGAAGAGAGTGTGTCTGAGTGAGTATCTCTGTTTCCTTCTGTTGGAAAGTATTGCCGTTCCTCTATTTTTCCTAATTGACTGATATTACTGGATTTGATGTAAGTCTGATACTGAACTGTTTTTGACACTGGAATTTGATATTTGGATTATCCCTGGATTGAAAAACTGACTGATTTACCTGTGAATGACTTTTGGAGTGCTTATTTTGGACTTTGCTTAAACCTTTCTGGAAGTAAAAACCTACATTTACTGTACAGTGTATCTGTGTGCTCTGTGTGTATTATTCCAACACTACTCTCTATATGTCTCCCTGTATGCGCTCATTTTCCTAACGGGGAATTACCTCAACAGTGACTAACAACTCTGTAGCTAATTGACACTTTCATTAAGTGACACATCATGTGACTAGCTGACTTATGACTTCAATTCTGCTGCAGTCATTAAAAGAATCACATGTGGTCATTAAGAATAACATCGTGTGACTGCAGTTTACAGCTTACTGCTGGTTTTTCCATTGATTTTGCTTGTAGGAAGCTGGCTATGAAAGTTGCAAATGACAGTCACATGACCCAAGGTGATATGATTGATTGTCATAAATGCATATTGGTTGCAAAGTGCCCAAATTGCCATAATGTGAATGTGGGACATTCTGACCTTATGCTCCATACGAATCAGGTCACTTGATCATGGACATGCTGCAACTGTTGTTAATTTGAAGTTCAGTCATAAAAGTACTTATTCATTATTCTCATAAGCTTGAACAGTTGCTAAACAGTGCAATTGTAAACCAATGTTCTGCATGTATCAAACAATGTTCAATACTAAAAGTATTTTTTTCTTATATTTTTCCTTAGGAAAATTGAAGAAATTTGAGAATGGTTCATGGTATGAAGTTGCCCCTGAAGACCGTATGAAGATGACTAAATTGGATGGGCAAGTGTGGCTCGCTCTTTATAACCTGCTCCTCAGCCCAGAATGCCAACGCAAGTATGAATTCAATAATTTTAACAAAGGCCAGCTCCTCAAGGTACAGGATTGCAAAACTGGCAGATCTTTTATGTGTACTTCATGTTTTCCTCAGCATATTTAGACCTAATATAGTATTCTATTTTCAAACAATATAGCAGAGAACATGAAGGGGATTGTTTAATATTGCATCAGATGATAACTCTCGATGGGTATGGAAAGATATACACACCCAGATATGCATATATATAATGAACAACATAAATAAACTAGAATTACTATAGGGATGAAAGCCTTAACTAAATAAATAGGTCAAATTGTAATTCATTCTTAGATAATTAGTAACAAATAAATTTTAACTGTGAAACATAATGTTAAAAGCTTTTAAACTTGGAATCCCTAGGTAATTTTATTTTAGCATGCTACAGAAATAGAAAATAAGTGGACTTCCGGTTTGAACTTCTTCGGCGACAGACCAAAACCGCGTCTCTGCGCGGTTTCGATCCGTGCTCGCTGCTGGAGCGCCCCGAGCCAGCTGGTTTTGGGGCTAAGCCACCCCATAGAGGTGATGAAGAAGGGGGAGACTGCCTGCAGGGTTGAGAAGAGCCGCACCTCTCCTCCCCAGCTGGCCATTACTCCCTTTCCCAAAGGCGGTTGTAGCGGTGGTCAGAAATGGCTACCACAAAGAAGAACTCGACCGGAAAAGAATGTGCAGGAGGAAGATAAGAAGAGAAAGTTTTGGTTGACCGGGTCAAACAGCAAAAGCAACCAATAAGGTACCCTGGAATTGAAACTATTAAAAAAAAAGAATAACATTGTTCCCTAAGAAGATTTTTAAGCTGTGAAGGAGAGAGAAAAGGGAAAAGATTTGGTGTTTTTTTTTCTCCTTTTCCTATACTGACAGCTAAGAGACTTAAGCAAGAAATTGGAAAAAAATCCACTTTGACATTAATAGGCATTTAATGCTGAAAATAAAAAGTCAAAGGGATAATAAAGATTTCTGGATAATTAAAAGCTTTTGAAAGCAGGAAAGGAGAGAAAAAGAATAAAAGGGCAGGATCTGGAAGGGAGGAGACTGCCTGGAATTAAAAAGAACTTACAGCAAAATCTCAACAAGACTTCCAAAAGATACATCTTAACTGAAACATCGCAACAAAATAGTAAAACCCCAGGAAGAGAAAGTGGAAAAAGAAACAAGAAGAAACAGCTTGGGACTATTTGGATTACTTGGTGATCTCTGGATTCTTGGTTATTGTATTTGAATGACTAAAATCAATCGGGTGGTTGTTTAAAACTGTTTAAAATGGCTCCACTTTTAGAATAACTGAAAACGGAAGTTAACAAGTACAAAGAAGATGCACAAGAAGAGAGATGTTCTTTTGGCTTTGTATTTCAGTTCTTAGAAATGGAGATTTGGAACAATGAGAAACAACAAGAAATGCCTGCAGAACAAGAAGATTGCGACAAAGAAGCCATCTTTAATGAACAAGTAATCTTAGGTGGGGGGGGGGAGGAAAGGGGGGAAAGAGAATGGAAAGTTTAAGATTGGGAAAAACAACCCAAAAAAAGAATAGAGTGAAAAATAAGTATAAAATCAGAAAGCAACAGAAGAGGGAAATGCAGAAGAGAATTAGAAGTAGAGAGGCAAGGTGGTAAAAAGGGGAGGGAGAAGATGAGAGGGAAGAAAGAAAGGAAAAGAAGTTATAAAGGACAGAAACAAAATATAGAGAAACAGGGCCTTATTTAGAGATAATGGGTGAAAATCTAATGGAAAAGGGGATTCTGCAAAGGTACATAAGATAGTATGGTTATATTAGAAATAGAAATAATTTCAGAAAATATGAAACAATGTATGATTAAAATGTTTGATAAAATAGCTATCGTAACTCAGTGGAATGCCTGTCAATAAATAAATGTAACAAAATGAATATTTAATGATTTACAAAACGTGAAGAGAAATAAGGGAAAAATTAATTATGCAGATTATATGTGTCTTTAAGGAAGTATGATATTTAATTAAAAAGAAATGTTAAAGATGTTAAGATTTTAATGATTATTAATGATAGAACTGAATTGGAATGGAATGAGGGTTTATAATTACATATATTTATAATCCCTTTTTTTTTAAAGAATATAGTGTGTATTATAAGAATGTACCAAGCAGAATTCGATTGGAAGTTATGTATTATGTATTATATTGAAGGTCATAACCTTAAGGTATATATTGAAGTTTAAATAAGAGTTGAATGGATATAATTAAAAGATATAAAGGTGTCATACTCCAATTAGTAACTACAGGAGAAAATTTGTTTAATGAGAAACGATAATATGAAATTGAAACAGAACAGACAAAAGTATAAATATAATGATTTGAATTGAGATGAGATAATCAAAATAAAATTGAGAAAATTAAAAAAGGGGAAAAACTATATAGAAAAAATGTAAAATAGTATAAGATATGGAATAGAACACAAAAATGAGCATGAAATTGAGTTTTGTGTCTGTATAAAGAAGTTCAACCCGGGACCATGCTATTTTCAAAAAAGATGTTTTACTTGCATTTTGTATGTGTGAAAACCCAAATAAAACTTTATTAAAAAAAAAAAGAAATAGAAAATAAGTATGGGATGGAATATAATATCTTTTTAAGTATAATATAGTTTTTATTTCATGTCTGCTCTTAAAGCACAAAATGACTATTCTATATTTATTGCTTTAAAAATAAATTTAATTTTATTGAAGTCTTAACAAATATCTGTTTTTGAAATATCTATCTCATTCTGTCTGTTAGTCACCTATTATCTATGTTCTTACTAATATTGTTTTCTTGATTTTAAAGCTGTTAGCTGCCCAAAGTTTTACAGAATCAAGCTGTCTTTAAATTGTACAAAAAAGTAAATGAAATTTAAAATGTAATAGTAGATAAAAGAGGGGGCCTAGTGCCCAAATCAATGGGCTGGACATTGTCAGAATGGTGGAAAAGTACATTTTTTTGGGGGGGTGTCTTCTTAGAGGCCCCAGTGTTGACATCAATATTGTCAGTCTAGTTCTTCTATGATTAATATAACACATAATTTATTGAAGTGACATAATTTGCAAAAATGGCAAAATTGTCTTTTTGATTAGGGAGAAGACAACAAATTCATTTATTAGTGATTGAAAACCCTTTATGGAATTTTTTGCTAAAAATAGAAAAAAATGAAATGGAGATTTGAGGCAGGGAAATGAGCCTGGCACAGGAGAGATTGCTTAAAGTTTCCATAACATTTTTACAATCCAATTTTGTAATATAAACTATGCATGTCTCATTTAAGATGCTTTACAATATGTTTTAATTTCATCTTGTCTGTGTTTAGCTTCGTGCCTTCCTGACCGATGTTCTTGTTGATCAATTTCCCAATCTTTTGGAGATGCAGAAATACCTGAGCCATCTTGCTGTAACAGATCCTGCTCCACCCAAGAAGGACCTCATACTGGAGCAGGTAATGTACATCACTGCTACTTTTGTCCTATTCTTATGTTCCATAATCCCGGAGAATATCATCTATGCATCTCTATATTCTGAATACCCTGATGACACACTAAAATACTGCATTACCTATTTGGGATTGCAATGGAAAACGATGTATAGAGTCTAGATATAGTAGCCATTTTACTTGCAAATATGTATTTTATTCTCTCATCAACAGAAGATGTATAACCAATGGAAAGCTTCTATTTCTCATGATTTTCCTAGTTTTGTGATATAAAATGTATAGTTTTTAATCTTCTCTTTATTTAAAACATATGGTGAAACTTTCTCTTGTTAAGTTCCTATGGGATAGTTTAATGAAGCAAATATTAGTTATTCCTCAGACAAGCTAAGTTTCTAATTGTAGACCTTATTAAACATGAATGACAGGACTTTAATTTAAACTACACTACAATTTCTTCTTTTTACAAATGGGATTATTCAACAAAATACTTCATTGTAAAATGCCTTTAGTGACTATGTCAGACAACCTATTTTAATATTTTCCTTCCTTTAGATTTGTATTCCACCCTCTCCCAGATAATATTTATTTAGCACTCTGTGACTAATGAAAGTATTCTTTTTCATCTATATATAAGGCTCAGCCATCAAAAAATCAGCTCAGTAATATAGGAAGATTATAGAACTTTATGCATTAATTGAATTCATTTGTGAACATAACAAATCAATGTTCTAAGAAATAAAGATGATAATCAGTTGCACATGAAATGCCCTTGAATTAGTGTATATACTGATCCCTCCCCAGGAAACCTCAGCAATAGATCTAAAAAAGATTTTTTTTTATCAGTTACCACATTTGTTATGGGAAATGAGAGTCAAATGTTGCGTCCCCATTCTTATCTATGAAAAAAATGATAGGAAAATAGTACCCTATATCAATTCTCCAGGTGTGGTAACTGTTGTACAACCATCCAGAATAAAATCAGGTGTGTAGAAATTTTCAGATGTTATTTATTTACTAACTAGTTCGACACATACTTTGGTGTTTACCTCAAATTTGCAGAAAATGAGAGCAAACATTATTCCTTCCCTAATATCTTCTGCCCCCAAACTGGGAATGATTTTCTAGAACTTATGGCACAGTGAAGTGGAAAAGAGGTTCCCCATATATTAATACCAGTCTATAAAAATGGGAATCCTATTTAATCTAGTTTTGTTCCTGCTTTTTTTTCTTTAGGGTAAATTTTCCCCAAGATAAAATCTCTAGTATAGTGTTATATTTTTTTCTTCAAGTTAATGTTTATGATCTCTTAGTATTGTGATGAACATAATAATTTCAAAATATTTTGGATCTGGTTTTTGAAAGAAATAAGCCTTCAATTCTTTTATTGTTCTAACAGGTTCCTGAAATCTGGGATCAAGTTATCAGAAAAAACTCTGAAAAATGGCAAGCAATCGCCAAGCACCAAGTAAACAATATGTTTAGTCCTTCAGAAGAGGAATTGAAAAGCCAGGCTTATAGGTAAGATTCATTCATATTCACCTTCTTCCTCTGTCAAAGATTGCAATCATTACAATTATCAAGATATGTAGAGTTAACCTGATAGTCCATACTTTGAAAAAAATAATAATTTTCCTAATTCAATCAAGTTTAGAAATCATTTGCTTAATGTCATATTCCAAAATCTTTGTCTTCAAAGGTACTAAAGTCAATTTCACTGGTATCAATTCACTTTTAATGTTTTACTAAATATGAAATCAATGCGAGAGTTCCATTTCTATTGTAGATAGCACTGGATAATTGTTGCAGTTGTTGTGTTTTATGAAGGCTGCTTTCTTTCTTAAATCAGATGGGCAAAGACATATAACCTGGATGTAATGGAAGCCCTAATGCCAGATAAACCCAAGTGTGCAATGTGTGGCTGTGAGGCCACAAAACGCTGTTCCCGTTGTAGGAATGAATGGTATTGCAAACGGTAAGTTTAATACAACTCGTTCTCATGATATCCTAAATCCTCCACTAATCATATGGTAACATAAGTATCTAGAAACAAAAATAATACCAATATTAAAAATATTGTAAACACTATAAGATTGAATGCTAATTTTCATTTTACAGACACTTATTTCATGGGAATCATTAGCTTATGCTCTGTAAACAAACATGTATGTAGGCATATGTGTAGAAATATTTTAATGCATTAATGTTTTAATAAATTACATCTAATTCTTATGTCCCCAGTAAAAATAAAGCTATATTTTATTAGATTGGCTTTGTTTGTGAAAAAGTACTACTCAGATGTACACTTTCTCCATAGTACCATTCATAATTAATGTTATCACTAATAATTAGGATACTTAGAACATTTTCTGTTCAGTAGAACATGGAGTAGAGATTATCCAGAACTGGGTTATTCTTTCTGGTTGCTGTAAGACATTTACCCATGTTACTTTTGAGCTTCCAATAAAGAAAACCATACCAGTTTCAATCCTGCCTCTATAGGTAATATGATTGAGATTTATTTTACTATATGACCAAATTTATTTTCTCTCTTTGGTTATATGTAACAGTAGGACATTAACTAAACAATGTCATTTAAGGGGCTTGAATGTCGCTCAGAAGTGATCATGTATACATATTTTTACTTCCATTCATGTCTGCTTTAAAGGAATTGGAGCAACTAGAAATATTGCAATCTGCTCTTTCATCACTTCTCTAGATCAGTAGATAGTCTTGTGGATATTACCTTGCAATAGTAAGATTTGTTATGACAGTGTTTGGTTAAATTTCTCAGAAAGTTAGATGTCAGATATAGTTTTGCTTTAGCAAATTATTTCTCATTAATTTCAGTTGGAATCTATTTTTCCTTGCAGTTGTCTCCAGTTCAGAATAAGATTGTGCAAAGCATTTGAATTAGCACCCCTCTTTAAAAAATTTGGAAAGGCTCACACAACTGTTTCAAATGTCTATGTTTGTTGGCACACACAACTACTTTACTCAAATGGCAATTTCAATGCAATTCCAATTGTCCATTCACACATGTGCAAACAACGGGAAAGGGCTGCTTTTGAAGCAGCCACATAAGCCTTTCAGGAGAATGAACTTTAATATTGGTTTGTTATTTGGTGCCAGCAAAATAACCTCTCTCTAACATGCTTTGCAAAGTGTTCTTTTGAGTGCATGCATAGCCCTATTTTTCTGAATACTTTACCATTCAAATGCGTCTCCATCACCTTTTTCAACGACATGGCAAGATAATATTATACTTGAGGGACAGAAGATTGAAATCACTAACAATCATAATTGTGATATTTTATGTTTGAACCATTTACTCCTTGTAAGAAAAGCATAATTCATATTTTATTATATGAGTGTGTGTGTGTGTGTGTGTGTGTTGTATCCTATTTAGTTATAGGTATATCTTCTATATAGGCTTAACATCCAAATCCCAGCTGTACCATTTATGAAATTTTTATGAATAAAAGAAGTACATCCTTTGACTCTCATGCAGATATTAACAGTAGTAAGGAAAATTCAGAATGTTATAATTATCATCATTGTCATTACTATTTTTTTTCATCTTTGACTCATCTTTAGAGAGTGTCAAGTGCAGCACTGGCAAAAGCACAAGAAAGCTTGCAATTTGATTGCTGATACAGTGAAGAAAATACAGGAAGATGTACAGATGCAAGTAACATCCATTAAGTAACTCCGATCGTCATTTAACCCTAACCCTCATTTAACAAATATATAACATTCAGAATGACAGAGAGAAAAAAGGCCACAAGGTTAAAAATTAGTAAAATACACAGAAAGCTTTTTTTAAGCATTTGATTTAACAACTGTCAGCCAAATATATCTCAGAAAAAAACATGGTTCTTGAATTCTAGGAGATAAGTCTTATCTCTCTTGTGATATATGCATCCTAGATTTTAGATGAGCTATGTTGGAATGCTCAAGCATTAGTGTCAAGCTGTGAATTTCCTAGGAATTTGGAAAAGTTTGGTTATAAATGGAGGTTGTTTTTGTTTATTATTCAAGATTCTTTATCTTCTAAGGCCTATTTTGTAGTTTACACACCTTTCCCATGGTATATATACGTAACTAGTATTTCTAGAGCAGTGAATAACATCATAAGTAATGAATCGACTTTGAAGACTTCTTAAAAACAGAAATAGCTTGCAACCATTTGAGAACAAAAGCCTACGACTTAATTTTAAAAGGGCCTTTTTGGTCTAATGATATTGCTAACTTAAAAGACACAGATCTCCTAAGCTGTTGGCATATCTATTTCTGCACTGTTGGAGACTGTTAAAATCTGATTTTGTTGTATCATTTTTTTCATTAGGAGAAGAATTTTAAGATACTACAGTAATTCAATCTCCTACTTTCTGCTCTGTAAAATCACATTGATACATAAGTCTGGTCTAAAGAATTTAGATACAGTTTTATGACAGTAATTTCACAATTACATTACAATTTCTAAATTAAGGACCTAATATTTTAGAAATATAGCAAATTCTTTGTCTTTATGAAACTAACTGGACTTGCATGCATTGTACATGATTTATAAGCAGACATATTGTAGCCTAATAAGCATTTTTAAAGAAGAATATATATTGCTGGAAGGGATGAGTAGAACTAGAAAATGGGTAGGAATATTTAATTCCTGCCCTTCTCAAATCACCAGCCACATGCAGTGTTTCCTCCTGTACAACTTCCAATTTGTATTTGTAACAATTAGTTATTTGTATTGATGGGAAATTGTTTATCCTTAACTGGTTCCAGTTATATCAATAGAACAATAAAGTACAATTAAAGTTCTCTGAACAAGCCTTGATATTTACAAATTATCAAAACTGGTTAACATGTTTGTGTTGTGGAAATGAGATGGGTCAAGAAGTAGCATTGTCAACTACACCACAATTTCTCAATTATACAAGTGTTTGATTGTATATTTTTTCCATGTCAGAAGAACTGGCTTTGAGAGAAGAAAAGGGGAAAGGATGTGGTAAATTAAGAATTTCGGTTTACTGAGCTGTATGGTTTCACAGTATATCACATGACATTTTCCATGCTAGTAAGAAAGCTGACTCTGTTATTTAGTACTTATTTTGTTAATAAAAGAACATTAATAATCTGCTATATATATGAGTTTTAGTGCTACTGAATAACTAATAATCTCATGCAAAAAATTGCAGAAAATTGAATAAATGGAAAATGTTTAATATCTATTCTTAATATTTCTAAGATCTTTAACAAATTTTAAGTTATTTCTGAAAATCATAGCCCTCTGGCTTTTTTCTTCTAGCCAAAGTTGTGATTTTGAGAAAGGCATTTCTTAATATGCATTTTGGAATAATATTTTTACTCCATACTCCATGTATTTTCAGTATGCTTGCTCTCTTCCCTGCCTCCATAATATAGTCCAAGATTTAAATGCCTTTGGGAAAAAAATTCTGAAATCTCAATGATTTTGAGGAAAGATGTCAGGAATTCCCTCAAAACAGCTATACTATTTCTTCCTTAGTCCCTACTACCCTGATTAAAAACAATGATTAAAAACATTCTTTAAATAAGCAACTTGACATATTCTAGACTGTCTCTATATGCTTAGTTTTTTACATTACAAAGCTGAGATACCAATTGTTCAATAATGAATCAAATCAAGGTCTTCAAATGATATAATCTCTGTAACAATTCTTGTTTTCGGTCAGGAAATATCCTTAAGTCATGTGCATAATAACTCATTTTAAAAACATTTTCCTTCATTAATTTCCCTTTTATTTTTTCATAACATGTTCTGATTACATGCCTTATTCCAGGAAAGCTGGGAACAATAAAATCCCGGATGTATTGTCTTGTTAACAGGTTTTTAACTAATTGGCAATGGTAGATGAGCTGCTGGCCACAAGAAGGGAAAATATTTCAGCAGTTAAGTTTATGTTGAAAAATTGACTTTAGAGTGAACTTTCAAATGCTGCAATGTTCACAGCAGAGCTCTCCTTATTACCTATTCCTGAAAAACTCCTCCCATGTAGAAAATACTGCAGCTTTAATATTAAATATAAGGAACAATGCAAGATTGGAGGACATAGAAATCCTCTCTGCATTTTGAGATTACAAACAGCTGCGGATTTAAGTTTCCAGGCTGGACAAAGATAGATACTAATAGTATTTATTGCTTCTGAGACCTCTCTAAATTTAATATGCTTATTCCCAGGAAACAGCAAAAATAGGACAATTTCTAGTTTTTTCCAATGATGTTTTTGGATTTGTTCAAATGGATTCTATTTCTCATAAGAGTTCAAAATGCAGTGCCTGGAGCAAGCGAAAGGGCCTGCAACCCTCATTCTAGCTTCATTCTTTTTTCTCCTTTTGACTTGGAGATAATTTTAGAAAAAGAGTAAGCTCAGTAATATGAATCTATGGCAACCACCATCAACACTCTTAAGGATTTAGCCAAGATTTTCAATAAGACTTTTGCTATGAATGCTGACAAAAGCTGTATTTAGTAAGATCATGAGCGATTTCCTCTCTCTTGAAGCCACCCAAGCCAAATCATACTATAATTTACACCAGTGAGCAGGGCTAAACTATAGTACTTCAGACTAATGACAGATCCATTCTTTTCCCCAAGTTTGGGATTAAAATGGAAGGACTCACTTCTCTAGTCATTCCAGACTTTTATGTTGGTGAAAAACAAGACGTCTGGAGAAGAGCTTAAGGCATCTCACATACTTTATAATATTGGGGATCTGCTTGCAGCTTCTGAGTTACCATCATTGGCACTCTTCATGACCATGAACTTGCTTCTTCCATGAGCCCATACTTACTACTCTGATCCAATTTGGGATGGGAATTTAAAATGACTACTTCTATCTCAATTGTTGCAGTCATATAAGTACATTGCCAGTACATCATCATATGAAGGGGAAAGGGTGGTAAGACTCCTGCATTTTCAGTACAAAAAGAACAATAGACTTCATATAGAAAAATGGAATGGTCTGTATTTTCCCTCAACAAGCAGATGCAAATGATGGAGTTTGACAGAAGAATGGGAAAGAAAAGATTTTTGAACTTTAATTCATCCCTACAAACATGGCCTAAAAAGTTCTTATATTTCTTTTCCTCCTGAAGGAGTCTGAAATTAGAAATCTTGTCTAAGGGTTGCATTGGAGAACTTTGGAGGTTGAAACTTTTTATTTGATGCCTTAATTTTTATCATGGCAAATGAGGGTTGAAAAACATTCTTTTATTATAATAATGCAACATAGCCTCCTAAAAATTGATGGTATGGTACAGAATCTATTTTATGGCATTTATCTAATTCTAAAACAGAAACTGTCGTGCAGAAACGTCCTTGTTAATCTTGTTTTGCATTGTTATAGCTGTGGCTGGTCTCAAAAAAGTCAGTGGAATCAGATCTGGTGAGGAAATCTTAGGACTGCAGCCTAAACTGAGAAATTGAGAAAACATCTCTGAAGAAGGCAATGGCAAACCATTGTTACCAAGAAAACTATACGGATGTTTTTATGAAGTCATTAAGATTTGAGCTGGATTCAAAGAAGAGTTTACCTTTAATGGAAAATGGGAAGGAAGTTAATAGGAAACCTTATTTATATACAGTATACAGCAGAGATTCTTTTGTAGAAGACTGAAGAGAGGCTGGAGAATACTATTTGCACAAAAGGAAAATACTTTTGAGCAATTATTTTAAGCAAAAACAAAGCTTTGTTTGCAGGCTGGAAGTGCTGATCTCTAGACGTAGATGTTCTTGTGGTTTCTTACCTCAATAAGCAAGCAGCTAAACCACTGTCTTAAATACAGATTGCAAGTAATCCACTGAGATCCATTACTTTACACTTAAAAGTTGGAAGTATGGTTTATAGCAGTGGTCCCCAACCTTTTTGTACCAGGGACCGGTTTCAAGCAGAAACATTTTTTCAAGGACGGGGGGGAGGGGGGGGGAGGGAAGAATCCGAGTTTGGTAGTTTGCTTGCAGACGTTTCATTACCTGACTAGGTAACATCTGATGTTGTTACCTAGTCGGGTAATAAAACGTCTGCCAGCAAACCACCAAGTTCAGGGAGCCGGCCCTGCCTCCCTCAGCCCCATCCCTCAGGTGTCTCCCTCCCTCCCTCAGGTGTCTGCCTCGTTCCTCTCTCAGTCGCTCTCTCGCTCCTCCAGCAGCCCAAGAAGCTGGGAGGGTGGCTTTTCCTGTTGCCACAGCTTCCCGAAGCGCCCGTTCACCCCACCGCCCGCCCACCCGCTCGTGGTTCAATCCACAGTGCTCCATTCTACCTGCCTGCCTGCCTGCCTGCTTTCGGAGCAGCTTCGGCTGATAAAAAGAGGCGAATAGTTATTATTCTCAGCCGAAGCTGCTCCCAAACAACCAGACAGGCAGGCAGGCAGAACGGAGCACTGTGGATTGAACCGCGAGCGGGCGGGCGGTGGGGTGGGGGTGAATGGGCGCTTCGGGAAAGCTGCGGCGACAGGAAAAGCCACCCCACCCCCCGGCTTCTTTGAAGCAGTTTCTTCCTGGAGGAAGAAGGAGGAGCGAAAGCGACTGAGAAAGCTGAGCCAGAGAGCAGGACAGGCTTCGGTTGCTTCCTCCCTCCCCTTCTTTCATTTGTGTCCTTGATCCCGATCCCAGCAGCATTCACCGAAGGCGAAGAAAGCCGCCATTTTTTTAAAAAAAAAATTCTTTGCGGCCCGGTAAAGAGTGCTCCACGGCCCGGTACCGGTCCGCGCCCGGTGGTTGGGGACCCCTGGTTTATAGGGTTTTCAGCTACATACATAGCCAATTACTGGACCAATCTGACAATTCTGAAAGCTGTAGTTCCAAGTATCAGGAAGACCCCACTTTAGGAAAGACTGGTTCAGAGAACCTTTGCACCTGGAAGAAGCTGTGTGCACACAAAAAGCAATATTTCCACATAAAGCAAGGATGGTGGCTCCCTAGCTAGCAACTTGCAGTCTAAAGTGGAGGAAGGTGGCTCCTCTCAGCTTAAGTCCAAATCAATAGTAGAGTTGGTTTTTAACAGTATATACTTGGTGATAGTAGGTGGGCACTTTGCCATCCCTATTTGTCCCAGGGCCATACTGCTGGCTCCCTCAACCCCAGAGCTGACATCAGGCCCCACCCGTTGCAAGCCACGCTGTGGTTCCCAACTTCCACCCAGCAGCAGAACGCGGAGGGCGAGGCAAAGCCCAACTTAGCGACCAGCGGGGAAAGAGCAGGCAGGGTGGGGTGAGGGGTGGGGGGATGGGGAGAGATGGCAGCATTTCAACTTTGTCTATTCAACTTTCTCTGCCAAAACTTTTTTCTCTTATTTCCAAGCCAGCCGCCCCTCCGCTAAAAACCGCGGCGCGGTTCTACACCATGCTTCCTCCCCTTCGCGCATCTACCTCACCCTCCCGCCTCATCAAGGGGGAGTGTTTCCTCGCTGCGAGACTACCGCTCTCCTCGAACCTGCGTGGGACCGACTTCTTGTTCCGGAGGTGCCTTAAGGCGGGAAGTGAGGAGGGGGAGCGTCGGCCTCAAAGCTTCCGAAGCGAGGCACCGCCCGCGTCTCTCTCTCTCTCTCTCCGCCCCTCCATCCCATTGCTGGAAAGAGAGGGACCTGAATGAAAGGGGCGGCGGGCTGACCCGACCGCTTGCGCGCAAAAAAAAAAAAAAAAAAAGTTTCTGAGGAGCCCTTTTAAAGACGCAGCCCGAGTTTCACACCAACCGTCGCCGCCTTCTTCTCCAGACTTTTAACGCGCGGGAGAAGGCCGTTGCCCTAAAGCCCAGAAAGCCACCCCGTTTGTTGCCGGGAAGAATGGGGTGAGAGAAGAGCAGGACAAGGCTCCGCTGACTGAGCCTCGGGCAAAGATCCAAGGCGATCTGGCTCGGACTGCTTCTTCAAAACGGAGGGAGGCAAGAGGAGAGCCCGGGAGCGAAGAAACCGCACGAAAGGCAAGGATTCCGACGAGCTCTGAGGGGGAGGATGGGAACGCCAGCCGAGCCCTGATGAGGACTCCCATGCGGGTTCCCGAGCCCTTTCTTCCCTTCCGCCCTCAGCGCAGGAGGGCGCCATGAACTGTTCCAGGCACCAAGAGATGATCGAACTGCAGAACCTGGGGCTGGAGGAGCAGCTGGACCTGACGCGCGGCCCGCGAGGCACGGCCGAACGCCCCGTCCGCTTAGAGCGCGCCAACGCCTTGAGGATCTCTCCCGGAAAAGTGCCCGAGCTCTTGACCCGAGTTCGCCAGATCCGCCTTCTGGGCGGCCAGACCGATCCCAAATTGACCGAGGAGCTCGGCGAGGGGCACCTCTTCAGATCCTGCACTCAGAGTCAACCCACCTGGTGCGATCTGTGCGGGGAGTTCATCTGGGGCGTTTACAAAAAGCGCCTCCGCTGCATCTGTGAGTACCGGAGTTTAATTCTACACCCCCCGCCCCACCCTGAGTCCCGCTCGCAGAAGTTTCGGGGAGTAAGAGAAGGGCGGGGAAGGGGGTGTAATGCCCAATGGTGGGTGCATAAGGTGGCCAAAGCTTTACAATTTGGGCTATGTTAAGACCCTTGCTCCTATTCCATGCAAAAACCGTGTCAGGTTTATTACTGTTTCGGTTTGAACTTTTAGAATAACTGAATAGGGCAGGCACAGATTCAGAAGTGACAAAACTGATTAACTGGAAGGAAGGAAGGAAGGAAGGAAGGAAGGAAGAAAGAAAGAAAGAAAGAAAGAAAGAAAGAAAGAAAGAAAGAAAGAAAGAAAGAAAGAAAGAAAGAAAGAAAGAAAGAAAGACCTCTTGCATGGAAAGTGCAGTTTAAGAGCTGTGTGAGAAAAATAAGATGACAGATCCCCTGAAAGTTATATTTTGCATTGGTTCAAGATTTCTTTGAAAGCTGTGTGTTGGAGAAAATTGCATTTCTTAAAGACGCTCTATCCAGAGCAACTATTGAACATGGGCATGCAATACAATTAGATCTTTTTTTTTCCTTTTGAATCTCTTTACTAACACTGGTGATACAAGCTGCCTGTGTGTTGTGTGTAAGGGACTACGTAAGGGGTGTGTGCAGATGTGTCACAGTGTGTTTGTGAGGGGCTAAAGCAGGGGTTGGCAACCTTAAACACTCAACGAGCCACAAAGGTCCTAACCGGAAGCCCCCATTCAATTCTGGAGCCAACCAGAAGTCCAGTTCCCCCATCATAGAGTCTCCTCCTAGCACCCCGTGCTTCTCCCCATCCCCCAACTGGAAGCTCCTCTCAAAATTGTGGCACCGACTGCTGACGGAGCCGCAGCAGAGGGATGAAAGAGTCACATGTAGCTCCAGAGCCGTGGGTTGCTGACCCCTAGTCTAAAGGGAGGATTGTAGTGCAGTGGCCCCCAACCTTTTTTGTGCCACGGCCCGGTACTGGCATCACAAAATGATCCGCAGCCCGGTACCGGCATCAGCACGCATGACAAGGCAAGGCGAGCCGAGCGACCGGCCAGCCAGCCATCCCCCGCTTCTCTCCGCCACCTTCAACTCCTCCTTTGTACCTTTTTGTGCTTTCTTAATCTCCTCCACCATCGGGATGGCTCTTCGTTCAAATCCGCCCCCTTCGATGAAACTAAGGCGCGAGGATTCCTTCAGGACCCAAACGCCGCTTTCCAACCGGAAAAGCTCACCCGGAAGCACTCTCTCATCGAAACAAGATGGCGGCGCCCAGCAAACCGGCGGCCCGGTAGAAAATGATCCATGGACCGGTACCGGTCCGGGGCCCGGTGGTTGGGAACCCCTGTTGTAGTGTATGTTGCTCATGGAGCTCTTTCTGCTCTTCCATTGTGTTTTTGTATATTTGTGCATTGGGAAGCACAGGATGGGCAAGATACTCTGTGCTGTGAGTCACAGGCCCAGAAGAGATTCAGAGAAGAGCTTAGAATGGAGCAGGAAGCAACATTCCAGAGCCACTGCCCAGTTGTTTCTTCTATAGAGGTTTCCTTTCTGGAAAATGTTTTGCCACAACTCCTGGCCACATCTGGCCCATATTTAAACTCACTCTTCCTTTTGTAGGCATTTTGTACAAAATTTGGTCCAGTTTTGTTTGGATTTGGGAGAATAATCCTCTTAACAGACAGACAGAAGTAGTCCCGAGGTTGTTTACATTATTTCTTTCTTGAATTTTCCTTTATTGGAAAGAATAAAATGTCTCTTTTGCTCTGTCAAAGCATATGAATGTAAAATATGACATTATTATAATTCAACTACAAATTAGGGTTTAGAAATTGCTGTGAATTAGTAAAACAGGAATCTGTATTTAGGTCTAAGAGTAGATGGAGATATATATTTGTATACACACACACACACTACATTTTTAAACTGGGTCAAGTTGTAATTTGAAAATTGATTTGTGCAGACTTGAACAGAATTGGAACCCTTATGTGCAATCAAGTAACATTCAGTTTACAGCAATACAAGCAAAACAAAAGTTTTTGAATTCCAATGAACTGTGTATTTTTCTATAAATAGTTTCCAGAATTCTGCAATCACTTGCTTCCTGTTCTGTTGTGGAATAAAGACGGACTCGAAGACTGGAGCTCTTTATTAAGCGTCAGTAACTTCAACTAAATTCGAGCCACGGCAGCCTCTTTTATAGCGGCGGCTCACGGCCAATGGCATCGTTTTAAACTTCCCGCCCTTGGCGGACCAATCGCAACTGTTGTTAAACCGCCAATCGCTAGGCGGCAGTGGTTGTCCAATAGGAATGTGGTATTACGAGTATGCAAATGTCTATATACAACACTTCCAAAATAGTTTTATATCTGTAATTTGATCAGATCCATACATACATGATTCTCACCTATGACATTATAACAGAAACTGCATTGGTCATGCTTTTTTATCTCTGGTAGGAACAAGATGGGGGTAGTGCTGAATCCTAGCAAGACTGAGTGGCTTTGGATTCAAGGTTCCTTGGTCCATGGAGAATTGCCACCATTGGTCTTGGATGGGGTGGCATTAACTCAAACAGACCCAGTGCATAATGTGGGGGTTCTCTTGGACTTGCAACTCCTGCTCAAGGAGCAGGTGATAGTTGTGGCCAGGAGGCCTTTGCAAAACTGCAGGCTGTGTGCCAGTTGTACCCTTTCCTGGACCAACAATCTCTGCTCACAGTCACTCACACCCTAGTGACCTCCTGTCTTGACTATTACAATGCACTCTACATGGGGCTCCCCTTGAAAAGCATCCAGAAGCTCCAGTTGGTTCAAAATGCAATGTCCTGCATGGTTTTGTGCAGATCCAGGTGTGCACATGCATCATCTCTCCTTCAGGAGCTGCATTGGCTACTGATTTGCTTCCAGGTGCAATTCAAAGTGCTGGTTGTCACCGGGGTGAAATTCAATTTTTTTTCCTACCGGCTCTGTGGGTGTGGCTTGGTGGTCATGTGACTGGGTGGGCGTGGCCAAGTCAACATCATCTGGCCTCTCTCATCTCATCTCTCTCTTTCTCCTCTCTCATTTCTCTCTCTCTCATCTCTCTCTGTCTCCCTCTCTCTCTCACCTCCCTTTCTCTCTCTCTCTGATACTTTTTTTTATGGGGGGAAACAAAGGTTTTGTGCTAAGTAGCAACCGCTGCTTGATTGAAGAGGGAGGGGGTGAGGAGGGTCTCTGGCAGGAGGAGGAGAAGCGATTCCTCCCCCCATCTGTTCCCCCTGCCCCCTCCTCACTGTACAGCACCAGCACTTGGTGGTTGCAGGGCTGAAAGAAAGTCATGACAGGCAGGGGTCCCTCTGGTGCCTTCTCCATTGCCCAAGCTCCCGGTGGTTGAGTCAGCTGGGCCAAGTGGGCTCAAGCAGTCCCAATGGATTGGCTCTCCCCCGGTTGCTGTGGAAACTGCCGGCTGGGCTCTCCTCACAGGCCGCAAAGCACTCGCCGTCACTCTGGCACCTGGCAAGTCTTCTCCTTCCCACTGGGCATGTGAGTGCTTCTGGCGAGGAGGAAGCGAAGCACACTGGAGAGGAGGCTTGGCAGGTGCCAGAGGGGCGGCGAACACTTTGCGGCTCCTGAGGGTGGGCGCGGGAGATTGCACCCTCCCCTCGCAGGCCAGGGAACACCCGGGAAGGGCTCTGATGCTGTGATCTCCCGCACGCTACGCTCCCTTCCCACGCGCATCAGTCCACCTGCTGCTGCTATCATCCCTGTTGCCAACACAGGTGCAACCGGGTGGGGATGGGTGGGGCCAACCAGGTTCAGTTCACCCAACTGAACCCAATCATCCCTACCACCTCATGCGAGATGGTTGAATTTCACCCGTGGTTATCACCTTTAAACCCTCTCCTGGCTTGGGATCACATTATCTGAAGAACCATCTCTTCTTGGTTATATCCACCCATTTCACTAGAGCAGAGAATGTTGTGGGTTCTGTCTCCTTAAGGAGGCACTTCTGATGGGACCCAGAAGAAGGGCCTTTTCCATGGTGGCACCCTCCCTTTGGAACATCATCCCTTCAGAAATTAGTCTGGCCCCCCCCCCCACTTTGACACTCTTTCTCAAGGCCCTGAAGACCTTGTCCTGGGGAACCCAGAGTGGATTAGAGTCTATCAAGTAGCTCATTTGATTCCTTGTTGTCACCAAGGGGGGGGGGGAATTATTGTTTTTATTCTTTTTATATTGGGTTTTTTTTTTAACTGTAAGCCACCCAGAATCACTAAACATACATATCTGAGCTCAACTTGAGCCTCAGATGTTTCTATCAGAGAGGTTGCAAAGGAGGAACTCATAGAATCATAGCTTGGAAAGGATCTTGGAAATATTTTATCCAACCCTTGCTCAGAGCAGAAATCCTCAGGCCTTCCAGACTAATGGCTGTCCTGCAGGGATGGAGTACCTGGGACTGTCCAAGATGCAGGTTGTTTAACCTGGCCAGGAAATACCTCGTTTTCAATGTGAATCTCTATAAAGCTTCCATCCAAAGGTTCTTGCCTTACCCTTGGGCATTATGGAGAATAAATCTGTATCCCCTTCTCTATGGCATCCCTTCAAGAATTAGACAGGTTCTATTAGGTCTCCCCTTCATCTTTTTTTTTTTTAAACTAAATATAGTCAGTTTTTAAACTTCATAAGATTTAGCATACAAGCTTCCACCATCTTTATCACTATTCTCTGCATTCTTTTAAATTTCTCAGCATCTTTCCTAAATTGTGGGAACCAGAATTGAACAGAGAATTTCAGGTGCAATCTGCTCATGAGGCATAAACTGAACTATCATTTACCATCATTTTGATACCCTCTCTATTGATGCAACCCATTGCTCTTTTTGGCAGTATATTCACATGCTTGGAATTCTCATATATAATCGCTTATGTTGTGGCAAACAATTTAAATATAAAACGTAAATGTTGATATATAACCATATATACAGTATGATTTATATTTATAAATCATAAATATAAATGTTGATATATAAAATTTAAAATTTAAGTTTCCTTACGCTAGTGGGCAACAGGTACTTTAAAAAGATCTGCTGATTATTAAGGGAACATGAAATAGAAGGTACTTTGAACTGATGTATTGCTGATGGCCTTATAAATATCTGGTTGGCCAATGCACAAGCACATTGATGAGCTAGAAATTCTTTGTTCTGAAAAAGTAGGATCCATCTTTTTTAAGCAAATAAACAAACTTGTGTTTAACATAATATCATAGTCTTTGAAAATAGTTGCCATCCCTAGTTTTCTGCTATTTAGAATAGAATAGAATTCTTTATTGGACAAGTGTGATTGGACACACAAGGAATTTGTCTTGGTGCAGATGCTCTCAGTGTACATAAAAGAAAAGATACATTCATCAAGAGTCAGGAATCATAAGGTACAACACTTAATAATAGTCATAGGGTACAATAAGCAATCAAATCATACTAGGAAACAGTCAATATGGATCGTAAGGATTTAAGAACAAGTCCTACATGATTTCAGTACCACATTTTATGTCAGATTACAATTTCTTCTTGAATCATGCCTAACCTACTCTATTAACTGAAGTAGGATATAGCTAAGTTTAATTAAATTAGTTGCTATCCAATCTGAAATGGAATATAATTGTGTTATACTTTGGTGCTCAATTCTATATCAGAATCAGGCATGTATAAAGAAAAAAATGTCTTTAAATTATCACTGCAGCATTCAGGTTTTTTACTTTTGACAGGCCAGGATAGAAGGAAGTTATGATCTATGTCTTGTTACAATATGATGAAATAAGTAACAATTCTGTTGCAGTTTTTTAATATGTGAATGGAGAGTTTCATTAACAGACAACTATGAATACATAAAAACCTCTCCTAAGAATAACATATTGTCTGGTTCCATTTATTCACTGGTGGGATTCAATTTTTTTTACTACTGGTTCCATGGGTGTGGCTTGGTGGGCGTGGCAGGGGAAGGATACTGTAAAACCTCCAGTCACAGGTGGTATTTTCCAGATCTCCAAACTACTCAAAATTTCTGCTACCAGTTCTCCAGAACTGGTGAGAACCTGCTGAATACCACCTCTGCATTTATTGCAAAAAATATATATATGGATATAGACATATTGGGTCCCTGTGACCTCTTCCTTTCTCTAGGTTTTGTTCTTTTTTTGTTTAGTACTTGGCCATGCCCCCATACCTTCCATTTTGTGAAAATTGACAAATCTGGTCCTTGATATTCCCAGTGCCTATAACATATTCTCCAAACATGTCAATAGATGAGGGAGGGATTAATTCTGATGTAATTGTATGATCTGGTTTATGCACATTTCTAAATTGTATTTGCAACATGTGTAAGTATTGGTTGATGTTGATTTACCTTTATTAGCCTCAACTTTCTAGCAGCCAAGTAAAAGGTAATCACATCTTCTTTACAATATATCTGTACTCACTAGTAGGAATTTTATTCTGAGCCCGTCATTTTTCAGGATGTTTGCTTTATGTACTCTGAACTTTACCCTGGTTTTTTATTTCCCCCCCTCTGACTTCCTTCCCTAGTCATATGGGAAATCATTTTCTATCTCTGGTGCACTACTACGTACGTAGTGTTCCTATGCATCTCTCTCTCCCTCTCATTCTCCCTCTGTCTCCCCCTCCCTCTCTCTCTCTCTCTCTCTCTCCCTCTCTCCCTCCCTCTCTCCCTCTCTCTGGCTAATATTGTTCTGCAGAATCAAATAGTGTTTACACAGTGAGTAAGATGCCTTGATGACTTGATATCTTTCTCAATCTCTATATTGATGTAGTCATCTCTAATATAAGATTTTTATCCTGTCGCTCGTTTGTGTCAATAGTAGGCTGTAGTTCAGTATAAAATGTACTGAGCATACAGATTATGACATTTACCACATTGAAAAAAGAACGTATGTAAATTCCTCTGACGTGGTGGATGATTGGATTAAGTAATGTAATGTCATTGGCAGAGAACATACAGTACCACCAGACTCTTTGTTATGTTTGCTGCAAGAGAGAAATACAGTTACTCATTTGGAAGTGATGTAATTTTTCCATATATCCAAGTAAAGTAGATATTAACTCAAGACTATCTTCTTGTGTTCTAAAATCAGCAGATATAAATAACTCATTAGTGTCATTAGATATCAGTGTTTTAAAAGACTGTATGCCAAATCAGGCCCATGTTAATTGAATTCAACTTTATATTCCTTCAGTATCCAACCAGATGTTTCTGGAGAATCTATAACTAGCCTAGGATCACAATATCACCCTCTCATATCATTCATATTACTCAGTAACTAACATTCACAGTCAAGCTATCTTTGATACTAATATAATTATATAACTATCATAACATGATATTCTTTGATAGCTTTATCCTTTGTGAATTTTTCCAATTGTCTCTTATAGCTATACAGCACTGTGCCCATTAGACATTTTTTATAAAGCATGTATTGTGTGGCAAGGCAAATATCATGAGTCTGATTATGTATGTATGTATGTGTGTGTGTGTGTGTGTGTGTGTTTTCTTAAGTTTATATATATATAAATACATATAATATATAAATATATATATATAAATATATATATATATACATATAATATATAAATATATATATATAAATACATATATATGTCTCTCTCTCTCTCTCTCTCTCTCTCTCTCTCTCTCTCTGTCTCTCTGTGTATAAGGTTTCATGAGCTGCTGATCATTTCATCAGATGCATGAAGTGGTTTAACTAATGTGGTATCATTATTTCTTCTATACTTGGAGTTGTAAAGCCTATGAATTTAATTTGAGTTAGGACTCAGCAAGGAATATATATGCTGCTTCTTTTTATAACTAAAATTTATTCTGCATGTTAAATGAAACAATGGTACGATGTTACAATTTTATCAAAATTGTTTCATTAGAAATAGCTTCCCTAGTTTTGCGTTATTCCTGAAATTCCTTAATTTTTCTCTCCACTATTCATCCTTACTCTATATAACAGTAACTATAGAAAAAACATAACTTGTATGAGCAAGAAATTGCAAATGGATTCAGCATGCTCATAACCAATCAATTTATAAGGTTTTGTTTTGGTGAAAAATCGGAGGAAAAAGTGCTTTATACATTGGAATATAAATCTAACAACCAAACCATCTGAACCTCCTACTGAAGAGTCCACTAGGTCTAAACAAATATTTTTGTTGGATTAACTAGCTTTATATCATCAGAACCATACACATTTTAAAATCTAAGCCCCTTGATTTTTCAATATTAGATACTCCAATTAAAAGCAAAGTAGAAGATTTTGGCTTAGGACAACTAAGCCAAGAATTTGACATAGTTTTAGATTAGAATATAGTATAATCTAGATATATGAAATGCCACAGCAGGTGGCAGCACTAGCTGACCCTGTTATAACACTGTGGATCCTAATGAGCCAGGTTGTTTTTTTAAAGGGAGCCTTTGTACACAGGACATTAATATACAAGCAAAGCGATGTAATTGGATACAATTGTATATTTTAATGGTAGTAATTTTATTCATAATACAGTCATAAGTGCAGTATAAGGCATTTGAATAAAACCACAATTGCATACATTAATTGCTGGTAGATACACAAGAAAACTAATGTCAAAAAAAAAAAAGATCTGGTGACCCAACTAAATCTGCCCTTGGAATTTTGTTTTTTTGTTTTGTTTCATATCCACAAAATAGATTCGTTTTGCAATAGAAAAAACAAAAGTGGTAGGAATTTTTTATTATATACACTTGCCAAGTGACATAAATACTACTTTTCAACATATTCACCGAATAAATTGGGCGCTTATCATAGCGGTGAACAAGCTTTAATAATTCCATTGTCATAAAATTCAGCTGCCTCAGATTTGAGCCAGTCAGTCATGCCCAGCATGACTTCCGTGTCGTCGTCAAGCGCTGTGTTCCAAGCCAGGTCTTCATCCTCGGAAACAAGTGGTAGTCGCTTGGTACAAGATCGGGGCTGTAGGGTGGATGAGGAGAAATCTCCCACTTGAAAGCATTCAGGACTTCTACGAGTGCGATTTGCTGTGTGTGGTGGACATTGTCATGCAAAAACAAAATTTTTGAACTTAACTTTCCCCCTACGCTTGTTCTGAATTGCTTTTCTTACTTTTTGCAATGTTTCACAATACCTCACAGAGTTTATTGTTGCACCATGTTCCAGAAAATCGATAAGAAGCACACCCTGCCTATCCCAAAAAACAGTTGCCATAATCTTCCTTGCAGAAAACGTTTGCAAACATTTTCTTGGTTTTTTGGGGGAATTTGTGTGCCCCCACTCCATAGACTGCAATTTGGTCTCGCTGTTCACATGTTTGACCCAAGTCTCGTCTCCAGTTACGATTCGATCAAGAAATGAATCTCCATCTTTGTCGTAAGAGTGCAGAAATGTCAATGATGTGGCCATACGCTGACTCTTGTGGATTTCTGTCAGGATTTTTAGCACCCATCTTGCACAAAATTTGTGGTAGCCTAGCTTTTGTGTAACAATTTCATGCAACAAACTGCATGAAATTTGTGGAAAACTAAGCGAAAGTTCCGTTACTGTGAAACGGCGGTTTTCACGAATCTTGTCATCGACTTTCGCGACCAGTTCATCAGTCACAATGCTCGGATGTCCACTCCGCTGTTCATCATGAATGTTAGTTCGGCCATTTTTAAACTTAATGCACCATTGGCGCACTCCACCTTCAGTGATGATGTTGCCCCCGTACACTTCACACAGTTGCCGAAAAATTTCAATCGGTTTATGGTTTTTTGCCAACAAAAACCTTATCACTGATCGCACCTCACAACTCGTGGGATTTTCAATTGCAGCACACATTTCAAACGTTTGCTGTGAAATAACGGGCAACGATATGAACCTCCCACTAGCACGACTAGATACAGACTGAGCGGCGGATGCACAGACCAAAGATGGCCGCGCTAGCTCTGCCCCTTCTTGCTACAGACGAAAATGTAATCTATTTGTGGATAGCCCTCGTATTTATTTTTCTTGGATGATGAACAAGTTTACCCCAAGCATGTTTAAACTCAGTTACTGATGATTGATCCACAATCTCCAGAGAAAGCTGATTCCAAGTTTCCACTATTCTTTCTGTTAGGTAATACTTTCTAACAGTACTTTTGAACTTACCTCCTGTCAGTTTGAGGTTATGCCCTGTGTACTGGATTAATTACTTAATTATACCATACATAAAATAAGGAACCTCTAAATTGAATGTTCATGACATATTATTAACCGCTATACATTCAAAGTGAAAAATAAGCATTTGTTTATTTTACAGCAACTTCACAGGGACCAATGTAAAAGAAGCAATGTAAGACTTAAAAAAAACCTTTAAGCACTGTATTCAAATTTTAAGTGTAATCCTGGCGGGAATCTATTGCAGTGAAATGGAGCTCCTAAGTGTAAAAGTATGTAATAGATTCAAGTATGTAATATATTCAAATGACCCTGGCATAATCCTGGGACAAATGCACAAGCACAAGATCAACCAGCAGGGCTTTCAAATAACCAGTGTGCATATATGCAGCGCACACTCAGTCAACACCATCAATTTGTAGTGGTATGTTTCTTAAAATCCCAATTTAACAAATGCAATTTTAAAAAGTAGGGGCATAGTAAGAAAGATACAGAATAGAAGTATTCTGGACATGAAGCAAATGATGGAACAAAATCTTTGAACCCAGCCAATAGGCTGCTATAATAATTCAAGTGTGACACAAACAGGGTACAAACCAAGAGCTTGGCTCTCTTAAGTAGTGAAAAACCACTGGATTCTGCAAACCTTCATTCTGTAAAAATAACAGATTCTCATAGTTTTCCCCATTTTTCCCAATCCACATGGAAAAGTATAGATAATGTTATTTTTCTGGGGCAGCTTTGGAGAGTAGAAGTTAAAAAAGGCACTGTATCATGGTGATTCTCTTCCTCTCTCCACGGTCAATTCCAATTCATGTTGGGTTGGGGCAAAATCAAGCACAAGCCCGTTTTGAATGGGCTCTCAGCACTTTAGACTCTCCTAGCTCCTGTTTAATATCTACATGAAGCCATTGAGTGAAGTTATTAAGAGCATAAGGTGCACTATCATCACTGTGCTCTTAGTATCCAATTGTACTTATCCACCTTAAAGCTGACCGACCAAGCAATGGCTGAGAATCTGGAAGGAGGACAACAGCCTTCGACTCAAACACAGGAAGATGAGTCACTATGGTTTTTAAGCCCCCTTGTTCTGGACATTTTTCATCTTTGGTTCTGACCGTGGGTGTATTTCCCAGTCAGAACTGGTGTGCAATTTGGAAGTTCACCTGGATTCACTGCTCCTGCTCAAAGAGTAGGAGGTAGCTATGGCTAGGAAGGTCTTTGCACAAGCTCATCTGGGGCACCAACCAGGGTGGAGTTGATTTAAATCAAGTCAATTTAAATCACTAGTAAAAAGGCTTGATTTAAGTCAACTTGATTTAAATCATATTTTTTAATGAGCAACTGTCATCTCTGTCCTGCAGCAGCTCTTCCTCTGACCCGCTGTTGATTCACCGACAGTCCCATTCACTTTAATGGGATGGCTAGAGATACATCAGTGACACAACAAGGTGCGGGAGGTGGCAGGCAGCAAGTGAATGGATGCCTGCTAACAGGCGCTGCCATGATGGATCTGAAATGACAGGTGCTCTTTAAATGTAAGGACTCATTCTTGCTGGTAGTTAAAATCTTTAATATTATTATTTGCAAACAAAATGAAGGTTTCCAATTAGCTTGCAGAGCTTGGATTAATTGAATGAGTTTACAAAAAATGTAAATATTGCAAAATATACAGCCTCATGCTACATAACTAAGCTCCATTTCATGCTGAATAAATACATTATTAATGTATCTTAAATAGAAAACTGTCTTTAGATAGATTTTTAGTCCAAAAGCATTTTATTAAATTTTTTTTGATAAAAATTAAAAAAATGATTTAAATTTAAAAATCTGATTTGATTTTTTTAAAAAAAATCATTTTTATCCACCATGGCACCAACTATAACCATTCTTGGACTGGGAGGCCTTGCTAATGGATAGTCATATCTTAGTCATCTTTCATTTGGATTAATGTGATGTGCTGTACTGCATGTGGGGCTATCCATGAAGAGCATTTAGATGAAGTGGAGCAGCACAGCAATTTTTGCCATTTCTTCTAATGTTCTAATGTTCATATAACACCTTCATGCTGCACACACAAGTTGCTGATTATCGTCTCTAAAGCCTCAGATAGCATAGGGCAGAGTATTTGGGAGACTGCTTTTCTGTGATTATTTCTCTTCACTCCACGAGATGTAATAGAGAGGATGTTCCATGCCCTTTTCTTCGAACAGTGTCCTTTTGTTGGATACCACAGCTGTTCCTTCTTGGTGGCAGCAACACAGCCTTATGGAGTACCTGTTTTTCCAGGCCTTTGGGTCACAAGGTTAGGTGAACTCCACTGTTGCTGTTTTCTTTTTGTGATTTTTCTCTTTTGTGAGTTTTATGATTTTATCTTGGGCATCAGGGGTTTCAACTGTGATTTTTAATTTCCATATGCCATCCAGAAAACTATGTAAAAATGACGAGGCAAATTCTGCCCTTATATTTTTGAGTATCAATGTCTGATCATAGATTTTTCTATCATTATATAACTTGTCTCTCCACCCCAAAGCTAACTGTGAACAAGTCTGAACCAGTCAGCTTATAAAAGATGTTGCAAACCAGCATGTATTATAAGGAGATCAAAGGAAAAGTGAAGAAAAGCGAACAAGCACATTTTGATGTCTGGCTTCAGTCTATTCTAGTTGGTCCAAGATACAAGCACAAACTACTTGGAATGTACATATTGAGGGAGGGAAAGCAATCAAGGAACACATTTTCTCTGGTGAGGATGGCACTCTGCCCTAGCACCATGTGATTGGCATTAGACATTCCTTTCAAATGAGCATATCTCTCATGCAGCAGTTACAGTTCAATAAGCAGTCTCCTTCTTTAAAAAATAAAGCTTTTATCTTTACAGGCAGCAGAGCAGCTGCCAAAGAAAGGTGATGCACTGGGATACAGAGGCTCTTTCAGGCCTTTCATTTAAAGCATGGGCGATCTCAATCTTTATTTGGCCTGCTGTCTTTCTGCCAATAATTATCAATGGCTGTGCCCCAGAGATTAGGCCTGCAGGGCACAAAAATATCAAAGTTGAAATGAAAATTCTAAAGATTGTTAAAAGAAAATGTTCATTAAAATTCTGGGGTGAAAATATGAGTGAATTATCAAAGGGTATCTCTGAAGTTACATGAACTGCTTGATTGCTTGTTTGCAACATTTCTTTTCTACCTTAATTTTGTCCCTTTAACTTCTGTTGTTATTTTTCCTTAGATTGCAAGTTCATCTGTCACTACCGATGCCGTGCTCTGATTCGACTTGATTGCAGGGGTCCCAGGTATAAAAATGAGCAGGATGAAGGCAATGAGCAGACAATAGAAAAAGACACTAATGTGGTAAGAAACAGTTTTAAATAATAACGCAATGGGGGGAGGAGGTTGCAAGGTTATACTGGAATGGCAAAGAACATTCTAAAATGAGGCAAAAGATCCAAGAATCCATCCTTAATATTTTCTACATAAAGGATTTCACATGGCAAGTGAATTTCTTCTAAATTCACTAAGAGCCACCACTACAAGGAATGGGTCAGTAGTCAACATAAAGTGACTATATTGCATATACTGCACTAACTGGTCTCTAGTACTGTTAGTCATGGTGCCTGGGGCTGCTGGGATCACTAGTTTTACAACATCACAAATAACACCTGATTTATAAGCATTTATGAACATTCCCAGTAATAAGCTTAATAATATCATTCCAGAAAAGAGGGAGGGGGAGGAACTATTATTTAGATGACTGTCAATAATCCATTGTTCCTCTGTCTGGTTGAGAGAATTTTCGTAAAACAGAGTGGAAAGCTTTATTGCGCTCAAATGTAATAATATTCTATTTTCAGTAGAATCTGAGACTTGTGCCAGAAGGCAAACAAGATCATGAATGTTTCAGTGTGATTTTGGAAGATCGAATTTCATCTTATAATGGTGCTTCTGCTCTCTAGAGCTGGAGCTTGGTGCTGCCAAGACAACCCCGGGGTCAAGACTTGCTAGAAACAAGCACCTAGCTAGGCAAGACTCCCCCATCCATCAAACCAGCTGGAAAGGTTCACTGCAATTAATACTTTGTCATCTAATAGAGCTGTATAGCACTATACCACTTAGCAACATTACTCATACATTGTTGCCCGAGGAGAACAGATTTCTAGCATCCCTTATAGAAATATATATCTAATGTTCTTCTATTTCTGTCTGTTATGCATTGCTGTATAATTTAAGCTACTGTACTATCTTAAAAACCCATCTGGCTTGGTCTTTTTCCCTTTCAGCACTGCTTTACTCAGATGTAATTGCTCGGGGAACGCTGCCATTTCAGAATGCAGATTTGGAATTTGCTTTTTAAAATTCTTTTAAAGAACACTGTCATAGCAGACAAGAGGTTGTTAGATTTTTTTTGCCCTTGCATTACTACTTTGCTCCTACTATACAGTTATAAGTATTTGTACATGTTGTCAATGCCTGAAATCTGAAATAATGATCCCTCTTCTCTTTTGCTTTAAAATGGAAACTACAGGTAGTCCTTGACTTATGACCAGTTTCTTAGTGACCATTCAAAGTTACAATGGACCTTCCCAAGACTACTAACAATCAGGATTGCAGTTGGGGCAGTTGGCAACCAGCCTGCATTGACAGCCATTTGCAGTGTCCCATGGTCATATGACTGCAATTTACAACATTTATTGCTGGAAACTAGCATTTACTTAGTTTGATTTTAGAAATGCCCATTGTGGATAATGGATTTGCTTAATTACATTTGTTTAACAACTGCCACAAAAAGTTTAAAAACCAGGTGTGGTCACATGGTATCCACCTAAAAACTGGCACGACTTATAACCTTTATTTTGGTGTCAATTAGTCTTACATTGAAGACTACCTGTATTCAGTTTTGTGGTTTGTTAGTTGTAATCCAACCAACTCTTCCGGTTTTGGCTCTTATTATCATAGTGGTTGAGATGCTGGCTTAGAAACCCAAAGATTATGAGTTCCAGGTCTCTCTTAGGTGCAAAAGCCAGCAGGGTAACACTAGACCAGTCACACTTGGCCCAACCTACCTCACAGGATTCTTGTGGGGAAAATAGGAGACAGGAATATTAGGAATGTTGTTTGCCACCTTGAGTTATATATAGAGAGTGGGATAAAAATCTAGTAATGAAATAGCAAGTTTGCAGTGGAAAAAAATGAAACAGATGTAGGATTACAATACCATCCATCCATTTATACGCTATTAAAACTCTTGTTCCTGTAACTTTTTAACTGGGCAAAATAGTACGTGATAGAACAATAATTTTTCAACCAATGTACCTCCAGTGGCTTAACTTATAGAATGAGTCCAAAATCCGGGACCCATGACTCCTGTGGAATTGAAATTTGGTAACTTGTATGAAATATTTTATGACATAAAATTATGGCATAGTACAATATATCCTAAAATATTTCTTATGCCAATGTCTGACTGCTATTCCAGTTCAGCATGGGCTAGTTTCAAGGGAGACACAGCTCTGAAGGCATTGAGGAATCTGGTAAGGAAAAATCTCTTGAAAGGATAACCCAAGAGGTCATGGGATAGTCTAATAAGTATTAAATATGCATATATTGCAGCAATAGTGCTAGTTCATCTGCCTCTTATTACAGTAAATCAGACAAAGATAGTGTATTATAGCGCTCTCGGTACTGCAAAAATTTCTACTTTTCCTTTCTACTTTCCTTCTGAATTCTAGTTTTCCGTTCTAGTTTTCCTTCTGAATCCTGCAGTTGATAGACCAAAAACAAAAAGTTGCCCTACGGGTCTGATTCTTGTTCCTAGCGAGCAGAAAGGAAAATCAATTCGGCTAAAGAAGCAAGTTTAACGTTGTTAAACCTTCAAGCGTGCCGCCGCCGCCGCCGCCCATCGAAAAGGGAAGGCGGGGAAAAAATGACTCCTTATTCCGGGAGGGTTGGAAAGAAAAAAGGAAAAAGGGAAAAAAAAAAACCGCTGAAGACAAAAGCCAGCAAAGGCCGTGACGCCAACTCGCGCGCTGGCTACTTGGACGATGAAATCACCCCCAGCCGCCCTCACAAGCAGGAAACGGGCGGGGCTCCCGGCTTAAGAAGCAGCAGCAACAGCCGGGCTCTTATTCGCCCAATCAGCAGGCGGGCGCGGCCTCGGTCTACTTTTCAATCCCAACGGCTGCAAGGCGGGCGTGCAAAAAAAAAGGGCGGTGCTTCCTTCGCCACCGGCTCCAGGCTCCTCCTCCACCTCCAAAGCTGGGGTTTCTAGTGCCTGTGGCGGAGGGAGAGCGTTCGGACTAGCCGGGGTTGAAGGGGAAGCTGCAGGGTCAAGCTCAAGCCTCCTTAGCGGTGTGGATTCGAAGGGAGTCTCCCAGTGCCGAGAGCAGCAGGAGGAGGCGGCGGTGCGAGGAGAATTAATTTTCCCGTGGCTGGAGTTCCCGGGAGTTATTTGTTCGTGGCTTGGCGGAATTCTGTGAGGTGGTCGTATCTCCGGCAAGGGGACAAAGGGAGGCGGCGAGTGGGGTCGAAGAGGAGCCTCTGAGGAGCAGCGGCGGTGCGAGAAGAAACACCCTGTCCGGCTGTGCCCCGCTGCCGCTTTTCCTCCTCCCCATCCGAGAAGTATATTATAGGGCATGAGGGAAAGTGACGCGGCGGCCACTCTGTCCTTCGAGATGACTTGGAGCAGCACGACGAGCAGCGGCTACTGCAGCCAGGAAGACTCGGACTCCGAGCTGGAGCAGTACTTCACGGCCCGCACCTCGTTTATCCGCAAACCCCACAAGGAAAAGGTGAAAGGCTCACACGGCCCCCCCACTCTTGATTTCCAAACGCCGCTTTCCTCCCATCCGGGACAGCTGGTGGCTTACAGGGTTTGTTGCGCTAGCTACCCGTTGCAGTCTGTAGTTTGCCTTGAAAGAGAATCGAGCAACACCTGGATCTTGTTTTAGCTTGTAAGGTGGATAATTCCTAGAGCATTACATTTCTTACTGGCTTGTTTATATTCTTTGCCGGTAATATGGCATATTCAGTTGAAAGGACTTTGCCGACCCTGATCCCCCCCCCCTCCAAATGCCCCCATTCACCTAATCCAGTTAACCCACAAAACGACTTTTGTGCTGTACAGCATATTAGACAACAGTTGCTCTCTAAAACCAGTAGCTGAATCCAACCATGATTCTTTAAGGGTGTTTTATTCTATGGCTTAAACCGAATCAGTTGCTTGTTTAACCATAATATAATATGCATGTGTAACAGCCATGGAATGCCTGTTTGTGTTTATTTGCGGCTGTCTAGTATCTGTTAGTTGGATTAAGGTATCTTTTTCTATTCTTTGAATGGAAACATATATTTGTTTTCTATCCTGTAAGTTACATGCCCAGCAGTAAACTTAGGAAATCTTATTTTGTATCTTAATTTGGTCTTCATGTTTGTTTGTTGATGGAGGACTGGAATGAAGGTACTTTTGATAATATGCCACCAAATGAAAATTCAAAAAAGTATTCCTTTAGAAGCAGGGGTGTCAAACTCAAGGGCCAGGGGCCAGATTTGGCCTGTGGGGTGCATGCCGTTCCTCTGCCAGCGAAAATGGAGCTCGGGAGGGCGATGTGTGGCCCTCCTGAGCTCCATTTTCACTGCAGAGGGTTGCAAGAGGCAGTCACAGCCAAAAACTGAGCTCAGGAGCCCATTTTCACTGGCAGAGAGCTTAAGCCACCACATGTGCCCCTGACACAAGTGATGTCGAGCCCCCACCCCCGTCAAACACAACCCTGATACGCAGCCCTCAATGAAATCGAGTTTGACACCCCTGCTTTAGAGTATTTCTAACTTATTAGAAAGCAGTTCACAGGGTCTGTAGGCTTTCAGAGATTGATCTCTGTATTCAGATATTAAAATGGTATGAAGCTATTGACACTGCCATTTGTAGTCTATAGTTGCTGTTTGCATAGTTCTGTATTCTTTTGCACTTAAGCTTGTAGGAAATACTTTGAGAATATAATGTGGTTTATTGAATTTAGAAGTTTTAGGGAATGTCTTTATAGGATACCGTATGTTCATATAATATAAAGCAATACATATTCTTCCTGCACTTTCTTTAGGAACATTAACTGAGACTAAGGGAAACAACACAATATAGAGAATGGTTCTTTTGGACTTGGATAGGAAAATATTGTAGAATAATAGCTTTCAAATAATTTTCATTTGCTATGCTGTTGTGCCACAAAACAAAATATAGTATCTAGTTTACCAAAACAGCCAGCAAAAGCACTTACCTTACGATTATCTGAATTGAAGGAGTGCTACAAGAAGATGGCTTATCTTTAACTTGCAGTAATCCATGATAAGGTCATCTTCATGTCTTAGTGTGTGATACATTAGCTCAATCAGGCTTGTGGTTTAAAATATGTGAACCAAGTCTGAGCTGTTTCCATTATAGTAACTGGAGTCTTCCATATAAGGGAAGATAATGCTTATTTCTGGAGGCAAAAAGCCATTTAATTCTGGCTTAGCTTTCAGCAGATCTCATTGCATTAGCAGTCAATAATGGGCAGCAAAATTATCTGTTACAAGACAATAAATCATGGGTAATGGGCACCTTTGAAAGACATATTTAATTGAAAAATAAAAGAGACAATCATAATTAAAGAAATATGATAGAGCAGAGTTGTAATACAGCCTGCCTGAATTAACAAAGAGGAAGGTTTAATTTTGTAAATTTCCACTAGTATGACTTGTTCCTTTCCAGAAAGAACATGTCTATCTTGTCTGACCTGTACTGGATAGAGGTAATAAATCAGAAGTCTGTGTAATAAGCCTAAAAACTGTAGGCTGACAGAGTTTCCTTGATGAGCCTGAAAACTGTAGGCTGACAAAGGACAAGAATGAATGGGATTTTTATGCATGCCCCTATCCCTGTTTTTTATGGTGTGGTTGTTGGGATCAAATAATGAATTCTGTGTACCCATCCTGAAAGAGATGAATGGAGTTGGGATACAGAGAATGGCATTCTCTGTAGAAGTCTCTCTCTGGAATAACTTGCCCCCAAGGCTAGATATCCCACCATGGATATTTTTTCCATAAAATTGTAAAGACAGTTCTCTTTGGAGGAGGGATAGGGCTTGTCCATTGGCAGCAAGTTTTGCTTGCAGTTTTATTAATACTTTGGTTGTAATTGTTTTATTGTCTACTATTTTTCTGAATATTGTATGGATTTTTTATTATTTTTGTAGTATTTATTGTAGGCTGCCTAGAGGTTCAAGAAGGAGCAACATACAAATAATTGTAAGCAAATAATGGATATGTTTCCAAGTATCCCAAATCCAGTGAAATTTATTTATTTGAAATGAAACTCTGGGTAACTTATAGTCAAGAAGAAAATCTTATATATATATTAAAACCCATAAGCAATAATACCAATAGTCAAAATTGTTCTTAGTCCCAATTGCTCCCTTTGCCTAACTATTGGTGATTTATACCAAGTCTGCCTTCAGTATATTTTAGGAAGATTTCAAAATATGTTTCTTTCATTTGTAATATTGAAGTTGCTGCAAAATTGGCTGAAGTTGACCCTAACTTGCTTTGTGAATGTCTGCTTAATGTTATATTCTGATTGTCACTTCTATCTCATATGAGAAGGCAGTTTCCTAATACTATAAATGTAGGCCTTGGTCTACTGTATTATTTCATTTGACATGTATACCTAAATATAGTCCAATGGATATTTTACAAATAGTTCCAATGTTGATTTCTGGTAACAGAAGTGAATGGGGAGAAGAAATTCACTCTGGATTATGAAAACGGAACCATTTTGCTTAACTCTGAAAATTATCAGAAATGACTCACATATTTAATGCAGAGTGTAAACAAGTTCCCAGTTGGAAAGAGAAGCAATTATATTGGAGATGGGTGGGTTTTTTATTATAAGGTGCTATTGGAAGCTGTATTTGAAGAAAGTCATAGTTGCATATACAGTAGTAAGTGGTAGGAAGGGATTTGGCGGATACACAATTTGGGTATGTGATGAGCAAGAATGTTCTTTGTTCACATTATAGAATTTATTAGCTACATAAATATGAGTAGTTTCAATTCTAATCAGCCCTAGTAAACATGGCCCTTAGCAACAAATTGGGGAGTTGTAATGCAAAGCATCTGGAAATCATCCCAGCATAAAGATCTTCATTATTCTATCAGCATTCAACTCTTTATTTGAAATGTTTGAATCTGTATGGTTTTTTCAAAATCTGAAAGGAACTTTAACGAAGCAGAACAGCACTTCATCTTTGTGAGAAGGATGCTATATTTTTGTTTATCAAGAAAGTCTGAACTTGTTACAATTTTGACAAGGAAAGTAGCAATCTCTACATGAAGTCAGTGATAGTGCTTCTAAAACCATAGATGTTCTATATATTGCTCTTGATGGAATGATACAACGTGTAAAGTAATTATGCAACCTGAGCTTTTGGACTCATAGCTCCAACTAAATGGACAGGGGAAGACAACATTTAAGAGAATCTATTATAGTCAGCTATATTTGATTCACCACTTGTGACTTTTCCTGGGCTGAGAAGCACTGAAAACAATTCAGACTTTGTCATCCTGTAGCTACACTACTGTAGCTACAGTCTTCCTTAAGTCAACCTTTGCTTAAATGGAAGCCTCTTTTTTTTTTTAAACAAAATGAAACCATCTTCTTTTTTTTTTCAGTAATTGACACAGGAACACAGGAACATATGTTTTGTTGTTTGATTTTATTTATTGAATTTCACATTTTGCTGCCTTTAACAATATGCTTCCCATTTTATTACATGGAAGTGAAAATTGTATATGTCTGAAAAAAACATTAGAGTAAATGAACTGAGGTATAAATGAGGTGCTTAGCACATAAACACAAGAAAGGGTGAAGAATATATGGTGTATTAAGGGTGGTATATGCTATACAAAATCTACTTAAGTACTGTAAGTGAAGTTAACTCATGCCATATTCACATGGTCAGTGAGTATTTTCATAAAAAAGGAGAGTTATCCATCTTGGGTCCTAGAGGCAGTTCTATATCATGTAAACAGGATATCCATGTCCCTGACATGCTGTTCTTGTGGATGGGTGGGATTCTCTATCCTATCCAGGTCACAATTTACTTCATTGTCCAACCCTTATGGATTTCCTCTTGCTCTTTTCCACAGGATGCAACCACACTTCCATTTTGCTCACTAGATCAGATTACTGTGCCTGAGAAATCCTCTTTGTACTTATACACTCAGCTTCCTGTAAGTCAGTTGGTTTAGGCTTTAGTGGGTTTCTGTACTTAATGAAAATCTCTGCAAGGTAGTAAATTTATTAAATGTATTAAAAAGCTAATTGTTCCCTATTTCCAAGACTGGTTTAATTAATAGATTTTAAAAAAGAGCTAATAAAACAAATTGCAAGACAACATGTAGCTAGAAAATGGTTAGGGCAAATATATTTTTTAAGAAACTGACAACACTGCAACATTGTAAAAGTCTTAAGGTAGTTCCATTTGAGCATTTATTTTATATCCCTTTTACGTCTAATTTAGTCATATAAGAACTAAAATAGAATTTTTCCAGATTTTGATTTTTACTGAATGTAAAAACTAGGTTAACTGAAAGTATTATTAAAAATATATTATTTTGCTAAATGAAGAAATGCAAGATGAAGGTTATATAATTCTTACAAATGATTAATGCTATATGAGTAATGGATTGAGGTGGAAAATTAAGACAATAAGCTTGCTTGTAACACACACACACACACACACACAGACACACTGTTTTTTAGAGGGACTATGGAAAACGATGAGTCACACATTGAACCAGAAACCCCTGACACCACACCAACACTGCACTTTACAGCAGAATTCAAAAGAGCTACTGCCCTGGGATAGAAGTCTATTTGTCCTTGTTTTTATTATTCTGTACCGTCTGCCAGATGGTAATAGTTAAAAAAGGATGAGATGGATCTTTGAGAATGTTTTGAATTTTCTTAAGGCAGCGGGAGCTATGAAGCTCTTCCAAAGAGGGGACAGGGCAACCAATGATCTTCTGGGCAATGATGTTAACCCTCTGGAGTGCTTTCCTATCTGCCACTGTGCAATTGGCAAACCATACAGAGGTGCAGTATGTTAAAATGCTCTCTATGGTGCAGCGGTAGAAGGTCACCAGCAGTTTTTCATTCAGTTGTTTTCTGAGAAGTCTCAGGTAGTATAATCTCTGCTGGGTCCTTTTGACTAGGGCTGCAATGTGGGCACCCCAGGTCAGGTCCTCTTTTAGGGTAACACCCAGAAACTTCAAACTGGCCACTTGCTCCACTCGGTCTCCATTGATAAGCAAGGGCTGGATGTCTGATCTGTTCCTTCTATAATCCACTATAAGCTCCTTGGTTTTATTAGTGTTGAGGACCAAGTTACTGTCTCCACACCACGAAAGCAACTGGCCCACCTCATCTCGGTAGGCAGACTCATCTCCGCCCAGAGATAAGTCCCACCACTGTTGTATCATCTGCAAATTTAGCAGTAGTATTACTAGCGTGAGTGGGAATGCAGTCATGCACATAAAGAGTATAGAGTAAGGGACTCAACACGCAACCCTGTGGTGTACCAGTGTTAAGAATAAGGGCTGAAGAGGTATGCCACTTAAGAGAGTTCCAGAGGAAGATAGTTACTCTGTAAAAGTGGTGCTTCTGTTTTCACTCTTTGCATGGCAGAATATTATCCTGAAATTTATGGCACCAAAAATTCTTTTTAGGCATAACCAATCTTAATGTTTTTTTAATATGGTTTTCCATTCCATTTAATATGGCTGAGTTTCTTTTTTATTTCTTTAGTAATGATCAGGCTAAGAAAAAGAACCTTTCTCAAATGAAATTTATTAGTCCATAGTTTTGGCACCTCCTATCCTTACTTTACAAATATAAGGGAATTTGCAATAAACCGATTGGTGATAATCTTAAAGATACTAGAAATCTTAGAGATGGACCTCTCAGTAGTCTGGACTACATTATTTTATGGTGCTCTCATACATTGTAAAACTCTTGTTTCAGTTGGAAAAATGGCATATCATTTTAGATTGTCAATGTTTTGCTAGTAAATCCATGAGATATGTATTGCTAACAATTATTCTTCAGCTCTTCTGTCTATAATTCAGCTTGTTTTTTCATTATTTACAAAATGTTGTGTCCCACCTTTCTGCCAAGGAACTTTGCATAATTTTGTATCTCAACAGCTGTGTAGTAAACTGATTTGCCTAAAGCCTCCTGCAAGGATTTTAATTTAGGATTACCACACACAAATATTGCATTATCATACTGATTTAATTGTACAGAAATCATTAAAGTTTTCTGTTGTCTGTTTCATATGTATACCATACAATTTAAACATAAAACTATGCATGTCTTCCCTCTGAAGAATTCTATCTGGGGAAATGGGAGCCAATCACATAAATCATTGACTCATGTGTGACTACTGTGGTGACATAGGAAATGATTTTCAGTAATCCGTAGAGATTTCCAATTAGTTTTTAATGATCTCATCTGGAATTCCCCACAATCTCCCATCCTCCACTAGAGAATGCCAGCAGGAAAGGAGGCTGATGCAATCAGCAGCAAATAACTGAAAAGCTGGGAAAGAGAAACTGTAGGACTTTGTTACACTTGTAGGCAAACATTGTTTTATTTGTACAGTTCTCTAGCATGAAAGGTGAACATGGAACCTGAAGTGTTCTTGTTAACCTGAAGTGTTAAATTTATAGAGTAGAAATTCTTGTATTCTTAAATTCTTAATATACAAAGGCTTTTAAAAGCTGGTCTACTGAATCTTGTTTTTCTGAGTAACGTTCCTTTTATAACAATAGAATTATCTCTTGTCCAATTATTAGCAAAACAAGGTAGAGTTATCCAGTGGTGACTGACCAAGAGCTTCTCAAGACAGTTGCACTTCACAACACACAGATTTATTTATCCATCCTCCTATCTCAAGATTGTAGTCAGTAGCTACTGTATATACAGAATATAATTGAATCCCCAACAATTAAATACATGATCAATCCCCCCCCACTAATTTATGGACCAAGGCTTGTCTAAAAAAAGGAAGCTCTTCATCATCTTGAGTGCAGCTCTTCCATAAGTAGGGATTACTTTAAAAGAAATCTTACTTTCTGGTCTGTGCTCTTGTCATTTTCTGCCAATGCAAGCCTTAAGTGTTTGGTCTAAATGTCCTTGCAGGATGGGCTTACTTGGAATGGAGCAGATGATTCCTTCTACAGATTGTTCCTCTGCCCAGAAATATATCTTATTTCAGCCTACAAGTAGTCCTCACTTAAAGCTGGGACTGGGAAATTTCTATCATTAAGTGACATTATCATAATGCACAGTGTCACATGACTGCTGCTTAGCCACAGAAAACTTGACACTCCTGGTTATTGTCATTAAGTGAATCTCCATGCATTATTAAGCAAATACTTCATATGGTCACCATTTTCAGCCTCCTGCCAGGACCCTCATTGACTTTGCTTGCGGAATGCCAGAAAGGTCACAAATGATGACCATGGGATATTGCAGCGTCATAATTGTGAGTCAGGTGCCCAGTAACTATGTGAGAACAGGGTCATTGCGACATATGAGTACGAGGACCATCGTAACTACCACTCATTCAGCATTTGTAAGTTTGAGCGGTTGCTGAATGATGAGTTAGACAAAGGCTATATGTACTTGGGCAAAGTACTTGCCCCTTCTCTCAGAATAGAACTGTAATTATTTCACAAATTAGCATTTATGAATATTGTATGTCTCCATATCTGGAACTTTGCTCTCCTTTGATGACTCCCTGCCTCATTGTTACAACATTGTGAAAAAATATCTTAGAGATTAATTGCCTTGCTTTAAAAACAAAACAAAATAGCATGTTTTTGTAACAATAATATACAAATGTGTTCGGAGACATTGTTTTCCCAATATCTTGCTATGTACAGCAATAACACAAAACAAGACTTAATGTTTATAGGCAATGTTCCTATAGCATGCTTTTTGCCATCCCTTTTATGGCACAGTATTAGAGAAATAAGAAAAAAATAATAGTAATAATTAAAACAAATTTATTTTATATTAGTATAGTCCCAACAAATTTTGCAAAAATAAGCCTCTTTAGTTCATGGTTATCATTACTAAATGCCAGTTTTGTAGCTGCAGGGAATTTCAGGTGGTAGCAAGATACTATAATTTTCAGGAGTAATTTAACTATTCTGGCTTTCTTGTGGTAATAGAACTCTGGCTGGCAGCCTGCTGCCTATTAATCACAAGACTAACTCTCATGTAATTGGGTTTGGTGTAATATCAAAGAAAGGTGTGGTGTGTGATTACTTCAGTTTCTCTTGTTACGCCCAATGATGATACCCAAAGGATTTTGTCCTCTGCTTTTTACAATCGATGCTGGGAAATGTGAGATTGCTTCAAGAACTACAGCTCGGTACCGTGAGGTCACTCATGCCCTGAGTGAATAAAAGAATTGGGGGAGTAAAACATAGAATAATGACTTAACCTGAAGTTTGGGAGAGCTGGGGTTGGGGTTTGATTCTCATTATCCTATTTCATTATTCTATCCCCCACTTATTTATACTATTGTAGTTAACAGCTATATTGTCCAAGGGGGAATGCATACCGGTACTACGAAACTATAGTTTACATGTCTAGATTTGCCAGAAGCATTTTTAACAGGGCAGAGCCTTGGTTCGTATGCTGTTTCCATTTTAAATGGCTTTATTAGCAAGTATCTAAACTACATTTTGAATCCAGAGAGTTTCAAAGAACAGTTTTAGTATTAACAACAGCTTATTGAAGATTTAGATATCATCTATAATGAATGTCCTGGTTAAATGAGACAAGGGAAGCTGTAAGAAGCCTGAAATAAGGTTATATAAGACTAAGCATTAAAAGCACATTTATAACCTTTTTATATGAAGGTACCGATAAAGGACATTATAGCATGCTCACTAGAAAGTACATATACATGCATATATTGAAAAGCTCTTATCTATTTCAGCTTTGCTTTGACAGACATACGCCCTCCTTCAAAAGGTAATAACAGGATTTTGACTTTATGCAGATTGCTGTAGTAGTTGGAAGCAGTGGCTTACTTCCAAATATACAAACTCAGTGTGAGGGAAAGTATACTTGCTTTCTTCTCTGTAAAGGAGGCTTCCTTGAGCATAGGTGATACCTAAAACAACTGTAAAATGATATTGGAACTTCTGCTTGGAGGAAAGGCTTCTGCTATATAAGAAACAGGAAGAAAAGTTGAAGTGTGTATGTGTATACTTTATCTGTGGGGGAAAAGGATGTTCCCCATTGATACTGTACAGGCAAGAAAGTTTCTGGAGTTCCATGGTAAATTTCAAGTAAAATATTCTCTTACATTACTAAAATAAAGCAGGATATGAGAATCTTACCAAGAAATATTTCTTTTTCTCCTTTGCATTTTATTTTTTTCTGAGACTGAAAGACTAATCTAAATTTATTGATTCTTCTGCAGGATGAACAGATTGACTGGGAGAAACCCATTCTGTCCCAAGCTGACATTGAACAAAAGATAAAAGAATATAATAGCCAGATAAACAGTAACCTCTTTATGAGTTTGGTAAGTTTCAAAACAACTGTAACTCAAGGCCCCAATCATATTTCTACATCTCAGCAACAGACTCCTGTGTCTTCCCTTAATCACTAACTCGGTCATTTAAAATATTAATATTGAAATCATTCCATAGATATAATTCCTAGATGTTTTAGCAAACAAAATAAAAATTCAATTCAAATCCTTTCTTTCCAAATGTTGCACCTATGACTCTCTTTGAGATAATTTTTCGCTGGCTTCTTTGCCCAACTCAGCTGTTCTTCTATTCCTGCAGAATAAAGATGGGTCCTATACTGGCTTCATTAAGGTACAACTAAAGCTGATCCGGCCTGTGTCAGTACCTGCCAATAAGAAAGCACCCTCAATCCAGGACACTAGGAAGAGTTCTATACGTAGCCAGGCTGTAAAGCGCCGAACTTCATTCTACTTACCAAAGGATACAATCAAGCATCTGCATATAATTTCTCGTACACGGGCCAGTGAAGTCATTGAAGCCCTGCTCAAGAAATTCATGGTTGTTGACAATCCCCGCAAATTTGCCCTCTTTGAGAGAACAGAAAAAGATGACCAAGGTATTCAATCTTTCCTTTTGAATTTCTTGAAACCAACATAGAACTTATTGTAAATTGGATATATCTTAAGGACCATATTGACCAGGGAATTTGCCTGGTCAGTACACACATGCAGTTGGAGGATGCATAAGAAGTCAAGGGCCCACAGAACCAAAACTTTTGGAATGCTTCCCCACATGATGGTAGAGATAGCATCTTCCTTATGGGACTTCCCCAAGGCTGTTAAGCTTATTCTTCTTGAATAGGCCAGTACACTGAGAGAGTTGGGATGTTTTGAGGACAGGATGGTGGTTTTTTCCTTTCCTCTCTTCTCATTATGGTTTTACTTTAATTCTGCTGTAATTGTGAATCACTTGAACTGGATAGCAAAGGAATACTTCTATGAAGGACACAGTTTTGTTTTATTTAAGCTATTAAGAGTGATAGTATGATAAATATCGATGTGATGGTCAAAATACTATACAGGTAGTCCTTGACTTACGACTACAATTGAGACAACATTTTTGTTGCTAAGTGAGATAATTGTTAAGTGAGTTTTGCCCCATTTTATGACCTTTCTTGTCACAGTTAAGTTAATAACATGGTTGTTAAGTGAATCAGATCTCCCCATTGACTTTGCTTGTTTTGGAAAGTCGCAAAAGATGATCTCATGATCCCAGGACACTGTAACTGTCATAAATATGAGTCAGTTGCCAAGCGTCTGAATGTTAATCAGGTGACTTTAGGGATGCTGCAAGGGTTGTAAATGTGAAAAAGTCACTTTCAGTGTCGTTGTTACTTAGACCAGTCACTAAATGAACTGTTATAAGTTGAGAACTACCTGTATGAACTAGTAAGTTCGTATTGAACGAATTGAAAAATATGAGGTTGCAAGAAAACAACCCATAAACCACCAGGGCAAGGTTATCTTCAAGATAAAATGAACAAAGAATTGTAATGAAACTTAGTGTTTGTTTAAGAGTGTTCTTGTTAATGTTAATAATATATCAGGGCTGAAAGTCAGCTGGGAGGAAAAGAAGTCAAATCTTTCATTTTTTTCTTGCAGCAGAATTCCCTTGTGAGAAAATTTGTAACTGATGTATTAAAAGCTTCTCCCCAGAAGACAATAGATTGATTTGTCTATTTTAGTTAAATCTGTGCTACTTGGAAGACTCAGTCATTCATTTTCTTATTCTTTTGTGTGTCAGTATATATCCGTAAGCTTTCTGATGAGGAGCAGCCCCTGCGTCTCCGACTACTTGCTGGTCCTAATGAAAAAACACTCAGTTTTGTTCTGAAGGAAAATGAGACTGGTGAAGTCAATGTGAGTATAGATAATGATGTACTCTAAAGCTTGCTGTTGAACCTGCGTGACTAAGTACAAGCTCCACAGCTATTTGCTATCTAGCAGCTTTTGCCTTGACCTCAACAGTTAGAGAATGGCACTGGCCTTGATCTCCTAGTTCAGGGGTAGGGAAACTTGGCTATTATATGTAGGACATACTATATTATATCCTACATTTGTATATTAAACAGTCCCATTCAAGTCAAAAACTGATTTCCCCCAAAACTGAAAAACCAGTAGGCCAGGCATGGGGAACCTTTTATGTCTCACTCAGGAATTCTGGGAGTTGAAGTCCATAAGTGATAAAAGAGCCAAGTTTCCCTACCCCTGTCCTAGTTCCAGTTGCATGGTTTTTAACAATAATGTATACATCTGCAATGTACGAAGTGTTGCAGTGCAACGTTTTCTGCAAGAAAACTACTCTTTTTTAAAAAAATTATAGCATACAAAAATAATAGTGACTACAAAAACAAACTGGACTATTTAATAGCTGTAGTAACCTTTAGGTGACTATTGCTAGGAATCATGTATATATGAATATTATAGTACTGTTATGGCTTATTTTATTAATATGAAAGGAATATTGTGCCACAGACCTGATATATTAGTGTTTACAAGTATTATAATGAAAATTTTCAAGAAAACCTTTAAATTTTCTTGAATTTAACATTTACATAATGCTGCTTGTTTTTGGAAATCTTGAAATCAAAGATTTGAAGTTGGAATCCAGTTACATTTTGGTAATGATTTGAATTTGAAATGCTATGTTCTGAACTTGAAAAAGCTGCTCTGCTATTCCCAAAAATCTTAATAGCTTGAAACAGTTGAGCCGCTTCCAGTAAGATCAGAACAGCTATTTTGAACTTGGTTAGACATTTCAGATTTGAAAATGTTTGCATATTCCTAATTTTAGGAACTAGAAAAAGGTCTGTTTCGGAATGTTTCACAAAAACCCACATTACTGTTGCACTTTATAATGAGGAACTAAACTGGCTGGATAACAATTTACTATATTAGAAACTGTTTTGTTGCTGTTTCTGACTGTGAATATTCATTTAATAGATCTTTTTAAGAAAGTTAAATTCTGAATGCCCAATAATTTTAAAGCCTATAAAGATATGCATTGTGTTTGATGACTCATTGACACAGCCTATGGACTTCAGCCAGGGTCAATAGTAGAATCATATGACATTTATTACCTGATGGGTATTGTTATGTTTCCTTCGAGTCAGGCTGATTTCCTGTGAATTCAGGGTATAGACATATAGTTTTCTTGGTAATAGCACGGAAGTGATTTGCTATTGCTTTCTTCTAGGAAGTCTTATTCCAATCTACTCTCCCCTTTTTATGACCCTCATCTTCCCTAAAGTAATCTCATCCATATGCTAACAAGACCCAATCTTATTTAGTTTCCAAATCCAGACAAAATTGTTCAAGTGCTGCCACCTTCTGAGATATTCATAAGTATTGAATTTACTAAATATTTCTTCTTTCTACACTAGGAAAGAACGCCAAACTGGACATTATTTAAAGCCATACTCAAAGCTGTTTTGTAAACTGTAGAACAGGAAATTACCAATTTGCTTTCTGCTTTGATTTGTATCATGCCCTTGTACTATTTTTATGTGGGTTTTTTTTCCCAACATGAGCCACTAACAAAGGGTATATTTTGTGTTATGCATAAGGGATATAAAATGATGATCCCCTGCTTTTCCAGTGCCAGAATCTTTTGTTTGGATTAGTCCTTTATTTTAGATTCTAGGAAAATAATGTAAAAGATGATGAAATAGATCTCAATTAGTGGTCGTAAGCTCATTACTCTGATACAAACACATTGTGATAGTTACTTCAATTTCCTTGCTTTTTGCAGTGGGATGCCTTTAGCATGCCTGAATTGCAGAATTTTCTGCGTATCCTGCAGCGTGAAGAAGAGGAACATACTCGACAGATTCTGCAGAAATATACCCATTGCCGCCAAAAAATGCAAGAGGCTCTAGCTGCTCGCACCCCAGGTTGATGAAATGCTGTATCCCACACCCAGCACTCCAGTAAGAGAAGATGCCAAAAGCAGTGAAGCCTAGTGGACTGCAAATGAAGTGATCCTTCGACTGGGATGAATGTATCTCTGGAAGTGGTGGGGAAGGGACAGCAGGAATGTATGGATCTCTTTGTGAGCCTTTGATCAGTGCATGTGTGTGCTCCCTTGGAGTGAGTGGATAGTAAATGTTGCATGCATGGCACATTGGGGTCAGGTGAGAAAACAAAAAGGTGTTTGCAGAATGTGTCTGCAGAATGTGTCTGAAGATGGGGATTTTAGGGCAATACTATAGCACTGTTACTGAAAAAAGTGCCAAAAAGCTAGTGCCACTTTTACAGTAAAAGACTTGCTGAGCTATGTTTCTCTGGGATTGGAATTGGGCAGGATTTGTGGTTAACTTAAAAACAACTAGAGTAGCTTTGAATCTAGAAGTATTCCAGGAAGAGAGGCATCCATGGCACTTTTCTTTAAAAAATATATATTTGTTATTTTTGTATAAGGTAATTAAGATTCCTTTTAAGGGACTAGTCTAATTCACTCAACCCTGTTTAAGCTCATCTTTAGGTAGAATTTCGTGGTCAGTCTGATTAAGTGAAATCCACTGCCTCTCATCTGAAGTCATTGAGACTTGATCATACAGAGAAATGGAGACTAAAGTTTGCCTTCTCTCAGGACTATAGAAAAACAGTTGACAGAAACATTGATATATATATGTATAAAATATTCTGCCAATATCTCTCCTTTATTTTGTTTTCTTTATGCAAAGATTGGATCTAGCTGCTTGAGAAATCTCAGAACTCAGGCTTCTCTTCTGCTATAATCATAACTACTTACTTTTTTTTATATGGGCACATGCATGACTAGGATCTTGATGTATGGCTATGGAACATCTTAGTTTTGGGAAGAACATAGCCGAAAATGTCCTGGGTTGCTACTCAAAACATCTGTAGTATGGGAGGCATTTGTACTGCTACAGTAGGTCTCTTTAGGATTTAATAGTCGAGTATATTTGTCAGAGCATTGAAAAATACTTTTTTTTAAAAAAAAGTTAGGCCTCTGCCACTTCTGGAGAATCCTGTTTAAAATTGTTAATTATCTTGAACATTGAATGGATTAACTAGGATTGTTCATTGTTTGAACTGAATGGATAAATCATTTTGGGGGATTGATTAGGTTATGAATGATACTGCTTATATACCAATCAATAAATGATTCAGGGATGAGAAATATTTGGTGTAATATTACTTTCTTACTTAAAGACTATGCCCAGAAATGGCATCTGCATGTAGTGTGACATCTGTTAGTTCCTACAAACCATATTCAAACTGTATCTTTTCCTCCTGATCCTCTGCCATCTTTGAAATCCAAAATTGATGTGCCTTAAAATTAGCTGGATTGAAGTAATATGTTAAGCCAAAGGTTTTATTAGGTACACAAACCAGAATAATTTTATCAGTGACTTATTGTGTAGTATTAACCAAGATTTGTTTCTTTCTGAAAAAGCCATTTAAAAAGCTAAGTTTAGATTCTGACTGAAGTATTATTGCTGGAACCTATTGTGGACTATTGAGAGACAATAAATAAAATGAATACTACATCTTATCTTTTTCCAACTAAGGTAAATTTTTGCAGCAAAACTACTGTGCTATGTTGCCCTACATTGCTGCATTGATGTACCATGTATCATGTTTCTATTATATGGTGGATCTAAATCTTATCCAAACCCTGTAACTTTAAAGTGTTTTTAAATAGATTAATATTTGATATAGCAAATACACTTACAAAACATATAGTAGACTACTTCTACATAGCTAACAGTAATTCTTTCCAATGGAAACCCTTTCTGCCATATTTACCATGGAAAAGGATCTGAGATGCTAATATTGTGAAATTAATCAGCTCAGCTGGAACCTCCATGGCATCATGGATACAGAAAGAATGTGAAAGAATCCTCAAATCCTCAATCTTAAGGTGATCAATGTTCATCATTTGCCTCACTTCCCATTAAGAAAGAGTAGAGCCACTTAAGACTTATTTATATAGCCACCATCACCTTAGGTACAATTCTGCATATATCAAATAAACATGGCCTAAAGTCCGTAATTTATTGCATAAAAATTTGACTGTTTAATTGTTCTAGTGTACAAAATTATTTCATGTCCCCATCTTAAAGGTTTGCACAAATGGTGGTGTGCCCACTAAATAACTTGAATTTAATGCAGTGTTTCTTGTGCAGAAATTGGTGAAATCACATGTAGCATATTACCAAGTGACAAATTATCAACTACCTGTGTTACTAAAATTACCTTCTGGGCAGCACAGCTTAGATGTGTAAAAATTAAGAGACTGGGGCAACCCACACTTAGCTTAAGACTAACAGATTCAATTATGGATCAAACTCTCACCTCAACTCACTTCACTAGGATTTAAGGACCACAAAATAAGGGATGCCTATCCCCCACGGAGCTCCTTAGAAGAGAGGAAGCTTTACATGGAAATTATTTGGGTACTTCATATCTTATGGACTGCTGATAAGTCATATCTCCTACTATAGCTTGACTCAAATAACATTCAAGCTAACACAAATTAAAAGCACCCTGATACAATGGATGACTTTGAATTATAAATTGCTTGTGTTTATAGCATGGGACAGCATTAGAAAATACAGTGTTCTGCCAAGACTGCCCATAGCAACTATGCGGTATCAGCTAAGAAACAAATACGGCATTCTGATCACTCCCTATCAAATCGTCCTAGCGGGCCTTTCGAAAGAGGCAATGCGCTTGAGCGGATAATGGGGCGTTTGTCACCTTCAAATGCCTCAGCACGACTCCTCCGATCCGGCCCACTTTCTACAGCATTTTTCCCTCCCAGTTTGCGACGAGCATTATCCGTTCCAGAGGCAACCGGAAGTTGCGATTGGAGTAGATGCGCTCGAGCCCTCCGTAACGCGACGCCTCCCCCCGCCTCAAAGAGTGGACTTTCGGAATGGGCGGTGCCGGAAGTTGCGCCGTGGGAGGGGCGAATTTCCGGCGCGAGGAAGGATCCGTTGCTGGCCCCCGGGGATCGTCGGGCGTCTCGTCCCTCCTTTTCGTGGTCATGAGGCTTCTGCTGCTGTTGCCGCCGCCGCTGCTGCTGCTCTGAGCCATGGGCACCAGCGGCTCCAAGTCTCGAGGCCTCTGGCTCTTTGGCTCGGGTGGGCCAGGCGGCTCCGAGAGGTCAACCGGCGATCAGACGCTGGCTCGAGCTCGGGGACTCTGCTCGGCTACCCCCTTCGTCTTCACCCGCCGCGGGTAAGAGGGAAGCTGGAGCGGGAACCGGGCGCGGGCTAGGCGGTCTTGCAAGCCTGGCTTTTTCCCTGCCTGCCCCGAGCATCGGACCTCAAGTAAAAGCAGGACGGCGGGTGCTTTCCCTCCCGATGCCCTCCTTGCTTCGGTTCCTCGCGGTTATGTGTGTGGGGTGGGGGGAGAAGGAGATTGAAGCTGCCCGATCTCCCCGTACTTCTCCCTCCGTCACCCGCCGACTTCGGGGTGACCCAAAGGAACATCGGAGTTTTCCTTTTGGACAGGGCCGCTCCTGAGACGCTACTTTGGGAAACCTGGCTAGGGGCCTCGAGCCCACCTGTCCGCGGGCAACTCCGTGAATGATGAAGATGATGGGGATGATGCGCCAAGTCGTTTCCGATTCTTAGCGACCACATCGATTTTGGCCGTGACCATCTGCCCTTAACTCGGCCTTTCAACGGGTGCAGTCATTGCCACAGTGACTGGCTCAGTCCACCTTGCTGCTGCTGCTGCTGCTCTTCCGCGCTTTTTTTCTTCCTTCCCTCTTTCCCAGCCTGAGAGCCTTTTCCAGATTTTTGCTTATTCAAAAGTGGAAAGAATAGCATAGAGGTGTTGGCATACAAGATAGGGTCTCTCTCTCTCTCCCCGTTGTTAGCAATGCCTCAGGAGAAATAAATCAAGAATTGTTCTGGAGCTAGGAAACAAATGACTGAAGTATTTACCTTGCTTCCTCGATATTTCTTTTCTGCAATATGTGTATATATATTCAATATATTCAGTGGAAAAGAAAGAAGCAGAGGCACTTTAATTTTTGAATATTGTTGCAGGATAATTGTAGCTTCTAAAGAATTTTGATGATTTATTATCAATTGTATTTATTGAGAATGAGAAGTCTCAGTTTATAGTTCTCTTGTTCCAGATTGCTTGTGATAATGGCTTTTTACTCTGACATCGATTCAGCATCTGAAGTGTTTTGCAGCCCATTCTGCAGAATCTTTGAAGAACACATCATTCATAATTAAGTAGCTTTTTGTAGTCCAGATCTAGCTAAATTGTCAGGAGCAACATCAGATATAACTGTTAGCAGACAGGGAGATTATCAAGATAGCAACAGTTCTTAAAGAAGATTCTGAAAAATTGGGATCAAATGCCCAAAGGTTATGGAGATGATCAGAGGACAATAAATGCATCAAATAGAGAAGATCGAGAAATATTTAGCATTGAAAAGAAAAGGCTGAAAGTAGGGAGGGGAAATATAGTAGAAGTCTTATCTGAATATGTATTACAAAAAACTCCAATGCTTCATCATCCCAAAGAACAGAATAAGGAATTTAAATTATAGTATAAAAAAGCAAGTTCCTGAGCTGAATTTTGCAAATAACTTGCTAATACTAAATGGGCTTAACAATGAAAGAACACAGCGATCCAGTAATTCCCTTGCCTTGCTTGTGTTTCATGGACAGCATCTATCGGGGATGCTTTAAGATTTGTACATTGAGTCAATTGTTAGATTTATTAGTACTTTCCAACTCTTTCCAAAGTTTAAATTTATCTTAATTTAATCTTACAATACATGTTATATATAGGCAAAAATGGTATGTCTGTCTCCCTGCTGATTAAGTTAAATTTGTCAAAATGCACAACTCTTTGAAATGTGTATTGTGGCTGAGAGTTCCTAAATGAAATGTAATTGCAGTCTGACTGCAGCGTTTTAGTTCTCATTTGTATATGCTAGATTGTTCCCGGTTTCTTTCTCCAATTCTCATTCATTCTGCTTCCATTAATTATTAAGGCAGAAGACAAGTCCACTTTCATTTAGAGTTGCAAGTTTGAAAAAAAAAACAAATGTAAACATCTAATGTAAACAGCTTCAGTTATCTGAACATTGTTTTATGGCAGAACCCAAGTTTGTTAGTGAAGAGTGTCTGCAATTAGATTTGGCAATATGTTAGACTGTTTAAATGTACAGTTTGAAGCAGTCACTTACTGGAAAAAGTAACTTACGTGTATATAGCAAATGATGGTGGCTAACTTTTTTTGGCTCCCGTGCACCCAGAAGGCAATGCATGCTTCCCCCCCCCCCCATGCCCCTGCACACGCATGCGTGACCCCCTTGCACACACTGCACATCTCTGCACGTGTGCATGCATCTGCGCATGCACGGCAGATACCTGACAATCAGCTGTCGGGCGGTGGCGCACATGCGCAGGGGCTCTTCCAGGCGACGTCTCCTGTGCCAGCAGAAGTGGCTCTGCGTGCAGCACATGTGCCATAGGTTTGCCATCACTGATCTAAATCTCTGAAATATAAGGAAACCATTTGAAATTTATCCCCATTATATTAGATATTTATGGTATATTAATGCATACTTGTGACATCTTGTCGTTTAAACAGTTTTTCTACTTTTTCTTTTTTTAAGCAAATACAAAATGTGTATTTCAGATATCTTTGTGGTATTTCACATTTCTGTAAATATATATTTAAATTTTTAATTATGAAGATTGAATCTCAAGAGAAGTCTCCTCCATCGTAGTTGTTAATGAATGTCATATAAATTGGTAATTATCTGCATAAGTTTTATTGCACTAGAAGATGATGAGAAATCATAGAACATGGCAAGAAGTGAGGCACAACCATTGTTCTTTGTTCCAATCTACAGCAGAATCCATTTGAGACTTTATCTTTGTGATTTGAAATCAGTGTCGTTACACAAGATTTGTTTTAAAAGTGTGCTTCAGTCCTACTTAGAAAATCAAGATTTTTTTCTAAAACAAGAAGCCTGCTCTATAACCAATATACAAATATTTATTAATCTTTTTGCTGCTCATCTCATTGCAATGTGACTCTGGGCAGCTTACAACATTAAAAGCAATAAAACCATACAAACACAAACACACACACACATGTAACATTAAAAGTACTGATTATGACAAAGATGGAGATGAAGGAAGCAGGATGGGAGATAGGTGAGATCTGCTATTGGTCCATCAGCCACCTCCAGTGTGAAACTTCCCAGTTGACACCCCCTGTCAGTTGGCAGAGCCATGTCTTGAAGCCTTTAGGAAAAGTCAGGAGGGTAGGAGCAGACCTCATCCCAGGGGGCACGATGTTCCAAAGGGCAGAAGCCATGTTAGAGAAGGCTATTCTGGACTCCACCATCTGGAACTGACTGATGGGGTCCATAGCATGCCCCTGCTGGCATGGGTGGGTGGAGAGCAATCCTATGGGATAAGACTTGGACCCATGCCATGAAGGGCCTTAAAGATAATAACCAACAACTTTAATTGCACCCAGAAGCAAACTGGCAGCCATTGCAACTTGCAGAGCAGAAGTATAATATGGGCCACTCTAGGGTCCCCCAAAACTGCCACACACAGTTGTAGCTTCAGAATGCTCTTCAAGATTATCCCCATGTAGAGCACATTGCAGTAGTCTAGACATGAGATGACTAGAGCTTGAATGGTTGAGCACAGCGACTCCTCAACCAGGAAAGGCTGCAACTTCTCACACAATCTGAAGTTATACCTAGCCATGACTGCCACTTGCTCTTCAAGCAGGAGCCGTGACTTCAGCAGAGCACCCAAGATGCGAAACGGGTTGTCTGAGGTATTGCCACCAAATCCAGGTGACAAAAGGTGTCATGAGTCCCAGATCTTGAAGCACTCTAAGCCATTCACTATTGCTATGGTTCAGCCGAAGCCTGTTGGCAGCAGCAGATGCCATCTGTCTACCTCCTAGTTACAATTAACACAATCTCTATACTGCTTCAGCAGTTTGTCCTTTGTTGATACTACTTTTCAAATTTTCGCATTTCCTTTCAGCTCTATGTATTACGATGAGGATGGTGACCTGGCACATGAGTTTTATGAGGAGACAATAATCACCAAGAATGGGAGGAAGCGTGCCAAGCTCAAAAGAATTCACAAGAACCTGATACCTCAGGTAATGTTTATTGTTGTGTTTTGGACTCAAAAACTCAAAAACTCAAAAAGACTCAAAAACACTAAGCAAGACAATTTGATCCAGCTTTTTCAATCTGGACATCTTCACACTTGATAGAAGCTCCCAGATTCGGATCCAATATGCACCAGATTAGGGAGAACTGGATTAATTTCTAGAATTTGCAAGGCTTTTAAAGTGTTTTTTTGTATCGCTGATTGGATTTAATGTAAGAAAACAGAGCCTTTAAGATTGCTTTCTGTCATCTGAGGAAAGATGTTTCATACTGCAGCAGAGACTTTGAAACTGCTGCAGTTAGTGGTCTATTTCAGCCTGTTTCCTCATCAGGGATTTTTCCTATACCTGACGTTAAAAAGATGTATTCAAAATGAAATATTGTAACTTTGATATAGTGTTGGTTTGTTCCTTTGAAGGAATAAATACCTCATTTCTGAAGGTAAGCCACATAATCTTAAGCATAAACAGATCTTTAGAATATTCCATATTTGTGTTTTTTAAACAGTCCGAATGAAACACCATAGACTAAAAGCAGAGAACATAAATGGTGTTCTATAACTTAATAGGCAATTATGCCATCCTTGAAAGTACGGTGTTTGTGTGTGTGTTTCTTTTGGTAACTTGGTTTAATGTTGCTCTTCTTTTTTGTAGTGATCCATAACATATACAAGAGGTTTATTTTTCTCCCTGATCTCTAGCTAACATGCCCAGAGGAATGCGTAGTTAATTGGAAATGCTGTCTTTACATCCAGTATCAGACATAGCCTTTGAAGGCCTGTCCGTGTAGTAATTCTACCCCAGAAACTGTGAATGCTTTTCCTTTCAATACTCTATATACCAGAGATGTCAAACTCAAGACCCGCGGGCCAGAACCGGCCTGCAGGATGCTTAGATCTGGCCTGCGGGGCCACTCTGGAAACAGCAAAGGAACTGACCTGCAGTGCCTCTGCCAGTGAAAATGGAGCTCCGGGGATTGGGAGCCCGTTTTTGTTGGCAGAGTGCTCGGCTCATCGCAGGCAGGCCTGACATGAGTGACGTCAAGCTGACCCCGCCCACCTTGGTCGCCCGAGGTCAAACACAGCGCTCAATGAAATCGAGTTTGACACCTCTGCTTCTATACAAACTGAAGATCTAGAAAATCTGTTCTGTTCTTTGAAAAGCATTTTGATATTTTGGACTTCGGAAACTTACCATTTAAAAATAGTATTAAAATAGTAATGGCTAAGTTTTTTTAAAGATTTTTTTTTATTCTGTGTTTTTTTAAATAAATAACAAGGTAGTGAACATACATAATGCTTCTTCCTGCTCCTATTTTCCCCATAACAATATGTCCTGCATGAGAAACCATCATGAGTGACTGAATTAATTTCAGTGACCTAAATAAAAGCCAGGATCCTACATACCCAATGTTTTTCCTGTTTTAATGTCTATCATTGTTATTCATTTGCATAGTAGATCCGTGCAAGTAACTATTTGAGTAGAAGACTTTTTTTATGAGAGTCCCAAGACTAGTTTTTATCTTCATCATAAAAAACTTAAACACCTTTCCCCAATTCCATGAAGATAATTTCTTCTATTTGTGGGACTCTTCATTTGAATATGGGCATGATAGTTAAATTGACTACATTTTAAAAAATCATTTTAATACCTTATTTTTAATGCTTCCCCAAATAGTAGTTGAGGTGAAAATAATATTTCATAGACACCACCACCCTGCTAAGTGGATTCAGCTGAGAGAGAATGACTAGCCTAAACTCACCCAGCTAGCTTTAATCCCTAAGGCAAGTCTAGAACTCTCGGTCTCCTAGTTTCTAGGCCAGCCATTTAAGTACTACGGATACTCTTCAGTTTACGCATTTGGGGGTCAGGTTGGTGAGTCTTGCCCAATTTTATGACTGATTTTGCCATGACTGCTAAGAGAATCTCTGCAGTAGTTGAGGGAATCCTGCTTCCCCTCTTTCCTTTGCTTGCAAAGCTGGCTGGGAAAGTCACAGTGATCGATCACGTGGTGCTTGAACCATGCAAATACACGTCAGTTGCCACTTTGATCATGTAGTCTTAGGGGTGCTGCAAAAGTTTTAAGTGCAAGGATCAGTTGTGAATTACTTTTTTCCAGTGCTGCTGTAACTTTGAACACTTGCTAAACAAATGGTTATAATTCAGGGACTATCTGCTCACCAAATTGGTTCTTTTGTTTTGTGCTGTGGTTTGTTATATCTGTAGGATAAAACTTGCAGCGCTGGAAGATATTATGTTTCCTATGGGAGAATTTTGCAGACAGGTTCTAATGCACTTTTATTTAGCTGTGTTCATTCACATTCATTCAATTGTGCACTGACCTTCTTTTAAAATGTTTTTTTTTCTTTAAAAAGCTGGACATCTTTCTTGCAGGGAAAACATCTGAATTACAGAATGATGTGGATAATAGTGATTATTAAATAGTTAAAAATGATAAACGCAGCTGTAGAGAACTGGGGTTAAGCAAACTTAGCTTGATGAGAGATATTAATCCTCTTCGTTAATATTTTTTAGTCCATAATAGTCTTTTCCTTTTATGTGGTTGCCAGGAGTAAAAAATGACTTGATGGCACATAATCATTCTCTTCCCTAACCCTCAATATTAATTGTTTGCTCTGCAACCTGATTCATTAGTCAAATAGCTCAGGGGTGAATTTCACTAGTGTAATTCACATTAGAAAGAATTAAACCTATTTCCCTGTGTGCTCATCTGATCACAACAGTTTGGTACCTCTAGTGATAGAAGTAAGTTGTTTAAAGCAAATTTCAAGGGTCTTGCTACTTTCTGGTCCTATTCCTCAGTGTCTTTCTGCAGATAAATTACTACTTTTCAGTCCTCTTTAGTCCAAAGCTATGGCACGTGTGAACCTACTTGCTTTTCTAATGTTTTCAGATTTTTGGTTAGGAGCAAGACACTTTTTTAGCACCATCTGTCTTAGGTGGGAAGATCATTACAACCCGCTTCTGGAAAGTTAATTTTCATGACATTTCACTCACACTGTATCCTTTTTTGTTCCAGGGCATGGTGAAACTGGAGCACCCTCGGATTCATGTGGACTTCCCTGTTATCATCTGTGAGGTCTGAGCCAAGAGAAAGTTACTGTGTGCTGTCAGTACATCTTATTTGCCCAGTTTTACTGCACCTCATGTAAACCATGCTAGGCAGCCACATGTCCCTGCAGAGGATGAATTGGGGGCACGAACAGACAGCAGGCTTTGGCGCTTCTCTGCTTGGAGGCAGTGACAGCAACTGTGACACTGGGCACACTTCTGACTATCGGGCATAATATTATCTAAGGATGTATATTAGTGGGACCTGTGTCAGATGAGAAGTCAGGCCTTGATTAGGAGCCTACTCAAAATTTCCTTCACTGAGTCACCTAGAACCTTTTCAACAGCTGCTAATTGATGCCTAGGTGGCAGCAGATGTCAAATGTCTTGACACTAGAGGGCCAACTTGCACTTTTTTGGGAACAGATATTCCGCGTGATCACCCCAGTCAACTTTTACAAAAGTTGATACTGACATTTCAGCCCAAGATGAGTAAAGGTGAGCAGAAAACCTCTTATGCTTCTTTGTCCACTCACCCACTTAACTTATAAGCATAGGTCGAAAGACTTAATACTCTAGTATACCTTTGTGGAGGCAGGGAGAACAAAGTTGCACTTAATAAACTGTTCAAAACAGAATCATTTTTGAAGCGGTCATAGGAAAGAGACCAACAAGTAGTTTTTCCTCTCTTTGTTACATTTCCCTTGGGAGTTGCACTGTTTTCTTTGCAGGTTTCATCTTTTTGAACTTTGCAAGATTGAAGGTATGAAGTAGAATCTGGATATGAAGCTTTTCTGTTAAAGCGCGCCGAATAGAGTACATCTTAGGAAGCAATTGTCTTTCAAGAGGGCACCCTTCCCTCACCTAGAGCCTTCCAATAAATGCTAAAGCACAGTGACTGTAGGGCCAGTGATTTTGCTAACTGGAGCTGAATGAGATTCATAGTCCAGGACCACCTCTCGAAAGTCCCATGTCAGAAGAACAGATTTTACTCCTCCTTCTTGTGGTAGAATAAATTGTTCCCCATATTGGTTTCCCATTTGTACATGGAGAGGCTCCCCATACGGTCCTCCACATGTTGTTGAACTGCAGATTCAGGCATCCACCACCATCAGTCATGTTCTCTGGGATTGCTGGAGAGCCAGAGGTTTCCATCTCTTTCTTAGGTTATACTGTCTCTCCTAAGACAACTGTACTTTGGTCAAGATGTTTTGCCATCTAATTTGGCTGTGCATTTCCCCCTTCATCTCCCTCTGCCGGCAAATAATAACAAAATCCTGTGATCTTCCTTTGGCAGACTCCTTGGATTGGACCCAAGTAATGTCTGATAAGTGGAGAATGCAGCACACTTCAAAAGAGAGTGACATCTTTTCTGTTTCGAAGGGCCTTACCCCCTTCTCCCTGGTGTATGAATGTGGAATGTTTTGCTATGGTACTGATAGCTGAGCAAGTACTGAAGCAGTATGCCTACCTCTTCATCCCAGGCTTCTTGCTTTCACGATGTAGAGCTAACCTGCTGCTGAGAGGTGATCAGGCAATCCCTATTAAAGGCACTCTTACGAAGAGGCTTTCATATGCAATGTACAGCCAAACAATCCTTGCCTGCCTGCCTGCCTGCCTTTTCACCCACCCATCAGACTTGGTATTAAGCTTTAAAACTGGAGTGTGGGTGGGTTCATTGCACATCATATTTCTTTCCCAGAGTGCGTCATTGCCTTTCTGAGCACTTCAGGCATTGCTACCTCAATGTTCAGTATAATTAGCTTGTACACAGTTGCATCACAATATTAATAAGTTAATGTGCATCCTTTCATCTCCGCCCATGCAAAGAAGTCCTTTTTAAGCATTAAAAGCCTAAGTAGGAGGTCCGTGGACTGCATACATAATGCTGACAGAGGTCTACCTATTCACTCTCTCATCTTCCCTCCCCTCCTTAGTTACACACCTGCGTTACATATTAGGATTGATACTTGGAGCATAGTTCCCATTGGTTTCCTCAGTTGCCACTGCTTTGCCATTCAGAAATCAGGTTATGAGTTTACCAGTTGTATGATTACCTGGGGATAGAAAGTGTACAAACAGTCAACATCCCCTTTATGTAGTGAAACCTAAATTTTGATTCACTTTTAAAGTGAAGAATGTGATAATCAGAATCTGACATCTCTGATCTTTATTAAGGGAAGGAAATTTCATTGCAGTGAAACAAGAGCATCCTGCAGATCGAGATGAGTTTGCAAACTTGCTGGTCCAACGAATACTCTCCATTTCAGCACGATGGTCCATAATGAATCTTAGGTTGTCATCAAGGAGCTGAACGATGCTACTTCTTGAGTAATTGAGGGGAAGGGTAATTGCTTATTAAGAAGCTTACCTCAAAAGTAGGTCGGAAGAAGCAGTTTGCTCAGTGTTGGGTTACATTTGATCCTCAAACTGGAATATTCTACTCCCCAATCTAGAGATTTTATTCATGGGAGACAGAAGGGTTGTTGGTAACAGTCTTTCTCATACCTACGTTTCTAAAATACTTGGTTTATGTTCTTCCAGTGGTTATTTTTTGAGCAAGCAAATGCCCTGTGATCAGAAAAGTAGTGTGCTATGTTGGCTTTCATTTTCCTTGTGACTTGCACAGCAAATTGCTCCCACTGTCTTTTTGACTGGCATCTCAATGGAGCCTCTGTGCAAAGGAGGTCTCATTTCTGCCTTGCTTGACCTTTCCTAAGCTGCAGTAGATTTCCCAGGAGAATATCGGCAGCTGACATCTCATCATCTCTCCAAGGCCGTCTCCTTGCCTGTCCACTGGGTCTCCAGCTGTGCAGTTGCTCTGCTGGGATTCTGCCATCCCCCCCCATCTTGCTTTCTATAGCAGCTCGGTTCCTCGTGCAAATGGCAGCTGTGATGAGGGTGAGGGCTAGGGGAGACTACTTTATATAGGATGCTGATACTGTGAAAGCAGATGATGGTATATAGACAAAAATATTGATATCACTACCTTTTGGAATAAGCAAAAAGCTCTATTTGATTTTAATGGTCCTTCTGTGCGTGTGGTGGCATAGAACTGAACTCAGTTCTACGCCACTGGCACTACCCTTTCTGTTCTTGTAGCACACAGAAAGGAAACCTGGAGGCAAACATGTATAATATCTATTTCCTCTGCCTTGAAGTGCATTTGTTGAATTTTGTTAAATTTCAATAAAATTGTTTGTATATCCCAGAGTATGCCTGTAGTTGTGGCTCTGTTTGTTGTTCAGAAATTCAGTTACTTCTGACTCTTTATGACCCAAGAGGCATCATTTAATTAAGTAACTGCTTCTTAGAGTCTGGTAAGCTCCAGCTTGCATTAGCGGCACTAGTATACTAGTCCCTTGTCTTCCATTAGCTGCAGTAATGTTTTTTTTCATTACTGGTTGCCCATTGGAGATCTAAGTAAAAGTTAACTCTGGTTTCCTTGGACAGGGATCCCCAACCACCGGGCCCCGGACCGGTATCGGTCCGTGGAACATTTTCTACCAGGCCGCCGGTTTGCTGGGCGCCGCCATCTTGTTTTGATGAGAAAGTGCTTCTGGTGAGCTTTTCCGGTTGGAAAGTGGCGTTTGGGTCCTGAAGGAATCCTCGCGCCTTAGTTTCATCGAAGGGGGGGGGCTTTGAACAAAACTAAGGCGCGAGGATTCTTTCAGCACCCAAGGCAAGGCGAGCCGAGCGACCGTCCCAAAGCCGTCCCGAAGCCCATCGACAAAGGTACAAAGGAGGAGTTGAAGGTGGCGGGGAGAAGCGGGGGACGGCTGGCTGGCCGGTTGCTCGGCTCGCCTTGCCATGCGTGCTGATGCCGGTACCGGGCCGCGGATCATTTTGTGATGCCGTACCGGGCTGTGGCACAAAAAAGGTTGGGGGCCACTGTCCTTGGACATCTACCAGTAATGCCACCACCACCACTTTTAATGATCTTGCTAATCTTGGCACACATTGACCATTTATTCTCTTTGAGTTGTTGGGTTGGGTTAAAACAAAAGTGCTAGAGACATTGAACGAATATAATGGTGATGGTAAAGGATCAGAAAGGAAAAAATGAAGTTCAAGTCTGTGTTGTGGGATGGTCTTTTTTTTGTGCGTGCCTTTGGGTAAGTGTTAATTCCCAGGCAGTGCCCGGATGGGTCCCTGCAGTTTTCCTGACTAGATTTTAAAAGTGGTTTGCCATTTGCCTCCTTCTGAGGCATGAGAGTAAATGACCCAAGGATACCAAGCTGGCTTTATACCTAAGGTAGGAGTAGAATTTATGGTCTCCTGGTTTCTAGCCCAGTGTCATAACCACTACACCTAAATGGCGCTCTGTTGTGTTTAGAAACTGATTTAAAAAATTCTTGATAAGATTTAAACCTCCATGCTGCGGCTTCCTATGTAAATCAGAGGAAACCCAATGTCCTATTACAATAAAAAGTGACCTATAAACTTATAGGAGACTGATTATCCATAATACTATGTGAGACGCTCATCAGCAGGCCACCAACCAAATTGAAGTCTTTCAATACTCCACTCTATTGAACAGTTGAATACAGATAGGACCACAGATGGCATGGGTTAAATCAGGCTTGTCCAACCCGTGGCCCGCGGGCCGCATGCGGCCCAGGTCGCCTCATAATGCGGCCCAGTGCCCACCCCAACCTTCTGGCAAGAGCCAGCGAGGAGGAGGAGGAGGAGAGGCAGGCGTGAGGCAGGGTGAGGCGAGCGCCACGCCAAGCAGCAACAGAAAAGGCGGGCGCCGCCTTTGCTGCTTCTGCCCCGCTGCCGCCGCTGCTGCTTCTGCCGCCGCCGCCACTTCTGCCCCCACTGCCGCCGCTGCTGCTTCTGCCCCTGCTGCCACTGCTGCTTCTGCCCCCGCTGCCGCCACCGCTTGCTCCCCGCCGCTGCTACCGCCGCCGCTGCTGCTGCACCGAGCCTCCGGGTCCTCGCCTTCCAGTCCTGCCGCATCCAGCCGGGCCATTTGCAGGAGGAGAGGTAGGCGTGAGGCGGGCGAGCTTTCTTCCCCCCTCCCCCCGCAAAATTTGGCGAAAAATTTGGCCGTGATAAAAATAAATAATTTTAATAAATAATAAATAATAAAAATAATTTATAATTTATTATATAATTTTATAATATAATTATTTTATAATAATTTATTTTATGTGCGGCCCAAACCAAATTTTCATCTTCTAATGTGGCCCAGGGAAGGTGAAAGGTTGGACACCCCTGGGTTAAATGCTTCAACCCATCAGGTGGTTACAAATTGTGGAAAAATGTGGTACAAACCATGATCAATCGATAATCCCCTATGGAGCATGGGAATATTCTGCAGACACAGGAACTGGGTCCTATGAGTTGCTTCATCATGTGTGGTAAAGGCACTTGTTGCAAAAATAGAATTAATAAATAATTGTGTGTGTCTTTATTGGCCAGGAACTTCCTTTAAAAAAGGCAGTAACTTACAGTTCGCACAAGTTTACCTTGCAAGGTGGCATCGTTCTATTTCACAATATATTTACATTTGTACACCCATTAAAGAAAATTATGTAAATCATCTAGATTTTTTTCGGGGGGGGGGGGAGTACGGTCTCCATGGTGCTAAAAGATGGGGTTCTTTCTGTGCCCACCAGATGGCAGGGTTTAGTTTCTTTTGAACAGGCCTTTCCTCCATATTTCACAGAGGATCATTTAGTTGTTCAGATTCATTTCAGGATTATGAGAAGGAGTGCGGTTTGGCTCATCTAGCTTAGACAATGAGCGATCTGTTCCAATTTTGCTCTGACCTGTGATATTTCACCCTCTGCTGAAAGGTTTATTTGGAATTGCAAAAAAAAAAAAAAGTGACTCAAAGCCATCTGCTTCTGGCTGCCGCCTAGAGAATTGCACTGTGGACGTACTTCTTGGAAGTGAGTATACTTGTCATGAAAACAAAGTTGTGAACAGACAGCACGTTAATCAAATAAACAGGCCTTTTGAAGTATTTCATTATGGCAGTTGCAAACTCTCATTGTGATGTCAAATGTCAGTGGATTCCCTTTAGCCCAGGGCTGCATCACGTGACATATCACTTCCCCCCCCCTTTGCTAAACTGAGGGTGGACATGGCCAGTGTATGATGCATCCGCCTGTGGGCACCGAGTTTAACACCCCTGCTTTGGCCGAAAGGCCCCATATTCAGTTAGCTTCCAGTTACACAGAAAAAGGCTCCCTGGCTTAATAAAAGCTGCTGTTGCCATACTGAATCCAATACTTTACAGCAACAATATAGGAACAATTCGTGCTCCTTATGTCCAACAGAACATAACAGTATGAACTGTTGAGTCCAAACTGATAAGTTCCAGGACTATCAAGTAGAAGGTGTTTGCTTTTTGGGGGAAATATAGAAATATATCAGCGTTTATGCCGATTCCAGTTTACATGGACATCCTTCAATATGTATATATACATTTTTAATAAAGTTTTATTTGGGTTTTCACACACAAAATACAAGTAAAACATCTTTTTGAAAATAGCATGGTCCCGGGTTGAACTTCTTTATACAGACACAAAACTCAATTTCATGCTCCTTTTTGTATTCTATTCCATATCTTATACTATTTTACATTTTCTATATAGTTTTTCCCCTCTTTTAATTTTCTCAATTTTATTTTGATTATCTCATCTCAATTCAAATCATTGTATTTATACTTTTGCCTGTTCTGTTTCAATTTCATATTATCTTTTCTCATTATACAAATTTTCTCCTGTAGTTACTAATTGGAGTATGACACCTTTATATCTTTTAATTACATCCATTCAACTCTTATTTAAACTTCAATATATACCTTAAGGTTATGACCTTCAATATAATACATAATACATAACTTCCAATCGAATTCTGCTTGGCACATTCTTATAATACACACTATATTCTTAAAAAAAAAAAAAAGAAAGATTGTAAATATATGTAATTATAAACCCTCATTCCATTCCAGTTCAGTTCTATCATTAATAATCATTAAAACCATAACATCTTTAACACTTCTTTTCAATTAAATATCATACTTCCTTAAAAACACATATAATCTCCATAATTAATTTTTCCCTTATTTCTCTTCACATATGTTTTATAAATAATTAAATATACCTTTTGTTACATTTATTTATTGACAAGCATTCCACTGAATTACAATAGCTATTTTATCAGACATTTTAATCATACATTGTTTCATATTTTCTAAAATTATTTCTGCTTCTAATATAACAATACTATCTTATGTACCTTTGCAGAATCCCTTTTTCCATTAAGTTTTCACCCATTATATCTAAATAGGCCCTGTTTCTCTATATTTTGCTTCTGTCCTTTGTAACTTCTTTTCCCTTCTTTCTTTCCCCTCATCTTCTCCCTCCCCTTTTTACCCCCTTGTCTCTCTAGTTCTAATTCTCTCTTCTGCATTTCCCTCTTCTGTTGCTTTCTGATTTTATACTTATTTTTCACTCTATTTTTTGGGGGAGTTGTTTTTCCCAATCTTAAACTTTCCATTCTCTTTCCCCCCTTTCCTCCCCCCCCCATCCAAGATTACTTGTTCATTAAAGATGGCTTCTTCTTTGTCGCAATCTTCTTGTTCTGCAGGCATTTCTTGTTGTTTCTCATAGTTCCAAATCTCCATTTCTAAAAACTGAAATACGAAGCCAAAATAACCTCTCCCTTATGTATCTTTTGGAAGTCTTGTTGAGATTTTGCTGTAAGTTCTTTTTTAATTCCAGGCAGTCTCCTCCCTTCCAGATCCTGCCCTTTTATTCTTTTTCTCTCCTTTTCTGCTTTCAAAAGCTTTTAATTATCCAGAAATCTTTATTATCCCTTTGACTTTTTATTTTCAGCATTAAATGCCTATTGATGTCAAAGTGGATTTTTTTCCAATTTCTTGCTTAAGTCTCTTAGCTGTCAGTATAGGAAAAGGAGAAAACCAAATCTTTTCCCTTTTCTCTCTCCTTCGCAGCTTAAAAAATCTTCTTAGGGAACAATGTTATTGTTTTTTAACAGTTTCAATTCCAGGGTACCTTATTTGTTGCTTTTGCTGTTTGACCGGTCAACCAAAACTTTCTCTTCGTATCTTCCTCCTGCACATTCTTTTCCGGTCGAGTTCTTCTTTGTGGTGGCCATTTCTGACCACCGCTGCAACCGCCTTCGGGAAAGGGAGTAATGGCCAGCTGGGGAGGAGAGATGCAGCTCTCCTCAACCCTGCTGGCAGTCTCCCCCCTCTTCATCACCTCTACGGGGTGGCTTAGCCCCGAAACCAGCCGGCTCAGGGCGCTCCAGCGGCGAGCATGGATCGAAGCCTCGCAGACACGAGGTTTCGGTCTGTCGCTGAAGAAGCTCAAACCAGAAGTCCAACATCCTTCAATATTTTTTGTTGTTTATTTTTATTTTATTTATTTGATTTGTCAATCACTTACAAGATACAGGTATAAGAATAAACAGTTTTGAATACATGAGATAGATACTTAAAAGAAAAGTAAAAAGAAACAATAGGACAGGGACGGTAGGCACGTTGGTACGTTTATGCATGCCCTCCTACAGGCCTCTTAGGAAGGGGGTGAGGTCAATAGTATACAGTCTAAGATGAAAGTTTTTGGGGTTTGGGGAAGAAACCACAGAGTCAGGTAGAGTACTCCAAACATTGACCACTCTGTTGTTGAAGTCGTATTTTCTGCAGTCAAGTTTGGTGCGGTTAACCTTGAGTTACAAATAGATACAAATAGATACAAATCTATTGTGTGCTCTTGTATTGTTATGATGAAGCTGAAGTATTCATTTGCAGGTAGGACATTGCAATGTATGATTTTATATACTATATTTAGATCGGACAGGAGGTTTTAGTGTTTGTCCCACTGAGTTGCAGGGCCTGCTTGTTTTGCACAAAACTTACCTATTCACATAGCAAAATTATTAAGGCATGGTGTGGCCAGGGATTTTCTTTTACAGCCAGCCTGAGGCTGATCAGGGCTGAGAAGAATGACTGGCTCAAGGTCACCCAGCTCCCTCACTGCATAAGAAAAGACTAGAATTCCCCACTCCTAGTCTCACTCTTAACCACCACTTCACACTGACCTTCTGTACTACCTTCAACACATTACAACTAAATTGAACAGGGTGTCTTTATTGACCTGCAATGTTTATATAACAGATGTATTAAAAACCATCAAAATGATTATTGTTTAAATATTAACTATTTAAGGTATTTATAAACTAGTTGTAATGAGGTATTTGACGGTCATGGAAACTCTTCTACAATTCTTGGTTGTTTAAACAGTGGCTATATGGCCACGATCATAGATGCTGTCATGGGGTTTTCTGTGGTGGCAATGTCCAGATGGTCTTGAGAGACTGGTTTAATTCTGTGGCCAGTTTCATCCATTGCGTTATTATGGCTTATTTGATTTGGACTTAGATGCTTTATAAGTGTAACTACTTGAAGTTCATTCAATTAACCAGGGTTAAACAAATTATGCCTTAACAAACCTTTGCTCAAAACAGGGCTTGCAAGGCAATCAGTGGTAGGGTCATGACAGAATACTTTTCTGACAAATATCAGTTTGATGTAAAAGTCTCTAGAGAACAGGTCTCCAAACTTGGCAACTTTAAGGCTTGCGGGCAGAGCTCACTGGAGAATTATGGGAGTTGAAGTCCACAAGACTTAAAGTTGCCAAGTTCAGGGACCCCTGCTCTAGAGCAACCTTGGCAATTTTAAGATGTATGAACTTAAACTCCCAGAATTCCCCAGCCAGTATGAAATTGAAGTCAAAACATCTTAAATTTACTAAGGTTGAGAAACAGTGCTGTAAAGTGTTAAGCAAGAGAACAGTTGCAGAACATTATTTGAGTATACTATTAACACACTGCATTTGCCTTTCAAAAGAGGAACAATAAGGGCTGGAGGACTGCTATGCAAAGCTCTGACCATCTGACAACTCACTCTGCAGAGGGAACAGAATCGTGAAAGAAGGGAATGGAGGAAGAGGATGAGGCTACAACAAGGGAGAGAATTGAAAATGTGTGGAAAGAGATTTACATGCACCAAGCACAACGCTGGAAGGGAGAGAAACCTCAGTACAACTGTATGGAGACCACCAAATGTATCATAGGCTTCCACATTTTAAGAGCATCTGAAGGGAACCTGGATCAAAGGAAAGCACATTGTTCTGTTTTATGACTATAACACCAAACAAAGAAATTGTTCTTTTATATTTCTCTTGTGATTTTAGTGTGTGAAAACAATTGCATACTGAAAAGAACAAGGGCAAAGGGGATTCACAAATCATTCTGATTTCACTATCTAATTCCCATTTAAAAATCACATTGAAGTGGGTCATTCCAACAAGGCAGCTAGGCAAAAAAGTCAAAAGTGAATGACATCATCATGCTTTTAAAACATTTAAAATATCTGTCAGAAATGTTATTTTGTATTTTGCAGAATTTCGGCTCTTTTTTAAAATGCTTATGTTTTCATTCATGACAGTAGAATTCTAGGTTGGATGTCTTCAAAGCATATGTACTTTACAAGCCCCACAAAACTATACTGATGACTAAAATAGGCAAGTACCCTGCATGATTGATTGTCAGTTTTTACCATCCACATCTTCTTGATGATCTGGCTCCACCCTAGTCTCCCAATGTTGTAACCATCTAGCTTGCTGCTACTTGTTCTTTCCTCTTTTATTCAATCTTTGCCAGCATTATGGATTTATCAAGGGAGCTGGCTGTTTGAGTCCAGACTATAATTTGAGACTGGAAATTTGTGCCTCAAACGAGAACTTTGAATTGATTGGTTTTATGATTCATTTGTTTGTTTTCTTGGCATTTCATGATATTCTCAATGATCTTTTACAATATCAAAGTTCAGAAGTGTCTATACTCATTTCTATTCTGTTTCTTCAGAGTTCAGTGTTCACTTCCATAAAGTATGTCAAGGAAAAACATTTCCTGCAGAATTTTTTATATTTGTAGATGTAGATATTGTATTTTCCAAGATCTTCATAGTTAGTGTACCAAGTGCTTGCCTGTGGAGTATTTCTGGATGGTTGCGCCATTATTGTTTATAATCAATCTTAAAAGGTAGAAGCTATCCACAATATCTTCATTTTCAGTTTTAAAGCTGGCTGCTTTGTCATTCATTTTCACTTCTTTACATTAAATCTTAATCCTACTTTCACAATATGCTTATTCACTTGCATAACTAGAACTTCCAGATCATTTGCATTTTCAGCCACCAGAGTCGTGTCATCAGCATAACGCAAATTATTTAGGTTTCTTTCTCCAATTTTAAGACTACATTCATGTTCTTCCAATGTAGCCTCCCTCAATACAGATTCAGCATATAGACTAAATAAATAAGGAGAGAGTATACAGACAACAAATTCTTCATATGTCTCTATTGTCCAATATAGGTACCTAGTTGTTTTACGCTGGGCAGTTGAGATGATTTTCATGCCTTGGGTGACTGGTGGGAACATACAGTCTCAGTATTTGCTTATCTCTTCCAGGAATACCCCACTCTACATCACAATGAGGCAACATAGCAAGGCTTGAGGGATGGGAAGAAATGGCCTATAGCTCACCTATTACTTGACATCACAAGTGTCTTGACATCACAATTTCACAATTTTCTGGAAGTGACAATCGTTTTATCACAGTACCTTTTCTGCAGAGTGTGTAAAATGGAACAAAGCTGAAATGCCATTAAGAAACAAGTCATAAATGAGTTATCCATGATGTATGAAGCAGTAAAAACAAGGCCAGGTAAATAAATCCCAAACACTCCACCAAACATTCATTAGACTGCTTAACAAATTCCATACATAGTTGCACAATCCAAAACTTTCCCCCTACTTTTGCTCTTCCAGCAGGGATCAATATGGCCACTGCTGTGCTTGGGGAATGAAGTTCCAACTAACCTTTAAATATCCTGTTCCCCATAGCCATTCTATGCCAAATACAGTAGGGAACTTCACTGACATAGTAACGAGTACTAAGGGTGCTGTTATAATAATCCTTAGTACTAGTTACTATGTCAATGAAGTTCCCTACTGAATTTGGCATAGGATGGCTATGGGGAACAGGATATTTAAAGGTTAGTTGGAACTTGATTTCCTAAAATAAGACTCACCGTTCTGTAAAGAAATCCTATCAGCAAGCAAAGATGGCAATCTTCAATATTTCACAAAACTATGTGAATACAAGTTTTCTTTCTGTGAAAGAAAGAAAATTCCCACCCCTGATGGGAATTGCACCTTGTCAGACATATAGAGTAGTGTAAAGAGGAGCTCCAGACAAACAACACTCTCTGACTGGTTTCTCTATCATATTCCAGAGGGCTTCAAGAGAACCATCTCACCAATGTATTTGACATATTGGTTACCATCAAGTTTCATAATCCATCAATTGGTTTGCTGTTTATGAAAATACTTCTATGCAGCCTATGGATTATGAATGTAGCTTATGAATGTGCAAGCCTGACAGTTAAACAGCACCAAAATATAACAAATCCTGCTTGAAAGCAACAGGCACCCCTTACTATTGTCTACCTTTTCTTCAAAAACACTGTTTCCTAAATCTAACAGTACAAGGGATCACCCTAACCTCAGGGCCAAGTTCTTCCAGAATGAAGTGCCTGCAAATGATATGGCCTTGCTTTGAGGCCCTGCTCTGTAATCTGGTTAGGGTAGAATCTACATAGAGCAAATAGTTTGGAATATAACAAGGACCTAAGCCACACAAAAAAAAAACTCACATAAAAAGCCCAGAATCCAACAGTGTACAGTGGCCAGTGCATTTCCTACAATATAGCTGTCAGCTCCTACGGGAGGTCGCTGAAACTGGTTCAATAAAACACTTCACTCGCAGTCTTGATGTAGCAATGTGTGTTTAATTTGGCTTCCTCCACCAGCAGCAACAAATAGAAAGTCCGAGTAAAGCCAGCGCTGAGAGCGTCTGCCTCTCAGTGCTGTTTATATTTCCCGTTCACCCCCCATTAATTAGCTAACATCCGCTCTTAGCAAAACACCCAACATCCATCTACAGCAATCTCGTGCGCTACCACCCAACCCCTCAAATAACACCTTCCCCCTCCCCGAGTGTCGTCCTTCCACACCAATCCACCCAATATCCCCTATGTGGAATGCTGATCAGCCAAAACGGCATCCCGAAATATTTCCCAGCTGGTAAAGGAGAAGAGTGGGAGGTGTTGTGCTTAGAGCTTTGCAAAACACCAAACAGCTGATAAGGCATTTTCCCAGCTGGTCGCACCGAAGTGGGGAGAGGTGGTTGCACCTGGCTTCGTCAGCTGCCATCGACATCGATTCGGGACCTTCAAGGTAGGTAGCTCTCCCCCAACCATAGCGACGTGTCGGGCTTCGTTCCGTCGGCAGCGTTGTTGAAGCCCGACAATAGCTCTTCATCTACTCAACCATCCTTCAGGCAGGAGGCTCTCTTCTGCCAACTGTAGTGTCTAGGCCATCTTATGGGCAACCCCATGCCAAGGAAATTACAATAGTCAAGCCATGCCTTTGTCAGAGCTTCCTGGTTTAGGAAAGGCCACCACCATTGGGGCAGCCAAGGGTGATTGAAGACTTTCCTAGCCAAGATCTGTTCCTGCAGTTGTAGTAGGAGCTATGAATCAAGGTGAGCCCCTAGACTGTGCACCTTCAAAAGATGTACAACCCCATTAAGAGCTACAGAAGGGCCTCCTTGATCCCTGAAGGCATCTGTCAGCGTTCCAAGTAACAACATCTAAAGGAAAAGACTCTGAGACTATTATCTTCTCAAAGATCCATTTTATTAGAGTTGTCATATTGGCACATCTGAGGAAAACCCGAATGTGAGATTTCCGGGTTTTCCCTAGCCCAAAGAAAATCCAAACTCCAAGCCCTGCACCCAATAGTCCATCACATGGTCCAATCATTTACTTTGTTCCAACTGGAGACTATCTCCAGTCACTTCCCTCCAGGTGCAGAGTAACATGTCCTTGACTTTCTGAGAAAGGAATGTTGTTAATCTTCCACCGCTCCTTAAAATCCTCCTCCCAAATTCCCAGGCACTGAATGTGGCAGCCCAGAAACTTCAAATAAAAATGGCTTCCAAGCTGACAGGCTTCTACCTAAACAGTAATTCTGGCTTGATAAGATTCCATCTCTCCCCCTGCCCCCAATTATAGGTTTCTATGAAATACTGGGAAGAAGTAATAAAACAAGTAGTGTGATATCACAGCACAACATTATGTGACCCACATACTTGTATCTGAATTCAGGATGCAAGCACAAAGGTCAGGATTAGTGTCATAATGCCATGATGCAGGTTTTACCATTCTTTTGTTAGTGTGGTTTGTATCAGATGTGGATGATCCCATAGAGTAAACACAGGCCAACCATGCCAGGTGCCACTAGAATTCAGTTCCTGCTAAAAATATATATCTAAGACTGCCTTCCCATAAATGGAGGAAAAGGATGCAATTATGCCACTATTACTATCAACCAAACTGGGTTGCCTCACATATGAAAGAAAATCTAGAGGCTAGGTTCAGCATCCATTCCCAAATGTGTCTTCTCCAAAAATTCAGCAAAGGCCTCTTGGCTTGAAATATCTGAAATCTGACAAGACTCACAGAGGCAAAAAGGCAAAACTTTCCAAGTATTCCAAACGAATACATTTCCAAATCCATCTGGCCTCCAAGTTGTAGCCTCCAGAGATTGAACGAATTTGGCAATTCCTGCCTGAAGCATTAAAGAGGCCCCCCTGGCTTTGGTGATGATGAAGTTGTAACTGGAGTGACAAAAAGTGATTCACTTCCACACAGCTCAGACCACAGGCTGTTTGTGAGATCACAGGAAGCGGCTAGGATAGGACTTTAGTGAATGCTGCCTGTGCTGAGAAAGAAGCCGTTTTCAGTCTGGAGGGAGGTGGTGACCTCACATTGTCCCTGGAGTTGACCTCACATTGTCCCTGGAGTTGTATCGGCACCAGTTCTAAAAAAACAGCCTTGATCACAAGCTCACTTGCAAACAAGATTGAGAATGTGGGAAAGTACATCAGAAACAGAAAGGTTGCCTTATAAACTGTGAAGTTGAGGGAGCTCCATCACTGTTAGTTTTCAAGGAGAGAATAGACAACCATTTGGATTGGTATAGTGTGCTGTCCACACAATTTAGAGTTAATGGGATTTGGGATAGTTAGTTAGGAATTGTGAGCTGTCCCCTTAAGGGAATGCATCATGGTAAATGTAGTTAAGGTATCCTGGGAAAAGTAATCCATGTCATGTGGTCACATCTGTAATCGAGATTGGTCACTAAATTGACCCTTGGTGGGTCGGGGGAGGTTTCTTCACTCTTGCCTGAATATTATCATGCGGCTGCTTCAATCATCATGGGGTTGAGACCTTATTATCTTCCTACTACAATGCAGATATGCAAAAGATTGGACATTAAGAAGAACCTCGTCATAACTGTGAGTTGATAAGGATGCCTGATGAACTAATAAAAGAGACTTTGTATGGATGCTTTGTGGAGTTTATCTATCTGCCTTTGTACAGTATTTGTACAGGACAGGCAGAATATATAGGATCTCCTGCTTGAGCAAGAGGCTGAATTAGGAGACTTCCAGGGGCTCTGTTGTTAGTACTGGAGGAGGAGAATAGTGTCAGTCATGAAAGTCTATGCCTTTTTAATAAAATGTGTTATGGTCTTTTAAAAAGTTGCTATCATTATCATTTCAATAGTGTCAGATATCCTTTGGAAGGTATTACTGAAAAGATGGTACAGATGATTTTAGTCTTCAGAATGACCCTAACAACCAGTGGAAAGGGACCAGAGGGTACTCACGGATGTTCCTGAAGCAGAATTGATTCATTCCTCTCCCCAGGCCTTGATTTCCCTTCTTCAGGCTATCTGAGCAGAGGTGGTATTCAGCAGGTTCTGACCAGTTCTGGAGAACTGGTAGTGGAAATTTTGAGAAGTTTGGAGAACCTGCAAATACCACCTCTGACTGGAGATTTTACAGTATCCTTCCCCTGCCACGCCCACCAAGCCACACCCAGAGAACCGGTAGTAAAAAAATTTGAACCCCACCACTGTATCTGAGGTCCCCAAATAGAAGCTACACACTTTGTTGCTATGCTGCCAAAGGAAGAACTTGCAGGCATTTCAAGTAAGGAAGCACTTACCGTAGCATACTCAAACTGCTGAGGTCCCAGACAATCCCACTCGGTGGGCTGTTCGGATAAAAGGAGAGGAAACACACAAATAAATCTGAGGACTAAGATGGAATATAAATGTGATAATAACAGAAGCAATAGAGTTAACAATAGAATGAAACTAAATCTGCCTGGTCTCTGTGTCATCATGGGTTCTGTGAAGGGGAAAAAATATGTAAATATAAAAAGGAAAATCCCGATGACTACATATAGAAGCCCCACTAGGTGTTTCTGACAGAAGTATGAAATTGGTTTACCATTGCCGCCTTCCGGGATATTTTTCCACTTCCCACCCTTGCTTGCAGCTTGAGGATTTCTTGGTAATCTCTCATCCAAGAGCTAATTGGGTCTGATTACGCTTAGTTTTGAGGGGACCAGACAGGTTCACATAAATATAAATCAGATCGATAGATATTCTTTCAAGGGTCTTTACTAGCTACAACATCAGCAGCAAGAAGGGAGGCAGGTTGGTGCGGTGGTTAAGGTGCAGGCCTAGAAACCAGGAGATTGTGAATTCTGGTCCCAACTGAGGCATAATAGTCAGCTGGGTCCGGTTTGAGTCAGCCACTCTCTCTCTCGGTCCAACTCAGAGAGTTGTAGGGAAAATAAGTGAAGAAAGTGTATTATGTGTGCCAAGCTGAGTTATTTATACCAGGAGTTCCCAAGTCCCCGGGCTGTGGCCCACTACCAGGCCTTGGCCCATTCAGTCATGGGAGCAGAGGGCAAATTCGCACACAACTCTACTTGCACGAGTGGCACATCATTATCCATTCATCCATTTGTGCGCCTGCCAGATTGCTCACAAGACAATGCTATAATAAAGGTGAAATTAAAATCTAATAAATAAATAAATCTAATGTAATAAATAAAAAGAAACAAAATATCCACAAGGTTTATAACCGGTACAGTACATCATTATGATTAAAAAAAAAAACAGTCCTCTACAAAAATGAAGAAATGCTATTTGGATTTTTCCAGTTTTATGTAGCAGAGAAATCCAGTAAGAAAGAAAATCAAAGCAACAGTCACATTATTAGGAAGTTGTTTCTTTATCTTGATTTTATTTCTATAAGGTTTTATTTTTATGCAGTTAGGAGCAGCAGATGATGCTCAAAGTATTATTACTATGATTCTCAAGCAATCTGGGCTGCATAGTCATCAAGAGGAAAATACATTTTCTCAATGGAAAAAGATTTCTTTTTTCCAGGTAGAAAATGAGGTCATGGTAGATACTTGGAAAATATGATGTTCCCCTCAGTGAAATTTAAAAAAAAAACACCCTAAGTGATAAGCAGGCAGCACTGAGGAAATAAAAAAAAACCTCTTTGCATTCAAAGGCCAAAATAAATAAAGCCAAAGCTCACTTTGGCCAGGCTCTTAAAGGGCATCTTTTCCCAAAGCAGCTGCCAGATTAACCAAGGCCAAGTGCAGGCCTGTTCTTCAGAGATAAGGCCCTTATTGCTTCTAGCCTCAATGGTAGTGGTAAAGCATGGCGAACCTCTCAGGAAAGGATGTCCACAACCAGGAAAGGGTGAAGGACTCAGCATGATGTTTGCCAGGGTAAGCTGAGGCTGAATCACCTCCTCCTACCCCAGCCCACTGCAACAGAGGCTGTTTCCCTTCTCTTTGGATGTCCCAGAGACTGAATGAAGAAGAGGAATGGTGATTTGTGAGGGCCCATGTCTCACTTACTCTTTACAGATTCTCCTCTCATTCTTGGCTGGAGATATCTTTGCCTTGCTAAACTGTCTTATGGTCTTGAACTGGTTGCACTACAAGGGCTGGGAACATCCCTACCGTAGATCAGGAAATCTCCTTCTTTCCCTCACTCTGCTCTTTTTTCCTGCGGATGGTTTTGGTTCCTTTGCCTCCAGCGCTTTATTGTTCAGCAGGTCTTCCTGAGACCGAGTTTCTGTTTTTCTCTCTCTGCACTATGTCAAGTTGCACCCTTTTGTTCCTCCCAACACACCCTACCCAGCTATCGTTTACACCCAGAAGGGCCTGGAAAGTGGCAGGTTTCCTCATCCTCTTTCCTAAACACATATGCATACACTTATGCTCACACTCATACTCCCTCTCTGCACTCAATATTCAGGCATTTTCTGCAGTTTTTTTCATTTCCTTTTGTCTTTTTAGTCATTCTCTCTGCGTGCTAATCCTCCTGCTTAGAGCTTGTCCAAAATGTCTGCTTATGATACTTGGGCACAGGATCTCATTTTCTCATCTCTGCTCAGCCTCAGTTGCAGCTCAAAAAAGTTGCCAGGGTGTGGATAGTTCCTACACGATCAAACTTATTACTGTTGATTGCTCTTCAATTCATTTCCAGACCTCTTTCAGAGCTTCATACAATTGTTTCTTTGCAAATACCCCGATTCTCTTGCTTCCCTCAAGATGCTGGTTGGGAATCATAGTCCCAACACATTTGGGGAGGGCTGGTTTATACTCCATTACAGTTTTCATAAGGGTTGGTTCAGAGATTGGCTGCTTATTTATTTGTTCACGGAGAATTGACTTTCCTAAGACTGACTTTCCTAAGAAACTAGAGTTAAGAGTAGCGCCTATTCCTGTTCACAAGCATTCTCTTCTCTTCTCTTCTCTCCCCTCCCGTTCTCTCTCCTCTTTTCTCTCGTTCTGTTCTGTTCTATTCTGTATTCTATATTCTATTCTGCATTCTATTTTATTTGAGTAACATAACCTGAATTAAAGATTTAATGGTATATATATGACAGTAGAACTGTACTTCTGAATGAAACAGGGCCTATTAATAATGTAGAGAGGTCAAATGCATGAACAAAGCCACTGCCACGAATATCTAACCAACTTAGGATCAGCAAGACCTGACACACTCCGGTATCAGTAAAATCCATCATGATGACCAAAAGGAAAGTTGGTAGGCTGTGCAGAATTCTGGGGAAATGAACCATGTCTCTAAATGCTCTCCTCATGAAGGCATAGTATGGTCAGAATCCTGAGCCCTTTCTATTAACCAGGTTTGTTTTGAGGGGATCCTTGGTGCTCTCTGATCTTCGTTGTTTTCTTACAGGTGTTTCATTTTCCAAACTTGGCAACACCTTCAGTGCTAATAATCTTGTTGAGCAAGCTATAATGCCTTGCTTCTCACTGCATGCTAAGCTGTCCATCACAGTTTACAAATACATTTCATGATATTATCATAAACAAAGTAAGTTGCACCACTCATAACTGACTCAAGTTACACAAAGCATGTCATCTGCAGGATGATACCATAACAAGTGTGATATCATTTGCCCTCCTTGCCCTTCAGTTGCTGGTGTTCTCATGGCTCTCCAGTTCTTAGGAGAGCCAGTGCTTTGGATGCAGAATGGCAGCCCTTTGAGCCAGAACTGTGGAAAACTGCAGCCACTTTTGTTTATAGAAATGTGTAAAGTGACTGAAAAGTGAGTAGGGTCCTTAATTCTAGTATTTTCTCTATGTGGATCCTTTATGTAATCCACATACACCCTGCCTGAAATCAAACATTGCACTAAGACTTTAAGTACGGTAGTTTCTTTGGCTTGGTTTAGTTTATTGTTTGAACTTAGCTATTGTGTTTTGTAAAATCTGTTGTTTTTTTTATGGCTTAGTGTGGTATACCAACGCAGAGAATTGTGCCTTATTGCAAAGCCACAGTTAGGCAAGTTCTGGCTTGATGTGATGTGAAAATTCATTCATTCCCTCAGGGATCATCTGTGGAGGTGTGATGCAGAAATCCATGTGTTCTGTTGTTTATTGAAGATTCCTTTGTTTATGCTGCCCTTTACTACCAAACAAATGGATTCATTCTTCAGCTAGGCTTGGCTAAAAAATCACTTACACCTACACACATGTCACTTCTCGTACTTATTTCCTTTGGGTGCAAGCAGCATTATTCAGAACTCAGAAAAGGAGTCAGTAGCAAACCAATTAAAAGTTTGGAATATGAAAAAAGAAACAGAGGGCAAACTAGTGTAGGCCAACCGTGTTCACTCTAGATTTCTATCTCTTTCTATTCTTGCTTGTTTGAACCACCTCTTCACCTTTGTTTCCTCAACAGCCATACATGTCATGCACAGTGTTTTGTTCTTCTGGATGTTCCTGGAGCCAGTTTAAGAAATTCCAATCTGGATAGCAATGAGTTGTCAATGGAGCCAGGTTGGTGCTACAACTGGACTATGACCACCACAGGCCTTGACTGGTCATTTCTCTGCCTCTCCATACAGGTAAGGCAAACTTCACTATCTGGTTCTGTTTCGACAAGTTCCCCCGTGCCTTCCCAGGCTTATTCTGCCTTCCCAGGCTCTCTGACACTAATGCAAGCTTCCTCTCCCCACCCACCCACCTCTTTGTTGTACCTTTGTTCCTTTGGTGCTGTAATGATTAAAGGAAAAGAACAGATTCTCTATTCAATCTCTCATTTCACTGCAGGTCCATAGAAATCTAGCAAGGAAGAACGGAATAGCATTCATCTTAATTCTGTAGCTTCGTTGTAGTGGGGTTTACCTTGCAACATAAAAATTGTGGTTGGGGAGAGGAACTTTGCTGATCTGTGGGTAGGGGTTGGAAAATCAAAGGAAGGATTTTTCATCGGGTTTGGCCAGAAACTAAAAGGATACCCATTGGGAGATCTAAGATTTGAACGGTATGATGGGTTTGGAGGTGCGGTTGACAGGATGAGGATGGTCATTAACTTAATGATCATTGTTAATTTAACTGCAAGATAATTTTAAAAATTCCAACTGCTGACCATAAATTTCTTAAGTAGCTTCTTCTTTGCTTTGTGGTGTTTTTTTATATATATATACCTAATTCTCACTTCTTAATAACAATATGTGCAGAAGTGCACTCTTGCACACTGTCATTATTTTGCTTCTTTCAATAATGTAAAAGGCTGCAAACTATCCACTACCATTCTACTTCTTAAAATTTCCCTGTCAGCTCCGGATCCATCTTGAATCAGATTTGGGGCTTCCACAAGGGAGGATGGGTAAGCGTGGGAATGAGAGCAAAGTGAGAAGTGAGGGTAGCCACAAAAACTTTCTTTCACCAGAACTCAAGGTCGAGTCACTGGAGTTTGGAGTTGGTGGGATTGGACAGAATGGAGGTAGATTGGAGAGTGTGACTTGAGGGTCATCCGTAAGGGGCTGGGTGAGAGTTTTAGTGTAGCAGGGGAAAATGCGGGAATTCAGATTCGTGTTTTCCCAGATGTGTCAGTATGACTTCTCTAATAAATTCTTACTTGGATGGACTTTGTTTCTGAGTGATGATTTGAGAAGGAGAGTTTGGTTGGAATGCTGACATTCCCTATTTTTCTATCTTTAGTCAATCAAGGGCATCCAAGAGCTGGATGGCCTCTATTCTGCTATTGTTTAAAAGAGCCGTGAAGACATGACTCATGTCTCACAACTTTAGTGAGGGAGAATGAGACTCCTTGCTTCATTCCATCTGCTCTGTCACGCTTGCAATCTTTTATCTTTTATCTTTTATTAATTGTATTGTGATTTCTTTGACTGTTGCGAGCTGCCCAGAGTTTTTCAGAGTTTGGCAGTATATGAATTTAATAATGGATTGACTGTTTGATTGATTCAGGCAGATAGTCACTTTATATAGCCAATTATCTCACATATGAATTCTGGGTAACTCACAATAAAGTGGGTAAAACAAAGAAAATACATAATATAAAAGAAAAACACCTAGCAGGTTCACATTATAAAACAAACTATCAGTAAAACTGGGCTTTATTGCACAATTGGGGCTCCAAACCTGAACACAAAACCAAGTTCTTAGGCCTTGCAAAAGGCAGCTGGATCAGGGCTAATTTAATCTCAGGTAGAATAATGTTTCCTCTCTGGGCTGTGGCAGCTGTCACTCCTTAGCTAATGGCATCTGGAGCATGTACCTCCTGTGGGACAGGAAGAAAAGAGAGACAGTCCTTTAAGTACCTCAGTCCAAAGTCATCGTCATATCCTTCTCCTCCTTCCTCTAGTTTTTTTTCATCATATAAATGAAACTTTCAATTTTTCGCTTCATTTCTCTGACAAATTACCTTGATCAGATCATATTCCCCATTGCATCATAAAAGATAGCATACAAGATAACATACAACTATTGCCATTCTCAACTACCATAATTGTGTATGTAGCTTATATTTCCTCTGGCTTGTGTTGACCAGGTGGTCAATACAGCTGCAGAGTAGCAGGCTGGGAAATGTTGAATAGGGCAAATAGTAAGAGGAATCTCAGTGGATGGCTGCTTGTATAACCAAAGATTTGAAAAGAAAGATTTGAATCAAATGATTGCAATTTGGGAAAGTCAACCATAACTAGTTCATATGCTAAATATTTTTGGTTGGGCTGATCTCTTGTAAAATTGCATAGATTGTTAGTTCTTCTTGTTTCACTAGAAAGCAGGACTAAATCAGACCAGATGAAGTTCTGCTTTATAATTGATCTCCAAACTGTTTGCAATATATCATTTCCCCCTTTCCGGTTATTGCATTTGCACAGAACTTGAAAGAACTTGGTCATATGGGGTTTCCCTTTGCAGGGCTCCCTTTCCTCATATGCTTTGGACTGTCTGCTCCTCAATACACATGCACACACACACACACACACACACACACACACACACATCCCTTCTCATCTCGCATGAGCTCATTTCCTTTCTTTCTCAGCTCTTCCTGTTACTTCATTTTGGGCCACAGAAAAACTGCTTTAGCTATAAGGCCTTATCCTTTCTCTTGAGGACCCATGATGTCATCGATAATACAATGGCTGTTTCCAAGCACAAAGTTCTTTCCCTTGAGAAAACCAAGAATTGTAGTGACTAAACAAGGTTTCCTTGGCCTGATGGGACTTGTGCAATTGTATATCTCAACATCTGGAGGATAGCAGGTGGGAGAAGATTAACTTTGGAAGGAATTAAATTATCTTCTCAAGTTTATCCTTCAGGAATACAATGGGTTCATGAATTAATGAACTATCTTTTTACTACATTACTAATCATACCTCTCATCTCTGCCTATGTTCAAAGCAGTATTAATGTTGAATTGTGGAAGTTGCTTAAACATTTGTGTTGTAATCCCAGGAGAAATCTGACAACTTATATTTTAACAAAGGCAAAAAAAAAAAAAATTGGCGTGGAAGGCTTTGCAAAAACCATGATGTCTCAACAAGGGAATTTCACATGTTCCAAGCTTCCACATGCACAAACAGTACCAATAAAATTATAGATTCTAGTCTCAGCTATATATCAGCATTATTTTGAAGATGTACTTATCCAATGTATAGTTTCTTCATTTACAACAGTGCTTTCCATTCCAGAACAGTGTGCCAAAACATAAAATACAGTAAAAACATTCCTACAAAAACCATTCAGGCCACACATACACAAAAAAGCTAGAATGTGAAAATGATCCAGCAAATACTTTGTGCTTGAAAATACTGTGTTGGTGCCAAAATAATATATGTATTAGATTTGGAGGGCCACCCAACTACATAAGTGTCTGGGCAATGAACAACATTAAAAAAGAAGAAAGAGAGAAAAGTGAAAAGCATAAACCACTGGAAGATGAATCTCTGCAAAGGTTTTCGTGGCATATTGTTTGAGAAGGAGCCTGTGTCCAAGAAAATCTCCAGAGCTTGCACCAATCCCAAATGGAGAAGGGCTTCCCCATCCAGAACTAAAGATGGAACATTTCCAGGGAGGGAGGAAAAACCCACAGTCACATAGTCGTGTTAGGATTGGGCCTATTCCACCCTGTCTAGGCCCTTATAGCCTCCAGACAATGGACCAAGGCTCCAAGAGCATTACTTGGGGAACCTAGAGTCAAGATATATAATTGGGTATAATCAGCACACTGATAGTACCAGAACCAAAATTAACATAGGACATACCATTCCTGTTCTGGCTTTCTTAGCATCATCAGTAAGAGCGGTGATGCTTCCATGGTTTTCTCTGGTCTATATCAGAGGTGGCATTCAGCTGGTTCAGACCAGTTCTGGCGTACCAGTAGAGGAAATTTTGAGTAGTTCGGAGAACCGGCAAATACCATCTCTGGCTGGCCCCACCGACCCGCCCCCACCCTTTCCTGTCCTATATTCCTTTGTTGCCATGCCTCGGCTGAGCTAAAAAACAGCTCACCTCACTAGCGCTAACACAGAGGGTGGTTTTTGAGTGCTGCGTGGACAAAATGCTCTCTCATAGAACCGGTAGGAAACAAATGTGGAATCTCACCACTGGTCTAAATGCAACTAAAATATGTTCAGATCATCTTTTCCCTCCAAGACACTCTGGAATTGTAGCCTTTTCCTTAAAAACGACAACAACCTCTTGCTCAATCAGAATCTAACTCCAGGTGGATTTGAGCAACTTTGTCTGCCAAATAGTGAGAATTCCACAGAGCAGTTCTGAAGAAGATACTGTGGCTCATCCCTTCTCAGCAAGAAAAGTATTTTATCATGCTCATTTACACAGATAATAAAATTTCCTATGATGATAAAAGCAAATGAACTATTTTCAGGTCACGTCAGCATTTTCTGTAATCTATGACTGGAATTGTGTGAGCTAGACAACTTTTTGCAGGCTGTTAGTGGCCTATTGAATGTATCAGAGAGCGGGAAGAGAAGGAGCAGGAGAGGAAGGATTTATCAAGGAGAAGGGTGTTTCCTTCTCACTTCTGTATCCTGTCTTGTTTTGTCCTCTGTGTGAATGTGAAGATAAAGCCATTGCTTCCTAACGACGTGCTAAAATTTATTTTTCCATTATTTGGAAAGTGGAAGAAGGAAGGAGACCAGAGGACTGAATCATCAACTTCATTTTGAAAGGTTTTCAGGTTTCCACACCCATCCACATTTGATCTCTTCTTGCCTGATCCACTCATAACAATGGGAGATACCAAACTTTTTACAGATAGACCTGTAAGATAGACCATACTGACTTTTGACCACAATTGAGTCCCAAACTTCTGTTGCTAAGTGAGACAGTTGTTAAGTTAGTTTTGTCCCATTTTACAATCTTTCTTACCACAGTTGATTCACAGTGAAGTGAATCATTGCAGTTGTTAAGTTAGTAACCTGGTTGTTAAGTGAATCTGGCTTCCCCATTGACTTTGCTTGTCAGGAGGTCTCAAAAGGGGTTCACACGAACCCAGGACATTGTAACCGTCATAAATATGAATCAATTGCCAAGCGTCTAAATTTTGATCACATGACCCTGGGGATGCTGCGATAGTCGTACGTGGGAAAAACGGTCATAAGTCACTTTTTTCAGTGCCATTGTAACTTTGAACAGTCACTAAATGAACTGTTGTAAATGAAGAACTACCTTATTATATCTCCAAACATTGTTCCTGCAATGCACCTGCAGTTGCAGCTTCTGATGATGAGGAAGAGAATCACTGTATGTTGTAAAGAAACCATTGTTAAGTGAATCACTGCAATTGTTAAGTTAGTAAGTGTGAAAACCAGTCATGTCACTTTTTTTCAGTGCCATGGTAATTTCAAACGGTCATTAAACAAATGGTTATAAGTTGAGGACTACCTGTAGTTGCCCTATCTTTACCCTTTAAAGTAGGAACTTCTCCATTCACCCTGTAACTCAAAGAATGTATCCTCTAGAAGTTTGCCATTTGATTGCTCCTCTTCCAGATGTTATATTGGCACAGCAATTTCTCTCTTCCTTGACTGTCTTATTTTAGTACCAGTATATGCTGCTCAGATGACACATAGACTTATTTAGCACCAGGCTAAATTTGCACAACTGTTTCTTCAGTTTCATCTTGGATTTGCTGAATCTCTCTCTCTCCCCGCCAGCCAAGCACTGAAGCTCCACCACTGCCACTGTGTGTATGGGGGAGAGAGAGGGAGAGAGAGATCCAATCTAACCTCAGAGGGCTGACGGTGATGCTCTCTCTCTCTCTCTCTCTCTCTCTCTCTCTCCCTCCCTCCCTCCCTCTCCCCCCCTCTCTCTCTGAAATTAATGTTTTAAGGTTTAGAAATTAATTCTGTATTCTTTTCTGCCCTCTTCCTCTCTTTTCCTGCCACATCTCCATGAGGCATTTCCCTTTCCCCCTTTTTCCCTTCCTCCTTTTCCGCCTGAAGCCCGGTCTCCTTAGGGCTCTGACTGAACAACCAGCTTTCCTTCTGGTGACCTTAGTATTTATGTACATAAGATATCAGTGTTCAAAGTGTGAGGCAGGGATAGGAGATTCTCATAAGTCCAAAACCTCTCTCTCGTGTTACTCTTTGTTGCTCTGATTCTGGCACTCTGAGCACTGATAATATTTTACTTTCCCCATATCAACATATACATCTCTAAAATATAATCAAGCTATGTGAACTTCATTATTAGCTGGTTGAAAGGAGCAATTTCAAGATTTTTTTGGTTGGGTTTGTGTTTCACGAAGCCAAAGTGTGGTTTATTTATCTATGATTTAGATATTGTGTGAAGAAAAAACCATTGTGGTTTTTATAAATCACGATTTAGAGCTCAGCATGGAGTCTGACCCCAGCCAACAAGGGTTCAACAGTACTTAATGTGAAATGTAACTACAATGCCTCACGTTTCGATTTAGCTTTCCTTGTATTCAATATATGTTTGTGTAATTCAAAATGAGTAAAGAGATTTTCTTACATTAATTTCTGTTCTCCATGAAACTGAAATATATTTTTTTAATCTGTCATTCAGAATTTTCAAAAGAGTTTAATGAATATTAAAAAGAATTGGAGCTAGCATGAGAAGGCATAATTCATTTTATTAGTATAAGCTGGGAAATTATAGCATATTTAAGTATTGAAGGCACAACATTCTGGTGGAGAATGGATGAAGCTCCAGTTCTCCAGAGGAAGTCAAAGCGATTGCTCATAACAAATTCACAGAGAGGACATAGAGCAGAATATAAATCTCCATTTACAATTTAATAGTATTCATTAGTATTGCATTAGATTAATGCTGTATGAAAGAACCATAATAATGAAGTAGCTCCCAGCAATTTTTCAAAAGTTCTATTTCTTCATAATTTCTCTAATATGAAACAAACAAATGCAATTGGAAGTCTTTCTCATTAGAATTGCCTCTGCCCATACCAAATATTCTTCTGTCCTCTGGTCCTCTGTTTTCCCCCCCCTTTTGTACTTTCCTCCATTGCCATTTTCTATTTAATTGCACTGAGGAATCAGTCTTGTGGTGATACAGTTGGGAGTCTACGGTTCAGGAGATAACTATGATCAGGAAACAAAGCCCTATGCATCTGGAAGTCTTCCGTTTCCTCTGAATCTCCTTGTGAACTGAAAAGCCACTGTGTCTGAGGACAGGAAGAAACACAGGCATAAATACTGCCTCAATTGTCCTAAAACAATTATCAGCACTTTAACAAAGGGAGGAAATCCTGTTATCATAGTCCTGAAATGTCTTCTCAACTCTAAATTAAAATAACCGACATGACAAAGTTAATGCGATAGTAAGTACTGTCCAGATAGTCCCAAGGACTGCAGAACACGTTTCTTTACACAGACTCTGATATTTATGTAACCAGGGAAAGGAGAGAAGAGGTGCATCTGAAGATTGGTTTAACTTGAATAAAATTTTACACTGCAAATATTTTGGGCAGAATCAATTGCCACTGGATTCTCTTTATCTGCTGGCTCGTTTAATTTCCAAGGGTGAATTAGAAGCAGAAGGGAATGGAAAGAGATTCCCTGGCACCTAGCAAAAGAAAGGTTGTCTTTCAGCTCAGACCTCTTTTGTACCCAAGAAATATTTCCATAAGCAGCTACAGAGTTTGTCATCTGGGATGCACAGTGATGCACAAATGACTTGAATGACTTGAAGAGGGATCTTGAGTGGAATCTGAAATTTTCGGAAAGCCCTTGCTCTCATGGGGAAGGTCTGTAGATGGATGGTCCCTGTGTTGGCAAGTGTGCTCATCTCTCTCTCTCTCTCTCTCTCTTATCAGAATGATAAAAACAATAGAGGCCTCCGCTCCCTGAAGACAAGGGAGAAATCCAAGACCTCTCAAGTATTACAGAAAGAGAACTTCATACATTTCCAAACTTAAATCATTTTAGGTGAGGAAAATGGGATTTCTTTAAAGCATTGGAAACGACATTAAAGCATGAGCAGAAATAAACTAGCTGGAGGGGAAAGGAGATTAGACAGAAAGAGGTACTCCTTTTGAGTTAAGAGTGATAGTGCCTTACAACCAACACATCATTTAATCTACTGCAACTACAGTATCTCCATGCTTCAATTTAGGCAGGGAATTGGGATTATCTAGGATGATGATGATGGTCTTGGTGTTAGTGCCTGTTATTTCAGATAGGGGAACAGTTTTCAATTCTTCAGGAAAGGCTTTAGTAGGTATATCTGATAGGGACTATGAAAATCTAGATGGCCAATAGATAATAGCAAAGGGATACAATATTGTACACCTGAGTCCATTTTTGCTATCTTGTGGTCATTTGGATTTTTGCAGTCCAGATCTGGTAGCCATAGAATAGACTACAACAATATTTATTTTGTATGTGAAATTTAAAAGGTTGCCTAACTTTGAAAATATCCTAGGCGACATAGTGTACCACATTTGGATAAACGATGACACGTAGAAGAATTATGTATCTCAGAAGAGGAAACATTCAAGCTCTATCCCACCTCACACCCCAATTCTTATAAGAGACTTTTCATCTGCTTTAATTTAACGGCTGGGGAGAAAAGACACATTTCCAGAAACTTATGAACGCAGAAATAGTCAGGGTAGAGGCATATGAATCTTTGGAGGATGGCAAGAGCACTCAGACTTAGTGCTTCAAGGGCTTTACAGCCCTCCCTAAGTGGTTTACAGAGTCAACATATTGCCCCCAACAATTTGGACTCTCATTTTACCAAGCTTGGAAGGATGGAAGGCTGAGTCAACCTTGAGCCGGTGAGATTCAAACTGCCGAACTGCAATCAGTCAGCAAAATTAGTCTGTAATATTGCATTCTCACCACTGTACCACCATGGGATACTATTCTACTATTCCGAAGGACAGGTACTGTGACTGGGAAGGTCTGCTTCCTGTCAGGTGTCATTGTTTGATTATTGGGACCCAGAGCATGCCCATTCTGTCTGTCTGGTTGTCGTTCCTTGATTCTCTCTATGTTCTGAATTTGCATTTAGTTGCCTCAACAACTAAACTAACTTGCTATCGTTACACACTTTATAGACAAAATTGCTCGTTGTTTCAAAGCCCAGTCAACGTGAACTCCTTTCCATACGAATGAAGAACATGCTTCTGGTTTCCAGAAGATTAGCTACTGGAAAATAATTACTCAAGCTAGAGCAGCCAAGGGCATTCAGGCCAGCACTGATTAATACTCAAGTGATGTTTCAAGAAGTCTTAGAGTCACTGGTCGAAAGCATCAGCTTCAATCCCAACAGCATGGCTGCTTTTCAGCAATTGGTTAACAATTCTCTTGCAAGAATCTAACTCAGCCTGCACTTTGACAGTATGGCTCCTATTAAAAAGTGCCTTTGTTGCTAGTCAAATCTCAGTTCCTATTCCTCTGTAGGTTTGTCCTGGGCTCACATGCCTTTTTTTGTAATCAGACCTTCTGTGATCCTTGCTGTTTTGGGCAACTTTTTGCTCTGAGCTTCAGCAGGGTGGAGTGCTGTGAGAACAAAAATAATTCTAAACTTGGAAGGATTTGCTGAATGTGACATTTTACAGCTACCAGATATAGACTTCCACATTTCCAGCTTGTGTTTTAGATTTATTAATATATCTTCAGATACTTCTAATTTGTGAAGCTACTGGATCCAAAATGTTTTGATGATGTCTAAGCAGAAGCACTAAACCTAACAAGCAGCAGCTAAGCATCTGAACTACTAAACCACTCTGGCAGAGTCAACTACACCAAGCTTTAAGACAGTTTTAGTTTTAGGATATAATTGAAGTCAGTCATTGGAATTTAAAAGTCTCAGTACTATAATACATTAATTTTTCTACTGTGGCTTATTCAACAAATTATTTGGAAGTATTTAAAAAAATTGTCATGTCCCTGGTGGAGACTGACTCTGAGGAAGAGGAGGAACAGCCAACAGGGAGTGGGAGTGTGGCTCCAGAGGTGGTGGAGAAGGCTGGGGAAGGGCAGAGGCCAGCTGAGCAATCAGAGGAGGATCCAGGCCCATCCCCTATCCATCCTAGGTCACACAGGGAGGAGAGGATCAGGAAAAATCAAGGTCTACTCAGGAGGAGATTACCATGATCCTCCTTGTGGCTTGCAGCTGGGAGCTATGTATATAAGTTTGTAACTACGCAGTCAGAATTGCTGGAGTCAAAGTTTCATGTTTTCTTTGAAAGAGGTTTATCTTTGCTGGTGTTCTTCCCATGGACTCTCCTCCCTTATCTTCCTGGAATGTATGATTAATTATCTCGGCTTGCTTCGGAACTCTCGTCAATGTGGTTTGTTTTGGTTTTCTTTTTGCCTCATTATTTACTTTTGTGACTTTAAACTGTGCCTAATAAAACAGTGAAGTTAAGTTGAAGGCATTACCAGACTTTAATGTATGTTTTGGGTTTGGGGTTATTTTGAGAGACTACGGGTCATCACATTTTGACTCCAGCCACCTCTTCAACTTATTTTTGCTTTTTGTGGGATATCCATGGATCAGCTCAGAGCAGAGATTGCCCAGTTAACCCAGCAAGTGGCTCTTGACTGCACAGGTGGCACAAATGGAAGCTGCCTGGCCACGCCGAAAATGCCCAGTGGCAGTGCCAGATAAATTTGATGGTTAGCTGGCCCAATTTCCAGCATTTTGGGGGCAGTGCCAGCTTTACATGAGCCTTCGGCCTGAGGACTTTCCCACTGACCCGGATAAGGTGGGTTTTTTGATTAGTTTGTTGTCAGACTCTGCAGCACGTTGGGTGACGCCTCTGTTGACCCAGCCCAACCAGGTGTTGGACAATTATGCAGAGTTTTGCCGTCAGTTTCAGGCCATGTTTGAGGACCCTGTTCAAAGCCAAACAGCAAACAAACATTTGAGAGAGTTGAAGCAGGGGCATGGCTCACTCATGGATTATATTGCTAGTTTTTGGGTGGTTGCTCAGGCTGTACAATGGAATGAGGCAGCACTATTAGACCAGTTCCAGGAGGGTTTGTCGTTGGAGCTCCTGGATGAGTTGGCGCACATTGAATGCCCTCGCATCCTTCAGGAGCTCATGCACCTGTGTCTTCGTATTGATGCTAGACTTTAGCAGTGACAGGTGCGATGATGGACAGAGACCGTATCTGTTTTCAGCAAGACAGCGCCCTTGGTGGAAGTGCCTTTGAAGGAACCCATGCAGTTGGGGGCTGGCCACCCTCGCCTGACTCAAGTAGGAAAGGATAGATGTCGTCATGATGGTTTATGCCTCTATTGTGGCAATCGAGGCCATTTTGTGGCCAAGTGTCCTGTAAACACATCCACAGCGGCGACGCCTGCGGTGGCAGGAAACGAGCATCGCTCGGCCTACAGGGGTCTATAGGTCAGGGTGTAAAGTCCTTAGGCCCTCCATCTTCACCAACCTTGCCATCCTGCCACCTTTGACATCTCCACCACAATTGTTATTGGTGAAGCATCTTGTGTTGACAGCAAGTGTGTTCGTGCCTGGTGTGGGAGCAGTGGAGATCCAAGCCTTGGTCGACTCAGGGGCCACAGCCAATTTCATGGATGCTCATTTTGTAAAGCAGTGGTTCATTCCTCAGCAACAGGTGTCCCCACCAGTAATGGTAGAGACGATTGATGGTCGGCCCCTTCGTTCTAGACCAAACCCCTTTGCATGCGTATTGGGCAGCATGTGGAGAAAACCGTGTTCTACGTTACTGCAGTGCCTCATTTTATGGTGATGCTGGGTTTGGAGTGTTTACAGGCCCATGATCCACAGATTGTCTGGTCATCTGGAGCTGTTCCCTGTTAGTGGATAGCATCCGAGATTCACGCCAGTTGTGAGGCCGATTTTAGTATTTGGTGGCATGGAAAGGTTATGGACCAGAGGACTTCACCTGGGTCGATGCCACTGATGTTCATGCTCCTCGTTTGGTCCAGGACTTTCACGCTCGGTTTCCTCAACATCCTCGTCCACCTGGTCTGGGGGAGGGGGCCCTGCAGGGGGGATAGTGTCATGCCCCCATGTTTTCTTTGAAAGAGGTTTATCTTTGCTGGCATTCTTCCCATGGACTCTCCTCCCTTATCTTCCTGGAATGTATGATTAATTATCTTGGCTTGCTTCGGAACTCTCGTCAATATGGTTTGTTTTGGTTTTCTTTTTGCCTCATTATTTACTTTTGTGACTTTAAACTGTGCCTAATAAAACAGTGAAGTTAAGTTGAAGGCATTACCGGACTTTAATGTATGTTTTGGGTTTTGGGTTATTTTGAGAGACTACGGGTCATCACACAAATCATAGCTTAATGCAATGTGTGAGTACAATCAAATTCTTTGTACATTTTGGGGGGATAATATTTTCAAATAAATTATATCAGTCCTTCTCTATTATATGATGTAATATAGGCCACAATCAGGTTTATGACCTGGGTAGAGCTAAAAAGTACCTGTGTTAAGGCAGGCCTCCAATTCAAATTTTACAGTACAAATAGACATACATGTATCATTCTACTTTCTTTTATCAGTCCAGGTGTATGCATCAATTTCATACTGTTTTTGCATTAATCTACACTTAAAAAGCAGATCCAAAATCTTAATTTAAACATTTTCTTGTACAAAATGCAAATGGAAACCTACCTTACCATAAAAAAATACACACTGAATATTTATTTATTTGGCCAAAAACTGCTCTGTAAAAATCTATGTTTTTGGGATACAAATTCCATATGTATCCATTAGTTCAAAGAGTATGAACTAGGCCATCTACAATCAAATTCAGAATGATTAATTTCTCAGTCATTGTTATTGGAATGGACAGCAATAGTAAACAAACAAAAGAATACTTTTTAAGTATGTTGTGCTAAAAGGAGTAGAGCTAAAAGAAGCATAGCAAACGTGCTTTAGGTGGCAGGGTGCTACCTTATACTGAATCACATTAACCACATCTTGGAAGCAGATTTCTCAAAACCCCAAGTCAATGTGGCCAATTCTAGTCCCAACACAACTGCTGGGTGCAATGTTATAGAATGCTGGGCTAGACTTGCAATTTAACCTATTTCATTCCTTTTGGATTTCTCCACAGTCCTATATTGTAATCAATATTTTATTTTATTTTTATAAAAGGCACTGAAATTTTAAAAGTGATCTGTAAGATCTTTCCGTTGCCCTAAATGAAGGTGTTTCCAATGGGAGGCAATCAGGGAATTTCGGGTGGGTGACTAGGAAGCTATCGGTGGGGGGAGGGAGGGAGGGAGAGGGAGAAAGAAGCAACTCTAGCAATTAGGCAGCCAGCCTAGCACTCCTTGTTCTGGAATGTCAGCAAGCGTTTTCAGATTTCCTGTTATGAGACCAGCTTCCTATATTTCAGTAGTTTCCTTCAGCTCAGGCAGCATATGAGTTTCCTGCCCTATCAAGAAGTCAGATGGAACTCTGCGTCATCTCTTTGACAGGATGTGCCTTTTTTTTCACTTTTAACAGGAAAAGTGAACGATGGCTTTTATAATAGTCACACTGGGCTGATCCATGGGTCACATCCTATAAGAAGAGCAGCTCTCGGGCGTAAAAGAGAGAAAACCTCTGCAGATAGCCAACAGCGCAGTGGGAAAACTGATGACAAAACCTGCTGTGGTCTGATGTAAGAGGTTGTACAGGAAAGCAGGTGTGGAAGTCTTTCAGGACTGTTTGCAATTCCTGAGGTCCACTTTGAAAGGACCTGGGCTAGACATGCGTCTGGAGCCATAGAAACTAGATGTCGAGGAGAAATATTTCAGCTAGTTGATCCTAGTCCTTGGCTGCAATATTTCACAGCCACTTTATTTTATACTGGGTGAAGGCTCGAAGGTTGGAATTGGAAAACTCAAACTGAAAATTAATCCTGTTGCACTCAAGTGACATGGATGGGATCCACCTATGAGAAATTGGGGTCTCTGAGAAGACTGGGCAGCAGTGTTGCCAATATACTGTATTGGTGGCTCCAGGAGAAGGTGTTGCTTAAAAGCATCTTCAAACGCAGTGGTGCCAAGATGCCTTTTTTAGGGTCCCTCTTCACAGGCTTCCTTCCTCTCCCCCAGTATAGTTTCTCTCTCATTTCTTTCCTCACCCTTGGTGTTCCTTCTCGTGTCATACCTCAGGATGTCCATTCCCTTCTTAGTCTCTCAGCTCATCCCCCTTCTTACTTCGTCTCCTGGATTGAGCCATATTAGCTTTCTTGGTTTTTTTGAGGGAACTTATAGCCATTAAATAACCAGAATGACACTCAAAGGGATATTGGTGGAAACATCAGAGTGGTTCTAAAATGAGCCAATTTGAAAGCTGATTTTTTAAAAAAACCTAAGAAGGGTGAGATCTGACTAGTGCTTGGATGAGAAGTCGCCATAAAATCTTAGTAGGTTAGGCTGGGAAGCCAGAAAAAAAAATCCTGAAGAAGAATAGAACGAATCTGGTGGGACCTATTCAGGCTAACAATTTGATTAAAAGGCATGCTTTTGTAAGCTACAGCTCACTTTATTAGATGTCTTTAAATCAAGTTTGTTTGTCTACAACGTTGTCAAACTGTGGTAGTTGAAAATTTGACTTCTAATTTTTGGCTATTACCAATTGGCTACTAGAGTCTTAATATGGTTCTCCTGCTACAATGTCCTGGAAAAAGAAAATGACCAACCATTTTTATTTTGCTTGTAAGAAAACTACATGAAAGCATCAATTTGTCACCAGAAACTGCTCTTGACTCAAGGTTGTGTCTACCTCTTTCACAATAGAGGTCAAGAAATTCTTCTTCTTCACCACCACATTTATTGCAGAGGTACATCGAACAGAGGTGTTTTTTTTCAGGCAATCAAAGGATAAATATATTTTGAGAAGAACATTTATTTAATAATCCTCTCTGATTCATTTGATTATCAGGATTCATTTCAATCTGTTCTTGGGCTTCACTATGGGGCCAGGAATGCTTTGCTGTCTGTTATTACAAATCTATGATAAAAAATGAACAGGAGGATTATGTGGTCACAGGTTGTTCTAGCCATCTCAATACCATCAACTACAATCTTTTCCTGGCTGAAATGGGATTTGAGGTAGTGTTCTACAGAGGTTTTAATTTCTTTCGACTTCAGAAAGCGATGCTAAGGCTCAAAATTCAGGATAAGAGTTCATGGCATGTGCTTCTCGAAGAGTTGCGTTTTGTCTCTTGCTCCTTGTTTAACACATAAGTGAAGCTGTTGAGAAAGACTTCTGGAATTTGGGAGTTCACTGCTACATCTTCTTTTCACTGAAAAGGAGTGCTTGGTATAGTAATAAATTGGATGGGAGGAAAAGGGGAGAAAGGGTTTCAGTACATGTAAAAAATATCCACATTTGCTGAAAATTTCACATAAATGAGCTTGACAATATGTAGACAACATCTGGATTAAAATAAATATAGGAATAATAAAAGTAACACTGTTTTTGGAGACTAATTTCAAATATCTCATCAAAGATAAGAGGTGAAATACATCTTCAAAAATAAATTACAGATCTTTCAAAGAAGTATGAATCAGGTATCAGCCTGATATATATCTGTGCCAAGCAATCTTGCCAGGAAATTCCTGACAACTTTCTCCTTCAGTGGGTAAAGGAAGTACAACATAATTATTTATCCTTAACTTGATATTAATAAGCAAGGAGGATTTATAGTTAAACCTGACCTCATTGGGACTGAATCACAGTCATTAACTGGACCATAATGCAAGTAGTATTTTCTCTCTTACTATAATAACACTGTAAAATCTATTGTTCTTCACCACCTACTCCCTTGGAAACTGTCAGATAAGGAGGCATGGGTGTGATCAGAGGAATGTTTGGGGAGTGCCTGGCAATGTAGTATGTTGAGTTTATCTCTATATTGTGTATTGTGTGTTTATTATATAGTGTATTCAATTTAATTTTGTATTCTTGGCAACTGCTTTGACTATTCCTTCAGTTTTCTTGGCAAGGCTTTTTTTGGAAATAGATCGCCATTGTCCCCCTCCCTGGGTTGAGAGTGACTGGTGCAAGGTCACCTAGCTGGCTTTGTGCCTAAGGCAGAACTAGAACTTACAGTCTCCTGGTTTCTAGCCTGGTGCCTTAATGATTATACCCAATTGGGTCTCCTCATAATTCACAACTCACGTACTGTTCTGACCCAGCTGAATTCCCCGAGAACAAAAACAAAGATAAACTCAAAAACTGAAACGTTCTCGGCTTTACTCTACAAATACCTCTTTGTAGTTAACAGATGGCTTGCAACCAAGTAGTCCAATTAGCAAAACCTTCAAATAAATCAGTCTGTTATCATCACACTTAACCCTTCAAAGGCTTTTTGACTTCTGCAAAGGCAAAAACCGTTTGCAACCAGGCTTATATTCCCTAGAAGGAGGGGCCATTACATTGCCTCCTTACTCCCGAGTCGTCTATGCAGCTTCAGCTGTTCCCTCCTACGAAGCATCCTGCGCTCATGTGCACTTAGCACAGGTTCTTCTGAAACCTCTTCGTCACTGCTGATAGCCCCCACCATCTCTGAAGGCAGCAGTCCACTCCCTGATGGTCCCAGCCCCTCCTCCAAGTCCTCGCTCTCCTCCACTGTCTGCACCTGCTTCTGGATAACCACAACACCTACTTTGTTTTTGACATGATCTTCTGCCCAGGCTTCCAACAAGCTAGAGAGAAGGCAAGCAGATCTCAACGTTTTCTTTTGGGAAGAAGGGCCAAACATTTGTGTGCTCTTTGCCACTTTCCCTGTATTTATCATTCTCAAGAACTTCCGTGGAATTTCTATTAGGAGGGCAGGTGGCTTCTCAGCAGCTAATCTAGTTTCAGTTCCCTCAAAAAAGAAGATATACGGGGTGGCAGGATTATGGTAAAGATGTCCTTCTCTTTGGGAATAAACAGGGGTGGGAATTTACATTGGCCCATCTCACCTGGTCAAGCAGAGTAGGTATGATGCAGACAAGAGGTGGGATTCAGCAGGTTCTGACCAGTTCTGGAGAACCGGTAGTGGACATTTTGAGTAGTTCGGAGAACTGGCCAATCCCGCCTCTGACTGGAGATTTTACAGTCTCCTTCCCCTACCACGTCCACCAAGCCACACCCACAGAACCTGTAGTAAAAAAATGTGAATCCCACCACTGCTCTTGAAGCACATTTTATCTTTACATATTTTGAACCAGTTTGGCTTGATAGTTAAGGCACCAGACAAGAAACTGGGAGACCATGAATTCTAGACTTTAGGCATGAAATCTGACTAGGTGACCTTGGGCCAGTGTCTCTCAGTCCAACATACCTCACAGGGTTGTTTTTGTGGAAAAAAATAGGAGGAGAAAGGAGTATTAGGTATGTTTGTCATTTAGAATAGAATAGAATATAATTCTTTATTGGCTAAGTGTGATTGGACACACAAGGAATTTGTCTTTGGTGCATATGCTGTCAGTGTATATAAGAAAAAATAAAATACATTCATCAAGAATCATAAGATATAACATTTAGTAATAGTCAGAGGTCTCATAAACAATCAAATTATACATAGGTTACTAATACGCAATTTGGATTTTTTTTAATAAAAATAATAAAGGCAGGATATAAAATTAAAAAAATAAAATAAATAATAAATAAATCCATACTCCTCGTTATTCCAGAATTACTCTCAGTCTGAGACTGATTAAAATAATGTGAACTAATATTTCACATTTATTTTAAACTTGAGAAATGTTCAATTTGGAATATTGGAGGAGGCAGATAAATCAACCTAGAGAAGAATGGCAAAGTCTTGAAAGTCAGAAAGTCAGATGCATGCAGTGCTGTGATTGGTGGATGTTTTCTCTGCTGTTAAGTGACATTCTGAAGCAGGAACGTCAAGAGAGAAGAATCATTACCTTGCCTATACCGAGGTGTGCAAATGAGGGCAACACCATCTTGTAGTGATTCAGAAGAGGATAAGATGGGCAATGGGAATAGCAAATTTTAGGGTAGCATTTCTTGCCATCTCCAGGATGGATTGACAGCAATTTAACTCACTAATGGGAAACCAGTAAAAAACATTTCTTTGCTTTATCGAAAATGTTGCCAAGCAGGATTTCATGGCAGGAAAAGCAAATAGAAATAACAGCTCAAGATGGGTAGAAAGAAGTTCCTCAGAAAGGAGCACCTGAGTAAAAATCCAATTCCAGGGGAAAATGGCAGACATCAGAAAAAAGCCAACATAGCTATACAAAAAGCTTAGTAAAGGCCTGAAACAAAAGAGTTGGACAGAACTATATTAATAATGTCAGGAAAGTTGAAGCTCAGAATAAATTGTGGCTGCTGAATAATACCAAGGGCTTCTGAATAAAAGGAAGAGAACAGAATCACCTCAGCAGCTGCTCAGAAAAGATGGCAAAATTTTAACAAGTAATAAAGGGGGAAAATGAGGTATTCAACTCTTATTTTGGTTCTGTTTCCTCCAAAAATAGAATGTGTTTCTTCAGACAACTGTGGATACTACAGTTATTGTATTCTAAAGGAACTTGCAGGTGATCTAACTGAATGTATATGTGTTATTTTGTGAGACATCCTGGAAAATGGGTAACCTTCCAGACAGAGGAAGAGCGAGTATTGTTCCTGCCTTCCAAGGGGAAGAAAAGGGGGATTTAGGAAACCTCAGATAAATTGGTCTGACATCAGTACTTGGAAAGATTCCACAACAGGTCATAATGAAATTGATCTAAAACAATCTCAGAATTATCACAACTCAGCATGGGTATGTCCAAAACTAATCATGCAGATTGACATTCCCTCATCTTTGATTGAATAGCTTCCTTAATATATTGTAGGATTCTGTGGAATATATCTTGATTACAATGAGACACTTGACAAAAAAAAATCTCATTTTGTTATGATCAATGCCTGGACTAGGTACATAGCTGACTCAAAATCATGTTCAAGAGGATCTATGGTTTCTCAACTAGAATGAACGGCCAATGTTCATTCTGGAGCCTGGACTTTTCAATGTATTTATTTATTATATCATTATTTCTTATATTCCTCTGAGGTGAGAATACTTAATACATTTGCAGGCGATGCAAAATTAGATGTGAGAGCTAATATCCTAGAACAGGGGTCCCCAACCCCTGGGCTGCAGCCCACTACCAGACCGTGATCTATTTGGAACTGGGCTGTGCAAGTGGTGGACTGGCGCACACAGATGCACATGCAGGTCAACTCGCACAAGTCGAATTGAGTGTGTGCATGTGTTGGCCCACCACACGTGCAAATTGAGACTGCGTGCGCGACCCTGTTCCCCTCTGCCCCCCCAGCCGGGCCGCCAAGCTGAAAAAGTTGGGGACCACTGTCCTAGAGGTAAAAAAGATCATTCAAAATGATGTCTATGTGCCTCCCACCCTACTGGCATTCTGGAAAAACCTAAAGGTACCACTGTGATTTCCATCCTTGGGCTAGGGTGCTAGGAATCCTACTGGATTGTACGGTTGTGTGGTTAACCTGATTTGCCATTGGTTCTTGTTTCTTTTTTTCTTTTTCCTAGGAATGAGAAATAGGACTGTAAACTGACATTTTACAGAGGCAGATGCCAAGTTCCAAATGCATATGAAGACTATATATTACCTGGTTTGCATATAGTACTTATGTGTTATCTATGCACTTATGTAAAACATTTGTAGCTTGGAGGCCTGGCTGGGGTGTGTGTGTGAGAGGGGAACAGGGCCATGCAAGGACTGGCCACACATGTGCAGCTTGACTTGTGTGAGTGGCAAATAGGTACTTGTATCTAGAGCCAATCTTTCTTGAATAGAACACCCTAAAGACTCTGGTTTCAGGTTTAGCCATGGATGGATGCGTAGATGGAAGAATATTGCCTAATTTAAGTTAGTTCAACAGAATTCAATTAAATGATTGCATTAGAGTTCACTTGGATAGGTGAATCTTATGATAGATCGAAAGGAAAAGAGGAAAAAAGACAAAATGGAAAAAGAAAATTCTAGTCCTTAAGTGTTGCTAAATTTTGTTATGCTTTCTAAAACCTTCACCCTACTATAAATAACAATTGATAATCAATAAAGGAGAATATTTGTAGCTCAGGGTTGAATTGGAGAGGTCCTTGGACTAGCACTGATGATGTTGCATAGTTTGGGCAAGGACCCCTCAATTGGTAATCGTTACCAATTGCAATTCATAGTAGGCTGAACTTTTCAGATAGTATAACAAAATGTGGCAACACTTAAGATCTAGTATTGTCTTTGTTTTCTAATAAGTACGTAGTTACCAATTGCTTTCATACTGATGCTCAAAGTCCAGATAGTCTCCAGGGATGGAGTTTAATGTCAAGAACTAATGTCCAAAGCTGATCCACAGCATTTTCTCAAAGTAAAGTTTCTCTTGAAAGGATATTATAGTATCATTAAACCAGTACCTATCCCACAATGTTTCTGTTACAGAAATGCAGCCTTTCCCCCCCCTCAGACTGTGTAGTTACAGATTCCAGCAATTGGTTGTGTGAGCTGTGTCTGCATGCACAGTATACACCACTGGCATTTATGTTGTAGCTTGAAGATTTTGGAGGCTGGGTGTATAGAACAGCTGCTGTCTGAAAGTAGAATGTGGTCAGCAATGCTAAGCTATACAACCTGCCACCCCACCCCCACACACATGCTAGTTATCTACTCCATTACCCTTCTGTGGAAGGCTTTTACTTTCATTCTGTAGGGGCTATCCCAGAGGTGGTATTCAGCAGGTTCTGACCAGTTCTGGAGAACCGGTAGCGGAAATTTGCCACCGGCAAATGCGATCTCTGACTGGCCCTGCTCCCATTTATTCTCTGCCTCCCAAGTCCCAGCTGATCGGCTGGGTCTTCTTTTGTTGCCCTGCACAGGAGAACGGAGCTGGAAAGCAGGTTAATGGGGTGGAGAGGGAATGGGATTTTGCAGTAACCTTCCCCTGCCACACCTACCAAGCAATGCCACGCCCACCAAGCCATGCCTACAGAACTGGTAGTAAATAGTTTTGAATCCCACCACTGGGCTATCCATTCTTTCCTCACCTCTTGAAGAACCAGTCTGTTTTAAATGAAATGAGTAAGAGCCACATCTTTCACTGACAGTGCAAACATGCTACTTCTACACCTGACTTTAGTGAAGTCATCACATTATAAAAACCAAGCAAAATCGGGGGCATACTTTAGCCATGGGACTATTGCAAATTAATTCTCTAGATTGAACCAGGGCTTAGACCAACAACACTCTAACTTTAAAACCTGTCAAATATGTATTTGCAGATTCAAATGTGAGAAGGGGTGGAATTGATAATTATTGAAATGTGAATTGTGGATTGGAGATTTTTTCCCTCAGTCGGCTCCAGGGAAAATCCTTCCTTTAGGGAATTATTTGCATTGGGAGAAAATCCCTGGCTGATCTCCTCTGCAATCCCCAACTGTGTTCAATGGCACTATGTATCAGCTACTATATGTGTTAGATGGACCGAAAGGATTTTCAACAGGAGCATGGTGAGTAAGGAAAGGATTAAACTCTTTGTCCCAGCTGCAGAATTCTGAATATGGTCACCCCTATACTGGTGATGTGCACATTTTCAAAAATCTGTACGTTAGCTGCAAAAAGATAGTTAACGCCACTCTTATTTTGGTAGCCAAAGTGCATCTGAGATATCTGGTTTGGATGCTATAATTTAGAATCAAAGCATCCAAAGGTTGGAAATAAGCTGGAACAGCGTTTAACCTAACTCCCTGCCCTTAGCAGGAATTTACTAAACTATTACTGACCAGTGGCTCTCCAGTCCCTGTTTAAACACTTCTGATCATATTTTAACAATAGTTGAATTGCATTGAATAAAAAGTAACTCTCTTATCATTTCAAACTCTGAGCTTGCTTTGGATGGGACCCTTTCAGCCTGTCTTTCAAAAGCCTTGAATAATGGTTATATACTGGCCTTATCAGAGGCAAGAATGGACCAGGGAAGAATACCTTTAATGAAAGCAGAAGACAATGTTTACATTCAAACAATGACATGGGAAATCACTTTTTATGCCCTTTCTAAACCTAAGATCTGTAGAGATCTCTGCCATCTCCTTTCTTGGATTTATCTGCTGGGATTTGGAAGTTTTCCAGTCCCTTTGTGTGGGATGAAGCTCTGTGCTCCTTTCCAGTCTAGCCAGCCCCTTTGAGAGTTCCATTGTGAGCAGCTGTGGCAATGCCTTTATCTCAAGAGATTTGCTGCCTTGCTCAAGTGCATTCATTCCCTGCCACCCCTCTCACTGGGAGCTGATCCTTTGATTAAGTGGAAAGAGTCGGGGCTTTTGAGGAGGCCTCTGCTAAGGCTTGCTCTCAGGGAAAGGAGGAGGGGAGAGCGGAGTCCTTTGTTCTCCATTTTCTGCTCTCTTGCTGATCAGGCCCCTTGCAACCATTTTGGGGGCATCTAAAGGACCCATCTGCTCTAACACCCTCTGCAATTTTGCCAGCGGGGAGCAGCAGTTCTTGGTTTAGAGGTTTTTTAATACCACTGGAAACTTTTCCAGTCAAACTATAACGGGTTCTAGCCTATTTCCCCCCCAAAAAGGTAGCTTTGTTACTTAAAAAGGAGTAAAGTTCTTGCTCAGAGTGTAACTGAGATTAAGTTTTCAAGATGGATGCCTTAATTATGGCTCCACCTATCCATTTACTCTCTTCTCAACTTGGTGGGCTATGCAGCTCCCACTCAGCCATGTTTTGCTAATTTTGGTTTCTAATTTGGACAGATATACATACAATATATCCACTGAATTTACTTCTTTTAGGCAGAAATAGGCTAGCCATAAACAGCCATGCTAAGCGTCTTTGGGAAGACAAATATAAAATTAATATTTTTTTAAAAAAACCCTTCCCCAACCATCTATCACTAGAACTATTGGCATTGCAGAACAAGAGTTCTCAGCTAGCAAAATTAAAATAATTCCCAAAGTGCTTCAATCCCAGCATTTCTGGAGCGTACCAGGTTGGAGAAGTGAAGTCTGACAAAGGAAATTTTTAGATTATGATGGCCAGATTTTCTGGCGCTGGTATAAAATTACTCAGATTCAAATTCTGATTATGACTGTAGTCATCAAAGCGAGTTTTCTTTGGATTTCTCAGAGAAATCCAAAATTTGACTCTCCCTCTTCCCAAAATTCAGTATTCATACTATACTGATACAAATAAACTTTTTGGGAATAAATACAAAACCTCAACACAGCAAATGTCAGCACTACTTAAATTAGGTTAGTGATTCTAACAATTAACTTGTAAATTGTGATTACTCCTCTTGCACAATTTAATCACAATTTAATAAATTGTGATTATTCCTCTTGTGAAGTATCTGTGGTGGCTTATGTGGTAAGACACTGGGCTTGCACACTGCTGAGGTCAACAGCTTGGCAGTTCGATTCCCACGAGCGAATAAGCCGCTCAGGGACAAGAAAGGAGCCTCCCCCGAATCCCTACCAGCATTCAGGCGTCCCTCAGGTAAAGATAACACCACCCGGAAAAAAAATCCTTTCACAGTAGCAGCCAGCCAGCCACCTCGGTGATCCCTGGCTAACATGTGCCATACGCTAAAAGCCCCCCAAAACTCCTCTTGCACTGGGGTTTGGAATAGTAGAAAGGACAGAGGACAAATGTAACATTTTGTGGCTTACAGTTCATTTCTTTAATCTGACTCTGAGGAATACTTTAAAAAAATTGTAACTGTATTGAGGAATGTTAAGGAAGTAATAAAAACAAATAATCCTTTAGGTGGCCTCTATATAAAATATCTATTCTTCCTTAAGTTAGCTATGGTTTATTCAAGTAACCCTTTTTCTGCCTGAGTTTGATATATTGAAGAGAGCCAATTTTGTGAAATGGTTAGGCAGGACATCAGTCTAGTAAACCAGGAAATGGTAAGTTCTAGTTGTAAGAAACTTGAAGCTGGCTAACTGTGGCTCCCCAAGAAGCAATCAGGAGTAGGCAGGGGAGAAGAATGATAATCTATATCATGATGCAACAAGAATGCCCTTCCAGAAACTCTGCCGGCAGCTGCTGTAGCAGACTCCTGAACATGCTGTGCTTCTAGGCAGGTACATTTTCTTTTTGGGGGGAGATCTGGTGATTTTTATGTCATTATGTCCTGAATGTCCAAAAATACTGCTGAGGCAGATTTCCACTAAAGGTACAACTTTTGACGTATGAAATTGATTCATTCAGAGGGAAATCTTGGGTGGATCCCTTAAAATATGAGGGCCTAGGCAGAATAATTTCCTACACAGGAAGGAAAGGCAAGTCCTCTGCACTGCTAATTGCTCAAAGTAAGATGTTTAAACTTTTTGCAATTGTGTGAAGCCTAGAAAATGCCAAAAGGGGGAGAGAGAAAAAAAACTTTTCTGAAATGCTACACTTCCTCACCCACCCACATTCTCTCTCATGCACACACAAACACTGAAATAAACTTGACTGGATGCCAGTCATGTTCCTCTCATGGAATATGGCCAGTGCCTCAGCCAATCAAATGCCAAAGAGAATATCAAAATCAGCTCAAAGAAAACCTTTCAAAATAGTATGGACAGTATTTCCCAACCTGTCTATGGATATTCTCAGTCATTCAGGTCCTGGTTCTCCCAAAGGTGCTTTTTTCAAGAGGCAACTGGGCTTCCTTTGTTTTTTCTTGAAGATGTTTTGATTCTCACCCAAAAGTTTCTTCAGTGAAGAAGCTTCTTGATGAGAAGTGAAATGCCTTCAAGGAAAAACAAAGGAAGTCCAGTTGCCTCTTGAAAAAAGCACATTTGGGATTTCCCAACCTGGTGCCCTCCAGTTGTGTTGGATCAACTCCCATAATCTCTAATCTTCTCATAATCATGTCCCCATGATTCCTAGCTGGAAGACACCAAATAGGGAAAACTTACTTGGAGAAGCACTGACTGAGTTGTTCTGGAAACGGTGTCAAAACTAGTTTGGTCCTCTCTATTCATGCCAAGAAGATAATGGTACACCTGAGATTGAAGTACAGCTTCCACCTGTTTTTCTATGTCAGATTAAAAGAGGCAGAAATTGCAAGTAGCCTTTTGAATGTTTAGGATGCTCTATAATGCAGCTGGCATTTATTAAAGCCAGGGACATGTCAGTTTCTCAAGTTCCCATCAACTCCCAGACAAGCTTTTTAGTGATGTATATTTATACAATGGGATCCATGTGTACAAGAGAACCAAACAACAGTAGTGAACCCTATTCAAGCATTGGGCATTTTGGCTGTCAGAAGCTATTTTTCTTCTTGATTTCTAGTGGCACTTTGGAAAATCTCCAGCATGCTGGTTGGGCAGAATGTGTTAATTGTTTCAAGAGTAGAATCCTCCCCGTTGCCAGGACATGGGAGATCTCAACCAAAACCCACCCAGTCAGGCGGCTGGCGCATTGCTGGGAAAAAAGATTTTCCTTCACCAGACAATGGCCATTCACTCAAAACTGCACTGCTCCTCTGGCAGCCATTTATCTGCAGTCTATAATCAATGAATACGCTGAGGGACTCCAGCCTGTGGACATAGCAACTGCTTTGTGCCTCAATAATAGAGCCAGTGCTCCCAAGGTCATCCTTATACCAATTGCTACCAAGAGATGCAGTTAGAAAGGAGGGAGGCCAGCCAGTGGGCCTTTTTCAAGGCTGTCATAGCTCTTCTTGCTACAGGTGGCTCAGAAAAACTGGTGGAAGCAGACACAGCTAAATGCTTTAATTGGCCTCTCTTCTTCCCCAAAGCCCAGACCTACCCACTCCTCCATTTCAAAAGTGGGCTTTTCAAAACAGACTCTTGTCTGTTTTCTCTTTGGGTGCAAGCACTTTCTCAATGAGTTGGCCTACAGCTTTTAGCTCCAACAAAGAGAAGTGAGGAAATGATGGACATGATAGTCTATGACAGCGGTGGCTAACTTTTCGGCTCCCGTGCCGATAATTGTGTGCGCATTCGCTTGTGCTCACTCGCTTGCCAGCACCCAGAAGGCAATGCATGTTGCCTCCCCACACCTCCTGCGCATGCACCTGATTCCCCCTCTAAGTATGCATGCGCAATCCCCCCTTGTGCACCTGCATGATTCCCCCTTGTGCACCCTGCAACTGCGCAAATGATTCCCTCACATGCCGCTCATCTTTGCGCATGTGCATGCGATTCCCCGTTGCACGCAGTGCATCTGCATACGTGCATGCATCTCCCACGCACTCCCCCTCCGCCCCCTGCACATGCACGCCAGATACCCAACAATCAGCTGTCAGGTGGCAGCGGGCACACACATGCACAGTGGGGCTCTTCCAGGCGACCTCTCGCATGCTGAGGGAAATGGCTCCATGTGCCACTTCCGGCACGCCTGGCATAGGTTCGCCAACATGGGTCTATGGAGATTCTCAGTCATACAGGCCATGGTTGTCCCAAAGGTGCTTTTTCAAAAGGCAACTGGAGTTTCTTTATTTTTCCCTGGAGACACTTCACTTCTCATCCAAGAAGAGAACTAAAGAAGCTTCTTGAATGACAAGTGAAACGTTTTCAAGGAAACAGAAAATCCAGTTACCTTTTTAAAAAGCACCTTTGGGATCGTGCAATATGCCTAGCAGATGCCAGTTAGGAACAAATGATACAGGTAGTTCTCGATTTACAATCATTCATTTAGTGACTGTTCAAAGTTACAATGGCACTGGAAAAAGTGACTTACAACTGCTTTTCACACTTAATACAATTGCAGCATTCCCCACAGTCATGTGATTAGAATTCGGACGCTTGGCAACTGACACATATTTATGAAGGTTGCAGTGTCCCAGGGTCATGTGATTTACCTTTTGCAGCCTTCTGACAAGCAAAGTCAATGGGGAAGCCGGATTCACTTAACAACCACGTTACTAACTTAGCTGCAGTGATTCACTTAACAACAGTGGCACGAAAAGTAAAAAAAATAGGCAAAACTCACACAACCACTGTCTCATTTTGCAACAGAAATCATGGGCTCAGTTGTGGTTGTAAGTTGAAGACTAGCTATAATTTTGAACCAGCAAGTCTGAGAGCCAAATTTCTCCTTTACTATAAGTCCACAGCCTGACCAGCAGCACCTCACTAATTGTGCTTGCACAAGTCACTGTACCAGAAGCTGGGTCAGATGAGGGAATGTGGAATCGGGTTAGATGGAGACCAAACTCTTTATCTTCCCCTGTCTAGCTGCTTTCTGACCTGTGAATGGGAACGACAGCAGCTTCATCCTAACAACTTTTGGGAGAAGTAACTTTATAGGATTGCTAAACGGACCTCCTTCTAAATCTTAAACGCCAACAGGGATTCATTAAGCCTTAAATTATATGGCAACCCGTGATCTTAGAAGCCACTTTTCTTAGTTGCAAATATGAATAAAAACCACTCGATTCACTAAGTTTGGAAGTGTACTTTGTACATGGGAGAGGCGCAGTCAGCTGCCATGGGCAGTTTTGTAGTCACATGTGTCCCCTCAGCAACCCATGAGAAGAGCAACTGTAGTACTTGATGTCTTACTATTGATTTTTTTCTACATAATCGGAGAAATATTGTATTGTATTGATGTATTTGTCCTTCTCCGATTCTGTAGGGGGGGGGAAATCAATAGTAAGACATCAAATGCTACAGTTGCTCTTCTCATGGGCTGCTTTGGGACACCTGTGACTAAAAAAATAACCCAGCTACTTCGGGTGCCCCAAGCGTGGCTCACCTCACCAGCAATCTACCCCGTCTAGGAAGAAATTACTCTTGTTTCTTTAAGAGGCGAGCCGCGCTCGGCGCACAAGAAGTAGCTGGATTATACCAAGTGACCGCCGTAGGGGGGGGAGAGAAAAGCATTCAGATTCAGATAAATATACTGTATTTATAGCTGACGGTGAAAAATTGAGCTTCTGGAAGATGTTGTGTCTCTTGTTTCTCTCTCGGTTCCAATAATTCTCCCAGAGCAGTTTGCTTGGAGTGAAGTTTTTCGTCGATGGGGGAACTACGCCCCTGTCTTTAACTCGGCATCGTTCCGTTCCCGCCCCCCCTCGATCTTTTAAAGGAAAAGTTGAGGCGCCGGAGAAGAGAGTGGGTGGTACCGGGATCAAGGTCCCTTTAAGAACCGCGCACTCTGTACCCGCGAGGGCATTGTACTTAAAGCTGGCCAAGGGGGTGGATGAGTTCAATATCCAGGTGAGTTCTTACAAGGAGAAGCCCGAGGGGTGTGTGTGTGTGTGTGTGTGTATTTGAAATATTGGGGGCGGGGGCGGGGGCAGGGTAGGAGAAACTTATGGAGGAACTACTCGGAAGCAAAATCCAGAGCTGGCTGACAATTTGAATCGGCAGAGAATGGCTGAAGCTGGGAAGAAAGAGGCGCGTGGGGAGGGCGGGGGGAATGTTTAATGCGGGTTGTCCGAGATCACTTTTTCAGGTGTTTTGTTTCCGCAGAGCCGATCCTGATTCGGGAATCCCTCAGCTCGTCTGCGGGAAGGCTCAGTTTTCCTGCGAGGCTGCGGATCCCTTTCTCTGCTTGGGGTTGTGTGTGTGTGTGGTTTTTTGTTTTGTTTTGTTTTGGCAAAGCTCCTAGCCCTCTTTGATTGAAAAATGCCTGCTCGATCCGAGAAAGATCGGAGCCGCTGAATGGTGTGTGTGTGTGTGTGAGAGAGAGAGACACACACTTCTCCGGGAACTTTTCTCCCCCCTCTTATGAGTCCGGATTGAATCTCGTGGAGGGTGGGTGAGGAATCTGGTTTGTGTTCTTGGCTTCAACTACCCGTTTCCAAACTCCTGAACTTAAGGGGTGAGTTAGATCGCTTTCGCTCGCTCGCAACTCCGGAGCGTCGCCCTTTTTTTAGCAGTTGTTTTAGGTAGCACGTGAGGATGCGCTTCTCTGGTCCTGCACACGCCGGGATCGCTTTTCCTTTCCGCTGCGATTTTTCACTCTCTGTTGAGGCTTCTGCCTCTTGTCTGGTTGGCTTCAGGAGGGGCTCCTGAAGGCCAGCATTCTTGTGTGGCTTTGTTACAACAGTTGCTGACATCCACATTTTCCCCCTGCGCCTTCCTCTCGCCTGTTATTTGATAGGGGCTTTCTTTGGCTTCTTTTTTTTCCGCCAAAGAAAGCAACTTTTCAAGAGCTCTTTTGCTTGAAAACGTTAAAGCTTTAGTCCCATTAACTTAGTACGAGGGTGGGAGCTGATCTTCTCGCAACGGGAAAGGCTCCCTACTAACTTGTACGAGTTGTGGAAAGAGCTTGAGTGGGGTTTCTGTGACGCTCATTTTCTTTCAATTTGAAGTTAAAGCATCTTTAGACATTAGCAGAAATTTGAAGGGGACATGCAGTCAATGCAAAGTGCGGTTTTTCAAACTGTGTTTCACAACCCTAAAGTTCCTTGACAGATTGGGGGGGGGAGGGAATTTGCTCTAATTCAGCCAATTTTCTTTCACCAGAATTTTGCCTCTTGACTGGGTTTCTAGGGAATTTTTCAAAACCTGGGTCCTGAAAAAGTTTGAAAACTGTTGCTTCAGAGAAACTAACCTTATTTGGGGAGAGTTTCCATATAATTCTTCAAATCCCTCTGCGCCGATTCTATTGAAATAGAATTCTTTTGGGAGACAGCCCTAGCACACTGAAGGGAGCATTTCCTATTCCACAATCAAATTGATCAACTTGTTTCTTTCTGAGTGTCCAAGTGCTTCTGATGAACTCAAGAGTCCATGGTGCTTCTGATACAATTTCTTCTGATACAATCAGTTCATAGTGAGTTAGGGAAACGTCCCTTTGGGAGGCAAGATAAGAATATTCCCTGAGAAGTGTACTTGCTTTACTGGTAAGCCTGAAATTGTTCAGGAGATATATTACACGCATGTCATATGCTATTGAGTCTTAAGGCTTCAAGGAAGAAAAATGGATATGACTATTATAGTCATATCAACTGTTGATTGTTTGCTTTTGTTCGTTTCTGTAGGCTGTGGGGGAATTGCTCCAGTCTCAGGCGAGGAGCAAACAGATTTTGACAGGTCATACAAGGATTATACCGTAGCAGCTGTTTGAATTGTTGACATTGCTGAAAAAATAGAATATTGGCTATTGGATAGATGCAGTCCTGCAACACTAGACTTTGTCGTAGGAATTCTAAGAATAAATCATTTTCCAGCTCTGCTACAAACTTTGTAAATCAGTGTAAACCAGAATGTTAGGTGCATCCTGATGAGCTTATTTCAGGCCTCCATTTTACATCCCAAATTAAGAAGGTCTGGTTTTTCCCAACTTTTGAATGCAATAAAAGGTTATTGTTGGCAGAACAGATCCAAGTTAAATTTGAGGAATTCTTCAAAAACTAATAATAAACATTGCCTGGTTAATAGCACAGACTAGACATTTCTCTGCTTGAGAGGGATGGAGTTTCTACTTTGTTCCAGAATTACAGTATCTTGCTCAGCCTCGAGCTCTGCAAATGTTTTAAGAATGCTATTTCTTTACTTCCTGTTGAGGAAGGCTTGTAATAACGCTTCTTCTTGTATTCTTTGCAGGCTTTGATCTGCCATCATTCTGTTTTTAAGTGACTGGGAGAGAATGCAGGGAAGCAATGCACTGGCAGTGCCATGGCTCATGTTCCTAGCTGTGGCTGGTGCTCTTGGGCAGTATGACAAGCCTGCTTTCACCCCCATCTTCACCCGCAGGCCCTTTATTGTGGCTTGGAATGCACCCACCCAGGATTGTGAGCCTCGCTTTAAGGTTCCATTGGACTACTCTGTTTTTGATGTTCAGGCCTCGCCTAATGAGGGCTTTGTGGACCAGAACCTGACCATTTTTTATAGAGAACGCTTGGGCCTTTATCCCTACTATGATGCGAACAAAGTGCCAATTAATGGGGGTGTCCCACAAAACAGCAGTTTGGAGAGACATTTGATCCGGTTGACAGAGAGCATTCAAAAATACATTCGGTCCGATTCAAAGGAGGGACTGGCAGTCATTGACTGGGAAGAGTGGAGACCCATCTGGATCCGAAACTGGCAGCCCAAAGACATTTACCGGAATGCCTCTCGTAAGCTCGTGCTGGCTCGGCGTCCTAAATTGCAAGAAGATCAATTGAAGAAGGAGGCCCAGTATGAATTTGAATCATCGGCTTGTGATTTTATGAGGGAGACTCTGCGGTATGCCAAGAGCTTTCGTCCACGACAGCTCTGGGGTTACTACCTCTTCCCAGACTGCTATAACCATGACTATCGCAACAACCAGGATAGTTACACTGGTCACTGTCCCGATGTAGAGAAGACACGGAACGATCACCTGGCCTGGCTCTGGAAGGAGAGTACGGCTCTTTTCCCTTCCATTTACTTGGAACCTGAATTGGCCAACACCGGGAATGGCCGCAAGTTTGTGAGGTCTCGAGTAAAAGAAGGCCTTCGTATTTCTCAACAACATCATGATAACTATGCTCTACCTGTCTTCGTCTACACCAGGCCCACTTACAGCAATCACCAGGATCTTTTCTTAAGTGAGGTAAGAATACTTTCCTCTTGGAACTGAGAAACATTATTCCAGAAATTGGGATCTTGAGCAGCAGTTTCTAATTCGGGGCTAATCAGCTCCTGATACAATCAGAAGGTTACCTAGTTGGTATATAATGCACTTCCATGCCCTGTACTGCCTCTTTTACTGTCATTCTGCAGAGACAAAAAGAGGGACTGGGTCCAGCACTGTGGCCTGGCACAAAATCTAACTTTTGATTTCATAAATTACATTGTGACTAGGTTGCTGCATCAGTTTGTTCCATTATTTGCTTAACTATTGTTTGTTGAATAAATGATAATGAAGTGCATTTCTACATCATGCTAGATCACAGGAGCCCTGGTGGCGCAGTGGATAGAATGCAGTATTGCAGGCTAACTCTGCCTACAACCTGGCGTTCAATCCTGACACGCTCAAAGTTGACTCAGCCTCTCATTCTTCCAAGGTCTGGTAACATGAAGACCCAGATTGTTGGTGGCAATATGCTGACTCTATAAACCACTCGGCGATGGCTGTAAAGCACTATAGAGTGGTATGGAAGACTAAATGCTATTATAAACCACAATTTGCTAACCCAGAGTATGCTAAATTAAAAAAAAATCAGCAGATCACATTAGGGTTTAATATAAAATGTAATCCCAGTTTTGTGCAGAACCCAGTGCAGAAATTTAAAACTAGTTTCATACAAAACATTAGAAATAGTAATTTGTAAAGTGTGTTAATATGAGGAAAGCATCAAAGCATTAAAACAGCTACATTCTGCATTAGACTCCAAGCATTTGCTTTGAAAATTGTCCCTATATATATAGTCTGGGACCAGCATCAAGATGCTGTGCATGCATATACATGAACACACTTAATGGAGGTAATCTTTGAAATAATCTTTCAAAGCAGGTGGGTTAAGCTTTCTAGAGGTAGATATTTTAATACGTTCAGACCCATGTGCTTTGTACAACACCCATTTTTAGTATCTTGGAGAACCCTAAGAAGATTTTTTTAACCTTGCAATTCTTGAAAAGTTAACATTTCAGAAGTTACTCTATTGGTAGGTATAATTCCACAGCTCAGTAAGATCCAGGTCTTTCTTCACCAGATATATGTGTAATATACCTCCTGATGTTTTACTCCCTCATGGAAAATAAAACACATCAGCACTTAAAAGCACTGTTTGGGAAATAAATTGGCCTAATAGAATTCTAAGAAGTTTGTGGAGCAATGTGAAGAAAACAGCTGCTTTGATCTATCAGTTGGACCTCATAACTGCACTGCAATGATTTAGAAGAATTGTGTGATCAATTCATGATAAAATGCCTAGGTAGGAAGCATTCAATCCAATTTGTGGCTCCAAATGGGGTAACAAATATTCGTACGAGGTAGATATAAATGAGGTTTAATTGAACATCTAAAAGGATGGGTTAAATTTCCTCCTAAATTGAGGGGAGCCAACTGCAATGGCAATTTGTTCCATAGTCTGTACCACTTCAGGAGAAGGCAGAATTGGCTGTTGATATTAATAGTAGAGTATTGCACACCTGCAAAAGATTCCCCATAGAAGTCCTAAGATTGTGTGGTGAGAGGTATGGACCTAAGAAATCCTGCAAATAATCTGGATCCAAGATCAAAGTACAAATCTGGTCTTTCCAAGGCATGATAACTCTGCCCAGAGTATGCATATGTCAAATCCAAACCTAAAATTGGTAACAACCCTGTCTTGTCCAAAATCTGTTCTGTACTCAATCCTTTATGACTTGGAGACATGGAGCTTTTCAAATGTGAGTTTGCAGGAAAGAAATGTAGCTGGCTGTTATCACATTACCCTTCCCAGAAGGTTTGTGTATTTACTTATTTGTCAAATTTAGGTACCACCCATCTCTCACAATGACTCAAAATATGGTGAACTCTCAGGCTCATCAAAATATGATGGTTCTTAGATCATCCTTCCCTGATAACTGGCCAGTTCTTGAGCAGCTGAGCAGAATTTTCCCATGCTGTCTTCTGCTAGTGCCTGCGCTCCAGATTGAAAGATAACAAGGTGATTTGAAGTGGGTACAGGCACCCGCCGATGCTATCTTCAACTTTTTTAAATTACTGAATCTTTTTCTAAAATCTCCAAACTGCCTTCTATATTGCTATGTAATTCCTGGAAAAGCCATACAACATTTATGCATCAGGAGTTACAAAGAGATGCTTTAGGAGTGCTGCACATGCTCTGAAGCACATTTTTGCATTCAAAACCAAAGCGCAGTAAACTCTGTTAAGATTCCTTAAGAGAAGGAAGCCATTGAGTTGGATTCATATCCCAACTAATTCGAACAGCACTGCAAAAAGCAGCTATTGTGGTCTAGGTGGGTCTTTTAATTGGGATTCTTTTGGGTCTTCTTCTACATTGAACAGGTGCAATTGTAGTAAGCAGCCTTTTAAGGGCCAAAAAATGTTGAGGGGGTAGAGAGGATTTTCTTTCCTCTCTCTCCCTCTTAGGCTTTTTGGGACCGTTTGGGAATTACTTTGTTTAGCCTCTTGAACCCCATTAAGCTTGTTTTAGGATTTCTAAATCTAAAGGAGGAAGTGGTTATTTCTGGGGATGAGCAGGGGTTGGGGGAAATCTAGAAGTGCAGTAGTAATTGGCCCCTCTTCCTTGGGATTATGAGTAATGGCAATTGGGATACTTGAGAGCAGGGGACACTTTCCTTCCGGCCTTTCAGAAATTGCATAAAAATGCTTTTGACAGCTGTTGAGATCGAGATAATTCTTGCTTTTTCTCAGCATGTTTGAAGTATGTGGTAGAAAGTGCTGAAGCAAACAGAAGCTGCAGCTTAGATTTAAAAGAGCTGTGATTTTCTCTATAAGTGGCTTGCGCTTGCAAAGTGCTGGTGGTTATTTTAAAATAAGAGGTATATGTAATAGTAACCTCAATGCATTTCTTTATGACTATAATTCATATGTCTCTCATGCTTAGCAATCGTACAATTCTGCACTGAAGCCTGCAGTGGGTCTAGGCCCTCAAACCACCATTCTGGGTTTTTATAGGGCTGCTAACTTCTATGAAGTAAAAGCTTGTAAGAGGATTTTTTTAATCCCTGCAACTAGAAATCATTGAGATGTACTAAGGAGTCATTTGAAGATAAGCTGTACAATGAAGCATCAAATTATGAGCTAAGATAAAGCATCAATTATGAGTGGAACAGTGGTTAGAGTGCAGTACTGCAGGCTACTTCTGCTGACTGCTGGCTATCTGCAATTTGCCGGTTCAAATCTCACCAGGCTCAAGGCCTTCTCAGCCTTCCATCCTTCCAAGATGGGTAAAATGAGGACCCAAATTGTTGGCAGCAATATGCTGACTCTGTAAACTGCTTGGAGAGGGCTGTAAAGCAGTATATAAGTCTACGTACTATTGCTACCAAATGAACAGACATGTCTAGACAAAGATAACGAGTAGTTCAGTCAATTTTTTCCCTAGTTTGCTGTCCTTTCAATTAGTGTAACAACAACCAACATTAGGAATATGAACCCATTGAATTCTGACAAGTGCAGTTTCATATGTTGAGTGCAGTCAGGTTGAACTAGTCTGAGCTAATGTCTAATTAGATGGGTTGTTAGTGATAACACTGGGGATTTAAGCATTTTATGGCTAAAAGGTACCGGTAGTACCGAAAGGACTTATTATCCACTATCCCTATCCATAACCTAGAATCTTTTCTTTGACACTTCTTACAAAATACTGGACATTCAAATTGTATACCCACAGTTTGAAACTTGCATCAACAGGTAACCAGTGCTGAAACTCAAACACATGTTTGAATTATTTGTTGCAATGACGAGGCAGTCGAGGTGTTTGATCATGATCAACTGAATCATGATGATCTTTATTGGAATCTAGTCTTGCATTTATACACATTTTTAGTAATCCTGTAACATTGGTTAACTTTGGTTTCTGCTTGACTTTCGTTCTTGTTCAGCATAGTAACTAACACAATTAATGATCTCTAGTCAAAGTCCAACATATGTTTACTTCCTCTCTCTAATCCTCCTTTAGATGAGTAACTTTTGAGTTGTATCTGCTTGGAACCATTCTTTTCTCTTGAGGTTTGCCATCAAAGAGAAAGACATTCCTGCAATTACAACTCTACAATTATTGATTTTGCTTCTACTTTTGAGCAGTGGCTTCTTCTCAGTTCCCAAGTTATGCTCCAAATTGCATTCATTCATTCAAGAACATTGGGTGGCCATTGTAACAGCAAAAGAAACATTTTTGCTATAAATTATTAGATCCATCCATGCTCCCTGTTTCACCTCATTTTCTGCAGATTGATCTGCATGGGTAATAAACTATCAAGGCCAAGTAGTACACATTCCTTTCCAGTTTTGTGTTACTGGATATTACTAGCTGTTCACATTCAGATCAACATCTCTGTAAATATGGAGGTAGACAGATCTATATATTGGTCATTGTCCTCTAATTTCCCATGCTAGCTGGCCCTTCCATGAAAAAGCTGATGAATTCTGTTGTTAGTCAGTGAAATATTGAGCCTGAAGGATAATCATGCCTTAGAATTATCCTTTGGCTTCTGAACCAATTATGAGCACACCTAATATTAAAAAGATGAATTTAAACGAATCTAGTAGGATCACTTCCTTCTTGGGAGTAAAACTGGCATCTGTCACCAGTGAAAGGTTCAGGGTAGCTCAGCCCCTTGAAGAGTTACTTGATTATCTGGCTTAAGAGAAGGATAAGTTATGACCTGGAAGTAAGGAGGAAAGTGAAAGGGTGTCTGGTTAATGTACTCATTGGCATAAAACTGGAAAAAATGTTACTTTTATCTGGGCAAAGTTCTCTTTGTTTGACTTTGCTTCTGACCCCCTCTGCCAGTAAGCTGCTGCTGGGCTCCTTTGATCTACTCTAAGTTGTCATGCTAAAACAGTGAACGTTTGCAGACTGCAGGCATCAGGATCGAACTAGAGCCTGTTTTGCAGCCACTATAAATCTTGTCACCTTATCCTGGCAAACCCAATGGGCCCAGGGTACTGCTATTAGATCAAATAGCCTGGCAGTTATTTCCTGATTGGGTGGAGGTACCATGATGTTCACTGATGATTTACCAGTCCATTAGAGAGAGAGTTGTGCTCCCCAAAGTGAAGAAAGGAATATACTGTAGATGAAAGTATGGGTTGAATAAGAATAATAAGCCAGACACATTTTGGGGTTCATCCATCTTGGGGACTCTATTCCTTGGGGAACACTTTGTGTTCTCTATAGCAACCATGGGTTTATCTATGATAATCTCTGGCCCACTTATAGAAATATATTTAATCTTACCTTTGCCTCCAAGCAGTTGGTTGGTAATCCAAACATGGAGGACATGTGGTTGGCTCTTTGTGGTGATCAAACCGATATAAGTTTTGAAACTTTGCAAAGTGGAGGGTTCTATATCCTAGAATCTGGAAGATAGAGGAACCCAGGAACTTGGTATGACTTCCCTCTCTCATCATAACCCTGAGGATCACTTTATCTGAAGGAGACGAACAAAGTGATGCTTGGATTACTAGTGAAGGATGATAAAACATGAATTTCACCAAGCTTGGATGCAAGCTCATATGTGAGCCTATGAAATATCAGTTGCTCTCCTGTGTCCTTCTTTAGTGAAGGATCACCTTGCTGTTGTGATGTGTTTGCACAATATTTTGCTGATAAAGTCTCTTGCAGCTGCCAAAGTCATGACTCTTCATGGGCAGAATCAGGTGACTGAGGTGACAAATCTTGAGATATTTCCTGGAATTCCTTTTAGTGTTTGGTATGGTGAAGAGGATAGATGCCCTTTGACATGAGTTCTTCCACCTGTGTTAAACTTATGTCCCTCTTGGTCCCTTTTGGGGTGAGGGAAGAATGTAACAAGATGGGCCCAAGAGGTAGTCAGTATGCCTTTGGGGGAAGGACTGGTGTCATGGAAGGACCATGAAAGAGATGATGGTATTCCTTCTTTTAAAAATCTTTCCCTGATCCAGTCATTTTGGACAACTATTAGTTTCTCTCCAGCCTTCCCTTTTTGGATGTACCAGTTGCAACTGAGGCTTTGCTAACTATGACTCATCCTCTTGTCTTGATATAATTTGATTACTGTAAAGTGCTCTGTAGGAAGCTGCCTTTCAAGACCACCAGAAATTACAGTTAGTTCCAAATTTAGTTGCTCACTTTTTGGCCATGTGACTCCTGTGCTGTTGGTCCTATGTTGGCTGCCAATAGACTGCCTGAAAATCTAGCAATTCCTAAGTATCTTCAGGGCTAACAATCAACAAATCAACTCACCCAGTAATGCAAAAAAAATATCCATATTGTCCACTTGGAGACACGGGATAGTGAACAGTATTTCTCAGTAATGCTCCCTGTTTTAAGGAAGCCAATCAAGGCTCATCTTTTTTTTTTTTGAACGCCCCGAAGCAAACTGAACACTTTCAGTGTTGATGCTATTGAGGGCTATACAGTATTCCTGTTCTTACGAGTTTAATATTAATATTGGTAATGTTCTGTTGATGTTAATGATTGAGGGACCCGGCAGTTGTGTTGGAATGCAAAATAAAACAAGTTGCTTGCCACAGCTAATGTAGAAAGCTACTTGCTAGATTATTATTTATTAGAATTCCCCCCATCTTTGTTTCTTTATAAGTAGCTCAAGGTGGCAAACATTCACAACACTCTTTCCCCCTATTTTCCTCACAACAGCAGCCCTATGTGATGGGCTGGGCCGAGAGAAAGTGACTGCCCAAAGTTACCAGCTGGCTTTTATACCTAAGGCAGAACTAAAACTCATAGTCTCTTGGTTTCTAGGCCAGCACCTTAAACACTACACCAAAGTTGCATTGTTTGAAAATACAGGATGACAGACAAAGATATGGAGTAGGACTATGGTCTAGTAAAGCAATTTGGCCAGGGAATTTAGAAAGGGGAAAAGGCACATTTTTTCTATTTCCTATTCAGGAGATGATTCATCTGCTATGATTTTGCCAGAAATATATTACTTCAATACCCAAAGGTTTTGAATAATAAAGGGACCTTTTTAATTTGCTAAAGATTTAGGCCCACATTTAAAATATTATTTGTTTTTATATAATTAATAGTAATTGTTAGTAACTTATTTGTATCCATTCTAAGCTGGAAAACATTTTAGTATTCAGCTAATGTCCAATTTTAGTACTTATGTTTGTACAGCTTGTCATTAACTTATAATCATTCATTTGGTGACTGTTCAAAGTTACAATGCAACTGAAAAAAGTGACTTATGACTGTTTTTCACACTATGACTGTTGCAACATCCCCATGGTCACATGATCAAAGCTCAAGACACTTGGAAACTGGCAGTTGCAGTGTTCTGGGGTCAAGGGATCACCACTTCTTATCTTAAGCAAAGTCAATGGGAAAGCCAGATTCAACTTAACAACAGCAGTGACAACTGTGGCAAGCAAGGCCGTAAAACGGGGCAAAACTCACTTAGCAACTCTCTTGCTTAGCAGTGGAAATTTTGGGTTCAATTGTGGTCGTAAGCTGAGGAGGACTATCTGTAACTCTTTTTGGCTATTTCATTCCAGACAGATCTGATCTCCACCATAGGTGAGAGTGCTGCTTTGGGGGCAGCTGGTGCTATCTTCTGGGGAGATGCTGGAAACACTGGAAGTAAGGTATGTATTTTCCCTCCCTCTCCCTCATTCCTGCTTTATACGATCTCATGCTAAGCCTAACACACAGTAGTTTTCCCGTAGATCTCTCGAACAAAACTTTTGATCTCTTCTCTGTTAGGAGCATGTCAGGTCCTGTTCACTTTATCAAACAATACCTCCCTGAGTGTTCTCAGTCTCAGTGGTGGTTTGTGGAGCTGTTTGGACAGGTTGTAAGTGAGCTTACTAAGAGGTGGGATTTGCACATTTCTGGAGGGATGTAAATGTAAGAAAGGAATTATAATAGGTATTTTGAGTTACAGTAAAAAAATATTTTACATTTTTAAAAATATGTATCTTTTTTATGAGCATAGAGCTCATTTACATTCTTCAAGTTAAATAAAGAATAAAGATACAAAAAAAAGATACTGAAATAAAGTTTAAAAAGTAAAACAAAAACATCATGAGGATGAACTTTCAATTACTGTTTTTTCCTTTCCCTTTCATATCCCTAACCACTAATCTCTACCCAAGTATTGATACTTTGTTTGGAATATTATAGGTTGTTGCTTATATTTATTTGAATAATTTCATCTGATATTTTGTATGATCTCTCCTTGAAAACCTATTCCAAATGCCTAAACCTGTTTCGCTATATGATGTACCATATGGAAAGGGATATGATGTACCATATCCTGCTTGAATTGAGTTCAACTTCTGTTCAGAATTTCTGTAGTTTTGTCATTATTGTGTATTCTCCAATATTGCTCTCAGTTCTTCTATTGTTGGCAGGGTTTTACTTTGCCAGTGTTGTGAATTTCCTTTGATCCTTCTCATTTTAATTATATCCATGAACATTTTGATGGCATTTGCGAAACAAATCCTTTATCAGTTGGACCTGTGTCCTGCCTTCTCATATTTTACTCATTCGGATTTTCTTCTTCTGCAGAAAAATTGCCAGCTGATTAAAACATACATAGAAGAGCCCCTTGGCCATTACATCATTAATGTGACAACCGCAGCTGAGCTCTGTAGCCAGACTCTTTGCAGGGGCCATGGCCGGTGTCGGCGCCAAGAAAGTGAGGCCAGCATCTTTCTGCATCTCAATCCAAACAGCTTCCAGATCTACCGGAATGAATCCAAGCATCCAAAGCCACTCCTGGCAGCCAAAGGGAAGCTCTCTCAGGCAGACATTTCCTTCCTAAAAACCCACTTCCAATGCCATTGTTACCAGGGGTGGCATGGAAAAGGGTGCGAGAAGCAGCTGAATCCACCCGGGGGTGGCCCTTCTACTTCCTACACAATTGGACTCCAGTTGCTGATGACTGTCTTCCTTCTGGTCTGTTTGCACTAAGGCCACCTCTCCAGTGAAATCTGTGGGGTGCAAGGGAATCCATGGTGCTTGGAACAGTAGGAGAGGCAGTGCAATAGGCAAGGAAGGTAGGCAGCCAAGGAAAAGTAGGGGCAGAGCCCTTATATCTTTATTTAGCAGTAAAGTAGCAAACCTCTTTAAGAGACGGCTCTACCTCTCCCCTCAGCACTCCCAGCCCTTCATGAGGCAAAAGAAAAAGGACCCTTTTAACCACTGAGAGTGCCTCTTCAGAGAGCTGGACAAGTGGAAGAAAGGGTGCTTTAGAGACTGGCAAAGGAAGGGTGCTTCACGGGGCATGGCCTCCTCTGTGGCCCTTGCCTTGGTCTGTGTGATAGCTTCTTTATCACGGGAACCCATAATAATAGGTCAGCTACCCCGAAGAGATGCTCACACAAGGGACCTGGGGCCGTAGCACAGGGTCTCAATGCCTAGTCCTTCATCCTTGCTCTGGATAAGGACTAGGAAGGGGCGTCTTGGCTCTTCTGTTTTAGGGAAGGGTGCCACAAGCAAGGGGGAGGGCCTTGAAGCACAAGTGTGGAGGTTTCATGGAGCTGCTGTAATGGAAGAAAATTGCTGCTGTTCCCCATCTCTTTAGATAGGTGGTAGAGAAAGAGGTGACTCCAGGGGGGGGGGGATTACCTTGGAGACTAACTTGGAAATCACTCTTTGCTGACTGTGGGGTGGGCAGCGCAGTTTTTAATGGCCCAAATAAGGCCATTGGCAGGGAAAAACATGCCTGGATTGTCTGTGCCCACTGTCAACTTGGAAGCCTGCAGCTCTTACAGGAAAAACCAAAAAGTTTTACCTCAGAATTAAAGAGACACAGAGAAAATCGTGTGTTTTGTATTGTGTGGAGAAATCTTGCTGCTTGCCCTGGTACTCTTTTTTCCCCCTTGCTCTTTGTCAGGAAGGAAATTCCAACTGAAAGCAACCTCTAGTATGCAATAATGGATTTGGCCTGTTCTTTGCATGACTTCCCCAGGACAAAATTTGGCTTTGTCACAGAACGTGGTCCCTTGGTGGTGCTTATTTCAAGCTAGGGAGAATACCATGTACCATGTACCATGCTGGATAAAGAGGATCCTGGTCTCTGCTGTGACTAAAGGGATAAAGATCAATTGCAACAGTTGTATTTTTCATTCAGAGAGTGAGAAGCAGGGCCCTCACCTGCTCTCTTCTGGAGCAGCAAGTAGCTAGCAATCCCTTTGCCCAGTTCTTCCTGTTCCTTGCCATGAAATCAGTGCACCCTCTTTAGCAAGGCTAGGCTGCTTTCATGGGTCTGTGGGTCTCATGCAGTAAAAATAGGAGAGGGAACTTCCTAGATCAGCGGTCACCAACCGGTGGGCAGTGAGAAAATTTTGGTGGGCCGCAGAGAAATCTCACCCCCAGAGCACCCCCACAAAGCAATTAATCCAGGCTGTGCAGAAACACAAGGCTGCGCCGCCCACATGGCCTACGGGAACCTTCCCCGCCCACTCACTCCTTACCTGGCGAACTTGCCTGCTAAATTGCTATTTTTCCTTTTTCCAACCATCATCTGTTCTGCTGTGCCAGGAGATTTACATTAGCTAGGAAGCAGGAAATGGTTGGATTTCTAGTCAGTCTTTAGATCTTTGGCTCAGCACAGCCAAACCTCCCTTAGGACTGAAGGTTTGCTTGCAAGCAAATTCAGTGCAGACTCACGGCAAGCAAATTTGAGAGACTGAAGTAACCGATGGCAGATAGATAGATCACTGAATGATTCTGTGAGCAACTCAATTTGCCTGCTTTGCCTGATTTTGGGTAAAAGTTGCTCTTTTTTTATAAAATAATCAGTATTTATATAAATATTTACATACAAGCCATGCCCAGCCAGTCACATGATCACCAAGCCACACCCACAAATTAGGCCACACCCACAGAACCGGTTAGTGGTCCCTGGGATCTAAAATTATGAGTTTGGTGGTCCCTGAGGTCCAAAAGGTTGGTGACCCCTGCCCTAGATCAAGCCCAACTTATTTCTTCATGGTGAAGAATAGCTGGCATTTTGTCGTTACTGTCTTTTAAATCGGCTCCAAAGTTTAGCAGAGCCAGCCCTTTGACAAAATGCAGAAGCTCCCACAACCAGCCCATAAGGAGGAATGAACCAAGACCTGCTGAGAGATATTTTTTTCAGACTAAAAAATATGTGATGACTCTAACCTGCCTTCTGCTTGAAGGTGGCCTACTATTCTCTAGTGAGCCCTGAAGTAAGTCCTACTAAATGCATATTTAGTGCAGTTCTTCCAGTCCTTGTTACTCTTTAAATAATTTTATTATGCAATTTAAAATGCAAATTCTTATAACATTGAGTGATCAACCCCCCAAATAATAAGCATAGTAAAAAAAGGAGTCAATTTTTTTAACATTTGGAGAATGTGTTTTAATCTAATCTGGGTCAGGATCACTTTGTGCAAAATAGGATGAAGCAGCCTCTCTTCACCACTTTATTAAGAACAGGTCAAACTGCTCCTTTGAAGAGAAAGGGAGGCCAAAAAAAATCTGACAATGAGGATTTTAAAATTCTCATATCAGTAATATGTGAGTTTTTCTAGATAAAGTAGGTTAAGTTGAGGGTTTCTTATCCTGATATGAGTCACGCTGATCTAGATCAGTTTTTTTTTAACCAAAAATTAAAGTCGGGTAACTATGTTTGACATTTGTGGTTTGGCCATGAGATACATGCCAGTCTATTTGGCTTCTATTCATGGAACAAAGAAGATGCTTTCACATTGGGGTTGGCTCCTCTTATTCCAATTTAGTGTGGCAACAATGCAAAGTTTACTTTCCCATTGTCTTCTTCCAGAGTATATTTTCAACTTGCCTGCTGGGTTTTCAGCCTTGAGATTTCTCTGTGGTTTTCTATTCATATGCTAACAAGGTCCAATTCTGCCTGCTGTGTCTGAGAACAACCACAGCAAGGTGCTGCTACCTCACCTGGACCAGAGATGAGATGAGTTGGGGTGGGGATGAGGACATTTCTTTCTGGAAGAAAAACATTTTAACCTAATAATGGTTCTCACATCTCTTGATCTTTGGCTGTAAGTTTTGTTGTTAATTCTGCATTATTCATCTCTAGCAATGATAAATAGGGCTAGTATAGTAAATGTTCCAAGCTTGAAACATTTAAAGCAACAAGTGGCCATTTTATTCCATTCTATTTCAATTTTTCACTATAGATAACATTTTTCAAAGAGACTTTTACAGATTAAAACAATCCCCTTGGCCAACTTTTCTGCAGGTTGGATGTCAAATAACAACACGGACTATTTCCACATCTAGCTGGTAACTTTAAGATAATAACTAGGGAGAGAGGACATATTTTAAGTTCTTTATGGTGAACACTAAATATTTTGAATTCTTTTTTGTCTGGGGGAACAAACCCATTGTAAAATGTTTCCAATGAGTTGGGTTTGGCAAAAACTCTTTTTAAAAATTTTGTGCATACTTGTAAAACACAGATCAGTATTATAAAAAGGCTTCTTGGATCATGCTCAAGGAAATTCTATACTTCACTGACTTCAGTCTTAATGGAAATTTTACCAGAGTAGAAAGTAGATGTGCTAGAAATCTAAAATGATTAACTTGTTCAACAAAAAGGCAGTCATATCAAAAAATTAACCCCCCCCCCCTTCCATTGATTTTGCAGGACAAAATAAATAAGTATTGAACTCCTTTGTCAAATTCTTGGCACTGATAACTTGTTCTCTTTTCTTTATGAGAACCATTTTTAACCTTCCAAGTGGAAATGATCAAATTGGGAATTTGAAGCCTTGCACACATGTGGCCATTTGTTTCATGAGGTTAGATTGTATGTAATTGTATACAAAGGACAAATACAGTTGTTTTGCAGGATGGAGAGGTGCCATTCTGCTTTTACATTGAAATTGGATGTAGCTTATACCAATCCTTGCTACTCCCCCAGAATGAATCTGTCTAGTAATGGAGTATATAACCTTGGAAGTATATCTTCTAGTCATGACTCTGGTGTGACAGTTATTAAGGTGGTTAAACTGCCAAGCTTTTGTTTTAATAGTTGCTCAGGGACTTGCTACTGCGAGACTAAGTCATTGCACATTTCTGAATTGTTCTCCTAAGCACTAGGAAAGGTGCTAACAAGTGAAAATATCAAGGTTGTTGAATTATAAATGATCTCACCTGTTCACAAATGCAAAATCTCTTGACCACCTTAGCAGAGAACATGGCTGTAATTCAGTGACGTGGTCTGTTTGTAGTGCTTTGTTCTAATTCTAAAAGGAGGCTTTCTCCTGCCTCCCACTACTCACGTTTTGCTGCACAAACCATTTTCCACCTCTAGTTTAAAGAAATGCAGCTGCCACTGGAGATAATATAGTTGCTACTGCACAGTGTTGTTGGCTGGATAATTAAAGCAGTGGGAAGAACATAAGGAGACTGAGCCAAAAGAACAAGAGGATTGTTCATGTAATTGGTTCTGTTGGAATTTCTCTGCTGGTCAAGTTCGAAGATGATGGTTGATGCTGAATCAAGGGAACTACATTAGTGGGAGGTGAAAAATGTTTTTTTTTCTCTGTGCTTCTCTACTTTTGCCCTTTGAGATGCAAATCCTATTGACATTTGAAGTCTGCTTAAATATGCCATGATTTCACTATTTGTCTTCACAATTCCAGCTTTTATTAAAAGCTCATATAAAGTTTGAATACATGGACTAATCAGCAAGAAGCTGTTTGATTAGGAAGGGTAAAAAAAGACTGCTACAAGTAGCTACAGGCAAGGACTGTGCTCAATTAAACCAATGGATGAAATTCAGCTATTGTAATGATTTGCTCCCGTACGCTTGTCCCTGCTTTCTAATTCTGTAGCTGATCCATTCTCCTTAATTCTTAATTCTCCTTCAGACAGCATCACCACCAGATGGATTCGTAACTGAATGACTCAATATGTAGCCCTCAATGGAACCGCGTTTACATGGAGGGAAGTATGCAGCGGGGTACCCCAAGCTCTGTTTTAGGCCCAGTATTCTTCAAACATCTTCATCCATGAATGATGAGGAGATAGATGGGGAACTCATCAAATTTGCAGATGACACCAAGCCAGCAGGAATAGCCAACAGTCCAGAAGATAGGCTTAAGATACAGAAGGATCTTGACAGATTTCAACATTGGGCAGTATCTAACAAAATGAAATTCAGTAGTGAAAAAAGTAAGATTCTGCATTTAGGCAAGAAAAACCAAATGCAAAGGTACAGTATAGGTGGTACCTCACTCAATAGTTGTAACTGTGAGAGATCGTGGAGTCCTAGTGGACAATCACTTAAATACGAACCAGCAGTGTGCTACAGCTGCCAAAAAAACCAACACAGTTCAAGGCTACATTAACAAAGGGATAGAGTCAAGATCATGGGAAATGTTAATACCACTTTATAATGCCTTGGTAAGACCACACTTGGAATACTATATCCAGTTTTGGTCATCACGGTGTAAAAAATAATGTTGAGACTCTACAACAGGGGTATCAAATTCTTACCACAGTATCGTCACATGATGTATCGTGACTTTTTTTTCCACTTTGCTAAACCGTGCGTGGGCGTGGCCAGTGCGTGACACATCCGGCCTGCAGGCCGCAAGTTTGACAGCCCTGCTGTCTCTAGAAAGAGTGCAGAGAAGAGCAACAAAGATAATCAGGGTACTGGAGGATAAAACACCTAAAAGCAGGACCAAGAAGCAATGCATGGAAACTAATCAAGGAGAGAAGCAACCTAGAACTAAGAAGAAATTTTTCTGACACAACAATTAAACAGTGGAACAACTTGCCTCCAAAAGTTGTGAATGCTGCAACACAGGAAGTTTTAAAGAAGAGATTAGACAACCACCTGTCTGAAATGGTATAGGGTTTCCTGCCTGAGTAGAAGGTTGGACTAGAAGACCTCCAAGGTCCCTTCCAACCTATTCTATTCTATTCTATTCTATTCTATTCTATTCTATTCTATTCCTCTATAAGGATACTCATATTGCAGTTGGTAATTGTTGACTTTATATTTCTCCATCTAGTCTAGTAGAAGGGCACCCCCTGGTGCCACAAAAGAGCTAACAAATCCATTATCTCCCTCCTAGACCAACAGAGATTGTAGTTATGTTTACATGGGTAGTTATGTCTCATTTCCTTTAAAACAAAAACATCTGTGAGCCTTGGGCAGTGATTTCTCTAGGATGTGTTCTGCAACACTGCCGATCAGATGGCAGGCAGGCTACAGTAAAGCCCAGCAACATCAGTTTTCTCCTGAGTGCATATTATCTCCCAAAGTAGGCCTGGGTGATTTCCCTGAGAAAAGACTCATACACATATGTATTTAAAACCCTAAATCAGAAGATGTTTTCCATTTTTTATTATTTCATTCCACCTTATCACATAGGTTGCATAGTACTCTTGAGATCTGAAATACACCTAGTACCCTCAGATTCTATATCGGTTTTGTCACTGTAGTTCAACCATTTTCCTTGGTTTAAGACTTTGGATTCTTGAAATTAAGCATAAATTCTCTTGTAGTAATTTAACTAAACATGAGCTAGAATAAGGACATGAAGTGAGTAAATAATATTAATTATAGCCTAAAATCTATTTCACAAATTTGGCCAGTTCAGCATTCCAGAGCTAGAACATATCTGTGTTCTGTATCTCATGCAAACCCATGATAATTTAAACTTAAAACATGAATTTGATTTCTGAGAGTGTTATTACTGATGTCACAATTATGTCTTCTGCAGCTCTATTGTTGATGGGATCATTCAGACATGTTAACAAATCATGATTTCTGAATATCTCACAGTTGGTGGGATCCATACAACCCATAAAGCCAAAACCAAGTAAACCACTTGGCTCAGTGTAAACCAGTTCCATCTACTGCAGCTTTCTCTAGGAGAGATCTCTCCAGCATGGGGGTTTAGGGTATTGAAATTAAATGTGCCTGGAGTACATTATAGTAGATTGCCTGAGGCAGATGTACTGCAACCTCAGACCAATTTTGTACAGGGAATATTGAGAAATCATTGCTCAGTAGGAGAACATAAAAAAAAGTGGTTTGTTTTTTTAAAAAAATCCCTGTTACTGCCTGTAACAGGGGCCTCTAATAAGGCTCAGAAAGTCAGAGGGAGAGAGAGAGAGAGACCAAAGTATAGCCATCCATTAGAAGAGGGCACAAAATCAGATAGGACTATTGACCAAAGACAAAATATAAGGTGGTAAGGTGTAATGGTTATCACGGTCTAACTAAGGCTTTGAGGGAATCAGGTTTCAATTCTTACTCAGCCATAAAGCTTGATAAGTGACTTTGCGTAATATGATAAAGTTGAGAGATATCAACTTGTCAATTTCCCACCTTGAGCTGCTGGGAAGAAAGCTGTACACTAAGTGAAATATGGCAGTTCACACAGGTAGATAAGATAAGAGTAAAGCTTTAATCATAACAACAAGAGGAACTATATTCAGTAGATTTTTAAACATTAGCTTTGCATTATTTTATTCTTTTTGGTGCAGCAATATGTTTAAGCTACATACCTACACCAGTTCTAATTTGACAGAGAAGAAAGGAACATCCTATTTAGCAGCATTTATAATATCAATGGAAAGGGATAAATTGATGTCATTATATTGTTACAATGACAATCAACCCCTATCAATAAGACGTATCATAGGTGTCGATTTTTGAACTGTTGGTGGACAAAAAGTTATAGCACTGAAAAATATTTATGAACCACCCACCTCCCTCAGAGAGGGACCCTGGGGAGTGTATAATAAAATATTCAAATATAGAAACTGCATATATAAACTGAAAATTTAGGAGGCAAGGATGATTAAATTGTTAAAAATTAGTTTAAAAGCTGAAGGGAGAGGTCTCAGGGCACCAACCAGCCAACAGCCGTGTGCTCCTCTGGCTCCCCTCACAAGGCCGCAAAGCCTTGTTTTAACTCTTACTGTATTGGGAATTCCAGGAGAGTGGGGGCCTGTCTCAACTTGGGGGTGGGGGCGGGGGAAAGAATATTCTGCAATATTTGGCAGAAAAGGCTGTCTTCCTGAATCCCACCAGTTGGAGCTCTTTAATGGAGAGGGTCTGCAGCAGTAGTGGGATTCAAAAAATTTTTACTACCATTTTGTGGCCGTGGCTTGGTGGGCATGGCAGGGGAAGGATACTGTAAAATCTCCATTCTCTCCCCACTCCAGGGGAAGGATACTATAAAATCCCCATACCCTCCCCATCCCACTAACCTGCTTTCCAGCTCCGTTCTCCTGTGCAGGGCAACAAAAGAAGACCCAGCCGATCAGCCGGAACTCAGGAGGCAGAGAATAGATGGGGTGGTATTCCAAATTACTCAAAATGTCCACTACCGGTTCTCCAAAACTGGTCAGAACCTGCTGAATACCACCTCTTATCTGCATCATACCTACCCTGCTTGACCAGGTGAGATGGGCCAATGTAATGTAACAAATACCTGTAAAAAGATATTTTAAAAATCTTAAATATTGTTTCTGGGCAATCCAGTTTTCAAATATTAAAAAAATGCCATTTCTTTGTGACATTTCAATATGCAGAAAGAAACAAAGACTTCCACTACTTACAAGGACAGGCAACTTGTGCTTCACACCTCTGGAGTGTGCATGGGTTCCTGGAACGCAAGGCCAAGAAGGGGGGGCGGTGTCTCCTCTTTTGCTTTGTTCAGGAATTCTGCTCCTGATCCCAATTTTCCAGCTGCAGGGAATAGGCAAAAACGGTTGTTGCCTGTTGCTGAGCCAATCTGCAGAAGAAAATGGATGGGGCTCTGGGGGCTGCCAATAAAGGGGCAGAAGGCTGTACGTTGCTTTCAGGGGTGGGATTCTACCAGTTCACACCTATTCGCTAGAACCGGTTGTTAACATTCTAAGCAGTTCGGAGAACCGGTTGTTAGAAGAAATTACTGACCTAATCCTGTAAGGAAGGCAGGAAGGAAACATTCTGGTGTTGCTTACAGAAACTGCCTCTCCGTTAACCCTTATTACGTTCTTGGCAAGACTAGACTTCCTGTCTTAGGAATGTCTGTGGAGGTTTTTCCCCCTCCTTTGCTGGTACTTTGCTCGTGTAGAGTGACCATTCAAAGTTACAATGGCAGTGAAAAAATGACTTGTGACCATTTTTCACACTTACGATTGTTTCAGCATCCCCACAGTCATGAGAGGCCAGGGGAGGAGATGCGTGCCTCGATGTGAGTGATATTGAGCTGGCCACGCCCAGCCAATAACATGACCACCAAGCCATGTCCACCCAGTCACATGGCCACCAAGCCACACCCACCACCTAAGCCATGCCCACAGAACCGGTTGTTAAAAATTTGAATTCCACCCCTGGTTGCCTTGATATTATTCAGCAAACTAATTCACTAATCTGCTGGATCTGGCAGGAAGCAAACCCTGAGTCATATCAATAATTCTGAGTCCCTCCATTTGAAAGGGGCCAGAAATCTTATTTTCAGCCCAACTCTATTCCTTGCTGATGTTCAAGGTAAGTACTCCAGCTTTATGCGGACAGAAGGGAACAAAGTGTAAAGCACTTTTGGGCTTTCCCAACTAAGATGCCAAAGATGGCTGGGTGAGCTAGAACAGGGGTCCCAACCGCCGGTCCGCGGACCGTACCGGGCCGCGGAACAAGCCTTACCGGGCCGCTGGTTGCTGGGCGCCGCCATCTTTTTTGGTAAAAAGCAATTTTTCGCAAAAAGATGGCGGCGCTTAGCGCTTCGGTGAGCTTTTCCGGTAGAAAGCCATTTCTACCCGAAAAGCTCACGAGCGCTGCGCCGCTATTTTTGACGAAAATCACTTCCGTGACGTCACCGGAAGTGATTTTTCGTCAAAAAAGATGGCGGCGCCCAGCTGACGCCGAACCGGGCTGGCGCCAGCTGACGCCGGAACCGGGCGCGGCGTGAAAGGTTGGGGATCCCTGAGCTAGAAGATGTTTATGTTAGAGAGATCAAATTTTCTCTAGCTACAAGAAAGAGCCCCAAAGGAGGAATTGTAAGGAAGAGCGGCCTAAGAAAGTACACTTTCTGGCTTGATCCATGAGGAAGAAGGTGAATTGCAAAACCTTCTCTCACAAGTGATCATTCCCCTGAAATCAGGCCTGGAAGTAGAAATTGGGCAGGTCATCTTCTGGGAGCCTTGACTATTTCCCTGCTACTTGAAGAATGAAGACCAGGTGTGCAGAAGGTGCAGGACACAGTAAGGAAGGAGAGTGTTGGAAACTAAGGGGATGAAATTAGTGACTTGTATGATGAAATAGTGGGAGAATCCCCTTTAGGGGGGAGAGAGATAAAGAAGGGGAGAGGGAGAGGGAGAGGGAGAGAGAGATATCCCCTGAACAGAGCATGAGAGGTGCTCTGAGCTGAGCTGAGGTGAGGGGTCTGTAAAAGTGGACCACCAGTTGAGGCATGTCAGCCCGATGTGGTACACCAGACAAAGAAAGGAATACCGTATATTCAGGACTACCATTATTGTAAGAGCTGTAACAATGTGCTTCTTCATGTAAACTAGGAATGGGCTTGCCTGCGATGTTTTGTTGGTCTAGGACAAGGGTCTTCAAACGTGGCAAGTTTCAAGATTTGTGGACTTCAACTCCCAGAATTCCTGAGCTAACATGACTGGAGGAGGAATTCTGGGAGTTGAAGTCCACAAGTCTTAAAGCTGTCAAGTTTGAAGATCCCTGGTCTAGGATCAAATCCTTCTTATTTGATCATTACCTTGGTAGCAGCTCTTCCTCCTGTCCTCCAAAGCTACTCCCCTCGCCTTCTAAAAGGCATGTCTGAAGAGCAGGCAGGCAATCGGAAGAGGTGCTCTGTAGCACGTCTTTGTTTCCTTTCAGAGCTTCTTTTCCCAAGGTTTGCTTTGTCCTTGTTCCTGTCCTCCCTTGATAGCCTCACACTGCTACCATTTCATTTAATCGTACTGGAGATATCCGAGTTTCGTTTGCTCTCTTGTCCTGTAGTCTGCAAAGGCACTTAATTGTTAACTCCTTGAATACAGATTGGGTTACATTTGATAATAAAGTTAGGCTGATAACTGGGAGTCCAAGACATGGTATATAATGTCTTTGCCTTATTCGTTGTCCTTGGGAACAGATAATACAAGGGAAACAAAATAATACATAGTGAGCACAATCTGAAAAAATAAATGAATATGCTTCCTCTTCCTCTCTCCTCCCCCCCTCCCTTCTCTTCAGCCACAGACTTCATAATCATGGGAAGGTCCTATGTTGGCTGCCAATAGACTGCCTGAAAATCTAGCAATTCCTAAGTATCTTCAGGGCTAACAATCAACAAATCAACTCACCCAGTAATGCAAAAAAAATATCCATATTGTCCACTTGGAGACACGGGATAGTGAACAGTATTTCTCAGTAATGCTCCGCTTTAAGGAAGCCAATCAAGGCTCATCTTTTTTTTTTTTTTTTGAACGCCCGAAGCAAACTGAACACTTTCAGTGTTGATGCTATTGAGGGCTATACAGTATTCCTGTTCTTACGAGTTTAATATTAATATTGGTAATGTTCTGTTGATGTTAATGATTGAGGGATCCGCAGTTGTGTTGGAATGCAAAATAAAACAAGTTGCTTGCCACAGCTAATGTAGAAAGCTACTTGCTAGATTATTATTTATTAGAATTCCCCCATCTTTGTTTCTTTAGCCACAGACTTCATAATCATGGGAAGGTTTAGAAGTGGGCATGCTTTTTGTAGCCAAGAGCCTCACTTCACTTCTTTTTTTAAAGAGATGAGAGTGGCAAAGGGGATGGAGGAGCATCTCATATGTGATTGGGAGGGATCTGCAAGAGCCTTTATTGCTTTGGGTGGGGGGTGGGTGTCATAGGCCTCTTTCAGGACTTTACATTTCATTTTGCAAGTTTCCCACCTCAAGATGGTGAGAAATGGCATTTCCTGCTTTTAAACCCATGCTTCCAGAGGCCTCACAAAGAAGAATGGGGCTTTAATAGATTTTTTTTTTTTGGGGGGGAGGGGAGAGGAATGAAATTCCTCCTCTTCTTCCATTTCCTTTTATCATGTTAATACAGTCAAATATCTGCCACCCTACCATTGTCTAAATCTCTCAGGGATGTGATTCTAGCATGGAAAAGGGGGCCATGGGTGGTTAATCCTAATAACCCCAGAAATTAGTGCCTGCATTCGTGGCCTAATGGATACCTAATGTCTCTTATTTCAACATCAGGAGCTTTTGCAACAGACAGAGAACAATGCTATCAATTTGCCTAGTGCCTCGAATAACATTTGTGTGTGTCTCGAACTTGGCAAAAATCCACATCTACTCTCTTCTAAAGTTCCCTTTCTTTTACATCACCAGTATAAGCCGTGTCATCTCAGGAGACTGACTGAAGTCTGTGTGACCCTGACTTTTCTGAAATACCCACTACTTAATTCCTAGGAAACATCCAGCTACACAGCACCAAGCTGCAACTAAACCCCTAACACTTATGTCCAAGGCCAATTCAATTTTCCAGCAACAGAAACTGGCCTTCTGCCCCAACCCTATAAAACCATCTAGGGAGGAAAAAAATGGCACAAAAGATATTAAGAAATAACATGATCGCTTATTCCACGCTCTTTTCAGTTTTACATTTCATCATGGATCTATGTTTTATTCCTGCCCATGCTTAGAAATAGAAGATAACACAGGTCGTCCTCGGCCTACAGCCACAATGGAGCCCAACGTTTTTGATGCTTAGTGAAACATTTGTTAAGTGAGTTTTGCCCCATTTTATGACTTTTCTTGCCACAGCTGTTAAGTGAATCACTGCAGCTGTTAAATTAGTAACACCGTTGTTAAGCGAAGCGGGCTTGCCCATTTGGCTTTGCTTGTCAAAAGGTCACAAAAAATTGTGTAAATCCAGGACACTGCAACTGTCATGAGTCAGTTGCCAAGTGGTTGAACTTTGATCATATGGCCACAGGGATGCTGCAACAATAATTGTGAAAAATGGTAATAAGTCACTTTTTTCAGTACCATTGTAACTCCGAAGCCACTAAATGAACTGTTGTAAGTCGAGGACTACCTTTATGATATATGCACTACTGAAAAATATTAACAAAATCTGTGTTTCTTCTTTTCTCCTGCTATTAGAGTCACTATATGATAGGTAGTAGATGCAACAAAAATATATAATCAATAATGTACACATTATTGAATTTTAGAACTACCAAATCTGGACTGCATAATTTCCAGAACTCAAAGAAGCCATCACTGGTATGCAATCCTAGGAAACTGATGTCCACTGACTGTATCACAAGATGTCAGAAGCAACTGAACAATTAAACAACTAGAGGGCAGCAGAGTTAATATTTTTTAATGTTTGCTTCCACCTAGTGGTCATCTATGTCTTTACAGCTCAGCTCCAGTAAGCATTATGGAATGCCATGATACATGATGGTTTGTAAAGCGAATTAATCAAACCATGGAAGTCTTATCAGTGGTAAAATAGGGAATCCAGACTAGAACTACATGGGAGTGTATTAGAGGCTTCTTCCATAATTTGGATAAACTGGCTGCAAATAGATCAGTATTCTCTTAAATAAAACAGTGTGAGCGGCTTGGGGAGAAAATAATTATTCCAAGTGTAGAATACAACCCAAAGGTTAGATTCAAACTTCATGGTTAGGGGAGCCTCTGTGAGTTGGAAAGCCATAATTTAGGGTAGTGCATGGATTAAGCAATTGCGGTTTCTCCAATGAACCACAGATACAGTGTAATTTATATCAGTATTTTCAAACATGGTAATTTTAAGATGTGTGAGCTTCAACTCTCAGAATTTGAAGTCCCCACATACTACGTTTGCCAAGTTTGAAAAAAGAAAGACACCCACTGATTTAGATTATTTGAAGTCCCAGCCAATCAACAAAAGAGTAAATCTAATGGGCCCCTTTTTATCTTCAGTCTGACAGCAACCCTAAGATCTAGGGACTTTAAATATTGACCTAGTAATAAAAGAGTAAACTTCTGATACTTGCAGTCCCCTGCTGGGAAGGACTTGGAGTCTTTGGTTTCTAAAGCATAACTCTCCTGGGAGCCTGCTTTGATGGACTGGGAAGGGAGAGGTCATTTAAGAGCAATAAGAAATATCCTGTAGCTAGTTCTTAAATAGCAAGCAAAAAGAAACAATGAGAGAGGCAAGGGCACACAATAAGATATTCAGCTAAAGCATTTGTCCAAACTTGACCAAGTTCCAGGAGTGGGTTACACCCACCTGCCTACATTTATAGGGAGAATTCAGAAAACTCAGAAAAATGGCAAGATGTCTTCAAGCCTTTTCCTCCCATTGACATGTATTGGAAAGGTTATTACAAAATGGCCAGAAGGAGAGCAGATTGATGGGCTCCATTTGGGGTGCTTTAATTATGGCATTAAAGGTGCATAATAATGCTGCCTTTGGATTTCTTTTGGCCTCCCCCCACTGTCCCAAAACAAACCTGACTCCTTCCAAAACTGCCATCAAATTACAATTTTTTTATGTGCAAAAAAAGAGAGGGAAAAACTGCATTGGAAGCAGTCGTAATGAATGTTCTAATGTAATCTGTTTAACTGGAATACTACTTTTAGGTATTCAAACACCTCATCCCCTTGTTGCCTATTTCTTGGAACAGGTCAGGTAATGCTCCATTGCCTTTAGTGTGGGGAAAAAAACCACACACCCATTTAAAAAATTAATATATGGGATGTATGTGTTGCTTTGCTTGATGCACTGTATATAAGGTTTTCCTCCTTCCCATTTATCCCTACTACAACCCTGCAAAGTAGATTTGGGGGAGAGAAACAAAGGAATCTCTCCAGTATTAGCTCAACACTCTTTCTGTTCCTACTATCACAACATTCTGAATGCTTGCCAGTTACGCTTGGTCACTCAATCTATATTCCCCCAATCCCATGCCATCTGGATCATATTCAGAGCCCTTTGCTGGAAGTGCAGAAAAGCATCCACTGTTTCTATTTTTTTTTTAAAAATAGGGCTGCTTTAAGGGGGCAGGGTATGAACTGAGGTTGGACAACAGTAGGGCTTACCATCTCCTCAGAAACATCTGGTTAAAATGAAATCTCCCAAATCTAGAGGAAGACTGCATAAATTAACCAGAAGAACTTTTGCTTTTAAAAAGTAGCTACTTTGATAGAAATTGTTTACCAGGCAAGCCAGGAATTAGTACCAGATTTTTTTATGTGGTGCTGTCTAAATTGTATTTTATTTCTCTAAATAAAGTCGTGAGTTGTGTGCAATTCAGCTCTTATACATCCTTCAGCCTGAGCATGATTATACACATTTTTATTTATAATCTTTTTATGGTCTCTAATATTAAATTGCAACAGCTTCCAACTAAAGGAAAATATGACATATGTAAGCAGACCAGTAATCTTCCAGGAATACTGTATTTCCCTTTTTAATTTCCTTTTAGGTTTGCCAGCTGCATCATTGAGAACTGAAGAGTTATTTTTTCCAATCTGAATTTAACTTTTAAAGTTAATGACATTCATAGTTTATCTGTTTAAATGAAGTTTGATTTTGTTTATCTCTGGTAAGAGTGGTCTGTCTGCCACAGGGAGGAGATGAATAAACTAATCATTTGTCTCTGCCACGTGGCCAAGAGGATGTGCCACTGAGAATATTTCTTTTTGTATTTTTCCCCTTTAATCCTCAGAAAAGGCAACACAGGTAGTGAACCCATACAGAAGTTGGGGTGGATGCCAAGTGAAGCACCTCCAGGAAGTTACCCCAGAACAGGAGGCAAGGCCAGGGTATGAAGACCCAAAGGCTCCTGGGAGAGAAATGAGACCTTCAGCCTTAAGACTAGCAACAGCACTTAGGGCGTATATACAGTTCTATAGTGCTTTACAACACTCTCTGAGCAGTTTAGAGTCAGCATATTCCCCCCCAACAATCTGGGCCCTCATTTTAGTGACCTCAGAAGGATGGAAGGCTGAGTCAACCTTGAGCTGGTCAGAATCAATCTCATGGATGTGGACAGAGTTTGCCTGCAATCCTGCATTCTAATCACTGTGCTACCACCAAAATAGTGTTTTTTAAACTTGTCAGCTTTAAGATGTGTAAGACAGCATGCTGGTTGGAGAATTCTGGGAGTTGAAATCATCTTAAAGTTGCCATTTCTGGAAAAAAAGCACATAAACAGCCGCAGGCACTCTACTACAAACAGTTTCTATTGGATTTTCAGTCATATTTCTTCCCAAGGAAAATAATCTAATAAAGCTTTTGCAAATTCTGTTCCCTCATTAAAGTGTAGGACATAGATCAAAATATTATTCCTGGGTGTTTAAAAATAATGATAGGGCAGTTGGATCTGGAGATGGTGGGAGGTTTCTTTCTACAGGCAAATACTGGCTGGGAAAAACTTGTCAACTGATTTCTTCTTATTTGGTAGCTCACAAAGGCAGAGAAAAAGCCATTCAAGAGATTTAAGCAGCAAGATTCATAGGCATCTCTCTTTTTTTTTTTTTTTTTTTTTTGGTGGAATGCTAGAATCTTTAAAACTGGGATCTTTAGAACTAGAATCATGACACTGAAGGGAGCAGCTTGTACTTGGCTACCTAACAGTCCAGTTAGGGGCATATTCCAAATTTAATCTGGTGTGCTTTTGGAGAGCTGGACAGAAAAGAATCCCATTTGTAACAGCAGTAATTGTAGTAATTAAGGGCAGCTGTGCATAGTATAGTTGATCCAAGTGAATGCTAGCTAGCTGGCTGGCTTGAATCAGCTGTTCCCCTTTGCCTGCTTTTCAACTTCGGTTTCTTATTAGCAAGACTTGAGAAACTTCCCCCACCTGGTGCCCTCTAGATGTGTTGGATTACAACTCCCACATTCCTAGGCTGGATGACTTTTGTAACTGGAGGGATAGCCAGATAGATGATGATGGATTATGGAGTAGATCTAACCTTAGAAAGCACCCTTCTTAAAGGCCCAAGAGGTACCCCAGCAGGAGTAGAGTTGGTTTTATTCTGAAGGCAACTAGCTTAGTTTTCAAAAGGAAGTGGCTTGGATTGTGCTTAAATCATCTCTCCTGAAAGGTCCATCTTTAGGATGGAGATTCAGGTCCTGCATTTCCTCCATGTTATTGAAATTTAACTCTGTTGCTAAAAATAGGGCCAACAAAAACCATTTTTCAAATCTTGGATTCATGTTGCTTCAACTATCTTTTTTTCCCCTTTCTAGCTCAGCTGCACAAGAAATGGAAGAGCTAATCCAGAGGTCTCCACACTTGGCAACTTTAAGACTTGTGGACTTCAACTCCCAGAATTCTCCAGCCAGCATAGGAGAAGTTGCCAAGTTTGGGGACCCCTGAGCTAATCTGTCTCTTTTTCAATGCAGATTCACAAAGTGATGTGCAAGTTATGATTTCTTTTGTACTTTGGCTTGTAATGTGCTCTTAAAAACAACACAGGATCACTACCACCCCAAACCAAACATGCAGCCAAATCTAAGTGGGACTTGAAGGAAAGATGGTGGCTAGAGCCACATTCCCCACAATTACTTTTAAACAACTGATTGTTCTAACCCTCAACAAATGAGCTCAATCATGTTTAGCATTTCATGCTAAGTTAAACCCAAATAAAGCACCTTATATGGGTTGGCATGTTGTACTAACCAACTTGTAATTTCAAGCTCAGCACAATCACTGTCACAAGAATTCTGTCCGTTGCTGTTTTTTGTTTTTTTAATAAAGTTTTTTATTTTTTACAACAACAAAACCTTTCATTTATACAGTGTGTTGGCTGGTACATAAGTCTTGTGCACAATATCTATGGTCCTTTCCTCAGCTTTACATTCATATTACATTAATTAACTTCCCATATTCTATTATTAAATGATAGTTAGACTTTTAATTTCAAATCCATGTTATCCTTTAGAGCAAACCTCACTTTTTAATAATTTTTGTTCATATTTATAACTTATTCAAAAATAATCAGTTACAACATATCATTATTATTATATACTTGTTTCCTACTTTTCTAACCACTGATAAAATAAATCCCATATCTTATAATATTCTTTTTCTTTTTGCTCTCTAATTGCCAATGTTAATCTACTCATGTCTACACATTCCATTCCATTGCTATGTTTTTGAAGAAACTTTTCTGCCTTTGAATTTCCACCCTACCTTGTTTCTCTCAGTGCTGTAAAATCCAACTACCAAGGGCGATTTTCCCAAAAGACCATTGGGAACAATTTATTATTTTGACAAATTGCAAACATTACAACACCCCTTCTGATAAGGACTGGATTCAAGAGAGGTGCGTCCCTTTTCAGGAAGGCAATTTTATCTATTATTCAAAAACGATTCAGTAAATAGTTCTTCTGAGGTATAAATTTTATGCTATTTTGTAATGTTAAGACAATTATTATATTATTAAGACAATTATTAAGATAGATTTAGACATATGTTTGACATTTATTTAAATGTGACATATAATAATGATGGGTTTCCCCCTTTTTATAGATTTTCTATTTCTTTCTGAAAAACTTGTTAATAAATTATGATCAAGTTTTAAAAAGCAACAGGCCCTTGAAGACACGGGGCGGGACAATCGGGAACATTCCCCCAGCCCGCCAAATGCCCTCCCTAGGCTGCCTCCATTCTAAGAGAGAGAAGAGTTAAATTCAGCCTCCGCATCTGTACTTGACCCCCCCCCCCACACACACACACACTCCCGTCTGTCTCCAGAAGCCGGGGAAACGTAATTGTTTCCTTGCACAAAATCTCTCCTGCCCCCTCCTCTCCGCCAGAGCGGGGGGTGGTGGTGCTGTCGGAGCGTAATAGAAACCAGACTCCTAAGGAGAGGGAGATTTCTTCCCCGCCATCGCCCCACTGCCCGCCTCCCCCGCGAAGGGCTTGGCCAGCTGTTTTCCTCAGGATGAGGGGAACGGAGGGAGCGAGCGAGCGACTTGTGCTGCCCTCTACCGACCAACGCCCTTGGGTAAAGGCGAGCTCGCTTTCCTTTGCCCAGCCCGACGCTCCGGAGAAGCGGGCGGTGCAGATTCCCCGTACGTGGGGCCGTTTTTTTTCTCTTCCCCCCGCCGGATTTTCGCTGTATAAACTTTCTTAAAAGTTTTACTTGATGCAGAATGCGGGTCCTTCCCGTCTGGGCCGAGATCGATTCCGCACTGGGGGTGGGGGGAAGCGATTCGGTACGCCGAGCGGGCCAGGGAGGCTGAACCCGCCAGCAGCAGTGACTCCGGATCCACGTCCCCACTCTCGCGTCCTTCCCTGCCCCCACTAAGCAGGCGTGGGATTTGAAGCGCCATGAACGACCTGGCGGGCCTTCTCTCTGACAAACCACGATGTAGAGCTGATTAGATTAAACCTGGAACCTTTTCCAGCTTCTTTGAGACGCCAGATTAGCGCGCGTTCACGTGCCTCGTCCACTCCTGTTGGAAGTGTTACGTCCCACGTTAGCCCTTATAAATTTGGCAAGCGGGAGGGTCGCGCGTCATTCCTCGGCTGGAGGAGCGGGTGAGTTGCTCTCTTGCGCTCGAGGCATTTGCTGGCTGGAAGTTGTTGCTTCCCTCCGCCTGGGAGTCCCTCTCCCCCCCATGGCAGGGAAAGCCAAGACAATTGGCAGGTTTGCAATAGTGGCGAATAATTGGCAGGCTATTCTAGATGGGGCCTACCGATTACTAACAATTTCGGAATTCTACGAGGCAGTTCGAGAGGGGGATAATTTATTGCGCCCACCCGCGTCCTATTTCACCTACAACGGTACAAATGTTTGGGTTCCCAAACTACGGTTGTAGGAGCCCGAACACGAGAGCCTAGGATGTAATTTCTGCGTTTCGGAGCTAAACTTCGCTAGTAACTTACTAGAGCTCTCTCTCTCTCTCTCTCTCTATATATATATATATATATATATATGTGTGTGTGTGTGTGTGTTTGTGTATATATATAGTGTGTGTTTATATAAATGTGTGTGTGTATATATAGATGTACGAATATATATATATATATATATATATATATATATATATATATATATATATATATATATATATATATATATACACACACACATATACATATATGTATATAATATATATGTATACACACACACACACATATATAAATTGAGATAAAAAATGAGACTTTGCACATAATTTAGGGTCTTTAGAATGTGGGTGTTAATATACAGTATATTATAAACACGGCCACAGCAATGATCAGTCTGCAGAGATCCAGGTCAAAAGAGTTAATAGTCTCTGTTTCCACGGGTATCTTTATGAAAAAAGATTCTGATTAAAGGTACATGAGGTTCTAAGTAATTTTGCTGCTGTGATCCAAAGTATTTTATTTCATGTTTAATGAGACTGAAAATTAAAACCAACACATCCAGAACCTTCTTGCCTCCATAGATATCCTGATGAGCACTTCTTCCATTCAAATAAAATGCAAATACAGTTCATTATGTGACTCACGGGAAAATAATCCAATGGTTTCCTGTAAATTGGGAACTCCTGCAAGATTATTAACATGGGCAAATGACTTTAAACAGCTTGCAAACGCCAAAGGAAGAAAAAGTAGGTTAAATTAGGAAAGTTTGTTGACCGCAGAAGCTGTTGAACTCCAACTCTGGTCTGCCCATTTTGAATTATGGAAACAACATCTGTAGGATAAAGACTTTGCTCCTCAAATGTAAATGAACTGAAATGTTTATTTTATTTTGTCAAATGCTTACAATATAAAATAAGAATAAACATAAATTTAAATATAATAGGAACTAATAATTGGGGACAATAGGACAGGGATGGTAGACACAATTGTACGCTTATGCTTATGGGACTAGAATTCAGTCTTTTGGTTTCTAGCTTGGTGCCCTAATCACTAGACCAAACTGGTTCTCCGTATTTGTACCAAAGTTTAAAGAATCACAGTATTGATTTTTTTTTAAATTGGCTATTCTGCAAGAATAATTTTGACTCTTGTTCTATTAAAATAAATGGCTAGGTGTCTTTCAGAATAGCTTTGCTCTGATTTGTTTTCAGAATCCTAATGTGAAATGCTGTTCTTTCATACCTACTTACATTTCAGACAGAAGCGGTGTTGCATTATAGGGATAATATCTGAAACCAAGGTGATTGTGTTGCCTTTGGCCACTTACAAATTGAGCCAGATTTACTATTTGCCTATAGTACCTATGTTTCTCTAGTGTTGATTACAGTATCTCCTAATGCCAGCCACTGCTTAATGTCCTATGTTTGTTCATAGCAGTGTTATCTTTATGTTAGTATGCATTTCTTAGGGCAAATCTCTTCCCTCTTGAACTTACATATGCTGGCAGAATCAAATTTATAGCACTTTCTAAGTTACTGCATAACTAAATTGTGACAACTAAGCCTAAGGAACAACAGGGAATTGAGAAATTGTTGGTCTGATTAATTGATCACTTCAGGCTTAGCTAAAGGTTATGTAAAAATTTTGGTTTGGCAAAACTTTAGTGGTATAAGTTTGTAAGGAGATGTGGAAATTTGGAGTAATTAAAAGGCAGCAGCTGGTATCTATTTTATGCAATTCTTGTAACTGGATTCAGCTTGATATTCCATCCCATCTTATATTTTGGGCTTTGGTTTTGCTGATTTAGCAAAATGGCTTTAAGAGATTGAATTATGAAAGAGGGTGTAATTTATTCAAATTTGAGTTGGGTCACAAACTTAGGAGATAATTTGAACTAAGTCTCCTCTCCCAGTATGAAAATAGAAATATATTTAACGAGATATTGTAAAATTTGCCAAGTATGCCAGATGTATTCCTGGAACATTTGCTGCATCTTCTCCAACTCGATGTCCTCCAATTATTTTGTACCACAATGCTAATATTTCCCAGCCAATTATAAATCATGCTGTAACAAAATAGTAATTGAAATAATCTAATCCTTCTACACTTCTATTTTAGCTTTTTCCTGTTTTCCCCATAAGAGATAGCTTTTGATGCATATTCAACTGACACCTCCCTATTATGACCTTTTCCTATTGGTGAACTTTTCACAAGATGAGAACTGACTGCCTCCAGAAAGTCATTAATGAAGCTTTGTTTGGGAGAGAACATAAAAGCAAAGAGGGATATTATTTATTATTTTAGGAATAGTAAGCAGTGCAAGTAGGCCTCGACTTACAACAGTACATTTAGTGACTGTTCAAAGTTGCAACCGCACTGAAACATGTAACTTACAACCATTATGATCTTTGCAGAATCCCCATGGTCATCTGATGAAAATTCAGATGTTGGCAACTGACTCATATTTATGACCGTTGCTGTGTCCGAAGGTCATGTGATCCTTTTTGTGACCTTCTCTCAAGCAAAGTCAGTGGGGAAGCCAGATTCATTTAATAACTGTGGCAAGAAAGGTCGTAAAATGGGACAAAACTCAATGTCTCACAACAGAAATTTTGAGCTCAATTTTGGTTGTAAGTCAAGGACTACCTGTACCCGAACTGTTAACCAAGGTCACTGGAAAAGCAAAGATTTAAAAATTAACACTGAATCGTAGCAACATTAAAGATCCCAGAAGGACTTCTATTTCTTTGCCACTTGATTTTGCTCTGGATGAACCTTGAAGGGTAGATAGAAAATAAAAGGATAGGTAGGAATTCATGGTTTATTCTGTATTGTTTCTTCTGAGAGCTATCTACTCCTCTTATTGGTGAAATTATGTTCTCCATTTACCAGGAAGAACTACAATCATTCTTTTTCACAATTCTACCAGAAGCCTCTGGCATTGAAAAGCAAAAAAGACTTGAGTGTTTAACTGGAAAATAGGTTGCAAAATGGAGATGCGCATGGAATACTTGACTTTGTGGTTCTGCTTATTAAATGTATTTCTAATGGTTTGGAACCATAACATGACTGAAGGATCCCCAGCAATATTGGGCCACCCATTCATCTCAGTCTGGAATGCACCAACGCAAATATGCCAAGAAAAATACAAAATATCCCTTGACTTGAGAATTTTTGATCTAATCGTCAATCCAAATGACTCGTTTATAGGGAAAGACATTACTCTCTTCTATAGTAATACATTTGGATACTATCCATATTACACGAAGGATGGAGTTGCCATCTATGGTGGTCTCCCTCAAAATGCTAGTCTAAAAGCTCATCTCCAGAAGATTGAACAAGACATTAATAATACCATTTTGCATGTTGGCTTCAGAGGTCTGGCAGTTGTGGACTGGGAATGCTGGCGTCCCTTATGGATTCGGAACTGGGGTTCTATGAAAATCTATCAAAATAAATCCATAGAGTTAGTTAAGGAGTGGCATCCTGATTGGCCTGCTGACAAAGTGATCGAAGCAGCCCAGTTAGAATTTCAGCAATCTGCTTGGGCATTTATGGGGCAGACATTGGCCCGTAGTGAAACCCTGAGACCGAAGGGCTTCTGGGGCTTTTATGGTTTCCCCAATTGCTATAACAATCAATTCCAATATGCCAATTATACTGGAGAATGCCCAGAGATTGAGAAACAGAGGAACAACAAATTGTACTGGCTCTGGAACCAAAGCCGGGCTCTCTATCCCAGCATTTACCTCCCCCAAATTCTCAGACTGACTCACAAAACTCTTGAATTTGCTCGTCATCGAATCCAGGAGTCCTTCAGGGTTTTGAAGTGGACACAGAATGACATCCCTGTCTTACCTTATACTACCACTGTATATGAGTCTACTCATAACTTCCTCACACAGGTAAGCACTTTTTGTGTCTGGCCCAGTGCGGGATTTGATAAGCCTTGTCCAGTGGGAATTCGCTGGAAAACATTGCATGGAAATAAGAATCATGGACTTTTAATAAAATATCCTTATCAATATCCTTAAAGTTTTTGAACTCAATATGGCATCACAATTAAATATCTGTTGCTGTAATTTTTACTCAACAATAGACAGAGCCTTTTCCCACTCCCCCCTTACCCTGGTAAATACTTTCAACATATCAATGTGAAAAATTAACATCTTTTTGCAGTTCAGTTTTATGCTTGGTTTTGTATTTAACAGCATTTCATGTTTGGATGAGACAGGATCAAAATTAATGACGTGTTGAAAATCTGGGGCTTTTTATTGCGTTTTTGTTTTGGGGTAACAAAATTTTTATGGAAGATTTTTCTCTTTCCTCCCATCCCTTCAGTTGGAGGAAGTAGACTTGAAGCCTAAGTGCCGTAATATTTGATTTTCCATCAATAACAGAGAAATTGTCCCGTTAGTGTAGAGCCAATACAGTGTTTTTATATAGTGTCTTATTGTGGCCAGAGGAGGAGTGCTAAAATTCAGCTCCTAAACAAGATGTGTTTGAAATTACCCCTTAATATCCTTGTTTTTCAGGAAGACCTGGTCCACACCATTGGTGAGAGTGCTTCTCAGGGTGCTGCCGGAGTTATCTTGTGGGGTAGTGCAAATTTCAGTAAATCTCGGGTGAGTGTGGCAAAGAAGTCAGAGCTGGTCAGAGGGCCATGTGATGCTAGGTAGGAGAACTTCAAAGATTCAGATTATAGTAAGAGATATTATTTGAGCAAAGGCCTTTCCAACTTTTTTTTTCAATCCATACATTATGGATGTATAATATATTCAGTTACACGATAAAAAAGGTGCTCCTCTAGATTACCTTTGTCAGGACTTTGATGAATAAATATGTATCTCTGTTTCTGCTGGACTTCTCTGCAGCATTTGATAAGATCAACTAAGGTATCATTCTGATTTGTGGTTACTTGAGCAGGATAAAATGACACCCAGCTGTGCATTGTCATGTCAGGCTGTATTGGAGATGCTATAAACTACAGGCTGTTAGGGTTTGGATGGGCAGAAAGAAGCTGAGATTAAAGTCTAGCCAAGTGGAGTCATTCTATGCCTGTAAACATCAGGTCTGTCTGATCATACTGACCCCTGTAATTGCTTCTAATGAGGTTGTCCTGTCTCTGAATGTACTGGTGCATAATTTGGATCCATACAGCTCCTACTTGAGTGACAAGTGGAACTGTGACCAGGGAGTGTTTCTCCTGGCTTCAACTGATGTACCATTTGCAGACATACCTGTATCAGGTTGGCATAGCTTAATTCCATAATAACCCATGTTTGCTATTCATGTATACTAATTAAATTAAGACAAGTCACAACATTTGTGGTGGAATGTAGTCTGGATTCCCAGGAGGGAGTGTATCCCAGAGGAGCAAAAGACAACTGAGATAGTTTGTGTGGAAAGAGAGTTAAGGCAACTCCTCCCAGAAGTTCTGAGAATATGTTAAATCAGGGGTGTCAAACTCAAGGCGGCGGGCCGGATGCTTAAACCTGGCCCGTGGGACCAGCCTGGAAATAGCAAAGGACCCGATGCTCCATTTTGGCCAGCAAAATGCTGCAGGAGGCGTCCATCCCATCTCACCCCAGCCAGCCCACAGAGGAGAATTACAGTGCTGATCTGGCCCTCGAAGGAATCCAGTTTGACACTTCTGTGTTAAATGGTGCAAGTAGTCCGTTCTAGTTTGGCAAAATTTCTGTCTATAGGTGAAGGACAATGAAGGAAACTGCTTAAGAATCTCAGTGTGTCTTTCTTGGGTTTTTTTGGGAACCTAATAGCATTTTAACTTGAATCCAGAGTTAATACAACAGCCTTGAGATCATCATAATTATATAAAAATTCCTTGGGAAAAGTCCAGTTATTTCATTAAATTTCTAAATTTAGTCTAGTGCTTGGGAGAAAGGGTACTTGTATTTTTAGCGTACTTTTAATGGATTGTTATGAGCATCTAGGATTATCCTATGAGATAATGCCAATATAAATTAAATAAACAAACCCTGGGTAATATTTGTCCTTTTATATCATGTCAACCACACGGATGATGACTAGAATGTCAGACACAAAGGATCAGCACCATACCTTAAATTGCAGTACAGAAGGTTTATTCAAACGTATACACAAAAATCTAATCAAGTTCAGTGTTAAATTGGTGCCAGATAAGGGTCAACAGAATTCAAGAGGGACTGGACTAAAATTGTTTATGGCAATGTAAGGACTCTGAGCTAATGACACATTTAACTCTGCCGCCACTATCCCCGCTCTGCCTTTTATATAGAATTAGATGTTTCCTTGGTGACCATGACATCAAGTTAAGGGAAAACGGTCAATCATGGATGGAACACTAGTGGGAAATGTGTTCTATGAATAATATGATCATTGCAGACAATTTTTTTAAAATCATTTTCTCTGGCCCTTATTTTTTGTACCTTACAGGAAGCCTGTCTTGAAATGAAGGAGTATGTGGACACGCTCCTTGGCCCGTACATTATGAATGTGACCAGTAGTACTAAGCTTTGTAGTAAAATACTCTGTGCAAAGCATGGCCGCTGCGTGCGGCAGGAGAATCACCCAGAAGCCTTCCTGCATCTCAATTCTGCTAGTTTCACTATTAAGAAGCATAATGTCGCCCCTGGTTTTATTCTGATTGGCCAGATGTCAGTGAAAGATCAAATCAAGATGGCCCAAGAATTCACATGTCAGTGCTACAATGGCTGGAAAGGACTGCGTTGTGAGAAGAAGTCAATCCACAGTGAGGTATTCAGTCCTCAGTTTCATGATATATAATACATGTCAACAAGAAAACCTCAACCTGTAGAATTAGTCTGTATAAAATTAATATCTGATCAATATCTGATTAATTTAATACTTGAGAGACTACAGGCTACATTACAGCCAGCCAAACTGGTTCAGAATTCTGGAAGCTGCAGTCCCATCACATATGAAAGGCAGAAGTGGCTGAAAATTGGGCTTCCATCTTTTTGCAATGATACCCAAAGGCATTGGCAAACAATTTTTTCCCCTCTCCTGTTGAGTGCAAGCAAAAATCCTCCTAGAAAATGTTTTCTTCAGTCTCTTTGCTTGTAATACAGTTTTGCCTTGCAGCATAAAAAAGCTGGCATGCTTTTTCTCTTGATCATGATAGGAATACTGTACTGTGCTTTTCTTATGAATATATTTGCCTTCATTTCCATCTGAAGAGGAAACATCAGTTTGGTGACATCTTTGTGATGACATGTTGATGCATGCTTGGGAGAAAAGACACACTTCATTTCTTTGGGAGACCCACAATTTATTCTTGACAGTTGTAGGATGAGCATTTTGAAGGAAGACAGCACTGTCGCCCATCAATTGCCTTTAAAATAAGTGCAAATACTTCTGCATACCGTTGTTGCACCTGGTGCTTTTCTAGGTTGTTCAGTGACTATTTTTATGCAGAGACTGCATGTATAGCTGCTGAGGCTACCTCCAGTTACAGTAGATACCCTATCTCAATGTTTTCTGCATTACATTATTCTGTTACAGCTTAGACACTGACTTTGAGAAGGAACTAGAGCAATACTGACAATACTGGAATTTTACTGTGGAACTGAGTTGATGTAGCAATTAGTTATTGAACACGATTGCTATTTTATTACATTATTAAATTTATAATTAAAGGATAATTAAATTATTGAAGTGTTATGTATACGTTGTGCTAAATCAAAATCTAACAGATCTCTATTACCAAGCAGGAGCCACCTACACATACTTTACATATTGAACTACATGATATCCAGTACTCTCTGTAATATCAGTTTTCTATCCCAAATGTGTTTATAAACCCACACTTGCCAAATATCCTGGTAGCTGGGAGAGATGGTTATTTAAGGGTGGGGGGAGGTAGAGTCCTCCTTTGTAGAAAAATTAACCCATGAAAATGCCATTTTCTTCCACCTCAATGGGACAAGAAGCAGAGAGGATGTTTGTCAGTTCTCTTAGCACAGAAGCAGGCTGGCCCCTGGATATTCCTGCCCGTCTTGTTTGGAGTGCGAGATAATATCCAAGTGAGTCATGCCCAGCCGGTTTGGCCTGCTGGGTTCATGGCACAGGCATGTGACAATTGCTGTAGGGGAGCCCTCTGGTCATGAGACTCCTTGAAACAGTTGCAGAAGAGTGGTATATACCAATACCAATAGCTCTTAGACTTAAATACCTTTCCACAGCACTCTCTGGATGGTTTACAATGTCAGCGTATTGCCCACAAGAATCTGGGCCCTCATTTTACTGACCTCGGAAGGATGGAAGATTGAGTCAACCTTGAAACCCATCAGGATCAAACTCCAGACTGGGCAGAGTTTGCCTGCAAAAACAAAAAAATTGTGTGTGTGTGTGTGATATTATTGGAGCTCTGCATTCATTGTGCACACATAATACACATGGAAAAAACCCTCTGGCAAAGCTATTACACAGGGGCTGCCATTTTGACTTTTTTTTAAACCATACCTTGAGATGTCATGAGCTTGTAATTTCCCCAGCTATCATGTTCTGGGAGTTGTTATCCACACATTAAAGTTGTCAAGGTTGACAAACAGCCTTAAAGCATTCCTTCCCAGTGAACTTTTGAATCTTTACCGTTAATAGCTCCAAGCAACAAAGCTATTAGCAACGAACTGAGGATTACAGTATAATTCAAAAACATCAGGAAAACACCTTGTTATAAATGGAGTAGGCTTACTGAAGTTTAATTCTGAAAAATGTGCAAAGAGAGGTGGCCTGAATATTTTACTCTAAGAAAAAAATGATCCTTTTTCATATTAATAACTAAATAATACCTAACTTTTTAAAGCTGAGTTAGTATAATTACAGCCCAGCTGTACTAACCTGAATTTAACCAGTTTTTCCAAGTAAAAATAGTTAACCACCTTTCTCACAGTTTTTTTTAAAAATTTTAAAACATGTAGCTTTTGTTTTCCGTTTTTTGAGCCTAGGCAAAGTATCCGGACTTTGTCTCTTCATCCGTTCCTTTTTCCTCCCTCAATTTACTCCACCCCTTACATATATATATGTAATTATATATTAATATATTACACATATATGTCTCTATATGGAGATTCTCACACACTCTCTCTCTTCAACACTTCACGCGCGAACACACAATCGTCTGTCCGCACCTATCTTTCGCTTTCTAGCCCCACGTTCTCGCTTCTGCTCCCACTAACGCACAAATCACGCTTCCTTTGCCGGGCCCTACGCTTCTGAACCCAGGCGTTTGCCTCTCCTCCCCCCCCCCACTTTCCTTCCCAAGATGAATTAACGGCTCCGTTTTCTTTCATTTGATGCAACGGAACTTCGAAAGGAGAACCGCAACAGAAACCAGCTCGCAAAAGTGAGTGAGAAAGGACAACGGCAATCTCCAGAGAAGGAAACCCTCCAAGCCGTTAGGGGCCAGTGTAGCTTTCGGGACGGGGGAAAAAAAGGGGGGGAGCGGAACTTTTCTGCCCTCGCCGCTTTACGGCGTGTGGGGCCGTGGGCGAGCTCAGGTGGCTGAAAATGACAGAGCGTCCGCACGGCAGTTCCCGCGGTTGCTAGCACGATGTTAGTATTTATGATCAATCCCGCGTTCGGCGTTAATGTTGGTTTGGGCCGGGATGAGGGTCTGGCAAGGGGGCGTTCTCGGCTGAAACTCTCGCCAGGGAGAGGCAGGGCAGTTCAAACGGGATCCTCTCTCATCTGCCGGACGGGAGATCGGGAAAGCATCGAGGGTTGGGATAGATACACATTTTGGAGAGAGAGCAGGAATCGAAGGGTTGGGCGGGGTGGGTAGGTGCTAACAGGTTTGGCTGACTGATTCTTGAGTCTTCTTTCTCTTGCTCCAGAAGAGGAGTTGGGCGGCCTGTGCCCATAAAAGGGCATGAATCTCTGCAGCGGGCGGGCGGGGGAAGCGCTAGGGTTGAATGGTGGGTTTAGGCGCTTCAGGATAAAAAGCAAAGAGAGGGTTTCTCAAAAGCTATTAAACTCCTCTTTACCTTTTGCACCCAGGAAAGGGGGGGGGGGGTCGGGAGGTGAAACCTAGAAGTCAACTCCTTCCAAACGAAGCCCCTAGTTAAGCGCAACGCAAATGCAGGGAGCTTCCCACATTTCCTCCTATCGCCTTGTATGGCTTGGAGAGGACCATTTGCAGCCCAGTGGCTGGTTCTTTGCTGACACCTCGTGTCGTTTAATGGGAAAATTCGTGGCTGCCTTTTTTTAGGGCTTCTGGGGAAATGCCAAAGAGGCCTGGGTGACTCTGCTGGCAAAAGCGAGGGGGCGATTTATTGGAAGAAAGCCCTGAATTTGGACGGGTGGCGCAGGGCACTTTCTCTGAGTATCCCCGGATAGTAGAGGCAGCGCCCCTGGACTAGAAGATTAGGGTGCTTCAGGGGTGGTTTTCCTCATGGAATTGAAAAATAATACCCTAGTTGCTTGCATCCACATATATGAGGGGAATAGAGCTCACTGTGTTACTGTACTGTTGGCCCTCTGAAGTAGGCCAGATTAGGAAAATAACCTCCTGAATATTAGTTTTATTTATTTTTTATTATACGTTCCAGTAACAAGTTTAGAAGTGCTTCCCCATTCTCCTGCCTTTATTGGGGGGGAGAGCAATTCTGAAGTCCTTTCTCAAATTAAATAACTCTCATCACTAACAGTCCACAGCATGGTTGAATTTCAACAATTCAACATCTGTATCCAGATCTGTAATAGGTCTGGGATTCATTAGGTTGGGGAAGACTGATATAAATGAGTAAGCGTACTTTATGCTTCTGGCAGATTTCACCAGCCAGTCCCTCTTGGAAATGGAGAAAGGGATTTTAATGTTCAAGTTTAAATCCAGTGATGTATGTGTGATAGTTTAATCAAATCTGTGTATTTTCAATATGTACATTTTATGTAAAATACATATTTGGAAGTCCCTCTGGGTGGCGCTTACTTATCAGTAGGGGTGTATACGAATTTGCTGTAACTGCCTTTGTTTTCAGTGGGCTGGAGTTTGGGTTCACTTTCGTTCAGTTGTAGTCTCTATATTTTCCTTCTAACAATAAGATGACATGGTTCTAGAAGAGTTAGAGTTTTGTTATCTGAATATTTTCTATGTCTTCAACATGAATATTCAGGGAATCAGAGACTGGAAAAGAACCAAGCCTAAGTCATATTTTTAGTTTCAGAGCAGGAAAAATGTGCCGTGTACACAGGAAAACCCCCATCATCTTTGCTTGAACATATCCTCTGCACTCTGTCCTGTCTTGTCTCTGGTTTCCATGAGTTTGTGATTCCTCATCGGGGAATGCTTGTTGGTGGCAACACAGGGTACTTTTCTTCCATGTCCCCTACAAAGTATAGACATTTGGAGAAAGCATGGGTGGTGATCCCCAAAAATGTTTGTGCTCTGATATAAATATCTATTTTATTGTTATAGGAATAGCTTCATGGCAGTATCTACTAAATCTTTAAAAAAAAATCTCTCTGTTCTAGCAAAATACAGGTAGTCCTTGACTTACAACAGTTCATTTAATGACAGTTTGAAGTTACAATTGCACTGAAAAAAGTGACTTACGGCCGTTTTCCACAGTTACACCCTTTGTAGCATCCCCAATATCATGGGATCAAAATTCAGATGCTTGGCATCTGTTTCATACTTAAGACCCTCACAGTGTCCTGGGGTCATGTGATCACCTTTTGCAACTTTCTGACAAGCAAAGTCAATGGGGAAGCCAGATTCACTTAACCACCAGGTTACTAATTTAACAACCACAGCGACTGACTTAACAACTGTGGCAAGTAAAGCTGTAAAATGGGGCAAAACTCACTTAGCAAATTTCTCTCAATTTGTGCTCAATTGTGGTCGTAAGTCGAGGACTATCTGTTCTGTTTAATTCAGAGGTGCTATGATTATCTAGGTGCTCGATTAAGCTCAAAAAGTTAAATATTTGAATGGAACCATCATGAAATATAAGGTTGTAGACTAAGTTGGGAAGGTGAAGAAAAATTCCCAAAGACGTTTATGGCAACAATAGCAGTGCTTTGAAAACCATATGGATGTGTTCACAAAAACACCATGAGCCAGACTTGAAGGACCTTTTTATTGTTTCTTCTAAGTTTCATTTACTGGGTAGATCCTCCATTCTGGATAATGGACATTCCTGAATATTTGTTTATGGGCCATGATGGCTTACGGTTCCCTCAAGGAATCTTCTCTTTCCTTACTTTTTCAGTAGTTATTATAAAAAGAGTGCCAATAAGTTTCAGCCTGAAGTCCAGGACCCAGCTCAGAGCACAATGGCTAAAGCAACCAGGTGCCCCTTGGATAGATGTTGTTGACTACCTGTTACACCACCTCTACTATGTGTTCTTCTGCTAATACCAGTGGATAGAATTCTTATGGGGGAAAGTTGATAGTTTCTTAATGTTGGAGAGGTAGTGTAGTGTTCTCTCTCTCTCTCTCTCTCTCTCTCTCTCTCTGTATGAGAGAGAGAAAGAGAGAGAGGAACATGAACACATTAAAGAAAAAGGATAAAAAATGAAGAAGGAAAGAACGGCATGTGTTTGTATACATGGATGATTTTATTGTTTCTTCTAAGTGTCTGAATGGAGTGTCTGAAAGTGATGACTCTCTGAACTTATAAGATCTTAAATTGATGTGTGAGTTTAATTTAAGATAATCACAACCCAGTGTTCTTTCACTCTCAAGATTGTTTGAAACGGGTAAGAGGTATGGGATGACACTGATGGCTTTGAAAGGTAAGCATTGAAACTGACTTCTGACAGAAAAGTTGTTTGTACCTCTCTTGCGTGTTCATTCAGTTGGTCAACAAATATCTGGAACTGAGAGCATGCCTCAATGCCACACTGGTCAAGACACTATAAATTAAGCTAAAGACCCATTGTACAGTCATCATTGTTTGTGTCTACACTTTAATGATATAGTCTGACTGAATGCAGAAATTTTGGGGAGGAATTAGGGCATGGAAAGCTGTCAATCTAGTTTGCCTGTTCAACCTGCCCTATTTTGTCAGATGTTCCACCCTAGATAACCCTGATTGTTGTCCTTATAATAGGACCGGATGTTGCTTGCTAACGTATACTGGATGGTCATTTATTAGAGAACAGATTGTCAGAATGCTTTTGCCTATATTTGGACTTGCCAGCAAGGATAGTTTTAAAGGATTCATTTGAGAACCCCTTAGAATTTGCTGGCTGTTTTTCATTGTCGGGTTGAGGAAAGGTGCCAGCCTTCTATTGTAAAGGTTGGGCAGTTCAACACTTAATTTACATTTCAGATACTTCCCCCTTTACCAGTATTCAAATTAGCAGCCTCTTCTTTCTTTAAAAGAAGTAATGGATAAGAAGAGCATGTTTAGTTCCTGCTGTGCTCTTGTGAAAGCAGCTAAACTGTTTCTACTAGGTGTTAATTGGCAAGCAGAAATTTCTAAGGAGAAAGGTGGTGCTACTTGAGGCAACTTCCATTCACTGAAGGTATTTGGCACTTTTTTTTCCCATTTGCCCTTTTCTTATGCAATAATACTTGGACAAGGGTATTCTTGCCTTCCTTAATCAGATGTTGTAGAGGAATAGGCAGTTGGGTTGATTTTTTTTGAGAGTTATAACTGAGGAAGAAGTACCTTTCCCTAAGTAATGTTAAAATACAGAGGATGAGAATCTTCACCCAGTCAGGGAACCCAAGAAGAGAAATATGGTTGACTGGAACTTTCAAACTTGTTTTCCACGATTGAATGGCTTTATTGCCATTTTTAAGCAAAGCAACTTGAGATTGACACCAAGCTGAAATTAGGAAGAAGAGAACAAGCTACAGATGGTGATCATTGGAAGGAGTGAAAAGAAAGCCATTGCCATGCCTGATATTTTCTCCTATCTCAATACTACTCTCTTTTTCTCTTCTCTCAATACCATTATCATAGTGTTACCTGTATTTTTCTAATCTAGCTCCAGAATTCTGATAAAAATCAGTCTCATGCGGTATGCAAAATAGTCTGGATTTAAGCAAGGAAGGAAACCTGATTTACTGTAGATTAGAATTGATGTGGTAGTTAGAATTCAATGTAGTGAAAAGGACAATAAGTTTACCTGGGATTATGCTTTCTGCTCAATGTTCTAATCCGTATTAGGATAATTTTCAAAAACAGTTGTGGTTCTGCCATTATCATTAGGATTATAATATATTTTGTTTCTAATTTTTTTTTGCTAAGGCAGATTTTTTTTAACATGTAATATAAGGCAAGTTACATATTCTTAAACACAACACGTTGCACAACACAACACATTGCACAATTATAATAACATTGTACAATTTCAATAGAATAATGGACTTTGTATTTTTGTGCCTGTTTTTGGGTAATGAACATTCTTCAAAAGTCATTTGCAAGATACTTTATTATAAATCAATTGGTGAGGGAACTGGCAAATTCTCAATTTCTTCCCATAATAACATCATATATTGTTACTGCTGAAGATGCTTAAAAAAATAAGTTTTTGACATATCTGGGTAGTATTTTGATATAGAGGTTCATACCTGTTTGGTCTGCCATAGAGTTTAGCAATTTTATTGTTAGCAGTTAGTTAGCAATTTTATTAAAAAGCTATCTGTTACTTGCTTCCTACCACCTCTACTTACTTTTGTCCTTTCAGATCAGGTGAAGATATTTTCAAATAAAACCCTGAACTGTACCCTCAGCAGGCACATGGGCCATTTGGGGCCAGAATGTGGACATTAAAGTGATATTGATGCTTTGCTTTGCAGCATGACCACTTCCATTTATACATTAATGTGAAAAGTCACGCCTATGGGCACAGTGGCATATCTGGTTCTAAGGGTACTAAGATATTGTGCAGCTATGAAAATGAGGTACAGTTAACTAACTTACAGTAGGCAATTGTCTCACAAAATTCTATGGCCAAAGTGGCTTACAAATTGCATTGTATTATGGAAAGAACTTGAATCATGCATATCAAACATAAACATCAGCATGCAAAATAATTCTATATTTTATATCAACCTTTGTTTCTGTTGGAGAGACAAATAGCACATTGTTGGCTCAGTCTTAAGATTTTACCCATCTTTAAGGAGGTATTATAAAACTTTGGAGTTCTTCATATTCTCTGATCTTGTTTGCTTCCAGACATTTTATTACTCAACTAGGTGACATCACTGCTGCTACTGAATGTAGAGCTTGCTCCCTGTTTATATTCAGTAGCTTGTCTGTCAATGTTGGTGGAGGGTGTGGTTTTCTCCTTGATAGTTCCTTAATTAGGGTTCTGCTTGGTATTGATGCCTGCTTAGCACATGGGCATATAGGAAAGAGAACAAAAGTAGTATTCTGCCTAGAAGTATATGAGTGGTAGATACCCCTTCTGGCCATTCTTGACTAGGGAAGATGAAGAAACAACCCCCCCTCCGCCGGGAGCATTTCACGTGGGCTAGGTGGCATCTCAGATGGCGTGGCAGTGCTGGCTGAGTGTCTAGAGGCTACTTCTGCTGATCACTGGCTGCCGGCAGTTTGGCAGTTTGGGTCTCCCTGGCTCAAGGTTGACTCAGCCCTCCATCCTTCTGAGGTCAGTAAAATGGGAACCCAGGTTGTTGGGGACAATATGCTGACTCTGTAAACTGCTTAAAGAGACCTGTAAAGCACTGTGAAGCGGTATATAAGTGCTAAGTGGTAAGTGCTATAAGGATCTGGATGGGGAGGGACTGACCTTGAATCAATCCTGGCAAGTGGAGTGTCTGTGGGTTTTTGATCCCCCAGGACCAGATGATTCTTCTTCATCTTTCATTCTGGATGGGGTGATACTTTTCTGCACTGAACCGGAGCACGATTCTGAGGTCCTCCTGGATTGACAGCTCCTGCTGAAGGAGCAGGTGGTAGTTGTGGTAAGGGGGGGACTTTTCCTAGATTTGTCTGGTGGACCAATTGCATCCTTTCCTGGTCCAGGAGGCCTTGCTTATGGTCATTTATGCCTTGGTCACCTCCCATTTGGAATACTGCAGTGCGCTCCACATGGTGCTGCCCTTGAATAACAGCCAGAAACTTGGTCTAGAATGCAGCACCATACACAGTAAGGAGACCTCTATGTAGGCCTATGTAACACCTCTCTTGCACGAGCTGCAACTGGCTTCCAGTTTCTTTCTGGTGCAATTCAAGGTGCTGGTCGTCACCTTTAAACATTTACAGCACAGGGACAGAGATGCAGGACCACCTTTCCCTAAGAACACCTACTTGTCCTACCAGGTCAGATAGAATGGGCATATTCTTAATCTCTTCCCATAAAAATTGTCATCTGATGAGAGCTAGGAAATGTTCCTTTTCCATGGCAGCCCCTGCCCTGTGGAACACTTTCCCCCCTGAGGTTTGGCAGGCCTGTACCCTTTTGGCGTTCTGTAAGGCTTTAAAGACCTAGCATTTCTCCCCCAAATTGGGAGATTAGATGATGGCACATGAGCACAGAGTTGTGTCATGGTATTAACAACTGCACTGTTATTTTAATACTTTATGTTTTGATGGAATGTTAACATTTTGAAAACAATTGTATGTGTCTTTCGATTTTTAATTGGGAGTTGCCCAGAGTTCTTGAGAGATGGAGAGCTATATAAATGTTGTAAATAAAATAAATGGGTTAGAGCAGGGGTCTCCAACCTTGGGCAATTTTAAGACTTGTGGACTTCAACCCCCAGAATCTGGGAGTTAAAGTCCACAAGTCTTAAAGTTGCTGAAGGTTGGAGACCCCTGGGTTAGAGGGATTGAGTTCTTTTAAATAAGCTCCCTTCTTCTTTGTTAGTGATATATAATGGGGAACCCTCCCCCCATACCTCCGCAAATGGACCAAGTGTACAGAGGTGAGGCTCTCTTTTCAAATCCTCAAGCCAAAATGCCTCCCTTCAAAAAAAAATTGTGTCCTGCTCCATATTCACGTTTGATTCATGTATGTGCAACTCACTCTGTGGTCTAACTGGAAACATCAATACTTCATCTGTGACTGGTTATGGGAATGTTTCAACATACTGCCTTCTTGCAATCCATGGCTTCTGGGAGACATTGGAGGAAGTATTGCGTTGTGCTCTGGAGAAACATTCAAACAGTCCCACAATTTGCTTGAGCGGTTCCTTCCAGAGCTCAAATGATCACGTAAGATTGTTCTAGTATACTAATACTACACGTTCTTGCCAAACAATGGTAGGAGACTGCCACTAATTCCACACTATTGTGACAGCATGAGAGCAGCAAGCAACTCTGCCTGCCCTAGTTACCTAGACGTGATTAGGCTATTGTGATGGAATGTGCAGTCACAGCATCAGAAGGGGAGTATTTTGTTAATTATTTTAGAGCCTTCCCAAAGAAGCCTGGATTAAGAGACTGCTTAGTCCTGAGGTAGACTAAATTCACCCTAGAATCTCTCAGGATATATTTAATAGGAGAGAAGTTTATATGGTAGTCTGGTAAGTTTCTGTCCATTAGGTGCAAGCAAATAAAGGATTGAACTCGATTGGATTTCATTATCTCAGTGCTTGAGCCTTACAGTTAAGGCAGGCAGAAATGAGAGGCATCATGAAAAAATGAGCTGCGTTGGTGCAGTGGTTAGACTGCAGTACTTTCAGGCAACTTCTGCTGACTGCTGGCTGCCTGTGATTTGGCAGTTCGAATCTCACCAGGCTCTAGGTTGGCTCAGCCTTCCATCCTTCCCAGGTGGGTAAAATGAGGACCCAGATTATTAGAGGCAATATGTTACTCTGTAAACCGCTGAGAGGGCTGTAAAGCACCGTGAAACAGTATATAAGTCTTACTGCTATTGCTATTATAAGACCCATATTTAGCTGTTATCTCCTGGTGAGGACCAGAGATGTGAAGTCATTATGACATTACCCATCAGTGATGTCATATTACAGCATCTTAAATGCAGGGGTTCTTCCTTTATAAAATTTAAATAGAGTCACCTAGACTGTTGAGAGAAGATAAAAGAGCAACTTGGACTTGGATGTTCCTTTCAAGTAGATTGCTTTTTTACATATAGATTGTCCTTTGTGGCCTATAAGTAGGTGATCCAGGTATTTCAGCAAAGGTTTTACAGAGAGAGTAATATATTTTTGAAAAATAATGCTTGTGGGGTAAAGAGGAAACCTACAATCAGTTCCTCTTTTTTTTTTTTAAAGGTTTAAGAACAATAGAATTTATATATTATTTCCAATGGGGAGAGTATGAGTTACCAGACTGTTTTCTCTTAAACTCATCCAACTATATACAATCTATTGCATTTGTGTAGCTTATTCAGGGTGGTATTCCATACAGACATTCTGCTTATTGGTTAACATATGGTAATTTATATTTGGACAGTAAAGAAAATGAAAAGAAAGTTTCAAAGTAGCAGCTTGTAGGAATTTGTCTGTTTTCTACTTGAATGCCTATCATTTTTAGTTATCGGGCCCATGAATGGAAGCTGTACTCCAACCCCTCTTGAAACTACTGGAGCAGGTTGGAGACGTTGCTGGGATAATAGAATGGTGGTGGTGAAAATACCGTATATACTCGAGTATAAGTCGACCCGAATATAAGCCGAGGCACCTAATTTTACCACAAAAACTGGGAAAACTTATTGACTCGAGTATGTTTGAGGTGGGAAATGCAGCAGCTACTGGTAAATTTCAAAATAAAAATAGATACCAATAAAACTTTCTCTAGGACAGCCTGCGAGCCTAGAGCTCAGAAAACAACGCGAGCCACCACCACACCACCTCCTCCTCCTCCTCCTGAGTGGACTGAAAGCAGCTGGGGCTGAGGAAACGAAGCCAAGCGGAGCTGAAGCCACCTCGGCTCGCGTTGTTTTCTGAGCCCGCGAGCCTAGAGCCAGGGCGCTTTCATTGCACGGCGGAGCTTCTTGTCTCGGGAAACACCGGGTGTCGTTGCTGCCCCCTGAGGAGGGCGAATCTGGGCTGCGCGATTGGGGGACTTCGTGGCTTTGGGTGGGAGCGAGGACGGCTGGAGTCCACGAAGTGGGGCTTGCCTGCCCTTGCTGGCTGCCTCTGCTTCCTTAGGGGCGGGAAGGGGCTCATCTGGACCAAGGGTGAGTCTCCCCAGTTTCCCCAGAAGGATCTTCCGTTGCTTTTGCCTTCTCCCCACGTCTTCCCTCTGTTAAAATCCCCCACACACACACTTATTTTCGGGAGGATAGATTTCGTGTCTGAGCATTCTCACATGATGGTGGGTCTTTCCCCCTAAAAACAGTTAAAAAAAGAAAAACAATATATCCTCATGCAAGAACTTTTCTGCTTCCGATTACCCCATGCTTACAAGTTGCAAAGGAAACACGGAAGCAGGGAAGCGGCTGCCCAGCTCCAGAGCTCCACACCATTTTTTTTCAGAGGGGAATCTGACTCGAGTATAAGCCGAGGGGGTTTTTTTAGCACAAAAATGGGCTGAAAAACTAGGCTTATACTCGAGTATATACAGTAATGTTTATTTCGATGTACAGTATGTGGCTATTAAATGGATTTTTGCATTAGGTCCTTTTGTTGCTGTTTGGGCATATTTCAGAGGACTCTAACTTGTGCTTAACCTAGGCAAAACAAAGCAAGGAACTGCTGAAGTTTCCCTGTAATGTCACTGAGACGATTAACTCTCTGGGAAGTAAGTATGCATTGAAAGCACATTTCATTGTATTTGTGCTTTCAGGAGTGCACCAAACTCTCTCTCTCTCGCTTGTGAAGTTTCATCACGGTGAGAAGAATGGGTTCGGTTTCAGAGATGCTCACAGCAGTCCCCCTTCACAAGAGGCCTGATCTCCTGGAGGCCTGCGCTGACCTCATCAACGAAGAGTGGAAACGGAGCCGGACTTCCCGTATCCACTCCCTGCAAAAATCTAGTGACAACTTTCCCATGTGCCTGGTACTGATCAAAACTCTGAGGCTAACGGAGGAAACTGCAGAAGGGAAGGCGTCCAATACCCAGTGCCAACTTCTGGGACATGCCAGGTTATCCCGTGTGATTGGCCAATGTAACAGTTTATTTGTGGAGACCGTGGTGGTGGCCAAGGCCCTCCGTGGAAAGGGCTATGGCAGGAAGCTGATGGAAGCTGTTGAGAACTTTGCCAAAGCCCATGGCTACCAGCATCTGTATCTCACCACACATGACAAACAACATTTTTATGCCCACCTGGGCTATAGCTTGACCAAGCCTGTTTCGTGGGCTGGATTCATCAGTTCTCTGGTACCTATGAACTTTTTGGAGAACTTCTCTACCCCTCAAGCTAAGATGGAGCTTCCTGCCCCACCTGGGAAGCATAATACAAATGCATCTTACCAAAGTAGATGTGGAGCAAACCTCCCTCCTTCACCATGTGCTGCACCTCTTTCTTCTTCTCCTTTTTGCTCAGTAGCCCCCCCTTCATTGCCTTCTCCTTGTTCTTATCATTCAGGGACAGCTACCGTTTCTCCCTGTCCTCCATTGCCAGGTCCCCACCCATCCTCTGTGCAGTCCAATAATGGTCTGGTTCACTCTTTACCATCAGCCTCCCCATTTGCTTCTGCTGCCCCAACTCTTCTACCCTCTCCTCCTCCTCCTCCTCCCCTTCCACTTCCAGTGCCTCCACCAAGAGCCTTTTTACTAGCCCAGCCAAACTCCAGTAAACCTGCCTCTTCCAGGGTTTTGGAGAATACATTTGAAGAACAGACGCTTTTACAAACACCTTACCTGGATCTGAAAGGGCAGCCCATATTTTGGATGAAGAAGGATATCTGATTTTTCCATCGTGTGACTGTGCAATAAAGATGAAATAAAGGAATGAGGAAAAAGAAAAGCCTTTCTTGTTTTAAAAGGGAAGTCTGGCTTTGTGAGACAAAAGATCGCCATTTAAAATGAATAAAACAACGTATTTGGTTTTCTGTTGTTCTTCATTATCAGGTTCTTTTTCGTTGAAAGTTAAAGATGCTAAGACTATATGTTAGGTACACTTTGAAGGCCAGCACTTGATTCTTACTGAATTTCAGTAATTATTGCCAAAGTTGTGCTTCTGGGGCTATACCGAGCTGCCCTGTAAATTCCCTTGCTTCTCCTGTATTGCGTATCCCAATAAACAAAGCACCTTCAAAATTCTATGCAAGTTGTCCCTGCTGACTCTGCAGGGAGCATTCAAACAAACTTGTCTCTGGTGCTGATGCATAAAGAGAATAGCTTTACCATCCCCTCTGCTAGAATTTATTCCATCATAATACATGATTTAACTGTGGTTTATTGAATAAATGTGAGTTGATTTGGTTTATCAAACTTGCGAAGGGATAAAGCTAGATTTACAGCCAAAAGCAGTCAGCTTCTCACAACCATTTCAAACTCAAAGCTTATTTACATGTGTTACAGCTGTCCCACTCCGATGAACTCTGGGCAGTATACAAGACCAGAAAAAAGAATCCATAAGAACAAAACCTAAATACATACATATTTATCTCATACTTGACTTCGATGGGTGAATCATTGCCTTCATGTGAATTGAATAGGACTGAGATGGTGCTGCTTTGGTGGGGTAATAGTGGAGCAAGCTTGCTTCTTCATAAGTTTGTCCCACTCTTAACTTGGACCTCACGAATGGCATCTGCAATAAAAGCTCTTTCCCGTTAGCCGTCATGCACTTATAAAGTGATTGTGTTTAAAGTTTGGTTTGAGGCAAAAACAACTCTTTAATTATATTGACTGCCAGGACTTCTAATCTCCACAATCTGGAATTATGGGTTTTGGAAGCTTTAACCTGATGCCTTCCAAAGAGGTTAGTGTATAGGTTGCTTGATACAAATAAGGTTTATGTCAAATTACAATCAGCTAGTAAAGTTATCATGGAACATGCGTTCGTGTACCTTTTTTTATTAAAAAAAATACAGATCTGTGAAAGCTGATCTGAACACTTTTAAAATGAAGATGTAACACTTCATTCTTGGATTCTTAGTTTCTTTTAGTCTCTAATTGAGTTATTGCCTCCATTGCTTGATAACTAACCTCTACTAGATGCATGTTGAAAGTGATAGCTTCATATTGGGTCCCTGGTGAATCCACCTGCAAGATCATTGCATATTTTGCAGCCAAGTGTTAGATATATTCAGACAGTTTGTGGATATAAGTAATTTAAATACATGAAGTAACGTGATACTTCTATAACAATATTTAGACTTAACACTTGGCTTGCAATTCCAAATTTTTAAAATTACTTTTTGAAAACGAAGAGGGCAAGCCTCGTCAGGAATTTGTTCACGAAGCAGCAATGTTGATACATCTGTAAAGGAACTATTAAAGAAAACAGCAGGCACGTGCAATTTTTTGAGGGACATATAGGAAATGGTATTATTTCTTCATTGAATGTTGTACATTAATATTTCTTAATACTTGAAATGAAAAAATTCCCTTTCATACTAAAAGCTACACAGGTGACATTGTACATACAGAATTTCTCTTCACCTCTAGGTTGGATCTCTCCTTAACAAGCTTCCACCCACTACCTTGAGTTACAACCACAATTGAGCCCAAAATTTCTGTTGCTAAGTGAGACATTTGTTAAATTTGACTGATTTTATGCCCTTTCTTACCACAGTTGTCGAGTGAATCACTGCAGTTGTTAAGTTAGTAACATGATGGTTAAGTGAATCTGGCTTCCCCATTGACTTTGCTCACCAGAAGTCTGCCAACGATGATCACATGACCCTGGGACACTGCAACCGTCATAAATACGAGTCAGTTGCCAAGCATCTGAATTTTGATCATGCGACCATGGAGATGCTGCAACGGTTCTATGTGTGAAAAATGGTCATAATTCACTTTTTTCAGTGCCTTCATAATTTTGAATAGTTACTAAACAAACTGTTGTAAGTCGAGGGTTACCTGGGTTTCTCGTCCTGCCTCTAGTGCTTTGGAAAATGTCAATCCCCTCCTCTCTGGGCACTCTGGCCCCTCAAGTACTGAAAGACAGTTATCATGTCCCCTGTAATTCTCTTTGATCAGCTTGACATACCTTGCTCCATCAACCGTTCATCATATGATTTAGCCACCAGGCCCTTTATCATCTTTGATGCTCTCCTCTGTACATGCAGTACATAATGCACTATGAAGTGGCAGAGAGAATGAGATCTTTTCTACTTCACCCTGTATCTCCATTTCTCCCCATCGTGATTAGGCTGTTATAATTTGGCTGATCCATGTCTCTAAGTCAGAAATTGGGTAAAATTCCATTTTGGAAGAATCAGACTTGCTGACCTAAGCATAATGGTCTTGCAGGAGAAGGCCAAGAGACAGAAGAGGAGGGACGTGGCGGGAGTGTGGAATCGAAAGTACATTCCATTCATATTTTCTTCAAAGACTGATTAGATGACTGAAGCTTCTGCAGTGCAAAAATCTAATTGGAGAGCATGATTGATGACTCTTGGCTATGGATTTGTTTCGTTGGTCAATACACCCAGAGGGGTGGGGGGAAAAGCAGGGTCAAGGGTGACAGTGAATTACGTATCTCAGAGTTGGCTACACCCAGGCAAATGCCGGAATATTAACTTCTAATAAATCATCTTTAGTCTTGGGAGTGTGGCTTGAGGCTCATGATTTAATTGGAGTAACTGCCGGAATCCTGACAGATACACTATTAACTTGGATAACACGATCAGGCCAGCAAGTGCCAGGCTGATACCATCCCCTGGAGATCACCTGGCAGTGCCATTGACAAAATGTTGCTGAAGGATATCAAAAATTGCTGTTGCTTGGTGGCTACTGAAGGGAGAGAACACAGATACCGGAACATCTAAAGACTTCACGATGCCTCAACTATGGATTGGAGACAAGAGGAAGCAAGATTATGAGAACATGCTGTGGTTAACTGCAAGTGGATAAGACACAACAAGTGTGGCTTGGAGAATTATCTGAATCTTGTGTTGCTTCTTTTTTGAGCAAATGGAAAGTTGTCATCAAAAAAGGTTTTTTGTTTTTTTTTTAAGTTCCTTAAATGCAAATCACATCACAGGTAATCCCCCCTTTATGCACAGCATAAATATTTGTCTCCATATGAGCATGGACTGAACCTGGAATGCTCCACTCAGCTACCCTGGAGCATAGGTAGTACTTGAAAAAAGAAAGTCAGAACAGCATAGATTGTTGCTGCAGGAAGTAAAAAATACCTGGGTTACTTCTAAAATAAAGCATGGAACAGAAAATCATTTCCCATTGTTGCACTGTTTTATTAAAGGATAGCCAGGCTGCTTTATAAATTATTCCTATTCATAGTGCTTTCTTTCAGATTCATATAAAACTGGTGTTTTACTTGCTTTCAAGGTAAGCTTATCTGAGTTTTTTTAAGCAGTTGAAAAGAGATAGTTCTCATTAATTTTTTTTTTAAAAAAAACCTTAGTACTGCATTATAAAAGTTGGCATTGACCTCAACATATAGAACCTCAGGTTTGATATAGTTATTCTCAATCTGATGCCCTTCCCATCCAAATTACTAGTCAGAAGATTGCAACGTGCTTTTCCTCCTTTACACACACACACACACACACACACACACACACACACACACACAAGTTGGTGAGAAGAGAAGAATAAATAGAGAATAAATAGAAGAAACTGTGAAAAGTGCCATGATTTGAAATTATTTCCTATTGCATCTTAAAATTTTGTGAGCTGAGTTATTGTAGATGAAAATATGAAAAGGACTCTTTAACTGTCATCCCACTAAGCATGGTAGATTTGCTTCTATGAAACATTTGCTGTACTGCTGTTGGAAGAAATATCCTTCTGGGTTCCAAGTGGGGAAAAAGACACCGGAAACATGGAGGCTGTTTGGAAGGTTTAATGGTGGACAGGAGGACCACATGGTCTGGAGCTCCAGAATGAAAAGGAAGGATGATCACATGCTTCAAGGTGAAGGAAGAGATCAAGAAGGGCCAGCCAAGATGCTGAGAGACCCTTATATACCCTCTGTTGGGCCCTACTTTAGTGTTTCCTGTTCCTGTGCAAGAAATGTATCCCATTGGCTGTCAGACTCCCAGGGCTGGGGGTCTTTGTAGGTTTTTCTGAGTTCCAGGCTTGGTTGAGCCTTGCTGGATGATGATGCACTGAAAGGGTTCTTGGGCAATTGCTATACCTTTACCTGGAGATCTTTGTTATGTAAAGTATTCTGGCCCAGGCCTTAATGGCCCACCCATTAACAAAGGTGGGGGTGAGCTTCTGCCTCTCTGAGTTTCTACTTTACTCTTTTTAGGGGAAATATTCTGCCTTTTTAATATTTCCCAGGATATTTCATTTTTCTAGGAGAGGGATAGGTGCTAACGTCCTACACTGCCCAGCTGTTAGTGCTGTTTTTTTTTTCTAGTGGCAACTTGGCTTTTACCTGTAATCACATGTAAAAAGAGTGCTTTTTTCAGATTTAGCCAACAGAATTACTTAAGTAGTACAATTTGCTGAACATTAGAACAGTGCAAATAATAATCTGCTCTTAAAAATTGACTTATGTAAAGGAATGCCTAAAACATATTTTCATCATTAGTTTAAACATTAGAAAACAATGTTTGTGCTTTAAAGTTCTTCAGACCTTTCCATCAGACAGAGGAGACAACCACAAATGAAAGGTTAAGTAATATTTATTATGTGACCTACTGAATTTTGTACTTGGTCTGTGCTGAAACACCGGAGAAGGGAGTTGCAAATGACCAAAAGAAATGGTCCAAAGAAAGGAGTCTTGGGCCAAAAATTAAAGGTTATGTAGGGAGGATCTTTGCTCTCAGGTTTTTTTGTGCCTGTTTTTCCTAAGAAGTTGGTAAAGCCAAAGGGCAGGAGGAGGATGAAAAGTGGGGTTGCTGAAATTGCCATTTGCATTTAAAAACAGTCCTAAACTGAAATGTAAAAAGAGATAGGAGGCAACATTTGCATTAGGTTCTGCAGGTGCTGTGATGGTGTCAGGCAGCAGAAAGGACATTCTAGATTTGTCAGGTGAAAAGAACAATGGCTTAGCATATAAAAGCCAAATGTTACTCTGAATTGTCCCCCTCAGTGGAACACAAAGGTTCTTTGGCATGCAAAAGAATGGAATGGAAAAAGTGATTTATGTGATAGGTACGTGTACTTAAAAGAAGTCACATGGGGATGCGTGTGTGTGTGTGTGGGTTGTGTGTGTGTAAGAACGAATCAAAATTCAGCTTATAGTAATTTTTTAAGGTCAATTTTTATAGTATGAAACTCTTTATAAAGAGTAACTTCATACACCTCAGAACTTGGGTTAAATAAAGCCAAAGCTTTTGCTATATAATCTCACTGTATGGCTGCCTGTTTCCCCTGAGTTTAAAAGACAGAATAGAGTTTGACAGCTCAAAAGCTATTTCCTTTGATTAGATCAAATGGTTTATTGAAGGGAATTATATGACCATCCATCTAACCCAAATAACTGGCCATCTAACAAAACTGGTACTTAAATAGCAATGTAAAAACCATCAGGCAGCACAGAATTAAAAATGCCCAAATCTGACATCCTGGCCCCAGCACCTAGGAAAAAAACAGGTCCTCAGATTTTGTGGAAAGTCAATAGAGTCCCCCCTCCCCCGACAGAAGGGGGAGGCTGCTCCAAAAGGCATCTGTCACTGGTCATAAGACATGCCTGGTCAGCACCATTAAACAATGCTGTACATGGAAAGGAACTAGAACATGCCCATTCTACTGGATCATGTCGCATCGAGGTTACCTGGACATACCATGGACCAATGGTATCTTTTGAATGATTTTATTTATTAATGCATTTATTCGTGACCTGTTTTTATTATTATTATTATAAATAACTCAAGGTGAGGAACATACCTATACCCCTTCTTCCTCCTATTTTCCCCACAACAAGCTTGTGAGGTGGATTGGGCTGAGAGGCAGTGACTGTCCAAAAGCCACCCAGCTGGCTTTCATTAGAACTCATGATCGGCTGGTTTTTAGCTTGGTGCTTTAACCACTAGACCTTTTTGAGGGCAGCCTGTAGTTGCAATTGTTGAGGAATTTAGTGTTGTAATTTTGATTTCTCCTTCATATTAAGAAAAGTCTAGAAGTTTAGAACCCATTCAGAGCTGACCTGCTTGGTTTGCACTCTTGTTTAATGAATAAAGGGTGGCCAAGCTTCACATAGTTTCAAAGCTTTGCTCACTGTGAAAGTTCCAGACTTTCGATTCCCATGCCAGAATCATTTGCCAGCCAATCAAAGTCAGGTCATGCAGTCTCATCATCATAGCAGGGCCATGAAGTCATGGTGCCAGGTTTGATGAAAACCTTGGGACTATTGTTGCTTGTTGGGAGCTTTTGCATGGAATCTAGTATGGGTACTGTGGAAGCTGGCTGCCCTTGGGGTATCTCTGCTATTGTCATTAAGGAGCTCCTGGCAGCTTGTAAGACATTTGGGCATTATCTTGTTGGTAGGTATGCTTTTTATGTTATGCTTTTAACTCTGTTTGAGTTACTAATGCAGCTTAAAATCCCTTTATTGGATTTTTATTGACTATTCATTGCCTCTGGGTCCAGAAGAACCAATTGCCTGGGCACCTGATCGCTGCCCTGATATTTGGCAAAACATAATTGGCCACAGGTGTGATCCAATCACATTGCCCTTTTGAAGAAGAAAATCTGCTAAACAAGATGATGGTGGCCAGAATTATATTCCTGGTTGCTGGCCCAATGCAAAATCTGGGGGCCATTGGCTCAAATATTAAATTGCCCCACCTGTGGCAGCATAGGTTGGCTCAATTTGGAGATACAAATCCAAATGTGGTGCTTGCGTTCATTTATTGGAAGGGGGAGAGAAGAAGGGACAGAAGTCATTGAAGTCAAGAATGTTCTTGTAGGCTTTTACAAAATATTGCCCTCATTACTGAATGCTGAATCCAATCTATTTCCAATTGGTGCTTTTCAAAATATAAAGTTTTGCATTTGGTGGCTTTGAATTTATCCTGACTCTTGGACAAGTCTCTAAGATTTATTGGCTAGATTTTTGGACAGGGTTTCTTCTTGCCTTCCTAGGGCAGAGAGAATGGCTGCCCCAAGGTCACCTGTGCTAGAATTCTCAGTCTCCCGGTTTCATGCCTGGTCCTTTTAACCACTTCATCAAGCTGGTTCTCAAATATAATTTATCCTAAGCAAAATTACATTCAATGCCTCTCATTTCAGCTATTAATACAGCACATCAGAGGGCTTTTCAAGTGTCCTATTATTTAGAGCACAATGCTATTCTGTTTCTTGTCTTCAAGTACATTTCTTGAGCTATTTCTACCTTCCTCAAGATAAAAGCTACTCACTTTCTTTTTTTAAAAACAAATTTTATTGATTTTCAAAGACAATACACAAACAAACAAAACATAAAACATAAAAACATAAAACATCTTTTCTGAAAGCTGCTTGATCCCGGGTTACATCTCTTCATACAGACACAAATTCAAATTCATGTTCATTTTATATACCATTCCATATCTTATTACCATTTTACATTTTCTATATAGCTTCTCCCCTCTTTTAATTTTCTTAGTTTTATTTTATTTATCTCATCTCAGTTCAAATCATTATGCTTATTATTCTTTGTTCTGTTTCCAGCTATCTATTTATCTTTTCTCTTTAAACAAAATTTCTCCTGTACACTAATTGGAGTATGACGCCTTTGTCTCTTTCCCCTAAATTTATAACACTTAGTATAGTACCTAACTTCCATTTGGATTCTGCTTAGTACATTCTAAAGTTACACATTATATTTTAAAAAAAATTATAGATATGTAATATAATTAAAACAACAATCCATACCAGTTCAAATCTATCATTAATATTAATATTCATTTGAATCTTAAACATTTTACACATTACTTTTCAATTGAATATCAAACTTTTATGGGAACACTTATAGACTTTCCATAATTATTTCCCCCCCACTTCACATATTTTAAAACATTGTATCATTAAAATGTTCCCATTCCTTCCTACTCCAACTCTCATTTATTTCATTGCCTTCCTTTTATTCACAAAAATTTCACTAAATTACACTGAATATTTTATCCCACTTTTAAATCACATGTTGTTTCCAATTTTCTAACATTATTTCTAAGTACAAATATAACAATACAATCTTATGTACCTTTGCAGAATCCTTTTTTCAATTAAGTTTTTACCCATTATCTCTAAATGAATCTTGTTTCTTTACATCTTGCTCCACACCATTAAAGCTTCTCATCCCTTCCTTCCTCCCTTGCTTCTTCTTCTCCCTGCCCTTTTTACCCCCTTGTCTCTCCACTTCCCTTTCCCTCTTCTGTATTCCCCCTTTCTGTTGTTTTCTAACATTATATCCACTTTTCACCTTATTTTTCTCTTTTTTGGTTGTTTTTTTAAATCTTAAAGTCTCCTTTTTCTTTTCCTCCTTTTCCCTTTCTTCCCCAAGTAAAGTTACTTGTTCATCAAAGATGGCTTCTTCTTTGTCCCAATCATCTTGTTGCGCAGTCAATTTCTCATAGGTGCAAATTGCCATTTCTAAGAATTGAAAAAGAGAGCCAAGAGAACTCTTTCCTTCTTGTTCCTCTTCTTTGTATTTTTTGAATTCAGTTTTCATTTCATCCACAAGTGATGCCATTGTAGAAAGAAATTTTTTTTTCAAAACAACCACCCAAGTGTTTTTACTCCCTCAAAGATAATTTCCAAAAGTCCCAAAGTCACCAAACAGTTCAAATAAGCTGTATGGAAAGGAGGAAGAAGGGGGGGGGAGGAAAAAAAAAAAAATAAAAAAAAAAAAATTTTAATGTTATAAAAGTTTTATCCATAGAGCATTATCACCATTTGTCTCACAATCATCCAGAAGACCACTATTACAGCCGTAGGCCTCTTTACGCCAAAGTCTTCCCCCCCGCCTCTCCAGAGAAACAAGTTCAGCAGCGCAAGACGTGTTCCGCAGTACAGCAAAAGGCAAGGCTCCGGCACAGGACGAAGACCGTTGTACGAAGCCCAGCTTCGCTTCTTTCCCCCTTAATGGGCCCGAAAGGAGCACAACCAATCTAAGTTTTTTTTCCCCACCATTTCTGCCACAAGCTGTTTCTTTTAACACTTTCTTCTTTCTTCACTTTCTCTTTCTGGCGTTATTGTTTAGTTACAAAATTCCAGTTAAGATGTATCTTTTAGAAGTCTTGTTAGTATTGAATGATTCTTTAAAATTCTAGGCAATCTCCTCCTTGCTTCCAAATCCTGCTCCAATTCTTTTCCTCTCCCTTCCCACTTACAGCAAAAAAAAATTTTTTAAATATTCAGAAATCCTTATTATCCCTTTGACATTTAGTTATCCAGTTTAATTACCTATTGATCCAAAGCGGGTTTTTCTGATTTCTTTCTGTTCGCTGTCAACGTTAGGAAGGAGACTGAAAAAAAAGAACTTTCCCTTTTAACTTTCATCCGCCACTTGTAAGTCTCTGGGAACGAAGTATCTTTTGCAAATTTTAAATTCCAGGGTACCTTCGTTGTTGCTTTGTCCCGGTCAGCCAAAAAACTTTCACTTCTTAACTTCCTCCTGCACTTTCTTTTCCGGCTGAGCGCTTCTTTGTGGTGGCCATTTCTGACCGCCGCTCTTGCCGCCTTTGGAAAAGGGAGTTTAGCCGGCTAGGGAGAAGAGGTGCGATCCTCTCGACCCTGCCAGATCCCCCCTATCTTCACCACTTTCTACGGAGGTGGCTTAGCCCTGAAGCCGGGTGGCTCAGGGCACTCCAGCGGCGAGCACAGGCAGAAACCGCGTACGATCGCGGATTGCTGCCTGCCCCGAAGCACTGCAAAAGCTACTCACTTTCTGTTCACTTTCACAAAGAGAAGCATGGATAGATGAGAGTATACTGTATTTTACTAAAATAATCTCCATTAGCATATTTCTTATATAAAAACAGATCAAGCAAAGGCAACAAAACAGAAACAGGAACATTATCGACAAATATTACAGTATTACAGGCTTGCAGGTTGTATTGCACAATTTGAGCAGCGAGGAGAAAAGACTTATTGCAGGAAATATTGTAAAATGGCGAGGTGACCGTTGGAATATTCCCACGATGATCAAGTTACTAATGTAGACCTCCAAAGTGTGAGCAAAATATTGTACAGAGAATTTATTTTTTCAGTCTGTAATGAAGTGTGGATTTCAGGCCTGTCATTGCTGCCAGGATACATGTGTGGAAAAGAGTTTGATATTGACTTATCAACTACTTGGGAAGTTTGTAGTTTTTATTTGAAACCAGTTTAGTTTCATCAGAAAGTTTGTATTGGAAGAAATGCTCTGTTCTAGCTTGCTCTAATATGGTGCCTTCCAAGTGAAGGAGGAGATCAATTCCCATAAGTTTCCTGGCTGAGGTTTATGAGAGTTGACATCTACCCTGTTTCCCTGAAAATACAACCTACCCTGAAAGTAAGTCCTAGCTTGATTTTTACACATTCACCCAATATAAGCCCTACCCCCCCCCAAATAAGCCCTAATGGACAGGTAAAAAATAAGCTAGGGTGGGAATGGGGGAATGGAGCTGCCCTACCTTTGGACAGTTGTAGCCAGGCCTCCCATACCCCAACACCTGCCTTGCCGGCCCATTTCTTCTACAGCTGGCAAGGCTGGCAAGGCTTTCCTGAAGGCCTCTGTAGCTGGTAACAAAGCTCTGGATCAATCCGGAGCTCTGTTACCAGCTGCAGAGGCCTTCAGGAAAGCCTTTCCAGCCACAGAAGTTCCTGAAGGCCTCTGACAGAGAAAAGGAGCCAGAGGCGATATGTGCAAGTGAGGTTAATCAGTGGGTGACTTCCCCTGAAAATAAGACCTGGTGCCTTTTTGGTGGCAAAAAAATATAAGACAGGGTCTTATTTTTGGGGAAACACGGTATTTGACAGCAGAATGGGAGAATTGTATTTTACCTTATCTTGATTTCTTTCAATGTGGGAGAAGTCAAAAGCCTAGTCAATGCAAACTAGGCTTTTAAAATTGTAGAAAGAGGTTGGTCTGCAGTTTCTTCAACTAGATATCCAACAATCCAAACCACCAAGTGGAAGCTGCCCAGACAGGAACTTGCACGGCTTGGTTGGAAAGATGCATAACTGCCATAGAGTCATTCCTCCCAGCATTTTCTGTGTTGATCCAAACAAGTCTTACTCACCAGGATTTAATTTTAGGTCACCTGATTAACAACAGTCTTTGCGGGCAGTTCCCACTTAAACATTCTCACTATTTCCACCTTAAAAAACTAGTCCTTGGATTTATCTCCTGAGGAGTTTCTTCACCTGCCTGGATGTGCTCAGTCAGCCTTGAAGAATTTTATTCCCCTCTCCCTGCGTTTCCTTAGGAACCACATGCCAAAGCCAATCTATTTTACCCTTTTTATGATTTGAAGGCCACTTCTCATAATCAGTGTCCTTAAGTTATTTATAGCAGATATAAAACATGAAAAGCACCACTTAAAAAGACAAATATTGGGGGCAGGTGCACCTCAATGCATTTCAAACATGGTCCACCACTGTGAAACTGGCCCACTTCAAATATAAACTATTGCCTGGATTTTCATTTTCTCCTATTGGCCTGAGCTCTCCTTTTTTTTCCAGCTAGCTTGGCTCCTTTAATTACGATTGACCTTTGAGTCTTCCTGGTACCAGGGTGATATATACCAAAATACAACTTTATAGCCAACCATCACTATGATGGATTATGAACATGCAGTGGCTGATCTCAAACAGCAGACCACTGATTTAGAACTGCAAATGGACATTCTTGTGCTACCCAAAAAGCACCTTTCTGGGGCACACTTTTCCCAACTAGCTAGGTATCTTAGTTGCATAATGATCCCAAAATTTAGAAGGGCTTTATTCTTGACCAGATTTAATGCCCTCCCAACAGCCAGTACTAAAAGGAGAGGCCTCACTTAAATGGTAGAATATATTATTCTGTAATGTCCCCTCTAGGCAGGAATTGTTATCTCCATTCTTTATCCTGGTCCTATTGACTTATTTTAAGTTATTATCAGATCAGTCTGCCTTTATTTCCCTGACCACAGGTAAGTACTGTTTCGTAGTTTTTACAGTATGGCATAGTATGTCTTCTAATTCTCTTTAGATGTTTTAGAAGAAATATGTTTCCCTCTTTATTCTAATTGTGAATTTTGTGTTTTATTTGATGGCCTATGACTGAATAAAGATTGACTGATTGATTGATTGATTGATTGATTGGGACAGATAGTGGGATGGGGGAGTTCAAAGCAAAAGTTATATTTTTAAAGTTACCTAACGCGTACCTTCTGTAAGACTTGGTTTGTTGCAAAGGGACAGTGGATGACCCACACAGGATATGAGCACCTCAAGGAAGACTTGTTTCCTAGTTGTCATAAAATATTTTGCAAGACATGGACCAAAGAAGTGAGCTATCTTCTAAGATCACAGATGTTTATAAAGCTGATCTGATAGTAGTAGTTCTTTAAGGCAACTTGATTTCTAATCATCTAGAGTGATGCTTTCTTTTGCTGTTTTGGCACCTGTTTTAATCCTACTTCTGCCACCCTTTCTCTCCCTCTTCACTAGCAGGGTTTTAGGAAAACAGAAACAAATCCTCACAAATCTGAACAAGAGAACCTGAGGCCAGAAGCTTCATACTTCTTACTCTGTAATAAACAAAGCATTTCTTATGAAGCCGGATTCTCAGATTAAATACATCTTGTACAATGAATAACTTGATTCTAACAGATATTAACAGATAAGTTGATTAAATGAGTTAACTGGTTGATTATATTTCTGTTCTAATTTTTCCACAAAGAATAGATACAGGTCTCTCCACCCATCCCTACACCATTTTGAGAGGGTGATAATTTGAGAAATAATGACAATCCTGAAGTCAGGATAGTGCTTCATAAATAGACTTTAAATCTGTCCTGCTGGGTCCATGGCACAACTCATTGGTTATTCTGAAGGGAAGAGGCAAACCTGGATGTCCTCAGTTCCAATCTGACATTTTAACTTCTACATTTACAAGGTTCTCTGTAGCTAGTGGTTTGACTTAATTAAATTTTTATTTTATTTTTATTTTATTTTTATTATGTGCTATTGGGTTAGAAATGATCTGTAAATAAGGGGTGCAGCCAGGTCTTATTTAACCCATCATCCCCTTTTCTCTTTGTCAGGGGATGCATTTATGAACAAAGCTTGAGAAGTTCCAGAACAGATACCAGCTTATTCCATCCACCATGATCCTGGAGAGAATTATCTGGATCTGGATCACCTTCTGTACTGCATCTGTTAGATCCCTGGCAGGGAATAGCTGGAAGCAGGCAGCTGCCAGTCCCATCATCCAGCACAAACCATTTGTTGTGGTGTGGAATATACCCACAGTCAGATGTCAAGAGCATTTTGGGATCAGATTACCTCTGGATGTCTATGGCATTGTGGAGAACAAAGGCAATGTGTTCCGTGGACAAAATATGACTATTTTCTACAAAAACAAGTTTGGACTGTATCCCTACATATCTCCACAGGGTGACTGGCATAATGGGGGGATCCCTCAGAAGGTTAATTTGAAGAAACATCTAGAGAAAACCACTAAGGAAATCACAGAACTTTTGAACAATAACTTCCAAGGTCTGGCAGTAGTAGACTGGGAGGAATGGCGACCTCTCTGGAGACGAAACTGGGCGCCCAAAATGGTTTATAGGGAGGCCTCTAAACAATGGGTGAGGAAAAGATTTCGTGGACTCTCTCCTGAGGAGCAAACTCACTTAGCTAAGGTAGAGTTTGAAGAGGCCGCACGGGTGCTGATGGAGACTACTCTAGCTCTGGGAAAGAAGATGAGGCCACATGGTTTCTGGGGCTTCTACAGGTTTCCTGATTGCTTCAATAAATGGGGGAAAGAGGAGAACTATACTGGCCAATGTAATCCGAAGGAGGTCCTGTGGAATGATCAACTCATGTGGTTGTGGAAAATCTCCTCAGCCCTCTATCCCAGTATCTACCTTCCGCTGAAAGTACCAGCTTTGTACCGCCAGCATTATATACATCACCGTCTCGGAGAGGCATTTCGTGTGGCACATTTCGGCACAGAGCATCCCCTTCCCGTGTTACCATATTCCAGGGTTTCCTACAGGCATTCTTCAAAGTATCTAACTGAGGTAAGTACCCTGGGGCGCTCAGAGAAGCGGGGTAAGGATAGTCCATGGATTGCAGAAAATACTTACATCTACTATTCAGCTGGAAAACATTTTTTGAGCTGTATTCACTTCTATAGTACATGATTCCTTTGTTGCATTTATCTCACTTTTTTCCCAAAGTACTTCTGAATGGCATATATAGTTTCCCCATCCACAAAGTCTACTGTCAGCCCTGTACTGCATTCTTCCAATTATCTTTGGATGGATTAAATGTGGGAGAAACTTCCTGCTTCATGGCTATTCAGTAAACAGTGTTTCAGCCTTGAGTCATCAATTGCATTAAAAATATCATGTATAAAAATGGAACTGTGTAAGGTTCATTCATTAATTTTGCAGATTATTGTTTTCATAGAAAGAAAAAAGTTACTAATTAACACAACAGTGTAGAGACAAACTGCATCTTTTCTGAACAGGCTAAACCGAGTAATTAAGTAAAAGGAGTTTGCTCTTGTTAAGATTTTTATTCTGATTATTGTGCTATTCAATGTTGTAGATTTTCCTGAAATTTTTGAATTGGAACTTTTTTTTAAAGAAAAGAATTCTATGGGAAATGTTCAGTTTACATTGAAAAAAATCTCATATAAATATAACACTGTGCATAATGGAAAATTTTGTATTCATAATAGGAAATTTTTACAGAAAATATTTTTCCATACCATTATTGTTATGTAAAGTATTACCGGGTAGTTTAATTTATTTTGGTGTTCCAAAAATGTGTACACAGAACTAAAAAATTATTATTGCTTGGATTATAGATATTCACTTGGTCTTTGGTGCAGTGGTCAAACAAATCTGTCAGGCTCTTCAGCCATGAGAACACATGCAAGATTTTTTTGACCAGTGAATTCAATGGAACACAAGTGTCTCTCAAAGAATAATAAAGGCTCTGGCTGGCTATATGACTTATCCTAGGCTGGTGATCCTCCAGCTTGTTTTAGAGTCCAATACCCAATTATGCTAGCTGAAGCCCAGTTCATATCATTACTCTTCTAACTCGTAAGTACCGATTTGGGGTATCTGTATGGAAAAAGATCACGCTACACCTCTAGATCTCTGAAAATAGATCTTTACGCTCCATTGAAACCAGTGTAATAGAGACTTTATATCACTAAAATTATAACGTGAACACCTCATACAGAGTCCCAAAAGTGCTTTTTCCAGAGGCAACTGGTCTTTGTTTCTTCTTTGAAGAAATTTTGCTTCTCATCCAAGAAGTGAAACATTTTCAAAGAAAACAGGAAGTCCAGTTGCCTCTTGAAAAAGCACCTTTGGGACAACCATGACCTGAATGACTGAGAATATCCATAGAGATCTCATACAGAGCTACTCACTATCCGCTATCGTGTCCTGCCATTCTTTTGGAAGGGGAAGGAGGAAGGAAGGCTTGCTGGCATTTTTCACATGGTTTTGCTTTTGCTGTAACTGCTTGGGAATTAGGGAGGGGGATTCAGAGATGGAGCAGACCCCCTCCTAGCCAGTTCAAGCCTGGTTCCAAGGCCATCATGCTCTGAGAGTGAACTGTTATCTGCCTAGCACCTCAGCATTCTCAAAACAATCTTGCAGCATCACATTGGCTGCGGGTGGATTGGTCAGAGGGGGTTGGGTTTGGGGAACTGGGAGAATTGCTTTGTGCTCTGTGGGGGTTTTTCAGATTCCACCTGACTTTACTGCAACCATTTTCTCTCAGTAAAAGTTCTTTTGTTGCAACTTAATGGAATCAAGAGCTTTGCTTTCTTGAGGGACCAGCTGGGGCAGGTCCTTACATTTTCTCTTCTTTCTTTTGTTTGATTCAGGCTGACCTGATAAATACAATTGGAGAAAGTGCAGCACTTGGCAGTGCTGGGGTTGTACTCTGGGGCGACCTCTCCTACTCCAGGTCACTTGTGAGTATTTCTGAAACATTTGTATGCTCCACTGTGAACACAAAACAGGTCCATATTCCTCTGTGCCAGTGGCATTCCTAGCAGCTATTGGGAAGATTCTATCCAGCTTTAAACTCTGGTTTAGGCAAGATATTGTAGATTCATGAAGTAATATGTTTTCCCAACAGTGAGGTTTCACTAATTCTCTATAATTCTTTCATGGTTGGGTCTTCTTAGAGGACATTGTTCATATATTTGTGCAAATAGCCCCAAACCTGTAACATTTTCAGTTTGAGCGGACCTAATAAAATATATAAAACCAATTCGTGTTTAGAAAAAAAAAAAGGGAAACATTGCCTTCATCTATTGCAGTATTAGAACATACAATGATCAAACAAAAATTATAGGAGGTTGAAGCAATATTTTATATATAACATAAATCAAATTATGGAATTTTCTACTGCAATATATAATGTTGACTGCCAAGCTGGATGTTTTTAAATCAAATTCATGGAAGAAAAGACTATTAAACAATATTCATGTATGTACTGCCTTCCAATAATAATGGCTTAGTACCTTTCCATGCTAATTGCTGATAACCAGGTATGGAAAATGCTAATGTGATCCATGTTCTGCTTATGAGTAGAAGTCGCTGAGTTGTCTCTCTAGCAACACAATGCTGGAATGGATGGTTCTCTTGGCCTGATCCACTTGGTGCTTCTTGAGTTCTTCAAAATCCAAATCCTAATTCTGATCTTATGTTCTCCAGGAGAGCTGCAAGAGTCTTCACCGTTACATCACCACTACACTGGGACCTTACGTTGCTAATGTGACTACAGCAGCAAACAGATGTAGTCGCCAGCTGTGTCATGGGAATGGACGTTGTGTGAGACGCGACCTGAGTGAATTAGGAGCCTTTCTCCATCTGGACCCTCAGCTACGGGAAGGGGACCTTGGGATGACAGATTTTCAAGAACAAAATGTGTCAATGCAAGATCGTTTTCAGTGTCAATGCTATCTAAAGTGGGCGGGCACCCACTGTGAGAGGCCACAGACAATAGAGTCCTTTGAGATGCCAAAACCTAACCAAGCTTCACATTATAACAATGTATATGATGCAGTGTATGATGGTGACTTTGACTTGGGATCAAATATCTGTCCTACCTCAATTCATAGTAAAGAAACAGAAAGGTAACAATTCCTCCAAAGCAGCACTTTATTGAATAGGAATCTTGATTGGTTTTGTTTTAGGCAGTGAATGTTTCCTGATAACTTGAAGACAATGACAGAATTCTTGAATTATATTGGGATAATCATCTTTCTTTTACCTCATATTTTCTCTCTGTTGTCTTTACTTACATCTAATCTTAGCACGAACATCTTCTGGCATTATCTGTATCCTCATACAACATCTTAATCTTGCGCAGGTTCCTAAGGGACACAGGCTTAAGTCTTTTGCTGTACTTGTATTAGAATAAATTTAGCAGGGAATGTAGTTTAATTCTACTTTTCTGATGTTACTGGACATAACGAAGAGAGGATGGGAAAATGAATTGCCCAGTAAGATTGGTGTTCAGCCAGTTCATATTCTGTCTTTTCTCTTAATACCATGGCACAGAGTTGATGGATGCATGGTTCTCTGTATCACATCTGTTCTGTCATAATTATTTTTCCCTGTCTCTCTCTTTCACAAAAGCACATCTTATAATTGTATGCAAACATGGCAGGTTGAAAATACATCAACTCAGCCCGTTATCAGGTTGGATTTTTTATTTTTCTATTTATTGGGTTCACTTAACTGAGCACCTCATGCAAGACTTGGAGCTCTTTTGGTCATCTCACTACGTAGAGATGATCAAAAGGCCTCTGAGTCTTGCATGAGAAAGGACGTTCTATTTGTCAGCAAAAATTATAATAATCAGTTGCTAAAAAAATGCTCCTTCACACCTAGTGTCATGATGGGTGATTGAATACAGGACTGTATGAATTTGATCAGCATTTATTGATAGTATCATTTTAGGATTATCACTTGCACTTTGCGTTTGAGAGGAAAGAAAGAATTAAGTCTAAGTTAAATGCAATTATTTTGAAGCTGAAGCAGGTATATCAGTCCTGAGAATAGTTGCTCTTATTAACCTTTAAAGGAGAAACAAATAATTGCAAGCATCAACAAGATTCCCCTAAACCAAGAAAATAATGCAACAGTTGGAAAAAGGCTGCCAAAAGTGAAAGGACACAGTTGCCCCAATTTTCATCTGACCTCAAATAACTGCATACATTCTGTTTGGAGGTATGGTTCCTTCACCACTTGCCACTACTAAATAAATTGGAAGATGTGGGGGCTGAGCACAATGCTTAGTCTCTCTCATTGTATTTTCCAGAACCCAAGTGGAAAGATTTCTGCTGGAGATTATGGAAAGCTGCTGGTGGTCAGAGTCCCATAGACCTTAAAGGTTCCATGGACAAAGTTAATTCAATACAAGGCAGTTCCACATATTACAGTATGTTCTTTTGTGCTCAAGTATTTCCCTGAATATACTGACTGCTAGCTTTTGGCCTTGTACAACAAGAGATTAATCCCCTGAATGTCAAATCTCCAGAAAGTCTCCAGGCCTCTAAAGTAGATATAGAAATAAATTTGATTCATCAGTACATTAATGGACTTTCTAATTGTGGAAGGATACCATTGAATATGATCCATTGTGATCTTGGATTATAGTGTACTGTACATTTGTAGTCATTGGTACTGTATTTGTATGACTCTGGCCCCTATTAAAAGATTTACAGTAAATACTTTCTCTAAAACAATATATTCAACAGCCTTCTAAAAAGGACTATAAGCTGTAGCCTCAGACAAGAATGCATTTCTTTGTAACATGCAATATGAGAGACCTAATTTCCTGAATTCAAGTTAGGTTAAATCATAATTTACTATAATTGATTAAATAAACTACAATTGGCTGACTTCATACATCACCTTAAACTAAGTTCTAGTAAATTAAAACAATACATGAACTTGACCAATTTGCCTTTGTCTCCAGTCCCAAGATAGTTAAAATATGATGTTAAAAAAAATTGAATACTGGTATGCTTGAAATGGATCTAACATAAATAAACTGATATTCAAATAATTATTTCTATAAGTGAGGAACATTTTATTTATTATTGATTTAAAACATTATTATTCAGTTGCCTGTCTTATACAGAACTCTGAAGGGCTCCCAATCAAGAATTAAAACATAAAAACTCTATGAAAACTATTAAACACTAAAAATAAAAACCTGGTGCTATGTCAAAGGTCCAACATGCAGCCATCTCATCCTATCTCAGTGCTAGGGCTTGGAAAAACCAGATCTAACATGCTTTTTACAAGCTAGGAGGTTCGAGGTTTGTTAAACCTTTGGGGTAAGAGGGTTTTCTATAGGGCAGGGGCTGCCATGGAAGAGCCATGCTTCCTAGCTCCTTCCTATAAGGTAGCAATGTTTAAAGGAAGGGATTAGAAGAAGGCCCACCTATCTAATGTTGTTGGACTAGTAGATGCCTTTAGAGAAAAGTGTTTCCACAGATAACTTGGTGCTGTGCCATGTAGGGTCCTTAAAGGTAATAACTATCACCTTGAATTGCGCCCCCCCCCAGAAGAAAACGGAAGCCAGTGCAGCTCATGCAACAAGTAAATGCATAATCTAGAGACACTCATCACTGCGCATGCTGCTGCATTCTTTACCAGTTGTAGCTTCTAAGGCAGGGGTCTCCAACCTTGGCAACTTTAAGCCTGGGGGACTTCAATTCTGGGAGTTGAAGTCCTCCAGGCTTAAAGTTGCCAAGGTTGGAGACCCCTGTTCTAAGGGATCATGAAGGGCAACCCCATGTAGAGCACATTGTATAACCCAAATGGGAAGTGACAAAGACATGAGTGACGAGCCAGGCTTCTCAGTCCAGAAAAGGGTGCAATTGGTGCACCAGGTGAATCTATGCAAAGCCCCCCTCCCCAGGCACAGCTACCACCTGCTTGTCAAGAGGAGCCTGAATCTAGGAGGACCTTGAAATTGTGAACCAACTCAGTCTGGGGGCGTGCCTCTCCACCTCGAGTCACAAGATAACATATCATTTGGGCCTGGGGGGGTAGGCAAAACCTAGAGCCACTCCATCTTTCCAGGGTTGAGTCAAAGCCAGCTTCTTGCCATCCAGGCCAGTCAACCAGCACTGCCACAGCACCACCTGTCTGGATAGGTGCAAGGGATATGTAATTAGGTACTACTACAGTCATATCAGGGGCATTGAAGCATTTCTGGGTTTAAAGGATTGAACGGTAGCATCATCATTGCCCTGGGGGACACTCAGTTGGGCTTTTCTTTCATGTCCCTGATAATAAATGTTATTCGCATACTGATTCCCCATACTGTTATTCCCCATACTGATTCCCCATACTGATTATTATTATTATGTTATTCTGATGGATGACCTTGCTCAGTGGTTTCATGTAGTTTTTTTTTCAAAGTGGCAAAAGGTTCAAGCTGTGGAACATCCCACATTGTAGGATCCTAGAGCTCAACCTCTCTTTTTGTACCAACACCAACTGGAACCAGTAGGAGGAGAACCATCGTATCCCAGTGCCTCCCACTCCCAACCCCTGAAGCCGGTCTCAAAGGATACCAAAGTCAACAGTATCAAAACCCTCTGAGAGGATCAGGAAGGCCAGAATGGTTTCATCACCCCATCTCAAGCCCTCCAAGTGTCATCACCAAGTGCAATCAGTGCTATTTCAATGCTGTGCCTTGATCTGAACCCAGACTGAAAAGAGTCCGGGTAATCAGTTTCATCCAGGGTTCTTTGTAGCTGGTCACCAACCACCTTCTCAACAGTCTTCCCTAAAAAGGAAAGACTGGAGACTGGATGAACGTTGTCTAATACTATTTGATCCAAGGATAGCCTGTTGAGAAGGGCGATGCACCACTGCCTCCTTCGGAGCATGAGGTACTACTACCTTCTGCAAAGAGGCATTAATCACTGCTTGGATCAAACCACACATGCCACCTCCTTGGAGGTCTTAAGCAACCAGAAGAGGCATGGGTCCATAACATAGATGGCCAAACTCACACTTGGCCCTGTCCACTTCCTCAAGAAGTCCCCTAGAACCATACATCTTGGGAACTCCACTGCTAGCCCAGATTTAGAATCCATGAATGTGGGCAGGGATGCTGCTACATTGCAGAGAATAAGGTAAGTGAATAGTAGTCCCCACTAATCCCTATGGATCAACCTCACAAAAAAAAAAGATCTCGTACTTGATGATGTCTGGGGCAGGGCCACTAATGTCCACCAGAGGCTCATGGAAGACAACCGCTACATAACCAACCTTGCCCTGAAGTCCCAGTTGGTTCCCACAATCAAAATCCCAATGGCATATTTCAGAGAGGGTAGCCCCGCTCTCTCCACACCAAAGCCAGTACCAGGCCAGGCCACAAATTGATGGTGTAATTTATATGTGGGGCCTTAGGAGACAGGGGAAGAGCCACAGCCAGGGGAATGGTCAGATAAGAGGCAATTTAGGCTGTAGAAGGAATGTGATTGTGGCAAACATCTCAGAAGGGACCCTCCCCTAGTTGCTTGGGCTGTAAAGACAATGGGGAAGAGAAATTTATTTTCAGGCTTGCAGGATTCTATTAATACCTTGCAATAAAATAGAAGTAGGTCATCTAGTTATGCTTCCTGTTTTGCAAGGCTGACACCATTGGTAGTGAAAAAGGGTAACTGCAGAACTGCCTAGATCCCAGTATAGTACAACAGAAAAACTGGTGGAAAGAAAAATATTCAAAAAAAAAAGTAAGACTATGGACAGACCACAAGTTGAGACTAGTCTCTTACAAATGATGTTATCTCAGAATTTGGAGGTGTATGCAAGAGAGAGAGAGAGAGGGGGGGAGGGAAGGAGGGAGGGAGGGAAGGAGGGAGGGAGGAGAAAGAGAGAGAGAGAGAGAGAGAGAGAGAGAGAGAGATTCAGACAGCTGGGGTAATCCAATATAAAAATATAACACAGTCACCAAACTTATTCATTGGAACATCTGTAAAATTATCATGGGTGAGTATTGAGAAATTGCTGTGGGAACACTGATTTGGAAATATAGTAAAAAAAATGAGCAGGTTCAAATATTGTGGGAATACCAAATACAAACTGATAAAGTCGTGGCTTATAACACACCAGGTTTAGCTGAGGTTGAAAAGAATAAAGTGTGAACAATTGATGTAGCAATACTAGAGGATAATAAAACATAAAGAACTGGAGAAGATTACAAAGTATCAAGATCTAAAAATATAAATTGAAAGATTATAGCATAAACCATCAGTGGTGGTGTGGTCCCAGTGGCTATTAGCATGCTAGTTGCCATAGCAAAATTTTTGAGTGGCATTTAGAAAATGTGCATTGACAAAATTTCCATCTGTCAATTGCAAAAGGCCACAATCCTTGGATCTGCAACTATTCTATGCCAATATAATTATGACATATGTTCTTTGGCTGCCCAAGAACAAGCCTTGCTGACCAATTAAATGAAAGCAAAAATTCAACATGTCAGCAACAACAGCCAATGTTGCTTATGCAACAAAAAAGATGAAACAGTGGATCAATGGCTGCAGCAAAATCTCACAGAGTGATAATCTACAGCATCATGATTGAGTTGACAAAATAATACATTGGAAATTTGCAAGAAATTTGGGTTTGATTGCAGCAAAAATGACTGGGAACATCAACTTGACAAAAGTTCTTGAAAATGAGCAAGTCAAGATCCTGTGGGACTGTCAGATTCAAACAGACATCACTATTGTGAAAAAGTCTGGTTTATTGTTATTGCAATACCATGTGATGCACAAATTGAGGAGAAAAAAGCTAGAAAAAATATCAAAATATCGTGATTTGCCATTTCAAGTTAAATGATTATGAAGGAAAAAACCAATGGTTATACCGATAGTAATAGGAGCCCTTGGACCAATACCCAAAGGGCTGCCGAGATATATGGAAAATTTGAACTTATTAGACCTGAATATCCTGATTTTGCAAAACAAACAAACCCACCATCCTTCTTGGATCTGCCCCTATACTCAAACACTACCTTAACCATTCTTAGGTCCTTGGTTAGGAGTTGAACTGTTAAGTTTTTACAGTCCCAGACTGTGAATCAAATTGAAAATTAACTATCATCATCATCATCATCATCCTTGTTTTAAAGTGTGCTGTGCAGAATTCCAGAGACTTGCTGCTATAATGCTCACTATTCCTTACTTCTGACGAATTTTTGTTCAGACCGTATTGGGGAAGAAAGTTGCAACTTTCTTATTACTCTAACCTGAGTTCCCATGTTTTCTCATTTTCCCTTTCCATTTAGCATTTACTGTCCATAGGGAATTGCTTCTCACATCCGCCATTTTATTTATCTTCCTCTTCTTTTCTCCTTCTCTTTTCTATCAGCTTTCCAATATTTGCTGTAGCCTTATATAGTTCATGGTCTCTCCACCCAGCTTTTCTTTTCTGGCTCTATCCATAGATCCTCCTTGGGCTCTCTTATTGCTATTTTAAGCCCAAGCAGCTGACCTGATAGGCAGAAGCCTATGTTTACTTCCCTATCTGTTTCCAAAGGACCTGATAGGCCTCACACAGCAGCTTCTAAAAACTTGCCACCACTTTGAGCTACCTGCAGGACAGCAGTAGAAAAAGAAGTTGGTCTATAGGATGTCCGGTGAAATTGGAGAAGGTATGGTCTGTTTTGTAGAGCACATACCGTATATTTATAATGCCAAAGGGATGGCCTCCCTACCTTCTAGCTCCTTGGTGTGTGAAGCTGTATAACTCGAAGAGGAAGGCTGTTAACCTGTTGCCCTAGGAAGGGCGAAAAATTGTCCAGGGGAATCGTTTCTAATATTTTTCCTCAGTCAAAGTATAATGGTCAAACATCCCATGTTGATTGTTAATAGCAAAGAAACCTATGGTATGCAGATAAATATGTGAAGGAAAGAGAACTTGGACTGATTTATACAATTTTGTTCAGATAAATGTGTTGCTATTACTGTGCAAATAAACAGTTATTATATTGCATGGGTAGTTATTTCTTAAATATTTGTTTGAAGTTCCTGCAGCTCAGTTATAAATAATGCATTATTATAAATTTCTAGAGCAGGTAATTGAGAATGCTGATTCCCTTTTTCGTTATGTTGTTATGTGTTATGTTATGTTTTAGGGTTGTTCTGTTCTGTTACAGATCCTGCATTATTGCAAATTTCTATAGAATAGTGGCAGGCAACTGAAATCCTGATTCCTTTGTGGCTCTCCAGACACCCTTTCAGTTATCATTGCCAAAAGTCAGTGCTAACATTTACCCCTTCTGAAATAGAAGGTATGTAGATAGATAGGGTAAGTCCTAAAAAAGAAAAAGAAAAAAGCTTAGCATCGTTTAAAAAAAAAAACACTTGCCTTCAAACTGCAAACCAGGTAACATTATTCCTCCGATCTTTGGTACTCTTCCCTTCCAAAAATATCTAAGAAAAGTAATGCAGCCTGTATGACTGGTACTCATTTATAGCCTTATCAAACATTAGCCTTGTGAGGCTAATCCTTGTTTAAAGGCATACAAGTTGATGATCACAACATGAAGTGAATTTCATAGTTCGATTGTATACCACAGAAAGCAGCTTTGTGAACTGTTCCACATGATGTGGCCTAATTCATATGTATTAGTGCTTACCCAAATGATATAATTTTGTCTAAACTCATGTACCATTTACTCAATTATTAATTTTTCTTCAGGAAGCTGTAACAGTTCTAAAACTCTATTTTTCTCTTATAATTAATTTTGTGTTTTTAAGATATATTGTTATTACAGTGAGAACACTTCCTGCCGTATCTTACTTCGGGATCTTTTAAATCACTCTTTATTATTACCGGATGGCTTGGCACTTATTGTATGTAGCTTGTCCTTTTGGCTACATGTCCTGGGCAAGCATTCCTTATTGTCATTGTTCTAAGATTAAGGCAGTCCCGTACAGTCCTGTAATTCTCTTTCACCATCTTGGAATCTTTAAAATGGTAAAACTCATTTTCTGTTCCCCTTTCTAAATTCCAACTTAAGCCACTTACCCCTTGCCAAGTTAACTTTGTGTAGAGCTGTGGTAATAATATTCAAGGGCTGCTTTCACAAAAGATGTGTTTTATAACCAAGCAGCAGAAAGCATTACTTTTCCGTCCACCCTTTAGGCCCAAGGGGTAGGAAGGGATCCCTGCCTTCTAAACTGCTCTTTAAGGTGCAATTATGCTGTCAGTGTGTCCATTGTGCCCTTCAAAAACATGATCCCAAATTGAGAACCAAGATCGAGCTGCCAGGAAACTTGTCCCGCCCAGAGATCAGTTGCCAGCTTGGCAACCATTTGCTCCATTAACAACTGTCTCCCTGGCAGAGGTTCAGCAGGCAGAGCTTTCATTTAGACATCCCCACACGCCACCTCCTGAAATCTATTGTTGTGACAACCACAGCCTAATGTGTCGGGAGTGAAAGAACTGTGCTAAAGAGAAGTTCAGCTAAAGCATCCAGTTGCATCTGTCAACAGTTTTGCAGACTGACAGATTTTCCCCAACTCTCTCCAAAGGGGAGACGAGACAGTACCATCACCGGCTGCTGCCAACAATAATGTGGCAATGAAAAGACAGAGGATTTAAGTCCCTGTCTGGCTGGCTGTCTGCCTTTGGAGCTAAATCCACTGCACTCTTCGCCCTGCCCCACTGTGGAGAGAATTTGGTCCAATAAAATTGCATTCATCCTTTGCCTGTACCAAGAGGCTCCACAGGGCAACGTAATAAGGCAAATACTATTCTGATGACTCTGATAACAGGAACCAGATTGTGGCTCTTTTCCTGGTGTGAAAGGAGACTCTACAGAACAGGGGGCACAGTACAGTAAAGGATACTAATCACGATAGAAGGTGCTAGCATCAATAGAAGGGGGCAGGATTGAAGTGTTTACACAGGAATGCAGGATTTAGGGTCATTGGCCACTCAGGTCATTCCACACAGAGGCCCACAGCTTCAGTTTAAATAAAATTGTATTTTATATTGCATTTGCTTTGTGATGTTGCATGTTAAGGTGATCCTCCATATGCTGTCAGTTGGCTTAGTAATACTCCATTCCAAGAAAGTTAATCTCTTTTTATTGAAAGGTGAAAAGATTTTAGAAACATTAGCAATAATTGAATAAACGGATGAATTTGGTGGTTTTTTCCCCACCTCTCAATTGGTTAGAAGCTGCAGGAAGCAAGCAGGAAAATGAAAAAAAAGGACGAGTCCCTGTTTAAAAAGGGCAACAACACCCCCCCCCCCCCAGGGTAGAAAAATACCCATCCGGACTTCAGAGCACAAGGAGACTGAATTGGCAGCCAGTTCTGGAAGACTGGTTGCCACTCGCCTGCCAAATGCCCCCTTTTTTCCTTTTGCAGAAACCCAGGTGAATGAGTCCGCTTCCTCTGACAGGGAGCTTATTGAACACAATGAGATGGAGGACATCAACCTGCACACAGTGGAATCTATTAGTGACCTGCACTATGCCTCCATCAGAAGTGAGGACCCCAAGGCTTCCGAAGGTAATCAAATAAATGAATGTTTTCAAGATTGGAGCTTATCCTTTGCCTTTCATTGTTTGAACTGTTTCTGGTAAGCTTGCATTGACCGAAGCAGATGGCTAGAGAGCTCTGGGATAGTCCCCTGATCAAAAATCTATTACGGTTTTCTTCCATTTCTGTTTTTCTTTCTCCTTCTTCTGCAGGAAACAGCCAGTCACAGGCCACTACTCCAGGGCCTCCACATAAGGCTTCCTTCAAGCATTTCTCTTTCCCAAATGAAGATAACTCGGCCTTTTCCCCAGCCCAGAATTTCCCCCTTCTCTCTTTCACCTGCTGCCCTTGCTTCAGACCTGCTTGTTGTCCTACTGCCTTCATTGCTCTCCTTGGATTGCTTGTTATGACCAGTCTTGGCTTAGCAACACTGGCTGTGTACCTGAGCGGTAAGTCTGGAGCTCAAGAGAGTGTCTAATTTATATTCACCATAGGGACAAAATCATTTTCATTGAGTATTTCCTCTTGAAATCTAACCAAGCAGAAGTTTTGATGGGAATTCATTATATGCCACAAAGGTCCTTCTGGATAAGTTAGAGAAAAATGTAGTTTTTGAATACCCCACTGCTTTTAATCACACTGCTTCTCTTTTAACTCTTTTTTTCAAAGTGTAGCTGCTGCTATAACATTTATTCATTCATATTCAATATGTGAAGCTGTATTTTAGTTTACATTGTCGTGTAATGATCTGAAATATACAGTTATACTTTGGCTTGCCTGTTACATAAATCACAAAACAGAAGGTCAAGTTTAGCCAGGTGCCTTCTTTGCAACTATACTATGGTTGCATGCTTTTGTACGCCCCTTTCTACCACCAGGCAAGAAAGAAATTAAAACAACAACAAACATCAGAAGTTCTGGGTTTTCTTATCTGGGTCAGCCCTCTGGATTACACCAATTTAGGAAGGCTTTCAGAATGCCAGCTTACCGGTACATATCTGTATAACACTTAGAGCAGTTTACCAGCTTGCTTTTAATAAAACAATTGTTGTCTAAACTGCGAAACCAGGTTCACATGACACAATAAACCCTAAGATGATTTGTTCAGATCTTGTGGTGCTCCCTGATGGGATGCCTTCTTGTAATTTTGGAATGAAAGTATCATCCCAGAGACCAACTATTTTTACTACTACCAAGGAACCATTTTCTGATTTGGAAATTTTTCTCGTCTCTTTTTCTCTAGATATGAGGTAACACAATTGGTGGGATATGGGGAAGGTATAGAACAGTAGTCATTGTTTTAAAAAAAATCATTTGAACAAATGATCAAATTAACTTTTATTATTTAATTTTAAAAGAATTGTAAACAGTTCCTTAAAATTACAATTCAGGTTTAATTCTTCAGAGTATTCTAGCTCTCACAGTAAGATTACAAAATATTTGTAGACGTCTAATCCTTTCTTCATAATAAATATCCATTCCTAACCCTGTTGCTTTGACAGAGGATTTCCCTGTGATTAGTCTGAGCCTCCCTCAGAACTGTCCTTTCACCGACCTACACTTCTCAAATCTTCCTTTGCTCTCTCTGAATTTAACTGGGGAAGGTTACTATTTTTTTGCATCAGTTTTAATAACCAGTTGCAAGTTTAACTTAGCATGTTAATATACCCATTGTGGTGTCCAAACCTTAAGTTCAAAAGCTTTCTTCTGCCAATCCAACCTCTTGGGGTTTATTCAGGAAACCCATCTGCAAAATGAGCACTGTACTTAGTCAAAACGAGGGAAAGTGGAATATTTCTTCCCAGAATATTAAATAGCTTAATGTTGAATTAGTCAGCTTCCTTGAGCTTGGGATGACCCAATCCCTCTCAACACTAGCCAAGCAGAGTGACATTTTGAGATAAGAAATGGCTGGCTGCTCTATGGTCACCACAGCACTCTCAATAAGTCCTCTTCAGTCTCCCATCCCCCAAGTATGTATATCTTGTTGGCATGGGAAGGCATTTGTTTCATATACCTAGCTGAGTCTATTCTACCTTCCACACCAAGATGTAAGGTAGGTTTGGATTTCAGCTTATCTCTGCTGATCAGCTTTATCAGCGCAGAGACAAGGGAGTTGTAATGCAAAATTTGCTAATGGGATAGGGATCTAAATGTAAAGATTGGGAGGTTTAGATATATCAGTGTGACATGCATTCGTATGAAAATGGTGCAGGAAGAGAAGCCCTACAAACATCCTATATTAATCATGTGATTTCTCTTCTATTTAGTCTTACAGCGTGAGTCACTCCGTAATCTTGCCCAGTGGCTGGAGTCTCAAGAGGAGGCCATCCGGCAAATGAGAGCTGTGAGCTTACAGATATGGAGGCAGCTAAATGCCAGTGAGGTGGAGGTCCAGACCTGACCTGAGCCAGAGAATTCCATCCTCTCCTTTTGGGGAGGCTCAGTTCCAGAGCAGAAGAGTGGAAGCCAACTCATTGCTTTGCCAGTTTTTTAAAAAAATGGAGCATGGTGGCTTGGATGATCTGATCTCCAGAGCCAAAAGCAGTCATATGGAAGCACTGAAGGGCCTTCTAGCTGCTGCAATCTGTAGAACTACAGGGCCACTTGAGATTGTCCAGGGAGGACACCGTGGGGCACATACCTGACCAAGAATCCTATTAGGCAGGCTTCCAGCAGCATAAGACATGCTTTGTTTCCAATTGCAATATTTTAAGAGCTACTATGAGCACCTTTTTTCAAAATGCACTGCTCAATTTGATATGTATTTTTTTAAATAAAAATGTTGCACACGGGGGTATGTTTGAAGAATTATAATAAAAAAACCTAGACTTCTTTGATCTTCAGGTTTTGCTGAAAAGGGGGTTCCATCTATAGAAAAGAGACCATTAGAATGTAAAGAACAAGTCTTGGGCACAGAATCCAGTTATTATCTTGGGTTTATGAAAGGGGGGGGGGGCGCGAAGCATTTGCTAGCAGCCCTGAAAACTTTCTTCAGATAATTCAGTTGTTAAGTATAACAGAAATCAGATACACAAAGCTATTTCCTACGTTATGCCTGGCTCTCCACAAGTCAAAATAGGGATAGGGATAATCCTGTAGCTCAAACCAAAATTATGAATATGTACAGATTATAAATTTCCTACCACCAAACTTAAAACCATTTTTTTTTAAAAAAATTACAGAATGCCCATTAGAAAAATGCCTGTGGCCACCCTTTTGTTGAGCAATGCTAATTTTTCTTTGGAAGCAGAAGGGGATGGTGACAAGCTATTCCTTTTCTGAAATTAGGCTAGGTTGATCCACACAGCAACATCTTCCCTCTCCTGCTGCCCTTGAAAGTGAAAGAAGGGATGGCAATGCAAAAATCACACCCCTCCACTGCCTACCTTCAGCAATGGGGCTAGACAAATAGCTGCAATGTGGATTACACTTACAGGACAATGATTGGAGGATTCCTTCCCCCCCCTCCTGATTGCTCAGCTGAGCATGCCTGCAGACAATGTAATTGGACACCAAATGGGGGAAAACCCGCAGCAACACTATTATATCCGAAGAGCCAAATTTTTGTGCAAACACTATTCCTTCAAAGTCATTCTGCTGTGCTCCTGAAGGAAGAAAGCATGCAGGGAACAGTAACATTGACCAGGCTTGCTAGAGAGAGACAAAGTGGATGGAATTGTTCCACCAGCAAAACTGCAATCACTCTGTGGTTCGAACCTTTCCTGATCTCTTTCCTTCACACTGTCACACACCTCCCCAAGCAGCCAGGGGTGGCATTAGTGGGAAGATCCCAACTGCTACAGGCCTCTTCACCTGATGGCTGCTAGTGGGAGATGGCTTCTCAGCCAAACTCTTATGTGGCTACAGCACCATGGTATTGTAGTTGTGCTTTTTTAACCTGTGCTTCTTAGAGAGAATATAATAGCAATAAGCACGTAGACTTATATACTGCTTTATAGTGCTTTACAGCCCTCTCAAAGTGGTTTACAGGGTCAGCATATTACCCCCAACGATCTAGGTCCTTATTTTACCCACCTCAGAAGGATGGAAGGCTGAGTCAACCTTGAGCCTGGTGGGATTCGATCTGCCAAATTGCAGTAGGAGTAGCTTGCAGTACTGCACTCTAACTACTGCCCCACCGAGGCTCCTGATGGTGGGAAGAACTGGAAGTGGAGGCAAAGCCCACCCTCCCTGCCTCATAGCCTTGTGCTGTGGGTGAGGGGCAGAGGGCCCATCAGAGATGCTGCTTCTTGCTCTCTCACAGATAGTACCATACTGTAATAGATAGAGCCCCTAGAGCAGGGGTGTCAAACTTGTGTCGTCACGGCAGCATCATGTGACATATCGCAACTCCCCCCCTTCGCTAAACCAGGCGTGGGCATGGCCAGTGCATGATGCCAAGGGCCGCGACTTTGACAGCCCTCCCCTACAGCATATCTTTGTCTTCTGCCGCAGGACCCAAAAGAGAGAGAAGCCTTGGAAGCCTTCTTCTCCACTGGGGAAATAGTTCTGCTATCTGCTTGCCAGTAAGTGTTCCCATTGGTAAGCAGAAAAGATATATATATACAAGAGATGTCCAGTCTCTCAGGAGTCAAATTAGAAAAGGTCACCAAGACATAAGGCTCAGCAGCTACACAAGCAAAGTTGCAATGGGCCAACCAGTGACCATTGGATCTCCAACTTTTGTTGACTTTTCTCCAATGTGACCTAGAATGGCTCCATGGCAGATCTCATTGGAAAACATCCCTTTCCTTTGGGAACACCTTGGACTGGCTTCAATCTGGTTCAGTGGTAGTCTGGCAAGAAGATGGAGACTCCACAGTGGAGTCATGTTTTCAGCAAATGGCAATTAGGTGTCTTCAAGTTAGGGTAAGGAGATGGTGTGGGAGATCTGTGCTGTTCAAAATGTGATGTAAGAATATGCAGACAACTTATAAGAAGCAAGGAGCTGCATATGCATTTGAAAGAGGATACTCTCTACCCTTGCTGAAGATGAATCTCCAGCTGCAAAAGGCATTGTGAGTGAGGTCAAGGTACTTGGGGAGGACACTTGCTAACCCTTGGATGACCTTGGCAGAACTTGAAAGGCTACATCTTGGTAATTTGGAAGGGATGCCACCAGGGTTGTACATGGGGCAAGGAAAAAGCTAGCCACAGAAGGCTGTCATAAAGGACTTGCATGTTGTTGGCAAAATTACATGCAGGTAACTATGAAATCATCAAGAGCTGGCCCTGACTCAGGGGAGGCTTTGCTTTGATTTTTTTTCTTTCTTTTGAGCCTATCCAGGACTAAATTGTTATTTTTGCTTCAAAATCAATCTCTTTCTCTCTCTCAGTCCAACACACCTCAAAGGATCATTGTGAGGAAAATCAGGAGCATTAGGTATGTTTGCTGCCTTGAGTTATTTATAAAGTAATAAGGGAGGGATACATTTCTAATAAATAAATAAAATAAAAGTTGGCATTTATCAAGGAGACATTGAGAATATACAGGCATGTTTCTGATAGTCATCCTCCTGAAAAAAATAACAATTTATTCCCATAGCTAATTGCTCCTCATAGTCTAAAGTCCAGCAGATCAACACAATTTATCTTCTGAGAAAAACAGGCAAGGGAGGCAGCATATTAGACAAAAACCCAAATAGATTTTCTGAAAGAAAGAATCTTATTAACTTTGCTTTGCATACCACTTACATAAGCGCTACATTTGGGTTCCTTTGAATGAAGTTTTCTGAGAAGCATGGAGGTTTAGCACACTGCATATATGTGCATGCTCTGCGCAATCTCAGTGCTTCTAAAAAAACATATATCTTAGTACATCTCTACTAGTCAACTTTGCCTTAGACACAATGATTTTGACTGGGATAGGATACCGAACTGGAAATTATTTGGGATAAAGAACTGGGTACAAGGGAGTATAAGTATGCATCAGACATCTCCCTCAGCATCATACAAGTTCCCGTTCCATTTTATGTGATTTAAAAGCATATTTTAAAAATTCAACAGAAAGTGGGATGCCGTAGAACAAAGTTCTAGCACCGTATTTATTTATAGGACAACTTTTGAACTGCACAATGACTCAATGGGGTGTCAGAGAATAGGTTGGGGGATGACAGAAGATTCACTTTTGGGCATATAGGTTTAGGTGACTGATCATGTTAACCAATGCAGCCATTTTGTAAACAGACTAAAGTCCCAGGGTCACCATTTTTCTCAGTATGTACACCAGACACTCAAAATTACAATTGTGCCCCCAACTCAGAAAGGTTGCCTAGCCCAATATCCGAACATTGTGTTATTGTATCTGCAAAAGCCAGCTGGCAAAATTTAAAGTGACAAGTTAGCCAAAAATGAAGTAGTCACAAGGTGAAACACCACTGCCACAGCATTATGGGGGTTTTTTCTCTCCCACTCCAAAATGAATAATAAAAACAAAACTAAATCAATTGTGGTGTCAAAGGCCTGCTGCTTTTTTTTTTAACCAGACCACAAACCAGAGAGCTTCCTCACAACAGAGTCGATTCTTCCTATCTGGAGGAATGCTCAGGCCTACCAAACACAAGGAAATGACTTTTTTCAGCGTGAGGCCTAGCTTTGTTTGGATTCTCCTTTTGTCATCCAAACAGAGCAGTTTCCCATTAAAAATAAATAAGAAAGTGAGGAGCAAAGCTGACTCCCAAAGAGCAGGAAGAAAACAACAAATGGTGATAAATAGGATACAAGAATTTGGCCAACAATGTTAACCAACTGGGTCAACAGAGAAGAGGTATAATTTCTGCATGTGCTATCAAGCCTAACTTTTAATCATCTACACTGATCTCTAAAGTACATTTCATCCTTCCCACAGCAAAAACACCAGAGGGGAAAATCCCAAGGCACCCAACCTCAATCTAGTCCTTTCGCAGCCTCCATTTTGGATGCTGCTGTTGATAACTTTATCCTAAAACCACCTTCTGCACCCAAGTCCTCACTGGGAAAATTCACAACTGCAGGAGGCAAAGGGAAAAGTTTCAGTCTTTGATTAATACATTCAGCAATGGAGATAGGGGGAAAGGGGTTAAAAAATTACTGGCTTAAAAAAAGCAGCAGGGGTGAGAGAAAAATCTCCCCACCACCTAACCTCGCTTAAATTTTTGGTTAAAAAAATAAAAATGGCGCCTGCCCATTGTCATCCCACCATAATTCAAACATCCAAGACATTTAAATATTATTCTGTACATATATAAAAGCCCCCGAAGAAAGGTGTGGGGGGGTATTGAGGGGGACAGGGCCCAAGCCCAATTTTTCAATGGGTTGAGGCCATGTGGGGGCTTCTGCCTCAGGATCTCTCCACACTTGCAAGCTTCACAGTGGTCCAGGTCTGTCGTAGTTCATTGGCTTCTATGGAAGGCAGGAAGAAGAGAAGGAATCAAGTCCTCAGAGAACATCAGCTCGCTTATCTCGAACACGGCTCCTTGCTTTCGTTCGGGCTTTGAAGGCAGCTGAATTATACAGGTGCTAGGGCAGCCAGAAGTAGAAGAGACATACGTCACAATTTAGCTCAGAAAACTGACAATTAAGAACCATTCAGTGGTTACAAATCATGGTCTAAGTCTACCAGGCCTAAAGTAATTTCTGTGTTGTTGTAGTGACACTGAACCTCTTTACATCTTGTAAGGACATTCCCCATAATTAATATAATTCTGAACCAAACAAAGAACAGGAAGAGGTTCTGTAACAAGTAAGGACAGAGTAGCCCCGCTAGAACAGCACAAAGATGTTTAGATCAAACATTTTCCTTGATTTTTTCAACTAATATGGGTTCCATGAAGCCTAGGGGTGGTAGTGGGGGCTTACAAACTAAAAACAATCATAAAAAAGGCATATGAAGACACTCAAAATTAGTTGGCAGCTGAGGACACCAATTAAAATACTACTATGTTACCTAAAGACAAACTCTGCCCTAAAGCCCAAGGGAACAGTCAGACTTGCCAAATCTAACAAAAGGGCAAGAGGACAAAGTGATCAAAATCCTAGGGTGAAGCAGTTCCAGAGGAACAGAAACTTCTGGAACATTCAGAAGCAAGGCACAAAGGTTCCTTCTCCATTTTGCCCCCAATTCCTGGTTTCTTGAAATGAGAAGTGTTCTATTTTACACTAGCGTCTTTCCCTTTGAGGTGGACTTCTTAGTTCCCTGACAGCAGGGAAAATCACACAGACCCTGAACAAACTAAAGGAGAAACCTCTAGAAATATCAGCAGCCTTGATGACCTACCTTCTCAAAGCGTGAGATCTTACTCGCTTTAACAGTGGCTGCATCCAGGACTAGTGGAGGTCCCAATTCAAATGTGTCCCGTAACAACTCATTGTTCTGGGGGTGAGAAGTGCAAAGAGAAAGCACAAGGCCATTAGCTGGGGAAGATTGCTGACATAAGCAGATCCTTAGCGCTAAAGATCAGTTTTGTGTCATTCTGGTGGTCCACTGCTGAAATCTTATGTCTGCTTCACTATCCACATTTAAACCGAGCAGCAATAATTAAACACCCCTTAGTCAAGATTCGTTCCTGGTGATTGTGTGGATCAATGCTTGCCATCTTGATTGGCTTCCATTAATTATCCAAAGCTGTCCTAAGCTACTATCTTCTCAGCAAAACCATACACATTCAACATCTGCTTACCTGCAGGTGGTGCCTGACACCGGAACCAAGAGCCTCTTTGAAAGCATTGTATGTTCTTCTCCTTGCCCAGCTGTCCACATACATGCACTCCAGTCCAAACTTGATGGTCTCCTCATGGCACTCCCCATTCTGGAGAAAGAGAACACGTTCTTTGGGATTTCAAAAGAAGAGCTTTCGTTAAACCCGCCCACCTGACTACTGAAGGATGACCCTTGGACTCTGTTACTTCCTCAAATGCTTGGGAATCCCCGAGGCTTCCTGGATGCTGAGCGTAGGGACAAACGTATAGGATTGTTTTGTTTTTTTTAAAGCTGTGCCAGAGCTTACCAAGGCACTGCCAACAGAGGGCTCTGAACAGTCACAAAACAGCTTTTATGATAATCCCCTAAAAACAGGATAGTATCGTACCACTTGGGATGGATATTATGATAAAAGCTGTTTTGTGATTTATGTTTTGCTTCTTTTATTGTAAGGAGCTGTGCAAAGCACCAACACCTTTCCTCAGCTCTGGATGGGAAGGGAGGAAATCTCTAACAGATGTCCCTCCTTTCCAGGACAAAAAAGACTTTAAGGTAGATACCGGAACCTATTTCTATATGAAACTTCAGCTTTGGAACATTTAGGTAACATGAAAAAGGAGGGCATTTTTTCCCAACGTGCACAAGAGTATCTGTTCCTCAAAAGTGAATAGTCACCATCTGGATTACAGCTGGAAGAAACAATCAAGATCTCCTCCTCGCTGCCAATGGAGGCATCATTCTTGACAGAGGATTCTCTACCCTCCGCTTCTGACATTTGGGATTATGAGAGTGTAAGGATCTGAAATAAAAGTGCCTGAGGATCTTTTTAAAAAACGAATAGCCATAAGCCCTGCTAACGGAAAGGGGTGGGGGATGTGGGGGGCTCCTGAGCTACGTTTCCCATCCGACCTCCCACAATTCCAGTTAGCATCTTTTGTAAATTAAATCTTTTGTAGTGTCCATTAAGCTCTGACCGGAAGAGGCACCTCAATATAATGCAGGACATCACGGAAGATGGAACGTTGCTTGCGTCGGTCTGTTTTGGCTCGATACTTGTTGCTATCGGTGGCCAAGGCTTTTAATTTGGTGCACAGCAGGTCAGTGTCCTCATAAAAGAAGTCCTCCTGTGGCCAAAATGAAGACAGAAAGCTTAACTGTGGAGGGTGCAACAATGAACATCCCCTCAAACCTCACCCACAAGCACACTCTTCACACTTCCTGCACGCAAGCTCTCTTTCTGTCTTTCCCTCTTGCTACTTCTTTTCTAAAGCTCATCCCCCCTGCATGTGCTTGGCCCTTAGTGACTCCAAAACCTGCCTGCCTAGTGCCTGGGTGTTGGTCTGCTTGCTGAAGTTAGGACACGCTACTGGAAAGCAGAGTGTGGGCAACTAGATGTGCCTGGAAGGTAATGGGTCTCTCCTATAATTGCTCACTATCCACTAATACTTAATACTTCATTACTTTGAACACAATGGATCTATAAGGCAACTTGACCGGAAAATGCTCAATACAGAATTATATGTTTTTATGCATGTCTGCATATCTACCTGAAAGAGTCAGAACAGTAATTTCATACCTCTATGTCCCGGGCCAGTTCAAAAAGAAGTGCAATTGTTTCACCTGCCACAATCCGCAGATTGACATTATCGCTGGAGAGCATCAGAGGCAGTTTAGGTAAATGTCTGTGGAAGGAAATAGTTAAGGATGACTAACAAAACAATGAAGGGAAGATCATCATAATCATTCAGCTATTCTGCAGAGAGGTTGCTGCTATATCTTTTCGTCAACAATCACCCTGTTCTTCTGCATCTAGAAGATCTAGGCAAAGCTAACTATGGATTCTCTACAGTGAAGAATTAAATCCTGGTTTCTATATGCCAATTAGAATGAATAAGGTTTTCCTACACCTTAGAAGAAATACTTCCTGATAAGACCGATCAACTCACTCATCCAGGATCTTCTTAATCTGGGTGCTTGGACAGATGGTGAGGAGCAGCGACCAAGACTGAAGAGCATTGCAATGCAAGATCTGGAGCAGAGGACTGTGGTGGGAGGGTGCCAAGCTGGCATCCTTGCTGCACGAAGTGCCAAAGATACCTTCCAGGCAGACCAGACAGGATACCAGGTCCTGAAAAAAAGGAGAACAACCAGTCAGTTCTCACAAATAGAAACGCAATAAGCTAAACAAGCGTTACTTACCATATTAAGAGGTCAGGGTGCGATGGCTTCCAGATCCTGACAACTATTGGCTAGTCCAACAGCTAATCTATACCTGGCAAAATTTAGGGACAGGGATTCAACAAGCTCATTTTAAATCCCAACCACTAGGCCATTCCAAATGGTCCATGTGGTATAATGGACACATATACTTCCTCAATCTAGTGTCTATCAGATGTGGTGGCCCTCAACTTTCATTTTCCCAGATAGCACTGAGGTTAAAGAGGTGAAAACAGTGGTCTCATACACCCTGGAATCTCCTGGTACATGATGGATAAGTAGACAACATGATTCCTTTGATTGTCTACTTAAGAGGAAGAGCTGATTCATATTGTCCTGTGAGTTTCATCAGGTAACTGGGAGCAGTCACTGTTTCTTGATCTAATCCAGGGGTCCCCAAACTTGGCAGCTTTAAGACTGGTGGACTTCAATGCCCAGAATTCTCCAGCCAGCTATGCTGTCTGAAAGTTGCCAAGTTTGGAGGCCTTTGACCTAATCTATCCTAAAGAGTTGTTCTGAGGATAAAATGAATACAGTAACTAAGTCAGTGCAAGCTCCATAAAGGCAGGATAAAAAAAGGAATCAATAAACGGACACAGTATGTCACATTGTAGGGAGATGGGCAGCATCAATATTTAATAATTTTTAAAAAAATCCATACATTCTTCTTAGAACTCAGACTAAAATTCCTCATAAAAATGATGCTTACTTTACTTTTTTACTATAACTTTTTTACTGTAACTTTGTCACTTGCATCCTTACAATTTACAGTATATTGATTGTTTCCTAGTATGATTTGATTGCTTATTGTACCCTATGACTATCATTAAGTGTTGCACGTTATGATTCTTGACCCTTGACGAATGTATCTTTTCTTTTATGTATACTGAGAGCATTTGCACCAAGACAAATTCCTTGTGTGTCCAATCACACTTGTCCAATAAAGAATTCTATTCTATTCTATTCTATTCTATTCTATTCTATTCTATTCTATTCTATTCTATTTTCTATTCTATTTTCTATTCTATATTCTATTCTATTTTCTATTCTATATTCTATTCATTGACAGAATACTATTTCCCCTTCTATCCCAGAAGTTTGGCGGGAATTAATAGAAAATTAAACCTATCCCTCTCCAGAACCTCCTTAGAGTTTTGCTGTTAATGAAAAGAGTCAGAACATTCCAAATTCTGTTTCTCTTTAGGAAACACCCTGGATGAAGAACGACATTATGTTCACATAATGCACCTAATAAAGAAAGAAATGGAGATAGCCGCAAGGGAAAGTCTGCCCTTTATAGCTTTGTGGTGCTCTCTGAACTTGGTTGTTTGCTTTGCAGACATTCCGTGGCCAGAGTAGGTAACATCACCAGTGCTATAGCTTTCCACTTAAAAGTCTTCCCCAAGCGGCAGCACAAGAGGCCTATCAAGACTAGCTCTGTCTGCTAATTCCAACCAGCTGAGAAACACAGGCATACCTCCATATCCGCAGCAGCAATATAGCAGCACATCCCAAGAGCAGTTGCGCACTGTCAGTGGGGGAGACAAAATAAGAGAAGGAAGGAAGGAAGAAGGAAGGAAGGAAGAAAAGGTGAAATCATTCAGGGCAAGGCTACTGATGCATCTCCCTCCCACAGGCCTTCTGATGCATCCACCTTTGCTGCAAACCAGAGAAAGGGGCAACACTCACGCTCTGCCGAGCAACAGGGCTGGCTGAGGAGTCAATCAGGATGGTGATGAGGAGCGGCTTCAGGCTGCAAAAGATCTCCTCCCCTTCTGGCCCTGAGCCCATCTGAAGGCACAGTAGTGTAAGAACGGTAGCAGCAAGGGCCTGCTCCTCTCCTTTACCTGGCAGGGAGAACAGATACAGAACTGTTCAGGGGCTCCACACAAGGAAAGGAAAAAGCAGACAACGTCATGGACACTGCAAGCAAAAGGAAACTGGACACAGTGGGGGCACACAACGTGGTCTCCTTTCTGTATAGACACAATCAAATCTTTTTTTTTAAATTTTAAGACAGTGAGTGACATGCGGGACATAAAGAGAATGTCAAAAGCTAAACCAAGGCCACAGATACATGCATGTCTGATGTAAATGAATCCAAATATTAATATGGGAAATGTATTTTATTCCTTGGCCATCAAACACAGGAGATCCTATACACTAATTCAGCCTAGATGGAAGAAAACCGGTTTATGATTTTTGTAATTTCACTTTTTGTTTCTGAAGTTGCTTCATTCCCCTCTTAGAGAATTCTTAGGCAATAGAATGCATGACTTACCCTTCCTCTGGAGAAATGCCACATTATTATTACCTTCTATTTTCAGTTTGGTAATTAATTGCTATTACCAAACTGAAAATAGAAGGTAATAATAATATGGCATTTCTGCAGACAATTCTATCTGTCTGCATTCATGGCTATTATAAAGCTAACTTGAGCCTCCCCAAAAGGATACCACACCCCAGATTCGCAGGGGCACTTAAGAGAATGAAGTTAAGGCAATGTGCAAAAGACAGGAGCTCTTGCATTCGCCATTTCACTGGTGAACAAGTCAGCCTCATATCTCCTGCCCCAACAGCTTCAGAAACCAACTTATCTTACAAGATGTTTGCAATGATTAGTGATATCACATTTGATACACTAAGCATTTTACTAGTTCCAAGTGTCCAATTACAGGAAGGGACAAATTAAAAAGTGCCACACTTCAGAACTAGCAAATCAAATCAATTAACACTATTTCAAGTCCAAATAATTTACGATGGAAGAAAGTGAAGCAGATGCTTAATTCTGCCTTAAACCAAAGGCAATCTGAAGTCTTCTGACTGCAGTGACTCAAGTCCCAAATGCGGAGACCTTGGGAAGCTCACCTTTCTTCAGGCACTTCTCTAAGGAATCCGTGAGGGTGAGCCTGCGTTCCAACAGGAAGTCAAAGAGTGTCTTGGAGGAGAATGCTAGCCGCAGGTTCTCAAGAGCAACCTGCCGGGTCTTGGCACTAGAATGACAAAATGGTAGTAGGGTGGAGGGTGAGAAAGAAAATGAGAGATAACACAAAACCATGCCTGTAAAATCCTCCCCCTCAATCACCATTCATGCTAATGATGCATCATACTCAAATATAATGAATTATTTAACCCGAGTTTTCTCAAAAAGCACCACTGGGCAAAATTTGCCAACTTAAAAAAATTCTGGATACACTCAGACACATTTGCCCAACTGCTCCCTGCCAATCATGCTGCTGTTAGAATTGCTGTTATATAGACAAGACCACCAACCAGGAAGACTGTCCATTTTTAATTTCCCAAGATGAGCTCTGGATTGAGATGTTGTTTTCCGGCTTGATCTGTTGCACCTCAATGAGCAGTCAACAATAAAGAATGCCCTAAATTTAAAAACCAGCAAAACCTAGTAAAATCTTCTTTGCTGTTCGTAGCTGTTTTCTCCCAGTCCCTATAACCAGCAGGTATAGCAGTATGGAATTAAAAGACCTCAGGAAGTCTACCTATTTACATTAACGTAACACTAGTGGCCAGGATCATTAGTGCTATATATAGGCTTTGATAAACTAGTCCAACTGTGCACTTTTCACTGCTTCCCAGCACATTTCCCCCCCTACTTTCTTTAACAAATTTTATATTAGAGTCTAGATTTGAATTTCTTTCCTGACCCCATGTATTGTTCATCAAAATTTTATATTAGAGCATCTCTCTTAAGTTATAAAGTAAAGGATAGAGAGGGGACATGGTAGACCAATGCCAGCTGCCTGCCTCTAATCCTTAGGAAACACCCTGCTTGCCTCTTTTGTCTGGGTGACTAGACAGGGTCATGAGAGCAAGATCAATGTTTAAATGGCAAGAAATGTATTTAGTAGAAGCCAGTCAGCAAGATGTGCATGAAAGGGGCTGTTTCCCTGTACTTATAACCTGGTTATCCTTCAGGAGCTCAAAGAAATTCATCTGTTCTTCTCTAGCCTTATTTTACTCTCACAGTAGCTTTGTCCGGTACATTAATTCTTCTTACTACATTATAAGATCATCCTGAGCAATTTTTCCTGCTGCTGACAAAAAGCCTTGTTTTCCTGCTGCTGACAAAAAGCCTTGTTTTTGCTGCTGACAAAAAGCCTTGTTTAATAGCAGACAGGAGTCTTAGGACTATCCTTCTAAAAGGTTTCAAAGGAAAAAAAAACCTTCCTAAATCTAGTGATAGCATCTAAGTTCAGTATTTAGCAATATCTAAGCAACCTTCTCAACCAAGCAAGGTAGAAACTGGTTAGTATTTGGATAGAAAATGATTAGGAGATCCTAGATTAAAATGTTTTTTTTTTAAAAGAGAAAAAGTGAGAAGGCAATGATAAAGCCAGTGATATATTGCAGAGAAGAACACTACATGGCTACGTAATCATCAGAAAACAAGTTCCGTTTGATGGAGTCTTTATGATGTAACCAGCATATTATGCATTCCTTCATGTCTAATTTTTGGCAAAGGAGACATATTCCAGGGAGGGAAGACCAATGCAGGTTCCAAGACAGGTGCACATAATCACACGTTTGCTTAATATCAAATACCATGTCACATGTATACTGGTAGATCACTTGCCCAGGGACTATTTGAAGTTGCAACGATGCTGAACAAGTGGGGCTTATGACTGGTTCTGCTGTAGCAAGGCTCCCACAATCACTTGATTTGGATTTAGGCATTTAGCAACCAGCTCACACTTATAATGGCTGCAGCATGTGATCACAATTTGTAACCTTCCCAGAAGCCAAGTCAATGGAGAAGCCATCAAGGAAGGTTGCAAGGTTGCTCTGGGTAAGTCAGTCTTCCTGATCTCTCTACCTTCGTGCCCCAATGTGTCAGTCATTCCCTGGCTTTGCTGTGCTTGGCTCATGGCCTGCACTTAGCCTCTCAAGTCCTTCCCCCCAACACATGTGTAGCCTGCATTGGCCTTAACCTGGCCTTCTCCTACCCTCACCCCCTGCTTACTTGGGATACCTGCTTACAACCTGCTGGCTTGGGATTACGATAGCAACAGGGATTGCTTTTATAATGCGACATGATGATGTGATGTCATGCTTAATAGCCACATCACTTAGCAAAGGCAATCCCAGCCCCAATTCTCATTGTAACTCAAGAATTCCCTGTAATTCTTTTTTTATATAATTCTATTATTCCAGAAGCTTTATAGACTGATATTTACTTCTGGGAGCAAAATGCAACCCAGAAGCACAGCTAGCAAACCCCAGGAGCCAAAAGTGTGAAAATATAACCATTTCCTCCATGTGGAATGAAGACGAATCATTGAAAGTTATCAGCATTGAGAGGATTATGTTGATTTTTGTTGTTGTTGTTGTTGTTGTTGTTAAAAGGAGGAGGAGGGGAAGTGGGAAATTATTGTCCAGAGTTCACTCTGCACGACTGAGAAGCTTGGCCATAAGGGCAGCAGTAATTTGTGCAGTGCAGATCGCTGTGCCAAACGTTCAGTTAAACTTCTGCTAAACCTTTTCAATGGATGTGCATCGAGCCAAGCCTGGCTGGTGCGGTAATGATTTTGGCAAAGCTTCAAGTTTCCTATGTGCTAATAGGAAACTCGGATCTCCAAGTGCCGAGTCTTATGTAAGCAAAATCAATTGCATACAAGTGGGAGGTCCAAGCAAACTTGAGCGAAGCTTCATGCTTAATTCCACCCCTTCCCCCTCTACTCTCTGTATTTAATAAAAAAAACCAAAAAAACACAAGGGAGATAGGAGAGCAGAACCCCCTAAATCAATACCTGACCCTCTGTGAATGGATAGGTGAGGACTAGCTCTTGGAGGGGAAGGGTCAGAAGAACGGAAAACCAATGGGAGGATCAGAAAGGACATAGCTGGCTAACAAACACTCCAAGAAGAACCCAAGTTTTAATGTGGAATCTTTGGTGCTCTCTGAGCTTGGCTGCTTGCTTGCAGATGTTTCATTACTTGAGTAAGTAACATCAACAGTGCTAGTGAGTATGGAGTTTGCTCCTTGTTTATGCTTATGGAGATTCTCAGTCATCCAGGTAATGGTTGTCCCAAGGGTGCTTTTTCAAGAGGCAGCTGGACTTTCTGGTTTTTCTTTGAAGATTTTTCACTTCTCATCCAAGAAGCTTCTTCAGCTCTGACTGGATGGTGAGGAATGGAAGAATTTATACTCCTTGCAGACAGGCGGTCATTTGTGTAGGTGAGGATATGATTTCCCCCTAGGTATTTCCTCAATTAGAGTCCTGTGTCATGCTTGGTTGCCCAGATTCAATCCTTGCCCATCTGGATGTTGATTGCTAGAGAGGATATGTTCTGGTTATTTTTGTTTCCTTCTCAGATGTTTTTTTAATTGTCTCATTTGAAGGGTGTGTAAATGTGGTTTAGCTCTATTTATCTATTGATGGCTAATTAGTCTGAATGCCAAGCTTCAAGAAAGTCGCTAGTCTTTTGTGATTTGGTTTGGTCTAGGACAGTGGTGGCTAACCTTTTTGGGCTCCTGTGCCAAAAATTGTGCACGCACTCGTGTGCCAGCACCCAGAAGGCATTGGCCAGCACCCCATGTCCCCTACACATGCACACGCAATCCCTACCCCCGCCGCCCCCTTATCTGCACTGTGCCTCACAGCTGATTTTTGGCCGTTTGAGGCTTTTTTTGGCCTCCCAAGGGCTTGAGGAAGGCTTCTGCAGGCTTCTACAAGCTTTGTAGGCCGAAATCTAGCCAAGTTTCATCATTTACTGTTCTTCCGAAAAAAACGGAAGTGACAAAATGGGGCTAGATTTTGGCGTACAAAGCTTGTAGAAGCTTTCCTCAAGCCTTTGGGAGGCCGGAAAAGGCCTCAAACCAGCTGAAAATCAGCTGTGAGGCACGCACATGTGCAGTGAGGTAAGTTTGCCTGTAGCTCGTGTGCTGGAACAAATGGCTCTGCGTGCCACCTGTGGCACGTGTGCCATAGGTTCGCCATCATGAGTCTAGGATGAAGCTCCCAGCTGAGACTATGGTTGACTCTGTCCATGAGTTGTCCATGTCCATGTCAAAGTACGTCCATGTGTTATGAAAAGAACTGAGCAAACTACTGTATAGAAACAGGGAGCAAACTCCACAATTACCAGCACTGATGATGTCATCTAATCAAATAATAAAACATCTGCAAGCAAACAAACAAGCTCAGAGAGCACCAAGGACTCCACAGTTGAATCCCGGGTTTCATATATTCTCTTCTACTTGTAATTTCACATATTTGCCAGAGGTGAAACTAATAAAAAACTCCTCAAAACAGGAAATGGCAATAGAATTTCCTAAAGGTAAAAACAATGCACAAAACTTAATATCTCCCATGAGTAAGTGAATGGGCTGAAAAATATATTCAGTTCTGTGTTCAAGCAGTGTTCTCACTATTCTTTCTTCTATGCCGCTATGCCTTCTTGCAAGGAGAATTGATCTTAGCATGCAGCCTGACGCTACTTCTGACTTTCAAGAAACAGAGTTCTATACAATCAAGACGATTCTTCTTAGTTTAAACTCTGCCCCAAACAAGTATTTGGGCCAAACAAAATCAAAATCCATGCCACAGCTCAAATCTCCAAAAGTACGAGCAAACCACAGGGCCATTTGTTGCTGATTAAATTTGTGACTGCCGTTGCTCTGTCCAATTTTATTTTCCAGCAGTTATGAACCCCAGACTGAAAGTACAGGAGCCTGTGGAAGAAGAACTGATGTGTCAAATTCAGATGTCACCTTATCAGTCCACCAGCTGCTCAGTCTGCCTCACTCTCCAAGATGGGGCAGAAGGTGGAGCCATTATTAAACTGGCTGTAGTGGTGCAGCTACATCAAATAAAACGATGAAAAGGCTATTGGAAAATAATACATGTCCCTGGCTACCAAAGATAATATGCATGTCTCCTTGCATCAAAGATTAACAAGTTCATTTCAAAATACAATAGTTTGGGTATTTTGGACAAAGCTTATAAAGTTTTGGTTTCAAAATTAAATATTACTTTTGGCTCTGGTCGCCCAAGAGTATATGTATCTCACCTTTTGTCCATCACATTGTCAATGCATTCTTTCAATTTATCTTCCATCTCCTCTTGCTGTGCTTGCTCATCTACTGCTTCCCCTCCTGAGAAAAGCAGGAGAAGGAAAAAAGATCAAAGCCATATTAGAGCAGCCGGACACAGAACCTGGAATTCCCGCAGCCATAGAATAAAAAGGATAAGGGTTAGAAATCAGGCCTGAATGGTACTGGCAGAACTGCAAAAAGGATTCTTTCTCCTAGCAGTTCAACAAGCTTTTTGTTCCACACGTTTGTTCAATAGGTATTTCCTGAACTAAACATTCAGGCAGTTCCTGAACTACACATTGTTCTAGCTGTGCTCTTGTTTTAAAAGAATTAGTTCAGATGAAATTAGTAACGGGTAAGGTTGTAATAATAGCATAAAGATGCTTACAATTTTTAAAATCATTCAGCTGAAAGTCATTCAGGCCATCAGCTTGTGAAAAAAATGCCCTGTAAGGCATTTTTAGAGCCTCGATTTTTAATTCCGACATTTACATTTTACCATTGCTACATACCAGGTTTTCTTTTCATCATTTTTGTGAACTATTCTGTTTTGTGCTACTACAGCCTTATTTTAGTAACCCGTGTCTCTTCAAAAGCGCTAGCTTTTAATAAACCTCACTGTCTAGAGAATCCTCATCATAGAGTGGCGGTGTTTGCGAAAAATTTAACAACTCCCCCTTTATGAAATCAGCTTCTTTTCCACCCCCAAAACACACTCAAATTATTTTAAAAAAGTTGCCAATAACAAAAATACATTGTGTTGGGTTTGTAGATTAAATAGGCATTTAAATATCCAAAGATTTTTTTTTTTTTCATTACGGAATTTCATTAAGAATTCAGCACTTGCAAGCTAAAACTGTGTATCTCTATATACCAGATGAGAAAAGTCTGGCCCGTGACTTTTTTAGTATATAGAGCAAGCCGGCTTTTGAAACTACCGTGTTTCTCATATAATAAGGCCGGGTCTTATTTTTTTTTGAGCCCCGAAAAAATGGCTAGGCCGTCTTTTCGGGGGTGACTTAATTTCCCCCCACCCTTGCATCTTTGGGCAGGCGGGCGGTGACGGCTTGGATGTTGATCTCGGCGTTGGTGGGGCATTTTGTATCAGGGTCAATGCAGGCAGCACCATATCCAGGTGTGCAACAAAAGTACTTCCTGACGGCAAGCCCCCCCGCCATTTCCCCCCCATTTCGCATGTTTTAATATAGGCCTTAATTTGCGGGGAGGGGCTTAATTTCATTTCATGCCTATAAAACATGCTGGGACTTCCTATTGGGGGAGGCCGTATTGTTGGAGAAACAGGGTATCTTTTGCCCCCCACTCACCAGTCCCTTCCTCAGCTATACTGGCACTTTCACTGGCACTGCTGTAATGACTGAGCACTTCACTAGCTGTTTCATCATCACTTGCTGGAGACTCCATCTTGGGGTTGCTGCGAGCACCTAAAGGAAGACATAAAAGAAGATCACAAATGATCATCTAAAATGGATTCAGAATTTGTCTAGCAAATGTTGCATCTGAAGAATGTGAAGTGCATTAACTTTACCCCAGAGGAAAGACAATTTTCCAAGAAATAATTTGCCATGATGTACGTATAATCATGACAAGCTGGTCACAAGGCCACCACAAATGTTACCATCCCTGATCAGGAATGTAAAAAATCCAAAGAGTAGCAATATTTTTTTCATTATTTTATAGGAGAACTCACTAACCTGATATAAGATGACTAAAAGATAAAGGATGTCTATTGCAACATATATTTGCACTGGAAAAATCCTTTGGAGTTTTTCCCATGGAATAACTCAATTCAGAGATAACTGTTTGGATTCATACAAGAGTGCTTAAAAAATCAGCATTCTTCAATGTGTCCATCATATTGAAAGAGAGACTAGTGAAGGTTGAGGTATATGGCCTGTGAGGTATATCAGATTTATGTTTCTTTCTACTCTTACCACTCTTAGCTAGAATGCATTTCTTCTTTTCATCAATAACATTAATATTTATATTATGCTTTAGAACTAAATCAAGAAATAGCAATTACCGTACCTTAGAATATAAAAAAATACAACATAGACAAATTATCGAACTAATCAACTCCAAGCTTAAGGGTGATACAAACAGCTACCCACTTCACACACACACAAGAATACACTACAAAACCTACTGACAATGATATCACAAGCAAAATTAAGCAATATGCAACATAGAAGTCAGAATATGGAACCACATGTACTTATGATCTAGATCAGGATGCAGAACTTATGGTCCCTTTTTAAAAGTACATTTCCCCAAATAATATATCTCTTTCAATAATATCCCCTTCTAAGCTATAATAAACTTATATTTGTCCCAAAAGTAAACACAAGACAGAACAGTTAATGATAAATCAATCTACAGTCATTTTGATGTAAAAAAAACCTACAACCAGAGAACATTTAAAAAGTCATTGGTGGCAGAGAATTGGGTTTTTTTTCTACTCACCTAAAGCCAGAAGAAAAGTCATCCCATCTCTTTACATTCCCAGATAGCTCTGTTATAAAAGCTAGTGGCCTTTTGAATAAAGTTAGCCCTATCAGCTTTGGCACACTCTACTAATACTGAAGGTCTGGACTAAAAGATAATTGGTATTAAGTGCAAAAATAAGGAAGAAACAAGGAGAAACCCAATCACCTCTCTCTGACTTTAAGGAACCAGGGCTTTGCTCAATACCCATATAAAAACCCTCATGGCGTAAACTTACGATGACAAATAATTGTGTTCATAATCTGAGCTATGTGGTAAATGTCTTCTCAGGTGGAGAAGTAGTACTAAAAACAAAAACAATGCAGGAATAAAACATCAGCCTTAAAAATATAGTCCCAATAAGCAAATAGTAGACTTAAAAGAGAAGGAAGCTCTTAATGCTTTCAGACTTCAGGGACCAGCTATAAATAATCACCCTTCTGGGACTGGGGTGATCACGACATAACTTTTATGAAACCATCCATTCTGGCTGTAGAATTTCCATCATTTGGGCACCCTGATCAAAAAGCCATGCCTGCCTGCTGTAGTCACTTCTATCTATCAATTCCTTCTGAAAGAGGAGCTGTCAGAAATGTGGACTAAAATAGCTTTAAGATTTATATACCGCTTTAAGATTTATATACCGCTTTACAGCCCTCTCTAAGTGGTTTACAGAGTCAGCATATTGCCCCCAACAATCTGGCTTCAAGTGCTTAGCTGCCTGAGAAAAATGTGTCACCTCAGCTGGCCTCTTGGAAAGCTAAGTGAGTGAGTTAAGATCTCAGCAACAGATATCTGAAGTAAGGACAACACCTGCTCATAGCCTGCCATATCATATCGTACTTGAAGACTTATTACAGGTTATTAAGGTGAAACATACACATGACACTTGAAGGGCACTTGAACCAGGTGCAGGTGTGACCTAAGCCAGTGGCAGTTAATCTCATAATGCAGTATGTTTTTTAAAAAAAGCAGCAAAGGTGTTTTAATATTAGTTGTCTGTCTCCATCACCAGTACAGCATCCATATTCCAAGAAATGTTCTCTGAAGCATGTCCAGTCTGCTGGGTTACTGCATTTGAAAGAGTGCTTCACCTTCGCCTGATGGAGAAGTAAGGCTGGAGGCAGCTTGGAAGGCAGCCAACTCTCCTGCTGAGCCAGCTAGTCTTCCCTTGTTACCACCGTGATAAATCAAGCTGCACAAGGCCCAACACACTACTGGTGGCGATTAGCCTGCAATAATTAAGATATTATCACCCTTATCATAACAACAAAGGATATGAACTGTGAAGAACAGCATGCTTAGGTTCAACAGTCTGCTTCATAAGCAAGCACAGAAAGGGAGACCAATGATCAAACGCTCCCAAAACTGATGATATTGTTACACAGGTAGCATGTTCATATAGCTTTTGGTTAAATATCTAAATGTGGAGTTTCTTTTTTAAACTTTTCGGAGCAGAGGTTGTTCTACTAACTAGACAGAAAAGATGACACAGCCTACAAACAAGTTCAGGATAAGACAACACAAATTCAATTTCTCAGCGTGATCAAGTAGCAGAGAAGCCCCATAAGCATTCAAAAGACTAGAAGACTGGGAACAGGAAATGTAATGTAACTCCTATCCCTAGTAACAATGTAGCTGGGACAGGAAACTCCACTCATCTCCATAAATAGGAGTTGGCAGTCAAAATCAAGGGAGTGTTACTAAAGGGTTACTGGTCTCTAGCTTTTCAGTTGACACAGCAGAAAGCTGACCAGTGGCAGAAGCCAGATGTGACTGAGCACACAAGTGTGCCCCAAAGTAAACAGGGCTTTTTGGTGCCACCCTGGGACAAAGGGAAGCTGGACTTACTATGCTATACCAGCAGGGCCTGTCAATCACCAAAAGGTGACCTGGTATTTCTAGACCAGACAAAGAGCAAGAAGAACAAACCAGCAGCAGGACTAGCCAGATGCACATGTGCAATTGAAGTTATATTTAATGTGAACACTTGCAAACAGCCTGCTAACACATGCCAAAAGAAACCAGCATCCTGATTTTTGCAGTTATTGGAAAAAGTCAGGTTTGGTTCCAGTGGAGACGGGACTCAGTGGTTGTCCAATGTACCCATGTTTCCTCAAAAATAAGACCTGGTCTTATATTATTTTTTTGCTACAAAAGATGCACCAGGGCTTATTTTTGGGGAAATATGGTAGTAAATGCATCCATTTGGTCAACAATCTTAACAGGGCTTATTTTGGGGGAAACATGCTAGTACATTGGAATGGTCCTCACTGAACCCATATCAGTATTCCACTCCAAGGTGGATCACCCGTAGACCATGGTTTTAGTATGTACAATATTTAGTTTTCCCTCATGGCTTTATGGAAACCTTTTGGGGAATTGAAAAATTTATCTACTGATTTCATTGGTTTTACTGTGTCTTCACTGCTCTTTTGTTTTTCTTATAGAACTGGCTAGTAGTCTCTGCTAAGATTCTCAAGGCTGAAATCAGGGAAGATAAAGACTACCACAGAAGCTACAATTAAGGAAGCCAGAAATGTCTATTATATATATGGGAGGACACAGAACTTAAAGAAGGAGGGAAGCTGAAAATAAGACAGTCTGCAGGGAAAAAAAGTCATAACAGATGGAGAGTGGGAGAACATTCAGAACAGAGTTTTAAGGCAATGCTAATGTAAAAGGCTCTGGTAATTCAGAAAGGAATATGCTCATTTTTTTTTAAAAAAAGTAGTAATTTCCAAATACACCATCAGAAAATAAAACAAACTATGAAGAAAGTTCAATACACTATACAATGATTTGGCTAAAATCCTAAAAGAACCATCGTAAAATGCTAGCTGCCTATTGAAGGAGGATATTCCAGTTAGGATTCCATCAGAGAAGAAGTCCTCATGCACCTGATTCCACCAAGTGTGCAAACCTAAAGAGATTGGTCCCACGTGATTTTAAGGAATTGACAGGTTTGAAGGGAACAGCATCCTTGGCACAAGCATTGATAATTTTGAATTGTGCCTAAAAATACAAGGGAAACCGATTGATTAAATGTGCTTAGTTATAGGTTTGCAGCCTATCTGTTGTGTATTAAACCAAGTCCTCAAGAGCATCCATATACCCAATGAATATTAGGAGCTATTACTAGTTTCTACTACAGCATGGAGAACTGTGATTATTTTGGTCTCTGGTGTTTTTAGTTTTATAAAATAATAAACCAGCTAATTGAAAGCTCAGTCTTTCAAAAGATGTTCCACCAATAAAGGAAAACATTTGTAGCTCAGGGTTGACATAAGGGGTCCTTGGTGCTCTCTGAGTTGGTTGTTTTCTTGGAGACATTTCATTACTCAAACTAGGTAACATCATCGGTGTTAGTAAGGAGTGGGGTTTGCTCTCAGTTTGGTGGCTTGCTTTGTCAATGTTGGTGGAGGTAGTCTTGGTGGTTCTTTGACTGGGCTATTTACTGTTCCTTGCTGGCAGTTCCTTGATTAGAGTGTTTACTTGATCGTTGGCCTTAACTCTTGGAGTTAATCTATGTTCATCTGGGTTGGGTGTCGGCAACCTGCGGTTCCAGAGCAGCATGCAGCTCTTTGGGCCCTCTGCTACGGCTCCCTGTCCCATCACTGGCTGGCCCCACCCCTTGTCCTCCCCTCCCTTGCCTGGCCAGAAAAGGTAAGGGCGGCGGTGGGAGATGGAGAAGTGGCCGGGGCTGATTCTCCGGTGCCTCACTCTTGCTGGAGCTTCTTCTGGCCCTTGTTGGTGCTGGGTGTGCCTTGGTCACTTAGGGAGATGCACAACCTGCTCTCCACTCTGAGACACTGGCCTAACCCAGCCGTGACTGATGCTGGCCTCACTAATATGAGAGCTGGCAGGGTGGGAATGGGATCTGGCAGGAGGGAATGATGGAAAGGCGGCCGAGCCTACAGCGCCCAGCCATGGCAGCGGGAAAAGGGATCTGGCCCTGACAAACCTCCCACGTGCACCCTGGGGGTCAGGCTCAGAGAAATCTGGAACACTCTCACAAAGATGCTCACCTGTCAGCCAGTTCCCCCCCCACCCCCATCTCTTCTCTCTCTCTCAGAAAACTGTGGCTGGGCCAAGCCAGGAAGCTCTCCTTGGGGCTCTTTGCTACTCCTTTTTTATTTATTTTTTATTTTTGGAAATCCAGGCTGGCTGAGGAATGAGCACCAGCCACGGCAGAGGCTTCTCTTTGGGCAACCCTCCTCTTCCTCTTGTGAGCCCCTGGCTCGCTGCGACAGGGCTGGGAGGGTGCGCACGTGCTGGGGAGACCCTCCTTAAGCGAGCGAGCGCCCACCCACCCCGTGAACACCCTTGTTGTGCTTTGGCAGAGCCTGACTGCTCGCTTGAGGGTCTCCCCGTGTGTGCACACCCTCCCAGCTCCGCCACGGCTGGTCAGGGGGTCGTGAGAGGAGGAGGGTTGGCCGAAGGGAAACCTCCACCGCGGCTGGCACTTGTTCGTCAGCCAGCCCAGATTTCCAAAAAGAAGAAATAAAAGGAGTAGCAGAGTCCCAAGGAGAGCTTGCTGTCTTCGCCCAGCCTCGGCTTTGAGACACAGTCACACACAGAGAGAGAGAGAGAGAGAGATGGAGAGAGAGAGACACAGAGAGATACAGAGGGGGAAGAGAGATACAGAGAGAAAGGGGGGAGAGAGGGAGAGAGAGACATAGAGAGATACATAGAGATATAGAGAGACATAGACACACAGAGAAGGGCTTTGTGACTGGGTAGGTGTGGCTAGAAGGGGGTCATGTGACTGGGTGGGAGTGAGTGACATTGAGTTGGCCATGCCCACCCAGATTTTGTAGCTCCTGGCTTCTTTTTTTCTGTGGGAAATGGGGTCCAAATGGCTGTTTGAGTGTTTAAGGTCGCAGACCCCTGATCTGAGTGCTGATTGCTGGTGGGGAGGTGTTTTGGTTTTTTTGTTCCCTTCTTGTCTTGTTGATTGTCTCTTTTGCATAGTATATAGCTATTGTTTGTGTCTATTGATGGTTAATTTGTCAGAGTGCCAGGATTCTAGAAATTCCCTAACATTTTTAGACTTGGCATGGTCTAGGACGATCACAGTTTCCCAACTGAAACTATGATTAAAAGTCTATCCATATGTTGTGAAATATTGTGTCTTCTTATTGCTTGTTGGTATGCAGTCATTGCAATGAATGTTGTAGATGGCTCTTCTTTTTTCTCCTGGGGCTGCTGGGACCAAAGACTGCATGTCTTCTGCACTTCTTCTAACTGCAGAACGCGTCCATGAAGACCACTCAGCAATGAAGGACATTACAAAATAATACTAAATAGAGTGGAGACCGACCAGACAGTATACAGTTGTCTAGCTGGAGAATTCCATGACAACTCATGCTGCTAAGTGTTAGGGGCACCAGCAGCTGGGTGGCGTTGGAACCAGCTCGATTCATGGAGTTTAGCCAATTACATCATGTTTACTTTCATGCATTACAGGAGGATTTTGTGACATTTCTATGGTAGATCAATCAGCATGCCATATTTCTTTCTTTCTTTTTTTTTGAATTAGCACGATGAAAAGACGCACATGATAAGTGTCACTGCTTTTATTTCCTCAGAAAAACTGCAGTCTGGAAAATGTCACTTTTCTATAATGAGAGACCTCTTAGGCAAGAATCTGGCCTTCTGCAAGGTAAAACTGACCTGCTGAATTACAACACATGCTAGTCTCGAATGTCTATGACAATTCTTTAATTCAATATAAGATCCTTATTCTGTTTGATTATAGAATAATCCATAGTCAGCTGAATCAGTTCACCAAATTAACCACACTGAAAAATAAGCCAATCACAGTGGCTGCATTTATTAAAAAAAATTTATAATCTAGCTAGTCACATCTAGCATAGTTTGTTAGATGAATCCAGCCAGTGGACTAAACCAAGTAATATTACTTTCATAAAAAAGGGAAGCAAGGATGAATGAGATGTAATCAATTAGGTTACATAGGAATAATAGGAAGGTTACCATCATGTCTTCTACCATGATACATGTAGAGCTCAACGTAAAACCATTCCTTCAGTAACCATTTGAAGTTATAACAGCACTTTTTCCAAAAGTGACTTATGACCATTTATCACACTTATGACCCTTGCAGCATGCCCACAGTCATATGATCAAAATTCCAAGGTTGGCAACTGGTATGTATTTTTGATGGTTGCAGTGTCCTGAGATCCTGTGATCATCTTTTGCAACCCTCTGACAAGCAAAGTCAACAGGGAAGTAAGATTCACTTAACTGTGTAATTAACTTTAAAACTGCAGTGATTCACTAAGCATTTTATACCAGAAAGGTATAAAATGGAGCAAAATTCACAACTGTCTTAGCAACAGAAATGTTGGGCTCAAATGTGGTTGAAAGTCATAGACTATCTGTATTTCCCTTCCATTTGATTCAAAGGCCTTTCATTTTAGAGTAAACTATAGTTTAACTACATTTTTTTAGAACAAGCCATGGTTGTATTCATAAGTGACACTAAATCAAAACCAAAGAGTATTATGGTTTAATGCAATGTGCGAAGCCACTCATTTTTCACCCCATGGTGAAAGTTTCATCACTCATATTCTCACTCTGGGTTTCTGTGCACAAAAGCTGTTTGTACTTGTGAATGATCACATGAGTTGTTCAATTTTGTATACAGCAATGCACAGAAACTGCTTGAGATAATACAATGGTCACCAAATAAGCATTTGATGACCACAGCAGAAACAGAACAGTACAGAGTTGGCAAATATTGCTTTCTCCAAGGCATCTAGGCCACAGAGAATTAAGTGTTAAATATTTAACTATGAAGTCAGCATGTCCCAATGTAATCCTCTTTATACAACAAGAATACAAGCATTAGTTCTTGACAACTATGGATGTGGCTACTTTCTCCCTTACAAAAAATCAAAGGACAAAACAAAATGATAAATCAGTGAGATGAAAAGCTAACGCTGAAAGTTATTTGTTCCCAGCAACCCACAGCAGATTCAACTAGGTTATATAGATACTATCAGCAGTTGTAACTACAAGTTCCAGCATTGTTTTTTGCTGGTAGAAAGGCAAAATTAGATGGGCACATGAACAGCACAAGATTTGGTACATAGGCAACTATGCAATGGCCACAGATCCTGTGAAAAATATTTCTCTTATTCTATCAAACCTGCTTTATTTCACACAGCTTAAAAACACCAATAGACTTTTTAGGCTGTCTGTCAGTCATACTATCCAGAGCTAGTTTTGTGTCAGAGCCCAGTGGCAGAGAAGCCACCCTTCTTTTCCTTGCTTCCAGATGTTAGAGGAGGCATTTTCACTCAGCCCACGTGGCCCGCATAGCCCACCGTATAACACACATTTTAATGCATACAAACCAATTGTGTATTCAACCAAGTAGAAACACAATTTATTTCCCCCAAACAAGGGTCTCTACGGGGGCTTAAATTCTGGAAACCATTTAGTCTCTCCTAAGAAGCATGAAAAGAGAAACCCAAGGGATTTTTTTTTTTTTGGGGGGGGAGATATTCAATCAGGATCCAGAAGTAGAAAACAAAAAAAATGAGATTTTTTTCCTTCTTTCATTTAAAAGGCATTTGCTCGAGTTTGGGGGAGAGCAGCATTTCAGGTGAAAGTACCGGGCAGGCGATGGACATCCACGCATGCCATTTCCAATTTATTTTTTTGCCTTCTAAATTTACCACCACGTTTAGACTCCTTCCCCCCACGAAATCCCACGCCACGTCAGACTTTCCACCCACGTTTCTCCACCCGGGCGCCTGGAAGAGCCGAGAAAAAGACCCGCTTTCCGGGCGCGCCGGTCCCTCTTGACACGCGCGGTATTCCAGCCTGGCTTGCCGCTGTGGCAGCTGCTATAGAGGTCCTCTGAGGCCACACCGGAGCCGAGCCGGCGGGCACACACGGCCATTACGGCTCGCCCTCTTCCTCCGAGGAGGGAAGGGAGCTCCCCGCCGGGCTTCCACTCCAAGGCGGTCGGTCACCCAACGCCGCTCGCTGTCGCCCTCGCCTTACCTCGCCCGCCTCGGCGGGATCCTTCTCCCCGGCGTGATCGGGGCATGGCTAAATCGAGCGGTTATCAGGATATGGTTTCTGACCGGGCGGCGCCTCTTCGTTGTGAATCGACGGGTACGGTCGCTGCCTCACAGGGGAGCCACGCCGTTCTCTCCACCACCATTTTCCTTTCCGTGATTGATCACTCGCTCTCTTCCCCCGCCAAGCGAGTGCCGGTGCCGCTGGCGCTGGCGCCGCCGCCGTTCCCTCTGGGAGCTGGAGTCCTGGCGAGCCAGGCTTGCCCAGCTAAGGCGCTTTGTGACAAAGGAGGGGTGAACTACCAGCCCCGTGATGCTTCGCGCGCCTCCCTTTCAGGAACCTGCTGGAAAACCAGAGTCTCGGGGATTAAGGCACGCTAGTAACGTAAGCGTGGGAGGCAAAGAACTACGACTCCCGGAAGGCCACAGCAGAAGGTTCGCTGGCCCTTAAGGGAATATGCGGACTTCGGTGCCGCGTGCTAAGGACCCCCGCGAGTTACCTCTGGTGCCCTCCGCTGGAGAAATGGGGTATTCCGCAGAGGCGACCTGCATCCCCCAGCTAGAGAGCGGGGAAAAGGCTTAAGGAAATATTATTGAAAATTATTAAAATATATTTGGCCGGAAAAAAACAATTAAGCAAACAGTACTCTGTGTTGTTAATTTTGAATAAATGGAACGCGAACCGCGACAACATTTTGATGCCTTTTGCGCCATTTAGACTTGTGGGACAAAATCATCACGCAGCCGCAGCCGCAGCCTCCTTGAGTTTTAAGCAGGAAAACCACCCACCGGGCGGACTGCAACTGATCTGGGCGCGAGAGATGGGATCCTCCTCCCACGTCCTGCTCTCCGTGCCTACGCATGACCATTCTCTTTTCCTTCGGGCGAGGCATCGCTTCAGGACCAGCCCATTCAAAATAAGTCACCCGGAGTCGGAATGGTATGTTCCATTGCTTTCGTGCTAAGTTCAACGTGGCTGATATTTTTTCTTGGGAGATTGAGTTTCATCTCATCTTATTTCAGTTTAAACTTGAAGAAACTTTCGTATATTCAATGGCAGTTTGTCATTTCAAGAAAATACATCTTTTAAGGTTTTTTTAAAGGTTTGATTGCTTATTGTACATTATTATTATTATTATTATTATTTACACAAAAAACAACAGTGTACACAGAGATAACTATGCTGGGTTTCGTATCACAAATCACTAGTCAAACACTTCCCAAGCGTTTAGGACTGCGTGATGTATTGGCGGATTATGCGAGCAGATCCCAGTAAGGTGGCCTTTGGCAGCTGACCAATGGTGATCTTGTCAGCACCAGTTCTTTTTAAGTGCTTGCCTAGATCTTTAGGCACAGCACCCAGTGTGCCGAGTACCGCTGGAACCACCTGCACTGGTTTATGCCAGAGTCTCCGCAGTTGGATTCTCAAGTCAATTACAATTTGAAAATTACCCTTGTTTAGCCAAATTTGGTTACCAGCTTTGTCCTTAATCTTGGTCCATTCTCCACATAATCACTCTGTACAATCTTTTTTCCCATTTTCCCATTTCATTACTGACCTAGGTGTTTCATTTGGATAAAGGATCTCTTATGATTATGATTGATTACGAAAATAAAATACTTTCCACACAATGTTGCATTGGGGCGACTATAGCCAACCTGCCAGAATCCAGACCATATTGGCAGTGGTATGATTCAAATCATTTAACAACCGGTTCCCTGCCCTAAAGGCGTGGCTGGGTGACTGGATGGGCATGGCCAACCAGAGGTGGTATTCAGCAGGTTCTGACCAGTTCTGGAGAACCGGTAGCGGACATTTTGAGTAGTTCGGAAAACTGGCAAATACCACTTCTGACTGGAGTTTTTACAGTATCCTTCCTCTGCCATGCCCATTAAGCCAGTGATCCCCAACCTTTCTGACGCCGCGGCCCGGTAGCTGGCATCAGCTCTTGATGAAAAGGCCGGTGACCTCACTGGTACCGGCATCAGCTGGCCGCCATCTTTTTGATGAAAAAGTGCTTCCGGTGACCTCACCGGAAAACGCTTCATCAAAAGATGGCGGCGCCATCTTTTGATGAGCTTTTCGGTAGAAATGGCTTTCTACCGGAAAAGCTCACAGGAAGCACTTTTTCATGAAAAAAAGATGGCGGCGCCCAGCAAGCCGCGGCCCGGTAGGAGTTGTTCCACGGACCGGTGGTTGGGGACCCCTGCATTAAGCCACACCCACAGAACCGGTAGTAAAATAAATTGAATCCCACCACTGTGGCCAAACTCAACAGTCACTCACGTTGAAGGGTGCCTCGCTTTACTCAGCCTCATCCCCCTCCCCTCCCAGCCACTCCTTGTCATGCCCCGCCTTGCCCAGACCTATGACCACAATTGAGCCCAAAATTTATGTTGCTAAGTGAGAAATGTGTTAAGTGAATTTTGCCCCATTTCATGACTTGTTGCCACATTTGTTTAATGAATCATTGCAGTTGTTAAGTTAGTAACATGGCTGTTGAATCTGGCCTTCCCCGTTGACTTTGCTTGTCAGAAGGTTGCAAAGGGGGATCACATGACCCTGGGACACTACAACCATCATAAATGTGAGACAGTTGTCAACCATCTGAATTTTGGTCACGTGGTTGTGGGAATGCTGCAACGGTCGCAAGTGTAAAAAAAATGGTCACTTTTTTCAGTGCCATTGTAACTTTGAATGGTCATTAAATGAACTGTTGTAAGTCAAGGGTTACCTGTATAAAAATACGAAAAGCTACTTTGCAAAAAGCTGCCCTAAATACCAATCATTAGATTAGAAATGGGGGAATACACACTGAAGATCAACGACAGTCGCAGCCATCATGGAAATCTAAACCATTCCATCCGAATACCTTCCTTTTCATCAGCAATACCTGCAACCTGGAGTTACAAATCAGGCAGGGTGCCAGAGCATCTTGGTGAATTAAAATAGTTAAAATGCAACTATCGGCAGCCAACTCTTGCTCATAAAGTGAAACCTTGTAGCAGAGAGGTCATTTACTATTACTATTACACTACTATTACTATTAACCTTTTCATCACTCCTTATCACCTATCCCCTCCGACTTGTAACTTTGTCGCTTGTATCCTTACGATTTATATTGACTGTTTCCTAGTATAATTTGATTGTTTATTGTATCCTATGACTATCATTAAGTGTCGTACCTTATGATTCTCGACTCTTGACGAATGTATCTTTTCCTTTATGTACACTGAAAACATTTGCACCAAGACAAATTCCTTGTGTGTCCCATCATACTTGGTCAATAAAGTATTCTATTCATTAAGCTCTCCAGAAAGTGGGTGGGCACACTTGGGCTACAAAATGTTGAGCTAAAGAGACAAATTAACAAAGTATATAGAGGACCCAAATTCAAGTCTCTGCCCTCCCAAGGTTGTCAGGATCACAATAAAATTAGTACATGCCACAGACAGATATCTAAATAAACTTCAAGCCTGGTGCCATGTTATTGAGCCTTATTATCGTGAGAGAAAACTAAAACGAATTGGAGGGAGGATCCACACCCCTACCTCCTTTTTAAAAAATCTTACTATCAGTGAACAATCATGCCTTGCCCACTCCAAAGCAATGCTTCTTTTCCAAGAAGCAACTGGACTTTCTGGAAACCAAGAAAATCCAGTTGCCTCTTGAAAAAACCACTTTTGGGACAACCATGACCTGGATGACTGAAGAATCTCTGTAGGCAAGAGACTCCTGTGCTCAGTGAACTGACAAAGCACCCTTTCCCATCCAGGAGAAGCAATCCTTAGATCCATTTGCACCACTTAAAGATACCAGCCGATCTCACTCACCTCACGAGATATTGTTGGAAGAAATCTCCTGGTTTGTTCCCCAGCTGGGAAGCAGTCACCGGTGTTGAGAAGAAATGGACACTGAAGCAAGCTGCCAGAAAGTGGAATCCTCAGGAAGACAAGAGGATGTAGTGACTCAACACAGGCATTTCTTGCTAGCTAGCAGATTGGGATGGCAAGCCTATACCTTTTTATACTTAATTTTCCTTTGAAGCTCCTGCTGTTTGATGGGTTTTGATGTGCCTCTAGTTGAGGTGATTGCCCTGGGTTTTGTTTTTCCTGCTTTAATGGGTTAATTCTGGTCCTGGATCTTTTTTTTTATCCTAAGGGTTAATCCTGTCAGAGAGGCAGGAAAAAGGTGTTCTGGTGTGCCTCAGTGAGTTATTTTTAGCCTGATCCTGCTTTATTGCTCTACTTAAGTGTTTTTGTGATCAGTTTTGTTCATGGCTTTTGGCTGCTCTGAGTTTTCCTTTCAGCTGGTGCTTTTGCTTTGGGATTTGAATTTCTTAAAGGGGGAAGGGCTGTTTTAAGTCTTTTTGCACTGTTTTAATGGTTCCTGGCACTATTCTTTTGGGGTGTACTTCCCACAATATCCAAAGGAAACCATCCAGATTTAAGGAAAGATCACATGCCTCCAGAAAGGCAGTAAAAACATCAGACAGAGTGCCAAGCTTGCATCTTGCCTCTCAGCCACTGCTTAACTCGAACAGACAGGAAGCGGTGGTCCAAAAAGATTATCTCATCGCTTTCCCCTCAGTGGGATGGGGGAAAAATCTCCTGAAGTCCTTTTTTTTTGGTAACAAAAGGAGCCAAAGACTAGCCAGATAGCTCCATTTAGAGAAGATTACTCATCTAGGGAAGAAAGAGGCCCATGATCACCACCTCCCACCCTTAATTGAGGACAGGCAAGAAGTGACTGGGAGGGGATTCAGCCATGTTGGAAGTACACCCCAAAAGGACAGTACCAGGAACCACTAATGCAGTGTAAAAAGCTTAAAACAACCCTTCCCCTTTAAGAAAGTCAAGAATAAAAGTACCAGCAAAGGGGAAAAAACTCCAGAGAAGCTGCTATGGAAAGTCTGGGCATACTGCCAAGAACCATTAAGCTGTTACAACAGAACAAGGCTTAACAGCAGAGGCAGTTTCTGAAAACACTTAAGCAGAGCAATAAAGATAAACAGGATTAGGCTAGAAACAACACACAGAAGCACATCAGAATGCCTCCTTCCTGCCTTCCTGACAAGATTAACACCATAAAGTGGGCAAAACAAAATGCTGTTGGAAGGAGATTTCTTCCAATAGTCAGTTCGCTAAACTACTCAGAAAGTTAATTACTGGTTCTCCCGAACATGTGTGAACCGGCTTAATCCCACACCGCATATTGGCAACAAAAAAGTACAGAATACTCCAGTCTTTGCTGTGTTGGAAGAAATGTCCATCTGGTTCAGTTCCAAGCCAGGAGAAAGACACTGGAGACTGATTGGAAAGATTGTTTAATGGTGAAGCAGAACCACCAAGCATATGGTTCTGGGCAGCTGACCACATGGAGTTGAGAGTGAGGGGCATTTATACCTTCTCTTGGGCTTTGAACATAAGCTTCCTGTTCCAGTGCAAGAACATGTATTCTATTGGCTGTTGTAGGGATCATAGCTGGCTCTGTAGGTTGTCTGAGCTCCCAGGTTTGGTTGACGTTTGGAGGGTGTGGTGTAACTGAGATGATGCAATAAAGGAGCTTGTGTTCTGAAAGGGTGTTGGGCAACTCCTATTATGGCTGAGCGCTAATCCTACCTTTGCTCAGACCTTGCTGCAGGGAATTTTTGCCTATGAATAGAGCTACCTATCTCTTTATCTCTTAAGTGCTGACATCTGCTGTGGGCTATTAAGGAAGGTGGGAGCTGCTTTCCAAGAGCGTGTTTCTCCATTTCTCATCAAGGGAAATATAATATTTTGCCTTTCTAATATTTCTCAAGATACTTCATTCTTCTAGGAGTGGGGTGGGTGCTAACTTTCTACAGCTGCAATCTCCTAGTTGTCCCACTTTTTTGTAGCCCAGATTTGATATGCTTAGCCAAGCTTTCTGTCTTACTTAATTTTATTTTTTAAGAATTTTTTTTACTAAAATAATAAAATAACCTTGCGTGCAGCAAAACGATCCAGCCTCAAGCATATTTGTCTCTCTCACAATCCTTCTATATAAATAAGAGATATGTAGTCCTTGTTTAGTGACTGAGTCAGTTAGCAACTGTTCACAGGACAGTGATGAAAATATAATTATATGACAGTCTTTCCATTTATTATCTTTGCAGGTCTGTAAAATGAAGGAAAGCTGATGTGAAATTGTAAAATTGTAATGGTTCACTTAGTGACTGCTTCAAGTTGCTATTCCTAATTGCAGTTGCTAAACAAGGACTATCTTGTTTAATAAAATGGTTTATGATTGCAGGCCAGTTATGAGAGGGAATCACTAAGTATCTCATTAGAGAACATTAGTGAATCAAATGCATATAATCATTAAGGTCACTGGGGCTGGAAAGGTGTCTGGCAATGAAGATGGAAAGCATCCTTTATTTTTTTGCTGGCATCTGGCGGTTGATGAACCCAGAGCTAAGAAAGATCATGATATCAGTGGTGCTCAATCATTAGTTCATTCTCTGCTTTGCTTAAATTAATCTACCCAAGAATTGGCACACTATAAAAACTGTTTGACCTCACCCCTTTCCTAAGAGGTCTGTAGGGGGCGTGCATAAGCGCACCAATGTGACTACCGTCCCTGTCCTATTGTTTCTCTTATTCTTTTATTTTTCTTATATGTACCCATTTCATGTATTCACAACTATGTATACACTTATACTTATTATCTTGTAAACAATTGGCAAATCAAATAAATAAATAAAATAAATAAATTAACATTTGTGTTTAAGCTTTAGGTAGAAGTACACCAGTGATTTGATTAGGTGAACATAGCTATGCTAATTCACCTTTGCAAACTGAATGTCAGTCCAGCCTCTTTTAAGCTTCCAGTAAAATGAAAGACATTTTTGTCTCAGGCACAATTTTTATATACATATACACGGTATATAAATGAAGCAGGCCTGTTTCGTAGCTCCACTGGACCAACTTCTAAACAAAAGCAACAAAAAGCTACTCACATTCCATTGATGTATTTATCTTTTTTTAAAAAAAAGAAAAGAAAAAGCAATGAAGGCAATGACCAGAGGGAAGAGAATGTTGCTACACCCAACACATTAACCAGTTGGAGTGGGATATTTGCCTATAATGAAATGAAGCACGGCAGGAGAACCAGATGGCGCTACTTGACTTGGCACAAGTTGGAAATACTACTTTTGATATGCAATGGGATATGTGTTGCTTTTTATTTAATATCCACAAGGAGCAGTCAAAATCAGCAAGATCAAGCAAGATGGCAGATTGAGGATTGTGAACAAAGCCCCACCCTTTTTTGAATGTGCCTGTGATGTTGACATATGTTGGAATGGAGTGGGGGATTTAACATCACAATACTCTGACATCTTGCTGGTTTTGATACACACCTGCAATTGTCACTGTCTTTTGCCCCTGAGAAATGGTCAGTGGTCAATACTTAATCTGGGAAAAAATGGCCTTGTGAATCAGCCTTAGGAAGCAGTGAAGCTGGATGGTGCACTTCACAAACTTTAATTATATCTCCTGTTAAGTCTGTATCTATGAGATGTATTCATTTAAGTCCAATGAAAAATTATACAGAACAACAACAACAAAGTTTGTGGCTGACACCAATGTATCCTGTTACAATCCTGCGTGTAACTATACTGCCCCTTACAAAATCAGGACTGGATATTTATAGATTCTGCCAAAATACAAACACTTCAAAAACTTGAACTGGATTTTACAAACACTTCAAAAACTTGAACTGGATTTTTAAATTAGTTTAGTATCTTAATTATGATAGAATCCCATTATGCGGTATTTGAACTGAAGCAATAAATAAAACAGAGGTTTCTCTGTCTAGGTTTACTGTGATTAGCTCGTGATCAGAGGAATACCCAGGACATGTTCTTAAATTTTAAATATCTCCACTTGTTTACAAAGCTTGGAGATGCCTGTCATAACATGTGAGGGGAAAAATACTCTGGAACTGCGTGGAATCTCTGAATAAACATGTTTTGGAACAAAATGTTAGACAAGTAATCTGGCAAATGGCTTTGTGCCGTTAACTGCTTTATAACCGGGGTATTTCCTATTATTATTAAGGAATGTTAGATCTTTTTGGATTTCTAATTTTAAATAATGCCCCACTCATCTCCATCCAAAAGATAGAAATCAGTGGAGCTGCTTTTCTCCAAGATAAGTACATGTTCCCTGGGAAGCCCCTTCTCAGCAATGGAAAGGTGAGGATATTCTTGCTTTGTATACGGAAGCTGAACATCTTTTTGCAAATATTACTTTTCCTTTATTGGTCACATTTAGCCAATGTTTAAAGGCAGTGTTCCTCAATTGTGCTCATTTTAAGCTGTGTGGACTACAACTCACAGAATTCCTTAGCCAGTGCTGGCTGGGGGTTCTGGGAATTGAAGTCCACACAGCTTAAAGTTGCCAAGGTTGAGAACCACTGGCATAGAAGACTGCTGGCCCGTAACTTGGCAACTCTGCTGCTTGGTTTGGTCAGCAGGAAAGATCTGTGAGACTGTAGGGCGGTCCCATTGTTTGACCACTGACAGGAAGGGGAAGGCTCTTGATCCAAGGCCAGCTTGGACTAATATAGAGCAATTTCCCAACCTGACTTTACATTATATTGGGGGAAGTTGGGGAGTGATTGTCTCTTTTTGGGAACTTTTGTGAAGCTGGGGCAGAGCGGAAAAAGAGAATTGGAGAAATACTGCTTCTGAGGGCTCACTGTACTGAGGGTCTAATGGGCAACCGTACCCCAGGTGCTTTGAAGCTGTGGAATTATTGCTGACACACAAACCCTAAGTAAATATTTGGCCAGCTGCAGCTTCCTGCCGGATATTTCTGGAAACATAGCGTTGTTGGCATATCTAGGTGACCATGTTGGGAAGACTGCGTGTGGTGGAGAAAGCCATGCAGGCGACAGCTGCCTTGATCCTTGTGTTGCTCTGCATCTCCAGCAAAGGTGAGGATCTACCCACCCACCCACTCTGAATCTCCACAGGGTGCTTCTTTCTTGTTTCAGTAATTCTGTGGAATGCAGAAGATGCTGCTTCTCTGTACTGTAAGTTCTAATAATCAGGATCTTTTCCCAGAAGGGACCTTTTTTCCTTTGCTGTTTACCAAAGCTTTCTGCCCTGAGATACTTCTGTCCATATGTTAATGGATAGTGTATTTTTTATTTTTTATTATCTTGCCTTTATTATTTTTATAAACAATTCAAGACGGATAACACTCTTTCCTCCTCTTATTTTCCCCACAACCACCACCCTGAGAAGTGAGTTGAGCTGAGAGAGTGACTGATCCAAAGTCACCCAACTGGCTTTCATGCCTGAGGAAGGACTAGAACTCCAGAGTCTCTTGGTTTTCATTCCTGCATAATGACCAGACATTTTTATCCTGGGCTGTTAAGGGCTGTCTCTTTAGACAGAGCAATAGCTGTTATCTCCCTCTGCCTTCTTGGTTGAGGTTTCTCACGTCTCTCTAGAACCATTGGTGTTTTACTAGAAATGCTTTTTCTGTCACTTCATCCTGACATTGTCTTTCCCTCATCCCCAAGAGGTATCTGAGAGTAGCTTAAACTCATATTTAGTTGTTTCACCATGTTGCCATTGATGTAGGCAAGAAGCATTCTTTTCCCATGAGTGCAGTATAGCAAGTTTCATCCACCTCTTAGTAGATGTTACAGTTAGATCCCACCTAGAAGAGTAGGGCCAAGGGGCCACCTAGATTAGTATGGATATATCCCCCCCCTCTCCTCTGGCCCCTTGGTGCATTCTGACCTTCTCCATTCTACTTTGCACAATGGGAGAATGATGTTCTTTAAAACCAGCGTCACTCATTCAATGTACTCACCAGACCCCTGACCACCCAACGCAGAGTTCTGGATCTTCCTGAACAATAGATGACCAACAATGGCTGCACAGTGAAAGGGAAAAGAGAGAGCTGATTTACTTTCTCCTGCATCACAATACAGTTTTCTCTCTACTCATAAGCTGCTGTTGGGCTTCTTTAGAATATAGATTTAGCAGTGTTCAGAACTAGCATAAAACATGTGTCCGAAAGATGGACAGCTGAGGTTTGGCAAAAGCGATATAGAAAGTCTATGTCTACTTGAGTACACCCACACACAAAAATTGTGGCAAACCAGACATTCCTTGGCAGAGGGCTATCAAAACTTCCCTCGTTCCCCAACCTTAACTCCACCATCCACCAATGTACGGAGAATGATTCTGGAATTGAAATCCAGACATCTTAAAGTCGCCAAAGTTGAGAACACAGGTCTAGTGTTTTAAGATGCTGGAACAGGAGCAAGAAAATCTGAGTCCTTGTCTTACTTTAGGCAGGGAACCAGCTGGGTGACTTTGAGCCAGTCATTATCTCTCAGCTGTAGGAAGAAACCAATGGCAAACCACTTCCAAAAGTGTTGTCTAGAAAATTGCATGGCCATGTCCTTTTAGTTGCCAGAAGTCAAGACTGACTTGAAGAAAAAGTAAGTTTACTGTAGACCAGGGGTTCCCAACCTCGGGTCCGTGGAGCACCACTAGTCCACACCATGCCAGAAATCAGGCTACGCAAACAAGCGAAGCCCCATCTATGGGATGCAGGCAGCACACAAAACCACTCTCTCTCCGGTCCGCAGGAAAAACCTTTCTCCATGGAACTGGTCCCTGGTGCACAAAAAGGTTGGGGGCTGCTGCTGTAGACTCAGGGACTGGTAGATAGAATTTTCACACAGCCACAAGGAAGAGACCTTTAACAGATCTGTGACAAGCATTCATTAAGTAAAGCTTTCTGGCTCTCGGCAAGCTTTTGAATGTCTGTTGGCAATAATAGAAACCTCATTTTTTCAAATTTCTTAGCCACACATTCTGCAATTAGGTTTGCCGTATAAAAAAACACCAGTGCAATAATATGTCTGAGGCAGAAATGCAATAAATACAGTATTTTCCCATCCTCACACTGGAAAGCATCTATGTATGATTCTTGTCCACTTGATGTGCATCTGTTAAATGTACAGCACTTTGCCTAGAAGTCTCGGATATAAGAATCGCACCATCTCATTTGAGCCCAAGGAACTTTGTTCATGCTAAGCTGTCCTCTTTAGTCTATTTCCTGTTTCTTAAACAATGATGACATTCAATTCTCAAATTCTTAGAAAAGACTATGATTTAATTGGGCGAAGTTTTTCTCCTATTTCCCCCCTTAAAGACTACCAGGATCCTATATTATCGAGGCACATCCTTATGTTTGTTTTCTGTTGAGAGTTGATTCTGTTTTCTTTGCAGAGATCCAGAATGACTGATGTTTTCTATGCTTTCCAGGTCACCGTTCTCCACTGAATGATTTCCAAAGACTAAAGGCTACTCAGCTGATTACTTCGTCTCACCAGCGTGTGGAGCAGATCAGTGAAGTAGATGAATGTGCCCGGCAATGTAACACCTTGGTGGACTGCAGGTAAGGGGGGGGGGAGCCATAGCTCCAGGCAGGTGAGCTTCAGGGTTTACTAGTATAAGCTCAGACAATTGCTTTACCTTGAGTTAGGCATTGGCTTTTTTAGCTGGTAGTACCTCTGAAGAAGCAGCAGTCCTCCAGGATCCCAGCAGGAATTTACCCTGGCTCTTCCCAAGATTCAGAAGAATTCTTAAAAGGTCATTGTAACCTGGGAAGGCTTTTCCTAGTCCAGCTGCTACCCAACATCTTTGACTGGGAGACTTTGTGCATGCACCTGATTTTGCTCTAGAAAAAACCCTGAGCAAGTTCAAATTTGAATGAGATACTATTAGGAACTTCAGGGTGGAAGACAAAAAAAAAATCTCTCAGAAGTGACAAGCCTCTTTTGCTCTCAGGAAAATGACATGTGTATATTATGTGGTCCCTAAGAGATGGACTTGATCCAGAAGAATCTTAAATCTTCTTTACTTGAAAAACATATGCTTTATTAGAATGTTGGTGTGAGTGATACTTGTCTCATGTGTTAATTTCACTTCAGGCATACATGTCTCTTCAACATGCACATGGGTACTTAGCTGCACACACATCCCGATACATACATAGATGCACACACGCCAAGCTCTGTATGAGCTGTGAATAAGACATTGAGGGTTGAGGAAAAACAGTGAAGAAGATGCACTGAAATTAGTCTACCATGAAGACTTACTGAATAACAAAAAGTCCAAACTAGTCTACAAAAACGACCAAATGAAGAACAGAAAAGAGACATGGCAAGACAAAATATTATATGCCCAGTATATTAAAAAAAAACAGGCAAAGTAGATAATAACTAGATATGGCAATGACCAAGAGCGGGAAAGTTGGAGAAAGAGTCAAAAAGTTTAGGCAAACAAGCAATTCTCCATGCCAAAGGTATCTCATGAGACTGCTGTCTATGTTTTCTTCCAGAGCCTTTCACTACAACTGGCAGCGTTATGAATGCCAGCTGCTGACTGTGACCCAAAATTCACCACATACCCAGTTGCAAAGGAATGTTCATTATGATCTCTACCAGAAGAAAGGTAGGCTGAAGGTCTCCGTGGAAGTGAAACATGAGAAAGATCAGGGAGAACGCCTATAGCATAAGAGAGGGAAAATGAAAACATACATTTGTGCTTCCTCTGGCCTGATGACCTAAAAATTAAATAGAGATGCTTATTTAGGACTTGGGTTGCTGAAAGGAGAGAAGGGATACACATGCATGAGAGGCTAGAGAAACAAAACTAGAGAAGAATGTTCTTCCAGTTGACACACATCTCCTGTTTTGATTTTTAGGCTCTCAAGCAAATGCCTTCTCTAATATGCTTAACTGAGTGCACACCCGCATCCATCTTAATATCTGATATAACTCTAAGTATCTGTCCGATCTCCATCTTGCTCTCAACATCTGGGAGGGCATCTGGAGTAAATTGACCTTTGCCACAGCAGTTGTGGTGAGTGCAAAAGTTCACATATGTGGCCCCTTTTTTCATACATACCCGGTTAAGTCATTATAGGAGGCAGCCCAAGAGTCCTCAGCATATTGAAAGTGCCATAAATCTTTTGTTTAGTCTTATCTTTCTGCAAGGGACAGACAGATTGAGACTTTGGAGTAAAGTCTTGCTCAAGATCCTATGAACTGAATGGGAATCCTGATGGGCCATTTTCCCCATTATCTCCCATCAGCGACTTTGAAACAGCAAGATTTTTGGCCCAACATTGGTTGTTGCACCTGGATTAGTGTGCTTTCCTTCCTAGATCTAAGTGATGCCAGCCTTGTTCATAGCCAAGAAAACCATATGCCTCTATTATCTGATAAAAGAACAACCCAGCTTTCGAAAAGGTTGGATCTCACACTGTCCCCAGCATTGGACAGCTGGGACAAAAGATCCTTTAACCTTTCCAGACAATCTGCTGAAGAAAGAGAAGGCCAGTGGTGACGATCCACATATTACATGAATAAAAAAGAAATACTCATTGGGTGGCCTTCCTTTTTCTTGAACTCATGACAGAACGCTCTTATCACATGAAATACATCAGTGACCATATTTTCAAATAAGTAGCCCCACACTCTTATTTTGACTCCCATACCATCTTACGTTAGGTAGTTATTTCTCAACTGTCACTTCACAGGTTATGTAAGGAAATGCATCATAGGAGATGGGGCAAACTATAGAGGGACCCAGTCTCTGACTGAAAAAGGAAAAACATGTCAAAGATGGCAGCTGATATCACAGGAAATTTCCTCATGATCACAGGTAAATCTATGTATGCCAACTCTTCGAACTTCTTGAAAGGCAATGTAAATACATCAAATAAAGGCAAGGTGGAAATCGATCTCAGCAGCTTTCATAGGGGTTCACTGTGGGTGGATTTCGACTGCCAGTGTTTTTCCAACCAGCATGCTAGCTGGGGGAATTCCGGGAGTTGAAGTCCTCACATCTTAAAGTTGCTGAGCTTAGAAAACACTGGTGTAAATGCATCAATTAAATAACATAAGAAGAAATGGGTACTGCCTACGCAGGGAGGTGTTGCTTTCCTATATTATTGTTGCTGAGGCCAAAGAGAAGGAGAGAAGAGTAGGACAAAAGAGATGCCACCTGAATATCTTTTTTTTAAAAATAGAACAATAATTGGGCAGTTTTTCAAGGAATAACTTGCTATGGTAATTGTTGCACTAGTAATCTATATCATTTATTATGGTCATAATGCTATGCACAACGAAGCTGAGTGACCACACTTTGGCTTTGTTGGTGCTTTCTAAAGCTAACCAGGTTTTATGAAACAGAAGTTTTAATGCATCCGGAAAGAATCTCATATTGGAAAGCTGGCTTAGGGAATTGTGCTCTGTACCAAATTGCTACTCCATCAAGCAAGCCAGAGGCTGTATGGGAGCCTATCTACTTTGCTTGGTCTAACTTTATAAGTGACAGGGTGTGGTGCTTTGTATTCCTGTCAAGAATAGCATCACACTGTCCTAGGAATTGGGATGTAGGTAGCAAGAAAACAAACAGAAAACCAATGCATCCAAACCATAATTAGGAGATAAGTCTTTTTCACTGTTTCTCATTTCTCTTGAATAAACTCTCATTACTATTCCAGTTCTCAGCTCATGGTATTGAGGGTAGACAACAGAGAAAAATATCTTCCCAAGCCTCATTACTTGCTGTTTTTCTACTCATCTATGTCCTTTATAAAATAAATAAATCCATCCATCCATCCATCCATCCATCTAGCCATCTGACATTTAAAAAAGAATCAAAAAATTGAGACATTTTAGGTTGTTGATTTATAATAAACAAGCCAGCTTATATTAACTTCAACGATTTCCACCATTACTGAAGTTGCATAATTGGAGGGTGATGGTTTTGCAGTGAAATCTAGACCAATACTAATGAGATAATTTCAGTTTCTTTGTCTCATGTTGTCTTTTTGTTTCTTAAGATTTCGTCCATCCCAATATAATGGTTTGGAAGAAAATTATTGCCGGAATCCAGATAATGATCGGCATGGCCCCTGGTGCTATACAACTGATCCTGCTACCCGACATCAAAGCTGTGGCATCAAGAAATGTGAAAATGGTAATTGATTTAAGATGTCTGCAGGGCACACATAACTGTATATAACCAGCCCATACAATTAATTGATCAGGGATGCATTCTTCCATTTTTTTTAGATTTTTTAAATCCCATCTTTGTTATTTTTATAAATAACTCAAGATGGCAGACATATAATACTACTTCTTCCTCTTCCTATTTTTCCCAAAACAACTACTTTGTGAGGGGAATTGAGTCAAATTGAGAGAGATTGATTGACCCAAACTTACCTAGCAACTGTTGTGCCTAAAGCAGAGGTAGATCTCAGGGTGTCCCAGTTTCTAGCCTAGCATCTTAATCACTTGACCAAACAAGCTTTGGTCTAGTACCTAGGCAGTCATGAAAAGTCAAACTGACTTGAAGGCAGTACATGTGATTGCAAAAATGAATAACTATATGTTTTTGTACTGTTGATATTTATTTTTAGTTTTAAATAGTAGTGCCCACAGAATCCTTTGTCAATAATGAAAGTAGATATTCATGCTAGCCTGGAAAAATGATATTTACCTTGTGGATTATTACCACATGGGTCAACTATGTGGACCAAGTTCTGATTTGTTTCTGAAGGAAGTGGACAATATAGCAAAATGCAAGGAACACTTGTTCAATGGGGTCAGATAATCAGAAAAACTACTATAATCTTCTTGATTGATGGTTCTTCCTAAACTATATATTTACTTGAACTAGGACCAAGTGCTGTTTTGTTTCCAGAGCAGATGTGGTATTCAGTAGGTTCTGACCAGTTCTGGAGAACCACTAGTGGAAATTTTGATTAGTTTGGAGAACTGGCAAATACCATCTCCGACTGGAGATTTTACAGTGTCCTTCCCCTGCTACGCCCACCAAACCATGCCCACAGAACCAGTAGTAAAATTTTTTGAATCCCACCACTGTTCCAGAGGCCTCTGATGTCCATGGAACTTTGTTAGCTGGCACATGTGTATTGATTGGTGTCTCTTGTGTTCCCTCCGTCCAATGTTGTCATGTATTTGTTCTTTCTTGTTCAATCCTAGGATCTGTACAGAATGTGTGCATCAGTGGTGGGATTCAAAATATTTTACTACTGGTTCTGTGGGCATGGCTTGGTGGGTGTGGTAGGGGAAGGATGCTATAAAATCTCCAGTCAGAGGTGGTATTTGCTGGTTCTCCAAACTACCCAAAATTTCCGCTACCGGTTCTCCAGAACTGGGCAGAACCTGTTGAATATCATCTCTGGTGTGCATTCTCATGCTCTCTGCTTAGTTCATTCATGTAAATTAGTTTTTTTTAGTTAACCTTCCCTTCAACCTTCTGGTCAAGATGTATAGAGAGCCATGGAGATGATTTTAGAGAAATTATCCAGAAGCCACTAAGATAACAACAGGAACAAGCTTGGAGCCCAGGGCACAGGGAAGATATGAGAAAGAGACACACACTGGCTTCTCCTGAATCCCAAAGTATGAGAAGGAAGGAAGGGGAAATGCAGTCAGACTTGCAAATTATTATAATCTTTTTAAATAAAGGATAGCTCTAGTTTTCTTGTGGAATCATTTTCCTGTTTTGGACAACTTTGCAGGGCTGACTAGCTTCTAAGTCACTCTTACTACATACCTCTTACAGTAATACTCTGTCTTTGCCTTTCAGTTGTCTGTGTGTCATGTAACGGTGAGGATTATCGGGGATTCGTTGATCACACTGTGTCAGGCACAGAGTGCCAACGCTGGGACCTGCAACACCCACACAAGCATCCATACCTGCCAAACAAGTACTAATTCTAGACATTGTGTAATCTGTAAAGCAGTAGGAGAAAGGGCATTTTCTATGAAATGTTGCCATGATAGTACTTGACAAGGAAATCCTTGGGAAATGGAGCTACTAATATCAGTCAGAGGAATTGGCTCATATTAGTAATGACTTTGCAGTTGTCACAATCCTTTTTTACACTAACGTGAAGTACACATAGTGGAGACACAGACACTTCAGGTTCAATTTGAAGCACCTTCAGGGCAGCCTGGATACATAGCAGCATAAGAGAAACCTTGTTAGATCAGAGGTCCAGTGGCTAGTTCAGATTTTTTTGATTGCCACAAAAGTGAATTACATACCTTTGGAAAATGCATACTGGTTATACCTGCAGAAGCACTTTTGTTTTGTGTTTTATACATTGGCATCCATAGATAATAGTGTGATTTTAATAGTGCGATAATAGTGTGATCTTAACCGTTTATATATTTTAAAGCTAAATTGGTGGCAATTACTTATTCTAGCACAACACTTCATAGTACATCTATCTTTATCCTGGAAATGTAATTCCCTTTATCATGCCCAAATTTCCCAATATTCAGCTTTGTTGTGTTAACTAAGGCCCCAGGATTTTAAGAAAAGACACAAGACAAACTTCACCACAGTGTATCAGGCTTCCTCTTACTAATATTTTTTTTAAGTACTCTGTCTTTGCAAGTTTTCATAGAGAAAAACAGAAAGTAACATATATAAATAAAAAAACTAAATTATAAATAATCACCTGTTTCAGAGAGGACTGCAATATTGTCCCCAAATGTAGTAACCAGAGTATCCTAAGTGTATTTGCATCAGAGTTTTGTTTAAAGAGAGCTACTAGTTTTATTTTACAAATATTTTTATAACGACCTTCAGTATGGAAGTTATTTCCCCCCCACTGCAGCTGTACACTGGCTCACATTTTAATTGGACATGACCTTTCTTGGCCACCTATATATGTATGTATGTATGTATGTATGTATGTATGTATGTATGTATATATATATGTGTGTGTGTGTGTGTGTGTGTATGTATATGTATGTATATGTATGTATATATATATATATATATATATATATATATATATATATATATATATATATATGTATATGTATGTATATGTATATTATATGTATATGTATATGTATATGTATATGTATGTATATATGTATATATGTATATATATATATATATATATATATATATATATATATATATATATATATATATATATATATATATATATATATATGGATCTTTGTTATTCGGTTTTCTCCCGCGTAAGATTCAAAGTATCTAGGCAGCGTTTCGGCGAGGTCCCACTCGCCATCTTCAGGCTGGTGCTTGCCGCTTAGTGCCAGTGCAAGCAGTGTGTGACCGGAGCTGCCATCTCTCTATATACAAGTGGTGGGGATGGTGTGCTGGGCTGGTTGGCTGTGCTGCAGCCTCTTGATTGGTTGATGGAGTTGATGTTGGTATAATGGGCTGTGTAATGGCCTTTGTTGTAGAGATATCCTGGATCTTGTGCTGTCATCTCCTGGGTCGTTAGCCTCTTGTGTTTTAACGGCTTGGGTAATGGGTTGTGTGATGGGCTTGTGAGTTCTTTGTTGTGGTATCCTGGGTCTTGCGTTGTAATCTCCTGGAGTCGTTGTGTTTTGATCTCTTTTCCATTAGCCTCCTGTGTAGTAACAGCTTGGGTAATGGGTTGTGTGATGACCTTGTGAGATTTATTGCTGTGGTATCCTTGGTCTTGTGCTGTGATATCCTGGGTCATTTGCTGTGTTGTGACTTCTTGAGTTCTTGAGGTGTAATTTCTTGAGTTTTCTGATGTGATGTCCTGAGCGGGTGGCTGTGATGTAGCATTTTGGGTTTTTAATATGGCTTTGAGTTTGGGGTCTGGGTCTGTGTTCGTTTGGCTTGAGTTCGTGGTCGTGCCACATCTTCATGGTGGGGTCAGTTCGCTTCATGTATGGTTCAGAGGAGTTTGAAGTGGGTAGTGATGCAGCTGCAGTGCGGCTTCTGGTCTGTGGTCGTGTCTCATCTTCTGTGTGGGTGTGAGTCTGATTTTTACGTGGAAGTGTGGTGGTGGCATCTTGTGTGGCCCTCATGGGTGTGGGTCTGGTGTCATTTATCATGTTGGGTACTCGTCTGTTCATGAGGGCGGGTTTCCAAATGGCTGGTAAGCGGGGAGGTGTCATCTCTTTTATTCATGCTGTGTGGGCGTTTTCTATCTCTATGGCTTCTCTGATTATTCTGCTGCTGTGGTGTTCAGTTTTGGCGATAGTTCTGGTATTTTTAAAGTCAATCTCATGTCCTGTGGCTTTGAGGTGTTGGACCAGGGAAGAGGTTGGTTCTTCTTTTTTTGATTGAGTTCTTATGTTCTTCAACGCGTGCACTTATTCTTCTGTTAGTTTGTCCAATGTATGTGGTGAGGCAGGCAGTGCAGGGATTTCATATACTCCTTGGTTTTCTAACTCGATTTTGTCTTTGGGGTTTCTTAGGATGGTGGATATTTTTCTGTTTGTGCAGAATGCTGTTTTTAATGTTGTGTTTTTGGAGGATCTTGCTGATTTTGTCTGTAGTGCCTTTTATATATGGGAGGAGGGCTTTGCCGTTCTCTTGTTCTCTCTGTCTTGGATTTTGGTTGGGGTTTCTTTTTGATTAGGTGGGTGATCTTCTTTCTTTGAAATCCATTGGCTGTTAGTACATTGGTGAGAGTGTTTAGTTCGGTTTTTGGTGTTGTTCATCAGCTAAGCATTTTGTTCTGGAGATGAGTGTCTCAGCTACGGAATTGATCTGTGCTGGGTGGTGGTGTGAGAGTGCGTGTAGATAGCGGTTTGTATGTGTTTTCTTTTGGTAGATGGTGTGTCCTAGGGAGCCATTGGGTTTTTTGTATACCAAGACATCTAGGAAGGAAGTTGATTGTTAGCTTCTGTTTCCATGGTGAATTGTATTTTGGGGTGTAGGCTGTTGAGGTGTGTGAGGAAGTTGTTCAGTTTTTCTTTCCCGTGTGGCCAGATTATGAAGGTGTCATCTACGTATCTGAGCCAGAGTTTGGTTTGTGATCATATTTTCTAGAGCTTGTGTTTCAAAGTGTTCCATGTAAGTTTGCGATGACAGGTGAGAGGGTGATCCCATGGGTGCTCCTTCTGTTGTTTGTATTTTTGTCCATTGTAGGTGAAGTGATGTATTGGATAGACAGTGGTTGGTCAGATCTAGGATGTACTTGGGGGTTGTATTTGTTTTGGATGGCTGTCAAGGCTTTTTATTGGCACTTGGGTGAAGAGGGATATGACATCGGCTAAGAAATCCAGCAAAGAATCATACCAGAGAGAAATCATCCAGATGCCCTAAGCTTTATGGTCTCCCCAAGATACACAAAGAAGGAACTCCACTTAGACCAATAGTCAGCTCCATAGGCTCACCTCTACAAAACCTAGCCAAATTTCTCGCCAAACAACTACAGCCCTATGCAGAATCCATCAACTCACATGTAAGAAACTCATTCCAGTTCATCGAGATCATAAAGAAACAAAACTTACAACCCAGCGACCTACCAGTTAGCTTCGATGTCATATCCCTCTTCACCCAAGTGCTAATAAAAGAAGCCTTGACAGCCATCCAAAACAAATACAACCCCCAAGCACATCCTAGATCTGACCAACCACTGTCTATCCAATACATACTTCACCTACAATGGACAAAAATACAAACAAATAGAAGGAGCACCCATGGGATCACCCTCTCACCTGTCATGCAAACCTCTACATGGAACACTTTGAAACACAAGCTCTAGAAAAATATGATCACAAACCCAAACTCTGGCTCAGATACGTAGATGACACCTTCATAATCTGGCCACACGGGAAAGAAAAACTGAACAACTTCCTCACACACCTCAACAGCCTACACCCCAAAATACAATTCACCATGGAAACAGAAGCTAACAATCAACTTCCCTTCCTAGATGTCTTGGTATACAAAAAACCCAATGGCTCCCTAGGACACACCATCTACCAAAGAAAACACATACAAACCGCTATCTACACGCACTCACACCACCACCCAGCACAGATCAATTCCGTAGCTGAGACACTCATCTCCAGAACAAAATGCTTTAGCTGATGAACAACACCTAAAAACCGAACTAAACACTCTCACCAATGTACTAACAGCCAATGGATTTCAAAGAAAGAAGATCACCCACCTAATCCAAAAAGAAACCCCAACCAAAATCCAAGACAGAGAACAAGAGAACGGCAAAGCCCTCCTCCCATATATAAAAGGCACTACAGACAAAATCAGCAAGATCCTCCAAAAACACAACATTAAAACAGCATTCTGCACAAACAGAAAAATATCCACCATCCTAAGAAACCCCAAAGACAAAATCGAGTTAGAAAACCAAGGAGTATATGAAATCCCCTGCACTGCCTGCCTCACCACATACATTGGACAAACTAACAGAAGAATAAGTGCCGCGTTGAAGAACATAAGAACTCAATCAAAAAGAAGAACCAACCTCTTCCCTGGTCCAACACCTCAAAGCCACAGGACATGAGATTGACTTTAAAAATACCAGAACTATCGCCAAAACTGAACACCACAGCAGCAGAATAATCAGAGAAGCCATAGAGATAGAAAACGCCCACACAGCATGAATAAAAGAGATGACACCTCCCGCTTACCAGCCATTTGGAAACCCGCCCTCATGAACAGACGAGTACCCAACATGATAAATGACACCAGACCCACACCCATGAGGGCCACACAAGATGCCACCACCACACTTCCACGTAAAATCAGACTCACACCCACACAGAAGATGAGACACGACCACAGACCAGAAGCCGCACTGCAGCTGCATCACTACCCACTTCAAACTCCTCTGAACCATACATGAAGCGAACTGACCCCCACCATGAAGATGTGGCACCGACCACGAACTCGAAGCCAAACGAACACAGACCCAGACCCCAAACTCAAAGCCATATTAAAAACCCAAAATGCTACATCACAGCCACCCGCTCAGGACATCACATCAGAAAACTCAAGAAATTACACCTCAAGAACTCAAGAAGTCACAACACAGCAAATGACCCAGGATATCACAGCACAAGACCAAGGATACCACAGCAATAAATCTCACAAGGTCATCACACAACCCATTACCCAAGCTGTTACTACACAGGAGGCTAATGGAAAAGAGATCAAAACACAAACGACCCAGGAGATTACAACGCAAGACCCAGGATACCACAACAAAAGAACTCACAAGCCCATCACACAACCCATTACCCAAGCCGTTAAAACACAAGAGGCTAACGACCCAGGAGATGACAGCACAAGATCCAGGATATCTCTACAACAAAAGGCCATTACACAGCCCATTATACCAACATCAACTCCATCAACCAATCAAGAGGCTGCAGCACAGCCAACCAGCCCAGCACACCATCCCCCACCACTTGTATATATAGAGATGGCAGCTCCGGTCACACACTGCTTGCACTGGCACTAAGCCGAAAGCACCAGCCTGAAGATGGCGAGTGGGACCTCGCCGAAACGTTGCCTAGATACTTTGAATCTTACGCGGAGAAAACCCGAATAACCAAAGATCCACATACAAATACCCGCGAAAACCTCAGAAAACAAATATTGCACCTCTACGGGGAGGAAACCCACCATCTGACCAGGACTTATGAAAACTTGAAGTCCAAAGAGCTTCCATTTTATGTGACCTCACATTCCTATGCAACTGCCGAGATCAAAATTTAATTCCCACAAGCTTCCAATTGAAATTCCACACCAACACAGCAGCCACCAAACGCATCCTAAAAAGAACAGAATTGGCCCTAATTAGAAATGAACTTCACACAAAAAGATTTCTCCTAGACCAAATCAACAAAGATCTTCTTACACTTCACCTCAGACTCAGCAACAAGATTCACCCCTTACTTTGGGACAAATCCAAACAACTCGCTGTCTGGAGAGCCGAAACACAGACCACCCTCAAAACAGACACACACACCAACAAACTCAGAAAACTACAACAATGCCAGAAACCAACTCCCCCCTCACAGCCACACATGAAACAAACAGTGCACAACATCTCAGACAAGATCCTCACCGAAGCCGAAACCAAGGTCCTTTCAAAAGGATTCAACTTTGCTGTTGCTCCCAAACACATCCCCACAGAAACCATCATATGCGGAGTTGAAACCAGCCTGACCAAAACCAACCCTGATGAGGCTAATAGAATCAGACTCGAAATCACCAACATCCTCTGCACTAGCAAACCACCCAAAAGCAACTTATCCAAGAAGAACAAACTGCACTACGTAACCTGAAAGAAGACACCAGCATAATAATCCTACCAGCAGACAAGGGCAACGCGACAGTGGTTATGAACACATCTGACTACCAAACCAAGTTAACCAACCTACTCCTAGACCCCACATACAAACCCCTAAAGACAGACCCCACCACCTACCTAGAAAAAACCACCAGATCCAAAATAAAAGCCTCCCCATCAGTGAAGAAATCCAGCAAAGAATCATACCCAGAGAGAAATCATCCAGATGCCCTAAGCTTTATGGTCTCCCCAAGATACACAAAGAAGGAACTCCACTTAGACCAATAGTCAGCTCCATAGGCTCACCTCTACAAAACCTAGCCAAATTTCTCGCCAAACAACTACAGCCCTATGCAGAATCCATCAACTCACATGTAAGAAACTCATTCCAGTTCATCGAGATCATAAAGAAACAAAACTTACAACCCAGCGACCTACCTGTTAGCTTCGATGTCATATCCCTCTTCACCCAAGTGCCAATAAAAGAAGCCTTGACAGCCATCCAAAACAAATACAACCCCCAAGCACATCCTAGATCTGACCAACCACTGTCTATCCAATACATACTTCACCTACAATGGACAAAAATACAAACAAATAGAAGGAGCACCCATGGGATCACCCCTCTCACCTGTCATCGCAAACCTCTACATGGAACACTTTGAAACACAAGCTCTAGAAAAATATGATCACAAACCCAAACTCTGGCTCAGATACGTAGATGACACCTTCATAATCTGGCCACACGGGAAAGAAAAACTGAACAACTTCCTCACACACCTCAACAGCCTACACCCCAAAATACAATTCACCATGGAAACAGAAGCTAACAATCAACTTCCCTTCCTAGATGTCTTGGTATACAAAAAACCCAATGGCTCCCTAGGACACACCATCTACCAAAAGAAAACACATACAAACCGCTATCTACACGCACTCTCACACCACCACCCAGCACAGATCAATTCCGTAGCTGAGACACTCATCTCCAGAACAAAATGCTTAGCTGATGAACAACACCTAAAAACCGAACTAAACACTCTCACCAATGTACTAACAGCCAATGGATTTCAAAGAAAGAAGATCACCCACCTAATCCAAAAAGAAACCCCAACCAAAATCCAAGACAGAGAACAAGAGAACGGCAAAGCCCTCCTCCCATATATAAAAGGCACTACAGACAAAATCAGCAAGATCCTCCAAAAACACAACATTAAAACAGCATTCTGCACAAACAGAAAAATATCCACCATCCTAAGAAACCCCAAAGACAAAATCGAGTTAGAAAACCAAGGAGTATATGAAATCCCCTGCACTGCCTGCCTCACCACATACATTGGACAAACTAACAGAAGAATAAGTGCACGCGTTGAAGAACATAAGAACTCAATCAAAAAGAAGAACCAACCTCTTCCCTGGTCCAACACCTCAAAGCCACAGGACATGAGATTGACTTTAAAAATACCAGAACTATCGCCAAAACTGAACACCACAGCAGCAGAATAATCAGAGAAGCCATAGAGATAGAAAAACGCCCACACAGCATGAATAAAAGAGATGACACCTCCCGCTTACCAGCCATTTGGAAACCCGCCCTCATGAACAGACGAGTACCCAACATGATAAATGACACCAGACCCACACCCATGAGGGCCACACAAGATGCCACCACCACACTTCCACGTAAAAATCAGACTCACACCCACACAGAAGATGAGACACGACCACAGACCAGAAGCCGCACTGCAGCTGCATCACTACCCACTTCAAACTCCTCTGAACCATACATGAAGCGAACTGACCCCCACCATGAAGATGTGCACGACCACGAACTCGAAGCCAAACGAACACAGACCCAGACCCCAAACTCAAAGCCATATTAAAAACCCAAAATGCTACATCACAGCCACCCGCTCAGGACATCACATCAGAAAACTCAAGAAATTACACCTCAAGAACTCAAGAAGTCACAACACAGCAAATGACCCAGGATATCACAGCACAAGACCAAGGATACCACAGCAATAAATCTCACAAGGTCATCACACAACCCATTACCCAAGCTGTTACTACACAGGAGGCTAATGGAAAAGAGATCAAAACACAAACGACCCAGGAGATTACAACGCAAGACCCAGGATACCACAACAAAAGAACTCACAAGCCCATCACACAACCCATTACCCAAGCCGTTAAAACACAAGAGGCTAACGACCCAGGAGATGACAGCACAAGATCCAGGATATCTCTACAACAAAAGGCCATTACACAGCCCATTATACCAACATCAACTCCATCAACCAATCAAGAGGCTGCAGCACAGCCAACCAGCCCAGCACACCATCCCCACCACTTGTATATATAGAGAGATGGCAGCTCCGGTCACACACTGCTTGCACTGGCACTAAGCCGAAAGCACCAGCCTGAAGATGGCGAGTGGGACCTCGCCGAACGCGTTGCCTAGATACTTTGAATCTTACGCGGGAGAAAACCCGAATAACCAAAGATCCACATACAAATACCCGCGAGAACCTCAGAAAACATATATCTATCTATCTATCTATCTATCTATCTATCTATCTATCTATCTATCTATATATATATATATATATATATATATATTTGCTTTTAAAGTTGTAGCAGCGTTTCGGCAGAATCTCATATGAGATTCTGCCAAAACGTTGCTACAACTTTAAAAGCACAACTACAATGACGTGGGAAAATACCCGAAAAAGCTGAATGCCACACACACACACACACACACACACACACACATATATATATGTTGTAGCAACATTTTGGCAGAATCTCATCTCGTCTTGGTCTGTGTTTATTGGTCTTGGAGTTTGCTGTGTTCTGCTTGATTGGTGTTTCTAATATCTTCTGTCTGTTTTGTGGCTTTTTTTGTCTTGATTGGCTGGCAACATTGTGTTTCTTGTATTGGAGGCTTTTAGTGCGGCTTGGCTCCCAGTAAAAGGACAGCTATCATTTATTAGGAAGCTAGGTTTCATCTGGGTGCCTGGTTGGGGTGTGTTTGAGCTGGAGGGTATCAGGGGGAGTCTGTTTGTGCCCAGGTGTTTGCCTGGCTTGTGGTGTGGAGATTTTTTTGTTTGAGAGTGCAGGCTTCCAGATAATTGACTGTCTGGTGGAGTCATATCTTCTATTCATGCTTTCAGGTCTTTTCAGGCCATAGAGATTGAAAAAAGACCAATAAACACAGACCAAGATGCCCAACCAATCAGAATGAAGAAAAAAAACATTCTGAAACGGCTGTGAAAGTCTGACTCACAGACAAACACAATACAGAAGCCTGATGGTGGCAGATGAGATTCTGCCGAAACGTTGCTACAACTTTAAAAGCACAACTATAATGACATGGGAAATATATATATGTTTGTGGGTAAATATATGGGTAAATATATATACATATATTTGTTTTCTGAGGTTCTCGCGTATTTGTATGTGGATCTTTGGTTATGGGTTTTCCAGCGTAGATTGAATCTGGCAGCGTTGATGAAGTCTCATTCATCATCTTCAGGCTTGTGTCTTCGAAGACACAAGCCTGAAGATGATGAATGAGACTTCATCGAAACGCTGCTAGATACTTCCAATCTCGGAGAAAACCCGAATAACCAAAGATCCATATATATATGGATGCGATATATATATATATGCAGGTCTTGGTGTGTTCAGGTCTTTTCCTGTGTAAAATCAATCTTACATGGAAAAAGACCCGAACGCGCCAAGACCTGCATACCTGTACCCGTGAAAATCTACGGAAACAAATATGTGTGTGTGTGTGTGTGTGTGTGTGTGTGAAATTAGGATCGGTTTGTTCCATTTCACATATGATAAAATTTCTGCCTGAAAACCATGGTCAAGATGGGTAAAGCTGAACTAAACTGACTACTGGTCTCATTTGGTATAAATGACTATTAGCCTCTTACAAGCCTGCTTCCAATTGGACATGATGAACAAACCCCACAGTTATAGCCACCAGTTTTTTTCTTTGATGTTGACATTATGAAGCACATCATGTCCGTTTTCAATATTGAGAATAGTGTTTTTGTTTAATTCTACCTTTCTCTGTTATTTTTTTAAAAAGATACCCAGATAAAGACCTTGCTGATAATTATTGCCGTAATCCTGACAGTTCTGAGAAGCCTTGGTGTTATACAGTGGATCGGGCCAAGGAGCGTGAATTCTGTCACATTCGTAAATGCAGTAAGTCCTTCTGAGGTCCAGTTCTTAGTTGGAAATATATCACAAAGGGATTAGTCATTATCTAATTTTCAGATGCACTGGGGAATTTGAGACTATGTGGAGACAAATGGTATTTTAATACATTTACAAAAGCTACATGTAACAAAGAAAGAAAAATCTTCAGATGACTATCTACTATTTTATGATGCACAAAATCTGTCTCTTAATACGTAAAATGCAGCGTGAAAGTCCTCAGGGTGGTTAAATTACTGTGATTAATTTCTGGTTCAGTTTGCATCCTAGTCAGTCCCTATATCCAGATCAGAGCAAGCTCATGCGCTAACTCAGTTCACTGAGCGAAAACTATAGCTTAAAATTTACTTATCAAAACATCTACAACAACCTAAACTCAATTAACTAGCTAATGGGACAAAAGACAGGCATAAACACAGAGAGAAAGCTATAAACAACAGGCTAGAGATAAAAGGATAGAGGGCCTAATAGTAGCACCAATCTCTGTTATCTATCTCTCAAAAGGTACAAAACTTTCCAGAGCCTCTGAAAACAATACTGTAAGACCATCCCAAAGGAAGCAGACTTTGCTTATTTCAACCGTACCCCTTTTATGTGCATAACAGCAGCAGAATAGAAGCAGATAAGGCAGGATGCCAGATAATTAGAAAAAAAAATGTGGATGGGAATCATGTGCTCAACAATGTATGCAGGGTTTTTTGGGGGGCTGATTCAATAGTGTCTAATCCAGTGTTTGTCAGCCTCAGCAGCCTAGCCAGCATTGGAATTCTGGGAGTTGAAGTCCGTGCATCTTAAAGAGGCTGAAGTTGAAAACACCGCTTTCATCCATTTTGTAATTGTAGATTGCACTTAATGAAAATTGGAATGTAAATTTTACAGTTTTAAAATGTTGAATCTTGAATAAGTAAAAGCGTTCTTACAAGTGAAGGTGAATATACTATCCCAGGAAAATGTTGCAGGATCCAATCTGGGTTGGTCGCTGGGACCAGAGGTTTAGTCTTCCGAGCTTTTGGAGCTGTGCTGGAGCCCATCCTCTGGGAACCCATGTCTAGCAGAGTGTGACCGACCCAGATTGGATCCCCAAAACATTCTTTTCCAGCCACTTTGATGTAAGTTCAGGAATGAACGTGGTATTCTTTTTTTCATTCATGCTATGAAGGATTTGTGATACACTTTGTGATTTGATTTCCGTGGATTCTCCCTTTTGGAAGCAGAGAAACGTCCACACCTGCCTACTACAACCAACTGCTTCCGGCTGAAAGGAGACGACTATCGAGGCAAGGTGAATGTCACTACATCGGGCGTCCCCTGCCAACGCTGGGACTCACAGACACCACACCGACACAATTTCCACCCTGAGAAATATCCATGCAAGTATGCATTGGGGATGCTGTTCTGCCAGAAATATAGTCAAAGTAGAAATGGGAGTGGAAGCATTTCCTCTGAAAAGGTCTCCTGCTCCTGGGCATAAAAAGTCCCACCACTTGAGCTTCATCCCACTACATGAGATTATCCATTTTGGTTTGAGACAAAAGTAGGGGGTTTTTTTTCCTCTTTTTTGGTCTACCCTACAGCCCAGAGGTGGTATTCAGCAGGTTCTGACCAGTTCTGGAGAACTGGTAGTGAAAATTTTAATTAGTTTGGAGAACTGGCAAATACCAACTCTGACTGGAGATTTTACAGTATCCTTCCCCTGCCATGCCCATCAAGCCACGCCCACAGAACCGGTAGTAAAAAAATTTGAATCCCACCACTGCTACAGCCCAGTAATGGGCTAGTGATGGGTGGACCTTTGCTCTATTCTTTTGAAGATCAGCGTCAGCGTTCCAAGTAATGCACTCATAGAAGACAGAGCTCCGAGGCAGGTAGATTCCTCAAAGAACAATTTTATTGGATACATCATATTGGCACAACTGGTGAAAACCAATTCTGAAAGTTCCCGTGGTTTTCACCTCATTAAAAGAGAAAGTTTTCCCCCTTTCCCCAAGTCATCAATCACATGGTCCAATTGAGGTGCTGGCCAGTTGCCTAGTTACTTCACTCCTCCTCTCACAGCCACCTGTTGAAATGACCTTGATTCCCACAGGAAAACTTCTTATTTTGACTATTTCCCTCCTTCTCCCATCTAGTGGTAACCCTGAAGTCTCAATAACGGCCCCAGCCAGGTTCGCTTCAGGATTGACAATCAGTCAAGTGATGCCACTTGGGCATAGTTAGTTTGACTTTATTATTTCACTAGAGACAGGAAGGCTGTTTCCTTTCCATCAGAGTAATTTTACAGATATCAGCCCAAGAAAAAGGGACATTATTTTTGTTCTGGTTTGCACAGCATGATAAACAGTAAAACTTTAGAAAATGACTCCGAACCGATTCTCTTTAAATACCGTGCATCCTATGCTTTAGGGAGTATATATTCAAAGAAAGGAAATTCTTATTACACTTCAAAAGGGAAAAAGGAAAAGAAGCCAAATGCTTTACTAACCCCTCCCTTTGGCTTTTCTCCAACAAAATGTTCTATGAAAATTGCTTGTGAGCGTTGGCTTCATTTAGGAATTCCACTTGAATATCTGTGCCTGTTAGTGCCTACATTTCATTCTCTGTATTTTTAGTGCAGAAGTCCAACAGGATTGAGAATGGATTGCTGTGCTCATCTCCATCACTCTCTCTGTCTTTCCTCATAGTGAGTGAGGCCTTTGTGCTGTAGCATCACAAATGGTGGCCAGATTGCCTGCAGTGCCTCAGTCTAAGCCTTTTCTCATGAGTGAGTGGAACATTATTCACAAATTTTACCTTGGCCCCAAACAGTGCCAGTTGTATCATTTGTGACCCCCATTGCTTGCCCTAAACCTGTCTCTGCTGTATCCAATTCACTCCCCATCAGCAAGTTGAACGATTTCTCCTCTGGCTTTGCTGATGCCTCCTAAGCAAAGGGACTAATATGGAAGCTGTCTTCTTTTCTTTGGAAACTTGGAAAGTGCCTGGCAGGTTTCTTGATAGGTATACTTGCTCCAAGGCCTCATTCTCAAGTCTGAAAGCAAGGCAGGAGGACAGGCAGGATAGCTTACCCATAAAGATTGTCCAGCTTTGAAGAAACCTTGATTCCAGATGTCACTGGTTTTCTCTCTGAGGACAGATGTATTCCAGGTCAGGTCTCTGGTGACAATAGCAAAGCATTTTACCTAGAAAGGACAGTGTCTCGGGTTCTCCAGTTACAAATCATTTAGAGATTTCAAAGTTAAGACAGTCTATTGATGAAGCTCAGAATCTGACTGAAAGCCTATGTAGTAAACTAACTTGGATGATTACAGAACTTCACTAACCACAGGTCTGTGTAAGTCTGGGACTGTGTAAGTCTAAAAAAACAAATCTTATGACAGTTAATTGTGGACCAATTAACCCTGAAGTATCTTCCAGAGTGCTCAGTCTTGGAAACTGCAACAGAGTTTATATTGGAGGCCTGCTAGAAGCATTGGGTACATCTTCAGAAGAATGCTGAGGTTCTGCCTTGGTTCTACCTTGTAGAGACCTAAGTGAGAATTACTGTCGGAATCCTGATGGTTCAGAGGCTCCCTGGTGCTTCACTACCATGACCAGCCTGCCTAGAGCTTTCTGTTTCCAGATCAAGCGCTGTGCTGAGGATGTGGAGGCAGAAGGTAAGAATGGTGGCCCCAAGTTGGGATCTAGAAAGAGTTTTTTTCCCCAGAGACTCTTCTCACAGGAGTCTGGGCTGTATTATTCATAATGTTTGAAGTGTTTATTCTCATGGCGCGAGAAAAGAAGCAGCAGAGTTCTACCTGCGTATCATTTGAGTGACTATTAGGATTCTATAAGTCACCATGATGATGATGCAGATCAAAGGGCAAAATACTGAGTGCTTCTATTTTTCCATCCCAGCTCTTGATTTTCTGTTCCCTCTTTCAGCCCATCTATAATCCAATTTTCTGTAGTCACTGTGATGTTTCCCCCTCAAGGTTACCCCTTGTAGCAAGTCTTGGGTTCTCGAAGAGTCTTATTAGTTATTGAACAGAGATTGGTAAACTGTTGCTCTCTAGATCTTCCAGGAGAGCATAATCCCTTGGTGGTTGGAAAGCATAATGTTTGAAACTCAAATATTTGTACATAATGTGTGTACCAAGACAGGCAAATGAACTCAGGTGAGTCTTTGATTTCCACAGACTGTTACCATGGAAATGGGGAAGATTACCAAGGCACAGTTAGTAAGACCCGGAAAGGAATTACCTGCCAGAAATGGAAGGAGAAAACCCCTCACACACTCCAGTAAGTGTATGAATGGTGGGAAATTTATCAGTATGCTGTTTCCCCTTCCCTCGTTAAGTCTTGGTCATAACAGGGAGAAAGAGTTAACCCTATTAGCACCTAGACTTCATGAAAAATGCTCAGATGGCAGCTATTTGGCTTGATTCTGTGAGAAAGCATCTCACCTCTCATGGCCTGAGCTCACCCAACCTATTCACTGTTTTCTGAGGGCAAGATTGACAGGATCTTAAATGTGTCATTAGGAACCATGCCAAGTTTTTGAAAAATAAAATGTTAATAATAACATGGAATATACTTCCATGAATGATGAAAGTATAAAAAATGGACCTAACAAAAACAATATTTTCAGTGGTGGTGGTGGGGGAATATCTCAGTGGAAGACAAGGAGAAAAATGGTGGCTGATTACTTGCTATACAGATAGGGCCCTTTCTTAAGTTCTGGAATGATGGAAAATTGGTGAGTTCATAAAGCTTACTGGAAAAAAAGAGTTCTAGAATAGTATTTCTCTATTATATGGCTGCTTTGGGAAATAGAAACCACCTTCTCTTTTGGTTGAAGGAGGTGGGCAAGGCCATAAAAAGAGAAATGCCCTGTGTTCATAGTCCATTGCAGCTCTTCCCACAAAGGTGATGGCTATCCATCCAAGAAAGAACATTTGTTGAATGACGTGAATCGATGATTAAGAAAGGGACAAGCGAGAACAGAAAAGGTAATTGGATCATTTAAAGACCAAATATCACTCATTCTTTATGTCCTTGTATCAGAATCCTGCAAACTCCTTCTCAGGTTCTCTTATGCTCAAAGTTCCCTGTAATGTTTGATTTATTCTTGTTATCTTTGCCTTTGATTAGGAAACAGTAACAGCCTTTTCCCAGTTGTCAGACAGATACAACCTTCACACATTCAACAAATTGTACATCCACTCTGCAAGCAGATCTGTATTTTAAGATGTCTCCATCATTCTGTCTCCCAACTGCAGCCTTATCATTTTTAAACATTCTCACAACATTGTAGTTCTTATTCAAAGCTCTAAAATACTCCCTCCATTCAATTATCAAAGATCAAGTTAGTTGAGTTTGACAGAGACAATGCAGTGAACAAGTACAATTTATATATAAATAGAGAAGAGCCACAGCAGGTAGATGTCACATTGACATGTGCTTGTCAGAAGTGTGCAAATAGATAAGAGCGAATATACTGAAATCCCTGAAGAAAAACTGCATTTTTTCAGAAGTCAAAGATGAATTTTAGGGAAAAATTAGTATCTGTTGATGGAAATGCTTTCAAGTGTCTGAATCATCCATAAGAACACATTGACAACTATATGTAACTTTTATTTTAAAAAACACAGTAATCTCCTAAGTATGAAACAGAAAAAATGACACAATACTGAACAGTCTTTTTGAATTTTCCTAGGCACTTCTTCCCCTTACTACCTAATGTGCGCCTTGAACAGAACTATTGTCGTAACCCTGACAATGACAGTCATGGGCCCTGGTGCTACACTATGGATCCTAACACTCAATTTGATTACTGTGCCATTAAACCATGTGGTAAGTTTGATTCATGATGAAGCAATGGACTCTGCCTTAGTGTCTATTCTTGGGAGCCAGCTACAGATGTTGTCATCTTGCCTAGATTTTCTTCAAGGGGCCAAGATTATTCATGTCCACATTGGCCTCTGTGTGGCCAGAAATCTTTGGCTTACTTGTTCTTTTTTGAAGCAGTAGTTGTTTCTTTGTTTGCAACACAAGTTGTTTGAGCATTTGAAAGCATATAAATAGTGGTGCATGCATTCACAATATAAATTAAACAGTCTAGCACAACCACAACTCCCCATTTCCAAGAGGGGAAGATGGGCAGCATATAAATACAATAAATACATGAATAAAATATACAACAATATGATTTCTTATTGATCGTTGAGGTATTTATATTTATATTCATAACAGAACTGAGCACCTCTGGATTTCCAAATATTGTTAGATTCCAATCCTATTAACTTCAGAAAGTAGGGCCAGTGGAGACTTCCGGTTTGAGCTTCTTCAGCGATAGACCGAAATCCGTGATCATGTGCAGTTTCAATCCATGCTCGCCACCGGAGTGCCCCGAGCTGGCTGGATTCGGGGCTAAGCCACCCCGTAGACGTGGTGAAGAGGGGGGAGGCTGCCAGCAGGGTTGAGGAGAGCCACATCTCTCCTCCCCAGCTGGCCATTACTCCCTTTCCCAAAGGCAGTTGCAATGGTGGTCAGAAATGGCCACCTCAAAGAAGAACTCAACCGGAAAAGAATGTGCAGGAAGAAGATAAGAAGAGAAAGTTTTGGCTGACCGGATCGAACTGAAAAAGCAACAACATAAAGTACCCTGGAATTTGAACTATGAAGAATAACATTGTTCCCAAAGAAGATTTTGAAGCGGTGAATGAGAGAGGGAAGGGAAAGGATTTGGTTTCTTTTCTTTCTTTCTCCATATTGACAACTAAGAGATTTAAGTAAGAAACTGACAAAAAACCACTTTGACATTAACAGGCATTTAAGCTGAAAATAAAATGTCAAAGGGATAATAAAGACTTTTTGACTTTCAAAAATTTTTAAAAGAAGGAAAGGAGAGAAAAGGAAAAACAAAAGGGTGGGATCTGGAAAAATGGAGGAGACCACCTGGAAGTAAAAGGAATTAACAGTGAAATTTTAACAAGATTCCTAAAAGATACATTCTAACTGAAACTTTGTAGCAAGATAATAGAACCCCAGGAAGAGAAAGTGGAAAAAAGAAGCAAGAAGAAACAGCTTTGGATTATTTGGATTGCTTGGTGATTTTTGGATTTTTGGTTATTGGATTTAAAGGATTCAAATCAATCAGGTGGTTGCTTAAAAGTTTTTAAAATGGTATTACTCTTGGAAGAACTAAAAATGGAACTTAAAAACAGAAAGAAGATGCACAAGAAGGAAGAGGTTTTTTTGGCTTCGTATTTCAATTTTTAGAAATGGAGATCCTGAAGTATGAGAAAGAACAAGAAATGCCTGTAGAACAAGAAGGGCGGGACAAAGAAGAAGAAGGGCGGGACAATGACCAAGTAATTCTATGTGGAGAAAAGAAAGGAAAGGGGAGAAAGAGTGAAAAATTTAAGATCTGAAAAAACAACCAAAAAAAGAGAGAATAGTTTGAAAAGTAATTACAATATTAGGAAGAAACAGAAGAGAGGATTACAGAAGAGAGACTTAGAATTAGAGAGACAAGGGGTCAAAAAGGGGAGGGAGAAGAAGAATGGGAAGAGGGAAAGGAAAAGAAGCTATAAAGGACAGAAACAGAATATAGAGAAACAGGGAAAACGTATAAGGATTAAAGGTATAAGCCTATTTAGAAGACATAGCGATAATGGCTGAAAATTTAATTGAAAGAGGGATTCTGCAAGGGTACATAAGATAGTATTGTTATATTAGAAATAGAAATGAATTTAGAAAATATGAAATAAGTGTGGTTAAAGTGATAGATAAAATACTCATTGTAATCTAATGGAATGTTTGTTAATAAATAAAGAGAATGAGAGAATGAAATTAGGAAAGGATGGGAACATTTCAATTATTATTAATGAGTTGTAAAAAATTAAGTGAATAGGAATATGAAAGAAATATGAAAAAATATGGAAATATTATAAGTGTTCCTAAGGAAGTATGATATCCCATTGAAAAGAAATGTTAAAGATGTTAAAGATTATAACTAACATTAATAATAGAGCTGAATTGGAATAGAATAAGTATTTTATTTACTATTGTTATATATATATATACTTTCTCTTTAAGAACTTAGTGTGTATTTTAAGAATGTACCAAGCAGAATTCGACTGGAAGTTATGTGTTATATTGAATGTTATAATTGTAAAGGCATAAATTGAAGTTTAAATAAGAGTTGAATGGACAAAAATTAAAAGATACAAAGGTGTCATACTCCAATCAGTAACTAAAGGGGAAAATTTTGTTTAATTACAAAAGAAAATATGAAATTGAAACAGGACAGACAAAAGTATAAATATAATGATTAGAAAGATATTGAAACTTAGGAAAAGATACATAATTGAACTTAGAAAGGAATGAGATAATTAAAAGGAAGGTTGAGAAAACTAAGGGAAGGGAAAAAATATTGAGAAAATGTTAAAATAGTAATAAGATATGGAATAGAACACAAAGATGAATATGAATTGAGTTTGTGTCTGTATGGAGGTGATAACTCGGGAACATGCTATTCTCAAAAAAAGATACTGTGTTTCTCCAACAATACAGCCTCCACCAATAGGAAGGCCCAGCATGATTTCTAGGCATGAGGTGAAATTAAGCCCCACCCCCAAAATTTAGGCCTATTTAAACCATGCATTTCCTCGCCATTTCTCACATCGTTCGTTAGAACTACACGAGGTGAAGAGAAATGGGGGGGAAGGGCGGAGGTGGGTATGAGGAGAAAACTTGCCTTTAGGAGTGCCCTGCAGGTAGACTAGGCTAGAATACCCCGATCTACCGATAGAACATCAGCCGATAGAAGCTCCCCAAAGGCAGAGTCCCCAGCCGCTTCAGGGCGTGGCGTGGCTGCCCATGTCCCCTCGCCTTTGAGGCAGTCTCTTCGGGCGATGGAAGCTCCCCAAGTGCAGTCACCAGCCACTTGATCGGCCAGTAGAAGTGGCCTCGCGGCGAGGGAGTGTGTGTGTGCACTCACCCGAGGCCGCTTCTACCGGCTGATAGAAGTGGCTGGTGACTGCACTTGGGGAGCTTCCATCGCCCGAAAGAGACTGCCTAAAGGAGAGGGACACAGGCAGCCACGCCATGCCCTGAAGCGGCTGGGAACTCTGCCTTCAGGGAGCTTTTGTCATCCGATAGAAGCGGCCTCGTGGTGAGGGGAGTGTGTGTGCGCACTCGCCCCGAGGCCGCTTCTACCGGCCGATCGAAGTGTCTGGTGACTGCACTTGGGGAGCTTCCATTGCCCAAAAGAGACTGCCTAAAGGCGAGGGGACACGGGTAGCCACACCTCGCCCCGAAGCAGCTGGGGACTCTGCCTTCGGGGAGCTTTCATCGGCCAATAGAAGCGGCCTTGCGGTGAGGTATGTGTGTATGGGCCACTCTAGGTGGGGGAGGAAATTAAGTCACCCCCGAAAAGACGGCCTAGCCATTTTTTCAGGGGTCAAAAAAAAAAAAAAAAAGGCCCGGCCTTATTTTGTGAGAAGCACAGGTATTTTATTTGTATTATGTTTTGTGAAAACCCAAATAAAATTTTTACAAAAAAGAAAAGAAAAAAAAGAAAAGAAAGCAGGGCCAGTGGTTTGGGAAAAGGGGAATGATAATTCAACAATCTCTGGAACACTTGTTGCTTCAAGTTCTTGCAAAGTAGTAGTTTTCCTTTGTTTTTTCAAAAATCAATGGAAGATTTTATGTCTTAGTTTTTTTGCTTCAGAAACAACCATGAATATGTAATGGCATATGATTCTGAATGCCAAGTACAGGTGGAACCTCTGGTCGTGAACGCTTCCGTTCATGACCAAATTGGGTGATGACCAAATTTTTTTACTTCTGATTGTGAACGGGTGCTCGGGTGGCGACCCAGCAGTGGCGATTTGCCCATCCGTGCCGATTTCCCCTTCTGTGCCGCACCATTCTGTTTTACGCGCATGTACTTTCGGTGACGACCAAATCGGGTGATGACCAAATTCTCGGAACGGATTACGGTCGTCACCTGAGGTAATGCCTGAAATCTGGTTTGGCTAGATGCTGTGCTAGAAACCAGGAAACTGTGATTTTTAGTCTAGTCTTAGACATGATATATACCTGGGGAACTTTGGGCCAGTCACTCTCTCTCAGTCCAACCCACCTCAAAGTGTGCTTGCTATGGGGAAAATAGGAATTAAGAGGATTAAGTATGTGAACCACCTTGAGTTGACCAAAATAAAGATGGGATATAAATCCAATGAATCAACGAATGCTTGTTCAACACCTTATCAAAACATGTTTTTCTACTCTGCTGTATAAGGTGCGACAGACACTTTTCCCTCTTAAAATGGTCCTGAACCAGAAGACACCACAACAGAAGCTTACACGCAGTTCAGCTCACAATCAATTTACAGAGGTGTGCTTGTCACTCAAGACAAAACACATGCATTTTGTAGAAACAAAAGCCTTCTACAATGAGTATGAATGATAAGCTTCATAGACTTTGGCACCTCAGAGACTGCCATGAAATAAATAAACAATATGTGGAATGTAGATGTGCATGCATCAATTCATGTTTTGCTTTGTTTCTACAGCTGATGACAAGAAGCAGTCCAATTTGCTAAATCCAGGTGAGCTTTCTGCCAGGCATTCTATTTGTGGTAATTTTGTGAGAAAAATAGTTTTGCTGAGAAAGGGAAACAGGTGCATGAGTTTTCCCTCTGCCTTTGGCTTCAGGTGACTATGTGAATAGTTAGAAATGAAGTGTGTTGCTTTAAAAAAAAACATTTAAGGACAATATGTCATGATTTGACTCCCCGGTTGCAGAGAACGTGGTTTTTGACCAGTGTGGCAAGAGGAATGAACGAATACAGATACGGGCTCGGGTTGTAGGAGGTGGACCTGGAAACTCACCTTGGACAGTCAGCATCCGCAATAGGTGAGCAGAATCTGATTGGTGGTGGGAGATCAGGTGGTTCAAAAAATATTGGCTGCAGATACCTTACATGGCAAACCAGAGAATGAATCTTGAGAGGAGAAGAATCACTTCAGTAGTTCTTTTAAAAGAGGAAATCGTAACCCTGTGAGCAACTTTGAACCATCAGTATTGTTACTCATTGTCTTCTGGAGTGGCAGCTCCTAAATTTTTTTGCAAAAAAGGGAAACTTCTCTGTGCTTCCCTGCAAACCAACTAGATGTTCCTATGAGGCTGTTTTGTGCACTTGGATCTCTTTTTACCCAAGACCAGAAACAGGCACACAGTGCACAGCTGTTGAATGACTTGCTGCAAAGTTGCATGTTGCCACCAACCTGGACCCATCCCCCCAAGAGGTAGGTTTTGGGGGGTGGGTTTGCTTCTGTGACATGTGCCACTTTTTTTGCTTTCCAGAGAAGGACTCCATTTCTGCGGAGGATCATTGGTAAAAGAGGAGTGGGTAATCAGCACCCGGATGTGTTTCTCCTCCTGGTAAGCAGAGTTCTGGCAAAACCTATATTAGAAATCCCCTCCCTCCTTTCTTGCACGTTTTTCTTTTTCTTTGATTTCTTTCTTTTTCTTTTTTTCTTTTTTCTTTTCCATTGATTTTTTGCTAGCTTTTATCATGCGGTTTGAAAGTTTTGATAAAAATTATATATACAACGACCTTAAAGAAAATAAGTTGTCAATTACAAATCATTTTTGTTTTTGTTTTACATTCAGCACTTTCACAGGCCACATAGCTGTCACAGGGTTACTGATGTTTTACTTCTGTCTGTCGTTCAAATCTAGATTATTTTCAGAGGCCAGAAAGGATTTCTAAATTGCATGTTGAAGGAATTAATGCAGTGGTGGGATTCAATTTTTTTTTACTACCGGTTCTGTAGGCATGGCTTGGTGGGCGTGGCGTGGCTTGGTGGGCGTGGCGTGGCTTAGTGGGCATGGCATGACTTGGTGGGCATGGCATGGCTTGGTGGGCGTGGTGTGGCTTGGTGGGCGTGGCGTGGCTTGGTGGGCATGGCAGGGGAAGGATACTGTAAAATCGCCATTCCCTCCCCACTCCTGGGGGAAGGTTACTGCAAAATCCCATTCCCTTCCCACCCCATTAACCTGCTTTCCAGCTCCGTTCTCCTGTGCAGGGCAACAAAAGAAGACCCAGCCAATCAGCTGGGACTCGGGAGGCAGAGAATAGATGGGGCCAGGGCCAGTCAGAGCTGGTATTTGCCAGTTTCTGAACTACTCAAAATTTCCACTACCGGTTCTCCAGAACTGGTCAGAACCTGCTGAATACTATCTCTGAATTAATGGCGTTAGTACTGGTATATTGGATGCTTTTGTGCTTTTTATATTCTGTTGAAAACTTTTTTTTAATAAAAAATATTATTTTGGTTTTTACACATATTATCTTTTGCCTATTATTGGTAGCACTCTTGGGCGATGTAGGCTGAAAAGTGGGATATAAATAAAATACAGTGATAAACAAGGCTATATAAATCCATAGGCATATGTATTAAACAGCTGTCATTCACAGACACCAGAGCATGACTAGCTTTGAGTCACTGGACTATTTTGTATCTTTAACTAAGCAAATAGGCTTGCTTGTTGTTTTGCTGAGCACTTTCTTCCAGCACAGAGAGAAGCGGGTAGACAAGTGGACTCAGCTCTCTGGAATGGCAATATTGTCTGGGGGTTAATAAGAGTTGAAGGCCCCACTTCACAGGGTAGAGGCTACCCAAGAAGTAAGGCGGCCCAAGAAAAATGGCTCAGCAATCATCCCTCTGTAGTCTGACTTCAAGGTAACCAAATAACAGGACAAAGTTTGCTAACAGCCAGAGAACAGCCTGAGAACATATCTATAAATAAATCAATCTAAAACAAGCTATGGGTACATTCTGTGATTCATTTTAGGTGGGGGTGACATAAATCTTTCATTTTAAATACTTTTAAATACTTAAAATCAAAGCTTATTGGGGGAAGGCGTCATTGAATCAGGGTAAGTAAGCCAGTTATGTGAAATTGCTTAAAATGCTTACTTTTGGATAATATATATCAGTGGTATGCTTCCTTGTGTTTTCCAAAGAGACTGTGGTATTCATATGCTCATTATCCTCTGATGTCATGACTGAGTATGGATTGGAATTCGAATCTCACTAATCCAAGCCCGAGATTACTCAGAGTGACAGCAGCAATTAGTACAGTGATGAATGCCTGCTTCAAAAATGGTTATGAAAACAAGCGTATGGTATGTGTCCTGTTTGTTGAAGAGAGTATGTTATTTTCCATTATATTTGCTATATAAATGTGACTGCAGTCAGCAGAACTCAAAGGACTTTACCTTTATAGCTGCAGAAAAGTGTCATGAGAGACGGAAATGATTCATATCTTATTAACTTTTCCTACCGGTTCTTGGGAAGCTGCTGTTGAGGGAGAGGCGTCAGTGAACTTGTAACAATTATTAATTCCTCTTCTTGGCAGTGATGCTGACTTAACTGGTTACTACGTCTTGCTTGGAACACTCTTTAAGAACCCTGGTCCTAATGACCCAAACAAACAGGACATTCCTATAATTAAGATTGTCTGTGGTCCCTCTGAGTCACTTGTGGTGATGCTGAAATTGCAGAGGTGAGTGACTTTTCAGATTTTCTGTATCCCATATAGCACGAAAGCAACTTAGTTTGCATACCAAGAGGCGGAGGTCAAGGCTTCCTCAATAGGGGTTGCTAAGAGCCTTCTGCACTGTTGCATTTTGGGATCTGTAAGATATATACTTTGTTGTAGAGAAATCTCACTGAGGTGGAGAATCAGAATGGACCCAATGAAACGAGGCAAAGGAAAGGAACATTTCACACAGTTAGCATACAGTAATGGATGTATTAGACTTGGACAACAGAGGTCCTCAATCTGTCAGTGTGTTCCACCCTCTATCCTGAGCTGTATGGCTTGTGGGGAAGGAGCTGGTGAAGATGGTGGTATGCTGCAAAAAAAAGCTTACAAACAGAAACAATTAAGAGACGTGATAGCAATAGCACTTAGACTTATATACTGCTTTACAGCCTTCTCTAAGTGGTTTACAGAGTCAGCATATTACCAACAATCTGAGCCCACATTTTTACCGACCTCGGAAGGATGAGTCAACCTCGAGCTGGTGAGATTCAAACTGCCGGCAGCAGGCAGTCAGCAGAAGTAGCCTGCAATACTGCATTCTAACCACTGTGCCACCACAGCTCTGTAGGATAGGAATGTCTAGCAGGTAGATTGGGTTATCCAGGGCCAAGACTAAATTTGGCAGCAATCTTACTATTTGAAGATGTTTCTTTTCTTTTCTTTTCTTTTTACAGACAGGCAGCTTCCTTCCTTGGACTTTGCAGATAATGCAAAGTCCAAGGAAGATTTAGATTTCCTTTCCCAGTCAGTTCCAAGAAAATTAAATTAGAATTATTAGATTCAGTGATTCTCAATCAGGTAAGCTGATCTCTTCACGTCTCGTCTAGAAGAAACCTAGCCGTGGTTTTTACCATCAAAGACATCCCTTGTCAGACACAGAGAATTAAGCTGAAATACTATTTATTTATGTCTCCGCTCTTAATTGTTGGATATATTCCTGCTTCAGGAACTGTAACCTGAATCCTAACCAAGGCTGATCTCATATCTTAAAAATCTTTATGAACAAAATACATAATTGCATCTTTAGAAAACATATTCCAGTGCTGTGCTATGGATGGCAGAGCAAAGCAGAGCGAAAACATGAAGCCGGGCAGGAAAACCACATCCTTAATGGCAATGATGCTGACTTAACATTCATCAGTAGGCATTTATCCACATTATGTTACAGTGCTCCCAGCCCTTCTTTGAACTGAGGGAAAGCTGTATTGACCTAACGTTTGCTATCCCATTGCCCTTCTCTATCTTGAACTGGTTGGCTTTGTTTTGTGTTCTGCCATCTGACTTCCCCTCAGGTTACAAAGCCCAATACTATTTACCTACTTCCTTTGGATGGTAGTAAAATATGGGCGGTGGTTATAATAATAAGGGCTAGACTGACTTTAATGTGCCTTACATTTAAGCTGAGGATGAGACGACGGCAACATGATGAGGGTGCAGTGGGGAAAGAGGTGGCCAGGGCAGGTTTGGGTTGTGATTAGGTACAAGTGGGAATTGTCCTGGGACTGAGAAGACAGGATGTACATAGCTTTCAGGCAAAAGGTGTTATATGCTAAACATATTTCCCTGTGTGGTGTATTTTTCTTCCTCTGCTAAAAGTTGCTTTGGTGACTGAAGCTGCTAAAGAAACTGATACAAAGGAGTAGTCAGTTAGTAGCTTTTACAAGAAAACCAGCTTCCATGAATTTGGTTTACAAGAAGGGATTTAATAGATTGAAAACTTAAAAGGCTCACTCAAGGTAGATTCACACAGTCCCCAAGCTTGTGGTGCTTCAAAACAGCTCCCTCCTACTTTCATTTTTTGCTGAAGGCCTCCAAGCAGCAGCTCTCACCATTCATGGCAGAAAGATCAGTCATGGGTGTGATGCCATCCATCCAGCCAAGCTTGGGTGTGCTTGGAATGTGATCAGCACTTTGAAGTGGCTTCTGGGTACAGAACAGAGATGTGTTATTAGTTGCTTTATGCTTGCACTTTCTCACCACAGGCCTGCACTTCTGAATCAACGTGTGGCATTGATCTGCCTTCCACCCGAGCGTTACATTGTGCCCGAGAACACCGAGTGTGAGATTGCAGGATGGGGTAGCACTGGAGGTACAGTCTGGAAAAAAGACATCATCAAACCTAATTGACCCAATCTCTTATTCAAGGAATTCTATCTTGCTGGGACAAGGAAATAAAAATGTGGATCCCCCGGATATAAAGTGTGTGACAATTTAACCATTAGTTCTCAGGAACTGGCTAGGTAATATTCCCCCTCACATTTTTATTCCTTGTCCACTGGGAGAGAAAAACTGGAGCATGACTGGGAATTGAAGTCTGCATGTGTAAGCAGAGCCACAGCCCTGGCAGGATTGTATTCCACATTGTCTAGAATAGTCAGCTTATCAAAATGGAGCTTCTATCAATTCCTTTTTAGGAATTGCTTATTTAGGTTAGTGGAGTTCTGAGTACAAAATTTACTCCACTGACCCAATTCTAAGCAAAAATGTGACCAATGAGTTTAGGATAGTAGCTGATACTTCTTAATTGGAATAATGTTTGATCAGTTATGAAATTTGTCTACTTCTTTAAACCAAAAGGCATCTAATGTTAAGTCTCCTATTGTTTTTTAATAAGGAAGCACAAAAGCCCTCTTTAAATTTTCTACTGCTGTTATGCAAATTTCAGAGGGATATGAAGTTATTAGAAAGTGAAGACATAAATAGGAATACTTTCCATATTGAGAATCTCTCAGAAAAGTAACCAAGACCAAAATTTCCAACATTTTATTAACCAGATATCCTTCCAATTAAGTTACATGAACGATTTTTTAAACTATTGTATGATTCAGGCATTTCAATGAAACTTTATTTAGAACAGATTTCTGAACTCATATTATTAAGGTGATGAAAAAAAATCCTGTTTGAATATTATCAATTTGCCCTATTTGAAATTTGAGTGGTTCATGGCACTATAGAGTTTGATAACTACTTATTGGCATTGTTTCTTAAATTTTCATTTAAGTAATACAGATTTTTAAAGGGACATTGGCATATCCTGACTATTAACTACCTTGATATTTAGCATTTTGAAAGGCTATCATGTTGTTGGGATGGTTTGGATGATGTGGGTAATAACACTGACTTGATTATTTATTCATGTTTATACTGCATGTGCCTAGCCAATAATATTCTTATCTGGGCAGTCTGTTACATAAGATGAGAAATACACAATATCATAATAAACTGCAGCACAAATATTTTTAATACAGCACGTAGCAACTCTGCTAAACAAATAATTCCCTCAAATTTGTCAAACTATTTACTAAGTCTGCATTACTATTACTATTAATCCTCCCATCCTTCCTTTCACTCATCTCCTCCCACTTATGACTGTATGACTGTAACCTTGTTGCTTGCATCCTAACAATTTTTATTGACTGTTTCCTAGTATGATTTGATTGCTTATTGTACCCTATGACTATTATTAAGTGCTGTACCTTATGATTCTTGACTCTTGATGAATGTATCTTTTCTTTTATGTATACTGAGAGCATTTGCACCAAGACAAATTCCTTGTGTGTCCAATCACACATGTCCAATAAAGAATTCTATTCTATTTATCTAGATATAGGAATAAAAATATACACTCCAGCATATACATACTGATTCTGTTGTAAAAGCTCAAACTTTTTACAGGTGTGAGCACATAAAAAGCTAACCACCAACAAATTACCCAAAAGTAATACGAGGTGGCTGAAGTGAGTTGTCCCATTCTGACTATAAAAAGGGTCTCACCATCTGAACGGTCCATAGCTCACACATTTTCTAATGCTTTGGATCTTCTTCGTATACAGGAACTGGGAATGACAATGTCCTCAATGTGGCCAGGCTGCCAGTCATGAACAATCAAAACTGCAGTGCGGCACTTCGAGGCCATCTGAAGGAGAATGAGTTATGTACATCGCCACTGAAAGTTGGCGTGGGAGCCTGTGAGGTGAGCAGGGCAGGGAGGTGGGTTTGTACTGAACTGAATTGCTTGGCTTGCATTGAGATGAAGGTTGGTGACAGTAAAACTCCATCAAGTCACTGGCTGAGAGAAGTAAATATACAAATGAGAGGCCAACATCTGGAAAGTTGAATAGTAAAGAAAAGGGAAACGGCTTACAGAAAGGCCAGAAACGTCGTACCTCCAATAACCCCAGCCTAAGATGCTTAACAATTTGATAAAATGCTTTTAGTTTTGAAAAAAAAAAGGCTAATCTCCTAAATCACCTAATCTCGCAGTTTTACAATATTCATGTAAATATCTCAAGCTAGGCAATTTTGTGAGATTGATCTAAAAAAATGGAGACGGGCATGGGCATTTATGAGGTTGCATGATGCCCCCCTAAAAAGTTACCTGCCAACCTCTTGGTTGGTTTGTTTTTTTAAGATGAGCAGTGGGAAATAGTCCCCCAAAACATGAACTTAAAAGTGAAGCTGCGGATAAATGATTTCAAGGCAAAAAGGTTAGGGAAGCCATTTGAGAAAATGTCCGAGGTAGAAAACCAACCCATATACTTTGTGAGGTGTTGCTGTGCTCCTTAAGCTAGAGCTTGTTTTTGACTTGACTTGGTCTTTTTGTCTGTAGGGTGACTTTGGAGGTCCTTTGGCCTGCCTGACTCAAGAATGCTGGGTGCTACAAGGTGTGATCACCCCATTGCGGGTATGTGCTCGCAAAGACGTGCCTGCCACTTTCATCCGAGTCTCTATGTATGTTGACTGGATCAACAAAGTGATGAGGCTGAGCTGAACTGTTGTATATTTATCATAAATTCCTGCCCGTCTCTCTCTCTCCCTTCTCAGAATTAGTGTGGAGCAACCATGCTCATGTCATGTGAAAAGCACTGCCAAAAAAAGACTCTTCCAAAAGCTGACATCAGTAATGAGGTTTTTTTACTCCATTTTGTGGAGTTTATCTAAGAAGATCTGCAACAATTAATTGCTTATTATAGTGCATCTTTTGCTAGGCACTTAGCTGAAGAAAAGTTGATGATAATGACTATCATGGCTTCAAACATTATCAAATTTTATGAGAACAATGGAAGCATCCTCCGAGAAGTGTGAACCAATAATATACCAAAGTCCTGAACATATGACTAAGCTAATGTTCTTTAACTAACAGATTTAACAGATTAACTGAGTTAGAAGGGATCATGTACTGTAGGTCATCTAGTCCAACCCCCCCAAAGCAGGAAACCTTACACCCTCTCTGACAAATGGCAGTCCAATCTCTTCTTGAAAGCCTCCAGTGATGAAGCTCTCATAACTTCCGAAGGCAAGCTGTTCCATTGGTTGATTGTTCTCACTGTCAGAAAATTTTTCCTTATTTCTAGGTTGAATCTTTCCTTGTTCAGTTTCCATCCATTATTCCTTGTCTGGTTTTCAGGTGCTTTGGAAAATAGCTTGACCCCTTTCTTTCTATGGCAGCCACTCAAATATTGGAAGACTTCTGTCATGTCTTCCCTGGTCCTTCTCTTCATTAGATTAGCCATGCCCAGTTCCTGTAACTGTTCTTCATATGTTTTAGTCTCCAGTCCCCTAATTATCTTGGTTGCTCTTCTCTGCACTTTTTCTAGAATCTCAACATCTTTTTTATAGTGTGGTGACCAAAACGGGATGCTGTATTCTAGGTGTGGTCTTACCAAGGCTTTCTAGAGTGGTATTAGTACCTCACTTGATCTTGATTGTATCCCTTTATTAATGCAATTTAGGATTGCATTGGCCTTTTTGGTTGCCACCACATACTGTTGGCTCATATTTAACTGGTTGTCCACTAAGACTCCAAGAACCCTGTCACAGTTACTGCTATTAAACCTGGTTTCACCCGGTCTATATGTGTACTTTTGGTTTTTCTTCCCTAAGTGTAAGACTTTACTTTTCTCTACATTGAATTTCATTTTGTTAGATAGGACCCAGTGTTCAAGTCTGTCAAGATCCATCTGGATTTTGAGTCTATCATCTAGGGTGTTAGTTATTCCTGCCACTTAGTTTCACCTGCAAATTTGGTAAATTCTCCTTCTATTCCCTCATCTTAGTCATTTATGAAGATATTGAAGAATATTGAAGGGCCTAAGATGGAACCTTGTGGTACCCCACTGCTTACTTACTTACTTACTTAGACCCATTCAGGACTACTCATTGAGTATAGTATCAGCCAGTTGCGAATCCATCTGGTGGTGATGCTATCTATCCCCATCTAATAATGTATTGCATTATTAAATCATCCACATCCTTTTAATAGGACTGGTTGGTTGTTATCCATGAGTATCAGCTCTTTCAGTGAATATATTCATGGGCAGAAGTTTCAATATGTAAGACTTTAACCATAGCCGCCTCATTGGAACAGGTCTTGGCTTTATATTTCACATGGACATTGTCTGCAATTTCTTTTTTCTACCATCAGCATTAAAAGTTCAATTGAGGCTGAATATCCTCCAGATTTAAAGAAATATGGCTGCCCTTAGAACACATGTACCATTTCCAAGTCCTGGGATAATTTCTGGAAAATAGGTTCTGGAGACTTTCAGTGTGGTTTTCTGAAAATTCGTTCCCTCTTTTGTTATCACTTGGGATCTGGTGTTCTCCAGATGTCAAAAGGTTACAAATCATAGACAAGTGTTCATGGGAGCTATTGTCCAAGGCAGCTGAATGTAATCAGCCTCTTTATCCTCTGAACCAGCATATGAGACATCATACCATATCTATTTTTGCAGTCCAGACATTCAGTTTTTAAAAATGTTAATGATTAATGTATTGGTGCATTATGGGTCTGTTAACCTGTATGTGGTTCAAGTTTTTTTCACATCTGAAATGACATCTCCGTAGTGCAGGAAAAACCTAACCGTTTTTCTATTGTAACAGTATAATATTTCTATGTTATTCTCTGAAATACTATTTCTCCAGTAACATATAAATTATAGCCATCACAAATGATTGTACTGCATTTTATCTCTCTTATGTAATCACAGTTATATTGTTTGTAGCAACTGCATGCCAAATTTTATGTAGCCATTCTTATATAGGCTTAAATTTTGATATAAGAATTTTGATATACTGACATTTTGATATACTGTCATTTTTACTGTAACATCATTCATATCATTAAAGAAATCCTGGCTTTGGAAATAAGATATAGGATGATTTGTAGCAGATCATCATGGGTTTTGGACACTGATCTAGCACACCAAAATCTAAATGGTTTTCTGGCCCTCCTCTTTAAAAAGCCAGTATTTGGAGAAACCCAGCAGCAGGGTTTTGAGTGAAAGGATATCTGATCTTATTTGAATATTAGTTACCAATCGATGAATATGTTGAGACAAACTCAGCATATCTTTAGTTTCATTTTCCTTTCATGGCACTGCACAGAACTTTGTATCTGATCATTATTTTCAATTCAACAAATTGAAATTCTCTCGAATAAATAATTACAGAAAATCATAAGCTACAAGGCTTCCCCTTCCAAAGAGACACTAAAAATCAGTATCTGAAATCCAGTTCTCATGTATATTTTTCTAACTATAGGTTATGCGTTGATGAAAATATTTAATGTCAAATATATATATCTTTAAAAACCTTGCTGGGGTTAAAAATGACTTAACCACTAGTCTTATTGTGTTCTGACCAAGGCTTCCAAGACCGTAATTATATGCACCCTTATTTTTTAAAAAAGTCTTGTTTTATTGCAAGGCTGGGAATTATTTTTATTCCCAGCCGGTAATGAATCTCAAACAGTCCCTTGAGATAAGCACTCACCTTTCTTTCCTGTGAAGTGCTGCCAATAATAGAAGTGTCCAATGAACTAGAAAAAAACCCAACCGAAGTACAAAGAGCTTCAAGAATGAATCTGAACCGAACGAATGACTTTGCTTCCTGCAAATGTTTCATCATCTTTGCCTGTCCTTTATATCTTATGGGAGGGGCAATCACCTCCCAGCCTTACTCCCGAGTCGCCCCTTTTGTTTCAGCTGCTCTCACCTTCTAGCAGTTCTGCGCACATGCGCACTGGGAACAGGCTCCCCTTGTTCCTCTGCCTTGCTGTTGCCACACTCCAAAGGCTCCGGAAGCAGCACCTCACTCCCAGATGGTCCTGGCCCTATCTCTGCATCAGATGCAGGACCCTCGTCCGAGTTCTCTCCAGATTCCCGGACTGATCCCCTTTCTTTCCCACTGTCCAATTTTGCTGCCGTCTGCACAGGCTGCCGGCAAACCACAACACTGCATTTCCTCCCAGTCCCTGATATTAGGAACAGAAACAAGTCATTGCAACTAAATTGCCTCCTAACCAAATTAAACATTTGCCTCACAGTATTACTCACATTCATTGTATATAAACAAGTACAGTATTTAGAATTGTGGATCAATCTATATTCAAAGGGCAGAGAGGTGATTTGGAATGTATGGAGGACTGATGCCGCATTTGTCACTATCACATGTGCCTGGATCTTGTGCAACTCCAAGAAAAGATGCAGTTTCAAGAATTTACTGACATGATAGATCATGAGCAGACCTGAATATGTCAACTCATTATTTTTGCTTCAAAAAGCAAACAACAAAACCAAAACAACAATCCTACTCTCTATTGGCATCTCAATTTCAAAGAAGGAAATTCCAGCCTTACTTTCAGATACCAGATGAGTACCCTTATATCTTACCAAAGGTCAGGAAAGTCTGTTTCTAAAGGACTAAGAAGAAAGAACATTTTCCAATGTAAATTAAGCTGCTGCTCCTGGGTACATTCAAGATCTCTCCTATTTCTGATGCTGTCTTTTCCTCTTACATTTATTGTAAATGCAGACGTTATTTAAAGGTTGGAAGGTAGTCTATAATTATATATAGCTTATGTTCAAGATGATAGATTCCTCCTATTGCCGTCATCTAGAACAAACCTTTCAGGAACAAGAACCACAGCCAAACTGTGCTCCCCACTTCTCCTCAAAGATGGTGCAAAAGAATAATATGGTTAATGCTATCAAAAGCTGCTGAAATAAAGGTTGAGGGTTTCACATTATCTGATCCTGATCTTTCCAAAGGCAATCCACAAGTGTGACCAATACCGTTTTTGTGCTATATCCTGACAGCCAAGTGTCCATCTGCCTCTTCTTGGATCCTTCCTTACCTCAAGGTTGCCCTTATGTTTACTCCCAAGTTTGAGTCAGCATGGCAGAGTCATAGATCACACTTAGATCTTGTTGACTGTCTTCTTTGGAACTTTACTCTATTTTCCTCAACCCCACCAAGACCCTGCCAATTCACTTCCTGTGTGTGAGATGGTGTTACAGCTTCATAAGAGTCCATCACTAGTGAATGAGTTTATCATTAATATCTATGGTAAACATAAATATTTGTATTTATTGATAGAGGAAAATGATAGGCATTTTCCATCAAAGTTTCTAAAAGCAATAAACATTTAATCAGAGAACTGGGAAAGAATAAAAACAGTCTTTGATATTTATTTATTTGTTTGTTTATTAAATGTGTTTATCCCTCATGGTTCAGGAAATTCTGAGTGGATATCATTAACCATTCATTAATCATCAAAATATCATTAATGCCGAGACATGCTCATATATAAAACCAACCCACTAAAAGTATTCAGTTGCAAATGAGAAGCTTTATTAGAGACTTTTCTTTGGATTATGTCAGCATATCTATTTATTCAAATAAACAATTTGATTGATTATATTAGTTTAGCAATCTAATAGTACAGCTTTTTTGCAAGGCCAGTTATCAGACATCAATTTTTCAATCAGAATTAGGATTTGAGTAGATATTTGTAACATTATCAGCAGAATTACTCAAAAACATTCTGAAGGGATTATCAGCAGAGAGGAATCTTCAGATACCCACAATCTGATTGCACATTGGGGGAAAAAACCAACGCCTGACACATTGTGAAGATCACTGTAGTGCAACTGGATATACATAAACACAGTTTGCTTCTCAGCAATTTAGATGTCTTCATATTTAGTTGGCAGTTGACTTTCAATCTATCTTTTGGAGAGATGATGTGTGATCCACTGGGCACAGTTCATGAAGACATCTGCTTCAGCTACTACTCCACTTAAGGCATGATTCTCTTCTGGATACCACATCAGTCTGTAAAAAGGAACATCGGTAAAGTGTTTTGCAAAAGTTCTTTCTTAGAAGTAGGTTGTTACGAGGTAGTTTTTCATTACCATTTCTTTGGCATGTTTTAAAAATATTCCTGGACTGCTTTGGGAAATTCTTTGCTTTGACTGACAGTAAAGACAGTACAGTATTGACAGTACACTCATTTTAAAATAAACACATGACACTTATTTTTTTAAAGAAGCTGTGCCAATGTACTCTTACTGTCAACTTCTCTATCATCTGTCATTGCCAAAGTGGTTCCCTGCCTTTTTACAAGGGGTTGTCTTTTCAGCATGCACTGTTATTCCATTTACCTGATTTGGTTTGTGATTTGAATAATTCAAATGGCAAACCAATCTAATTTTTATATATTGAAGGATCCCTGTATACAATTTCTCAGCATAATCAACTGTAATAAAATTATACAATAAGTAACACACACAAGGAAGTTGGAAACTTAAGCATATAGTTTTCCTGCTATTCTTGCTTTCTTAAAAAAAAAAAAGCCCATCGCAGCAGATTGGAGCAATTCATCATTTATGTTCTTTATGTATAAACTCCATTGGTTCTACCTGAATTTGGCTGGGTCAATTTACAATATAATACTCGGAGGCTGCCTGCTACTCTGCATCCATCCCAGCTTGTAAATTTGAAAATATGGACAGAGAATTGAGAGATAAAGGTTATTAGCAGCTTGTTAAATCAACGCTGTTTATGGCTGATTAAATTACCTGGGAAAGGATTGGACCCCTAATTAAGGGAGGTTCTCAATGGCACCACCTAAATGGAATATGTTCCCCTGGGTCTAATATTTCAACTGAAGAAACAGTTGCCTGGACTCATACAATTATTGATTTGTGTAACTCAAACATTCCATCCCTGGGGAAAGCGACTGAGAAAATGGTAGACCTTATGCACCTCTTCAATAGACATCTAGACAATGCTGATTATATGCATCCATGTGCATGGAAATGTGACTGATTAGCAGGACCCTTTTCAATTATGCCTTCAGCCAAGATACAGCACTGAGTTACTTACTAGATAGTTTGTGCTGAAAACCTGATGGAAGCCCAGCCCTAACATTTTCCCTGGATTCCTCAGTGTTATTCAATCCCATTGATCATGATATTCTTCTAGAGAATCTGGAACTGGGCCTCAAGTATTAAGTCAAAAGGTAATGCTGGAGGAATGCTGTTGACCCCTTCTTCCCCATTCATTTGTAATGTCCCACAGAATTCAATTTTGTCTCCCATGCTAGTGAATGTCAACAGACAATTAGGAGGAGATCATCTGGAATCTTGGAGTGGGATATCATCCAATGCTTCCAGGGCATACTGATGCCTCTGAGATGCATCGTTGCCTACCATCCAACACCAAGACTCACTAAGATGTCCTTAAAGAATGTCTAAGTTCCAGAAAGGGCTGGGTGAATGATACACATTCTAATTAAGTTAAAACATGAGGGGAACATTGATACACATTCTAATTAAGTGAACTCATTGGTTTGTTTTTCATAGGGCTGTACTAAAAGGGAAAACACAAAATCTCAAGGTGTATCTTACTCCTATGTTGTCAGTGAATTTACACAGGGTAGCTGTGGTGAGAAGCATGTTTGCACACCTATGGCCAGATTTGCTTTGCAATTCTTATTCTTAGTCTAGATCAGATCTTGTCTTGATTCCCACATTACAATTTTGCATGGAGCAACACTTGAAACATATCTGGGAACTGCAATTGATACAAAACTGGTACGTCTCTTCCACTTAGAATAAAAGATTTCATAACGTGCAATGTATTGAAATAATATGCATTAGTATTAGTTACAAATTGCTTATTACAGCGTTCACAAGTCCTATGTACAGGCTAGCCTTCTGCTTCCTCTAATTTGGACGACCTATTTGGCTAAGAGCAGTAGCTTGTTTGCACTGTTTGTTTGTTTGTTCCAATTACTGTTGGTAAATGAGGACTACCTGTATTCAAATTCGGTTTTGTTCCTCCACTCTGCTGGCAAATCCACCGCAATACAATTAAGGCAGGAGCCACAGTATCAGGCCATGGGAATGTGTCCAAATAAAAAAAGTCAAGAAGACATTCTCTTGCTTTGCCTTAATAAATTAAATGGGAACTCACCGCACAGGGATTCCTCTAGCTTTCAACACACGGTAATATTCCAAAGCTTGGTAAGGAGACACTCGACGATCTTTTGCCCCAACACACAGCAGCAGAGGTGCTCGCACCTGTAGGAGAGGGAGGAACCAAGAGATAACCAGCCAAAAAAAAACCCCTCACAGAACTTGTAATATGGAGTCAAGCAAGTTTGTTCATATTTGTTTTCAAGCAAAAAATAATAAAACAAGTACTGGTATATGTTGGACCCCTAATGGCAGAATACATTTATGTGACTTATTCAAATTAAGCTAATAATTCAATTTGTCTTGTTATTCACAAGGTTGGTTCGCAACAGCCTTCTAGTTGAATGAGATGGCGCACACACATTAGTACTGACAGACACATAAGCTTATAGACATGCACAGTCCTTTTGCTCTTTCTTTTCTGCCGAGCTGTCAGGAAACATACATTTATTGGAATGTATATGGTACTATCTGTCCTCTCAGGGCAGCTTACAAACATTCTGACTATAGCCATGTGATATAAAATATATATAGTTGCTAATTGTTAATGCTGACTTAATGGCACAGAGTCACTCAATGAAATGAAAAAAAAAATGGAGGAAAACATTTAGGCCATCAACTTGAGTCTACGTTAAAACATTCCCTACAATTCCCCACTGGACTCTGCTCGGAAATGCAGCACAATTCTAAATTCTACATCTGAGCACTACTTATGCCGAACGGTGAGTTTATTTTTTTTAAAATAAAATCTAATTACAGGGCTTTAGACGTGAAATAGAAAGAAAAAACACAAGATGTTTGCTGGAGGCACAGGTCCTGCAGTAAAAGAGCAGCTCCACTTATTAGTCCTTACCCTTGCAGCATGAGTAATGGGGGAGGAGAGCAGCATGGCAGCCAGATCCTTTTCTGTAGGAATCCGCTCATAGGAGTATGGCAGACCTAGAGAAGCGTATCGCCTGGGGAAAGTGTACAGAATATTTAGCCCTATGACCTCTGCCTGCACTGAGATGCCAAAAAACTGATTGCTACCATGTTTCGCTAAAAATAAGACCTGGTCTTATTTTCCTTTGGGACCCAAAATAAGCACTAGGGCTTATTTTCGGGGACACATGATTTCAGGGTGATCAACCCGGCTGGGCGCCCCACCCCCGGCGCACACATAAGAGCCGGCAAGCATGCGGGGACTGCAGCCCACCGGTCCCTTAGCTGGTGCACTCTGGGGCTGTGCAGAGTGGAAGGAATGGAGCGGAAGGCAGGCGATCCTGATGTGCCATGCAGGCTGCAGACACACGAGAGATGCAAAGATGAGCCTTCCACATCTACCCACCGCTCTGGTTCACTGCCGCTCGGCTTTCCCGCAGCCCGCGTGGCATGGGAGGCAAAAAAGCCAATCTCTTGGGCTAGACCATGCAGGAGTCTTACGAAGGCATGCTTCTTACCAATCGGGAATGTCAGAGGTCCCCAGTAGAGTGGCCATGTTGGTGACGGAATTTCTGACTGCACAGGCTTTGTACATCTCTGGAAACCAACCAATCAAATGGCAACAGATAAAGCCACCATGAGAGCCTCCCAACAAGGCAATTCTATTTGGGTCCAAACATTTCATCTGCAGTGCCACTTCTACTGCCAGCTATAAGAGGAACATTAAGCAAATTAAGCAAGTATCTCAGAGGCTGTTGCACAACTAGACCTGGCGCAGAAAGTAGTTTCTTGGGCAGTAGAGTGCAACGCAGTTCACAAAACTGAACCTGGCTTGTCATGCCATTGATATACGTATAAGATCCTTAATAACTCTTCCTACAAAGCTCAGCAAATATCTGTTGTTTATGCAAGAGAAATATTTTTCTTCTTCAAAGGGATGCTGACCGACAACAAGAACGTATGAATGAGGCTATGCCAGTAATACTCTTCTACTCAAAATACTGGGTTTGCTCTTCCAATACCCGTGACCTCAGCATGGCATCAAACTGGCTGGGATGAATCTGCTAAGGACCAACTCATCCAACTGTGCAGAGAAGCCAATGGAGAAAAGAGGAGCCCTACTCTGACAGGACCATTATATATTACAGACCTGCCTTGCAGTCACCATATCTGTGACCATAGCTTGTTCTGCTAACCCAAAAAAGAAGGCAGATTATCCACCATTGTAAAGAAGACAAAATATTATACAATAATGTCGCCTTCTGTTCTAGCCTTAAACCTGGCCTAACCTCAGGCTTCTTCCTGGGGAAGGGAAAAATGAAGAAACAAAGGAGACTGACCTGAGTGTCTGCCACATCTTGCACTCCAACACGAGATATCAATGAATCAATGCTGTCCTGGCCAAAACCCAAGGACCCTCTATAATTCACTGTTTAGACAAAACAAAGCACAAGAGTACATCAAGGGCAACCTCCAGAGCTTTCCAAGTCCCTTAAGGTTTTGAGCAGCAACCAAGAAAGACACCTGGCTATCAGGTTGTTTTAAAAAATCAAGCATTTCTATAGTCAAAGAAAATGCATTTATAGAATGTGAAACTGCTCATGAGAAGTACAAGCTACCATGCTGTCATTGGTTTCCCATGTCCTTATTCTGATGTCACTCTGCTGCTCAAATAACTGTGGTTATAGTTACAAAGGGAGTAAGTAACTAGCTCAAGTACTCCAATCTTCCAGGTCATTCTCTTGTTTGTTAAAACAGTTCCCTATATACAGTAGTTTTAATCCTTTGTAAGCATTGCTTACAAAGACTGTAAGCCACAGTTTGATGTCCACTGATAAATCAAAGTTCTATGTACTATTAAACTGTTTTCCTGGATACTATCATTCAATAACTAATGAAACAATAAGTTTCCTCTCAAGTAAGCTACATATGTATGAAGAATATGCACTGAAAATAATAGCTCACTCCATTCCAAAAGCAAAGCCGGGGCCATGAGTTTTGCTCAGTAAGGGATTTAATCTATTCCGTTGTTCATTCTGAGGTGAACATTGTGATGGGAATGTTTTCACTGAAGAAAGAGCAGATATTATACTCCTGAAACTGTATGGTGAAAGTTGATACCATCTCAATAAAAGGGTGAGGAGGCAGCAATATTCTGGATGTGCATTTCTTGGAGGATATGTTCTCACTCTGGAAGGAAGTGAAACGGTGTTGTAAGACCTTACATCTAGGCTCACTTAGCTGCTGTTGTCTTGTAACAGCCTCTTCTTCTGGGAGGTGTGCTGCAAAGAATTTCTTGTCCAATTTCTACCCTTCCTGGTAGTTTTGCCCTTTTTTTGGTAAAAGTAGCAGAAGTTATTTCACAGAAAAACAAATGAGGAAATGAAAAGATCCTCTCAGGGAATCACAAGATTCCTCTCAAGAAAAGTTTACCCTTTTTATTTAATTATCTGAAGCATGTAAGATCATTTCACAAATACAATTAATCCTCACTTAACAAGGGTAATTGGGATTGAAATTGCTGTTGTTAAGCAACATAGTTGTAAAATGTGACACCATGTGACTGCGTCCATTAGAAATGGCAGTTCTGACCTGTTACCGTCATCAAGCAAATTACTGTGGGTCTTTAAGCAAGGACCTGATGTGACAATGACTTCCAACTTTCTGCCCGCTTCCCCATTGATTGCTCGTTGGAAGCTTGCAAAGGTCGCATATGGTGATCTCTTGACTGCAGGACATTGTGAGGTTGGAAATCGGGGCCAGTTGCCGCAATGGCCAGAAATCTGAGGACTGGTTATAAGAACCTTTCTTTCAGCATCATCACAATTTCAAATGGTTGCTGAACAAGTGGTCATTAATTGAGGATCACCTGTACTAAAATGCATGCAATGTCTCTTTGGATAAGAAAATTAAATGTAGGAATCCTGGGCTACTCACCCATAAGCACTGCAAAACCTAGCCGGCAGAGACCTGCCATAGTTGGACGCCAGCAAGCATCAAAAACTGAATGTGGACCACCTGGAAAGAAAATGGCAGATATACAGAAATGGATGGGTGCTCCTTTTTCCAATTTTGGAAAAGTGATCTGAGAATCCGAAATGTTTTGACATCACTCTTCTTCATAAGTAAGAAAACAGAAATCTAGAGTTGAAGGAGAAAAGGGGAACAAGCAGAGGCTGGAAATCCTGATAAACATTTAGTTTCTTGGAAATGTGGCCCAACTCATTAAAGCAGCAAACTGCAGCTAATCTCATAGATAACCTTTGCCTCTTTAAATTTCAAGGAGGCTCAGAAAGACACCCTCACCCTCATTTGATAATATCCTGGAAAAAATGGAAACGAAGCAAGAAAGCTAGGACTAATTGTTAGCACATGAAATAGTTTATTCAAGCCAAAGAGAAGAACTGGTGTGACTTACCATGTGGAGAAACCACAAGGGGGGAAAGGGCCTCTTCTCCTTGTTTGCTTCCTTGAGGAATCAGCAATATGGCTTCAAATGACTGGTCAGCTGTAAGAAACGTCAAAAGTGAGCTTTTGAAGGTCATCTTTCAAACTTCACTGACCAAGGGAAATCAACCTGTTAAGTACATCCCTCCTTTGCTTAGCCTGCCAGTCTCTCTTGTTCATATACCCCAGTACAAGACACACTCCTATATCATGCAGAACCAAGACATGTTGCTCCTGGGCTAGAAAATCTAAATCCCAATTATGATAAAGAAATACAACACAAATAAATATCCTAAAAATTGTTTCCTTTCAACAATATATGTATGTGTACACTTTTGACAGCAGGCAACAGAATTTAATTTTTAATGTGTGCCAGTGTGCCCGCAGGAAAAAAATCACAATAAAGGTTATTTTATATCTTATAGTAATTTTATAAACAAGTCTATGTAACTTTCTTGAAAGCAAAACTGAAATATCATTCCTTTCTTCCATGATGTCTGTTTTTGACCCAGGTCTAACCTATGGGCCTTCTGAGTATTAACCAGGTATGACTCTACATAACTTTTTGTGACCAGCACTGTCACCTATTCGCAGAAATCCCAGAGTAGGATGTTTTTAGATCAAAGTCCCCTGAATTTGTATTGGTATTAAAAATGGCCTTCAGTCCACAATGTAGATCAAAATAAGGAGGGGAGGGGCTTTTTCTAGGGATTCTCAACTTACATGTGATATAAGTAGATTTACTTGTCTACTATAAATTAAAACATTTTGGATAACAGAACATGAATACCAGCTGAAATACATGATCATGAAATACCAGAAATTCTAACACCTAGCCCTGAATGCAAAGTGCATGAATAAAACTCCAGAATGTTTTGATTTTCCAATCTCACAAGAGCCCTGGAATTTCCTGATGGCCTCCCATCCAGAGAAGACCTCAATCTTACTTAGCTTTTTGAGATTGGCTAAGGTTGGCTTAATGTTGCCATCTAGCCAGCTCTATTCCAAATGTTTTACCAAAGGAATTCACGGTTTGTTACAAATCCATTATTAATGCCTTACAGCTTTTCTGTTTTATATAGCACGCAACAGGATTCTATGGAATTCTCTTGTCCTAACGTTAGGTTAGGAAATAAAATGAGAGCAGTTCCTTTCAGTTAAACAGCACAAGGGGCTGAGGATCTAGATGCATGCAATACGCACTTATTTTACCCTCTTCATTCTGATTTGGATTCTTCCAGTGCTCAAGAACAATGAGTCTGGCCTTGTCCTTACGCCAAAAGCAGATTAAAGTTTATTTTTGGCTGAAGGATGTTACTCTTCTGCACAACTGTCCTATCATCTCCATAAACCTAAAGCTGTTACTCTTTACTATGTCAAGGAACCAAGTCTAGCTCCACCTAGGACCACTAAATGCAAAGCCCACAATACATTCCAGCCAACTAGCAAAGCAAGCGAGGTAGTCATAGGTCTAGGAGGAAGCTCTGTGGACCTGCTTCCTTACTGTATGGGCTGCCCTTCTCAGACAAAGCAGGATTCACTGTGAGGATTTTCCATTCCATGTCAGGCAGTACAGAAGATTCCTCCACACTGATCCACTGTAGCTCCAGCTCACTCCCTTTTGGGGGGAGCACACCCACCTTCTACAAAGCAGATATAATATGCTGTTACTAGAAGCACTGCCTTGAATGGTATAATGTCACACAATCTCTTAACATTATATGTGGTCTGATGGGAACTAGTTTTGTCCTCATATTTGTCAGAATGTATATTTTTATTGCAAATTATAAGGGACTAAGCTCATACATTTTCCTCTCAAATATAATGCCTAATTAGGATATCAGATCGTTGATTCGAGGTGACTTCAAAAGCAGTTTATGCTATTTGTGGCTTGCTGGTTTGAATCTGATTTCAGAAATCACGGTGATGATTGGAGGTCTGCTTCACAAGTGGGTGTAGAAAACAGACAAGGAAAAAATGATGACTTAATGAAGATGAACAAAAAGAAGCAAGCGGCTGAAAATGGTGCTTTACCCATTGCTCAAACTATTGCCTCTTTAATTATGATTAGCACAACTCATGATTTGGCAGCATGTCTGTAATAGACCTCCATTTTGAGAACAGATTTTCTAGGGCACCAGAGCTTGGACTAGGAAGTATTCAAGTGACTGTATGTTGATGTAAATAATGTAAACATATGAATGTCCAAACTGGTTTTTTAAAGGGAAGGAGGATTAATTGAAGTCTTCTAGAGATTAATTAAGGAAGAAGACAACCAAAAATGTCTCATGCAAATACAGTATATGGGAAAAAGTACAGTAATGAGAATAGCTTACCAAAGTCTCTGAATTGTCATGGTTCCATGGAAAACAGGATAATGGGAAAATGGAAGCACAAAAGCAAGCCTTATCTTGACCTGCACAGGAAATGTCTTACCAGACTTGGTGGGCAAGTGGGAGATGAACAGCTCACCACTAGCAGATCTTGCTGAACTCCTAGTAGAGTCCAGCTACCTTCTGATGTGCCTAGGCAAAGGATATCAAGGATAGATTTCAGATTTATCTTGATTATCTTGATTCATGACACAATGCATGAAGAATCCTATTCAAAGACCACTGTGGGAAAGGAAGTGGAAGAGGAATCTGATTCTGGTGGAAAATACCATAATCTTGATATTTGCTTCTTTAGAAACAAATGGGGAAAAAAATTGCTGGACATGTGCTCTAATCCCAGTATGGCATTAAGATCTATATTAAAAAAATGGTACGAAGCTTTTAAAAAGAAAAGATGTCAAGGGTAAAGGAACTGTTGGGTTCACTGAAATCTAGATTTAATCAGCAAATTTACCCTCCTTTGAGATGAGCAGGTTTGTTATGTCAAAACTGACTTGAACGCACATGTACACAAAAATTAAGATTATATTGTACCTGATGTAATAGATTTCACACTTCCTGATTTGGTATCCACAACTAACACTTCCTGCAAAAGATAGAGTAGAATAACAGAGTTGGAAGGAGCCTTGGAGGTCTTCTACCCTAACCTACTCCTTAGGCAGGAAACCCTATATCATTTCAGACAAATGATTTTCCAATCTCTTCTTAAAAACTTCCAATGTTGGAACATCCACAACTTCTGGAGGCAAGTTGTTCCACTAATTAATTGTTCTAACTGTCAGGAAATTTCTTCTTAGATGATAAAAAAAATTATGCCCGTGGAGTTAGTTGATGAATGTGTGGATAATTTACTGGTGAAAAACACTTTCCCCACATTCTCTCTCAACATAAATTACAAGGCTGATGGGCTCCCCCAAGATTTAGTAAATTGTATATTAAGCTCTAATCTTTCAGTCCTAACTTCATCTTTAATTTCAACAGACAGAAGGTTTCTTCTAAGATTCTTAGATAAAAATAATGGATTGCTATTTATCAAGTTACTTGTAAAACAGTGGCTATAGTGTCTTTATAGGAAGTCAACTTTTTATTGAGCTAGAAAACTCATATTAATCATCTTTCTGATCTACTTTTTGAGAGTTATGCTGCTCCAAGCCCCTAAGTCAGAATGTATGCATTAAGACGCTTGCTGTAAACCAATTACATAAATTTCATTGTCATATCGCTTCTTTCTCTTTGGCTTTTCCACAGTGTAGTGCCTGGTAGGAACAGAAATATAGTCCCGTTGCTAGACCTCCTTTTTCCAACATGAAGTATTTTCTGCTGGCATCAACCTACCTTTCTACTCCTCTGAGGAGTGCTAAGTAAGACTCTTTGATTATCAGAGGCCCAGCAAAGCATGGACAGTGCTCCTGAGTAAATCCCATAAAAACCTTAAAAAGAAGAAGAGTTTGTGGAGATATTTTACACCAGAGACACAGTTTAAGAAAAATTCTAACATTCACTAAAATATTCTTCTTTTTCAGATTACAAAAACAACTCTTAGGTGCCTATATGAGTCTATGTGGCCATAAGACAATACATAAAATGGAGATATGTAACTGAAATGGAGGGTAATCACAAAACGTTATTCAAATTTGGGGTATATATTCTCTGAAATGAGGACTTACCAGCTGTGGAAGTTCTGACTATGTCCACTACTGTATATGAGGACTTGGTTTGCCAGTTGAGCTAAGCAGGAGAGAAGATTGCACACTGAGCATTTTCCTAACTCCTAGATTTCAGTATTAGTTTTATAATGAATAATCAGTGATGTCATTCAGTAGATACAAGAACAAGAGACATTGATTGTATGTGCCATTATATTATTTTAGCTTGCTTTTCATTTCAAACTGGAATATAATAAAGTCACTGAGCAATTTCAAGTGACTGAAAATGCTCTTTACTAGCTGGTTAAGATATCACCATTTACTTTTCTAACTAATGGTCTAGGAAGTCAGTCTTTCAGATATGTTAGGTCTGATATTTCTTATAATTTCTAATTTACAGGGCACCACCTGCTTCTGACTGAAAAATTTGGGAGTTTTTTATGGTGGAGTCATTCAACATGCCAAGCGATAATATGATGGTTTTGGCTTAGTGTACTGAGTGAACCCAGCCTTGTAAAAGGTATGTTATTTATTTATTTGATTTGCCAATTGTTTACAAGATAATAAGTATAAGTGTATACATAGTTGTGAATACATGAAATGGGTACATATAAGAAAAATAAAAGAAGAATAAGAGAAACAATAGGACAGGGACGGTAGGCACGTTGGTGCGCTTATGCACGCCCCCTACAGACCTCTTAGGAAAGGGGTGAGGTCAATAGTAGACAGTCTAAGGTTAAAGTTTTTGGGGTTTGGGGAAGAAACTACAGAGTCGGGTAGAGTATTCCAGACATTGACCACTCTTGCTGAAGTCGTATTTCCTGCAATCAAGTTTGGTGCGGTTAACTTTGAGTTTGTATCTATTGTGTGCTCTTGTGTTGTTATGGTTGAAGCTGAAGTATTCATTGACAGGTAGGACATTGCAATGTATGATTTTATATACCATGCTTAAATCAGACCGAAGACGGCGTAATTCAAGGTTTTCTAGTTCTAGAATTTCAAATCTGGTAGCATAAGGTATTCTACAACGAGTAGAGGAGTGGAGAACTCTTCTTGTGAAATATTTCTGGACTTTCTCAATTGTGCTAATATCAGATACGTAATGTGGGTTCCAGACTGATGAACTGTATTCGAGTATTGGTCTAGCAAATGTTTTGTATGCTCTGGTTAGTAGTGTGATATTACCAGAGAAAAAGCTACGTAGGATTAGGTTAACAACTCTTAATGCCTTTTTGGCTATGTAGTTGCAGTGGGCTCTAGCACTTAGATCATTAGATCATGTTATACTTAGATCACTTAGATCATGTTATACCTTAGTAGGATGTTCAAATCCAATTAGTTTTGGCTTATTAAAAATCTTTTGAGAATAACCCTTATTTGGGAGGGAGACAGTACTGGGTCAATGAGAAATCCTCTTTCCCCCATCTTTGAGAGATGAGATGGAAGCCCTGAGAGTTTAGAAGTGGAAATTGCATGCAGGGGCATGATTAATATTTCTGAAGGAAAGGAATGTTGGAAAGGAAAAGATGAACTGATGTTCCTTTGACTTGTTGACTCAGTTGACAGGGATAGACAATGTATTTTCAGGCACTCACTAACTGTAGCTTCAAGCACTGGCGATGAGACCCAAACACTGGTCCCTCCAAGTACAGCAGGTGAGTTTGGTCAGGGCTGAGCCGGGGTGAAGAGACAGACTGATCATCTGAAGTCAATAGTTCTGCAACCAGAATGGGGTACAAAGTTGGTGGAGCTGTGTCTTAAGGCAACTACATATGTGACAATAAGAAAGGTTATTTAATCTCATTTTGTTGTAACAATTGACCAAAGACCAAGTGATAAGATTACCAGAACATGAATTAACATTTAAATGTATATTGCCTATACATGTTCTTCCAAAGTTCCTTCTGAGAATCTATTTCTTGATGCTTTCAAAATACAAAACATTTCAGCTCAATGGCTGCTGATACTATATGAACTTTGAAATACCCAACAACTATGCTTGCTCAAAGTTCAGACATCAGAAAATGACACACCTCTGCGAATTCCCTGGCTTCCACTCCAAATATGAGATTATTCGAAACAGTATCCCTACATTGCAGAATCCCAGTATTTGAAATAACTTTGGGGGTAATAAAAAACACAACAAGAAGGCATTATGTTTTTCCTTTGTTGTCCTAAAGAAAGAAAAGCAGTACTTTTCTTCTTTATACAGTTACCAGAAATACAAAACACCTGACCCACATTTATATATATTCATGTAGTTCTCAACTTACAACTATTCATTTATTTAAGAAAATTTATATGGCCACATATAAAATTTATATGGCCACATATACAGTCACACTCAGTGACTATGGATGGCTTACAAAGATAAGAACCCAATATAAAAACAACAAAAAGCAATAAATCCCCACTCCCTGGTGACAACAATCAAATGAGCCATTTGATGGGCTCCATTCCACTCTGGGAGCCCCAGGCCAATTGGCAAAACCAAATCTCCAGGGCCTTAAGAAAGAGTGTCAAGGTGCCAATCTTATTTCCACAGGGATGATGCTTCATAGGAAGGGATCTATCACAGGTAAGTTCCCTTTCCTTGGTTCTACTAGATAGACCTCCTTAAGAGAGGGAACCTGTGGCATTCCCTGCCTCCCCACTCTGGTGGGTTAGGTAGATGTGATCTAGAAAGAACAGTGTCTTCATCTAACTTGGTCACAAACTATATAGGGTTTTGAAGGTGACAACCAGCACCTTGAATTGGATCCAGAAGCAAACTGGAAGCCAATGCAGCTTCTGCAGGAAATGACACACATGCACATCTAGGCCTGCATAAAACCATGAGGGCCACTGCATTTTGAATCAAATGAAGCTTCTGGATAGTTTTCAATTATATTGTCATGTAAAGAGCTTTGCAATAGTCAAGACAGGAGGTGACTATGAGCAGGGATTGTTGGTCCAGGAAAGGGCACAACCATAGTTGTGCAGAGGCTATCCTGACCACGGCTGCCATCTGTTCCTTGAGCAAGAGTCGTGAGTCCAGGAGAACCCCAGATTATGCACTGGGTTTATCTGAGGCAATGCCATCCCAGACCAGACCAAAGATGGCAATTCTTCATGGGCCAAAGAGCCCCAAGCCAGAGCCATTCCACTTTGCCAGGGTTCACTTAAGCCAACTGTTCCCCATCCAGCCCTTAAGAGCCTCTAAGCACTGTGGGAGGAGGGTCAAGGCGTTGCTCAACACACTGTGGACTGAGACATACAGCTGGGCGTCATCAGCATATTGATTCTATCTCGGGGCCATGGTGGTAGATGGTCTCACCCAACGGTTTCATGTAGATGTTAAACGGAAGCGGAGAAAGTACTGCAGGACCCAGCAAAGCAGGAGTTGAGGCTGGACTTCTTGTTTCCTGTCAATACCAACTGGAGCCTGTCTGTTACTGTCATCAGATGTGATGGCCATTAAGTAAAGCTTTTCAATAACCCCCATCTTCTCAATGCAATCATTTCATGAACATGCAGGTTGTTAAGTGGAGTGTGGGGTGCTCAGTAGTTGGAGAAGCCTTGGAGGCATAATGCAGGCCCAGCTGCTCCTGCCCCTGACGTACCCAGTGCTCTGTTCTCTATTGCTCAGAGTCCCCCAGGCTTTGGCCTGTTCCCAAACTGTTGACTCAGTCATGCAAGGGAACCTGTCAGTAGAAGCAACCAACACACACGGAGACTGTTTAAATCCTCCAGGCTGAGGACTATTTCCCATCCAGCCACCCAACGGACTTGCAGGACTCAGCCTGCTCCACGGCCCAGCAGCACCCAACTAACCTTTTAGTTTTTTTGTAGAGGAGCCCGGCTGATGCATTGAGATGCAATGCAAAACTCCGCTTTCTTTACAGAGGCTGCTGGTCTTACGGCAACCTAACACTATTCTACAAACAAATAGTACAAACAAAGATTGTAGGGAGATCAGTATTTTAAGGAGACTCCGTTTTTGGAGCCGCCTGCTTCTGCTAATCGGTTTAGGCTCTTTTGGGTGACTGAGTGGGCAGCTTGGGAGCAGGCTGAGACCTGGGGGATCCGGTGGGATGGTGGGGGAGATGGGTGTGTGCGCTGCAGTTTCTCTGCAGTTGAAACCAGGTTGCAAGTACCTGTTTGGGAGGGTCTGAGGTAACTTTGAATGATCACTAAGCAACTGGTCATACATCAAGGATTATCTGTATGCAACGAATAGTCAGACGTGTAAACATGTTTGTGGCAGATTCTGGAAAGCAGAATATCTTCTCTGGACTGCAAGTGTTGGATGAGACTCCTTCACTTTTAGAACACTTAAGATCATTTCTGGGATAACTTACCACAGCTATGTTCAGACAGATCGAAGAGAAATAGAGCCGACCTATAACAGGGAGAGGGGACAGGTAAAGATTTACCTGAAGGAACCATTTTTCACCACCAACCCAGACCTCATGCCAGCCTGAGAGGGAACTCTGTGTTACAATAAGATCCAATATTCACAATATTTACTTAAAAGAAAGCGGTATAGCACTAAGGATTTGGAAACTTAAAATCTCTTTTTCAGTAGGAAATACTCATATTTGCTAATGGTAATAGAACCCATGAATTAAGCAACCCTAGGGATGATGGTTTACGCAGTTTCTTGGAAGGGAGGACTGGCAGCAGGCTTTGGCTATCCTGTTTAAGGAAAGGCAGATATTAAGCTGGGTTTGTCCCCCATTTGTTTTCCTTTGAAACCCGGTTGACATTTCCATATAGGGGAATTTCAGAAACAATTACTGATCTCAGAATTGAATAAAAACTTGTGGAGTTTTTCAAAGCAATTATTCATGTTGTCCCACTAAAATTGAGATACATTTATAATATGCTTTCATGAACCCATGAGATCTTACTTACCTCCTATTGGAGCAGGAATGTAATCCCAACCTGAATGGCTCATGCCACCAGCCCACAAATATTAATCCCTTGTCACCTGGGGACCACAGGGCCTGGCCAGGGAAGCAAAACCAAAGTATTAGCATGTGAGATTTTGAGCACTAAGTCCTAGGCTATGCTTTGTCCTACAATCTTCCTCCATAATCTGAAGAATACCACTCAGGAGATCTGGTCTTTCAAAAAGATCACCTACTAGGAGCGGACGCAATTCTTAGAACTGCTGTTTGGTAGTAACTCTCCAATTACTCTCTTCCTCTGTTAGAAATGCTTGGGAGGAAATAGTCCTGCAAATACATTCCCCCCCCCCAAAAAGATTCCTGCTGCCATTCTACATTTCAGCCAAACTTGCATGAAAGATCAAGACACCATCCAGCAGTGAAAACAGGAGCAATACAGTTGAACTGGAGCATATTATAAAGGTCAGACTAAGTACTGAATAACAGTTTTCAAATAGTGTTTCGAGCTATTTTAAAGGAAATGCAATTGTGTGGCTTCAATTAACTAATTTCCTACTAAAATCTAAGCCAATTAAAGGAAAAGCTGGAAGAAAACAGAATGAATGGTTTTAAAAATCATGCTACCACCATGCCTCATAAACAGAATTTTACACAATTTCAAACATTTCCATATGGTTTCCAAAATTTCTGATTCCCCCCACACTTTTTTTCTGTCCACAAATGTTTTATGATTAATAGAGTTAAGAATGATCCATCTGGAAGTAGAAACATAAATGTGGGTGGACATTTAGTATGATAATGTCTTGCCCCAGATTAACAAATGCACTTATGAGAAGTATTTTCTATCTAATGCAAAGTTATCCTCGCACACTTATAGCATCTGTTATGAGGTCACTGAATATTACCTATTCAAAATATGGAAGTAATGTACAGAAACTTATAAAAGAGGCAAACATATGAAGGGCCATGTTAAAGCTCAACTGAACAGAACCGTTTCCAAAACCCACCCTAGCCTCCCACCCTGAATATATCTCTTTTATATATGCTTCTGCAAACCAAAAAAGCAATGTAAAAAACAATAAGCGGAGGACTGGGGTATTGTTTTTGTCTTCTTCCCAATTTAACTTACCAGGCTGCATTATACTAACCTGCCCAGGGGAGAGGTGCCCTGGGATGTCTTCTAGCACTGAAACCTCAGTGGTTTCAATATTCAATACACATAACACGGGGACACTTTTGTCGCCCAGTGCCTCTCCCCAGTTGTCATTGTACACAAACCGCTCATTCTAGAATGTAATCAAACAAATAAGTATTTTAGAGAGCTGTGTATCTGTATTCTTTCACAAGACAGACTGAATATAAATACGACAATCGTGTCAGGATTGAACAGTGACATTACCATTGCCTGGGGGATACCTAACTGGGGGCTCCTTTCATGTGCCCATTAAGTTGCCCATCAAAGTGGTACCCATCTAGCTATTTGCAGTCACCCACTTTCGAACTGCTAGGTTGACAGGAGCTGGAGAGCTCACCACATCCCATGGTAACAACTGGGTCTCAAACACAGGCCTACCGATCGTCATCTCAGTGTCCCATCCTCATGAGCACTCCTTTTACTGAACATAAATTACAGCTCTCCCCCCCCCACCAAGGCTTGCTGCATGAATCACGCTAGTAAGTCTGGATAGTGATCACATTTGAAATCTAAAATTTGCAAACTATTTTCTAGGAACTGAACACAATGATGCAGTACAACGATGAATTTTGTACATTTTTTCTTGAGCTTATATTTGCCTACAGGTAAATAAATATAAATTTAACATGCAATGGGGCAAAAGTAATGATTTATAATGTCCTGGTAACAATAAACAATGCTTCGATCAATTCTTGGTTGGATATTTTAACAAACTCCATGCAAGGTTGTTTTTGGAGATAACTTGGAAGCTGCAATATTACCAATACAGTGGTAATATTGCTGGCAGGTCAACCTATCTGTTGAGCCAGGCCTACTTTGAAGTTGCTGTGTTGGTTACCTCTTGGACCATAAGATACTTGACATAGTTCAGTTATTTGAATAAATAAAAAGAAAGGAGAAATTTTATGGCTTTCTTTATTTACCTCCTGTCCTTCAGTGAATTCCCCTTGAGAGAAAAATTGCTGTTTTGGAGAGTGCTTTCTTTCTGCGACATACACAATCTGAGTTTCTGAGTTGGACCAAGCAAAGCATCGAAACTGCTCTGTGGTAGGACAGAAATAGGAAATAATAACACGTGTAGGTAGAATACAAGTTTGCTTGACCAAACTAAAAAAAGCTAGTGGAACTTACATGCTGATTGTAAACTGTGGATCACAAGTTGCCTGAATGGATATGTTTTCTAAAACCACTAAAGGGAATGAACATTTGACTCCCAGTTCATATATTATACCTAAATCCTAATGTGGTTTGTTTAATTTGCACTTAGCCGATCTAGCCACTGTGGCTTGTGAATCAAGGATTGTGCACTAACGCAATGTATAAATTTAGCCAGTAAAATGACTGAACAAATTATGGCTTACTATACTGTATGAGCATTTACTGTAATCCCCTTCACAACTTTAAATTGTAGAAGTATACTTACCAAAACAACAGGATCCAAATGATCATTTTGTTATGTTTATTGATACAGTGAGTTATTGGACCTTTTGGGGGCCAACAGCCCAGTATAAAGTTTCCAGGATTATGTATAGATTACAAGCATTTAAAATGGTTTATGTGCATTATACAATTCACAAGGCAATTACATAGGCAATTACTTATCAACAAGGCTGGAGATAAGAAATTCGCTGAGATTGGAATATTTTTAATGACTTGATACAAAGTTCGACTTATTTCTTTGTCATGGAGTGAACTGTGGTGATAAGAGTATGTTTCAATTGTCACTCTCCTTGGTTACCTGGAACTTCTACCTGCACTTTTGCTGTGTTTAGCACTACTTTATAGAATTTTAAACATTAAGCATTTAGGATTGATTTGAAGTTAAAGCTGTGATGAAACTAAGTTGCAGCTACCGCTTATGGCAAAGGGATTTTTCTCAGATCGCAAGTGGATCTGCTTTACATACTAGAAATTTCTTCCATGGAAACAGTATACCAAAGTTTCAAATAAATCAAGAAAATTAAACAACTCCAAACAGTAACAGTTCCTACTATCTTTAAAAGATTATGGCTGTTTCACTTAATTCTAGTATATTGTTGGTAAAGACAAAGGGTAACCAAAGTTGAAAATTACCATGAACTTATACAACTATTGTAATTTATGTTACATTGTGACTTTTATGAGAAAAGAGTCTGCTTCAACAGACAATTTTGCGCAAATGTTTCATGCATGTCATATTTTAAAGAACTCAGGATTTTGTTAACTGAGAGGTAGCATGTTCAGTAAAGCCAAAGAAGAAATCTCATGTAGCATAGCTTGGCTTTTGGGGGCTTACATTCCAAACTGGTTTATAACATTAAAGCTGTAATTATAATAATACGGCCAGCCTATCTTGTGGTGATGAAAACACTGTTGAGATTTCTTTTTAATAAGAGATTTCATCATCCCTTTTTTTAGAAGCAACTGCTGCTTCTCAACTATTACTGCTTTATTTCTTTGACAACAGTCATAATAATATTGAATATATATTTTCTGTAGCTACAAGAAGAGGAAAGTCCTGTGCAGAACTTATGGATAAAGTAATAAATTACTGAATGAAAATTGCTGTTTAATGAGGGGACTGGAATGGAGTAATTTGTAAAAGGAGAGAACCTCTGAGAAAGTTATTAAAAATTTAGAATTGAGCAGCAGAAGATAAATTTGAAATTGAACTGTTTACATGTAATTGCTCAAATGTATAAACTTTTACTGAAATTTGAAGTGAAAGACTGCATGGTAAAATGAGCTAACTCTGGACACAATATACATACAGTGAGGAAATATGCTGTTAAATAAACTTAAGATTTACATTAAAATTATTTTATAAAATGATGTACCATTGACATATAACTCTCGGAAAATTGTCTAAAATATATAAAGCTACTTCAAATTTACGTCTGTTAAAAATGTAGACCACATGAAGGACCATTTCATTATGCCTGGTAAATTTATAAAAAAAAGACAGATTTTTTTTTTGTGTTGAAATATATAAGATGATACAAAATAATTTAAAGGTCAACATTCAATCAAAACTAGAACTTTTCTTTTTTGCTTGGAGTAGTGGACAGTCAACTGGAAAACAGTCATGGAAGTTTTATATGTATAAAATTACTGATACGAGACTAGACTCTGAATTATCCACAACAAAGGAATAGTTGGTAAAGATGAACTAGCAGAGATGGGAAAATTAAGTTGTTTGATTAGAGGATGATCAATACTATATTAATCAGTGACTGGAAACCGACAGCTGACAGAGACATTTCAAAGTTGCTTTCACCAGTGGCTGACCATTCAACCTTGGGTAACGTGTTTCACTTCTAGACACCTTACCTTCTGGTCTAGGGCCTGGCCTGAAGTTCTAGAGCAGGGCTGTCAAACTCCTGGCTCGCAGGCCAAATGCGTCATGTGCTGGCCACGCCCATACTAGGTTTAGCAAAGGGGAAAAAAGTCCTGATACATCATGTGACACTGCCATGCTGACGTGAGTTTGATACCTCTGCTCTAGAGAAACCCAAAAGCTTAATTGACCCAATCAACCTTCTATAATTTATCAACCATCTGTTGATACCTCCCCCCAGTCTTTTACTGACCACCCCCCTTTGATCTTCAGACATTTATCAGTCCCTTGGATAGTCTCATTGATTCTTGGGGATCACTTTGGGGAAGCCTGACCTAGACTTATACATGCTGTTAAAAAAATTAACCTGCATGGTCAGGGACATTTGCATTTCACAAAACATAGCACTGTAGCCTGATCAACACAATTAATTTGACAAAGCGACAGGAAAGTATGGGTGATATTCATGGCAGGATGTCACCCAGCATCCGCCACCAAGATTTGAAAGTCTGCAATCTCCAGGCTGCAATAGCCAGCAAAGCTCTTTACAAAGACCACCATCTGCAGAAAAGCCAAGAAAGAAGAAAGTATACAATACCAGACAGCTAGGAGAACTTCATTCTGGCACTGGGAAAGGGATGTTAGTGGGAAGGAGGAGCACGATCAAGGGCTATGCTGGTGGAGTGCAGAGCTCACAGGGCTGCGGAAGAACCATTGCTAAGCCTGCAGAGAGCAGCATGCGGCCAAGCCTACTGTTACTGCCCTTACCATCTGTGTACACTTTGCCATGTTTATCCAGCGCTGTGAGATTGATATTTCTTACCCTCCCACTGTTGCTCCAAACCTGCTGGGACACAGAAATCAGTACAGGGCAAAATCTGCCACCACACACTGAGGCCAAAGAATCAACAGGCTCATCAGAACTCTTCCTCCTTGTTCTACTGTTATGATTGAAAAAGTTTTGAATTATGAGGGGCTCCGAGGAAATGAAGGATGACCGTGAATTACACAGTTACTTGGAATTCATTTCCCTACTAAGATCTGTAACTCTAAGTGTCTGAGGTAGAACAATTATCATTCATAGCGGGGCAAGCATGACTTACAGCAGGGGTCCCCAACCACCGGTCCGCGGACCGGTACCGGTCCGTGGAACAAGTCCTACCGGGCTGCTGGCTTGCTGGGCGCCGCCAACTTTTTGATGAAAAAGTGCTTCCGGTGAGGTCACCGGAAGCACTTTTTCATCAAAAAAAGATGGCGGCGCCCAGCTAATGCTGGTACCGGGCCGCGCCATAAAAAAGGTTGGGGATACCGGGCCGCGGCGTAAAAAAGGTTGGGGATCACTGACTTACAGTATATGCCCAGTACATTACTGCAAAAGACCAGTTTCCATATATATTTGACTCTAGCTATGCAAACTCCTTATATACATTTCTTAGATCGAAGTCCAGTACCTATCTATAGTATAAGGTTTAATGAACAAATATTTTATTTGTCCTTATTGATTCTCTATTGAGTCTGTATCTGACTTTAATGTTGGAGCTAAGGCTGCCGTATCTATATCAGTCAGTTTCAGCATGCAGCATTTTCAAGTGCTATCCTTGCTCTTTGGAGGTAAGGAGAAACAGTCGTGAATAGCATATACTTTACCTCCAGGACCTCCTGTTTCTGCCCCGTTTCCAAATAATGGGTGAGAATAGCTTTATATCTCCCAGTAGGAGACATTCCAATCAACAGCCTATATTGCAAGAGAAAAGGGGGCGCAGAATAAACAGGAGAGCCAACTTGGAAGCAATTTACAAGAAAATCATAGAGGTAACTTTATTTCTATCTACTTTAGGGATCCACAGGGAAGAGAATTCAAGATTGATGCCTATGCAATCCTGTGACCCCTACTACCTCTGGCCAAAGAATTTCAGGTAGCTAGGAAAGCCCTTTGCTGTGAACCTGAATGAAGTGTAACCAGTAGGAATTGGACCAGTGCAATATGAAACTAAGTGTGCATGCAGCTAATGGCAGGGAGAAATAAGACCTTGGAACTTTTATCACCCATCTTCAAGATTAAGGAAAGCTAATTATCCTTATTCCAATAACTATTCTACTGCACCTGATTAAGCATAAACTAAATGGTGGCGAAGGTATTTTAGGGACTACCTTATTTCCACTGTTTCTATCCATCCTATGAAGTCAGGTAGGGGGAAAATGCTCTGGGTATTTTTAGTCTTTATCAGCTAACCAGAGTTGCATTTGTGGGATGGGTGACCATTTTATTTAAATATTGATTGAAGTAAAACAAGCTGGGCAAGAACTTCTAAAGCATGAAAAAGACTTGAGGAAATATAGATGTTTTACGTACTGATTATGAATCTCAGCTGGCAAACCAACGGGAGTAACAGAAACCATTTCTCTGCCATCATGGTGAAGAATATATTGGCGACTGAATCGCAGTTTCTGATGGCGCTCCAGATCCGTGTGGCGCCATTCTGCAGAAAAGGAAGTTGAGTGAGAAAGCTGATGCTTGCCCAGGTCTTTGGTATATAATATTGTTCTCTTTGAAATGACTAATATTTTACACTTTACTTTTTAAAAATATATTTTAACTCAATTTTTTTTTCATGTGATAGCCCTCTTAGAAATATGACAGTTATGACTGATGATGTGCCGCCAAAACAACGTTGACTCAGTGAACACATCAATAGATTTTCTCCAGGAGGTGCTGTCCCCAAACAGGTGTTTCAATGGTGCATCAATTGCCACTACAATTTGGCCTTTATTAGACACCTTTTCTCTTATGATATCTCTGAGAACTCAAATGAAAGAGAGAACTGAGTCACACTAGGCTGACGTTGCATTGTTCGTCTCTGAGCTATCAGGCAATTGCTCTTGCTGTCTTGGTTGTGGCAGAAGTTCAGAAAGAAGCTACACTGTTCCATATTTAACAAGCTTTGATCAGAACGCTAAGACTCAACTTCTCTAAAGCCCGGAGTATTTAGTTTTAAACACCTACTTGAGGAAATAAACAGTAAAATGATTATGTGCCATCTAGCCATTTCTGATTCCTGGTGACTACATAGATTAGATCTTTTCCACAATGATTTATCCCTAACCTGGTCTATCAAGTCTCCACAATGCATTCACTGCCACTATAACTGAGTCCATCCATTGTTTGTGATCCACTTTTTCTCTTTCCTTCGACCTTTCCAGAAAGCTGAGTCTTTGCATGTGTGTCCTAAATAGGATAATTTGAGCATTGGTGCCTGCAGTAAGAATTCTGAGTTGATTTGTTTAATGATTCATTGGTTTGTTTTCTTGGCTGCCCATGGTAAAACCTAAGTTCAATTCTATTCTTCCTGTCCTGCTTCTTTAAAGTCCAACTTTTACTTCCATAGATGTCACAGGCTGTACAATTTTGAACTTTGTAGGTATAGACATCTTTTGGCATTTGATTATCTTTCCTAAGACCTTCGTGGCTGCTGTAGCAAAAGCGAATCTACAGCCTGTTTTTTGACTGATTGTTCCCTTATTCCTGATGGTTGATCTTAAAAGGCACCATCATTTTGATACCTTCATTGTCAATTGTAGAACTGATTATTCCACCTCTTGTCATTAGTTTGCTCTTCTGTATATTTAATTTTAGTGCCATTATTTTGCTGTGCTCTTTGACTTTTAATACTAGGACTTGCAGATCTTTGCATTTTCAGCTATTAGGATTATTAGAGGATTTGACAAAACAAAAGTAACACTATATGGCTAATTTTATTTTATTGTACAATTGTCCTCAGAATCCTCCCCCTCCAAGACTCCATCATCCTCAATCACAATGTACAGAAGGCACAGGCTAAACAAAGTTTCTCCAATTAGTAGACTAATACATCAGTTTGTGTCAGTGTTTTTCCATCTGTTTGCAAAATGCAAAAAGTACTTCAAACGCTACCTCATTCGTGGATAGTTCAAGGAGCCGGCAAACCAAGGGAACTTGAAAGTAACCCTGCTCCCTTCCTAACATAAACTACAAGTAGTCCTCGATTTACGACCACAATTGACCCCCAAATTTCTAAAAGTTACCAAGTGAGACATTTATTAAGTGAATTTTGCCCCGATTTACGACCTCTCTCACCACTGTTAAGTGAATCAGTGTGATTGTTAAACGAATCTGGCTTCCCCATTGAGATTGCTTGCCAGAAGGTCGCTAAAGGTGATCACATGAGCCTGGGACACTGCAATGTCTCAATTTTGATCACTTGATTGTGGGGATGCTACAACTCCTAAGCATGAAAAATGGTCCTCTCACTCACCCACCCACCCACGCCGTTCTAACTTCGAACGGCCGCTAAATGAACCGTTGTAAGTCGAAGGACTACGGGCTGGAACAAGAAACAGGAGTTCTAGTGAAGTGGCTCACCCGTGTAGAGGGGCAGGCATTTGGCGCCACAACGGGCAGCAACCTCGGGTCCGACGCTGGCATAAGTTACCGACGGAAAGCGGCTGACTTCTTGGTAGACCGCCCCGATTCGGCCAGACAGCTGGAGAGAGAAAGAGAGCGAGAGCAAGCGGGTGACCAAGGCAGCAGCGACGAGTTGGGAAGCGCTTCCTTAGGAGCCGCTTCCCCGTTTCTTCCTCGCCATCCGGGGATTCGGCGGGGCCAGTTCTGCCTCCCTCCCTACCGCTTCTCTCGGGCCTTCCAAGCTGCACGCCATACGCCCCCTCTTCTCCCGCCGCCCAAGAACTCGTCCGAGCCCCGGCAGAGAGCAAAAGGCAGGTGCGGATGCAGGGTGCTCGGCTTCGGAAAGGCTAACGCTGCAGTATAACAAGCGGCCGCGAGATAAGGAATAGGCGCGGTTGATTGGCTCGGCCAGATGGCAAAGGCAGGACCAGCCTCATCTCGCCCGTCTTCCTCACAGCGCGGGGGGTGGGGTTGGGGTGCCTTGAGGCGCCTGGGAAAGGCCGCGCATTGCTTTCCCCTCCGCCATTCCTTCTCCCGCAGGCGTCCCACCTAAACATCCCAAGCGCGGATTGCTTTGCTTGCCGGGCTCATTCACGCAATCCCGCCCAACACTTGTCAAAACAGCAAAACTGGGGAGGAGGAGTTGCAGGGCGTGACAGGCGAAGGGAAAGCAGAGAGCTGTTTTCGGCAGCTGGGTAGTAGGTGAAACCAGCAGCGTGGCTGACCTTATGCTCCAGTGTCATGCGAACCTAAAAAGCTGCTGCGGAATGAGTTGTCTACTACAGGACAAAGCGGTAGTGTGCAAGCACACAATGTAGTTTTTGCCAGAATAGGAAAATCAATAAAGTAGGCACGCTAACAACAAAAAGAAACTCTTAGAAAGAGAGCAGGGCCATCATAATTGATGAAAAAGCATCATTTATTCTACTAAGGAAATGGATCTTTTATTTTTTGCTTTTCCTCTTTGAGCCGATTTTCATGCCAGCTGCTTACAGACCTACACTATCCAGTTCACCAGTTACAAGAATCAGGTATTTTCACAGTATCAGATTAAGCCTTTTTTCCCTTTGTCTTTTTCACCCAGTTATCCCTTCGTCTTGTGTCTTCCTAGGCAAAGATTCTCTGGATTCATTTGTAAAGCACTCCAGAAGTCATTCTGGCAGAAGAGAAATACTTTCAACAAACATTGCGGCTAGAGGCTAAATTCACTTAGGGGGAATATAAAATGTTATGTTCTTCTATTATAAAGAACATGCATATCCCTAATCCATGTTATTTGATCAAAGGAAATCTTGCATCCATGTTTAGTGACCATTTGAAGTTACAATGGTGTCTTCCTCTAAAAAAGTACTTATGACCTAATTCTGAATTTCACTCATGTACACACATATTAGTCACATGACTATGTTGGACATTTGGCAAGCAGTCTGCATTAATGGCCATTTGCAGCATCCTATGGTCACGACTGCATTTTTGGATGTTTTTGCTAAAAACCAAGATTCCTTTTATTTTCAGCAAAAATGAGTTTGCTTTATAACTGAATTCACTTATTGACCACTGCAAAAAAAGTCATAAAACCAGGTATGATTATGTGGTGAACTGCTTTACTACCATCACAACTTAGTGGATAGGTAACTTCTGACTCCTTCAGTTGTAATTTGACAACTACCTTGGGCAAGCTCCAATATTATTGTAGGCAGACGACAACCTTGCATTATTTTTGTTATATATGTACAACACATAGATTCATCTAGCTAAATTGCTCACCATGCACATCTCCTTTAACACATTTGGTTTTGCCGGAAAAGTGGTGGTAGTTAGAATGCTGTATTGCAGGCTAATTCTGCTGATTGCCAGCAGTTCGATCCTGACCAGCTCAAGATTGATTCAAGCTTCCATCTTTCTGAGGTGGGTAAAATGAGGGGTCAGATTGTTGGGGGCAATATGCTGACTCTATAAACTGCTTAAGAGAAGGCTGTAACTGAAATATTCAGTTCCGGAAGCAAGTGGCAAAGATCAAGTATTTAGTTCAATAAAAATATCAATAAAATTTCTTTTATAGCACATTCTTACAACCCATGGCCTGCAATACATTACTCAGTGCAGCATCACTACAAATCAAAATAAAGCAGTGCAGTATGAAACAACAAATAAAGGAAACTGAAGTCCTTATTCAAATCGCTGGTCTGGTAAATCAGAATTTATCTTATGAAGGAGTATATTTTAATGTAACCATTCTTTCAGAGGGAAAAAGAGAACATTTTATTAATAGGACAAGTAACAGGTTATTTTCTCAATTAAGTTCCTTTAAATAATTATTTCTCAGTGAACAAAGATGTGTGATTTCATGTGAGAACAAATAGCAGGCATATTCCAAAGCTAATCAGTCTATTAAAAAGGCTTATTGCAAGGTACTTGTGCACAGACTGTAATGACAGTAATTCTTTGGTCTGGTAGTAAATTATTTTTCTTTCCTAGACAACCCTTAACATGTTGTGACTTATTACTACAGCTATTAAAGCTCACTGTCAAACAGATTCATAGAATCAGATTTGGAAGGGACCAAAGAAGTCATCTAGTCCAATTTGCAGAGTCTTGGATCCACCACAGCATGTGTGATGGATGAGCTTCCAATTACTGCTTGAATACATTAGTGAAGGAGAAGTTACCGCTGGCTGACAAGTAATACAATCAGGAAGTTGATCCTGATGTCTAGCCTGAACCTGCTTCACTGTAGTTTTAACCTTTGGTTCTGCTCCTGTCCTCTGGGGAAACAGTATAAATCAATTCCCTCATCTGTGAAACAACTCTTTAGATATCTGATGATTGCTATCATATCTTCCCTTAGCTGTCGCTCTGTAGGCTAAACATGATTTCCACTTCATTCACCATCTTAGTAGACCTCCTCTGAACTCGCTTCTACATTATTGCGCTGTTTCAAATGTGGTGCTCCAAACTGGACCCAGTTCTCCAAAAGGGTTTTGACAAGGGCAGAGTAGAGTGGAACAGTTATGATCTGGACTCTGTTCCTGTAAACACACTCTGAAATAACATTTGCCTTTTTAGTAGCTGCATCACACTGCTGGCTTTGTTTAACTTGTGGTCAACAATACCCAGATTCTTTTCACATACACCACAATATCAGGTCTCTCCAATTCAAGCCATCAAGAAACTTAATATTGTGAAACATAACTTCATTCTTTAGATTTCAAGTTAATGATTTTACATCACTTCTTCAAAATACTGCATTCCAGTCATTCCCAATCTAAGTATTCAAACTAGATAATTTTCAGAAATTAATAAGATTATCCCAAGGATATATTCTGCAGCTTGATTTCTGAAATTCATTTTCAGTTTAGCGCCAATCATTTAAATGAAATTACAGATTCTAATACCGTCTAATGGGAATATTTATCAGTGCTCTAGTACTTGGCCGTTCTGCATAGTTATAATGGTGATATTATTAATAAAATGCTAAATTTGGCAAATCAAATATATTTGGCCAGTGTAGCCTCTCTCTCTGTAGCACAATTGAGGCCTACGAGGATGATGTCCACATTGTTATGTGCCTGTTCACACTTTGGAGACTAGGGATCAGAGTACCAATCAGCTACTAGGTCTTTCAAACTGAAGAGACTTGACTTTCTGTTAGCTGGCCTCAACCCAAAAGTACAAGCTTCTATAATTGTTATTTCATATGCTGGAGAAACCAGAGTGCAATATTCATGAAACCGTCTGCCTCAGCCTCCACACTGGATAGTGCATGGTTATCACTTGGATACTGCAACATCCTAGAAATATGAAGAAACAGAGGCATCAGCTAATATACAATTATGTTGCTGACATTTCCCTCCCTATCATCATTTCAGCCCCATCTTCTGCCCAGATTATCATCCCCCCTGCCCCAGTTGCATGTATTTCTGTTTTTCCTCTGATTTCATAAAACCCTCTTGTAGACCCCCCAATTTCTTCAATTCTACCCAAGAAGCTTACCGGGTTGGAATACCCCTGGACCTAAGTGCACGGTAATATTCCAAGCCTTGCTTGGGGGGAACACGTCTATCTTCTTGTCCAATCAACAGGAGAACTGGTGTTTGAACCTAAGGGAAAAAAATGTAAGAAGGAAATCAGAATACTGAAAGTAAGAAAAAAAATATGAGGGTCTGAAAGTAATGGATATACAAAAAGGGAGGGAAAGATATACCTTGTCAACAAACTGCATAGGTGAATGAAGCAGCATCTTTTCCCATTGTTCAGGAACTGGGAGAGCAGCTTGGTCATAGGGTAGCCCAACCTCAGTCATGCACCTAGAAGAAGTCACAGAGCAGGCATCAGTAATGACAGCATCTGCTCAAAAGGGAGAACATAGTTTTTCATAAATACTCACCAATCGGGGATATCAGTGCTTCCAATCATCGAGGCCATATTGACTACAGGATTCCTGGTCACACAGGCTTTATACGTGGCAGGATATTGGCCAATGAGATGACAAGATAAAAAACCTCCATGGGATCCCCCAAGCAAAGCTACTCTCTTTGAATCCAGAGGTTCTTTCTGTAGCATCTGCTCTACACAGAACTACAAGGAAAAGAAAAGGTTACAATTACTGTGGGAGCAAGCACTACGGCATCTTGAATAGACATTTGAACAAAGCAACTCCAAATGTTTAACTGAGTTCTGAAAGCACTGTGATTAGGTTGTCTCAATGTATACCTTGAAAAGTACAAACTACATTTGGATAGACCCTTGTGTTAAAGTTTCCTGTTCTTGTATATATAAGAACAAATATATTATACATATCTTTAAAGGAGGTAGAGTCTCACAAGAATTTCACACTTATCCTACTGAGAATTTGATCTGGCAAGGGAATATAAACAGACATTCTCCTTGGTGACAGTTGAATCCCCTTCTCGCTACAGAAAATATATACATTTCTCCACGTAGTGAGCACTCTTGTTGGAAATGGAGGAAGGGACTTTCTTACCTGCACATCGTTGACATCCTGGCAACCCACATTTCCTGGTAGTGAATCCACGCTATCCTGGCCAAAGCCCAAAGATCCTCGGTAATTCACTTAAAGAGAGGGAAAGCACGATATTAAGGTAGCCAACCTTTCTCTGATTTCAAACTTATTTGCCTTAGCAAGATTTCACTACAATGACAAATGCCTCCAATAATGTTAGAAGCTCTGGATTTTACTATTGGAATTAGCCCTGACATAGCTCTAGTATCAAAAGACTCCAGCTTCTTGTGAATATGATTGTGTGGCTGAGACTGCTAAGAGATTTATGCCCATGCACATCTGGAAACAAGGTTGAGGAAGGTTGCCTTTCTAAAATAATTTCCATGTCAAAGAGTTTTGAACTGCTTATCACAGTTATATTATCTATCACTGCTTGCTTAAAGGAGGATCTGATGGCTGCCCAGCGCATGTATATCTGACTACAGTCCTTAAGCCAGATGACCCAGCAGGCATCTTGATGTCTGAAAGAGATTATTACTCACCCATCAGCACAGCAAATCCCATTCGGCAGAGCACTGCTGGATACAGCATCCAGGTGGTGGTGAACACTGAATGCGGGCCTCCTTTCAAGAAAAAAAAATGGAGTCAAGCTCAGATGAATGGTGAGGGAATGACATTATACAGGACCAGGATGAGGGAAGGGAACAAGACAAGCAACTTACCATGTGGTGACACCACTAACGGAAGTTTGGTTTGCTCTGGTACCTGGGTGGGCTTGAGCAGTATGGCTTCAAAATCCAGGCCTCCTGAGAATACAGGAATTAATTTGCAGGTTAAGGAAAATCACTATCAGTCTTTCAAGTTTTTCTGTAGAAAAGCAACTCATATTGAAGCATAAAAATAACAGATGGTTAAATTGGTACAAAATTTCCCCCTCAGGATACTCACTGTACTGGGGATTGTCTTGTTCTGGAGGAGGTTGAAGAATATGGACATCCCAACTAATACCTTGAATTGGACTGGTTTCTTCTAGACATACCCAGTTCACATCCGCCTCCTTGCCTGCAGGAGGCAGAAAAGCTACCATCTGCAGTAAGATAAATTATTAAGAGATACCCAGCATTAGTTTCTATATTATTTGGTCAATAATACTTGGATATGCAGAGTTTAAACTGATGTTGGGTGGAAGGCACTTAAACATGACATTTAAGCTGAAGGATTTCTAGCAGGTTTCTTTTGCTAAATGTCTAGCCACAGAGAACTTACAAGCATAGGAGGAGAGTTAGGAGTGGAGAATCTGGCCACCATCAGATCTCTGTCAATGGTGAGCAGCACCCAGCTTCCAAGAGAAGAGCCTAGTTTAGGAAAGGAAAAAAAATAATATCAATGCTTCTGTGGGGGTAACTTCCTTATTCAAGCAGAAGTATACCTAATTTGGTTCTAAGCTAATATATTAGCATTTTCCCCATGGGATTTCTCAGGTCAATGGGATGAGGAAAAATGTACACTTACCTTTGGTGAGTGAACATACACTTTTTGATGCCATATCCACCACAATCAGCTCCTAGGAAAAACCAACATATGAAGGATCTACTGTGTACACACACACACACACACACACCATATATGTACATGTTCATATACCATACCAGAATTTATAACAAATTAAACGTGTGAGACTAATATAGAACAGAAAGGAAAATAAAATAAAGACAACAAATGCCAGGACCCACATAACCCACAACCATCTCTACAGGTGACTTTATGTTGTTATAAACCTAGATCAGTTTGGAAATCTCCACGTGACTTTACGTTTAGATTATTCCTTGATTCAGCAGACCTCATGCTTAAAAACCATCTATCTGGAAGGACCTTTAGAGGTTTGCCAGACTGGATACATTTAGTTTGTGCAAAATACTCTTGGCTCAGCCTAACAATCCAGCAAATATCCTTACCTGCCTGCTGCGTTGAGTTGTGTCCAGCACAACTCTTTGACTGTCTGCTGCCCAGCAATGCTCAGGCAGTGCTGTGCTATAGATTCCAGCAAATCCATCTGCAAGAGAGAGCAAATTCATGCAGGCAGCTGTTGATTTCATGAAGTTAAGACAGTAAGGCTCCATTGGGAACCATATTTCACCAGATTCTCCAAATGTTCTGCATTGCACATATTTAGGATAGATATGTGCAGGTGTTCACAAATCCCCTTTTGTTTACCAGATTTCAGAACTGGCATTTTCCAGTTTTTCAGAAAAAAAATCCCCCTCACAGATTGGCTTATTCGAATAAGAATTATACTTATTATTGTGAGGATAGTAAGGGATTCTTTTCAGCTTTTATTTTTAAAGAAAATATGAAACAAGTATGGGTTGGGCTTTATTTATTTCATAAGTATTTCTTTTTTAAGCACTTCCTAGATTGGCAGTGTAAACATGTTAACATGATCCTTCCAAGAAGTGCCAGAGAAGGAAGACGCTCCTATAGAAAATACCCGGCAGTACTCTTATCAGGATTTCCAAAGGTTGAAAAACAAAAGCCTGGAAGGAATTCTAAAGAAATCCTTTGCATTAAAAAAAATGAATGCCATTTCCCAGCCACTAAATTATTTCTTGTGTTTAGAAGGTAGAATTAAGGATAGATTGTTTTGAATCTAATGCTTCTCCTGTCACAGATTCACGTGGAGCAAAAAATCCAAGAGAAATTATTTTACATCCATAGTTCAGAATGCCATTTGTATTGTATTACTCACCCTGGATCTGTCGAGGGACAATATCCACTATGACGGAAGTGAGCTTTGTGTACCAGTCATACTGAAAAAAAGGTTGAGAGGTATCAAACTGGGATGTGGCAGGAACAACTTCCTGGCCTCTCAAATTAAGAAATGTCATGGAAAGCTATGCTGCTAACCACTAAAAATCAGAATAGAGTGAGGTAATGTATGAATGAGAAAATATATAGAATAAAGTGATACTTCATAAATCTATTGATGTACTTCTCCTGCAGCAAAAGGTATCATCACTTCCAAGGTTGGAAGATCAAAATTGCTGCAGGTAGAAAACATTTGACCTCATTCGCCTTACTTTCATTACAGACTTCTCCCTCCGTTTCTCTCACAAGGTTGTTGAAGAAGCAACTCTCCTAATCCATAACAGCCATCCCAAACTCCCAGAAGTCCCTAGTCTAATCAGATCAAACTAAACTCAGGATCCTTAAGAACTCTGACCACAATATGTGACGTTCAAATTCTTGAGACTACAAAGAGCTGAAAAGTCCTGTATAAATTAAAGACTAAACAAATGACTTGACTAGATGCAATTGCTTCTGTGCCAATAGTTCAAAATCAGTGCTCACCATGCAGATACGGCTGCATTGCTGATGAGGTCCAGAAGCCTGATTCTCCAGGTATACAATGCGACACTGGTCTGGGCTCAACCGTGGAGACCAAATGGCCTTGTTGTCATCTGACAACAGCTCTGTAATAGGAGGGGAGGTAATGACATAAGAGAAATCACCACTAGAATGCACTGACTGGGAGGTAAGATGGATTCATGTACTCACCACATTGACCACCTGTCAGATCGACATGGAAAAGTGATGATCTGGGGGCAGAAGGGAAACAGCTGGTGGTAATGTAGGAAGGGATCATATAAGACTGATCAGGAAAAGGGTAAAGAGATACATTTCTTTTAAAATTAAGCTACTGTTTTATTCAATCCTTAAATGGAAAAAAGAATTATGCCTTGTCCAACTGAACCTCATCTCCAATGATCTTAGAAATGGACAATACTAGAATAAAAAACAATCCCGGTGTATATTTGGATGTTCCTTTATCACCCTGGATGGCAGATATCACAACTATGCCCTTTTCCTTTAAATGCTATTTTTTGGGGAGAAAACCAATACTATACCCCAAATTATCCTGGGAAAAGGAACTTTCCTGCGTTTATCTGCTTAATATTGGATTTTATGCACCTCTTGCAGTATAGACAGTCAAGTCCCACTTGGATTTCTCCTCCAATTTTTGGAAGGAGACTCACCTGCGATTGATGCAGTACTTCAAGCCTAGACGGAAAGGCTCATGATACCAGCCAGTGAATACCACTCCTGTGTCATTTGGAGTCCAGAAAGCCTTAAAGCAGGGAGAAGACAATGTTAAGTTTGAAGAGATGGGCAAAGTTAAGATTTTACTTCAGAAACCATCTTTCAGAATAGAAAGACAGGTAGCTTGGGGGGGGAAAGCAATATTTGCAATGAGTGAACAGGACACACAAGCCATCCTTTTGCCTGGGAATCTGACGTGGTAGATATAAGATGCTATTTCCAGGAAGATAGTTTTTCTGCTTCCCAAAGGATGAATATTTCATTACATAGCAGCTTTTATTTCTTCTGTTCAATTGTGTCAAATTCTCAGTGACTGCCTGGACAAGTCCCTGCAGTTTTCTTGGCAAGGATTTTCAGAAATGGTTTGCCATTGCCTCCTTAGGCCTGAGAGAAAGTGACTAGCTCACGTCACCCAGCTGGCTTTGTGCCCAAGGCAATACACCATCTAGAACTCACCATCTCCTGGTTTCTAGCATGATGCCTTAACCACTTCACCAAACTGGCTCTTTCTGAGGTAGTTGTAGCATAGCTATAATATTCTTTGCAACAAAATATAGCAAGCATATATAAATTCAATCATAATTAAACTGCAGGTAATCAACCACCCCACATTCCAAGTGCTCCGTACTGACCTGACCAGGTGAGATATATTCTGGAACACCTTCCAGCACGGAAACATTGTTGCTCTCAATGTCTAATACACACAGTACAGGGATACTCTTAGCCACCAGAGTTTCCCCCCAGTCTTCATAAAATACAAACTGCTCTCCCTGAGAAAGGCATAAAAACAGCATAAAAACAGCGCCTCCCTGAGATACATGGCATGCTAGCAACAGGATTCTCACCTGTCTGGAAGATGGCCATGGTTCACATTACTGTTTGAACTTAACATCTATCAAGACCGAGAATGTTGTAAGGCATACCTTTCTTGAGGATGCGATAATTTTACAACAGGTCACAGCAACTTAAACTGCTGTAGAAGATAGCTGTTACTCCTTCAGAACAGATCAAGATGCAGTCATCAGATTCCCAAAGGATCATGTTAAAGCTATTTTCATGATGCAGAAAAGAATACGATGCTTTCTCCTGGATGCTGATATCAAGTATTGCGCACCCAGCAAGGAGCTAACTTTCATTCAAAAGAACAGGCAACAACACGAATACTTCTTAAGAAACTGGATAGAAGATGAATGCTATCCAGAACTTGAAAATCAGGTCCCTGGCTGATTTAATGACTTAAATATCAAAGCACTCAAAACAGAACTATTCAGGTTATCAAATTGCTCTTTAAAAGTTGGTTGTCACACTGATAATAAGTTAAGCAGCAGTTACCAAAAGAATGAACAGATGCAGATGCTCATAAAAATAATAATAAAAAAACCTGCATTCATGGAAGTGGGAGTTTTCAGTCTCCTCTACTCTAGGGCTTTAAGAAACCAGAAGACAGTTTTGTCACTATAAATTGTCTACATCTTGGAGGCTCATTTCAAAGTCAGGGATTTATTGAATGCTATGCAACTCCCCTTTGATGGATGAATTATTAACCAGAGTCCTGAAAACTTGTGTTTGGGTTAACTATTTCCTATCCAGATTGTTAAAAGGACAAGTGTGACAGCTTTTCTAGATCAAAGAAAACAGAAAGGCTGGCTTGCTGGGAAATTATAAAAGGGAATGTCCACGCAACCTTTACTGCTTTGTCTCGTTCGGTCTTGGCCAGTTCCTCTTCAGTGTTCAGCTCAGGGGCTCTGGGCTTAAAGAAAGACTCTGTCTTGGGACGCTTCTTTTCTGCCACGTAGAGAAGGTGAGTCTCTGAGTGTGACCAGGCCAAACAGCCAAACTGATCTGGGAACAGATGATGATAACTGTTAGGCTCAAGCATATGCATTCCCCCGCCCCCCCCCAAAGCTGTATCCCATTAGCCTCTATCAGAAGGCAACAGTGTAGTGGGCATAGTTTTAAAATCTTTCTATCACCCAAACATGATTTTGGATTCTCTAAGCCATCCCTCAAATATATTAAAAGACAAGACTTTCTTTTTCCAAGATTAACCAAGGTTTTCCTACTATTTGCCCTTATACAGAGCTGGTCTCTTGCCTCTTAGGAACTGAAACAGAAACTTATAGAAAGCCTTACCGTCATCATATACTTGGCCATGCTTCTCTAGAGCTGTCAACTCGATGCTCTTCACCTTCCGGTTTTTTCCCCATACCTATGAGAGCAGATACACTACAGTTTAGGTCACAGAGCCTTTTCCTCACTGAAATCATTAAGGCTTCCCTGACAAGGGCCTCAGGGTGGGGGGGGGAAAAAACAAACTATATTTCCTTTCCTGCAGGAAAAATAAATCAACCCCCACAAATCGTAGCTGTTGCAACATTGTTTCCACAGACAGAAGCAATTTAAGAATGAGACAAAAGTGGAAATTGCTATTGAGCAACCCCCCCACAAGCCATGAAGCCTTACTGAGCAGGAGTGAAGCAGGCCAACATACCTCCAGGAACTGTTTTTCCTCGCCTTTGCTATGGCTCATTTTTCGCACAACAGCTTTTTGAGTTCCACTTGGAGAATCCCGACTGAGCAGTCTAGGTGAAAAATATATATAGATATATAATATATATATATCTATATATGTTTTCTTAAGTTTTCGCGGGTACTTACATGTATGGTATTCAGTTTTGTTCGGGTATTTTCCCACGTCATTATAGTTGTGCTTTTAAAGTTGTAGCAACGTTTTGGCAGAATCTCATCTGCCATCATCAGGCTTCTGTATAGTGTTCGTCTATATAATTGTGTTCGTATATATAATACATATTCTATATGGAATCATAAAATCATAGGGCAGAAGAGCCTGGGCATCTTTTTGTTTGTATCCCCGCCTTTATTATTTTTACAAATAATTCAAGGCAGTGAACAAATTCAATATACCTTCTTCCTCCTTTTCCCCCCACAACAACAAACCTGTGATGTGGCTTGGCCTGAGATTGAGTGACTGGCCTAAAGTCACCCAGATGGTTTTCATGGTAAAGGTGGGATTAGAACTCACAATTTCCCACTTTCTAGCTTGGTGCCTTAACCACTACTAGACCAAACTGGATCTTCAAAGCTGGCTTTTAAAAAATCCCCTGCCCAGGGGTGGGAATCCTCAAATTAGTCTCAATAAATGCCAGACCAATTTAAGTAATATATTCCACATGTTCCTTAGGTCAGTAGCAAGAAGAGACCAATGCAGTCTAGACTTACTCTCCTTTGACTTCAGTGCAATTTCCCGAGGGGCCAGAATAGATGATGGACTGGTTGTCATGGAAAACAAGGTACTGACGGCAGAATTTCACATTTTCAGCTCTCTCCAAGTCCCGCTGTGACCACTCTGTAAGTAGAGATTTTACTATTATTTGACGTACGTAAAGAGTTCGACTTCTGTCTATTCTGGCACAATAGAAAAAAGCCTTTATTGAATGCAGAGAATCACTATCAGAATTGGATTCACACACTGCATCAAGTTATCAAATGGATTTCTTAGCTTAGGTTTAATGTATTGTGAAAACCTCCCAATGCAGTGTATTTTCATTAAGGAAATTATCATCCATAATGCTTTCTTTAATACCGTGTTTCTCACAAAATAAGGCCGGGCCTTATTTTTTTTTTGACCCCCGAAAAAACGGCTAGGCTGTCTTTTCGGGGGTGACTTAATTTCCTCCCCCACCTAGAGCGGCCCATACGCACATACCTCGCCGGGAGGCCGCTTCTATCGGCCAACGAAAGCTCCCCGAAGGCAGAGTCCCCAGCTGCTTCGGGGCGAGGTGTGGCTGCCCGTGTCCCCTTGCCTTTAGGCAGTCTCTTTTGGGCGATGGAAGCTCCCCAAGTGCAGTCACCAACCACTTCGATCGGCCGGTAGAAGCGGCCTCGCGGCGAGGGGAGTGTGTGTGTATGCGCTCGCCCCGAGGCTGCTTCTACTGGCCGATCGAAGTGGCTGGTGACTGCACTTGGGGAGCTTCCATCGCCCGAAAGACACTGACTAATGGCAAGGGGACACAGGCAGCCACGCCTCGCCCCAAAGTGGCTGGGGACTCTGCCTTCGGGGAGTTTCTATCGGCTGATGTTCTATTGGTAGATCAGGGTATTCTAGCCTAGTCTACCTGGAGGGCACTCCTAAAGGCAAGTTTTCTCCCCAGCCCCGCCCTTCCCCCCCATTTCTCTTCACCTCGTGTAGTTCTAACGAACAATGTGAAAAATGGCGGGGAAACACATGTTTTAAATAGGCCTAAATTTTGGGAGTGGGGCTTAATTTCACCTCATGCCTAGAAATCATGCTGGGCCTTCCTATTGGTGGAGGCCGTGTTGGAGAAACAAGGTAGAACACTTTTTTTGCGTGAAGTGGTTTAAAAAAAGTCCACCATCATCCAATAGGGGAAACACAAAAGAAGTTATAGTTGTCAGTGATGACCTATCCTTCTCATCCTTTGTCTGCAATAGAAACTCTTACAGCTACTGTTTTTGAGTTTTTAATCTCTTGGGATCATCAGGAAAAAAGGAAGATGTCAATCAAACACAGAGCTAGAAAAAAGTAATGCTTATGCTTAGTCTCCTGATTTATTTTGTTAATGGGACCTAGGGCCTAATGTTACATTTGACCATTGATAACAATATTGAACAACAACTATTTAAATTCCATGGAGCCAAATCTACACCGAATGATGTGGATTCAACTTTAAAGAGCTTACCTGTATAAATATTGCAATGTTTGCCACCATACTGAGTGGTTACTTCAGGTCCAATACAAGCATGGGAAAGAGAAGGATACTGGCTCAGATCACGGTACAAAGCAGCTATTTCTTCAGTATCATTCAGCAACTATACATTACAAATATAAAGAAATAAAGGGCCATAATTAGTTGTGATGGACTCAAGAGAAAGGCATCAGCCATTTGCTCAAATTAGCAACCAACAGTAAAGGAATTATGTCACAGACTAATGCTTGGTACAACAGCCACAAAAGCCTTGGAAAATGTAAATGGCATATGTGTTCAGACCTACAAAGGCCAAAATCATAGAAGCCATTCCCTGTGACACTCTATGGAAGCGAAAGTTGGACTCTGAAGAAGGAGGATTGGAAGAGTATGGAGGAATTTGCATTTTGGTGTCAAAGACATCTGAGAATACCATGGCCAACCAAGAAAACAAGCCAATGGATCATTGAACACATCAAGTTCTCATTTGAGGCACATATGACCAGGCTCAAATGATCCTACTTTGCAGCACACATTATGCAAAGGCCCAGCTTTCTGGGGAAGGCTCAAATGCTGGGAAAGGTGGAAGGGAAGAAGATGGCAGAAGCAAGATGGATGGACTCAGTGACTGCATCCTTGGGGGTCCTGAAAGAAAAAGTTAAGGATAGGTTGCCATGGAGGAAATCTATCGCTTAGGAGTCGAAAACGATCTGATGGCCCAAAGTCAAGTTGTAAAAATGGTTTCTGAGTGAAAAGCAGGGACCAGGAAATGCATGGGCTGGGAGCTCTATGGCAGTTTGCACCCAACAATATGGGAATATGTAACAATTTTTGACCTTCTGCAGGGCAAGGGGTCAATTCTATCAGAAGCTCCTAACCTTTATTCTCTCCCAAATCACTGGAATTATCCCCATGAAGGGCAGAAGTGCTACAGATAGAATACACTTATCCTTTTGTACATGCAGATGGAACTGCCGAAGTGAACTGCCCGATGCCAGGATGAACAGAATGAATGGGCCAGGTAGAAGCTACTTTCCAACTCAGCCCCACCTCATTCATTGCCACTCAGCCGGTTCACCCACAGGAACCAATGGATGGCAACTTGTTTCACCGAACTGCACAAATGACATAAACAGTAGCAGGAACAGGAGTAGTAAAATAGATAAAATTGGCACCAGGAAGCGGGTCCTGGAAGCAGTCCCCACAGGTGCTGCTCTAAGCCGAGCAAGCAATCCCAAAAGAAAAGCGCAAAGAAGGAATATTGAAAAGCAGGGCTTCCATTCGGACGGGCGTCGGCACAATCAAGGAAAGTTCGGCTCCTGACGTCTTTTATTCTTCCGAGGGTAGAGATCCCGTCTAATGGCTATGCGAGGTGACTTTTCTTTTCTTTTTCTTTTTTTCCCGGGACGCCCTCTCCGCCGATGGCTTTATCGCAGCAAGCAGCCACATGAAGGAAAGGGTGTCTTTCTACCGGCGACATGCATGGAGGGGTTGCACCTGTTGAACTTCGCGCTGTGCAATGAAGGCGTTGGAAGAAGGGAAACAAGGCAGCCTTGCCAGGAATAAACACGGAGAGAGAGGAGAAGAGGAACGCCAGCCCGCCCTCGCCCTAAGCGCCATCCCCATCACACGACGGCCTTGGGGGGAGCGCCGTGCAACAGGGAGCTGCCTACCCACCCGCCGTTCCCCGACACGCGCGTCCGGCCCCTGACGATCCCTCACCGGGGGTTCCATGGCTCTCCGGTCGTCGCCCCGATTCCCGAGAAAGTCGCGGAAAGCCCCGATTCGATTCCCCTCGAGAAGGAGGAAACGTCACCTTTGAGCTCCTTTTGTTATGATTGGTTCCGGGCCTGTCCGTCAAATAGAGCCGGCCCGTAAGGGAGGAGAGCTGGCAAGCTTTCCTCCACCTGGAGAGGCGATTCAGCCCTATCCAGGGCGGGCGGAGAGGCGGCTTGGGCGGGGACGCGCAGGCTTTGGATCCGAGGCATCGTAAGTTTGCCCAATCGGCTCAGAGGAAGGGCGGGGCTTCCTTTTTTTCCTCTCCGAAGACGGGCTCTTTTTCCAATAGGAAGCCAGCAAACCTTTAGCCGCTTAAACGTCAGATGCCAATAATACAGCGTTTAAGCCGTGAGGATTGGGGAAGGGAAGGGAGGTGGGCGTGGCTTCAGGAGCTGCTCATCCTTGGAAAAAGGCGCGGTTGCTTCAGTGATTGGGAGGGGTGCCTGGGAGATACCACTGTTTCGGGGGGGGGGAGGAGAAGCCCATTTTCCGAAAAGTGTGCACAGCTCACTTTTTAGCCCTGTATGACAGGCTGGAGTGAGATGGTCTCTTCCATATCTGAAGGAAGGCATCATCTGCCTGCCCCAATCACTCCTGGCCAATGTGATTCTTGGGGAATAGCTCTTAGCAATAGCACTTAGACTTATATAACGCTTCCTAGTGCATTACATCCCTCTAAGCTAGGACTGTCAAACTCATGGCCCCTGGGCCACGCCCATCCCTGGGTTAGTGAAGGGAGGGAAAAGTCAGATCACGTGTGAGTTTGATACCCCTGCTCTAAGCGGTTTATAAAGTCAGCATATTTGACCCAACAATCTCATTTTTTAACCAACCTGGCAAGCGGAGTCAACCTTGAGCCTGGTAAGAATCGAACTACCAAACTCGTGGCATCCAGCAGTCAGCAGAAGTACCCTTGCAGTACTGCATTCTAACCACTAGGCCACCGTGGCTCAAGAGTGCCATAGATTCCCTACCCACCCCAGTTTCTTCTCTGTAACATCTAAGATGGAAATAGATATTGGTTCTGATAGTGATCAGAGGTGGTATTCAGGAGGTTCTGACCAGTTCTAGAGAACAGGTAGCAGACATTTTGAGTAGTTTGGAGAACCTGCAAATACCACCTCTGACTGGCCCCTCCCCCATCTATTCTCTGTCTCCCGAGTCCTAGCTGATTGGCTGGGTCTTCTTTGGTTGCCCTGCACTGGAGAATGGAGCTGGAAAGCAGGTTAGTCGGGTGGGGAGGGAATGGGGATTCCGCAGTATCCTTGGTGCCACGCCCACCAAGCCATGCCATGCCCACAGAACTGGTAGTGAATTTTTTTGAATCCCACCCCTGATAGTGATGCTCAAATAATATAAAGAGTTAAGTGACATTAAAGCTGCTCAAGTTGTCCGTCATCATGCAATACACTGCTTCCAGAGATGAACTTTACGCACTCTGTGAAGAGCTGCTTATCTGGAATCCTCCCCTTTCAGCTTCACATGATGTATTCTGCATTCTAGAACTACAGGATGACAAAAAGATACACACACCCCCAACTCACTTTCCCAATGCATGGCTGCTTTAGTGGTAGTGCTGAGACTTCACCTTTCTGCATGACATTCGTGCCCTCTTTTAAAGTGTTACAAGACTATTTTAATGGAGGAAAACTGAGGGGAAAAAACGTCAGCTTTAATAAAGGTCACGGAGGTGTTGCACTTGAATGAGGCCCAAAGTATTGTATTTCAAACAAGGTTTAAAGTGTATGCAGCTCTGGGTATTTTGCCTTATTTGCATTTCCCAGAGCCCTGTGGAATGACAACCCAAATGTCATCAGGCATGATAACTTAGAAACTTAGCTCAGCATCTTATTTAGTGTGTTAGCAATTCTCTTTAATCAAAAGTGGAAAGCCATTTGTCAAAGCCTCTTCCAATTTGGCGTCTATTGTGTGTCTATGTCCCTGTTTTTTGGCTCACGCTCCAACAATTAGGATGCTGCGGTTCAGAGGTGGTATTCAGCAGGTTCTGACCAGTTCTGGAGAACCGGTAGCGGAAATTTTGAGTAATTCAGAGAACCAGCAAATACCACCTCTGACTGGAGATTTTACAGTATCCTTCCCCTGCCATGCCCACCAAGCCATGCCCACAGAAGCGATAGTAGAAAAAATTGAATCTCACCACTGCTGCGGTTATAGTTTCTGTGATAGTATGGATATTTTACATTGCTTTAGCTTTTGTGATATGTTCTGGTTAGAGACTAAAATTTAATTGCTTCATCATTCTTGCTGTTAAACAAAAAAATGTAAATATTAAATGTAATACAATAAAATTTGTAGCTTGGTTGGTTTGGGTCAATTGTGGTTTGTTTTATAAATCATAGTTAAACTTAATAAAGTATATGAGACCATGCACTGTTTTCATTGCAGCTTACTGATGTTTAGCAAATGGAGAATCATTCCTTACTTTGGTTGTTTTCAGAATGGGGCATGAGAAAAGCACAAGGCCCACAAGTCCCACTACCTCGGTTCCTCCTGAAATGCTTAGCAAGGAGGGAATTGAAGAGAATCTCGGCTGCTTAATGTCCCACTGGTTCTTTCTCCACTCCAAATTTACACAATGTACTATATCTGATAGTGCCACATGAATTGGAGATTGACAAAGAGATACCAAGGGATCCTGTCACAGAGATTGAAAGCGGTCAACAAGCAAAGCAAGGGCCTAAAGAAACTTATTAAAGATTCCAAGGGAAGCAATTGAGCTAAATAAATAATATTAAAAGTTCCAAAGGGAATAATTTAGCTTAATAAATAGTAGCTCCTCTTGGGGCCTCAACTTTTTAAGAATTTAGGATTAAAACTGGATAGAACAACCTTCTTTATTTCTGGGCTTTCCAGATATGTCGAAGCTGCATTTCCCAGCATTCCTAAGTAGAATGCCTTTAGGAATTGCTATCCCAACACATTTTGGAAGTATGGATTTAGAAGGCTGGTGCAGGATGTATGTAAGCTAATTTCATAGAGATAACAGAAGACAGTGTTTTTTTTTCCCGAAGGAGAGCTGTCCTTGGAAGCTGTTCATGAAGAGGGAGTACTGTCTTCTTCACTGAAGGAAGGGAAACCTTCTAAACCAGCATTTCTCAAACTCAGCAGATATGTGGACTTTAACTCCCAAAATTCCCCAGCCAGCATTCTGGCTGGGGAATTCTGGGAGTTAAAATCCATACTTTGTTGATTTTGAGGAAAAAAAACTATTCTGCACAATGGAAGGTGCCTTACTTTGGGTTGTCACCTTGGCTGGAATTGCTTCATGACCCCATGGGTGAGAGAATGCACCTCTCTTGGCAAAGAAAGGGTTCCTTTCCTCAATGTGTGCCAGCACTGCCTGTGTAGGCTTACATGTTCCTGTGCCAGTACAAAATGGGGAATAGCGTGTGCCTCACAACTCCCACAGAAAAGCTGTGCAACTACGAATCTGCCAACCACTCTTTCTAAATTTGAACCTGGCACTAGATGACGTTGGCTATCAGCAGGCGTGAATCAGCCTCTTTGCTTGCTGCTGTTGATGACAAAATTGGTCTTTTGGGAAGTGTCTTTTCCACTGATGTAGCCAGCAAAATCTCAGGGGTCAAGAGGCTTCTCCCTGTGAAGCCTAACAAGGAACTAGCTTCCTGGTAGTATGGCTGGAGGCAACAAGTGACTCATGTTGAATGGCTTGAATCTAATCAGTAGAGCAGCCACGCAAAGTCCTGGATGGCAGATGGCTTGTTCAGGCTCTGAGTAGGAGGTGCATCCGTATGGAGGTGGGTGAGAAAAATCCAGGTACCGTAACACATAAGGGTAGGAGATTTCAGTGGGATGGAGGAGATTTATTGGAGATCTGAGAAAAGACATTTCTCATTGTAAATTTATGCAGGCTTCCTATTGGAAGGAGCCTTGCTTGGGGCATCTTCCTTCACATTGTCCCTGAATATACAGGAGGGTTTGTTTTGTGATGAGCCATGCCCGTGCTTCTATGTACAGGTATAGATCCATATGTGCCAAATCCCTCACAATGAAAAGGGTTCAACAGCATGGTTTCACTTTGGCGCATGTACAAGTGCACTCAAATACTAAAAAAAGTCAAAAACTCATCAAACATTAAAAGCATATCATAACTCAATAACAATTTATTCTTGATCCTGTCTTTAAATCATATAAATAGATTCTCTTATATAATTATAATATGTTTTGAGTGTAACTTGTTACATTGTTCTTATATTAAGAGCCACCCAGAGTCCTTTGGAGTTGGATGGTTCAATCAATCCAAACAGGATGATTTGATTTTTGTTGTTGTTTTAAGTGTGGGTTTAATACAAGGATTTACAGAAATTCTATTCCTTTCTTCTCCCTCCCTCCCTATTATTTTCCTTAGCCACATTGTATGCTTTTAAACTTTCCCTTTTCATCGGATTCCCATTGCTGACTTTCATTGATAGCTTAAGCAACCTACTGTTCCATCTGCTGCGCTCTGTCTTTCTCCCCCGTCATTTGAACATGATGTTTGTAGTTCTGATTTGCAGTTTTCATTGTGAAATGGATCCAATGAGATCCAATGAGATATTTCATTCCTCCTAATCACTATATTGGTGGCCGGACTACATGTCTGAATGCTTTCTAGTATGATCCCATTCCAGTCACTTTTAGGAGAAAAATCATTAAGAAGTGCTGATCACATTGTTGTTTAGAAGCATATTTAAACGATCTTTTCTGGGAGAAACTGTCCAGTTGGTTGTTGAGCTAATTCTCCTTGGTGCTGTTAGGAGGTCTGCTGTCACCAGGCCTGTCTTTGGGGCAAAGAAAATACAATGCAGCAAATGCTGCGCATATTTACTCCTAAATAGCTGGAGAGCAAGAACATCTCCATAACACCACTATAAATTGCAGAATTCTAAAGTGTCATTCTGTTATTCTTCTTTCTGTGACTAGAAATGGACTAAAATGATAGGGTTCACATGAAGTGGGAAGCTCCATTTTGAGGGGAATAAATTGGGAGAGTTATATCTTTATCTCTATCTCCTGCTAAATGATGCTGTACTCACTTGTGAAAAGCATGCTGAGCATCTCAACACCTAATCAAATTAGAGGCACCATATAATAGACCAGTGTTTATCTTGCTAATAGCTGTTCTGATTCATAGCCTTGGGTTGCATCCAGGTATGCAAATGGCTTGAGTGTCTAGCATGCAGTAAAGCCAAATAAGTTTTTACCAGCTTCATTTCAGGGAACTCTTTCCATGTGATCCATATCTATTGAATACGTTGTGGTAGTATGAAGGTTTGACTACTGTAAACGCAGCTGCCATCGGTATCTATCCCATCCCATTGATAGGATTTTGTACCAAGTTTTTTTCTGTCTTACAAGATTTGTCCCAAATATTAACAACTCAAGTTCAGAACTATATATATTAAACAGCAGTGCCATTAATGGATTAATTATATCTGCAGTATAATATGGATTTCTGGGAAGGTGTAGTTCAGAGATAGGAGAATGTCCATTGATATTGGCACAATATAATTGTTGGGGTCAATTTGTATGAACATTGTCCTTTTCCAGACAGGGAAGGATGCATATTAGTTATACTTTTATGTTTTCTATGATATCCATAATAAAATAGGAAGACTAGTTTTCAGATGGGCTACTAGTATTTAAAGCAGATACACTTTGCAATAAAATACAATCTGAGAGAAATCCCTTGGCCATCAGGGGTAATATGTTTTCTTAGCACATTTTGGCTTCAAAACAACCACAAACACATACAGTTGCATAAAGTAGTGCTTAACAGAACAAAAAAGGACCCCTTTTGATTTTGAAAGAAGCATCAGGTTACCAAGGAGACCTAACAACTCATGGACAAGTGACTGTCATAGCACATTCTCATCCTAACAACTCCAACCATAGCAAAGAAATCAGACTACAGATGAAAACCTTGCTTGTATCTAGCCACTTAAAAATACAGATGTCTCACCAGATTTTTTTCGCTTCACCCTTGCTGCTAAGTAAGTTCCTGTATTCTATCCAAGTGACTATATATCTCCTTAGCTGTATTTTATATGTATTCAAGTTTTATTTTTTAATTGTAACTATAGGTATATGTATTCTTGATCCATAGGGTCTGGTGACTTGCTGTACCAATAAATAAAATGATAGTTTGGATCCTCCCTGGTTGTTTTGCGGGGTGGGATTCTACCAGTTCTACCATGATTCGCTAGAACCGGTTGTTAACATTCTACGCAGTTTGGAGAACTGGTTGTTAGAAGAAATTACTGGCCTAATCCTGTAAAGAAGGCAGGAAGGAAACATTCTGGTGTTGCTTACAGAAACTGCCTCTCTGTTAACCCTTATTACGTTCTTGGCAGGACTAGACTTCCTGTCTCAGGAACGTCTCTGGAGTCCCCCCCCCTCCTTTGCTGGTACTTTGCTTGTGTGGAGTGACCATTCAAAGTTACAATGGCACTGAAAAAAGTGACTTATGACCCTTTTTCACACTTACAACAGTTTCAGCATCCCCACAGTCATGAGAGGCCAGGGGAAGAGATGCGTGCCTTGATGTGAGTGATATTGAGTTGACCATGCCCAGCCAATAACATGACCACCAAGCCATGTCCACCCAGTCACATGACCACCAAGCCATGCCCACCACCTAAGCCACACCCACAGAACCGATTGTTAAAAATTTTGAATCCCACCCGTTGTTTTGGTATGATTGTAGCATAATTCTTTCATATTTGAATTATGAAACAGCCTTTTGAGTTTTGAGCCACTGTTTCTGTACTTCCCTGCTGGTGGTGGAATGTGGTCTGGAGGGCTTCATTTATCTTTTTGGTAGCTAGTGTGAACTTTGATCTAATCTGTGCATGGCAGTCTGGATTGACTTCATCTGCAATGTTTACTGCCAATTTTGCTAGAATGCAGTGACTAGTGTTTTCAAGCTTGACTTTTTTAAGTTATTATTTTTGGGTGTTACTGTTAACTCATTTGGGACTCCAAGAGGTTGAATGATCTCACATACTAAGGAAAACTTTACTAGGGAAGTCCCTCAAGGTCAGGTGTTTCTAGAAGTCAGAGATTAAACTAAAGCATCTTGTAAATCATATCAAGTTCTTTTATTCTGTTTTCCACAGAAATACCTTGTAGGGCAACTTGCCATACGGAATCACAATACATGAGGTGTTACACTGAAATACAAGTTCTCACAGAGCACAGCAGGACACACACATCATTTACAATGTTCAGATAAAGGTCATTGCACTTACAACTGTAAACTTCTTCTTTTGTTGGATGGGTTGTTGGTTTTATACAGAACTCTGCCACCTCCAAAATAATACAAAAAGAAAAAAGAAAAAAAATTGAAACTGAAGGCAGGAGGAGAGCATGGACGGTACATGTCATGTGACAGCCACAACAGCTTTATGGGACTCTGCTATGCTTTGCAAGAAAGAAAACAGTTCAGAAAAGTTAGTTACAAACACCAGGCTTTGTTTGTTGATTTTGTTTTTCTACACAAAAGCAAGAGTTGGCAGGTGTGCTGGTCATTGAGATGGAGCTCCCACAAAAGGGGGCTGTGAGTTGATTGTTTTCTTGGGGAGTTGTTGTTTTTCTTCATACCATGTGAGACTTTTATTTTATACACTGTACAGGTATTTACAATGGAAGGGGGTCAAGGAAGGTTGTAGCAGCCACTGTTGAGAAAACCAATAGGGAACACAAATTCAGTTTAGAGTCTGGAGAAGCATCCTCAGATTATGCACTTGTCATTGCTGGGAGCCTAAGAAAAAGAGGTCTGGGTGGCTGGAAAGAAACTGGGTGTAAAACATGCTTGTCCTTGCCAGATAACTTGGTCTCTACATTTGGAACCAAATCCCTCTTCTCAGAATTCAGTGTGTAAGTGAGTGAACGAATGGTGGGCATCTCACTGCTTCAGTTTGTCATTCTACTTGAAATAACTTCCCAAAATGTATTACATTTATCCTGAAGTGATGATGTACCCGTATGTTAAATAAACTATATATGTAAACCACACATGAGAAAGTTCTACTAGGAATATTAGTTTTTAATCTGTTCTGTTAGAAATGATTTCCAGCCTGCCCATTATTAAAACAATTCAAATATTCAGGTAGTTTTGCACTTACTGCAAGCCTAGAATGAAGCACTGGTATTAAACTAGATGTTTGAGATGAAATCTCTGCCACCAAGGCAGGTGTGCATTCCATGGAATTCACTTAATGCTTTCCTGAGCTAATTTTTTTTTAATTGCGGTAGAACAAAAGATAAGCTTCTTATCTAAATCTTGTCTTTTTGCTAGAAAAATAACCAATTCAGCAATGCTGGAAATTTACTGAAACACAATTAAATGTAAAAATCTAGCCTTTGTTTTCCTAGGTCTAAACCAACTACAGAAACAAATGACTGGTCTTCTGTGCAGGAATTCACATTAAATACAATGGGTTAATTCCTCTGGTAAAAGGACTTCTGCAGAGGGAGAGTTTTAAAGGCTACTGATAGAAAAAAAATATTGTAGCTCAGGTGGAACTGTGGGTTCCTTGGTGCTCTCTGAGTTTGGTTATTTCTTTGCAAACATTTCATTACCAGACTAGGTAACATTGGTGCACCAAATTCAGAAAGCACCAAGGACCCCATAGTTTTAAATGCTGCATAATACTAAACAAACTAGCCAACTACCCTTTAACTTAGTGCATAATGAAAGACATGTGGTTAAGTTATTGCACATTGTAGTGTGCAAACACAAACAGTTGGTTGATTATAAGTAAAACTGTGGAGCAACACACAGCCAAGGAGTTTTTCCACCAAGTCCTGCCTCTTAGGAAATGACTAGCTTAACTTAAGGGGTTTCACACTCATTCAAACTACAGACAGAACAGGCAAAGGGTCATACAGCCAATATGTATGCAGCCTTACTTATTAGAAGCTGAATTCTATGGTCAGTACCCACTGAATAACCACAGATAGAAGCTTCCTGCTTGCCCTTACAAAGGGCTATTAAAGATGGAATCCTTGCCTAACAAAGATCTAATACAACTGTAGTTTCCATGGTCCATGCAGCTGATAGATTTCAATCTGCCTACTTTCACCTCAATCAACAGAGCCAGCGGGCATTTGAAAGCCTTCTTCATGAATCTAAGAAACCAGAATCATGGGCAAATGAACATATATTCTACAATATAGAGTAAGGATAAGGAGACTATGCTTTGAACTTGTAGTAACCATGGAAAACTTTTGTTAGAATGCTGCTTACAAAATATCAAATTAGTGCTTTTATATGATGAGATATATCACTTTATATGCCAGTTGTTCAAAACAGGCTTAGAATAATAAGGCTTATTAAAATACCACACACTTTACCTAAGGATCACATCATACCCTTCTTTCGGTGTACAACTAAAGTGTTTTAAGTGCAAGCAAAGGCAAACATATTCTCACATATGTTCGTATTAGATAGGAATTTTAGACAAGCAGCTGGGATCAACTGTGATTGTGCAGACCATTGTTGATTGTGCAAACCTGATACCTGAATGGTATAACTATGGCTAACATGAAATTACTCACTGGCCTACCAGGTCCCATTACTACACCTTATTTCAATCTCTGGGAAAAAGATATTTCTAAAATATACATGTCAGCAGTACTCCTGAAAAAATTGCCTTCTTGCACAGTGTGATTCACAGCTTATTGATGTATTTGTAGCATTATACAGAGGTGACATCCAGGACTTCTAGTATCCTTGTCAAGTGCATTGCCAAACAGGAACACAACCTATATTTTCTGTATCAAAAGATTATAAACTTTCCACATTTTGAAGAATCTAACATGTAAAATATATATTAGCTGCTTCTTCCCCCACTCCATTTCTCAGTATAAAAAGGTATACATTTTTGTTCCAATTTTTGCATGGTATTCTGGCTTTCAATCAAGTCCTATAGGGAGAAAATAGCTTTGCCATCACTGCATTGAGGGTCTGGTGGAAACGTGGGATTGCTTCAGATTTGGCACTGCATTTACTCCACTCTTGAACTAACCACCTAGTGGTTCTCTGCTTCCACATTTTCAGAATTTCAGAAAGGTAGGTTGAGTAGTTCTGTATGTAATAGCAGTCATTATTTGCACCTTTGCTCTCCCAAGTTCAGAATGCGGAAAAGAGGAATTGGGCAGAATTGATGTGTTAATTAATGACAGACCTGTTCACTCTCCCTTGCTATGTTTGCAAATATATTTCATTCTTGGGATACTTTTCCAGGCTGTAATTCTTGAATACTTAGATAGGATTTTAATTTTAATTTAGACAGGAGGAATGTGCATTAGGTTTAGACCATGCCAAGAAGCCCCTAGATCTTGAGAGGATGTGTCAAAGGGCTTAGAGTGAGTGTAATTAAATATAGAAAACCTAGTGTAATGTTCTGTGGAATAATTACTCTTCATGGTGTCATCGATAGGGCTTCAATAACAAGTGCATAAATCTGTAATGGCATTCAATAAAGAAGATGAACCAACTTGGGAAAAAAAAAGTAATTTCAAGCAAAGAACGAACGGCAAGCATTCTAAGTAGATGAAACCGTGCAGAGAAGTAGCAAGCCATGCTCTACTACAGACAGAGACAGTCACTGGCTCTATGGCTACCCTTTGGCAAAAGTGTCCCTTGAATGGGTCAAGCATGCCACTAATTGGAAACTTCATACACACAGGTGTTCGATATAAAGATATCTATCCAGGTTCTTGATAGCACATTTGCAATTATATCCTTATACATAACATTGAACTTATTAAATATTAACAGTTGTCTTTAAAATTTTGTAATTTCATTGCATAGAACATTAGACATGAGAATCATTTTGCTGTTACCCATGGCGAATGGAAGCTCCTATGGGTCACACCAATGAATTGTTGTTTTTGAACATGCTTTGCGTGGATGAAAGACGGGCAGGAAACAGCACAAACAAATGGGAACTGGAGCATCTGTACACTTACTGGATTTTTTTTTTTACCACAACAAAAAAAGTAAAAAACAACAACACAGGGTGTTCTTTCAGCTCTTGCTGTTTACGGTGCAAAGAGCTCCAAGTGGGCAGGTTTACCAACACGCTGTTCCAAGTAGCTCCTCCATCTTTCTGAGCATGCCCACCGATAATGGCTTAAAGAAGGACTTGAATTGCACAGTAGGATAAAGGAGGATGGCAGAGGCAAGCTCTTCTCGTCAGACTGGATTGTGCTCTTGATAGCCTTCTGCACTCTATTGCTTCTGCCGACAACAGCCCAGATGCTAACTCAGTACAAAGTTAAGAGATTAATGACGTATGATACTAGGCAAAAGAAAAAAGAAAAGAAAAAACATAAAAGGAACCTCACAAAAAATAATAAACCAAGCCTCCAGTTTCTGGGCACCAATGAGGTATACATGTAAATAAAAGTGGAATGATTAAGGCTGTTTTTTTTTAAAAAAAATAATAATCCCAGGCATACATAAAACAATGCACAACATTAATGATGAAAAGCACTGCCATTTGAATGCTTTAGAATGGCTTCAGGATGGCTTTGGGTGGCTGATAAGACATGCCTGGCCAGCATTTGTGTCAGTCAATAGTCAGCCAGTTCGCACTGCCTTTCAGTCCTATGGCCTCTTAACTCAGTAGTGAAACAGTGTTAGGTCCTAGTCAGAGTTCCCCTCGTCCCAGATTTTTCCATAGCAGGGATGATGAGAGGGAACAAACACTGGAGGGGAATGGGGGTTGATGGGGACAAACTGGAATGTGAAGGAGAATGGAGCATCCAGCTCCCAGCCCTCAGTTCAAACACATTTTGAAGAATGGGAAAAACCTATGAAGAACAAGAGTTAAAATTCAGTAACTTTGCGTATAATCCTAAGAGAAGGCCATGGTTCCCAAAAATCAGATGCTAGGCACAAATGGAACTACAGTCATAGGTAGTTTCTGGAGTCCCAAACATCTCAAGCGACAGAAAAGTGGCATGCCTGTGTGACACAAGCCTCTCTTCTCTAATTGCACCTTCTTACGTACATCTTCTCAGTCTAAGAATCTGTTTTCAACCCTTGAGGCTTGCAGAATATGGTTTGACAACAGTGGCTTTCAAAGTCCTTTGTGACCGTTGGCTCAGGGCGTCCTCAAAGAGCACCTTATGGGATCCACAGGGATAAATCTGTATGAACAGCTCTTCTGTTTTGTTCTCTGAGCCTAGTGGTTTTCCATGGTTTCAAAAGCTTGATAAGACAAAAAACAACACAGAAATATATTTATAATATTTCAAGAATTGGGGGAACAGAGTCCCTAAGAATATCTACTGAAAAAGCTGGAGAACACATCTTTTATATGTAATGAGAGGTGAACATTAACCCAATTAGTAGAGGAGCTCATCCAATCTTCCACATCTTTGTACCCTTCAGAAGTATTGGACAATATGTTCGATATTAATTGCAGAAGTACAAGTGCATTTTATCATGCTGTCAGGGAATGATGTGGTTGTACTTCACTATACAAAGTGAAGGTAAAGGTTGAAACAGCTAGAAATGGTAATTAGTCAAAACTGAACAATGCAATAGTAATTAAAGTAGTTGCTTCTATTTGAGTTGCAATACTTTCATATACTGGAGCACTCAGATACATGAAAGAATATTTTCCAAAAGAGACCACATGTTTTCCATCTCACCTCTTTGCTCCAGCTTGGATGTATACTCAGCTCATATTTCATTCTGAATACTGAAGCAAAAAGTGTAAAAAAGCTACATCAACAGGGATAAATTCATTTCCCCTCCCCAATTAAAAACATACAGTTCTTTCAAATAGACAAAAACCAGATGTGATTGTTCTATTGATACAAAATTCTGATTGAACCCAGAGGCTAGAATCAACTCAGCAGAACTGAAATGCCACTTCCATCTCTTTGAGCTCCTGTAATCCTGGATTACAACATTCTGGAATGGGAATCCAGAGATAATACAGGTAGCCCTCACTTACTGACCTTTTGTGCAGCGACTGATCAAATGGCACTGAAAAATGAGACTTATGACTAATCCTCAAAATGTTAGCCGTTGAAGCATTTCTGCAGTCACGTGATTGCAATTTGAGTGCTTGGCAATCGGCATGCATTTATGATTATCACAACATCCCACAGTCACACTATAGTCATTTTCAACCTTCACAGAAAGATTCTGACAAGCAAATCAATGGGGAAGCGACCAGGAAGTTGCGCTTAACAACCAGCAGTGATTCACTTAATGATCACAGTCAGAACTGATGTCATAAGTTGGTATGGTCAAATGATATCATACTTAACGACTTAGCAATGGAGTTGCTGGTTCTAATTGTGGTTGGTTAGTGAGAATTACCTCTATGATCATCATTGGCCATGTATCTCTCTGTAGCTTTTCAAAGAAAGAATAGTTTATTTATATTTCCGTGCTGCTTTCTTGGTAGAACTCAATTCAGCAATGTACAAAACCATTTCTTTTCAGGAAATTGCAAGAGGAACAGGGGAACTGACCAATTAGGCATGGTCCAGATAGAATTGCAAGTCAACTAAGTAGACAGAAACGAGGAAGGGATCCACATCAGAGAGGTTTCGTAAGCTGGCTTCATTTCCAGCTTGTCAACATCTTAAAGCTGCAATGTAGGAAAACCCTGGATTTATTTCTTTTATATATTTGTTAAACACATTTATAGAGATGCCTGACTCCAGAATGATGCTGGGTATCTCACAAATTAAAAAAGACAAGAAATATTACAGAATCAGGCAAGAATAATTGTTTCCCAGAGGGAACAATAAAAACTGTCTTCCAACCTAAAGAAACCCAACAATCAACCAAGCCAAGGCCTGGGGGGAAAGTCAAGTAATATTCAAGGCTCATTTAAAGGCAGGAAGGACAGCTAAATTTGAACTTATACACACAATAATACACACAATAAAATCTACACAGTCCCGATATGCACTATTAGAGCTCTGTGGTAATTTCTGTAATGTTGTGCAGCACTCAATATTTAAATAATGCAACAATTAAGAGCACTAAGAGATTCTCTTCATTCAAATATAGCATAACATATTTAACCCAGGCAAATTACCTTCAGCTAAGCTGGAAATCATATCATTGGGTTAAAAACCGCCATCTCCAGGACTTTATCTTCTAGGGATTGTCTCAGTCACATTTGATGAAAGTCAACTATTGGTCACATTTCTACTCCTGATACATCGTGGCAGAGGTGGAAATGGAGGCAAATGGATGATACTCACTATTATACCCAGAGTTCAGAGCGGCAAATGAATTCCAATGGATTCTTCATAGGTTTTTCCAGTGCAAGGATGACATTTCACTTATTTCCCCAAATGCCTGCTGAATCAGTGATGAGAGAAACAAGAAAAAGAAGCAGCTGTTGGTAAAGAGAAAGGGAATTCTAAAAAAGAAAAGATAGGAAGATGGAAATGAAAATGAAAATAAAGGGATACTCAGATTAAGCAACAATAGAATGACCTGCTTCAGGGCACATGTCAATTTAAAGTCAATGATGGGAACAGAATTCTATCAAGTAATAAATAAGAAATTTCTGGGCTCTGGCATTTCAGCGTGTTGATATGGTTTTGGTAGGACATTATATAAGGACATTGTGGATGGTGCTGGAAGACCCAGTATGACTCACCGAATATTGTACTCTCACCAAAACGATGTGAATTTCTTGCCAAAAGCTGATACGGCTGTTGGAGTAAAGGAAAGAGAAATCAGTGTTAAAACCATCTGATACAGTATAAGGTTTGAGTTTGAAACTCTGTATTCTTTTAACCAGATCTTCAGCTTTTTCCCCCTAAAATATTTATGCATTACTTCTTGGCACCCACAAAGCACATCAAAGGCAGTTTATAGTAATATCAGTGCAATAAAAATATAACAGATACAACACTCAGTGAAAACAATTAACAAAACAAAAATTCTGGTGGAATTAGCCTGTTGAATGGACATAGCTCTTCTCAAACTCATGTGATGCTCCTTCTCAGTAACAATCTCCATGCTCTGAGTGCCTTGCTTCCTCTAGGCCTCCGGGAAAGCTCTGAAGGGGTAGCTATTTTGCAAGAAGCTCAGGTATTATGGTGGATAAAAGAGTTTCCTTTAGTTTACCTGGAGTGTTGGGCTGGAATGAGTTTTTTTTTCATATCTTTTAAGGTGCTTTCTTTGAATCGTATTTACTTTGTTTGATTGAAACCACCACGAGACTAAGAAAATAGGACATAAAAGGTTGTACAAACAAAACATATAACAAAATAAATAACACAAATGATATGTCAACTCAAAAATATTTCTCTGGTCTTTTAGAGTTGCCAGCAGAAAGGGAGTAGGGGAAGTAGTACATTCCTTAAATGCTTCATAGATAATTTCTAGGAGACTGAAGCTTCTGGAGCACAAGATTATTACTGGAGAGCATGATTGATGACTCTTGGCTATGGGTCCCATTGGAAAATATACATCCAGGGGGTGGGGAAGATCAGGGTCAAGGATGAAATGAATGATAATATGTCCCTTTGTTCTTTTTGAAAATGTAGATAAATTCCATGAAATCAAAAAGGGGAAACCATGCAGAATCTGATTTATATATGTTATGTAATCTTAATGGGGAATATTATTTTTTAATGATTTAGGCAATAAAATGTTAAACACTTAATGGGATTTAAAAGGGGAGATAATTAATGAATATGTAACTTGGAGGTGGCGCACTTAAACTGATATTTTAGGGGGGAAACCAATTTATAGAAGGAGTGTTATTAATCAGAATTTAAGAGGACTATACAAATGTGACAGTTAAAAGTATTAAAGTATGACAATTGTAAAGTTAATACATGTGAATTAAAAATGAGATATGCATTGGGAATAATACAATAAAATAGAAAATGTATAAAAGCATCGTTAAGATAAGAAATTGAATACAAAAATTGAATATGGAACTATGGTCATATTTGTATGTATATGTGAAATCTGTAATCATGCTGTTCTCTAAAATGAGATGTTAAAAGGTGGAAAAATGAATAAAACTTGTTTTTTTTTAAAAAAGGATAAATGAATGATGTGTCTCAGAGTCAGCTACACCCAGGTAGCACCGGCATGTTTACTCCTAATAAATCTTATTTAAACTCTGAGAGAGGCGGCTGGAAACTCATGATTTAAATGGGGGTGGATGCCAGAGCCCCCTGACATGATGTTCTTTTGGGAGAGAATTAAACAACAAGGTGTTGCTACCCAAGAAGTCACTAGCATTTGTACCAGAGAGTGATAGATCATTCTTAGTTGTTGACCACTGAGTAGGATTTCCAAAAAAAAAAAAGGTCAGTGATGGTCCTGTTCTGGTCCTGAAATCCTATCTCCAAACAGTATATTGTTACTGAGGTGATAAACAAGCATCTTGACTGCTCACAGACAGAGCAGCAGGACAGATCATCTGAATCACAATCATCTGAAAAGTGAACATTTGACAATATTGTGACTCAGAATTCCCACCTTCTGTCAATTTGCCTGCTTGTTCTGCTGCTCCTCCTGGCAGGATTTTGGATAAGACACTTTCGCCCTCTGCTCCTGGCTGTCCAGCTGCTGCTCCTGTAGATGAGGAGGGGCCTGTTGGTTTGGGGCCCAGTTTAATGCCTGTGAGAGAAAGTGACGAAATAAATTAATATGTGTGAATTCAACAAAATGTACGTCCTACTTTACCACCAGGAAACAGTTTGTAAAAAAAATAATTATCTTTGCTCACTATAGAAATATAACAAGTCTTGCAAGAAAAAAAATGTAGTGGCAAGCATTCATTTGATCAGAATATTTATATCCAATCTTTCCATACAGAAAATTGTACTCTCAGTGCCAAAAAATAAAAGAAAATACAAAAGAACCTAATGCCCAACTAAAATAAAGTTAACATAATAGAAAAACATAACAGCTAAATATTCAGTAAATCTATCATTTAAACCAGAGGTTTCCAATTTTTCCAATTTTAAGACTTGTGGATTTCCAGTGTCCAGTAACTTTCAGTATTCCCCAGCCAGCCATGTCTTAAAGTTGCCATGGTTGGACACCCCTGATTTAAGCAGTTCAAAAGCCTCCCATAGTTATTCTGTAGTAAGATGGGTGACCAATGAATTTGATAAATAAAATAAAAAAGGCTAACATGAATATATGCACCTTGATAGCCTTCCTGAAGATAAAAATATGAGTTCCAAATCTGAACTCCCAATGAAATGGGTTGCAAAATATGAGGGCAAGTCAAAAGAAGTTCATGTCTTATCTGCCCAATTACTGACCCTCTGTAGGAAGGGCCATTTCTTACAGGCAAATAAAGTAACTGGGAGTTATTGATATGAATTTCTCAATGAACATAGTATTTTAAGCTGAGCTAAGTAAAGAGCAAGCAATTTATTATCAGATTTTAATCAGGGTGAGATGTTCCATCCTCTCTGTTCACAGGAAGAAGACACTTAGAAACCTTATTTTAAGTATTGTACTTGTGACACCTTTACTATAACTTACGCAATTCTAGTCTCCTGTGAATTAATTCTATACTAATTGGCACACATTTTGAGGCCAACCGTGGCCAAACTTTTCTCTTCTTCTTAATCTTGCCTAGGGTGTCATGTGATCATTTTGGAATTCATTTTGAAAACGCAAGTGGAATTCTTCCCTCAGAAAACTAACTCCACTAGTGTTCCCTAGTGAAATGCACACAATAGTAGGTGCTAAAAACACCTGCCTAGTTGAGAAGCTGCTTACTGACCTCCAGCTGTCCCCTGCGGTTGTGTCTGGGGTGCTTTCCCCACCTGTGGCACTTTTGTGGTAGGCTTGGATACATCCGGCTGTTCTGCTTTAGCCTATAATGGGAAACAGAAGTTTCATTTGTTGGTTTAAGAAAGTTTTTTTTTTCCAGTCTCTGATTTGGGGGAATAGCAAAGGATGTTAGAGAAAAATTATCTTAATATAAAACCCATCTGTTGAAAACACACCTAGCAGCTTTGTCACCATAATTTTAAAAAGCTGACTCATTTTTCTTATTTCTAATTGGTCCTGTGCTGATCCTAATTCTCCATAGATCCTCTTCTCTCCAATGTTTCTATGTTTCTTTAATTCTAGGCTCACTGACAGAGAAGAATAACTGTTTTCAGATGAGTCTCACTTTAGACCAGTGGGTGGCAAACTAGGAGCCACATTTCAAAATATTGGAGGGCAGGATCAAGCAAGGCTGGGTCAAGAAAAAAAATATGATATACATATTAAAATCACTTAGCTGAATTCAATGAAATATGAGCACCCTTTTTGTATTTAAATATTCTAACCTGTCAAATTAAAAATTAAATCTTTGGGGACTCAACCCACAAACTTGGAAGTGCTGAAAGCAGCCCTGTGACTGTTGGCTGTTCTCTCCTGTCAGCCCTCTGAGGTAATTCAGGCAGAAAACCAAAACTATCATTACTAATAATACCTTTCTTGTAGGGTTAAGGTAACAGAATCTCTCCCCTCCCTTGTCCTTACTTCCCAGAGAATAAGGGAGAACCCCTTCTGAGATGCTTTCTCTATCCCCATTCCTTCTGTGGATGGAGATACCTCTTGTCTGACTATTGCCCTGGCTATTGCAGCTCTTCTTCCTATCTCCTAAATTTATTCTCTCAGTCCCTTACATCTCCTGACCTTTGACTGCAAATGAAACCTCTTTCAGAAATCTAGGGAGCTGGCCTACCCCCATAATTGTTCTATTTCTCCGCCCCCTCATTTAATCTTCTTTTTTTTTTTACTTCTCTCCAACATTTGCTGAACAGAATGTTTCCTCTATAACCTCTGATACCATAATTAACTCTTGCAATCCATCCATCAAGACAACTTACCTGCATATAATACATTCATCTAGACTGTAGAATGATTCATGTGTTCCATGAATACATATTTATTCCATTTGGTTTTGTGTGTGTGACATTGAGATGAATGCACACATTTGCTACTCTAGAACAGATCATTCACACCTTAATGAAGGGCGAGACAACAGACAGTTAGCAAGGATGGAATGATTAACCATCTCTCCTTAAACAAAAATTGAAGTGGTACTCACTGGTCCTGCTTGGTGAGCGCTAGGTTGTGCTTGGGCAGTTGGCTGCGGTTTGCCTGATGGCTGAGGCTGACCAGGCTGCTGTTGGGCTGGCCGCAAGGATGGTTGGGCTTGGGTTCCCAGTGGTGGCTGTTGCTGTTGTTGTGGTTGTTGCTGCTGCTGCTGCATCCGAACCTGCTGTGGCTGTTGATGAGAAGGACCTGCTTGATGCTGTTGCTGAGGTTGTCTGCCTGGTGGTTGCTGCTGCCTAGATGATGGTTGCTGCTGCCCAACTTGCTGTTGCCTGGGTTGCTGCTGCTGCTGCTGCTGCTGCTTTTGCTGCTGCTGCTGCTGCTGCTGCTGCTGCTGCTTTTGCTGCTGCTGCTGCTGCTGTTGGTGAGACAAAGGCTCAGATTTTGGCTGCTGAGATGGCAACCCGTGTTGCATCTGCCTCTGGGATTTTTGGGACTCTGAGGTATGATGATACGGCTGTCGGGATTGTTGAGGGTACTCCGAGGAGCTGGGAGGATAACCTTGCTGGGTTCTTGTATCTGATTGCTGGGCCTTCTTCTGGGAAGTGGGCTGCCCATGTCCACGTCCATGTGACTCATGGCGGCCTGGGTCTCTTGGGTGTTGCCTGGAGGATCTTTTGGGCAGGTCATCAGTGGAGTGGCGGGAGGAGGATGAATGTCGCCCATAATCTCCATGGTGCTTGTGATCTTTGGAGGAAGAGTGACGTGGGTGGGAATAGTCATCATGATGCCACAAGTCTTCATCTGGGGGCTCATCATAATCATGATAGGTGTGCTTAACTGGACCTCTCCTCTGAGAGGATGAGGAATGGCCACCATAATGCCTCATCCTCTCCGAACGAGGTTCTCTTGGTTTGTCAAACCAGTCCGTCTCCTCTTGGCCCAAGTGGTAGGCTTCAAACCAAAAAAGATCACAGTGAATCTCCTGATCCAAAGCTAGGAATGTATTCTGACGGAAGCCATGCAATGAAATAGAGAAGAAGCTTATCACAGGAATGCAGGGTATGTCACAGCAGCCACTCAGGAAATATAAAAACAGAAACCTCAGCAAAGAAACACACTGAACAGGCAGTGAACAACATTAGGACATGCAACGTGCAACATGCTAACATAAAACAGAAAATGAAATCATGATAAAGGCACATGGCAAGCAAATGGAATTGGTGGCATTTTCTTTGCAAATATGACCCGCTTGGGCATGCTTGGAGATAAGTCACAACAGGTAGTTATTACCTTCACTGTCTGAAACAACACAGTGTGAATCATCCATGATGTAGCCTTCTTCATGTTTGTAAGAATGGGTTCTTGGCACATCTTTAATATGTTCTTGTACATCAGGCAATGAGTGACTAGAGCAAAACTGGGAGCAACTATCTCCAGCAGACTGAGGAAGAGGTCCACCTGAGGATCGCGATACGCCCACGGATTTTCCTAATGGACTGATAGGACTTTCTTCTTCTGACGTTTGCGTGCGAATTGGAGGTCGCCCGCGACTCTGACTCATACTAAGAGAGGAAGGTTTGGAGCTTCCTTTCTGAGGCCTCTCCATGCTCTCTCTTTCATAAGATCTGCTTCTAATTTCACGACTTGACAGCTTTTCTGACACATATCCAGAGGATCTTGATCGGCCACCACTATATGCTCTGTCATCTTCTTCAATCCCATCTCTGTTGGATACACTATAGTATTTCTGCTGTTCATAAACATTTTTCTTTAGGCCATAAGTGATATCATCTTGCATTTTCCTTGCTCTGGATGCTATGCTGCTGCTACTGACTGATGTAGTCACTGTATAGGAGGCCAGATCTGATTCTACATCTTTGGCTTCTTCTATAGGGGAGAATTTGGAGATCTTCTGCTCCATACCTTGTTTCCTATGCTTGCTGCGCTTGGAAGAGATGACAGCAGGGGCCAGATTTTTTGAAGAGTGTTTTTGTACTCCCACACTTGCCCCATGCTTGTCTGGATGAGAGGATGATCTATAATCACTGTCTCCATAGTAATAAGAACTGCCTGATACTCTCCCATTGCTCTCTGCGCTTTTAGGATAGCTTTTCCCCCGATGGTCAGGACCATGGTGATCATAAATATCCTCTTCAGACTCCTCTTCTCCTTTTGAGTAACAACAAGGCCTGCTAGACACGTCTACATCCGCAACCTCCCTCTTGTCTTTGATAGGCAGTCCATTGCTGCTGTGTGATGGCAAATCCCCTTTCTGACCCTCTCCTGAGCTGCTCTCTTTGGTTAATTCACTGATATCATCAATCATCACATAGTTCCGAGGAATGTTTTGCTCTAGATTGGTGTATAGGGAGTCAGATGAATAGCCCGTAGAGGGACTTTGTGCAGCACTGCTCCTATCTCCTGGCCTCCCTTCTGGGGCTTTGTGTTGATCATAACTGCTGGTCACTGTTGCGGTGCTGTAGATCACTTCAGGGGTTGCAGCAGAGATCACCACAGTGGGATTGCTAATGACTTCGTAATTGGTCAGGATCTTCTGCTCTAAGTCAGCCAGGGAGGTCTGTCTCGGCTTCTGGGAGGTTGTGTGGGTGTCTGCATGAGCCTGAAGAAGAGCACCCTGGGCAGGCTGCAAGGGTGTCTGACTGGGATAAGCGGTCTGAGCTTGGTAAGGTGGGCAGAAGCCTTGGTGGCTCTGTAGGCCCAGTTCAGACTGATACCCAGTACTTGGGGTGAAGCTATGGGCCTGGTATGTGGTTTGGGAGGGGTAAGCAGGCATCCGGCTTGGCTGGAAATCATTTTGAGTCGGACCGCTGCTTGCTATAGGATAGTATGGAGGTTGAAATCTTGTTTGCTGGAATGTAGCTGGGGCTGGTGCAGCGGTCTGAACTGAGGAGTACTGGTACGGGGTGTAGGAAGTTGTTGAAGTGTACTGGGGGCTGGAGAATTCTGCATATTGGTTAGAAGGGGTGGCGCTAGGCCTTGCCAGGAGACTTCTACTCTCATAACCAGAGAGCCGAAGGTTATTTAGCTCGCTGTCAGACATATAATCTCGATTCTCTCCCAAGCATCTCAAATATGGATAATCGCGAACATTCCGATCCTTCAGCAAAGATTCCTTTCTCTGGTTGATCCCCAATTCCAGGTACTTCAGCTTGGCATCAATCTCTTTCTCTTCCTCATCCAGCTCGGCTTGTTTCTTTCTCAGTTTTGTGGATTCGTGCTCTACCAGCTTCAAGTCTCGGTCGAGTTCTCTAAGGAGGCTGGCTTTGGTCACTTGGATGGGCTGCCCGCCAATACCCTTTGGCATGAAGCCAGGCATGTACATCTGTGAGTGGGCTTGGCTGGTCAGAGGAAGCTGAGCTTCTTCTGGTGGGGGGCTAGGCAAGGTCCGCTTCACTTTCCGAACGAGAGTGTTTGATTGCAAGGTTGAAATCTAAAAAGCAATGGAAGCTCTGGTTAAATTCAGAGGTACGACGGAAGAATTCACAGCTATTTTCACTCACTAGGAGGGGTGGTTGATAGCAATAGCATTTAGACTTATATACCGCTTTATAGTGCTTTACACTATAAAGGTTTACAGAGTCAGCATAATATTGCCGCCAACAATTTGGGTCCTCATTTTACCCACCTCGGAAGGATGGAAGGCTGGGTCAACCTTGAGCCTGGTGGGATTTGAACTGCCAAACTGTAGGCAGCTGGCTGCAGAAGTAGCTTGCAGTACTGCACTCTAACCACTGCACCACAGAAGCTCCTTAGATAATTCCTTAGATAACTCATAGATAACTATGGTCTGCATTTTTTCCCCCAAGGGCAGATGTACAAGATTAATTCTATATATTAATATTTTAAATGCATTTAATATTAATATTTTGATGTTTTTACATTTTTTTCCCTAAAACACTAGCACTTCGTAGATTTAAGCACTATCTGATAAGGCTCTAATATAGCCAGTTTATAAAGGCTGTTGGTAGTTTCTTTGGAGTAAAATATATGAACAAAATGCACTTTATAAAAATAATTCCTAATGTGGGACACAAGTATTTCTTGATATTCAAACATCTTGAATGAATAATAATGTTGCTGGCAAACATCTGCTCTATCAACAGGCACAGTTACTGACACTGAGAAAAAAATGGAAAGAGGCAGAAGTCAAACAATTTTTTTCCTAATGCACCCATACAAAATTAATCTAGTATGATTCACAGATTTAATTCATTTAATTATTTAAATAAATTAAATTTGTGTATCTTGGGGGCTGGGGAGAATATTTCTGCTTTGCAGATGAAACATCTATATATCTTATATAGATATAAGCATTATATTATATATAAACATCTGTCTGGGGTCTGAAAAAATTAAAATTAACTGTTTTGGCAACTCAGATTGTTGTAGGGTTTCACATTTTTGTTTCTTTGTTATTTTTACAGTTATTTGTCCATGTTGTTGTTGGAACAGCCCATTTTAAGATACTTTAACACACGTAATAATTATTTAGCATATAGCAATAGTTTTTTGTTACTCTTTCTACTGAAATGTTATGCATAAATTTGCTTTTAGTGGTTGGTTTGTAGTGATGTATGCTCCCATGATTGGTTCATGGCAATGTACTTTTTTCAAAACTGTTCAAAAGGGTGTTAACTCTGAGCAGAGTTATGCCCATTCTGGAACTCGTTTCTCAACAACTTTTTATTTGCAAATAAAGGTCTTAGTCCTTGCCACCTATCTCGTGTTATTCATTGGGCCTGAATACCAGGTAAAAGGACCTGAGCTTTCTGGGACAATAACTTCAGTCACTGTACCATGCAGAATGGAGAATGGATAACAATAACAGCGTTTTTGCCTCCCTATAAATGACAAAAGTCCCCATTTATCCCCTGGCTTTAGGAATGCCCCACATTGTGTAGATGCATTGTACCCAGGTCCACAACAGAAAGGAGGAGAAACTGCCATAATTCCTCGATCTGTTACAATAACCTGCTGTGTTACAATAACAGATCCAGGAACTGAATCAGATTTGAATGGGGTACAGCATTCCAATCGTGTTAGCATTTTTTGTTCTTGATATGCAACTTTAGGCCAACCTATAGTGTCAAAAATTCCAACAAGCTGTCCTTAAGCTAGACGCAAGATTGTTAATTCAGATGTCTTGTGTCAGGTGTCAATCAGAAGCAAAGATGCTGTATGTTTAAAGCAGAACTTCCACAATGGCTCAGGATAAGTTGTGATATTGAGAAGTCAAATGCATCTGCCAAGAATTTGAGCCTGCATCATTTGTAAAATGTGTCATCTCTATTTTGTGTGTGCACATGATCTATTATAGCATATCATGGAGTGCTGAAATCCAATGGAAGGAATGAGAAAAAGTTATGAGCAGGCATGGAATTTTTTTTAAAGAAGAGAATTACAGAAATACATGGGGAAGACAGGCTTACCTAGGATAATTAGCCCTAATTACTGAATATTTTAGTAATCTCTAGTTAAAGAGAAAAAGAATGGGCAGTTTACTTGTATATTTCGCCAAGAGGCAGCTGGCCTTTCATGTTGGGGCTACAAGAAGTAACCTTGCTGTGATTCAGAACCTTCTCATGATGTGATTGGTTTCACAACTATTATTAAAACAATGCAACCTCATTTGCCATTTTATAAAATATATACAGTCCCCCCCACTACTCTTGTTGCTTAGATCATCATGTGTGTTAAACAGATTGGAGAAATGTTATTTGGAAAATCAGCGGTTTTAGGATTCTGAGGATGCAAAAAGGAAAGAAGTGGTTGGGAGCAAACAGGAAGCAGCAAAATATAAATGTAACGTTTTTTTGGCACAGTTCCAAAGCAGTCCTGCCAATTATATCAAAGACACTGCAGATATCGGTACTGACATTATCTACACAAGGAGATTCAGTTTGTATAAGAATGCAGTTGTCATTTGCCAGAATGTAATTGTAATTTGAAGGTGGTCTTTTCAAATATGCATTATTTTACAATTAATCAAACTGAAATATTTTGGTGTATTGCTGGGGACATCATCCCATAGAAAGAACATTCCACGGTGTGGAACAGTAGATATAAGTAAAGATGTTTAGTACCAAAGCCAAGAAGGTTCATATATTCTTTATTATAAAGTACAATGGAACCTCGGGTCGTGATCGTAATCCATTCCAGGACTACGGTCGCAACCCAATTTGGTCGTGACCAGAAGCACGACCGACTGTGCATGCGCAGACAAAAAATTGCACGGGCTGTTCATGCACGGAAGGGGAAATTGGCATGGAAAGGGAATCTGCCGTGGCTGGGTTTGTTCGCCACCCAATTTTTGAATCGTGACCTGATTCAAAAATCGGGTGGTTTTTTTTGGTTGGAACCTGATTTGGTCATGAACAGAAGCGTTCGTGACCCAAGGTTCCACTGTTTCAGGTAAGTGTTCAGTTATAATGATAAATATCCTAAATACTGTATCAAGACTGTCCAGGCTTTATTTGAAGATGTCTAGAAAGGAGAACCCACCACTTTCCTAGAGCCTTCATTTCATCATCAAACTACTTTTATCATTAATATTTTTTCCTTTTATCCTTTAGTGGTTGTGAACTACTTCTGCCTGTGATTCTCACAGGCAATTGTGGATTTCATCCCCTCACAGAATCTTTCTATGAATGATAAACACATATGTTTATCCAGAAGCTCCAGTGGTGCAAAATGCAGTGGCCCGCATGGTTTTGTGCAGACCTCGGTGTGCACATGTATCCAGGGGTGGGATTCCAATTTTTTAACAACTGCTTCTGTGGGTGTGGCTTAGTTGGTAGGTGTGGCCAACTCAATATCACTCACATCGAGGCACGCATCTCCTCGCCTGGCCTCTCATGACTCTGGGAATGCTGCAACAGTCATAAGTGTGAAAAATGGTCATAAGTCACTTTTTTCAGTGCCATTGTAACTTTGAATGGTCACTCCACACAAGCAAAGTACCAGCAAAGGAGGGGAAAAAAACTCCAGAGAGGTTCCAGAGACAGGAAGTCTAGTCCTGCCAAGAATGTAATAAGGGTTAACGGAAAGGCAGTTTCTGTAAGCAACACTAGAATGTTTCCTTCCTGTCTTCCTTACGGGATTAGACCAGTAATTTCTTCTAACAATGGGTTCTCCAAACTGCTTAGAATGTTAACAACCGGTTCTAGCGAATCGTGGTAGAACTGGTAGAATCCCACCCCTGCATGTATCACCTCTCCTGCGGGAGCTGCATTGGCTGCCAATTTGCCTCCAAGTGCAATTCAAGGTGCTGGTTGTCACCTTTAAAGCCCTTCATGGCTTGGGACCAGGTTATCTGAGGGACTGTTTCTTGCCAGTCACATCTACCCTACCCATCAGAGCGGGGAGGCAGGGAATGCTGCGGGTCCCATCCCCAAGGGAGATACCTCTGGTGGGACCCAAAAGAAGGGCCTTCTCCAGCGTGGCTCCCTCTCTGGAACATCTTTCCCCCAGAGATTAGAACGCCTCCCCAACTCCAATACTCTTCCAGAAGACACTGAAGACCTGGTTCTGCCAGTGGGCCTGGGAAACCCAGGGCAGGATGGAGCCCATTAAATGACTCATGTGATCTGCTGTCACCAGGGCGGGTATGTGTGTGATTTTATTATGATTTTATTACTATATTAATTTATTTGATTCTTTTTATTAGTTTTATTGTTTTAAATGTGGTTTACTATTCTGTAAGCCGCCTTGAGTCACCATGGGCAAATAGGCGGCAATATAAATTTAATAAATAAATACATAAATAAAATAAAATGTTTCTTCCATCTCTTCTCAAAGGACTTCTTTGATCCATGTTACCCATTTTTGTCTCCTGCTCTAATTTGCCTGACAACCTCTAAAAAGTGGGACCCAAAACAGAAGTTGAGGCTGGAACTAGCCAATTCAGAATATAATATAAATATTACCTGTCACGAATGTAGAAGCTATAGTTCTATTGATGCAGACCTATAATTGCCTTTTGGCAACTGTGTCAAAAATCCAAAATCTTTTTTAGCTTCACAGTTGAAAACATTATAACATTACCTGCACCCACAAGCATTGCTGAGATGTGTTTTCAGATCTTTCAGTCATGGTCTCATATATATGTACACCTAGTTCTTTGTGCTTTCCTGCCACAATCTTTCCCTTTTTTATGGGGCTTGCTTGCTATTTTAGCACAGGAATCAACTTGCCGAACGGGTTTGCTTTCAAACACTTATTCTAAAAGTAATGGTTGAAGGTCATTTGCAAATTGCATCTTGCACCAATCTTGATTAGTGGTTAGGAAACAAAATAAAAAGCTAAAGTATTCCTCAAGTAGAGATTGGCTCCTGGCGATTAGATCTGTACAGTTTTCTTATTGTTAGAAATGTTATTAAAAATTACTTGCCACTACCTTCTTGCATGATTTATTTTTTATTTCTAGTCTAGCTGGCAGCCCTGTAATTCCTATCCAAACACAGCAGTAACAGGGCAAATCCTATTAAACTTCATAGATGAGCAAAAGCCCACTAGGTTCTGACACCTGCACCCATCTATAAGCATTATACTGACAATGTTCATTTTAGGAATAGTGCAGTTTTTTTTACAAAAGCCCCTAGTCTACTTAATTCATCTGGAAAACCCTGGAAGAGTGGATGCTTTCAGGGCTGTAGCAAACAAGAAGCAATCTGAAGTTGCAGGTTTCCCCACATGACATATAAGTGAATAAACAAAGAACTGGTACAGGAGAAATCTGCTATAGATTCAATTGCTATTCATCATGTGAAACAGCTGGAAAAGCTGCAAACACAGCAGGTTAGAGCAAGCCTCCCTAGTATGCACACACCTCTTCAGCAAGATGCTTTAGCACTATAATTTTGGGTTTTTTTATAGCAAAGAGAAAAGATGAGATAGCACTCTGTGAAATGTCAGGAAGGAAGGAAGGAAGGAAGGAAGGAAGGAAGGAAGGAAGGAAGGAAGGAAGGAAGGAAGGAAGGAAGGAAGGAAGGAAGGAAAGAAAGAAAGATCTGGCAAAAACATTGCAATCAAAAGAAGCTCTTTGTCTCTTTAAATATAAACAGCTTTTTGACAGGCTATGGTTTTTGGCTTCCCTGGTCCACAATGTAAATTGTCAGTGCTACTTCCCAAGAATCTGTTGGATCTCAAGCCTGTTTGAGATAATAATACCACCAATAGCTACTTATGATGGGCTTGGTTTTTTTTTTTTGGGGTGGTGGGGTGGTAGTGGAGCATCAGGGCCCTCTATTCCATGGGGTATTTTACCCTACTTTCCCAGTGCAGTATCCTTATGAAAACGCATCCATACATTATTTGCTATATTTAAAGCTAAGTGCCAACTGGGGGAATCATTCTCTTGGTACAGATAACTGAAAGGTTTTCCAGAGAAGCAGGAAAGGATGAGGGCACCTTTTCCTTCTGCTGCCATCCATTCCTAATTCCTGCCTTCTCCTTTCTAACTTATTTCTCGGGGGGAGAAATGCAGCTAAAAAATTGTGGCAAGGACATTATCCTGTTTATTTCCAGGCAAATATGCATGTATGCATTCCAGCCAGACCCCTTTTCAGTATTTTCAGGAAGACAGGGCTCATTCCCTATTTTTCAGCTACATTGGAAGCCAAAATAAAAAATGAATCCCTCCCTGCCAGTTATAACGCCTTGCCTCTTTTGTCTTGATGGATAACAGATAGGAGACATTTCTTCATGCAGGATGGTACTACGGTTGATTTATTTTCTTTAGCTCTTGTAAAAGAGAGCTAACCAAGGAGAATATTTTGGGGGATACAGGATGTCTTTTAACTATGAAGGAAAAGATCACAGTCCTGTATATGTCAGTAAGAAATATTTTTATGCAAGGCAGAAAATGGTATTTCCTTTTACCACCGCTAGATGGCAGATAGACAAGCCGTGTTACCGCGTGTTTCTTAAACCACAGAAAATAGATCATGCTCTGTTTTGAACTTAACTGTCTTTAGTAACCTGAGTGTGCACAGACTGCACAGTATAAGGAATATATTTAAGGGAAAAGGAAATTTTTTAAAAAATGATTTTTATATGGTAAATGCATCATGATAACACACACATTTATATTTAGTAATTTAATCACACTATGATGGGGACAAACCATTCCAAAGCAGTTGATGCCATTATTAATTTATGCGAGAGAGACAGGATGATGTTCCAACATCTATATTATTTCTGTAGGTTTCTTAGCGCTCATCTTGGGGACATGCCGAGTAGATTGAATGAAGACAAATACGACATACGCATATATAGTTCACTGCCTTGGAAAGTGTTCTGAAAAACTGGTGCTATAAATTTTAAGCATGTTCAGATAAAAAGCTGGCTGTAGTGTAGGCTTATTGCTTAGTATATTTTTTTCAATAATCCATTTAATTTAAAAAAAAACACCATCCTTTTTAAAATAAAGCTTTGGGGCTGAAAAAAGGGCTCCAATCTGCCCAGGGCAAGTGGAAAGAAGCACGAATAAGAACAGATCCACTGATGGATCTGCAGGGAAGTAGAGCTGTAAAACAAATGATGAAGTTTAGCTCATGCTGTAAATGCAGAACCTGCTATGGACACGAAGAGCGATTCTTCATCTGAAGCTGAAAAAATTCCCTTTCTTTCCTGGCCTGCTGTTTATATATATGGACCCAATGATAAAACCAGCAGATTTGGTCTAAGACCTTTGGGACTTTGAAAGGAAGAGACAAAATATCACCAGATCCCGCTCAATTTTCATACACCAAGCGATCTTACCTGGCTGCCGGGCAGGAAGGTGTGCTGATACATGGAAAACCTGTCCCTTGCAGACTCCTCTGAGGTGGGACTGATGGGCTTGGGGTCAGATAAAGACCTTTGGATGGTTTTGATGGGGCGAGGCAGGGTCTGCTGGCGTTGGGTGGACTCAGCCATGAAGTGCTTCTGTGGAGTCACGTGGGCCTTGTTGAGCTTTTCGCTGGATGTGAAGGATGACTCTAACAACCGATGAGGGGAGAGGGGAGACACCGGGGAATAGAGGACCTGAGGAGACTTGGGAGGCTGTCGGGACATAAGCTGAGACAAGGAGTCTGTGGGCAAGTGGGACTGGTAGCCGATTTCAAGAGGAACGGGCTTCTTCTTGGCTAGTGCTTGCTGTCGGACTGAATGAGGATCCAGAGGCCCAGAGCTCACCATCTGGATGTTGGAGGAGTAAGGAGGGATTGAGGTGGGCGCCGTGAGCTGAGGGATTGCAATGCCTGGCTGGGGCTGCACTTCGGGTTCTGTCTGGCAAGCCAAACTCTCCCCTCTCTGGGTCTTCTCGGGGGCAGAGATGTACTTCACAATCTCCACCCTGGGGTCAGGGGAAGTGATGTGGATGGAAGGGGACACCCGGAGCAACTGGTCGGGTTCGGTCTGCACAGAACAGTCACTGATGGTTTGGATGGCTATGCTGGCCATGCCTTTTGCTGAAGAATCGGCTTTACTCTCTGCACTAGAATCAGAGTGGCGGGAGAAGCGGGAACGTCGGCGACGCACCGGCTGTTCCCACTCAGCGTCGTCTTCCTCATCTGTCTGAACACTGCAGTCAGTGCTGCGCCGAGGCCGCCGCCGCCGGGATGCGTAGAAACGTTCTTCGCCATCTTCTTCATCAGTCTGCACACTGCTGTCTGTGATCTTTTTCACCAAGTATGGTTCATGGCTGGGCTCCTTATCATATGCGTCCCGAAGACGAGGCATCGAGTTCCGTTTCTTTATCCCCCGACTGGCTTCCCACTGTTCTTCAGTCTGCAGGGACATTTCAGAGGCTGAGTTTGTAAGAGGCCTCTGGAGTCCTGGATAGCGGGGCTGTGCTTGTCCGTCTTGCCCTGGAGCTGCTGTAGCCATAAAGGCTTGGTTTAGGGGTGGCCAGTATTGTCCATTTTGAGCCAAGGTCCTTTGCATTTCTATCGTTACCTCAGGTGTAACCTGAGAAGGAATCCGGCCAGTTGGGTCACATACCGGAGGAAAGGTACTCTTCTGCCTCTTCTGCTCCTCCAGCTGCTGTTGCAATTGCTGCTGCAAGTGCTGGATTTGTTCTAACTGCAAGCGCTGCTGGGCGAGCTGTTCCCGCTGCAGGGCGAATTGGGCTTGTCGCTCCTCTTGCTGCTGGTGGAGGACCTGGTGCTTTATGGATTGCAACTCCTGGATTTCCCTGTGCATCAAAAGCTGTTCCTTCTCTCTGTGTCTCTGTAACTCCACCCGTTCCCTTTCCAGTTCCTCATGAAGCCTCATCTGCCTCAGGTTTTCCAGTTCTACTCTTTCCCTTTCGATCTGGAGGATGTGCTCATGTTGCTTCCTCTGCCGTTCTTCCTCCTTTTCCTTTTCTTCTCTTTCCATAGCTCCTCTGCTAGCAGTGCTGGCCTGTGGGGCTTCTGTCTGAGGCTTTTGGGTTGGCAGTCGGGGAGGTAGCTCCTGTTGTGTCTGGCCGGTGTCCCTGGCAGGACCCTGAACCTCTGAGGTTGACACAGGCACCTCCTCGCGTGGGCCAACCCCTGTCTGCTCAGGTCTTTGCAAGCTGACCATGCTTGGAGCAGGGGACTTAGTAACAGGTGCTATGCTTACTGTGCTGGCAGCAGTGCTGGCTGCAGAGGTGCTAAGTGGTTTTCCTAAATACATGGGTGTTTCCATTACAGATGCGGAAGGAACTGCAGGCATCCTGCTGGGCACAGTATAGCGATAAAGACCTTGAGATGCAAGGGGGATCCTAGGAGTAACTAGGGGTACTCTGGTAAGGCTAGCCAGAGGGACAGCTGTGATACTGCCTGGAGCATAGTGCCTGTACAGGCTTCGGAGCATGGGTCGTAGCACCGAAACTGGCTGGGTGGTGATGGGAAGGGTTGATGCTATTGGGGTATTAATGGTTGAATAAATCATGCCATCAGCAGCTCGTACAGTAGCTGTGGAAGGGAGTACCTGTCTGACAGATCCAAACCTTGAGAGATTATATTGGGCTAAGTTTCCAAAGCCAGAACGAGACTCTGGGAAATTTGGATTGTACATCATGTTTGGTTTCATGGCACCCTGTTGAGCCATAATGTTTCCAGTCCCTCCTGGTGCAGCACCAAGAGCACTATGTCCATATTGTAGAAGATCTTGGCTGTTTGCATGCCTGCCCCCATACTGGTCCATGGAGTTAAGGGCTGCACACATTCGGCTGATTTCACGAGCAGTGGTAGCACTGTAATGAGCCAGGCTAGCTTCCTGGAAATTGGCCAAGTCTCCTCTTGAATATCTATAATCGGAGTAGATATTGGAAGCCGAGCTGTACCTTCGCATGGGATATGAATGACTTAATAATTCAGTGGGTTGTCGAAGGTCAGTGAAAGAGCCATATTGCAGCCCCTGCCCTAGGTGTCCTCCCTCTGCAAAACTGTGGCTGTAGGAATGCTTCATAGTTGTCAAGTCCACAGCGGAATCTCCAGCAGGGGAAGGGAAGTGCTGCTCTCCTTTAACTGAGTAATAGTTCAATCCCATTTCAGAAAGATTTGTATCCGACATTGAGGAATATAATCTCCCAAACATGCCATTAGGATGGAATCGGTGTTCTTCGTACGGATGAGGGACCGGTGCCGGCTGTTCTCTGTAAGGGTATGTCTCCGGCATTTCCTGTTCTCTGGTTCCATAATACTGGCCACTAGCTTTGCCAAGGGGAGATGCTTCTCCAACATGTTTTTCCGGCACCTTAGGAGATGGATTAAAAGCCCCAGTGCAGCTGCTTCCAAATGGAAATCTATAGACTACATCACAGCATGCTACTTGGCTCTCAGGCTTCATTCCCGTGAGGTCCAAAGCATTAGGAGGAGGTTCTTCTTTGATGAGTTTTGTGACAGAACCTGCTGCTATGTCATCCATCTGCACCATCATCACTTGAGACTTCTTACTTCCAAGAGCTACTGAAGGAGCCTGACTTTTCAGTTCCACTGGAACTCCTCTATATATCTCTGAGCTTTGATCTTGAGGAAACGGCCTGGGAATGGCACTCACAATATTTTGGGCATTGCTAGTCTGAGTAATTAATGTATCTTTTTTTATCATGGATGTCATTTGGTTGGGCAAATTGTATCTTGCAAATTTTGTTTGCTGTGGACCTGCTGCTTCTGGACGGCCCATAGAAGCAGATGTGCCAGCTCCACTCATGGGTCCTCTGAAGGGACCGGTCTGAACACCTTGCTCCACCTGTTTAATTTGCGTCAGACAGACTGGACTTCCTATCTCTTGACCAAAGTCAATTCTGTTCTGGAAAGGGTCCCCATAGACAACTGGTTGCTTCGATTGGGACATAAGCATGGTAGATGCAACTGTTATGCTGACAGTGGTGGCACTGCTGATAATAGCATGTGCTTGCTCCTGGGCATTGAGGTTAATGATTAAAGGTTGGATGGTTGTGGATTGCCGACTCGGTGACTGGTCCATGGTGAAGCAATATTTTCTGCTCTCAGCAGATAAGGACGTGAGATCCATTCCCTGGTCTGTTACAATGATTGGAACAGACTTTATTGCTGTCCTCAAATCTACAATATTATTGCCAGATGCTCTAGGTCCAGGTTCTACTCTAGATGTCCCAGGGACTGATGATATCCTACACAAGGAAATATTCTCTGCAGGTAGTGTGCCCCAGCTGTACACACCAGGCATAGGGTCAGTAGCAGTGCTCTGCACTTTCTGCACTGGAGTATAAGGAGAGGCTTTTTCAGGCATTGACTGTGCCTTGGTCTGAGTGGTCTGGACCTGCTGTGACTGGAATTGCACTGCACTGATTGCTGTTTGACTGTAACTATGCACTGTTTGCTGGCGGCCTTGCTGAGTTGGAGATGAAGGTGGTGAAATGGAAGAACTTACACCAATTGGCTTGGTTTGAATAGCTGCATCAGACGCTAAGGAGATGACCATAAAGGGGGCTTCTTGGGATGACTGTTGCCTAGCCAGGCGTGGGGAGCTGGCTCGGTGAGGAGTTTGTGTTCCTTGAGCTATCATCGGAGAAGCTGTCGATGCCCCAGTAGTTGCGACGTCGTACGAAATGATTGTGCTGTGTGTTTGAGTAGAAAACTCAGCTGTTGATTTAGCTCCTACCCCGGAACTAGATGGCATCCCAGTTCTTGGAACAGAATAAGTAGGACTTTGAGTAGGAGAAGAAGGGGAAAGGGGTGGGCTGGAACTTTTGAAAAAAGAATACATTTTGGGGGTTGTCATGGGTATGTTTGTCTTGCCATCAGTCACACTTTGATGCTTATCTCTTACTGATGACCCACCAACCCTGGGAATGTTTTCTGTTTGAGAACCATAATTTGCAGTTACTTTTGTCTGGCTTTGGCTAATGGTGGACACAGGTGATGCATCAGAGCCACTTGAAGTTGGAGAGCTGTAAATTCGGGTTGCGCTAGCTGGAGTAGAAACAACAGTAGTGACTGGGCTAGTTCCTTTACTATATGAGTAAGGCATAGCTACACTCTTTGGAACTGAGCTAGCTGTAACTGAGGAACTATGAAACTTTGTTTGCTCATTACTCTCTTTTTCAAAGTGCTGAGTGACTCTAACATCGGGGATTATTCTGCCTGCACTGCTTTCAGTCTGTGAAAAGGAGACGGGAGCAGAGAGTTGGGTAGGACTTGTTCCCGGAGTGAGTGGGCCACTTTCGTATGCACTCTCGGCATTCAAAAACTGCTTCTCTGGATAGGGATCTTCTCTCCCTTTTTTCTTCATTTCTTGCTCAAGTGTCAAATCCAGAGAAGAAGATTGATGCATCCTGGAAATATTCTGTGATGTTTGAAGAATTTCTTCATATAGTGCCCCAGATTTGGAAAGCTCATTCTGATAGTCAGTTTGTGAGGAATCTATACCCCGACTATCATAACCATAGTCATCTATGTACTGATATTCAAAATTGTTTTGGTCTTCCGAACCACGATAACTTACTTCTTGAAAAGTGTTGTTGTACGAAATACTTTGTTGGAAAGGTTGTTGTTTTTGGAACATTTCTGCCTTCCTCATCATCTCTTCATAGGCTTCTTCTGCACTTTTGAGAGGCTTGCTGGATGGGTAACTAGAGCTAGCCATTTTTTCTGTTGGAGAATAAAGGGACATGAAGGTTGGCAGATTGTACTCGCTGCCAGATTTGTACAGTTTGGAGGCAATGACATCAAATCCTTCAGCCTCTGAGTCAATAGAGGGTGAATATTCTGAACAGGAAGATCTGTGCAGCTCCTCCATCTCTGCAGCCTGGCGCAGTTCCTCAGTGGGTGAAGCATCTTCAATAGGTGACAAATTACTGGGTGGCGTTTTAGACCTCTCTCTCCTCCTCTGTGCCCTCAGCTCTTCTTTATCTCTTTTTGTTTTGCGTGCTGTGCTTCGAATCCGCTGCTGCTCCACCTCCCGCATTTTCTCTTGTTCTCTCAAGAGCTCCTCTTCCTCTCGCAACTCTTCTTCTTCTGAGGAATCTTCAATGGTTGGCAGTAGAGGGCCATGAGAGCGATGCCGGGCTTTCCTCTGCTGTTTCACCTCTTCTAATCTCTGCCTGCGGCTCGGGCTGCTGTCACTGTCTTCCTCCAGAGAAGAGACTGAGGTTGGGGATGTTCCCGAGGTGTAACTGGGTGTGGTTGGTGGCAAAGTGGAGGAATAGTCACCTCTTGATCTATCTTCTGGGGAGCCTGTGAGGCTCTCCATCTCCAGTTCAGGTTCTCTGTCCAGGTTGATGTCTGCCTCCTGGCTCAACTCCATGTCTCTGCCATAGTTGTTAGTGCTATTTAACTCAATGGTCTTGAAACGACGCAGACCTCTCTGAGATGCAGCCATGTCATCACTCTCGGCACTTTCCAGTTCTTTTTGCTCCTCCTCATATATGCTGCTCGAGCTGTGAGGCAGGCGTCTCTTGGATGCAGTGGGCTCTCTGCTTTTCTCAGAATCAAGCTTGCGTCCATTTTTTGAACTGTATTTTGCACGATCATATTCTTCTTCCTCCTCAAGATTGTCTTCTTCTGCACTCATCTCCAAGATTTGCCTCCTCATGAATTCTTCATCTGTCATTACAGGCTCTTTGCCTTTCTGTTTAGTTGGCAATGGGGAGAATCCTGCTTCACTACTATCTGTCACATAGTCATGGCGTAGCTTGCTGCCAAAATCATCTGAAGATTCTACGCTGTCCTTCTTCTCCCTTTGACTATCCCATTCCAGAGAGTCTTCATCTTCTTCCATGATGTCTTCTAGCTCCTCATCAGAATCAAAGGCTTCTGGAGTGATAGAAAGGGACCGTGGCCTCTGTCTTTGCCTCTGCTCCTCCCTTAATTCATGGTATGTCTTCCCACGGTCAGCTGATGGATGGGTCAAGCTCTTTGACTCCAGTAAAGGGCGCATGCTGGTTTCTAGCTTGGTAAGTTCAGAAGGACTGGGAGGACTTGGTTCTACAATTCCTGTTTCGTTTAGCTGTTCTCCTTCTTGCTGCACTAAGCCTGTGATTTCACTCTGGGAACTGGAGATCCCATCAGATGAGTAGCCCGTATCACTCAAGCTTTGGGGGCTGCGGGACTGCTGGTCTGAGGGATAAGGCTTGCTGGAGTCCTACAAAGGAAATAAACATCCATTAACATTTCATTATAACTGACTGTAAACATAATTCATGTTATTATTCAGATTTACAGCAATTTATAGTTGCAATTAACCTGGACTCTAGCATTCAAAAAACAGCAAGCATAATATGCTAAGAAATGAGAGCAGCGCCCTTATCTTTGATGCTTGCCGGTAGAGTAATTATTGTCCAATCACTCTGTTCTCTTTTTAAAAAATTTTCAGGGGCTTGATGACATACTCCATTTGGGTCTCAGTATTTTTCCATTGTTTTCTTTGCCCTTTTTAATCTAGAAAGTTATTTATGGCAGAAAGACAGAATTTGTGTGCAGTGCCTTTTGATTGGTAGATCAGATCCTTTCTACCTTTTAATAATTTAAAAGTGCATGCAAGACTGTTTCCTAATATGAGAAGCCCAAGGAAGTAATTCTTTTGTGTGTTTTTTTCCTACTCCAACCTATGCTCAGAAGTCAAAACACAAGTCTGGGGTTTATTTTACAGATATATACCCTTGTAACATGACACAAATGTATAACAGCAATATATGTGGTAAATAAAAGATATCTCTCTGCTAGATTCAAATCAACAAAAGAAAAAAAGAACCAGATCTTTTCAGACCATGTATTTGTAGTTTAATAAACGAATAGCTCATACTGTTTTGCTGCAAATGTCAACCCACCGGGAAGATTTTGTTTTGAGGTATATTGCAATTTTCCAGCACTAGTATGAAACATTTTTGTTATTAGGAAAGCATAAGCATACCCAATTTTGTTTTGGCAAATCAGAATTATCTGCCCGATCACTGACGATAACTAGTTATTTTAAAAACTTTATCCCATTATATGCAACTATTGTTTTTATTACCTAAATGATTATTTTAGCATAGTGTCATTATGAATTGTGATACTTATAAGTCTCCATCCAACTGTGGATGACAGGCCCACTTTCAGCAAGCTTCTAGAGCAGTGAAAAGTATGTGTCAAACCCAAGCAGCTAGCTATGAAATGTTATAAATCCACATTCTCTGCCCTCAAGCCGGAAATTCAAGTTTACATGCCTTGTTGGTTCTGTCCTCCCATTAAAAAAGTAAAAATAAAAAAATCTGGTTTACCCAAGGCTGAACAATTTTAAAGTCAAGACCAGACACACAATTGTTGCTTTTGCAAAAAGAAGCATTGGCATCCTTGACTCCTACTCTACAAAAGAATGCACTGGAGATCTCTATCTCAGTTTCCACAAATGTGTTACTCGATTGTTTTTAAAACAATTTCCCATGCCTTTTTGAATAATGCATTCATTCTCAACACACACACACACACACACACACACACACACACACACACAGAGAGAGAGAGAGAGAGAGAGAGAGAGATATTTACACTTTACAAAGACCATTATTTGAATGATACATTTTTGCAACTTAGCTTTGAGTAAGCTTCTGAATTTATTACTTGAGGCACCACCTCATAAACTTATCAAATCCAGGTCTCAGCTCAGTGCAAAATTCCAAATTTAATCCTCCCCCCCCCGCCAGGTTATCTAGCATGCATCTGAATGCACCCAATGAAGGGCAGACACCTCCATTTTGAATAATTTGTTCCCTGCTAAACTGCTCTTTCTTTTATGACATTTTTCTAACATTCAACAAAAAGCCTCTCTAACTTAAATCTGTTATTCCACATTGCACACTCTGGAATGAAAGATAACAATCCCGATTGATGGTTATTAATTTCTAGTGTATGACATCATTTCTGGTATTTGAATAGTGCTACCACACTTCCCCACCATATTTTCAAGGTTATTTTATTTATTTTATTTATTTTGATTTGCCAATTGTTTACAAGATAATAAGTATAAGTGTATACATAGTTGTGAATACATGAAATGGGTACATATAAGAAAAATAAAAGAATAAGAGAAACAATAGGACAGGGACGGTAGGCACGTTGGTGCGCTTATGCACGCCCCCAGATATCCCAGTTATCGATGCCCAGATATCCCCAGTGCCTTCAATCTTTCTTGATACAACTTCGAGTTTCCTAATTATTCTTATTACCCTTGTTTGCCCTCTTCTCCCAATTTCTCTATATCTTTCTTAAAGCTCCAACCGAGACAGGAGGCTCAATGCAGGGTCTCAGCAGAGCAGAACAAAATAGAGTCAGCATTTCTTGTGATTTAGCAACTGTGCTTTTGTATGGTCTGAGGCAATCTAAAAATTGCATTGGTCTTTTTTTTTTTTTTTTTTTGCAGCCATATCATACTGATGCCTGAATAGCTGTTTTGCCATGCACCCCTCCCACCCCAGAGATGCCAGAAAACTGTGCTAGCCTAAATCTTGCTGCTTACCTAACATGTTCCTACCTGAATGAATCTGTTTGGTGGTTCTGTCCATGGGGCTTTAACGTGCAACAGTTTAAGAGCTATGACTCGTGGTTCCCTTACCTGAAATTCTAGTCCTGCTCAATGTCATTCCTGCCTCTTCTGCAAGCCCATTTAATCTAACATTTCCCACTCAGCATGTCTTTGGCCTTTGCCTAGTCTAGCTTACATGCTTACTTCTTTCAAAACTTTATCTGAAGTGGTATAGAGTCTGAAATGGTATAGGGTTTCCTGTCTGAGCAGCAGGTTGACTAGAATATCTCCGAGATCTCTTCCAACTCTGTTGTTCTGTTCTGTTCTATTTTCTATTATTCTATTTTCTATTCTATTTTCTATTCTATTTTCTTTTCTATTCTATTTTCTATTCTATTCACCACACACTGTAAAGTTCCTCCTTCCCTGTCTCTTTTTTCATATTTGCAAGGAAGCAAGGGTTTGGATTAAACGAGAGAATGTTGTAAGGGGTTGCGAAGGCATTCATGCATATAAACATCTGGAAAGACAAAGAGTGGAGGCTACCCCTGTGTTGTAATGACGAGGCAGTCGAGTTGTTTGATCATGAATAACTGAATCATGATGATCTTTATTGGAGTCTAGTCTTGCATTTATACACATTTTTAGTTATCCTCCATCACTGGTTAACTTTGGTTACTGCTTAACTTTGGTTACTGTTTAGCACAGTAATCCATACAATTAATTATCTCTAGTTAAAGTCTAACATATGTTTACTTCCTCTCTCTAATCCTCCTTTAGATTAGTGACTTTGTTTACCTGAGTTGTATTTGCTTGGAAACATTCTTTATCTGAGGTTTGCCATCCGAGATTGGAACATTCCTGCAATTACAACTCTACACCCCTGAAGGAAAAAGACAAGTACTGAAGGTCACTCAAACATCCATCCAGTCAGACTTGACTTCCCTGTCAAGACGGGAAGGACAAAAAGCAGGGAAACAACCAATCAGGGCCTGCAATTGCTGGAGGTTGGACTGAGGCCCCAACCTGGCTCCATTGCAAAAACCACAGCTATTCGGGTAGGAATTTGTGAAATCAGCATTCCCGCTTGATGCATTCTTCTAGGAGAATGCAGAAGCATTTATGATCCTAATTTGGGTATAACTGTATAATTAGTTGCAAATCTTTTAGACACAATATTGTTAGTCCACATTTAATTGTGGGGTAATGATGGCAATGAGATAGGCTCTAACTGTTACAATCAAAACCTTCTCCTTGTCTGGGTTTGCAAACCCCATTGAACTGCAAGGGACCTAAACTTTTCCTAGATAAAGCATCAAAATAATTTGGGAGTGCCTATCCTCCTACCCCCTCTCACAATGCCTCACTATATAATACAGAATTAGAATAGCGTAGATCTGAGAAAAAGGTATGGGAAGTTGTGATCCGATATACCAGTTGTGATCTGATATACAGTATCAGTTGTGATCTGATGCATCCTTCTCAATAAGAAACAAACCTAACTATTGGCCAGAGATTTGGAAAATAAGCCTTCTTGAAAACAAATGACATCCATCATTAAGGATTATGGTTCATTCTTTCATCTCACTTACCTTTGCTCTGTCTGTCAGAGCCTTTTGTGGAGGTTTTGAATGTAATATAACTTCTGCCCCAATAATTCAGCAACTTCCTGCAGGCTGCCAGACTATAAATAGGGCTGGAGGGAGGATTTGCCCCCCTGTTTTAGATTCATAACTGTACTTACCCCTTGGATGCTTTCTTAGCTGGCCCCACACGTGCTTTGTCCATGCAAATCCTGACAGGCATTTTTCTTAGTTTAATAAAGAAGGCATTTTCCTACTGGAAACTGAACTCCACCTCCATTCTTGCCTACAAATTCCTTCAAGCAAAAACTGACCCGTAGAAGGCACTTTAGAAATGTTACTGAAATTCAGCTAAGTGCTAAATTTACTCCCAGGATTCCAATAATGTTGATGTGGTGCTGATCTCACATGCAGAATTAAAACATTTTACATCTTCATACACAACTTCAGAAACATGTAACTGGAATTTAAAGCTGAGAAGCAATTTTTTCTTCGGGTTTTGAAAGGTAAGAATCCCAACCACATATTTCTCACAATTCAGATGACAGTACTGGGAATAAAGTAACGGTGAGGCAAAGGCCAATCTTTAGAATCCCCAAAGGCAAAAAACCCATACTTGGTGCTCAAATGGCATTTTGTGTAGAAAACCCAAGAAGTAAAGATAAGGCTGCTGATCTTTTAGTAGTCCATTTCTAGGTTCTATTATATCACATGACCTAAAATGGACACCTAACATCAAAAACGTCATCAAAAAAGCACAACAAAGAATGTTCTTTCTGCACCAACTCAGAAAGCTCAAACTGCCCAAGGAGCTGCTGATACAGTTCTACAGAGGAATTATTGAGTCTGTCATTTGCACCTCCATAACTGTCTGGTTTGGTTCTGTAACCCAACAGGACAGACACAGACTTCAAGGGATAATTAGGACGGCAGAAAAAACAATTATACCAACCTGCCTTCAATCAAGGACCTGTATACTGCACGAGTCAAAAAGAGGGCTGTGAAAATACTCACAGACCCCTCACATTCTGGACATAAACTGTTTCAACTGCTTCCCTCAAAACGACGCTATAGAGCACTGCACACCAGAACAACTAGACACAAGGACAGTCACCACTCTGCTAAACAAATAATTCCCTCAACACTGTCCAACTATTTACAAAGTGTGGACTACTATTACTATTAATCTTCTCATCACTCCTTATCACTCCCACTTGTGACTGTATGACTTTAACTTTGTCGCTTGTATCCTTACGGTTTATATTGATTGTTTCCTAGTATGATTTGATTGCTTATTGTATCCTATGACTATTATTAAGTGTTGTACCTTATGCTTCTTGACTCTTGACGAATATATCTTTTCTTTTATGTGTACTGAGAGCATTTGCACCAAGACAAATTCCTTATGTGTCCAATCACACTTGGCTAATAAAAGAATTCTAATTCTAATTGATTAAATTTTGTTCATTTAATCAATACTCCAAGCAAAATATTGGCAGTTATATAATTGGAAATTCCCACAGAACCCATTACAAAAAAAGTTATTGTCAACTTGCAGCTCAGGAGAAAGGAGGGCTCTACATTTACTAGAAAGGGAAATGAGTTAATGTCCATTATTAAAACAAATTCTATTCTGTTAAGTGCAGCAAACTAGACCATTGAGTCCTACAGCCAACTTCTACCCTGAAGGGTATTGTCTGCTATGCTATGTAACATCCACAGAATATTCTGGTCTTTATAAATCACTCCAGATGGAGACTGGAAGAAGTCTATTGTGATATCTTAATCCAACAGGGCTTGCTCCTGTTCACCTTCATTCTTTCACTAGCAACAACTAATGGTTGTTCCCTTAGGTATTCCAATTTATTTTTCTTTCTGGAAGTCTCATAATTAGCCTCCTGCTGTGAACTAATACCTAACACTCTGACTCCTTCGATTCATCACTGTCTCCAACTAAACTTGGATAATTTCTGATAACTGATAATTCCTATCCTATCATAATAACCCAATAGCAGAAAGAATCTGATACTGATTTCATGGGTGCAAATTGTATTCTAGATACCACATGAATATTTCATGGAGAAATTACTTTCAGCAGGCAACCAAGCACACACAAAGCTTTCCGAAAATGTAGTGGCTTGCCTTTCCCTCTATGTATACTAGAATTATAGTTAGGATAGAAATAAAGATGTTGTAGAATGACCAGATCTCCAATAAAGGAAGCACTTTATAGATGTGCATTTGGAAATGTGCGTCAGAGTTGAAGAAGGCTGGTGTGAATCACTAACCATTAGCAAGTATTCTCCTTGGATATACAATATACAAACATAGCGCACGAGAGGAAGAGAGAAATTGTATATTTTCCAGAAACAACCAACTAGTACTAGCTAGTTTATACAAAATGATGAAGCTGTGCTCAGATCCAGCAAACCTTGCATTTAGATTGTGAACGTTTTATCACAAAATGATGTACAGTAAATATGCCCTATAACTGTATAGTTATATTGCCGTGCTTTCTTTATTCATCAGATCAGAAGAGGCTTGAAAACTAATTATATATATTTCTGAGATTAGCACATTTGCAAACAGAATGTGTTGGAAGGGATATTTCTCAGGGAGATAACAAGAAAGTTTTGAGATGCTGAAAATTTTCTGAAAGTTAAGGATGATTAAAAACCCAGCAAGGGAAAACAAAAAACTTATCTCCTTTATATGTGTATATTTAAAAAGAACCCGTGTAGGCTTTAATCCATGATGAATCCTATGATCTACATCATAGAATTCAGTCTATCTGATATGTCACTTGTCTTAAAATTCCTTACTAGTTCTAGTTCAGGGTTTCTCAATCTTAGGATCTTTAAGATGTGTGAATTTCCATTCCCAGAATTCTTCAGGCCAGTCACACATTTTAAAACAGCTGAGATTATTAAGAAACACTGTCATGCCTACTGTCCCTGTCCTATTGTCCCCATTTATTCGTCCCTATTTCCTGTATTCTTACTCATGTTTATACTTATATCTATTACCTTGTAAATGGTTGACAAATCAAATAAAAAAATAATAATAAAAATAAACACACCTCACACCATCATCTACTTTCATACACTGCTAAATGACAAAGTGCTTACCTCTTGCTCTCTTGCTTTCTGAGATTCAGATACAACTGTGCTGTCTTTGATATCTCTTTCTGGTTTCGAAGCTGCAATTTTCCCTTTTGACAATGGACTTTCAGAAGGTTTTGGAGACTCTTCAGCTAATTTGGGCAGTGGCTTTTTTTCAGATGGAGCAGCAGGCATTTTTTTTTGGACTGTGGCAATTGGTAATTTGCTTTGTTCTGAAGTCCTGAAATGAGCAGGATGCCTGTCTTTAGCAATTGATGGTTCATGGTGCTGGGCTCCTCTCTGTTGCTGACCTCCAGCTTGGTGCCGGGGGGATCCAGTTGGCTGTTGTTTTGAAGTGGGCAGTGGCATTGGAGCAGGATCTCCCAGGCTTCCTTCTAGTAGCCTCTGGGTTTGGCAGTTCAAACATAGCCATTCGTTTTTCTGGAAAAAGAAGGAAAAACTTATAATATCCAATTGCTTTGATGGAAACCATTATTCACTCAACAATGAATAATATTTCATTCAAGGATCAAAGGGGTCTCTTCTTTGGAAACCAGTGTAAACTCTTCTCTTACTGGAGAAGAAAAAAAACAACTCGCTACTCTTCCTGGACATCCTGATCAGCAGAAACCACAATGGCAAACTAGAAACACAAGTCTACAGAAAAACCCACCCATACTAACCAGCAACAACCCAACCTCTCACAAGGAAAGCTGTGGAAGGCCTTCATTTAAATGAGCCCAAACATACTGTAGCAACCCAGAACAGCAGAAAAAGGAAATGGAGTATCTATACAACACATTCCAACAAAATAGATACCACACAACTTTATCAAAAAGTCCCTGACCACTCAACCCAATACAGCACAGATAACAGATAACAGATATTCAGAGTTGGAAGGGACCTTGTAGGTCATCTAGTCCAACCCCATGCCCAAGCAGGAGACCCTACACCATTTCTGACAGATGGCAGTCCAATCTCTTCTTGAAAGTCTCAAGTGATAGCGCTCCCACAATTTCTGAGGACAACACAAAACATAGAAAGAATTACATTGCCATACATCAAGAATATTTCAGAAGCTACCAACGGACTCCTACAACCACATGGAATCAGCATAGCACACAAGCCAAATAAAGCCCTTCAAAATATCCTAAGCAAACCAAAAGACCAAGCAACCCCAGAAGAAAAAATAGGAGTAATCTATAATGTAAGAACTGCAACAGCCACTATGTAGGACAAACAGACAAGACGGGCAGAATGCATCTGTGAACACTAACTGGCAATCAGAAGACATGGCAAAAATTCTTTAATTCCACAACACATAGACAGATTTAACCATAGTTTCAATTGGGAAAACGTGACTATCCTAGACAAGGCCAAGTCCAAAAATGCTGGGGAATTTCTAGAAGCCTGGCACTCTGACAAATCAGCCATCAACAGACACATAGACATTAATAACATCTATAAACATGCAAAAGAGACAATCAACCAGCCAAAAGAGAACAAAAAGACTCCAGCACCACTCCAGCACTAATCAGCACTCAGACCAGCATAGAATAACTTCAAGGTTAACTTCAGATCAACAATCAAATAAACAATAATCCAATCAAGAAACTGCCAAAGAGCCCTCAGTAAATAGCCCAACCAAAGAATCTCTAAGAGTTTCTAAGAATCTCTAAGAATCACCCACCCATACAGGCAAGAGAGCAGAATATAAACTGACAGCAAACAGCACTCCTTACTAGCATTGATGATGTAACCTAGTTAGGGTAATGAAACGTTTACAAGAAAACAAGCAAGCTCAGAGAGCATCAAGGACCCCACATTTCAACCTTAAGCTATAAATATTCTCCTTTATTGGTACTCTTCTCTTCATATATTTTGACTTAATGTCTCTTTACAGTATATAAAAATAAAGTTTGTTCAAACCAAACTTGCATGGTCTGGTTGACAAGCCAAGTTTATAATACAAATGTATTTATGTAAACATAACATTCCATTGTATTTGTTCATAGAGCTCACTGTTAGCTGAGCCTTCCAATACAGGCTTATGTAGTAATAAGGCAGTGTATGCTTTATAGCAAGTTCTTCAATGAGGTCTGCTAAATGCTGATTATCTACTTTTTAAAAGAAGAAAAGGTTGGTACTGACACAAACCCTGCATTCTTACCACGGAACTACAGCCCTTCTTTCAAGCTTGATTCTTAAATCTTACCTATTTGGATCCAGTATACAAATGTCTCTGTTTCAGTCTCAGTTCACTAGTAATGGCATGTGATGGTTTTTAATTTCCAAATAACGTGCCTATCTAGGACAACCATTTAATTATTCTTTTCAAAAGCAATTCAAATAGTTTTAACACAAAAGAGCTACTCCAGAAAATGTTATTTAATTTAACTTAATTTGACTTAATATACCTCCAACTACAGAAGTTACTTTGTGATTTACAATAAAAATGAACAAATCTACATCTTAAAACAGTTCAAGTAACAAGTAAAACAAATTAACGAAGTATTAAATAAAAGCCAGTTCAAAAATATGTGTTTTAAGGGATTTTACCATTGATCAAGATGTTAAGCCCTCAACTCTGTAGACCCAAACACAATGTTCTCAAATATCCTCATCAAATGATCTCAGTAAGCATGGCTCAGGTCCAAATAGCCTGAACATAGGCCTTTAAAGGTACTGACCACTCTGTATTTTGCCCAGAGATTAAGTGCAGCCATTTCAGTGTTTTTAACACAGATGTAACATTGTTCCTCTGTACTCGTCCCACAAACAACTGTGCTGTCAACTTTTGTACTACTGAGTTTTCTGGACTAGCCCCATATAAAGAGGAATATAATTAAGCATGGAGGTTATACTAATGAACCACAATGTTAAAATCTTTTTTTTAGATAGGGACACAGGTGATGAACATCCAAAGCTGATAATAGCAGCTGAAAACAGTACTTCTGTTTGTTATTTTTAATCTGAGAAACCAAAAACAACCAGATCCAGAAACATTCCACTGATGTATTTGCTATTTCTGGGAGAGTGCATTCATATCCTAGCAAACCTTTGGAATAATAGCTGTTTAGGACTTTCAGGGGAGGTCTGGGGAACTAGCACATCTCCAAAAAGGTAGAGACAATAACTGTGGCAAAGACCAAAGAACTGGTTTCATGGAATCTCTCCAGACAAGAAAAGGATGTGCTCCAGATGAATGCTTCTCATGAGAAGTCCACAGGATAGTGGTCTCCTGCAGCTCTGAGAGTTAGAAGATGAAGGGTTCAGCCATCATACTCACAACTGAGACAGAACATTTTAAGGATATAGTATTTGTTAACCCCACTTTCTAATCATTTTCAGAAACTGCCATTTAACTAGCTTAATTAGAGATCTTCAGAATGATGACTCTGAAAAGCCACATGAAGAGGGACTTCCGGTGACGAGATATGGGCGAATGGAGGTGCTGAAGCTCGCCCTGGGTTTCATGCTATCTCCTCTTGCTGTTGGAGTGACCCTTAGGGGTGCATGCATCTTACAGAGAAGCATGCCAGTGTGGGGAGACTCAAGTCACAGTGTGGAAAAGGCGATTCTCATCGCGATGTAGAGAAACCCTGTGGAGACCGACAACAAGAAACTGTCAGTAATGGCGGTCCTAAAGCCTTGATCGTTGCATACAAGAGGAAGCAAATGAGTGACAGACCGTGGTGAACGAAGAATGTGAGTGAAAGAATTTGCGATCCTGATTGAGCATTGAAATTGGAGAATCTTAGTTGGAGCAAAGCCCGAAAACAGCGGCCAAAGCAGATACAAGCGGCGGCGAAAGCGAAAGCGCTCGTGAGATGGAAGAGGGTAAGGACGCGAGCGATTGGACAGAGAAGATAAGAGAATCTGAGGGATCTGAGAGACTGATAATAATTGGGGGAGAGAAAAAAAAGAAGAAAGAAAGAACAACAATTTAATTTAAGGGAACTTTGAAGGATTTGAATTGTGGACTTTGGGGAAAATTGGAAGGACGAACTTGAGATGAGGGGAGACTTGAAGTGAGGAATTAAATTACAACTTTAAATATTCCACGAACAAAACTGAATAATTTACTGGTCTCCTTTTGGATTATTGGACTGGAGCTGTAGTAAGTGGAGAAGATTTATTAAAGAAAGAGACTATTTGAATCTAAAAATTGACTTGTAAAACTTTTAAACGAAAGGAGAAATGGCTACAGTGGAAAGTGTGGTGAGATAGTGAAATCAGAGACATTGCTCAGCAACTCTGTGCTTCCGGTGCGCTCGGTGAAGGAATCTCAAAGACCTGAACAATTATATTAAGACACTTTAAGCTTTTAAATTTTGCGGATTGGAATAATTATTTCTTGACATCAACTCAACTGATTTTTGAATGTGGTAAACATAATTTATATATGATTTAATTGATACATTAGTAAATATTGAAGTTTATATTTGGTTATAACACACACACACACAAAAGGGAGGTGATAATTAATTAATTATTTAGGTATAGATATTTGATTATAGGCGTTGATTAGATTGAATTAAATAATTAATTGTGATTAATTGTGATTACTATAGATTAACTAATTAATTATTGTATAGCAAGGTTGATATACCTTGATTTAGATTTGTAAGTATTTGAAATATTATTTCATAACACTATTTTGAGATTTGGGATTCTATAGCACTTATAGATATACAGGTCAATAGTATTTAAATTTAAATAGAGGAATTTGATATATTATCAAGATCTACAAATCCATATATTTGATTTAGAAATTAGCTGTAAAAGTGTTCTGGAGAATATATATACTGATGAGAGGGGTTAATCCTGTAACATATTAAATTAATTAGCGTAGTGGCCATTTATAGTTGATACTTCTCAATAGTGAATGTTAATTTGGGACAACATATTTAATATAATACAAAAACAAAAACAAATTTTACAAGAAATGACCTCTGTCACTAACACAACGCTTAAAACTGGAAAGAAGACTTCTTCAATACAAACAACTCCAATGCCATCAACCTCAGTGATGGCACAAAAGACAATTGAAGAAACTCTACCTGGAGAAAAACAACCTACCATCATGAATGCTAATATTCAATCGACCCTTCTTACTTTACAAGAGTCCATGCTGAAGCTTCAGGAAATAATGGTGAAAAATCATACCGAAACAAGAGCTGACACAAATGAACTAAAAGAAGAGATGGGAAACTTAAAGGCAAAAATGAAATTAGACATCCTAAAGTTGGATTAAAAAATTGAAACAATACAGCAAGCACTAGAAAGGAATGAATCAACAATAAAGGAGGTTGAGAAAAGAATGGAACAGACGGAAAAGAAGCTGGAAATGGTTGGTGAGCAATTAAGAAATGTGAGTAAAGAAATGGACGACTCCTTGGTATATCTGGAAATGGACAAGGCTGCAGCATATCTGAGATTCCAAAATATAATGGAATCTAAAGAAGAGGACTTAGAACAAGTGATGGCAGGAATATTAGCAGACCTATTGGAAAAAGATAAGGATGATATCCTGAAAGAGTTAGACTAAGTATACAGAGTGAGCACAAATTACGCAAGATGACATAAACATCCAAAAGAGGTCCATGTGAGATTTGCCAGAAGGAAAGTTTGAGATATTATATACAAAATTTCTAGAGAAGAAACAATTACATACAAAGGAAAAGAAATCTTGGTGCTTAAACAAATCCCAAGAAGAGTGAGAGAGCAGAGGCGAAATTATAAATTCTTGGTGAACCAATTAAACCAAAAAGGTATCATATTCAGATGGCTAATCCCAGAGGGATTAATCACTTAGGAAGAAAGAAAAATTAAAGTAGACTCTGTGGAAAAAGCCCAAGAATTCTATGAACGATTGATAGGCCATGAAGAATCGAGTAGTAGAGACGAATTAGAAATGAATTCGCAAGACAACAAAGACTATCAAAAAAATAGAGATGGGAATTATAGGAATTTGAAAAACAAATAACATCAAGAGAGAGAAGAACCAAAGACGCACAATCAGCCACAAAGAGAGACAGGGGTAACTAGAAGAAAAAGAGCAAGAGTTAATTAGGTGATGGATGAAGAAAAGAAAATACTATCAATTAACATAAATGGCCTAAACTCTAGGATAAAAAGGAAAAGAATATTAACCAAATTAATTAAACAAAATGCAGATATAATATGTTTACAGGAAACTCATATAAGGAAGGAAGAAAAAAAATATCCAGAATGCCCCAAGCTAGGGAATTTGTATACGTCGCCAGCAGATTTTAGGAAAAAGAAAGGGATAGCAGTATATGTGAAAGACGATATGAAAGCAGAGCCAATTTGGATAGACCCCAATGGAAGAATTCTGGTGTTACAAATTTGGATTAAATCAATTCCAATCCTACTAGTGGCAATTTATGCCCCTAACGATAACCAAAAGGAATTTTTTAAACAATTACATGGGACATTAGTGGAATTAGATAAAAAGAATATTTGCATCTTGGGGGATTTCAATGCTATTGTGGACCACCAGAAAGATCACAGTAGTGGGGGGGGGGGGAAGAGAACTACCGAAAACATGTGAAGAAATGATGATTGAACTAAATTTGATAGACATGTGGAGGAAATTAAACCCTGAGAAAAAGCAATTTACATTTTACTCCAACCCTCACCAATCATGGACACGAATCATATCGTGTGGATGAATGGTGAGTTAGTAAATGAATTAAAAGAGATTGAAATTTTACCAAACAAATGGGCAGATCACAACCCGATTCAGATAGTGTGGAAAGGCAGGAAGAAACCAAGGAAAAGGTGGACCCTAAATACACAGCTAATTAAAGAGAAAGAATTTATGAATAAATTGATGAGGAATTAGATTATTTTTAAAAAGAAAATAATAATGAGGCAACTGCAAAACAGAATATTTGGGATACAATGAAGGCAATAATAAGAGGCACAACGATATCATACACTGCTAAAAGAAATAAAGAAAAATATGCCCAACAAAATAAATTAGAACAAAGAATCAAAGAATTAGAAATTCAGCTGCAAAACACCCCAAAAGATTGTAAATTGAAAAAACAGATGATAATAGCTAAACATAAATTAAATTTAATCGAACAAGAAGGAATGGTTTCAAAGTTGAATATAGCCAGACAGATATTTTTTGAACAGGCCAATAAACCAGGAAGGTGGTTGGCCTATAAACTTAAAAAAGAAAAACAAAAAAGTTTGATCTACCAATTAATAGATGAGAACGGGGATGCTCAACAAGGGATAGAACAGAAAAAAGAAATTGCATGTAATTTTTTTGAAGATCTTTATAAAAAGAAGGAGGTAAATGAAGACATGATAAGAAACTATTTGGGTATTACTAAAGATAAAATAATCAAGGAGGAGATGAAGGAAATGTTAACTAGAGATATTATGTGGCCCGAGTTAAAAGCAGCAATAGAAAACCAAAAGAACAATAAAACCCCAGGACCCGACGGGATACCAGGGGAACTTTATAAGAAAATAGGAGAACAAATAGGACCTCTCATGGTGGAAGTATATAATGAGGTCCTACTAGCAGCAAGAATGCTGGATTCATGGAAGGAGACACTGATATTGTTGATTCCGAAAGAAGATTCAGATTTACGACTTATACAAAATTCTAGACCAATTTCCCTGTTAAATACTGATTATAAAATATTTACCACAATTATAGCAAATAGATTGAAAAAAATATTGAATGAATATATACATAAAGATCAAAATGGATTTCTTCCCAATAGACAAATTAGGAACAATTTAAGAATAGTATTAAATGTTTTGGAATACTACGAAGCCCATCCAGAAAAAACAAACAGCCCTTGTATTCTTGGATGCACAGAAGGCCTTTGACAATCTAAATTGGCAATTCCTAATCCAACAAATTTACAATATGAATTTAGGCACTAAATTTGAAAACATCGTGACTACAATTTATGATTCACAAAAGGCGAATATTATAATTAATGGAGAGTACACACGCTCAATAAAAATAGAGAAAGGAGTCAGGCAGGGATGTCCATTATCTCCCCTGCTCTTCATATTATCTTTGGAAACATTGCTTACACAAATTAGACAGAACCCAGGAATAAAAGGACTAAAAATTAAAAAAGAATATAAACTCCAGTCATTTGCGGATGATATGGTATTTTCCATAGAGGAACCAATTGAAACAGGTCAAGAACTATTGAAAGAGATCAATTTGGGGAAGTTGCAGGACTTAAAATTAATAGGGGAAAAAAGAAATTAATAACTAAAAATTTAACAGAAAAACAAAAACTAAAATTGGAAAGGATAATGGGATTGCAAATAGTAAAAAAAGTTAAATACTTAGGAATTTGGTTGACGGCTCAATGCAAAACTCTAATGGAAAATAATTATAATAAATTATTACAGCAAGTCAAAAAAGATTTAGAGATATGGGTTAAATTGCAAATCTCCTTATTAGGGAGGATTGCCACTATAAAAATGAACATTCTGCCCAAATTTATTTACTTATTCCAAACAATACCAATAAAAATACATAAAAATTACTTCGTGGAACTTAATAAGATAATTACCAAATTTATTTGGCAAGGGAAAAAACCAAGGATAAACCTAAAGGAAATGCAAGATATGAAGAGCAGGGGAGGTATGGCACTCCCAAATTGGGAATTATATTATAGTGCAGCCTCCTTACTTTGGTTGAAAGAGTGGGTAAATCTGTCGAATAAAAGGATCTTATTTTTAGAAGGCCATGATTTACAGAGGGGATGGCACACATTTTTATGGGACACTGGAAAAATTAAGCAGAAGTATTTCCACAGACATATAATTAGAGATTCCTTATTGGCTAATTGGAACAAAATAAAAAAACCCCATTATTTAAAAATCCCAATCTGGATCTCAACGATGGAGGCGATGATACATCCAAATAATCTAGATCTTAATAAAATGATAAAATACAAAGACCTTTTTGATGCGCAAGGAACTTTAAAATCATGGCAAGATCTCCAAGAATAAGGGCTACAAGTAGATTGGTGGGCTTATTTGCAAATTCAAAATAGATATAGTCAGGACAAGAAATTTTTTGGAACTTATACTAAGGCACAACAATTAGATAAAATCCTATTAGGTCCAGATAAAAAAATATATAACTAAATTTTATAATTACTTATTAGAGATGGAATTAGAAGAGGAAGTAGTCAAAGGCAACATCAAAGCTTGGAGCAGAAACATAGGACATAGCATTACATTATTAGAATGGGAAAAGGTCTGGACAAGGAATAATAAAATTACAAAATCAGCAACATATAAAGAAAATGCCTATAAAATGTTTTATAGATGGCATCTCTCGCCTTCGAGAATAGTGAAAATGTCTCCTAACATGAATCCGAATTGCTGGAAATGTAAAAAGAAACAGGGAACATTCTTTCACATGTGGTGGTCCTGCACTGAAGCCCAAAGATACTGGCATAGAATAAAAAAATGGTTAGAGGAAATAACGGTGGAGCAAATTGAATTAAAACTAGAATTCTTCCTATTGGGGATATTTAATAGACAAATTTCTAAAAATGTTAAATATATAATACTGCACATTCTTACTGCAGCCAGAATAACCTTTGCACAGTGCTGGAAACAAGCAGATATTCCAACAGAGGAAATGGTTATTCAGAAGATAACAGCCTGTGCAGAGATGGATAAGTTAACCTTAGCACTTAAGGAAAAAGAAACATCAGAATATTATAGAAGCTGGGAATGCTGGTATGACTGGATAGAACAAAAATAGAAAATATATTAGTAAACAATGTAAAATGTAAAAGAGGTAGTAATTATATATTCGCAATAATATGTATTTGTAAATATATCAACAATATTGATAACAAACAAGGAACCATAGACTGTCAATAGTAGAATTGTTAGTTTTTAATCATTTTCTTTTTTCCTTTTCCTTTTTCTTTTCTGTGTGTTGTGTATGTGTTTGTTTGATATTCTATAATCAATAAAGCTTGTTTTTTTTAAAAAAAAGAAAAGCCACATGAAGAGTTTACCTTCATTCTTCAATGAAAGAAATATTAACTGTAAGCTTAAGAATTTAAAGAATTAGAAATAAATGAATTAAGGGACCATAGAAAAAATGGAATATTATGATCTTTGCTAAAATATTTTGGCAATAATTAAACATAAATTATTTCAACAAGAAGCCTCTTATGGGATCTAAATTGTTTTATTTATCCTAAGTCATAATACAGATCTGAGACTTTAAGATTTTAAAAATTGGACAGTAGGAGGGACTAACGTTTTAAGGCAGAAAACAAAGGGAAAAATATATGTTCTGTACAGTCATTTACATACTTGTAAACGCCGCATGGTGATTGGTCAAGATGCGCGGCGAGCTGATTGGCCGAGCGAGCCGCACTGATTGGCCCGCCACGAATCTCCCGCGATTGGTGGAAACTAATCACGGGAGATTCAAAGCGGTGTCATTGGCCGCAGCCGCCGCGGCCAAAGAATAAAAGCCGCCGCTTTTCCCTTTTCGAGCCGAGCCGATCTCGGAGCAAATAAAGAGCTGAAACTAAGTCACTGGCTCCGAGTCTTTTTCCACGATGGACACGACAATATAATTCTTGCCTTTTGTTTTTGAAATTTACAAAATAACACAAAATGTTATGGGGTTTCAAATACTCCAGGAGATTTTAAAGAATGGAGCCAGAATTACAATGTTGGCAATGATGTTAGTTTGTATGGATGGATTATGTCCAAAAGATATTAATGAAGGCATGACTGACATAAAACAAATTTTGCCTGATGTAGAAATATTAGAACCAGAAATATTGGAGAATTTTAAAAATGTGGATTTTAAGACATTAGGGACATTTCCACATTAGTGGAAATATAAATGATAAACCAAGAGAAAAACATAAATAAGGAATTTTTAATTTACAAAACAGGTTTGCTAAAGCTTTGAAGAAGCCTTTGGGATGGGAAAAAATTGAACAGAGACCAGTAACAGTTGAATGCATTAAATATCAAACTGTTAGATGTAAAAGGAAGCAATATAAAGTTGGTTTGTTTGACCAAGGCTAAAATTAGACATGCTCTAAGTTCCTTTATGGACCTTTTCCTGATATCAGAATTGAAAAATTGATGATTTATAGATTTGGATAAAGGACAAATTATAGGAAGAAGAGATATTTGTTTGTAACCTCATATGGAATAAAGAGTTATTACGTTTGTTTATACTTGTTATAAAGATTAGAAGTCACTTCCTTAAATATTTATTTTTCATATTACTTTCTATTTACTTCTTTTTCGTTCCTTGCACTTTTTATTCTTTATTTCTATCTTTCTTTTCCTGATTAAGTTTAGTTTATATCTGCTTTCACTATTGTAATTAAAATTATCAAGAAGAATTATTTTTTAATAAAAGGAATTGTGATTCTCTACAATGAACATCTATGTCAGTTTCATTTTTTCCTCCCTCAGCCTTTCATGCCTAAGATGGGTCTAGAACTGGTAGCATTAAAAACATTCTGAAAGTAAAATGGTAATTAATTCTTTGTATATATAATACACAGGGATGTATGTAAAAATATACATGGTATATTTTTCAGTATGGTCAAAACTGATCATGCTACATCTTTGCTTTCTCATGGATAACAACTACTTTGCTTCGATTCTCTGTATCCTAGGGTGCTCTTTAAGTACTTTTCAGAATTTCTGAATATGAAAAGAAAGCCTATTCTTGCTGGCACATTTCAATTAATTGTTATTATACATTTTTGAATAAGCAGCCATGTGCTTATAAAACACTGAAGTCATTTCATGCTGGCAAGCAGATGATAAATGAAACATTAAGTGAAACATGTTGACATGGGGTCAGATTGATAGTAGTGTGGGATTCATTTTCTAATCTATGAGACTTGTATAAATTTGGGTCCATTTCAAGTGCATTTAACACCACTTTCATTTTTCTACAAATCACAGAATTTTTAAAAATAAAACTCCGCTCACCTTCTCTTGACCCTCTTTTTTATAAATTTAGTAGCAAGCGTAGAACCATCAGGCAATAGAAGAGCCGGCAGTGAAGCGCCTGAGAAAACCAATGCTGTAGCGCTATTAATCTATATTCATATGAACTAAGCCAGTTGTCATCTCTTCCCTGGAAGAGTGTGAGGAACAGATGGAGTTTCAAGAATCTCTGAACCCGAGTGGACTACCAGAGGACTGGAAAAGAGCTGATGTGGTTCCCATCTTCAAAAAAGGAAAAAAAAAACAGACCCAGGAAACTATAGACCAGTCAGCCTAACATCAATACCCAGGAAGATACTGGAAAAGATAATAAAAAACAGATCTGCCAACATCTAGAAACAAGTAAAGTAATAACTAGCAGTCAGCACGGGTTTGTTAAAAACAGATCATGCCAAACCAATCTTATTTCATTCTTCAACACATTGACTAAATTAGTAGACCACCAAAATACTGTGGACATAATATATTTAGATTTCAGCAAGGCATTCAACAAAGTAAACCACAACCTACTTCTTAGTAAGCTAGAAAAAAGTGGAATAGATAGCACCACCACTAGATGGACTTGCAACTGGCTGGCAAACCATACTCAATGAGTAGTCCTTAATGGGTCTAAGTCTACATGGAGGGAAGTAAGCAGTGGGGTGCCACAAGGTTCTGTCTTAGGCCCAGTACTCTTCAATATCTTCATTAACAACTTAGATGAGGGAATAGAAGGGGAACTTACCAAATTTGCAGATGATACTAAGCTGGCAGGAATAGCTAACACCCAAGAAGATAGGCTCAAGATCCAGATAGATCTTGACAGACTAGAATACTGGGCCATATCTAACAAAATGAAATTCAATGTAGAGAAAAGTAAAGTCCTAACTTAAGCAAGAAAAACCAAAAGGACACATATAGACTGGTGAAACCAGCCTCAATAGCAGTAAATGTGAGAGGGATCTTGGAATCTTAGTGGACAACCAGCTAAATATGAGCCAGCAGTGTGCAGCAGCAGCCAAAAAAGCTAATGTAATCCTAAATTGTATTAACAGAGGGATATAATCAAGATCAAGGGAAGTACTAATACCACTCTATAAAGCCTTACTAAGACCACAGCTAGAGTACTGCATCCAGTTTTGTTCACCACATTATAAAAAAGATGTTGAGACTCTAGAAAAAGTGCAGAGAAGAGCAACCAGGATGATTAGGGGACTGGAGGCTAAAACATACAACGAACAGTTGCAGGAACTGGGCTTGGCTAGTCTAGTAAAGAGAAGGACCAGGGGAGACATGATAGCAGTCTTCCAATATTTGAAGGGCTGCCACAGGGAGGAAGGGGTCAAGCTATTTTCTAAAGCTCCTGTAGGTCAGACAAGGAATAATGGATGGAAACTGAAAAAGGAGAGATTTAACCTGGAAATAGGGATAAACTTTCTGACAGTGAGAACAATCAACCAATGGAACAGCTTGCCTCAGAAGTTGTGGGAACGCCATCACTTGAGACTTTCAAGAAGAGATTGGACTGCCATTTGTCAGAAATGGTGTAGGGTCTCCCGCTTGGGTGGGGGGTTAGACTAGATGACCTACAAGGTCCCTTCCAACTCTGATTATCTGTTTGAATAGTTAGGATGAAGTATTGCAGGCTAACTCTGCCCACAGGCTGGAATTCAAGGTTGACTCAGCTTTCCATCCTTCCAAGGTTGGTAAAATGAGGACCCAGATTGTTGGGGGCAATATGCTGACTCTGTACACCACTTAGAGAGGGCAGTAAAGTACTGTGAAGCAGTATATAAGTCTATGTGCTATTGCTATATAATTAAAGATTTGCCACTGACTTTTGGGATGTTTTTGACTTCACCATGGTCTTTATTAGTGGCCTCCTATTCAAATCATAAAAAGGTTTAACTCTCCTTATCAGCCCTGACATGGTCAGCCATGTGCTGCTCCACAATGATCTGACCTATGTCTGTTTTTCTATCTTGCCTTTATATCTACTAGGTTGAACAAAATTCTCAATTAAGCAGAACAAAACAAAAAGACATTTCCCCCCAATTTGGTAGACTTCAATGGATTGAGATTTCATTTCTAAAATAGCTGGGAATTCTGGGAATTGTAGCTCTGACTCACTTGGTGTAAGAATACTTGAGTAATAGATATCGGCATGAAAATATCATATAAACTGCTCTGACCTTTTCAAAGATCAGAGGGATATGAATATAAATTAATAGCATGTTCTTCACAATTTATTTTAAGAGAATTATCTATTAGGAGCAGTCTACAGTGATATGATCTTCATATTTAAACCTGATAAATAAGAATAGAGAAGCTGTGATTATGAGATATTGCTGGCTGAGCCAATGGGAATTGTAGTCTAATATTTATAGATCCCCAGTTCTGCAAACCAGCCCTGACTTGTCCTAAATGCGTTTTTGAAAGGTTCCCAATTGGTCACTGTAAGAAAGTCTATTTCATAAGAGATTGCATGGCTTGATGCAGCAAAATTATTCTTATGCTTATATTAGGGTTGTGCAATGTTTGGATTTGATTTAGAATGTGCTTTGGATGTGGCTAGGTGGATGTGGCCATGTGACTGGGTGGGCGTGGCTTCTTCTTCTTCTTCTTCTTCTTCTTCTTCTTCTTCTTCTTCTTCTTCTTCTTCTTCTTCTTCCTCTTCTTCCTCTTCCTCTTCCTCTTCCTCTTCCTCTTCTCCTTCTTCTTCTCCTTCTTCTTCTTTGTTCTATGTTAGCATTCTCCAAACACTGAATTCTGATTGGTCCACACGGACTGCAACCCGATTGGTCGACTGAACGGCCGTGATTGGCGTGCTAAGAATCAACAGCGATTGGCCGAGCCGACCGTGGGAGATTCAAAGCGCTGTCATTGGCTGCCGAGTCGCGAGCAATCCCTATATGAAGGGCTGCCATGGCTCCAAGATCTTGTACAGGTCTTAACACTGAAATAAAGAACTGAATGTACACTTGGTCTCACGTCTCTGTGGGAACCGATCTACCGATCTAACACTGGCGACGAAGGTGGGATCGTGAGACAAGAGACCAACCGAGCACGTGGAGAAGCAGCACAGAACGACCGATAAAATGGCCAGCAGCATCACGCCACCCGCACTCTTCAACCAGGCTGCCGAGGATTGGGAATCATACATTGACCGATTCCTAATGTTTCTTGAGAGCAGCAACCTAAAAGATGCCAACGGACAGAAAAAAAGGGCCGTGTTCCTGACACACTGTGGGCCCGCAGTGTTCAAAATGGCTAAAGCCCTAGCCAAACCCGCCGACGTGAAGGAGTTGGACTGGGCCGACCTCGAACCGTTGCTGCGGCGCCACTATGCCCCCGCTGTGCCCAACCTCATCAGCAGGCACGAGTTCTACTGGCGGGACCAGAAAGAGGGTGAGAGCATTAGCGATTTTGTGGCCACGCTGAGGGACCTCGGAGGCATGTGCGGATTCACCGACATGGATGAGGCTCTACGAGACCGCGTGGTCCTCGGGCTCAGGAACCCCATCCTGCAGAGCCGGCTGATGGCGAGGGCAGACATCTCTGTTACCGAGGCCATCGCCGAAGCGACTGCATCTGAAGCAGCCAAACAGTCAGTGGTTCGGATGCAGCAGATGAATGCGGCGGACCGGCCAGCAACCATCGAAGCGACCCCAGCACCGGAGAAACACCCGGAAGCAAGCCCCAGGACGACCACCACCACCCACCATGGAGATGTCGACTCCTTCTCCGAAACTGAGGACGAGGACGAGGAGATCCACCGACTACAGATGGAACGCGACCGGTGGGAATGGAGAGGCTACAAGTCGGGGTTCCAGTGTGCCGGCTGCGGCGGCGACCACCCCCGCTCAGAATGCCGATTCCTCAATGCCATCTGTCGGCATTGTGATAAGCGGGGGCACATCGCCAAGGTGTGCCAGAACAAGAGGAACCACAGCCCCCGGCGACGAGATGGCAGCCCCCAACGACGAGACGGCACCCCCCCCAGGACCAGAGACCATCACGCCGAGAGCCGGTGGAGCCGGGACAGCCAAAGCAAGCGACTCAGCGAGACGCGGCAGAGAGAGGAGACCCATCAGACGGTCATCATCGGCCATTCCTCGACCATCGATGCCCGAAATCGATGAGCAATTGGACAAGCTCATCGCTCAAGGGGTCTTAGAGCCAATTGACCATGCCCGGTGGGAGACACCCATTGTCACCCCGATCAAGCTGGATGGGTCGGTCAGGATCTGTGGTGACTACAAGGCCACCCTCAACCACGCGCTGCAGCAGAGTGCCTACCCCATCCAAGTGGTACAGCACCTCCTGCACTCACTGGGGGGAGGCCGGGTCTTCGCGAAGCTCGACCTGGTGCAAGCATACCAGCAACTGCTGGTCGATGCTGAAACTGCAGAGGCGCAAACCATCGTAACCCACCGAGGGGCATTCCGATGCAAGAGACTCCAATTCGGAGTCAGCATAGTGCCAGGGGTCTTCCAGAGCCTGATGGAAAGGTTACTCCAAGGGATCAAGGGGGTGGTGCCCTACTTCAATGACGTGCTGGTGTCAGCTACCAATAAGGACCAATTGGAAAGCCGGCTAAGGGAGGTGTTACAAAAACTCAAAGACTCTGGGCTAAAAGTCAAAAAAGAAAAAATGTCAGCTGTGCACCGAAAAGGTCGAATTCCTGGGGTACCTCCTAGACCAGCACGGAATCCACCCAACAGAAAAAAAGCTCAGAGCCATCAAAGAAGCCCCTAGACCAAGGATTAAGACAGAACTGCAGGCATTTCTTGGACTTATTAATTTTTATAATGTTTTCCTGCCCCAAAAGGTGACGGCGGCGGAACCCTTGCATAGGCTGTTGGACAAAACAGCCACCTGGACCTGAGGGAAGCGGGAGGAAAACACCTTCAAACAAACGAAAGACCTGCTAACATCAGACGCAGTCCTCATCCAATACAGTGAGACCCTACCGCTGACGGTAACATGCGACGCGTCACCCTTCGGCGTCGGGGCCATCCTCAGCCACATGCTTCCGGATGGAAAAGAAGCACCCATCGCTTTCTTTTCAAGAACACTATCCAAACCGGAAAGGAACTACAGCCAACTGGACAAGGAGGCCCTTGCAGTCATCGCTGGCGTGAAGAGGTTCCATGAGTACCTCTATGGTAGGACCTTTACAATTATTACCGACCACAAGCCGCTGTTAGGGATACTGGCAGGGAACAAGGCCACCCCGAACATACTGTCACCTAGAATGACAAGGTGGTCCGAGTTCCTTGCTGCCTACAGTTACCTGCTAACACATCGACCCGGCAAGAACATCTCACATGCAGACACGTTGAGCCGTTCCCCCCTGCCCGACCTGGAGGACGACCCGGCACCCACAACATCAACCCTGCACATAGAGACATTGCACAACCCATCCCTGACCACGTCAGACATTGCCACAGAGACGAATAAAGACAAATGGCTGGCGCGAGTCTTGAGCTGGGTGGAAAAAGGGTGGCTGGAAAGCGACGGTGGCGAACTATTCAAACCCTTTCGCAACTGGCAAACTGAACTTTTTACGCAAAAAGGTTGCATACTTTGGGGGGGGGACAGAGTTGTAATTCCAGAAACTACAAAAAAGAGTATTGTCTATGCTGCATGAGAGGCACCCGGGCATAGTTAAAATGAAAGCCCTGGCCAGGAGTTACACCTGGTGGCCAGGAATGGATAAACAGATCGAGACTTGGGTAGCCACATGCAAGAAATGCCAGGAAACCAGACCAAGCCCGCCCGCCGCCCCAGCCCTGGAATGGGAGACTCCCCGGGGCCCCTGGTCTAGAATCCATATAGACTTCGCCGGGCCGACCAAGGGACACACATTCCTGATTACAGTCGATGCTTACTCCAACTGGCTGGAGGTAAGCACGATGAAAACCACAACCACCGAGGCCGTCATCAAGAAGCTAAACAAACTATTCGCCACCCATGGGTTACCAGACGTGCTAGTGTCAGACAACGGCCCACAATTTACCGCACTAGCCTTTGAAAAATTCCTGGCGGAATGGGGAATACGGCATGCATTGACAGCGCCCGCTCATCCGGCGGCGAATGGGCGGGCAGAACGCATGGTTCGTTACACAAAAAACACCATACAGAAAATAGAAACCGGGGACATACAAGAAAAAATAAATAAAATGCTTTTAATACAACACATCACACCTAACACCACAACAAACAAAAGCCCAGCAGAATTACTCATGGGCAGAAAACTAAGATCCCCGTTAGATAGGCTACACCCCACATACAACCCCGAGAAACCCCCAGACTCATCCAGCAAACATCGAGCATTCAACATCGGGGATGCCATCTATGCCAAATTTTTTACAGGGGACCCACTGTGAGTACCGGCTAAAATAACCCAGGTAACGGGCTCCCGGTCTTACCGGCTACAAACCGAAGATGGATGAAGCTGGAAGCGACATATCGACCAGCTAAGGTCAAGAACAGCCACCAACAACAACGACAGCATGCAAACACCGCAAACAACCACTAATAAAGAAACCAGAGGGTGGGGGGAAACCTCAAACAATAAAGGAGAAGAAAATCCTAAAGCGCAAAGAGAGCAGCAACTGAGCCGCGCAGGTCAAATAGGCAGATACGAAGCCCCGCCTACCTACACGACTACGTAACCACGCTCCGTCGGACTGAACCAAGAGGGGAGGGGTGTTCTATATTAGCATTCTCCAAACACTGAATTCTGATTGGTCCACATGGACCACAACCCGATTGGTCGACTGAACGGCCGTGATTGGCGTGCTAAGAATCAACCGCGATTGGCCGAGCTGATTGCGGGAGATTCAAAGCGCTGTCATTGGCCGCCGAGCCGCGAGCAATCCCTATATGAAGGGCTGCCGCAGCTCCAAGACCTTGTACAGGTCTTAACACTGAAATAAAGAGCTGAATGTACACTTGGTCTCGCGTCTCTGTGGGCACCGATCTACCGATCTAACATCATTCTTCTTCTTCTTCTTCTTCTTCTTCTTCTTCTTCTTCTTCTTCTTCTTCTTCTTCTTCTTCTTCTTCTTCTTCTTCTTCTTCTTCTTCTTCTTCTTCTTCTTCTTCTTCTTCTTCTTCTTCTTCTTCTTCTTCTTCTTCTTCTTCTTCTTCTTCTTCTTCTTCTTCTTCTTCTTCTTCTTCTTCTGCACCCTGCCCCATTTCTTTGTCTCCTGGGCCTCAGGGAAGCCTCCTGGGTGAAGCAGTAAGACAGCGAGGAGGATCCTGGCACAGCTGATCATTGGGACAGCTGATTGTCGGGAGGGGAAAAAAAGAAATACCTTAAGGAGTGACTGGGTGGGGGAGAACACAGTCAGTGATGTCGGGCATGCACGCGATGTCATGCATGTGCAATAAGGACTGACTGGGAGGGGTGGGTGTAGAGGGGCGGGGCCTGCCAGGGGCACAATTTGCCAGTTCTCTGAACTGTGCAGAATCATAACAACCAGTTCTATAGAAGCAGTCCGAACCAGTAGAATCCCACCCCTGGTTATGTTCACCTCTTTCTAATCACAACCTGTACACCTTAATTCTCATCAAACGTCTTGAATGTTGGCAAATTCTATCACAATTATGACTGAAGCTGTACAATAGAGTAAGTCCCATATCCCAACTGTGAAAGGGATGATATTCACTGAAACCAAAATCTTGACAATTCCAGTTCTGCAAGAAAGAAACATTGCTTGGACTTAGTCCCAGTCTGCTTCATAGTTGTTTGGACAGGATAGTTGATTAGGTGGATTTCTACTTGTAATATTTTCCATTAGCATAGTATCATGGTTTGGAAACGATACCATAGTATCATGGTTTGGAAACGATACCAAAAAGAGGTGCAAAGCAGTGAAAGAAATGTTATATTTTATCTGTTTACTTGAACCAATAAGCCCATTCATTGGTTTTAGATTTGTATAGTGTATGTCTGAAACAATGAATGCAAGTACAGAAGCAAAGTTATATTCACAATTCAAACAGGGAGATTTCTTATCAAGATAAGAATGAATATACTGATCCAATACAGATATTCTCTTTGTGTCTGCCTTTCCCTTCAGTATTGATCTATGCAGCTTTTTATTTCCACAGAGAAGTTGCTGGCCCTTTCAGTATTTATAATGGATTAAAGGCCATTCAAGCTTGTTTCTTTTTGAGTATGCAATACAGTAAATTCTATCTTTTGATACCCGAGCATTCTGCCTGTCATTCTCCTACATTGTAGAAATTATTTCTCTGATTAAAATAGTGCACTTAATATTTTAAATAACTTTATACATATAAAGGATATGGTTGAATGCATGCTTTGACATCCCTGAGATTCTGAAGTGGAACTACTGAGAACAGAAAGCAACCTGTTTTCTGCCTCAGCTCTGTTGTGCAGGAAGGTAATGCTGAGTTAAAATGACAGGACAATTATCCTGAAAATCCTGCTGTATTCACTCTCTTAAGGGATTATAATTAAAGTAACTGGCTGTTGTTTCAGGTTAGTGCTAAGATCCAGCTCAAATGTCCCAATGCAGCAAAATATGGGAAGAGGGATATATTGTTAAAGAGATCAATCAGTATAGCAGCTTATATTAAAAGGTCTCAAATCCAAAGGACTGTGATCTCCAGTTCTCCCTTAGGTATTAAAGTCAACTTGGTGACTTTCACCCAGTCACTCTCTCTCAGCCAAATTCACTTCACAAGGTTGTTGTTGTGGGCAAAACAGGAGAGAGGAGTATTGGGTATGTTTGCTTCCTTGAATTATATAGGGGGAAAAAAGATGGGATAGCCATATCAGTCCCAACAAAGGAGCCAGACAAAAAGTGTCTCTCCCATAAACAATATGGTGAAGCATAATTTACAGAAATCCATACCAGATCAGTCATTGCTTGGGTCAACAAGGACCACACTAGGTGTTGGAGTTTCTGGACATCTGGTGACAAATGGATTATGGGACTCAAGGTTGTTGCCGGAGCAACTAGATCCAGCAAGTCTAGGAGTACTACAGAAAAGTTATTTACCTGCTGCAAATATATAAAAACTGAAAACAAAGAAATAACGATCTGTTATCAAGCGAATCCAATGAGAAGAAGATATCTGAAAAGATTGTACCAGCTCTTGAAGGAACAACATCCAGAATCAGAAATAACAGAACAGAGTCTAGTAAATCAGTGTTGATGTATAATATGAAGTGTTCACATATATTGAATTAGAAGAACTGCAAAAGTCCACCTGAGGCAAAGAAATCAAAGCCTTGCTAGAAGTAGGTCAGACTGTAGGGGCGAATCAGGGCAAGTTGGCTGTAGAGGAGGCCAGTACAATTATTAAACAAAACAAACATTCCTAAACTAGCATCCTCTCCTCAGCCTTCTCTTCAGAAAGAACAAAGCCCTCTAATTAAAAAACAAAAGAAACTGAAATAAAGAATAAATGGACATCTAGAAGAGGACAAATCAACACTATAAGGTTGCCTGCATTGAAGCTTGTTCTCAAAAATCAGACAGCACAAGCATTAAAAGATGCCAATATTGTAATGTAAAATATAAACAGCTCACTACAAGAAACATACTAAATAACGTACAGTATTTCTGTAATTATAACTGAATATCTTGGATGCAAAATCAACAAAAAAGAAAAGAAAAGAGAAGAAAAAAAGCTACACAGTACTCTACCAATATGGAAGATCAGATTGGAAGAAAAAGATCAGCATACTAAGAACAGCTCCAAGCAAGCTACTGCATACAAAAGAATGGCTTAACAGAAGCCAAGAGGATGGCTCCTTGGAGACATCCTTTTATAGCCACCAACAATTATGTTATATTAAATAATATGAGATAATAAAATAACTACGCTATAGAGAAATATAGTGTGCTCTAAACTTCTGAAAAATAAAGAGAAAGCACACATTAAAAGTTATAAAATCAAGCTAAGAAAACAGTGACACTACAACTGGAATTATCACTTATTTACTGAAGTTTCCATATATGAGAAAAGGGCTAATGTGAATTGAGGAATGGAATTATTTTTCTTGGCATTTAGTCATACTCATTAGAGATGTAACTTTACATACTATTATCACTTTCTCAACAAGTATTCATCCAATTTTGAGCAGAAGGTAGAGAGTGGGAATGGCATTTCCTAGCTTGACATCATTTATGTTAGAAAGTTAATATTTCTAACCAATACGGTAACATTGTTAAATACAAAATATTTGAAAATTAGATACACACATACAGGAGTCAACTACCCAAGAGATGGTGATGGATTCTCTTAGAGACCTGAGAAAGATTGGGATTAGGGAGTGATGAGTATCTGCTTAGAAAGTCCATGTCAAACAATGTGGTTTAAACATCATTCTGTTCATATGGCAAAGCAATGAATACAAATCCAGCAGGATAACTGATTTGATTATTTATGATTAAAGCCTAAAAATTAGTAAAGGACCAATGACAGGATTAACTGTTAAGAAAATGTTGAAAATGTTAAAGCTGGAGATGTAGACATTGTAACTGAAAAATGTTAAAATATAGATTTAGTTTGCTTATGGAATGGCTGTATGATTTGTCTAACATGTACATTAAGATTGCACCTGGCCTGATAACCGAAAGAATGTTATTTTTTTAAAAAAAAGTTTTTATTTTTTTAAAACAAATATACACATACAAAACATAAAAACATAAAACCATCTTCCCACTGAAAGAATGTTATTAAGAGTTTCTCTGTACAAAGGGAAAGATATCAAAAATGAATATAAAAACAGCAAGGGGATTAGTTTGTCAAGTGTGTCTGAGAAACTGTTTGGCTAAGCCCTGTCTGAAAGACTGTAAGAGTGACAATGAGAACAATTTGAAAAGAGTTGTGCAGCTTTGTGTCAGCCTGGATGTGCGCAGACGAGACTTTGCTCTTTAGCAGAAATATATTTATAATTGAGAAATATATGAATATGAGAAAAAAAATCTTTTATTTTTGGAAGGAAGGAAGGAAGGAAGAAGGAAGGAAGGGCTCCTCATTCCCTCAACTGCCACAACAGAATCTGCCACTCCTACCCTTGTGTGAGGATAACAACTTTGCTGACCACACAGTAAAATGACAGCTGGGGTGGGGGCAGGTTCCTCCTTTCTTCCCATCTGAAGGACAGGAAGAAAACACATTGCTGGAGTATTGGGAGGAGACCTAAAATTTAATTCACTGTTCTGCTTCTTCCATAAAAGAAAAAAAGTCATTAAGTCAAACTGCTAATTAAAATAGCTCACAACACTTCATTCTATAAGTATTGGGTGTGATAAACTGGAAAAAGAGATGGAGTGAATCCTAAAAGCAAGGATCTCTATCCAAAGTCTCTCAGACCCTTCAATGACTAGAGCAACTGGTCATCGTTGTCACATCATTTTAGGCAAGAAAATATTATTTTTCTTTCTGATGAAAATGCCATGCTGTTATAATTTGTTGCAGCGCTAGATCAACACACTGAGACTAGAATTTCTTGGTCAATTTTGATTCATAAGATTAGACCTGGCTACCCCCCCCCCCCCGTGGATACATGAAAATTGATTTCAAATGGTCTTGCCTGCCTCATTATACGCTTTTTACTGGATCTAGAATATAACCATACACAACATGAACTCCACAAACATTTATATTGTAGGCATGAATTAAAGAGCTATTGCAACAGGAATGCATATGGAATTTCACCCCTTCAGCCTTGCTTATGTTCTTCCTCCATAGCCTACTTCTCATGGCTAAGAAGTTAGAATCTTTTGACAATAATGATAGCAGCAGGGGTGGGATTCAAAAATCCTAGCAACCAGTTTGCTGCCCAGTTGCTGGGTGGCCATGGGCGTGGAACTTCCAGGAAGGCTGTTTTTCACCTGCCCAAGGGTCCAGAGGCTTCTCTCGGGCCTCTGGGAGGGTGAAAATGGCCTCCCACAGGCTCTGGAGGCCCTCTGGAAGCCGGAAACAGGCCTGTTTCTGGACTTCCGGAAGGCCCATTTTCCCCCTCCCAGAGCCTCCACACAGACTCTACATCGAAAATGGGCTTTGTTGAGACTCCTGGGAGGGGTGGGGTGGGGTCAGTGGGGCCAGTCAGTTGGTTCAAATACCAATTTGGCGAACCACATGCAAATTTAATATCCAATTTGCCTAAACCGGTCCAAACCGGTAGAATCCCAACCCTGGATAGCAGGTGAAAGAGAAGGCAAAGGTGGTTTGGGTGGGAAGACTACTTCACCATCCTTTAGCATAGGAAGCACCCAGAGCAGGTCTTCAAACATGATCCCTGTCTATCTGGGAAACATTCAAGGCACGAATGTCCTGAAAGAGGCCAGATACTGGCACTGTTTTTATGCATGGACTTTTTTCTGATTTCTTTAGTCTAAATGACATAGATAGAAGGAAGGTCTACTTGAGGAAGGTCTACTTGATGGAAGGTCTACTTGAGGAAGAAATGGAAGCTCTACATGGGCCAAAGTCCAAACATAATAATAGTACTATTGAGGAAGATTATACTATTTCTGGCTAGTTCATCTTTTCCTTTGAAAATCCTATATTATTTTCATATGTATTCTCCTTTAAATTGTGTGTAGCTATGGCTTTGGGCAACTTCACCTGGCCCTGTCTAAAGCTCAGATCTCACAGCTGCTGAAACGCTGGTGGAGTCAGTTAAGTCCATCGCCTCCTTTCCCTCAGAGTCCAATAATGCTGACCATATGACAATCCCCAGTTGGAATCCACTAAACTTATTTATGCATTTATTTAGTACTCTATTCCCTGGTGATTTCAAGGCACATTCATTCAATTGTGCTTCAGGTAACGGAACAATTAATGCTGTTGATGACTCTTTTTTGCAGGAGATCCATTAGTTCCTGCTGCGTGGTGAGGTTTGTTATCGTGATTATAGCCTTCTCCTGGAGAGAAGAAGCAAGTGCTAATCCTCAGGGAGACGGATGGTACTATGGGAATTCAGAATAAAAATAGCCCATTGAAATAAAGAGAGTTGCCATGGTGACTGGAAAAATAAAAATGCTGAGATGGACAGGCAGTGGAATGAAAAGCTACATTTCACGAAATTAGCTCTGTATCTTTTCTGTAGTTACACAATGTATGAACTTCCATCCTTGCTCAACACCTGTTGAAACAACACTGCAACACATTCACAGGCACCGTATATGGTAAATTGTTGGTTCTCAGACTTGATTCATTCACGACTAATTTTATTGTACATGAATCCAAAAACATCACCAACTTATAAACACCTCCTGTCTTTTCTGATTTTCTAAGTGAAGCATAAAAGAAAATGCACTGATTCTCTATGAAAGCCAAAAGGCCATTGTAGGCTAATATATCATGGACCACGCAACCTAGCAGTTTCCTGAGATTCCAGGTATTACAGAATTACAAAAATCTCATAGATTTCCCTACTATTGCTTAGAGACCAGCATACCAAGAACATTTCTGATGTTATGATAAATATGAGGAACACAAAATAAGAAGAGGTATACTGTACATGGAACTGTTATGTACATGTTTACAGAAAGAAATAATAACTATTCAACACTATCTATTATGGAGGAATACTTGGTGAAACTAATAGCAATGGTTGAGACCAATAAACTAACTTTGATTAGAGAAAATAGATTATCTACATTTATTGGTGACTGGAAATCTCTTTGGGTGAAAAAAAATGAACTTGTGATTTACGGCTTTGATAATTAGAGAGGTTAGATTATAGAAAGAAGAGTATTATGATGTAACTTTAGAGAGAGGTGTTAAATATAATTGTACTTATAATTGTTGTGATGAACATTAGAAATCATTTCTTTGGATCTTTTTTCTTTTCTATTTTCTATTTTTCTTTAACTTTTCTTGCACTTTTTCTTTCCTTTTGTTTTCTTTCTTTTTTCCCTTCCTTACATATTTAATCTTTTTTTAAAAGCTTAATAAAAAAACGAAAATATAACCTACTGCTTTTCAGGTTTTCATTCAAGAATATCAAAGTGTTTCTTAGCTAATCTTCCTGAAAAGGATAGGTTATGCACACATGGCAATATATTGACTATATATTGACCTTGAGTATGTATCAGAATGGTCAAACAAATGGCAACTTCAAATCTCAACAAATAAATGCTCTGTCTTACATACTGGCAAAAAAAATCAGAAAATAAAATATAGGCTGAATAGTCAAGACCTTGTTGATGATCTAAACTCTGTCAAGGATCTTGGAGTACTCATTCCTAATGATCTAAGTGCTAGAGCCCACTGTAACTACATAGCCAAAAAGGCATTAAGAGTTGTTAACCTAATCTTAGCTTTTTCTCTGGTAATATTACATTACTAACTACAGCATACAAAACATTTGCTAGACCAATACTCGAATACAGCTCATCAGTCTGGAACCCACATTATGTATCTGATATTAACACAGTTGAGAAAGTCCAGAAATATTTCACAAGAAGAGTTCTCCACTCCACTACTCGTTGCAGAATACCTTATGCCACCAGACTCAAAATTCTAGACCTAGAAAACATAGAACTACGCCGCTTTCGGTCCGATCTAAATATAGTATATAAAATCATACATTGCAATGTCCTACCAGTCAATGAATACTTCAGCTTCAACCATAACAATACAAGAGCAAACAATAGATACAAATTCAAGGTTAATCGCACCAAACTTGATTGCAGGAAATACGACTTCAGCAATAGAGTGGTCAATGTCTGGAATACTCTACCTGACTGTGGTTTCTTCCCCAAACCCCAAAAACTTTAACCTTAGACTGTCTACTATTGACCTCACCCCTTTCCTAAGAGGCCTGTAGGGGGCGTGCATAAGCATACCAACTTGCCTACCATCCCTGTCCTAATTGTTTCTTTTATTTTTTTATTTTTCTTATATGTATCCATGTATTCATAACAATGTTTTTATTTATACCTATTATCTTGTAAGCAATTGACAAACCAAATAAATAAATAAATTTTTCTGGAGGGCTTTTCTGGTAACTTCAGATGGTGATAAAGGAACATCTTAAGCAGAAACAGTCAGAGCAAGTCAATAAGACACACTCATCCACAAGTAATAATCATTAGCACTGATGTTACATGAATAGTGTATTTAGATATAAGTCTGTTCATGGGTTATTCTTAACAAAAGGTACATGCGAAGATCCACAACCCAGATTTTAGACAATACAGAATTTGTAATTTTTAAAGAAAGAAATGTGACCAGTTCTTACTATACCAACATAACTTGCAATGTAATTAACACTCTTATCATGCTAAAGAAAATTAAGTAAATTACTAGATATAGTGCTAATTAGGTTCTGCAGTATGATTTCTATTCATTACAACTAAGCCTCTTATTTTTATATTGCAATCTGAGGAGACAGTCGACGATGACAGCTGCCTCTGTGAAATGCTCTCTACCTGTATACTGCACGAGTCAAAAAGAGGGCTGTGAAAATATTTACAGACCCCTCACATCCTGGACATAAACTGTTTCAACTCCTTCCCTCAAAACGACACTATAGAGCACTGCACACCAGAGCAACTAAACACAAGAACAGTTTTTTCCTGAAAGCCATCACTCTGCTAAACAAATAATTCCTTCAACACTGTTCAACTATTTACAAAGTCTGCACTATTACTGTTAATCTTCTCATCACTCCTTATCACCCATCCCCTCCCACTTGTGATTGTAGGACTGTAAATTTGTCGCTTGTATCCTTACGATCTATATTGACTGTTTCCTAGTGTGATTTGATTGCTGATTGTACCCTATGACTATCATTAAGTATTGTACGTTATGATTCTTGATTCTTAACGAATGTATCTTTTCTTTTATGTATACTGAGAGTATTTACACCAAGATAAATTCCTTGTGTGTCCAATCACACTTGGCCAATAAAGTATTCTATAATCTATGATCTCAAAAAGAAAAATGGTTTTGTAAATCATGAGGTAAGTGTTGAATCAGGTATATTCTGACTATGTCATTCAGTCTCTTAACACAGCTCTACATTTGGTGAGAATAAAACTTACTTATGAGCAACTGATGATGGGAAGTGACTAAGGTAAAATCCACTGCTCGATTTTATAAACATCATCTGTACTGTCATGATGATAAATACTTTGATATCAGACTGTAAGACTTATGTTCAGGGGTGGGATTCAAATTTTTTAACAACTGGTTCTGCGTGGCTTAGTTGGTGGGCAGGGCTTGGTGGTCATGTGACTGGCTGGGCGTGGCCAACTCAACATCACTCACATCGAGGCACGCATCTCCTCACCTGGCCTCTCATGACTGTGGGGATGCTGCAACAGTCATAAGTGTGAAAAATGATCATAAGTCACTTTTTTCACTGCCATTGTAACTTTGAATGGTCACTCCACAAAAGCAAAGTACCAGCAAAGGAGGAAAAAAAAACTCCAGAGAAGTTCCAGAGACAGGAAGTCTAGTCCTGCCAAGAATGTAATAAGAGTTAAAGGAGAGGCAAAGTAAGCAACACCAGAATGTTTTCTTCCTGCCTTCCTTACAGGATTAGGCCAGTAATTTCTTCTAACAACCGGTTCTCTGAACTGCTTAGAATGTTAACAACCGGTTCTAGCAAATAGGTGCAAACCTGTAGAATCCCACCCCTGCTTATGTTCCTGAGCCAACTCATTCATTCTCACTGAATGTACTGGGGATATTTTCCACAAGATGTTTTTCTGTACTGCCCTCAGACTGATCCATTGCATTTTCCAACTTGGAAGAATGCTGGTTTCTTATGCTGGTTTCTTTGCTCTTTCAAAATTTGGTTCTGTTCTGTTCAGTTTTTGGAGACTTGTCTTACTAGTAGACAAAGTCCTAAACAACTTTTCTTATAAATAATTTCTTTCTATCATTCTATTGGATTGAGAAGAATAAAAAATGGAATATAATGCCCCGCTATTATACCTGTAGAATTACCAATTTAAGAGAGAAGATGCAAAATTTCTCCATACTTTTCTTAATCCTTTTATTTCCCAGATATGTAATAAAATGTTTTCCACATCTAGTAGATATCATTTGCAAAATTTCAAAACCTGCCAAAGGACCTTTTTAATGCAGTACTACTAGAGACTATTCTGTAAAACAAAATGTATCCTATACAGACAGAAAATAAGCATATGCTGCAGAAATAAAAAATAGATACTTCTCAAAAATGACTGTTCTAAAATATCACCCATCAAAATATCAAGATCTTGCCACCAGAGTGATAAAATATGTATTGCGAAGTCACAATGCAAACTCTACCCTTTTGTCTTAATTATCTGGGCAGTCTTTTCTTATAGGTGTAGTGGCATGAAAAAAAACCACACTATCTTACATAAAACTAATCCTGTGGGTTAGTGAATGTTGTTCATTACTGTTGATGCAGATATAACCTAAATTAAATAGCAGTAGTTGATTTTAGTTATTCTTTTGGGGAAAGAAATATCATATGGATATGATGATTTCATACATATTCCTAAAAATATTAATAGAGTGATTAAAAATAACCATACTTTAAAACATTCCTACATTGTTTTTGCATTATAAAGTTAAATAAAACTGAAGGTCTTTAAATTACAGAAAGAAAAGGTACCAAAAGTTTAGGATAGATAAATATCTTTTTAGCACATTCTTTCATTTCACGCCATATAAAAATATAGTCTAAGGTTCCATAATAGTTATTGTGAACCTTAAGGTTTGTGTATCATGGACTTTTAGTTGATTTTACCATGGCTTTATCTGATGAACTACTACTACTCTACAGTAAAATATGGATGAAAAAACAAAACTGAGTCATAAAGGCAGTATGTGGGGCCCTAATGGATAAAAAATCCTCTTTTCAAAATAATCTTCTGCTGCAGAGTATTTCCCATGGTTGCTCAATAAATCAATGGATTTGTTGTACATTTACCACTCATTTTTAATTATAATGTGATCACTTCCATAAAACATGAAGGAAAATAAACATTCATCATAAAACAACTTTTAAAAATAAATTATTGATTTTGAATAAATTCATCTTTCAGGCAAATCCAAACAAACCATACTATAGATAATTGTGCTTACTTTTAAAAGATTTGGAGTTGGAAATCAAGTGATCCACTGATAATCACAGATCTACCAACAAATTCCAGTCTAACTTCTCCCTAGTATAAGCCCTGGAAAGAACTTAGCATCGTATCTATTGTAATGCAATGAAAAAATCACTCTGGTGTGGAGATCAGGCAACCATATACCAGAGTAGGTTAAATTAATATCAGGGAAAAAAGACAACTCTTTGAACTGCTTTTTGTGTAATGCTATTCCATTATTTATTTGGTTTTTTTGGTTTAGAATGACATATCAGCTGTATAAATAAATGCAGAATAAAGCTATTTTAATTTAGTAATCAGGCAGTTTGTTGGAATGGTTTCACACATGGTAATAGGTCAAAATTAAACCATATTTTGATTAGCATTATTCATGGAGGTGGCTTTAAATTATTTTTTCGTCTCTAAGCCATTTGACCTACAAATAATAAAGTTCTTCTAGTTGCAAGATGAGGTTGAAGCTCAGTGTGGCTATTGGAGAGCTATGACTATTTGGCATCTTATTTGCTAAGTAGATTTGTTTCCTGACGAGTAGTTGATGTGATAGGAGTCGAGGAAATGCCATCCAAAATTAAGACAATGAAGGCTGCTGGTTTTATTTCTATGCTGGATAGAAGAGACACCTGTTTAAAGCCACACTGCAGCGGGAAAATGACTTAGCTCACAGCTGCTAAACACATACCGTACCAGCTTTGAAGGGTAAGGATAACATAAACATGTGTAAATAAATGTCACAAGGTGTTTCCAGCACTGTGTTTATTAGCAGTTACAAAAAGGAAGCGAATCCAAAAGTAGGGCAGACCATGTCTCAAACATGCTCAGTATATACCTCTATACAGGAAAAAAAAGATTCATATCCAAGGGATTGGGATGACAAAGGCTATATTTTTTGACCATGTGGACTATGAAAAAAGTATATATAAGCTTAACATTATCTTCAGTTCTTTTCTAAAAAGAGCACTTTAAGGCAACCTCTAGTAAAATATTAATAAATTTCACTCACACCAATTATTTCTCAGCTGAATTGGATGTTTTAAAGGAAAGCTAGTGATTTCTTGGGTATCATTCAGAAATGTTAAATTAATAGTTAATTAATTGTTTTGTGCCACATCTGTGTTGTAGCTGTTGCCCATTACACCTCTCTTTTTCATGTCTTGTCATATCACACATCAGGGCTTCAAAAAACTGGGGGACAATTAGATGCCAGAAAAAAGATACAGAAACAAAAAAATCTGAATTCTTTGCTGCCACTTAGTGGTTGTGGATTTTTCCAGGACAAATAAAGACCTACTAGGGCTGTGTGCAGAGGTGGTATTCAGCAGGTTCTGACCAGTTCTGGAGAACCGGTAGCAGAAATTTTGAGTAGTTCAGAGAACCGGCAAATACCACCTCTGACTGGAGAATTTACAGTATCCTTCCCCTGCCACGCCCACCAAGCCACGCCCACAGAACCGGTAGTAAAAAAAAAATGGAATCCTACCACTGGCTGTGAGGATCTCAGTACTTGAAGGGGAAAATGTGATTTAAGGCATATCTAACTGGAGACGTAACACCTGATGGGAACATAATCTTTCTGTAAATTGTGCAACAACTGTTGAGGGCAGCTACCTGATCTTCAGAAAACAGTAGCTGATTTAAGGTGTTTCTGACATATATACACACACACACTTCAAACCATGTTTGGACCTTCAGATCTAGATCTCTCATAAGTCTTAATGCCTAAGCAATCAGAATGCCATTCAAAGTGCATAAAGAATATTCTGTTCCTCTGTTTCCAGAAGAATGCAAACTATAAATGAGGCCTACAGAATCAGCAGTGACTATGGTGCGTGTGCCTCTTTAGGGCTGCCATCTTTGTCTTCTGAAGCTTTTCTACCTTTTCTTAATACAGTATTGGATGAATAACTGCAATGTCTTCAGTTTGATAATGCAACGGTATGGAAGGCTGGGTTTGTGTTTTTTTCCTCTCCATAGTAGGTAAGCTACATCAGAAATAAGCAGGTCAAGCACGGCAGGGGAAGAACAATGGTTGAAATGGCACATGTGGAATTCAAAATTATGGCTTCTCTGAAACAAGCCGTGATCAGAGATAGGAACAGGATACTGCAACTCCACAGGAATCTCAATACTATCTAGATGACTAGATATATGGTTATGGAAACTGGAAGTTGCAGCTTGTTCACAACTGAAAATTGGAATCTCAAAATATCCCTGAAAATAACAGCTAATGGGAGAGAATGATGGAAGTGTGAAGCACACTTGATATTACGGGCACCTCTGTACAGAGAGTATATTGCAGGGAGTGGAACAATGGGTATCATGACCAATTCATTTGTTTAATATTACAGCAATCATATTTTAATAATGGAACAATCAACAATGTTATCTATGTACATATTTAATCAATATATCTGATGTTAATTGAACATCTTTCCAGCTTAATAGCTACATAAATTGTTTGTTTTGTGCCACATTTTGTCACAAGAAACATAAACACAATGACTTGGATAATATGATCCTTTGAAAATTTGTGTCAGACTATAAATTTGTGAGGGTTTTTAATGTGCCTCAACAGTTTTTATTGTATTTTCTATATTGGTCCAGTACACCCTGGCCTCTGGATTGAAAACCATAGATTGAATTGGCTGATTTAATTTAGATCATAAGTAGGTGAGAGCAGCAAATGAGGCTTGCTATAGTTTCTTGTAAAGGCCAATGTTCACCTGCAGCAATAAATACAGCAGTTTCCACATTTCACACTCAGAGAGTACAAAATTACTTCCCTATTAAAAAGCTTTTCTTCATAAAACAAATTCCCACACAAAATATTATAATCTATTGGGCCTGGCCCTCTCATAATCTTGATAAATATGCTCTCAGCATTATAGTCTATGGAGCACTACAATATACTGCTCCTCTTAGACAAATTTCTCCTGCTATGGATTTCTGCAGAGTTTTACAACTTGTTTAACAGACAGCTATTAAACTCAACTACTTATGACTTGTGCAAGAACTTGCACCTTCCCAAACATTTGACTTGATCAAAACACCAAAATTCCAATCCCAATTTCTACTAACAAACCCTTCCTGAATTTTGCTAATCAGGAATGAAACAAAACAAAAAATCCTAATACAAGACACATTTATCAGCTTCTACAGCAGTAGAACTCAACTAAGTTAAGAGTACAAAGTTCAGTAGAATAGACTAGAAACCTTGTATTACATTTCCTAAATAAAATAGAAAGAACAGAAAATATACTTGATAATTCATATTCTACATGATATTTATAGCATATAATAGAGTAATTTAACTTAAGACCAGTTTTGCCATGAAGTCTAAACACTGTAATTGAAATAGATGAATATAATTTCATTCAGGAGTCTGATATTCAGTGAATTTGGAGAAAGAAGTTTAGTTCAATACTTCATAAATATAATCTGCACTAGTATCAGACTGTGGGATAGTGGTAACATTTACATGTATGTGTTGATTAGGACAATCCAATAGTATATCCCGCAAACTCTGTAAGCACATTAACCGCCATTCAAAATTGGGAACAGGGGGGAAAGGAAAATATATGTATTCAAAACCTAAATATACAAAACAGGTATATTATATTCCTACTGTTATTATTTTTTGTCAAATAGATTCCTAATTATTTAACCTGTTTTTTTCCAAGTAGCATTAAACTTCATTACTTGACCCAGGTATTGTTGTTCTTCCTCTGCCAGATTCACAATCACTAGTTGGCTTTTAAAAAAATTAATCCAATAATCAGAAACAAGGCTCTATGGGTGTGTGTGTGTGTGTGTGTGTGTGTGTGTGTGTGTATTCTATTAACAATACCAAGGAGTCTTTCAGCTGAGTAACTGTAAATACAATATCATCCATATATAATTTCAGTTTATGTTTTTAAATCGCTAATTCAACTTCTGAATTTTATTTTCTTGATTCATTTTCATTGTCAATGGTTCTAACCAGTTAAAAAGGAAAGGAAAGGAGGAAACCTTGTCCCGTCTCCTTCAGTATAGTGCATTGTTGTGATATACCAGCACTTTACTTGGCTTTTTGTCCTTTATAAGTACTGTGATTCTATATGAAAAAATAAGGGTGCCAATTCATCTTTTTCAGAACTGCAGAATAAAAGACCTTTCTGAATTGTTGAAGACTTTTCTGCATCAGGACAAGCAAGAGCCAACTTGTTAATTTTATGTACTGTACCTTGTTGATCTTCAAAATCTAATACTGTACATTATCTCTCATATATCTCTTAAGATCAAATCCAATCTGACCATTTTAGCTAAGAAAAGTTATTTTCATTGTGAAAATTTGTGTGAAAAGTCTTGAAATCTACTTTCAATAAAAATAGGTCTGAATGACTCTAGGTGAATTGAATCTTTTCCTTTTTTTTATAAATAAGATAAAAGCTTATTTCCATGATAAAGTAAATTTTTCACATTCCTGAATCTCATTCATTACTTGTGTTAAAGGTTTAGCTAGAATTTCTTGGAAAATCTTCTGGTATTTTGCAGACCATTCTGCAGCTTAATTTAATTTAACTTTACTAAAGCCTGGTTGTTGTTATTTATACTACTTCTTTACTTTGGTTTTCAGTTATGGGTTGACTGATGTAAAGGGAAACAGGAATAACCTTGAAGAATAGAAGGAAGAGCTGCAATCAAACTAATGATCAGATCAAAGAAATTTAAGTACAAGGCAAAAATGTAATTTGAGAAAGCACCTCAGACTTGTCTTTTCAAAGAGTGGGAGGGAAAGCACATTATCAGATTTGCAAGATTCTGTTACTGTATTCTTATAATAAAAGTAGTATTAGCATTCATAACTTTGGTTTCTGAATCTGATCTACCTTTAAGGGCTGACAACTAAGGGCTTCTTTTTATTGATCTGTACATTTTGTAAATAATCTCTTACTCAGTTATTCTTCAATATTTTCTAGATCAGATAACTTTACCATATAATTTGGGACAATACTTAAGCTGCTCTATTATCTGCTTCACTGCAGAAACATATTTAGTGTCAAATCAAAGCGAAGCAATAGTTCTTTTGCCCTCTTCCTTATGCAATGGATAAATCAATAACATGTTGTCTTTTTCTAAGTGTTTCTGTTATAAATTTAATTTACTTGAATCAAATTTAGTATTTCTGTAATGCTTTTATCTTTTGTTCTAAATCCAAAATTGGATTGAGTATATGCCTTGGTTCTAATTATTTCAGATAATTCAGCAGTATATCTTTCTGTTTCTGTATGGCTTTCTCTTTATTTAATGCCTGAGAGATAAACAGACCTCTCATAAATGCTTTGCTAGCATCCCATACTGTAGATAAAGAAACATCAGAAATTACACTGATTTGGAAGAAGCTGTTTGGTTCCTGATAACACTAGAGAATAATATCTTCTTATAATAATAAACATTCACTGCGCATTCCATCTTTTGGGTTTGGAATTTCCTTTATATAGTCTAACAATTATTGTTTATGATCAGTATGACTTCCTACTGACACTTCCACATCTAAAAGATTGGTTAACAGTGAATTAGAAATCCAGCATTTGCCTACCCTTGAATAAGTTTTAGGAACAGAAGAATTTTTATTTATTTATTTACCTATTTTATTCACCTATCTCACTCTGGATTGCGTAAAACTAAAACAATATATATCTAAAATTATTATCATTGACACACTTAAACAACTTTATAAAAAGAGTTAAACAGGAATAATAGACAAAGGAAAGTTAAAGGATGTTAAATGTTAGTTATGGAGCCCTCAAAATAATTGGATGTCTCTCTTTGAAATGTTTGTTCCTCCATGTCCAAGAGACATAACAGGTTAGCTAGAACATTTTGGGGGAATTGGTTGCTACTCCTTTTGGGTGAAATAAATCTAACCATATTTAAATAAATGAAAATATTCATATCTCCAAGGATTAAGATACCTCTCTGCAATTTCAAGAAGTCACTGAAATGTCTTTAATAAAACTTAATGTTATTATCATTCAGTGCATACATTAAGACAATTGTCATTTTTTTCTGGATTCGGTCTGAAAAATCAAAGTTATGAATCTTCATGTTTTCACCTTGCATTTCTTTTTTAGATCTAATGATAATCTTTTTGCAGATATATTTCCCCCTAATTTTCTGTGTCCCTGAATTTTTGACTGAGCCATTCTGGGAAATTTACATTGTTGTTTTTAACATCTCTTGAAAGCTCGAACTGCATTTAATATATAAAGACTTTTCTAACCTTTAATTGGAACTTCCTGAAACTCAAGTAAATTAAAGCAGTGTCCTACATTTTGTAACAAATGAGATCTTAATAATTCATCCAAAATATCCATACAGAAACTCTGCCAGTTCAATTTTTAAATTTGATATAATCTTAAGAATTCATTTATTGTTAGATAAAGATTTTTTAATAGTATCGAACTATCGCTAAATGAACTGTTGTAAGTCAAGAACTACCTGTAATTTGTTATCCAACTAAATAATTATTGTTCAAACCTCCAAGTTGAACTATCTCCTTACTTTTAGGACCATAATACTTCTCAAACAGTAGGGCCTCATAATTGCTTCTGACCTCAACAGACAGCTCAATAGAATTATACAGCTTATATATTATACAGAAGATCAGGATTTTCCACATTAAAAATATTTGTTTTTTGAGCAGCTGATTGATCAATCGATCGGCTAACAGAAATGTCTGCAAATGTTGCTTAAGCTAAACTAGGCAGTCCTCTGCAGCCTGATGTGAAAATATTGAAGGGCAAGCTCCCTTCTGACATTTCATTTTAGTAAATAAGGTACAGTATTCATTCTTATTGATGTCATTCTCAACAAATTTCTCTTCTGGTATCATTTGCAGATATGTCTGTTTAGCAGGCTGGTTTAAATTTTAATGTTATTTCTTAAAATAACATCATCTTAAAATAGTTCTTTTTTAATATTAGCTATGACCAAAACCCTGTTGTCATCTGAATGTCCAAACTCAAAATATCAATTTTTTAAAGAAATAACAACCCTTAAATCATTACAGAAAGCAAATGCCTCAGCAAAAGAACTATTTTCAATTAACTAGTCTGAATATACTACCACCTTCAAATGTTTCTCTTTACAGATATTCATATATTTCTTGATAAGTAAGTAGACTGGTAAATATACATATATATATTTCCATAGTTTTACATAACTCCAGCATGAAAGATTGTTTGGAAATTCAAAATATATGGCATGTATCATAATGGAAAGTATTTTAAAATAAAGAAATCTGGAAGTATCAATTCATCCTAATTTAAATCCACAATTGTTAACCCTAATTATTAGTTCCACTGGAATCTCATTTGGAATTGAATTTTAGCTTCTACTTAAGTCTGTGATGTAGATTGGGTGATGATGATTTGCTTACCCATGATTCTGAAAGCTGATTTGACAAAACTGACAGACAAAATCTATACTCTCGGTAACTATATTATCTCTAATAGTTTGTTGAATCATGAGGAAATGTTTTGGAATATGAGTATGAATAAATGTCCTTACCAAATGCTTAAATTGAGCTACCTTTTGAGCTTTGAGCTATCAAAATGAGTTTATGGAGCAGGCTCACAAGTAACAAAATATTGAAGACATCTAAAAGTGCACTGTGAAAAAAATATCCAAACTTTGAACAGTAGAGCATGCAGCAAGAATCCTTTCTTATATGGCCTAAAGGATAAGAAACACAACCAAGGATGCATGTAGTAAGAAACCTGCAAAGTGCTTGGGTGTTAATAGATCGGAAACAGTTTTAAAAGGCTATTTAGCTTCTTAGCGCCAAGTGACATTTCCTTGTCTTTTGATGTTTCACCATGTAAAACCCTTTCTCTTTTCTGTTAAGTTGAAAGCTGTTCTTTCCCTGTAGGCCAAATTGAAAAATGTTCTTATTGCATGTTTTTTTTCCCCTTTAACTCTATTTCTGAGAGCAATAAATCTGTCATTTGTACAAACAGTCAATCTTTTTGTTTTGGCTTGCAGCTTCAAGATGTTCTTAATCCTCATGATACTGAAAACCATTTTGCTTAATATCTAAAGCTAAGCCTTTCCAGTTCTAATAACATTTCCATAAGGAATCAGATGCTGCCACCTTCTCTCCAGTAAAACTTTGGCACAGGAAATATTGATTTGTTCATAGGAAATCCCCACACCATACAATTCCTTAAAGAAAAACAGGATGCATCAGAGCCAATGTCAGAAAATGGTATTACAATGCTGAAAGGGAAAACTAGTTTCTCTTGAACACCATCTTATTAATAACTCACTGAAACAGAACATTATACAAAATGGATGCTGGCTGCAGAATGTAGAGAATAGAACTAGATGGAAGACAATATGAGTGGCAAGTAGAAGCGTGGAGGAATGTTTAGCAAGTGATTGAAAATTGAGGATAGGTGATCTGCACATGAGTGACTAAGGTAGAAGGTGAAAAAGTGATTGAAGGGAATTATTAATAAGAGCGTGTTGGAAGATAGGGTTAGAGGGTGTGGAATGAATATTTATTTGAAATTCTATGAAGTGATGTTGATGCAAGCAAGTTGTCCCTAAGGTAGCTCAGGGTGAGAAGAAGCAAGGAGATAGTGCAGGAGATGCAGAAGAGGGGAAGGTCACAGTAGTGACAGGTACATACTAGGAGATGGGGTGGGGAGAATTGGAAAATTGGGGCCCACATTCTTCCCTCCTCCATTATTCTCAGTTCAGGAGCTAGGCAATAAGATTATTGGAAACTTTGGCCGAAGGCTGATGCTACTGAGCATTAGATCTATCTATAATAAGTCGGTGTCATTCACAGTTTGATTGAGAATGAGAAGATAGGCCTGATGGGCAAGACCCCAGTGGCTATAGATTGCAAGGTGTCCCTGATCTATTCATTTCTATCAAAGTTTCAGATACAGGTCGTCCTCGAGTTATGATCACAATTGAGCCTAAAATTTATATTGCTAAGTGAAGTGAGTTTGCCCCATTTTGCGACTTTTCTTGCCACAATTGCTAAAGGAATCGTTGCCTTTTTAAGTTAGCAACACAATTGTTAAGTGACTCTGGATTCCCCATTGACTTTGCTTGTCACAAAGTTGCAAAAGCTGATCACATGACCTCAGGACACTTCAACCGTCATAAAATATGAACCACTTGCCAAGCATCTGAATTTTGATCATGTGACCATGGGGGTGCTGCCACAGTCATAAGTGTGAAAAATGGTCATAAGTCACTTTTTTCGATGTCGTTGTAACTTTGAACGCTCACTAAATAAATCGAGGACTTTCTGTATTGTGTCAGCTTCTACTCCAAGGTTATGGAGGAGGAAAAATACTGATCCACTGAGCCACAGCTTCCCCACAGCTAACTTGTGAAATTAATTGCTAGAAGATATTGCAATAGCTGGTACATGAGTTGAATAGGTAGCAATATAAATCCAATAAATAAATATTAACATATTGTTGCCAAGAAAACTATATGGTTACAGTTATGAATTCACCAGAGCGAGCGTGAGAGAAAATAGTGTGAGAAATTCTGCGGATAAAGAAAATCTGCCTCTCAGAAAATGCTCAGTAGAACCATCGCCATCAGAACAGAATTCTAGTCTATATGGACTTTTGCTTGATGTTTCACATCAGTTTTTACATAAATGTAAATTAGTTTAGAACTATTTTCCCAATACAAATGTATCCCCTCTTCTAGATTGCATAGATTTAAATAAATAGCTTGGGGGGAAAATCATTAAAATTCATTAGTTTCACCGGGAATAAACCAGTTGATTCATCATCCAGAACAGAACCCATCAAATTTAGATTAAGTCCAGTACATTTGTTATGAAGAAGCTGAACTCACAATAGCTTTAGAAACTGCAAATAAAATGTATTTCAAACTAATTCAGTGGTAATCAATTTTAAATATGTGTCCAAGTAAACAAATAGTTAAATTTGACTAGTGAACACATAAAGCTCTAATACAAAATGAGTTATTGGCATGTAGATGCTGCCTTCTCATTACATAAACATCTTAAAGTGTGGCTTCTGCCAGTCATAAAATCTCTTTTACTCTGCAATATTTAATTACTGCTTAATCAAAAGAAAGTCTAATTAGAGGGCAAATACAGCCTATTATATCTTAATGATTGCATTTGCCTCCTGCATTGCAGAATTCAGTCCCATCAACTTGCTTCAAAATAGTATTTGTCTTCATAACAGATATTAAGACAATTATTTCAGCCCATACCATTAAAAAAAGCAATTACTTGTCACAAATTAAAATAAGAAAATAATGTGATATTCTGTCTCTTAGGAATGTCATCAAAAATCTATATACACCTGAGGTTTTCCACGTGGGAATAAGCATATGGCTAAGTCATAGGTTCACCAAACATGGAGTCAAGACTGTGTTGTTATGCTCCAGATATCCCATTTATGCTTGTTATATGTGTGGTAGGTTTTTGTTAGTATGAGCAAATGCTTTGCAGCCTTTCTGCTATAATTGCATCATCCCTCAAGAGCATAAGACCAAATAATATCTACATTTTAATCTATTTTATTGCTTTTGGATATTAGTCATTATTACTAGAGAGTGGTGACTTAAGATGTTTACTTTTGATGTTTGGAAGATAGGATGTTTTTCACAAAGGGACAACAGATATTTTTCTGCCACTGGGCTCTTACTAGACTTAATTATTCAGTGGTTGTACTGACTATATCAGTTATGAAATGCATATCAGTTCTTTTGGGGCAGTTGTAAATAACATTCCCTAATGAATTTGGCCTGATTAAAATAGTCTCTAACATGTATAACAAAATCTTAGATGCTGAATAGCAAGATACAGCTCTGTGAAAAACTTCTCCCCCTTTTTTATGTTTGAATTTTTGCATACATTTGTCACAGAATGTGATCAGAACTTCTATTATATCCTATTATATATATATATATATATATATATATATATATATATATATATATATATATATATATATATATATATATATATATATATATATATATATATATATCTTTGTTATTCGGGTTTTCTCCCGCGTAAGATTGGAAGTATCTAGGCACGTTTCGATGAAGTCTCATTCATCATCTTCAGGCTTCTGAATGAGACTTCATCGAAACGTTGCCTAGATACTTACAATTTACGCTGGAGAAACCCGAATAACCAAAGATCCACATACAAATACCCGAGAACCTCAGAAAACAAATATATATATATATATATATATATATATATATATATATATATATATATATATATATATATATATATATATATATATATATATATAGGAGTGTTGCTGATATTAAATTTGGTCCGTGTTTATTCATTTCATTAATAAAGTCATCCAACATTTTATATATATATATATATATATATATATATATATATATATATATATATATTAGGTATGTAGGTCTAGGTGTGTTCGGGTCTTTTCCCGTGTAAGATTGAGAGTATCTGGGTGACGTTTCGGCGAAAATGACCTACATATATGTTTTCTTAAGTTTCCGCAGATACTTACATGTATGGTATTCAGCTTTGTTCGGGTATTTTCCCACATCATTATAGTTGTGCTTTTAAAGTTGTAGCAACGTTGCTGAATACCATACATGTAAGTACCCACAAAAACATATATATATTTGTTTTCTGAGGTTTTTGCGGGTATTTGTATGTGGATCTTTGGTTATTCGGGTTTTCTCCCGCATAAAATTGGAAGTATCTAGGCGAAGTTTCGATGAAGTCTCATTCATCATCTTCAGGCTTGTGTCTTTGGCTTTGTGTTTCTCCGAGAAGCACAAAGCCGAAGACACAAGCCTGAAGATGATGAATGAGACTTCACTGAAACGTCACCTAGATACTTCCAATTTTACGCGGGAGAAAACCCGAATAACCAAAGATCCGCATATATATATATATATATATATATATATATATATATATATATATATATATATTTGTTTTCTCAAGTTTTCGCGGGTACTTACATGTATGGCGTTCGGCTTTGTTCGGGTATTTTCCCACGTCATTGTAGTTGTTCTTTTAAAGTTGTAGCAACGTTTCAGCAGAATCTCATCTGCCATCATCAGGCTTCTGTATAGCGTTCGTCTGTGAGTCAGACTTTTACAGTGGTTTCAGATTTAAATTTGGGGCAGCCTATTATATATATAATCTGCCATCATCACGCTTCTGTATAGTGTTCGTCCGCACCCAGATGAAACCTAGCTTCCTAATAAATGATAGCCATCCGTTTACTTGGAGCCAAGCCACACTAAAAACCTCCAATACAGGAAACACAATGTTGCCAGCCAATCAAGACAAAAAAAGCTACAAAACAGACAGAAGATATTAGAAACACCAATCAAGCAGAACACAACAAACTCCAAGACCAATAAACACAAACCAAGACTCCCAACCAATTGGGATGAAGAAAAAAAACCACCATTCTGGCACAGCGTAGGCTAGCACCAAATTTAAAACAGAAATGGCTGTGAAAGTCTGACTCACAGACGAACACTATACAGAAGCCTGATGATGGCAGATGAGATTCTGCCGAAACGTTGCTACAACTTTAAAAGCACAACTATAATGACATGGGAAAATACCTGAACAAAGCTGAATACCATACATGTAAGTACCCGCAAAAACTTAAGAAAACATACATATATATTGCTCTTTGTATTCAATAGCTGTTTTCACTATCCACAGTTGAAATAATTACAACCAAATGCTTCCTATAATTGATGAGCAGTTTCTTAAATCACTCTGTGAGAATTTCGGACTCATTTCTCCATGGCAAATTTACTTTAATCAACTGAAGTTGGGAGGTGGTTAGTTTTTCAAAGTGGCCCATGACCTATTAGATAACTTTGTTCATGAAATAAATGAATACTTCAATAAATACTCCTCTTTTTATCAGCAGGACTCCAATGAATGTCTGATAACACTCAGTGGATGATTCAAGGTTCAGAAAATCTAAAAGGAGCAAAGTACTTTGCAGAATTATGCATGATCACTCATGGCTGGTGAGTGAGGATCATGCCATCCAGAAGACTTAGCTGGTTCTCAAGCTTTGGAGGTGTAAGTGCAGAGAATGATTATATATTCTAATTACATTTGTGACAAATCTTTACACATCTTAATTTGGTTATACTTTAAATGAGAATAGGAAACTGCCCAAGGGAAATGTGTATATGCTTCAGTAAAATGCACCTGGTACTGTAGATATATGTAACACGCAGCTTTAAAAAATCCAGCACCAATAACCATTAGCATGCATTCTATATTTCATATTTTGAAGTCATGGAAATATTCATTACATCCCCATCACTATTGAAAGATAGGTAGTTGAGAGATTTATTTTATGATTTCGTTAGTTACACCCATTCATATAGATAATATTTCAGCTTTAATTATTATGAAGAAGAGCATAACACCTTGAATAAATATTAATTTCCATTTCAACTGGTCAATTGTACTATATAGCACAGGCTTCAGAACATATAGTAGCTGCTGGGATCATTTCTGTTAAATCTTCTCAAATTTGTTTTGGGAAAGATAAACTGTTGTTGCAAATACGTTAATAGCTGTAGTGTCATAAAAAAGTAATCTGGACTTAAATCACTCAATAAATAAACATAGCCTAATATATATTCTGAATGGTTGTATCCAAAAAGAATGTTTGACAATGACCACATTAAAATAATAATAATAACAGAGGAAGCTTTCAAGGAGACCCACTGTCACCATCACTGTTTGTCATGGCATTAACTCCTTTGTCAATGCAAAACATCTAACTACCTGATGAGCTCCTCTAGTTGGCAACACCATTCATCATATCAACAAATCCAATCCAATGAGAAGATGTTAAGGAAAATAGTCTAGCCTTTCTGTACTGTGTGGTACACGTCAAAGGAAGATTAACATTGAAGTTTACAGAAAACCCACCCACACAGATCAATATTTGTACTTTGATTCCCACCACCCACTGAAACACAAAATGGGAGTAATCAGAACCTTACATCACCGAGCTGAGGGCCTGCCTATAATCAAAGATGGGAAAGAAAAAGAATGAAAGCACATCAAGGAAGCCTCAGAAAGTGTGGCTATCCCAAGTGGGCCTTCATCACATCTCAAAAAAGACCTTACAGGAGGTCCTCCACAATAGATAACTAAGAAAACAATAAACGAACCAACGTTGTCATTCCGTATATCGTAGGCATATTGGAAAAGCTCAGGAGGATCTTCAGCCAATATAACATACGTGCACACTTCAAACCCAAAAATTCACTAAGGCAGAAGCTTGTCAACCCCAAGGATAAAATACCCAGATGTAAACTGAACAACACGGTAAATGCAATACAATGCAGCAAGCCATGTGCAGATCTGTACATTGGGGAAACAAAACAACCACTTCAAAAGTGCATTGCACAGCATAGGAGAACAAACACATCAGGACTAGATTCAGCAGTCCATCTGCATTTAAAAGACACAGACCACTCATTTGAAGACAGCAAAGTCCACATTTTGGACAGAGAAGACTGCTAGTTTGAAAGAGGGGTCAAAGTGGCCATCTATGTTAAAACTGAACAGCCTTCGCTCAACTGGGAGGGGGAGAGAAATTCAAATCATCTATCTCCAATCTACAACACAATCCTTTCAACTGTTCCAAGAAGACTCCACACCAATTTGCACCACTCAGGTGACCCTGATGACACAGATAAATCTCCAGGTGACCTTAATGACCCGCTAAAAGAATGCAAATGTACAGCTGTCTGCAAGGCGTATAAATCTTTCCATTGTCCACCATCCAGTCAGAGCTGAAGAAGCTTCTTGGATGAGAAGCGAAATGTCTTCACAAAAACCCCAGAAAGTCCAGTTGCCTCTTGAAAAAGCAGCTTTGGGAAATCCTCAGTCAATGGTACTGAAAATATCAGATCATGGCAATCAAACATCAAAAACATCTGCCAGAATATCTCACTCCCTTTACATGGATAATCTGAAGCTGTATGAAAAAAAAAACAAGTGATATAGAATTGCTGCACCATACTGTCCGTATATAAAGTCAAGATATTGCAATGGAATTTGGAATGGACAAATGTGCCCTTAATTACCCTTACTACCAATAGGGGGAAAATGGTGAAAAATGAAGGGATCAAGAAGCCCTATGGGAATAACATGAAGAATTTGGATGAAGAAGATCACTACAACTACCTGGGCATTCTTTGAGCTGACAATATTAAACACACTGAAATTAAGAACAAGGTTAATAGAAAATACATGATGAGTGTGATGAAGATTGTGAAGTCCAAACACTGTTAATAAACACACAAAAGCTGGAATAGTGGATTGGACTTAAGCAGAACTAAAAGTGCTGGCTAGGAAGACTAGAAAATAATGACAATGAATCACACCCTTCATCCACATAGTGATGTTGACAGGCTGTACTTACCAAGGAGCATAGGCAGGCATGGAATGTTGAATGTACACCAGACAACTGAAGAAGAAAAAAAAGAGCACTGGAAGAATATCTGAAGAAGAATAAAGAAGATGCACTGAGGCTAGTACATCATGAAGGCTAACTGAATACTAGAGTGACCAAACTGGCGTACAAGATCAAATGAAGTATAGAAAAGATGACCAATACACACAATAAAATCTAGCAGGCAAAGCAGATAACAACAAGCCCTGACAATAGCTAAGAGCAGGAATTGAAAAAAAGAGATAGACGGGCTAATTTTGATTGCACAAGACCAAGCTTTAAAAACAAATGCCTACAAAGCCAGAATCGAAAAAATAGCAAATGCTGCCTTTGCAAAGAAGCTGAAGAAATACTGGACCATCTTGTTAGCTGTTACAAGAAGATTGCACAGACTGATTACAAACAAAGGCATGGCAAAGTAGCAATAAATAAATAAAGGGAAATGAAGACGCTAAAATGCTCTGGGACTTTATAATTGAAACAAGCACTGGCTACATAACACCTCAGACTTAATAATTGTTGATAAGTTAAAAAAAAATATCTGGATAGTGACATTGCAGTACCTAGTGACAAATGAACAGATAGTGTCGACAGTAACAGGCACTTTGTGTGCAATCCCAAAACTTCTGAAGCACAACTTGAACATCATCATTGACAAAATCACCATCAGCCAATTACAAAAAACAGCTTTATTTGGAACAGCTCATAACTTGCAACAATATCTTTAACACAACAACATCTGCTAACCCAGGTCCTTTGGAAGGACTCAATGGATGGATAAAAATGTTAATCCAGTATAAATATCTTGTTGACCAATTATGGTATGACCACCAATAATAATAATAATAATAATAATAATAATAATAATAATAATAATAATAATAATAATAATAATAATAATAATAATAATAATAATAATACAAAATAATACAAAAAAACATCCTACTTGGAACAGCTTATATCCTCTGATGCTACCTTAACAGTTCCTAGGTCCTTGGTTAGGACTCGAGCTGTTGAGCTACCAACCAGCCCCAAAGGCTGTGAATCTCACCAAAGATTAACCACAATAATAATAATTTATTCAGAATGGCAATTTATTTCTGCAGTCCATTAAGTTAGAACTTTATCTGTTCATTCTCTGGAAAGTATTGCTTTGTTTATCCATATGATAATCACAAAAAATAATATACAGCAGGGTTGGATGCATGCTCCATATTATTGCATTTGACTGAGACCAATAAATAATATTTTGGAAAGCAACACAAACATCACCACAAAATATTTATTAAAGAATTTATATTCTTTCTTTAACTTGAAAAATGGAGATGGTTTACACTAAAGGCAGTTAGTCTGGGTCTCCCCACTTCTATTTTTGTGGCTGCTTTGCATCATCAAAATTCAGCAAGATTGCTGACATTTGGTAGAGCAATTTAAAAAAATGGAATGGCTAAAAGAAATGAATTGATTTAATGCATATATTTTGATTTTAGAATCTTCTCAACAGCTGAAAATGTCATCCCTGCTGATGCATTGCTGAAATGTTCCATGCATCTTTTGGAAACCTACTAATAAAAACAAGTGGGATCTCCAGCCACAAAACGTTTGGCTATCCTTAGTTATACAGTTACCCAAATCAAATGAAATAATCTAATCAAGACATAGGACTTAAAATAATACAGCCTAGAAGAAAACAAATTAAAGATGAATGTTCAGAGAAATAAGATATTCAGATTAGTTTTCCAAGGCAATTCTACTCCTCACCTTCATTCTCTATTAACAGATAAATCCTCATATCATTGACATCTTCTTCCATTGGATGATAGCTTACATATATGGAAGTTCCTCCCGATTCTAGTTTGAATCTGCTTTATTGAAATTTTAACAGTTTTTTCTAGTCATGTCCCTTGGGGCAATAGATAATATGTTCCCATCTTTCTCTCTGTAACATATTCTTCATCAGCTATTGGAAGACTTCAATCATATTTCACCTTGGTCACCATTTCTAAAGACTAAGCATATCCTGTCTCTCATAGAGTTTCATTTCTGAATTCTACTACCATCTGGGTGGGTCTCCTTGCTCCATATTGTCATTCTACTTTTAGAACTGTATACACCGGGGAGTCTGATCAGGCCACAGCAAAGTAGAATAATAATTGCCTGTCACCTTGTCAATTGGAGAGGGGAAGTCCCTCAAATAATCCAATCCCATGCCATGGAGGGCTTCAAAGATGATGTCCAGCATAGAACATAGGTCTACGCAGAAAAGGAGCTGCTATCGGTTTCTCTAAAAGGGTGGGCTGGATATAGTGAAGAAGACCATTTATATTGAAAATTCTGTATTTAAGAATAGTCAATAAATGAGAAATTATAAAGATCTGTTTTATTGCTTGTGTTATTAATTACTTCATATTAATTATTTCGTATTTATTTATTATGTTTTCTGTTCTGGAACAGCTGGATCAACAATGATTAGAAAAGGCAAAATGTGTGACACGTTTGAATTGTGATGTGGCATCCCATAAAATATGTAATGTTGAATTTGGGAATCATATTTGATAGTATGTAATGAGACTAAAAGGAAAGATTTTTGTGCATTAATGAAAGCTGAGTGAAAATAAATCATGTTGTAGAGAGCTATTTTGAAGATATCTGAATTTGTAATGGAAGAGTTTCAGAAGATTATATAGACCATTGAAATTATATAGACTACTGATTGCTGCTGCAAGCAAAGATATATGTATGTAAAGATCTTTCTCCTAGGATACAGCAATAGCTGTAAACAGTATGATGAACTTCACAATTTTTCAAAGAATCATAGTGTTACTTGCTATCAATTTTGCCATTTAAAGTTTCCCCAGGCAGCAGAAATTAGCAGTGTTCAAGAACACAAGTCCATATTGTTTCTGTGTAACAATCAAGGAGGAAAGATACTAATTTCCTCAGCATTTGTAACAGAAGGAGGCAACATGAAAAGGAAAACAGCTAGTAATGAGATATTTATTGTTCATAAACTTTAATGAGCAGTGATGCTGCTGGGCTGATGATAGATACAAACACTGTAGACTGACAGCAATGTGCTCAACCCTGTGTCAGCAATGAGAAGGAAGAAAGTGAAGCAGGGTACCTTTTAGAAGCTGTGATGGTTGATATTGTACATGGATATTGATACAAGAAAAGAGTTAATAAGTGGGCGGGGGAGCAAGAAAATGAGAAAATACATGCAGTGAATCACGTGCTTTTGAATTACTGAGAATGAAACAAAAGAAGGCACAAGTCTAAATTAAACTGCACAAACCACAGCAAGAGAATAATAGAGCTATTGTGACAGTGAAAAAGAACAAGAAGAAAACACAAGTGTCCAGAGCAAAGCTTGTTCCATGAAAGCACTTTAGAGAGCTTGCTGGATATTTTAAGAGCCAATGTAGGGTGTCACTGAGCCAACAATCAAGTAATCACCATGACTAACAAAATGCCAAGAGAATGTCAAGAGAACAGAATGACAGCTTGGTCACTGAAGCCTTGTGCTGGCATCTCCTAAATAGGAGAACAGTCACGCTAGATCAAAGGTCCAGGCAGTACAGACTGTGTCTTGATAAAGCTTTGAATCAGGGTGTGATGATGATGATGATGAGGAGGAGGAGGAGGATGACGACATAGTCTGTTTGCTCCTTTCTCAAGCAATCAGAGGCCCTAATCTATCATACTCTCTCATGGTCACTGATAAACCTGCTCTCCATTCATTTTAAAGTTTACGAAGCAGTTGATTATCAGCGTGCAGCAATTCCTCCACAAATACACATTATGTCAACAATTACTTCATTTTATTTGTTCTGAATATCCTGCCTGTCCTTGTCTAAAAAAGAAGGCAGAAAATAAGGATTATGTTGACATATGCGTGGGAAAGGAAAATTCTTATTCACTTCTGTGATCAAATACACAACCCTCCATCTCTTCAAGCTGTTTGGGAAACAATGAGAAGAAGGTTGAGAGCATAGCTGCAGCAAAGATGTTTCCACTGAGAGCATTGGAGCTGCCACTTAGCAGTTGCTCGCTATGACAAAATACCTAGTTCCACTACACATGTATCCAATAGATACATTATCATATATTAACATTGCCACTTCCTGCTTTACACTTCAGAACTCTATGATGCTTGCGTTAAGCAACACACTGCTTTTCTCATTATCCATTTAGGTAGGATCAGAATGGCACTAGGAAACAGTAGTAAGTCTGGGGTTAGACATCATTTCTGTATTGCTCCCAAGATATGGATGTTCCGAATAATGACCAGGTACTCAGTTTCTCTCGAAGGAGATTCCACATTTTATTATCTTGGCAGCAGAATGAATTACTGTTCCGAAACTAATGGTCCCCTTTTATATTTTATATCAGAGGATACAAATCATAGCACTCTTACAAGCCCATCCTGGCTTAGAAATACACACACTCTCTATGTGAAAGTAGTCTATGTGTTGGAGAAGAAGAACAAAAGTCATATGTGCTGACACCATCCAGGATGCAAAACTCACAGCATAAAGAGGCATCTAAAAGGAAGTGTACAACATGTGTAAATAGAAAGCATGTAGTATGCTTTTTGAACAAAATGAGCATATTCTGAAATAATTACAATCCTTCATTTGTTAAAAGGACAGCATATTTAATGAAATGAATTTTCATTACATTTCTGAAATGAACAGAAATCAGGGTTTCAGGACTTCCGGTTTGAGCTTCTTCAGCGACAGACCGAAACCTCATCTCTGCGAGGCTTCGATCCATGCTCGCTGCTGGAGCGCCCCGAGCTGGCTGGATTCAGGGCTAAGCCACCCTGTAGAGGTGGTGAAGACGGGGGAGACTGCCAGCAGGGTTGAAGAGAGCTGCATCTCTCCTCCCCAGCTGGCCATTACTCCCTTTCCCGAAGGCGGTTGCAGCGGTGGTCAGAAATGGCCACCACAAAGAAGAACTCGACCAGAAAAGAATGTGCAGGAGGAAGATAAGAAGAGAAAGTTTTGGTTGACCGGGTCAAACAGCAAAAGCAACAAATAAGGTACCCTGGAATTGAAACTGTTAAAAAACAATAACATTGTTCCCTAAGAAGATTTTTAAGCTGCGAAGGAGAGAGAAAAAGGAAAGATTTGGTTTTCTCCTTTTCCTATACTGACAGCTAAGAGACTTAAGCAAGAAATTGGAAAAAAATCCACTTTGACATCAATAGGCATTCAATGCTGAAAATAAAAAGTCAAAGGGATAATAAAGATTTCTGGATAATTAAAAGCTTTTGAAAACAGGAAAGGAGAGAAAAAGAATAAAAGGGTAGGATCTGGAAGGGAGGAGATTGCCTGGAATTAAAAAAGAACTTACAGCAAAATCTCAACAAGACTTCCAAAAGATACATTCTAACTGAAATATCGCAACAAAAACCCCAGGAAGAGAAAGTCGAAAAAGAAATAAGAAGATATAACTCGGGACTATCTGGATTACTTGATGATTTCTGGATTCTTGGTTATTGTTTTGAATGACTAAAATCAATTGGGTGGTTGTTTAAAACTTTTTAAAATGGCTCCACTTTTAGAAGAACTGAAAATGGAACTTAAAAGTACAAAGAAGATGCACAAGAAGGAGAGGTTCTTTTGGCTTCGTATTTCAGTTTTTAGAAATGGAGATTTGGAATTATGAGAAACAACAAGAAATGCCTGCAGAACAAAAAGATTGTGACAAAGAAGAAGCCATCTTTAATGAACAAGTAATCTTAGATGGGGGAAAAAAGGAAAGGGGGGGAAGAGAATGGAAAGTTTAAGATTGGGAAAAACAACTCCAAAAAAAATAGAGTGAAAAATAAGTATAAAATCAGAAAGCAACAGAAGAGGGAAATGCAGAAGAGAGAATTAGAACTAGAGAGACAAGGGGAGAAAAGTGGAGGGAGAAGATGAGAGGGAAGAAAGAAAGGAAAAGAAGTTATAAAGGACAGAAGCAAAATATAGAGAAACAGGGCCTATTTAGAGATAATGTGTGAAAACTTAATGGAAAAGGGGATTCTGCAAAGGTACATAAGATAGTATGGTTATATTAGAAGCAGAAATAATTTTAGAAAATATGAAACAATGTATGATTAAAATGTCTGATAAAATAGCTATCGTAATTCAGTGGAATGCTTGTCAGTAAATAAATGTAACAAAAGGTATATTTAATGATTTATAAAACATGTGTGAAGAGAAATAGGGAAAAAAATTAATTACAGAAAGCTTATAAGTGTTCCCAAGGAAGTATGATATTTAATTGAAAAGAAGTGTTAAAGATGTTAAGATTTTAATGATTATTAATGATAGAACTGAACTGGAATGGAATGAGGGTTTATAATTACATATATTTACAATCTTTCTTTTTTTTTTTTTTAAAGAATATAGTGTGTATTATAAGAATGTGCCAAGCAGAATTCGATTGGAAGTTATGTATTATGTATATTGAAGGTCATAAACTTAAGGTATATATTGAAGTTTAAATAAGAGTTGAATGGATGTAATTAAAAGATATAAAGGTGTCATACTCCAATTAGTAACTACAGGAGAAAATTTGTTTAATGAGAAAAGATAATATGAAATTGAAACAGAACAGACAAAAGTATAAATATAATGATTTGAATTGAGATGAGATAATCAAAATAAAATTGAGAAAATTAAAAGAGGGGAAAAACTACATAGAAAATGTAAAATAGTATAAGATATGGAATAGAATACAAAAAGGAGCATGAAATTGAGTTTTGTGTCTGTATAAAGAAGTTCAACCCGGGACCATGCTATTTTTAAAAAAGATGTTTTACTTGCATTTTGTATGTGTGAAAACCCAAATAAAACTTTATTAAAAAAAAAACAAGAAATCAGGGTTTCAGTTCCCAAACCATACAGTGGAGCAGCTGACTGCCATTTCTGGATGGTTGATTAACTATGGAAGGCATGTTTCCCATCATCCTATTTTCACAGTCTTCTCTGCAATTAGTTTGTAACCAATTGCCATTGTAGCAGTGTCAGTCACAGCAAGAGCTTATTATAGATAAATTTGATTAATAAATAAAATATGGCTGGCTCATTTTCTGCATCTTATTAAAAAAGGGGGGGGGAGCTGTTTGTCATTTATTGGCATTTATATTGTGCAAGGGAAGGAATGCAACAGTATTTAGTAACGTCCTGCAAAAAAAATAGTAAGCAAAATTATATAGGGAGGAATTGTATAAATCAATATATTTGTGTGTGAGACAGTATTTAAAACATATAATTCTTGCTTTCTTTTGTAGCTAAGTGTGATATTTTATATATTGTGTTACTTTGAATGTTTACAAGAAAAATAGTGCTGGATTTGGGCAAGTGTTACCTTCCGATTTCTAGGAAGAGGGGTAACAGTTTTTGTGCCCTAAGTCAACAACTTCTGACACAAGTTAAAATAGCATAGGAAGAGAGACATGATGAGTGATGACTGTGTATCTTACCCCCTTGCACTTGTCAAGAAGGCAGACTGAAGGAATTCTTTACGGGCAAAGTATGCAAAGTAGACTGTTTTGAATTGGATCTGGGGAGGAAAAAAAAGACAAACAGCAGACAAACTTTTGCCATTGCAGTTTTTCACAGCAACCTAATAGTATGCAACGGATTAGAATGATAGCACTAAATTGAATATATTATGTTAAACCTGTATATATGTGTAAGTAGAGGTTATATTGTCTCAATATTATAAATTTTTGTGATGTTGAGCAGGGGTGGGATTCTACCAGTTCACACCTATTCGCTAGAACCGGTTGTTAACATTGTAAGCAGTTTGGAGAACCGGTTGTTAGAAGAAATTACTGGCCTAATCCTGTAAGGAAGGCAGGAAATAAACATTCTGGTGTTGCTTATAGAAACTGCCTCTCCGTTAACCCTTTTTACATTCTTGGCAGGACTAGACTTCCTGTCCCTGGAACTTCTCTGGAGTTTTTTTTCCCTCCTTTGCTGGTGTGGAGTGACCATTCAAAGTTACAATGGCATTGAAAAAAGTGACTTATGACCATTTTTCACACTTTGCAGCATCCCCACAGTCATGAGAGGCCAGGCGAGGAGATGCGTGCCTCGATGTGAGTGATATTGAGTTGGCCATGCCCAGCCAATAACATGACCACCAAGCCATGCCCATCAACTAAGCCACGCCCACAGAACTGGTTGTTAACAAATTTGAATCCCACCCCTGATGTTGAGTATTGGAACCACCGAAAACTGTCACTGATACATGCATTTCGTATTATGGTGAGCATTAAAATGCTGTATTGCTGTAGTGCAGAAGGTCAAAATTATCAAAGGGAAAGACTAAAAAGACTAAGCCAGCTAGACAGATGAATTGCAAGGTGAGATCACTACACAACTGTGAGCTGGTATTGAATAAAATCAAATGTAAGGGGGCAGTAGCTAAGTGAGTCACAAATTACAAGAGTAAGAAAAGTATGATCTCAGGAAAAAGATGTAGAATTCTCTATTGGTAACAGAACAGCTAAAAAATTCATCAGAAATCAATACTAATACTCATCTGATTGAAGGCTGTGCTCTTAAAATCAATTGAGCATCACTTTCTTGGAGGACTCCCCACCAACAGGGCTTCAACTTATCAGGACTAATACTCAGCAAGTCTATTATTTCTTTTAAATATATCAACACTATTATGGACTATTGGGCCATCATTTCAGAAATATTTCCTTACCTAAACAAAGAAGGAATGACCGTGGGTGGGGAAAAAACCAATGAGAGCAGGAATGATTTCTGACTTCCTACTAGCTTCCCCATTGAGTTTTCTTCCTGACCTCCCTCTCTTCCTCACTATCTTTCTTTCTTTCTTTCTTTCTTTCTTTCTTTCTTTCTTTCTTTCTTTCTTTCTTTCTTTCTTTCTTTCTTTCTTTCTTTCTTTCTTTCCTTCCTTCCTTCCTTCCTTCCTTCCTTCCTTCCTTCCTTCCTTCCTTTTTCTTCTACCCATCCTTGCTTCCTCCCTCTCTCCCTTCTACCCTTCCTTCCTTTTTTCTTCCTTTCCTTTCCTTTCCTTTCCTTTCCTTTCCTTTCCTTTCCTTTCCTTTCCTTTCCTTTCCTTTCCTTTCCTTTCCTTTCCTTTCCTTTCCTTTCCTTTCTTTCCTTTCCTTTCCTTTCCTTTCCTTTCCTTTCCTTTCCTTTCCTTCCCTTTCCTTCCCTTCCCTCCCCTTCCTTTCCCTTCCTTTCCTTTTGGCATATAAATGGCTGCTGCTAGGTGGAGGACTGAGTGAGGAATTGCAAGACTGGCTGGGAAACTGTCAGAACATTGAAAATGAAGATCACGTTATCTTAGCAGCAGCCCCATAGTGCAGCAACAGCCAGAAGCACTGAGACAGCCACAACTTCCCCAAATTTCATTCCCTTGGAGTCATAGCCCAGATTTTGAACTATAAATTAGGTATAGACTGGTACCTTGGTTCAAAAAAAAATGTTGCCCTATGATGCACCATTTTGCCAGTTAAAGGTCATGACAAGGGTTTCAGTAGTTTATAGTTTTTTGTGCTACAGCTTCAAAAACATCAGCTAGTATTTTGGAAGGAGAGATTCTGTATGATTGCTACCAGATTTGTACATCCCAATTTTTGTGGGAGGGGCATATATAATAAGGCCCAAAGATTTCTTCTTAGCAAGCTCTCCTTAAAATGATGAATTTGGGGCCAATTAATACTTATGTCAGGAAAAGAAATATTTACCCTGACTGGACATGGAATAAGGTTACTGGACATGGAATAAGGATGGTACTCTCAAAGGCAGAATTCAAAATTTAAAAAAAAAAGTCAATAAATTAATAACAAGTGATGTGAAGAGACTGGCCTTTGATAATTAGAAATGTCTGAAGCTAGACTCAAAGTCCAGTTTTCTTATCTCTCTACTCTGGAATTTTCTCCAATGTTTTCTTCAAAGCCAATTATTTCCTTCTACCTAATTTAGATTCCATTTTATGCTTGCTAACCAAATTATGAATAGATTTACTGGAAAAAATAAGTCTGTTGCTTCATGAAGAAAAGACTACAGGTCCACAGATGTTCCCTTTTTTTCTGGTTCCCAACTTTGTTTTGACTCCTCAAAACTCAGGTCAGGCTCAGTCGGTGGGATTCCAAATCACTTGAACATCTAATAAATAAACCATTTCCCTGTTCTTAATCTAGCAAGGTTCATTAACAACATGGTTAATGTCTCGGCCAAAGGATAAGATCTGGCCAGCTCCTACTAGCACTTAGGCTGTTACATACATGTACTTCATTGCTATTTTGGTTTGTACTGTCATGCCCCTGTTAGAATCTGACTCCGAGGGAGAGGAGGTACAGCTGACAGGGAGTGGGAGTGCGGCTCTGGAGGTTGTGGAGGAAACTGGGGAAGGGCACAGGCTGGCTGGGCATTCAGAGGAAGACCAAGGCCCATCCCCTCTTCATCCTAAGGCATGCAGGGAGGAGTGGATGAAGGAGAAACGTGAATGGCATGGTCTATGGGGGAGGAAAGGACCTTGATCCCCTTCATGGGCTGCAGCTGTGAGGACTGTTTAAAAGGACAAACTGCGCATGGGCCAGTGCTGGAAGCAAAGCATGAAAATATTTCTAGTCGCTCAGTTCTTATCTGAGTTCTGGCGTCTTTCCCAGTGTGTGTATTTCAATATCTGTGGACGTCTTCAAGCCCTTATCCTGCCTTGTCATTAATTCTTCAGTGTGGTTTGTATTGGTTTTTTTTTCTATTTATAATTTATATGTATTTTGAGTTTGAACGGAAGTTCTTCCTTTTCGCAACTGTTTGTGGGGGAGTATTTTCTCCAGTCAATGATAATTGGACCTTTAAAGCCAAGTTGAAGGAATTAAAGGGACTTCACCTGTTTTTGTGACTTTGTTGTTTTTGTATTTTGGCTTCCTCTGAAGCATTTGTCTAGGAAATGCCTAATCAGCCCTTTCCAAGGTGTTAATGAGATCTTCCAAAGTCACCTTTTCCCACATAAACTTAATCCTCTTTTGACAGGTGCTAGATTTGTATTTAAAAAAAAACACAGGATTGGTACTCTGAGAAATCATAGTCCTGTTGTGTGCAGAAGGTGATTTAAACAAGGCAAGAAAACTATGTTCTGTCAAGAGTATGTTGTGGGTTCTATAACCAATATGTTTACGATGAGGTTTCCGCTAGTCCTGCTGACAAGAGATTTGTATGTCCATACTTTTTAAAATTGCTTTTATTCCTTTGATCGTAAGGATGGGAATGGGGAGTTACAATTTTGGTTACTTCTGTATACTGCCAGCCATAGAGTTCTTCTATGAAGGAGATGGATGATTGATAAATAATACATCCATACTGTACATACCACTTGCTATCAAGACTGTCCTTCCACTGCAACATGAGTTGAGAATGGATTTGATTCCCTTCACCTGCTTCACCCATAATCCTTCGTCATACCTGTGCACTATCTTCTGGGCTATTTCTTTCAGAGAAATATGCAAGACTTGCACTCAGGAATAGTCCAGTTGACAAATAACAGGGACAGGGCATTGTACCTGTAAACTGTTAATTGGCAAGATGAAAGGTGATTGAATCAAGTGTTTTTATTCTATACGTCATTCTGCATTTTTGTTACTGATGCAGAACAAGACGTCCAGAGAGGCAGTTTTTGCTATCTTCTGGACATTTAACGTAGCTGTCTGGTGCCATTCCAAGTAATTGAAACTTAAACCACATATGAGAAAAATGAGATTAGCTGTGTGAGGTATATTGAAAAAAGCAATCAAAATCTCAGCAGATGTGGTCCAACACTTGATAGCACAAGCCAACAATTATTCCCCAAACAGACAGTAATTGATTAAAACAGGCCTTAAAGACATAAACATTTCAGCCCATGGGCAATTGCTCAAGCTTTATTTTATGCAATTGTTACTGATATATTTGTATTTGGTTTATATGTACTGTTCTTTTAATGCTGTGTATAGAGAATTGTAGAACATATTGTTTCATCTCAATTTTATATATAAAAAAGTACAGCTTTAAATAACAACAAAGCATAAACTGGTGGGATCACAAAATAGACAAATAGAAAATAAAGAATCTAAAGTGCTCTGGGACTTTAGAATTCAAACACACAAAAACACCTGCCACATAATCCCCTCATTTAACTATTGTCAATAAAAAAGACAGAAAAGACTGGATTGTGGATGTCTGCCTGGAGACAGCTGAATAGAAGAGAAAGAACTGGAGAAACCATAAAAACTGAAAACGGAATGACTGTGGCAAAAGAAAGCAAAGATAACATCAATAGTAATAGGTGCCTTGAGTGTAATCCCAAAACATCTGGAGCATCACTTGAACACATCAGCGTTGACAAATTGCAAAAGGCAGCTTTACTTGGAATAGTTTACATTCAACAATGATACCTTTAATACCATCAAACAACATCGGCCTATCTTCAGATCTAGGGGAAGGGACATTATAAGTGGATTAAAATGTCAAGTCTAGTTTAAACATCTGGACGACTATTGAATCAACCATATCAACAACAACAAGTAGTAGTAGCAGCAGTAGTAGTGGTAGTGGTCATATTGTAGAAGCCTGAAAATTTGCCGAATTAAAAAGATTTATATTTGTATTGTTGATGCCTGGAAACAAGTCTCTTCTGTGGCTTGTGCACTTCATTGAAAAATAATAACCTACTTTTTGTTTGCATTCTGTAGAAGTTCATGGCTCCATTATACATTATATGTACAATTGGAAAGTTATTTTTAAAATGTTGGCTTTATTCCTGGACTGAAAGAGGAAATAACTCCAGCTTTTTGCCATCATTCCTTTTTATAATAGAAAAACCTTCACCTTGCTGATTCCAAAATGTCAGTCTAACAGCAGTTACCAGCATTTTTTAAAAAGGCTCCTTGAAGTCATATTAGATGCCTGGTGACTTTGTTGACCTATTTCTGCATTTCTGGAACAACAATAAGAAACACCTTGCAATCATTTTCTTCAGGGATTTTTTGTCACCTCCCTACCCCAATCTCTTCAATGCTCTGGAATCCCCTTGTGATCCCCATCCCAGCACTAACAAGGTAATGAGTCCCTAATTCTAGATAGGTTTGGCCAGATGCTGTCACAACCTGAGGAAACATAATTGGTAAAATGATTTAAAAATGAAGGAATCTGGCAAATGACTTGATCCCTTAATGAAGTTTTTCATAATACCCAGTGCAAAAAAAAATACCACACACTGGAAATACTTGGACAATAAGCTAGGATGGCAATGCAATAGACAAAGATATAGCCAATTTGCACTATTATTTTTTCAAAGAATGGTAATCAATAACAGCTCCAAGAAATAATATTACGAGTCAAACAAAAAAATAGCAATAGCATTAAAACTTATATACTGCTTCACAGTGCTTTACAGTGCTAAGTGAATTACAAAGTCAGCATATTGCCCCCAACAATCTGGCTCCTCATTTTATCGATTTTGGAAGATTGGAAGGCTGAATCAACCTTGAGTTGGTCAGGATCAAACTCCTGGCTTTGGGCAGAGTTAGTCTGCAGTACTGCATTCTAACCACTGTGCCACTACAGCTCAGTATATTTATAATAATGTAAATGTTTACTAACATAACTTAATTATCAAATGGGGAGGAATCCACACAGTCCAGAAAAAAAGAAAAGAAAAGAAAGATGCTATCATAATCCTTCAATCTTGTTACATGGCCAAGTGAATAGAGCAGTGAATTTTTCTTGAATACAGAACTGACTAGTTTTGCCGTAAAGGTTTCCCAATGACACCAAGTGCATTAATATTGAAAAATTTTCAGTTAAAAATAATAATGTCTTGGACTAATTTTTACCTACCATGCTGCAAAACTTCCAATTACTCATAAAAAATCTCATTATATTAATCTAAAACTACATAGGGGTGTACATGAAATGGGGGGAAATGGCTTTGTTCCCATTTGGAACAATACCACCCTAGTCAAAACATTCTGAGTCAGGTTTTGTTCAAACAGAATCAAAGATGAACTGCATTGGGTGTTCCAACAGAGCTCATTCAAAATGTTCCAAGTTCTTTGTTGTAGGAATCAATGGCAGCTTGAAACAAGTCCTTTTCTCCCTTGGTTTTATGATTTTTTTAAAAAGTATAAGGTCAGAAAAACAGGAAGGGGATCGCCACTTTCAAACTACTTACCAGCCAACTTACACCCCCCCATCCTGAAATCCAAGATAATATATCATAAAGTTATAAATATATTAAAATTCTCATCCTAAGCAATTAAGACAATAGTCAAACATACTTTTCAAAACTTCTGACTGTATAAAAAGACAGCATCAGTAGCCAGGCCAGGAAAAAAAAGAGACTCTAATAGCAAACAGATGATCTCTAACATATCTGTAGTGCTCACAAACAGCATAATACTGAAAACAGCAGAAATACATATTGGCTGTTCCCATAACACGCACCTGCTCCCAAGGAAAACACAACACATTCATTGAGATCACATGGGCAGCTGAAATAGACAGCTTATTTTTTTGAACTGTTAGTACCTGCTGAGGGGAGGAGGAGGAGGAGGAGGAGGAGGAGGAAGGGCATATTTTCTTCATGGCATAAGATTAAAATTGTTTACTATAACCAATAGGTTATAGGCTAGCTTTTAGAGCTATGTCACTCCCCATTCCTCCCCATATATACATGTACCCTAACATCTTTTGCCTCTGGCAAAGAAGTCCATTTATTCCTGAAGAACACCATTTCGCCCTTTGACGTTCAGTAGCTAAGAAGGACCAGTAACTAAGAAGTAACTAAGAAGTAACTAACTTCAGTAACTAAGAAGGAGAATATTTGAAGCTCAGGGTTGAAATGAGGGGTGCTTGGGGCTCTCTGAGCTTGATGGTTTTCTTGCAGATGTTTCATTACCCAAACTAAGCAACATCATCACTCTGTTTGGTCAAGGAAACCTAGTTTGGATAATGAAACAGCTGCAAGAAAACAAGCAAACTCAGTGAGCACCACACACCCCTCTTTAAGAAGGAGCTTGATAGAGGCTTTTGTTGCTGAATCTTCCCTAGGCAAAGAGCAACATGGACTGGAACCTGAAAGAAAACATCTCCAGGGTGGAAGTGTGAGTGCAACTGAATGTTAGAATTTCTAGAGACAGTAAGTAAGCAAGAGTGTTAAGATAGCTGTTTTAGTTTGGATGTCTTCAAAGCCTTGTCCACTTGCTTTACAGCTATTTCCCAGAGTCTGTATTTTGAATGAGCCTATCAATTGTCTCTTGGTGTGTTCTTGCTTTTGAAATCTAAATCTTCCTCTCTAACAGTGATCCCCAACCTTTTTGATGCCGCGGCCCGGTACCGGCATCAGCTGGGCACCGCAGCCCGGTACCGGCATCAGCTGGGCACCGCAGCCCGGTACCGGCATCAGCTGGGCACCGCAGCCCGGTACCGGCATCAGCTGGCGCCGCCATCTTTTTGATGAAAAAGTGCTTCCGGTGACCTCACGGAAGCGCGTTTTCATCAAAAAGATGGCGGCGCTACGCTCGATGAGCTTTTCCGGGTAGAAATGGCTTTCTACCGGAAAAGCTCACGAGCGCTAGCGCCGCCATCTTTTTGATGAAACGTGCTTCCGGTGAGCTTTCTACCCGGAAAAGCTCACCGAAGCACTTTTTCATGAAAAAAAGATGGCGGCGCCCAGCAAGCCAGCGGCCCGGTAGGAGTTGTTCTGCGGACTGGTACCGGTCCGCGGACCGGTGGTTGGGGACCCCTGCTCTCTAAGACCAGCCACATTTCATCTATATTTTGCTCCCTATTGTGTGGTTGCTGATAAACACTATTTTAAAGAGAGTAATTTGATAACAAATTGTTTTGTGATGGTTGCACTAGGGTAACATGGATTGTTCATTCTGGGGACTTACTACTTGACACTCAGATAACCTAGATCTCTATGGACTGACTACTAGTTAAACTACTGGTTTTCAGTGAATAGAAATATATTTTCTTTTCTTTAGCCTTGCTTCCATATCTGTAGTTGTGGGAGAGGAAAAGAAGGTTGCACCCTGAGAATACCAGGAAAAATAATTACTGTTATTACATAACAGTAAATTACCATCATAATTACTGATGCATTCACCCTAGGTTATTGGAGCTGAATGCTGGAGACTTGATGTGTGTTTGTGTGTGATAAAGAGATCTTAATACTGGAGGATTAAATTTCAGTAGAGTCTTAGAGTACTGCATGATTGCTAACTTCCAGCCCAGCACAACAGTATTAGAAGGCTTCTCTCCAGACTTAGTCTGATAAAAGATGAACTGGGAGGTGGGGTGGGTGGCAAGCCATCTGCCCAACGCGAAAGAAAAGTTATGAAGATTAGGAGATTTCAATTGAAGAAATAACAGGGTAAAAAAGAAGGGGAGACCGCATTTCTCAGATGAAAGAAATCCCAATCACTGAGGCTCACAGAATGCCAAGGAAATGAAGTATGCAGTGCCCCAGGGTAGCCACAGAATATGTGTCAACTTTGAACCAAACTTGGTTGCAGCCATTTTTCTGTTCCTCAGTTGCCACACAGAAAGGGAAGGGGGGGGGGAGGGAAAGAGGTTGGAATGCTTTACTAGACACAACAAAGAGCTTTCTCATGAGAATCAAGGCCATCTCTACTGGCAATGGATAAGGTGGAGAAGGAGTGTCTGGAGAGCCCATCAATTTACCCAATTTACCCAATTGGCGGGCTCTCCAACGTGACTTGTGATCAGTGGGGATGGAGTTACTCCATAATTTAATTATACTGAAACAGTGGGAAAAATTTAGATTTGGTTTACCATGGAAGCTGTGCTGATATGATGAACTCAATAAAGAAGTCCCAGGGTTCTGATCTGCTTGGATTCATTAGTCGGAGCCTTGACATTAAACCAATTCTTTTTTTTAAAAAAAACCCACACACCTCAAGATGGCAGCTGTGATAGTGCATTTGAAGCTTTGCCTGTTTTATACGTCCTCTATGTGTTTGATGCACATAAAAACTGGGGGAGGTTCAGCTACACAATTGCTGGCACCATCTTGACTTTTTTGCCCACATCCTGTAGACAGCACACAGTGCTCTGTTGCTTTGTGGACAGTGACACTGTATAGAGGACAGGGATGGGATTCAAATTTTTTAACATCCGGTTCTATGGGCGTGGCTTAGTTGGTGGGCGTGGCTTGGTGGTCATGTTATTGGCTGGGCATGGTCAACTCAATATCACTCACATCGAGGCACGTATCTCCTTGCCTGGCCTCTCATGACTGTGGGGATGCTGAAACAGTCGTAAGTGTGAAAAATGGTCATAAGTCACTTTTTTCAGTGCCACTGTAACTTTGAATGGTCACGCCACACAAGCAAAGTACCAGCAAAGGAAGGGGAAAAAAATTCCAGAGACGTTCCTGAGACAGGAAGTCTAGTCCTGCCAAGAATGTAATAAGGGTTAACGGAGAGGCAGTTTCTGTAAGCAACACCAGAATGTTTCCTTCCTGCCTTCCTTACAGGATTAGGCCAGTAATTTCTTCTAACAACCAGTTCTCCGAACTGCTTAGAATGTTAACATCCAGTTCTAGGGAATACGTGCGAACTGCTAGAATCCCACCCCTGATAGAGGAGGCAGAACACCACCACAGTAGCACAGCAAATTCCTCATGTTGTAGGATTTCATCTGGACAATATTGAGCTATGTGCCATTTAAAGATAAAGGCCTGACTGAACACCACAAAGAAGTAGCAGCAAAAGGAAAATAAATTATTTTCTCAGGTCCCACATGAGAAATAACTCTCTGTACCAACTTTCAGACTAAGGAAAGAAATCAGAGAACTTGAAGCAGTTTTCAAAGCAGAAAAAGCAAGTGAATAAGACTGTAGTTATCATCATACTAGTAAGATATTAAGGTATGTAAATATATATCATTCTGTTACTTTAAATAAACCTGATAGAAAAGATTAGTTTTTTCCACCTTATTCTACTCTCACTTCACATGATGTTCCAGTTTTCTTGGACCTAATTTGAATTTTGGAACAGAATACCAACTACGAGTAATGAAAGTTATGAAAGAGGGACTTTCCATTCATCATTCTACCACAAGCATGTGCACTTCAGTAAAAACCCAGTCAGGTGAGTATTGCCTTGGGAAAGACGCCATAGCGGTGTTTTTTTCCACACAAACTGTCAGAGCCACTTCATATAAAGAACTGAATCCCCCATAACAAAACTCAAGATCGCTGGGCCTGCCGGGCCTGGTATATGACATACTTTGAGGTGTTACTTCAAAGCTGCTGGGCTGAAATGTGATATTACCATTCACATCACTTAGGAAATCTTGTGAATAACAAACTGAATTGTTATGCGAGAAACAAGGCGATTCAAGGTAAATTGAACAACAATAGAGAAGTTTATTTTTAAAGAAAATGACAAGCTTCTATAATAGCAAGTTCCCACTTGCTGTGATCGTTGCCGCACTAGCTGGTGCAAATATATAGTTTGCTAATCAAGCAATTGACGCAGTTGTAGAATTGGGTCTTGTTCTCAGCTACAGATCTTTTCAACCATTCCTAGTGACTCAGAGTTTACAAAAGGAGCTGCTGGGGTGTACTGTCCATCTTAAACTCAGTTTAATGTAAAACTGAAGCTTGGGCTGAGACTTATAAATATGAAAAAGAGAGTCTCTGAGCATCTGCTATGTTCTGGAGAAGGAAGACTGATGCTTCAGATGCTATGAGTTCAAGACAGGACTTCTGAGGTAGCAAATCTTTTTCATAATTTAGTAGTAGTATACAGGTAGTCCTCAATTTACAACTATTCATTTAGCAACTGTTCAAAGTTACATTGGCATTGGAAAAAGTGACTTACAACCTGTACAACCTGTACTCGTACTTACAACCTTTGCAGCATCCCCACGGTCACATGATCAAAATTTGGGCAATTGGCAATTGGCATGTATTTCTGATGTTTGCAGTGCCCCAGAGTCATGTGATTGTCATTTGAATAGAACAGCAGAGTTGGAAGGGACCTTGTAGGTCATCCAGTCCAAACCCCCAAAGCAGGAGTCCCTACACCATTTCTGACAGATGGCTGTCCAGTCTCTTCTTGAAAACTTCCAGTGATGAAGCTCCCACAACTTTTGAACGGAAGTTGTTCCATTGGTTGATCGTTCTGTCAGAAAATTTCTGCTTATTTAGTTTCCATCCATTATTCCTTGTCTGGTTTTCAGGTGCTTTGGAAAATAGGTTAACCCCCTCCTCTCTGTGGCAGCCCCTCAAATATTAGAATACCGCTATCATGTCTCCCCTTCTTTTCAGTAGACTAGCCATGCCCAGTTTCTGCAACTTTTCTTCCCAGCCTGCTTCCAACAAACAAAGTCATTGGGGGAAGCCAGATTCCCTAAACAACCTTGTTATTAATTTAATAACAGCAAAAAGATTGTAAAATTTGGTATGTCTCACTTAACAACTGCCTTGCTTAACAACGGAATTCTGATCTCAATTGTAGTTGTAAGCTAAAAACTACCAGTTTTATCATTTTTCTACAACAACAAATGCCAATTTTATTTTCTTTCAGTTAATTTTCAAACAATTAAAATACCTTCTGTCCTGAAATTTTTATGTATTTTCTGGACGAGCATCTCTCCCCCTTAAAAAAGAAAAAAAATGCTTAAGTTTGGAGGGAGGTACACAATGACAGGGCTGGAAATATATCTCAACAAATTTTATGCAATGCTTTGATAAATGAGGCTGAGCTACAGAAAATGATCTGGAATATGTCCTGGGCTTAGCTGTATTTCACATCTGGCATGTAGGCCCATATCCAGAAGATTATGATAATTTTGTGTTCAATAGAACAACAATAAAAGTCAAATAAGTCTAAATCAGTTCTTTTGCTTTATTGTTGGCAATGCCTTATTCTCCCTCTCCAGTCAAAGATGATGGCCTTTTGTTCTTCTGTAAAAGTTTTTTTTCCTTTGCCCTTATGATTGGCAGCCATCAGGCCTAGTGGTTAATGCAGAGATCTCATGATAAATTATAGTATTTTTTGTGATGAAAGCTCAGATTCTGAACATATTCTAATTATACTTGGAAGCTATCATTGACATATCATGCTTTTCAATCTTATTCCAGTCTCCACTTGTTTGCTAGGCTTTTGTTATTGTAAACTTATGTGAACTAGGCTATATTTTGTCCAATAAATGTATTATTTACATTTCATTCAGTCTTTATTAGGCTTTTCTACTAAGTTGTATCCTTAGAATATACTCACAATTCTGTGTTTCTTCTTTTCTGTGAAATGCTGCTGGAAGAAAAGATGGAAAGTAGAACCCATCTTTGGATAATGGATCCTGTTTATAAGAACAACTTTTTCTTATGTATTCTTAATACTGATTGTAACCATTATTATTTTTAAATTGATCATAAGTGTTGCTACAGCTTGATGAGAATACTCACTGATTATGCATTACTGCAGAATACTGAAGAAATTAGATGATGGTGTGGCTGAAATCCTTGAGAAATTCTAAAGAATTCTTGACCTGCCAAATGGTTGGAAGAGAGCAAATGCCCTCCCTATCTTCTAAAAAGGAAAAAAGGGGGGAAATACAGGAAATGACAGATCAGTTAGTGTAACATCTAAAGCTGGGAAGATATGGAGCAGATCCTAAAGGATTGGTACTTTTATGTAAATACTTGCAAAGTCGACATCTTGAAAATGACGTGGTAATCACTGGATATATTTGTCTATAACCAATCTTGCCAAATTTACTATATAAAGTTTTGACTGGGTGTTTAATAGATTTGTGAAATGCAGTAATTATATCTTGACTTCAGCTAAAACAATTGACCAAGTGCTTTGTGTCTTCTTTGAAGATAGTTCAATGTGGGTGAGATGGCATGTTATGATTGTGTGCCATCTACAATGGTTAAATGGTTTTCAGTTCTTAGCATCAACATATATTGATTTTTTCCATGACAATCTATCCTTAACCTGGTCATTGGTATGATTGAGCTCTTTCACCTTGCTGCTACTTGTGATCATCTTTTTTTTTCCTTCCACCTTACCCAGCATTATAAGTCTTTCCAGAAAGCTGGGTCTTCATGAAAGTGTACACTGATATTTTCTCACCAAACTGGGATTGAGCACTGTAGCACAAGGGCCATATCTGGGCCATATCTTTATCAATACTGTATTGATATGTACAATACTGTACATATCCTTATCAATAAACAATGTCATTGAATAAGCAATTGACACAAGATTTGGATGGGATAGCTATAGGACAAATGAAATTCAAATGATCTCGTTTGGTTAGGGAAATGGGCTGAAAGCAATATAATGATATTTAGCAGAGATACAGTAAGTGTAAATTTCTTCACTTAGGAAACAAAAATCAAATGCACAGATGTGAACAGAGAGATTCTAAGTTCGGTAAGAGTACGTGTGAAAAAGATATTGGAATAGCATTTGTTTGCAAACTGAAAATGACTCAGCAGTGTGATTTAACTGAAAAAAGGCAAATGCTGTTTTGGGCTGCATGAACAAAAATACAATTTCCAAGTCATAGGAATTAATTGTTCTAGTTTAGTCTGCTATGAACAGACTGCTGCCTTCAGTAGTGTGTCCAATCTTGGCACCACATTTTAGGGATTCAGAGAACTTGAAACAGGTCCAGAAAAGGGTAACAAGGCTGGTTTGGATTTGTCCTTTCCAGAGACACTGAAGTGTGTTTAACCACGTGAAGAGAAGAATAAGGATACAATAGTCCACTTAAAATACTTGAAAGGTTGATATTCTATCTCACTTCAGAGTACATCCATCAGATAATGGATTTTAACTACAATAAGGCAGAGGCTGATTAGAATAGAATTAGAATTATTTAATGGCCAAGTGTGTGTGTATATGTATGTATGTATGTATGTATGTATGTATGTATGTATGTATGTATGTATGTATGTATATCTATATCTATATCTATATATCTATCTATATCTATATCTATATATCTATCTATATCTATATCTATATCCATACATGTACACACACACTAAAAGTAAAAGCAGTCTAATAATGAAACCAATTACCCAGAGGGTAATGGGATTCCTTTTATTGGATGTGTTCCAATGGAAGCTGAACAGCCATATGTTTGGATGTTTTAATTTAGATGTTTACACTGACTCTGTGCATCAATGGGGAGGGTGGATTAATTTGCCAAAATATCCCCTTCTGGCTTCATTATCACCTGTGTGAGAGGGGACAGGGTGCAACTCAGCAATGTCCTTACAAATATATATATTTTCTGAACTTAAATTACTGTTGGAATCTATTTTGAACAGGCTACCGTGGACTATCTCAGCATGCCTTTAAGATTTATCTAATATTCAAGACATCTATTTCTGGGGCCTTGGCTTGAAAGATTGCATTTATCATACATTACTATCACTATGACCTTCTTTGCCATAGGCAAATAAATATAATTTTAAAGTACAAAACTTAGTTTTATAGATTATGAATAAAATTTTTGGGATAAAGATAAATTTTGTAAGATAAAGATAGTCATAGACTCGGCTGCAACTTTGAAATCAATAGAAACTGATTTGTATTGCTCTTGTGTATGCATGCGTGTACTGTTGGAGATATCAAACACTCTGCAAAGATACACAACATCCACAACTAATTCATAAGCTGATGCTTCTAGCAAAAATGAAAGCTGGTGGGCAACTAACAAGACAACTACTTAAATTAATTCCTGCCAGGGCTTAGAGAATACTTATGATTATCAACATGTGTGAAAAATGTTCCACCAAAATATTGCAAATAGAAAATATTAAATAGTGTTCACATTAAATAACAAATCAGTACATGTCTGTTATAGCTATAGCACTTAAATTTATATACTGCTTCACAGTGCTTTACAGCCTTCTCTAAGCGGTTTACAGAGTCAGCATAATTGCCCCCAACAATCTGGATCCTCATTTTACCAACCTTGGAAGGATGGAAGGCTGAGTCAACCTTGAGCCAGTCAGGATCAAACTGCTGAACTGCTGGCAGTCGGCAGTCAGCAGAATTAGCCTGCAATACTACATTCTAACCACTGCACCACCATGATACTTATAAGAATCTAAGAATCTAGAGTAGTGGTGAGGAATAGTATACCTTTAAAATGCATTTTATTTTAGCTTTAAGAAAGCAAAACAAAAACAGTGGAATGGTATTTAATTTAGTATGCCACTGGGTCAATGTAATGTCAATGAAATGTATAAATGTTTGAATTAACCAAAGTCATTTGAATATTTCCAGTTTCCCACAACCAATGCACACGAATCCCAGACTGTGATAAAGTTAGAAAAGCTTGTGAGAATTTGTTGTCGTAACATTCCTTGTAAATCTAAACAGTCCCAAGAAGCAACAATCTTTTCCATCTAATGAGCCACTGTGAATAACTAAAAAGAGAAAACAGCAGGGAATTCACATTCTCTCTGCATGAAGCCTGATATTTTATGGAATGAATACACTTATTATGTTGATTGGTTAATGGAGCATACAGATGGTGTTAGCATATCAAGAACAGGAAGCTGGACATATATTTTCCTAGTGGCTTGGGTCTAAAACCATGTAGTAAGTTATTTGTACTTTTTCCATTTTTAGTAGCCTGACTCCCCTTCAAAATACGGGGTCAAAAACAGATTTTGGAAGCCTCAAGGCTTCCTTTGCCAGTGTCGGAAAAAGGGAGAAGTATCTTTATTTACTAGTAAGTTAACATAGCTAAGACACAGGGTGACAACGCTTTTACAATAATAGCAATTTAACAGCTGTTTTACTTCTGGGCTAGGGCTGAAAAGAAGGCAATATCGTGGGAACATGGCAGAGAAAAATAATGTCATGGCAGGTTTATGAGTTGATGTTGTGGGGAAAGATTCTCAGATGAAGAATGGCATAGATCTGTAATCAAAAGTTGGTTGGGATGTTGACTAGGCTCTGGGAGAATATTAGGTGACTGGACACCATAACTTTGACTTAGTGCCAGGTTTTTGTTGCTTTTTAATGTATTTAATGTCTTTAGTTTTATACAGTAGTTTTAATATGACTTTCATGCTATTTTAACTCTTGACTGAGAACCACTGGGAGCTGGTTATAAGCTGGGCAGATATATAAATGTTTAAAATAAATAATATATGAATGAATATTGGATAACAGTTTGAAAGTGCATCAGAAGGAATAAATATGCATTGTATTCCTTAGGCAAATTTAATATTATACACGACATAATGTTTCATAATGGGCTGAATGAATCGAAAACTAGCTAATAACACAGAAGAGAACTTTATCGGAATGCCAAAGAGAGGAGAAGAGAGAAAAGCTGGATTTCAAGCAGATTAGGTTGATCATTAATCCTTTTCTCTTCTGACACCATGGCAAAAGGCAATCTTAATCTGGCCTAGATATTGCTTGTGGGTACAAAGAAAAGGCATGAAACAGTCTGTTGTGAAATTTGACAGAGCTGATCTGACATCCCTATCTACAAACTGACGTGTTTAATCTGTTTATGGTGTAACGTTTACGATTATATTTTTTTCTGGATTGTAAGAACATTTCTTTCAAACAATCCAGTTTCAAAAATATGCCATGGGGAGGCTGAAAGGAAGATGAACCAATTATGACCCCACTGCAGATCAACTAGAAAGGAAGAAGGGAGCCACGCCATGCCTGATGGGATTTTCTTATGTAAGACTGACAGAAGCCAGCTACACTTACATTGTGTAAATGTGGAGCTCTTGAACAGGCAAAGCAGCAAGGCTAATATAGGTAAATAATAGCCACGGTCTGTGCTCATGAACACATGCATAATCAAGGTTATTCTGCTTCTGACTCAAATTCTGGCAAACAAATGGCATGTTCTGGGTGGTCAGGGGTGCTTAACTCTTCCTCCCAAGGCAAGGGCTGCCTTCATGGGAGTACATATAATTAATATGATTACCTGCCAGTTGTGTATTTAATCAGACACGCAGACATAAACACACACCAGTGAACATTGTCAGGGCATTAAAGTTAAATATTTTGGGGATTTGGTCAGCACTTGGGATGAGAGATTGCCAAGGGAGGCATGCACTGCGGGAAAGGCTACAAAATAAAAAATCACAGTGAAAGACAGCAATGGCAAGCTTTCCCCACAGTGTTGCCCAGAAAAAAAATAGATATGATCATAAGGACTTGAGGTCTGTTGTTCCACCTGTTTCAGAGGGTACCCATCTCTGTTGGGAGCAGCGGATGAAATCTTTTCATTTCTCTTCATCTTCTCTGCTGTTCATTTCTATTGTCTGAGTCCCTCCTTCTGTTCTCTCTTCCAAATAGAGAAAGCTCTGGAACATTTTTCTTTTTTAATGTTATGATGGCCTACAAAGTGCCACATATACAAAGAGAGGTAATTGAATACCATGTAATATAGAAAAATGGAGACTGTACATCCTTCCCCCCGTTCTCTCTCTCACATACACACTATTATAAATGCAAGAAAAAAATGTGTGTGTGTGTATGTATATGTATGTATACACACGCACACACACACACTGGTATACACACACGCACGCACACATACACACTGGTATGCACACACACACACACACACACACACACACTATTATAAATGCAAGAAAGAAAAAGAGAGATGGATGGATGTTATGCCTTCCTCAAGGCAGCCTGGCAGCTATTAAAGCAATGTGAGGGAGGGGATGGCTAAGCAGATGCTTTTGATCATATAATGTCAGTTTGGTTTTTGCTCTGTTCTGCTGACATGAAAAGATGTACTGGAGAAAAAGAAAAAAAATGGAGATTTTGTAATGACATACTTGTCTCTCTTCTGCTGAACCCTGTAGCACTACTTGCACCAAGCAAAATTCACTCAGAACTCAGAAATGTGTGGAAGGTAAACAGTGGATCTAAGATTAGATGGATCATGAATTACTTAGGTATTTTAAATCTCCAAGAAGAGGCAAAAAGCTTCAAGAATCTAAAGATTCTTGCTTCCCTCTTAAAGTTCTTTCTCTCTATTTAACATCTATAAAAGCAGAAAGAAACCTACATACTGAATAGGTCTGTTGGAAACATAGCACAGCAGTAAATCTAAGATTAAAAAGAAAGGAGGAAAAACCCATGACTTTTTATCCAAACCCTTTACACAGATGGTATTCATAGAAATACTGACAAACAATTCAGCAAGCTATGCATCTGACTAGCTACAAAAATCTCAAAAATATCCTCACCTAATAGCTCTCATCAGAAAAAGGTAGATCAATTATACAGGCTCAATTCATTGATAGACAAAACAGTCTGAGCTCTTTGGATGAGCACTGAAGTTTTTACCCTGTAGCTAAGAGTCTTAGATTGCAACTGTATAAGTCATCTACCATATTTCTATACATGTAGATTTAAACTCTATGTGTCCTCATTTGAATTATATATTTAATTCTTCAGAAGAGCCTATTCATCCACAAAAACAAATACACAAACATTTAATGGGCAGTTGTTGCAAGTATGCCACCAGATGGCATCTGAAGGCAAGGACTCAGGTGTTAAAGAAAACAACTGAGCTGGAATACTCCAGACAATTCATGAATCTTGTTGGCCATTCTTTTTCTCTACTGCTCAGATCAGCTTTTGTATCTGGAACATAATTTCTACATCTGTACAATATGCAAATAACCTTAGTACCTCCATGCAGTAACATGGAAAATGTTTTATATCAACAAAACACACGTGCAATAGGGATTCTGAGATAGACTCTGGAAGATCCTACCTTTCTTCAAATAATTTTTATATTCAAAATATCTATAGAGATAGAAATACCTCAGTAACTGTAGAGACCATACCAGCAATAATATATTATAATAATGCAGTAATAATGTATTATAACAGTGAAGTAGTAGTGCATTGTTACAAGGCATTAAAATTACATAATATGCATATGCTGTCAGGATTCCGGCAGTTACCCAATTAAATCATGAGTCTTGAGCCAAACTTCCAAAACTAAACAGGATTTATTGGGAGTTAACATGCCAGCACGACCTTGGTGTAGCCAACGCTGAGACACATAATTCACTGTCACCCTTGACCAGGGGTGGGATTCTACCAATTCAGACCGGTTTTATAGAACTGGTTGTTATGATTCTGCACAGTTCAGAGAACCGGAAATCGTACCCATGGCTGGCCCCACCCTGCCCCTTCCTGCCCGTGCCTCCCCTCCCCTCCCAGTCAGTCTTTATTGCACATGCGCAACATCATGCGCATGCCCGACATCGCTGACTGCGTTCTTCCCCTCCCAGTCACTCCTTAAAGTATTTTTTTCCCTCCTCCCAACGATCAGCTGTTCCGATGACCAGCTGTGCCAGAATCCCCCTCACTGTCTTACTGCTTCACTCAGGAGGCTTCCCTAAGGCCCAGGAGACAAAGGGGGGCTTGCACCAGGGGGAGCTTCCCCCGTGCTCTGTTTTTGCCTTCCTGAGCCCCGGGAAGCCTTCTGGGAGCAAAAACACTCCCAGGAGGCTCCCCTGAGGTCCAGGAGGCAAAAAAATGGGACGCAACAAAAAGCCATACCCATCCAGTCACATGGCCACGCCCACTTAGCCATGCCCACAGAACCGGTTGCTAAAAAAAATTGAATCCCACCCCTGCCCTTGACCCTGGTTTGCCTCCACCCCTCTGGGTGTATCATAATTCTCCAATGAAACACGTGCATAGCCAAGAGTCATCAATCATGTTCTCCAGTTAGACTTTTGTGCGGCTTCAGTCACTTAGTTACAATCTCTGAAAAACTATGCATGGAATGCACTTTCGATTCCAAGCTGCCGCACTGCTCTTTCAAAACCCCTTTCCCCACTCCCTTTCTGTTGGCAACTATAAAATGATCATAAAAAATGTTTTATGACTTGACATATGCATTATCAATAATAATGCATCAGTAGTACAAGTAACCATCAACTTACAATAGTTCATTTAGTGACCATTCAAAGTTACAATGGCACTGGAAAAAGTGACTGTGACCATTTTTGACAGTTACAACCTTTCCAGCATCCCCGTGATCATGTGGTCAAAATTCAAATGCCTCACAACTGGTTCATATTTATGACTGTTGTTGTGTCCCGGGGTCATGTGATCCTCTTTTGTGACATTCTGACAAGTAAACACAATGGAAAAGCCAGATTCACTTCACAACCGGGTTACTAACTTATCAACTGCAGTGATTCACTTCACAACTGAGGCAAGAAAGGTCATAAAATGGGGCAAAACTCTTTTAACAAATGTCTCACTTAACAACAGAAATTTTGTCTCAATTGTGGTCATAAGTTAAGGTATCTAATAATTTTTACAAATTGAAATTCATGCTATGGTAAATAAAAACAGGTAATATAAAATCAGTTATTTGTTTTCAATTTTAAGTTGTTAAGAAATAGCTATATTTAGCAACAAAACTGGCAGACAGACCTGTATTTGTTATTCGACTATCCTGAGCCCTAAGTAGTTAGTTGGCAATGATGTGGTGGAATATATCTTTCATTTGTCAGCACTGGAAAGAAATCAGTTGCTAGTTTCTACTGATATACTTTGTCGTAGGCAAAAATATTTCTTTGGTTATTCATTTGGTTATTACATTTGAAGTTGGAGAATGATTTCTCCTAGATAGTGGAATGTACTTCCTTGCCGTACTTACAGTAGATAATAAACGTACTTAATTTTACAGATACATCATAATTGATGAGATATTGGTAGAGTATATTGGGTTGTGAGGCAGATTTCCAATTAGGGATCTGAGTTTGCAGACAATCTTAGCGTGCTTGGGGTAAATGGTTTTGGCTGCACTTATGACATATTTTATGCCACTTATGGCTACACTTATGGAAGGTCATGATGGTTGATAGATATCTATATCCATGGATTTATCTGTGTCAAACATAGGATATGGAAGATAGTGACTTAGGACATAAGAGGAATGTCATAAAGAGCATGAATTAATGAACAAAATATAAGAAAAATCAATATATAATTTATTTGCAAAACTAAGAAAAGTGATAGGATGTAGTAGACCACAAGGCTGATGATCTGATTGGACTGGAGTTAAAAATACATGCAAGGAAATAAAGGTGAAAATTTTATTATGAATGAAACCTCTTTCCTTTACTTCCTTGTCAATTTTTTCCAAGATATTTTTATGAAGTAACTAAATGGCACAAATTGCTTGGAAGTGTTGCTGTGAGTATGTATGAAAGTGGGAACTCAAACTTTGGTGATGGTTGCATGTTACACTTAAGTGAATGGTGATCATGGAAAAACCAGGGATGAGTTTGGGGTAAAGTTGTACAACATTCTGAATAAATGTGATTTAAGTAAATATAATGTGTATATACTATAAAGGAACAAATATAAATCTACAGGCATGATTGAGTTATGATAAAAGACTAAGACATAATGAAGGACAGTAAGGTGTTGAAAGGTCTGAATGTGAGATATTATTTAGTTACTTCATAAAAATATCTTTGAAAAAATTGACAAGGAAGTAAAGGAAAGAAGTTAAAGAAAGTAGAGTGAAAGTATGTGATGACTTAAAAAATAGAAAGTATGCATCTTGTAAAGTGAAAAAAGCTCTGGAAGAGGGAAAAGTGCAAATAAGAGAAAGACTGATGCTGCCTTTGCAAAAAATGTGAACTAGAGAACGACAGAAAAAGATAGTTAAAAAAAATAAAGCAAAAAAGAACAAGGACTATTAAGAGGCAAAGAAAATGCAAAGCAATTATAATGGAAATGTTTTTAAAACATTTTGGAAGTAAGAAAAGAAAGTTCAACTAGGCTACTCCGTCAAGATTAAATTAAAAGCAGAAGTGATAAGGTGATTTGGGATGAAACATAAGTAAAGAAACGCCAACAATATTTTAGAGATTAATATGGGGATAATGATGATATCTCAACAAATGGAACCAAAACAAATTATAGTGTCCAAGAAAAAACAGATGAAAAAAAGTCATTAGTGTTATAAGAACATGGAAAAATGGTAAGGCTGGAGGCACTGTAGATGGAATTGCAGAAATATTAAAAGATAAATAGTTTGTTTACAGAGTTCCTGTGCAGCATGTTAATATATCTTTGAAAATTCCATTTCTCCCTAAGATTAGAAGAATAGTTACTGTTACTTTATACCAAAGGATATAAATAGTCCTCATTTAGGAACTACAATTGGGATGGTAACTTGACCATTAGGTAAATTGGTCACTAAAGCTGCAATTATGCTTATGATTTTGCCTTAGTTTTCCTTTACATTGCAAACTTTTAAAGACATACATGTGGGAATTGGTCATAAAATCACTTTTTCGTCACCCTTGTAACTGTGAATGGTCACTAAATGAGGCAGTTGCTGAACAAGGACTACTGTAGTTGTAACACTGAAGTTAAATCTACAGAGGAAAAGTTAGTTACGTATGGAAGGAAAAGTAAGGAAAAGAGTTTGGCAGAATTCTTATCAGAAGAATATAACAATGAGCAAAATTTGGGGACTGCATTATGGCTTTATAGTGATGAGGGATATGTAGAACCAAATTTTGCACTTCAGCAGATCAACGAGAAATAGACAAATGTAGGAAGGAAACTACTGTATGCTTTGGTAATTTAGTAAACTTTATGATAAAGTTAATAAGCTTGACTTATGGAATGTTTTGAATCAATACAATGTTGAAGGTTGATGAGAGTATGCAAATGATGGAATTTCCATTTATTTCCATGATGGAAATAAAACATGAATGTGATGATAAATGTGATGCTTAGTAAATGGTTCAACACAGAGCAAGGGAGTATGATGCAAACATGTAATTTGTCCTTGGTTATTTGGTATATTTATGAGAAAAGCCATAATATCAGGGGCATACTGGTGGGGGTGGTGAATATGTCTATACAATCAATATTGTGTTATTGGTTGAGAACCCAATCATTTTTCAATGAAAGTTAGACTATATGATCCAACAAGGACCATAGATCTGAAAATTAATATAATTCAAGATAAATTCATAAGATCCAGACAGTTGTTTTTTATAGGAGAGGGGGAAAGTGTATGATGTTAAGTTAGACATAAATAGCAGAAATGGCTGTGTACAAAAGTTTATTTTTGCCAGGGTTTGTTAGATGGAAATAAGAATTGGACATGTCAGCAATAATGCTGCTTATCCTGAAAGGTATAGAGTGATGGGCAGGTATATATTGATTCCTACAAAATGTCCCAAAGGTGTTTTTTCAAGAGGCAACTGGACTTTCTGGTTTTTCTTTGAAGATGTTTCGAGAAGTAAAATGTCTTCAAAAGAAAACCAGAAAGTTCAGTTGCCTCTTGAAAAAAGCACCTTTTGGACAATTATGATCTGGATGACTGAGAATCTTCATAGACAGTCCTATAAAATATTTTTTCTTTCCCAACATTCATGTATAAAAATACACTTCAAATCAGACAAAATCCCACCTCAGCAGTCAATCCAATAGGGGCCTCTGGTGTTATTGCCTTTTTATTGTTTGACATATCTGTGGGAGATGACTAGGCTTAGTCCAAGGGAAGGGTCAAACACATCATCTATCATGAATCCCTTCATGCCCACAAGAGATCTAAGTCCAGCCCACCTTGAATTCCCTTCTATTCTTGACTCCTGCTATTTTCCCTTTACTGTTAGTAGTTCAGATTCTTGCAGACAGCATAATCTTGCAATGAACCTATATATTCTTTTGAACTGCCTGGACTTCCTAATTTCCCTGGATGCTTGACAGTAGCATTGTGATGGGGCCTAGAGCCCAAGGAATAATGTGTTAGATTTTCGAATGTTTCACCAGAAACTGTGGGTGCCATCTTCAGAGGCCAAGACATTTGCTCCTGGGCAAATGAATCTTGAATCTGATTGGCCTTTAGCTCGGCTGGTTTCTGATTGGTGAAGCTGGTCTAATCAGCAGTTAGGACATGGCTATAAAGACAGGAACCTAGTCAATCCCAGGTCAGTTACCTGTGGCCTGCACAGATGACAACCACAATTGCTGGTGAAATACCAGGAAATCTGTTCTCTAGACCACAGACACTCAACCCTAGAGCCCAACACTGGCTAATAGGCTAAACTGTCATGCCATACTGTCAGCATTAATAGGATGAATGATGATTCCTTTGGCACTAAATCACTGGAAAAACAAATCAGGCCTTCAAAATGTTCATGCTATTCAAAGCAAAGCCCACACCCCAGGATTACAGAATACCCATCTCTTATATCCCTTCAGAAATGAGATTAGGCATGCACATGAAAAATAAGTCTATTTCTTTATAGATAAAATCAGATTATGACATCATTTCAAGCTCTCCTATTTTGGTCTAGTTGTTTGAACTCTATAGAATGTGTTCACTTGGCTCTGCAGTACATTCAAGCTAATTCTGTCAATTATTTCAAATGGCATTATAAAGAACCAAAGGAAGAGACAGAAAGGAGCTATTAATTATTCTAATCACACATTTCTAGATCGGTAAATAGCAACAGCTGCTCCTTTAAAACTATTTTTGTTTCAAAACCATTGGAAAATCGCTTTAAGTTGCAAAGTATTATCTGGAGCTTATGAAACAGGTTCTTAATTAGATGAAACTGTTTGCTTAGTTGTAGAATCATTTCCAAAAGCACCTAAAAGAGCTTTTAATGCTAGCAGCACATTTAAACTGTAAGTATCTCTTTTTGTTGCTTCAGCCTACACCCTTTCACTCACCTCCCACTCTGGAAAAAAGCTTTTTGCAGTGTAACAGGCCAATTTAATCCACAGTCTTCTTTATGAAGGAGGATGCCCAAAGTAGACTTAAACTTTAGCACTTCCATGTATGAGTTTCTTTTATCTTGAAGGGGGCAGCTTAGGCCAGAAGCCAGGATATAAATTAAGCATACAAATAACAGCCAGCGATTAGAATGACCCTGACACAGCTGGCCTTTTGTATGGCCGTGAAGATCTGGTTATGTTCCTTGGGCCACTAAATGTGATAAGGCAGTGGTGGTTAACCTTTTTGGGCTCCCGTGCCAAAAATTGTACTCACACTCGTGTGATTGCGTGCCAGCACCCAGAAAGCAACGTGTGCACCCCCCATGCCCCCTGCACATTTCTGCGTGTGCCCCGTGCATCTCTGTGCATGTGCTCGTGTCTCCTGCGCCCCCTGCACATGCACACCAGATAACCGACAATCAGCTGTTCGGTGGGTGGTGGGCGCGCATGCACAGTGGGGCTCTTCTGGGTGACCTCTCGCATGCTGGCAGAAGTGGCTCTGCGTGCCACTTCCGGCACGCATGCCATAGGTTCACCATCACGGTGATAAGGGTTCCATTTCTTGGCAATCTTCTCCAACATCAATGGCAATAATTTTACTCGGTGACCATATATATTTATTTGATACTGTTTTAATTTGTGTTTTTATGATGAATACCAGAGTCACTTTCGAGATGGGCAGCTATAGAAATCAAACCAATCAATCAATACATCATAACAGAGGAAGTGTGCTTTAACACAATAACTTTGAGGCCAAACTTTGTTTTAATGCCAAAGAATGAAGAGAAAGATATCGAAATGGGGCTTATAGGATAAGAGAGGATGGACAAAGGTCACACAAGGATATCAGCAATAGAATAATCTTTTAGCAGCTCTTTTGGGCTATGTCAGTTCAGCAAATGAATGAATTAATGGATCAGTCAGTCAATCAATATTTGAGCACAATGATATTGGTAAAACAGAAATATACATACCTTTTCAACTTAAATATTCTAATCAAGAGATGGTGTTCCTTGGATTAATTTAGTAATAACAGACTTTTTATTTTTATTTTTTTGCAGACGTTTCATTAACAAACTAGGTGACATCAGGGCTGACAGGGCAAGCCACTTGAATGACAGTAAATCCCATCCTTACTGATACTGATAATGTTACTTAGTTTGGTAATAGCAATAACAAGAGCACATAGACTTATATGTTGCTTCACGGTGCTTTACAGCCCTCTCCAGGCGGTTTACAGAGGAAGCATAATTGCCCCCAACAATGTGGGTTCTCATTTTACCAACCTCAGAAGGATGGAAGGCTGCGTCAACCTTGACCTGGTCAGAATCAAACTGCTGGCAGTCAGCAGAATTAGCCTGCAACACTGCTTTCCAACCAGTGCCCCGCTGCGACTCCTATGAAATATCTACAAGAAAGCAAGCAACCTCAGAGTGCACCAAGGACTCCATGGTTCATTCCTGAGCTACAAGTATTCTCTTCTACTGGTATTTTTAAATATTTTTATACTACTTTTATAGACAGAAAAAGAGAAAAAACACAACATTGTAAGTATTATAGGACATATAAAACCATGAGCTTAATTTTTAAGCACAGCATTAAACTTTAATCAAATGGTTTAATATTTAACTTTCTATTATCTTAATAGAGAGCCAATCCCGAAAAAAAAAGAAGAAATACATATTTTGAGCCCAAAATTTCAAATCTGGAGTGATGCTGTTTTTCTATAATTAAAAATAATATTTTTCATTACAGTCATGCTTAATAGGTCCATGATTCTTTGCATATTGATAAGTTGCAAAGTTTACATCATTCAAAATTGCATTCATATCCTTAAACCCATATTGACTGTAAAAGTAAACTTAGAAACACTCAACATTTTTCAAATCTGAAAAGAATGCAGGTGTTTCAAATGCTGCTAATGCATGTATGGTAATTTGCAAAATTTTATTTTGTTATCTAAGAAAATAAAGAAAAAAAGAAAGGTGGTATTTAAGTGAATGTAATGACATTGTAAACAAATTCTGCAACAATTAAATAGCTTAACAGCAATAAAAATAAAATAGCTCAATAATAATAAATTGTTGTACAGTATTTATCCTCTTTTAGTCCAGTTTTTTCCCCCCATTAACATTCAATAGAGAAATCAGGTGATATATAGGTTCAGAAGCATCTTGATTAGACTTCAAAGTGATTATTATATAAATGTCCTATAAAGTATTTTTTAAAGTATCTTTAAGAAATATAAGAACAAAAAGTCAATTCATACCTTATAACACTCAGCAAGATAACTATTAGCACCAGGAGGTTTTCTTGTTTACGTAGATTTAATGGAATCTATTATTTCTCAATGGGCCAACTACATAAATGGCTTAATCATCTGTAATCATTGGAAGATCTATTTTAAAGTGATTAATTTCTCCCTCAGCGGCCTTAACTTATTAGTTTCAAGTCAACGTTAAAAGTTTTTAAAAGGCTGATATATTAAATCCAAATCCTAATAACGTATACTTATACTGACCATCTTTGATAGTGAAAATAAAATTACGTTACTGTTGTTTTAATCAAAAGTCCAATAATTTACCTTTCTCCTGCTTCCCAATGATGTCCAATTAAACTTTACTAGTATTCCATGTTGTCAAGTATATGCAGAGTTTCCTGAGTATTCATTTCACTGCCAGCTTCCGAAGGATTCTCTCCACTCATCCTTTGACACGGGGAAATATTAGATGTGCTTCAAATCCGCTTGGGAGGCCAAGTCTTCTCACTAATCCATTTACAACATTGCTGAGCACTTGGCAATATGACAAGCTTCAGCCTCTTTCTGATCAGACTGTGAGCTTGGGTGGTGATCCACTACTTATGCAGTTCTGAAATTAAGCTTGATTTTTTTCATGGATGGAACTGGGGATGCTGCTATTCGTAACAGAACATTATGAGCAAGACAGTTGGCCTTTCTTCCCCTCTCCCAATCCACCTTAGGAAACACCCAAGGCACAATGGCCACTGGTCATCATTCTTTTACTCTTTATGGGCCATGGACCACATCTAAGTCCGGGAAAGGAAGAGAGAAGAAATGGGGGTGGGGGAACCCTCCTCTCTTAATTTCATTTCACTAATTTCATTTCATTTCACTAACTTAAGTGTGGAATATGTTTGGAGAGCTGGTGGGATTGGAAGAGATGGAAAATTGGCAGTTTAGTCTTATCTGAACTTTCATTGAAACGGGAATAGAGTGGGTTTCTCTCTTTGGAATTATCCCTTTAAGAATCACAGAAGCTCACTTCTGAGAAAGAATTAGGGAAAATACGTAATATCTGTATTTCAGAGACATTTTTGATTTTATGATCTTTATTTTAAGTCCTATAAACAGCAGCATCGTAATTAGAACACAGGTTTTACCATAAAGGACAGGTCTTTATCTAGGGAATACCCAATATACAGTATGGTGAAACCTGGAACTATATTTGTGTTTTAAAAGCACCGGGGACAGTGATTCAAAGCTGCAATATAATATTTATTCGATTTTTAGAAGAACACGGTTAAAAATGGCTGGCATAAGGGAGTAGGAATGAAAAGGTAAAATATTTATACAATTAGTCCCTGTAGAAGCATGTCAAGGTTGCTTATTATTTTCCCTGTACAAATGAAAGAAAAAAATGTGTATCTCAGTGCTATTTTAAACATCAGAATGCAATATTATGCACTAAACATTTGTATTTACAATCTTTACAATGTCATTTGCAAGGTTACTCTTAGGGATAGAAAATTATTAAAATTAAATAAATACATAAAAACATAAATAAACATTAAATGTGGGGTTTATATGGCAGCATTTAAGCAAGTTGGCTGGTCCACAAAATGCTAAGCAGGGCCAACCCAGTGTGTGGATGGAAAACCACTGAGAAATCTAGGATTGTTAGGAATGATAGCAAAAGAATATCCTAGAAAAAAGAAATGGTAAACCTTGTCTGTATTTCTGCCATGAAAACTTGAGTAAAATGATTTTTAAAAACTTTTTGATGTTCTATTAGATTAAAGTGCTTCCCTTAATAATGAATTGTGAATTTTGCACCTTTTTCTGACAGCTTTTTTACCTTTGAAGTGTTCACCACAAGTGAAGAAAATAAACTTTATGTGGAACTCTACTGTCATGTGCATTGAAGGAAGGTGCTTTAAACAAACTGCCTTGATTTAAAAAAGTTTAAAGTTAAGTTTAAAAGTTTTACAGATTTTATTCACGTTGATCAGGGGAAAAAATAGCCATTTCTCTGGCATTCATTTTTGGAATTTATCTAAAACAGACTTTTATATGAAATCAGATTTGGTTGACTTGTGGTGTTTTTATTAGTTTAGACTGATATACCAACAATGGCCACTGGTATGCCATAAGCACATTCCCCATGCTCTGGTAACATTTTGTGAAAATTACTACAAAAAAAAATCTACTTCTCAGATGTTCTTCTATTGGTGAGTGCCTACTTATCTGCTAAAGAAGCCATTATAAAAGAATTTCATTGACTGCAGTCTATCAAATTCATCTTGACTGAAATCAAGGTTCTATTTCTTATGCCTTTTCCTCTGCGCATCCATTGTAACAAACTAGAAACCAGGCTCTGTCTGTGCCAATCTCCTATTTGGGTGCTCGATTGCTCTGGTATGAGACTATTTGCTTCTGGATGTCTTGCTCAGACTATTGCATTTGAGAACAGAAATTCATAGCAGATTGCTTATCAACCTTTATCCAAGTGGTTAAAAATATTGAGGAATAAGAGCCCAGACCTGAACCTTGTGAGGACTGATTGTGTGCCATCAAGTCAGGGTTGACTGTTGATGACCAATTTATGGTACCCCACATCAGAGGTGGTATTCAGCAGATTGTGACCAGTTCTGGAGAACCGGTAGTGGAAATTTTGAGTAGTTCAGAGAACTGGCAAATACCATCTCTGACTAGAGATTGACTGGAGATTTTACAGTATCCTTCCCCTGCCACACACACCAAGCCACGCCCACAGAACTGGTAGCAAAAAAAAAAAATTGAATCCCACCACTGCCCCACAATTACTTCCATGAGAAATCACTGATGAGCATTTCCTGAGTATAAATTTTGAGCCAGTCAGGCCATCCAAATCACATTTAATTCGCCTTCTAATCAGAATGTCAAATATTTGCTGAAATCGAGATGTATTATTTATACAGCATTTACCTAATCCACTGAGAAAATTACAATAAAAAATAACACAAGGTTAATTTGGCAAAATTTGTTATTAACAAATCTATGGTGACCTCTGATAAGTAACACACTGTTTTCAAGGATTTTACAGAACTATCCAGTTATGATTTATTCTAAATGTTCTTTCTCAAGTATTGATGCTGCTCTGACTTAATACTCCTTTCTCCCTAATTGTGAGAATAAATACAATACTGTAGTCATCCGGTCTTTTACCAATTATCCAGTATTTCTAAAAATAATACATAAAACTTTATTCAATTTTCTCTTTCAATAATGTAAGATTTATCTGGCTCTGGAGAACGAAATTTATTCAAATTAAATCAATATTCTCTAACAATATTGCTATAAATTTTAAGCTTAATTTGGCTTTTCACAATTTTTTAGTGTAATACATATGTTCGTACTGGAGAAAAATAAACCAAAACAGGCATTAAGTAAGTCTTGTTTGTTACCTATTAATATTTGGCTCTCTTCAATCAACAACTGTTATTTATGAGTAATACAAACTAAATTAAAGAATTATTATTAGGAAGAAAATGAAATGTATCTATTCTTAGGGGTGTTTTTACATATATTAAGTGTAAATCAATGGTAGAAAAGAAGTATGTATCTCCACTCCCATTAACACTGAGAAATGTAAGCATTATTTAAACATATTTCAGCAGAGAGCAAATCAGTTACAATTTCTTTTACAATGAATATTTAGTGGCAAATCAGGTTTGCTGCCATGATTCTAAATGTGCTGTTATTTCTACAGTATAGAATAACATGAAGACATCTGCATTCTCTCTTTAATGCATCTGTATTAACATAGGTTAACATCTTAAAAATAAAAGAAAATAGAAATTCCTGGTGAAAGAATTGTAATTCCAAATATATATATATTAAACAGCCTAGTTAGTTCTATTTTGGAAAACCAAAACTTATAAACAATGTTTTTGTACTATGCCAGAACAACATAGACGTTTATCACAATAATTTCAGTAGTTGACAAAAAAGTGTTAGTATTATGTTGCTAGGAAGAATAAATAATTGGATTAAAATATATAAATCACAATTGAATAATTCAATACGTGTAATCTGTTTTTACAACCATCTGACTCATGACTCTGAACCATGATGAATCTTTAAAATACTAAATGTCACAGAATCAAAATATTAATAAAAGGATTCACGTATAATGATCAACTTTGATTAATATTTAAATCATTATTTTTCTGCATGAAAGTAATTCTAAGATACAGATACCCAAGGATGGAATTGTCTGCATGGAATTTAGTTTTATTTATGAACTCTGCAGTCACAGGCACAAATGAATACTGCATAGAGAAATACTGTAATTCCATTTGACTAAAAAAAAGAGAAAAAAGCAGAAGACAAAATACTTCTGTCTTTACTGATGTTGATTGGTATCATTAATGACTTCTAGCTACAAGGTTTATAAGCAAATCTTGAAATTCTGTCAAACAGGAATGCAAGAAAGTAAAAACTCATGGAGAAATCAATGAACATTTTCAACTGCAGTAGAAAAATTAATTAACTGGCCTACAACTGATTTAGAACGAAATTGTATGGTTGTCTGGATTTAAGATGTTGGATGCTGGTCATTGCTGAAACCAGATGCCTGTAATAACATAAAATTAATGTTAGTAGATTTGTTAATTTCTTAGGTTTACTGTCTGTTATATTTCAATGGAATCTATTTCAGCTCGTCTTGACATAGGTTTTCATTCTTCGATCACTATTTTTTGTTAATGAGCAGAACTTTTACGGTCAGATTATGAAAAGGTTTTACTCCATTCTGGTGAAAAGACAAATGCATGATAAAAAAATGGTTTTAAGACATATGCAATCTTATTTGTTATTCAAAAGATGGATAAAAGTCCCAATACTTTCTTTCAAATATGTGATGCTATTTTTCAACCATTGCTTTATGTCCTGCACTTCAGAGAAAAATATCTAGCAATATCCTTGCAAATACTAAACCTATTTAAGAATTTCTTCCTACAAGGATTTTGGTGCAAGGACATATCAATAGTTCCAGAAGTGAATGAATCAAATCATTTAAGTTTTTAAGTGCATATTTTTGATCTCCTACTCCTAACACTTTCATAAATACAGAGTCATTTCCTGTATAATGGGATGACATGGCAGCAAAGTGGAAGCTAATTTTATGGATATGCTGGTATTAGAATTTTAGTCACTGAGTGTCAGCCTTTTAAGATAAGCCATACCAGAAGATGTATCAAGTATTTCAGGAATGCTACTTTACTGCTGTAGGGTGCCTACCTGCCTGCCTGGCTATCATCTATCTAAGACAGTGGTTCCCAACCTTTTTTTCGCCCCGCAACCCCTAAAGAAATTTCACTCGAACCTCGCACCTCCTGAAATTTAGACTTTAGGAACTACTGAACGCGTTAAATATATGGTAGGATTGAATCTTTTCAGCTATGTATGTGACAGCCACTAAATAATGATACTTAACTCTAAAATGAAAACAAAGTTAATCCATTGCATAATAAATAAAAATGCCAACATATAGCCAATATCCTATTATTTACCTGGACTTTTCTCGCACCCCCTGGAATATCGTCTCGCACCCCAGGTTGGGAACCCCTGATCTAAGATATATGCAGGGGTGGGATTCAAATTTTTAACAACTGGTTCTGTGGGCGTGGCTTAGGTGGTGGGCATGGCTTGGTGGTCATGTGACTGGGTGGACATGGCTTGGTGGTCATGTTATTGGCTGGGCATGGCCAACTCAATATCACTCACATCGAGGCACGCATCTCTTTGCCTGGCCTCTCAAGACTGTGGGGATGCTGAAACAATCGTAAGTGTGAAAAATGGTCATAAGTCACTTTTTTCAGTGCCACTGTAACTTTGAATGGTCACGCCACACAAGCAAAGTACCAGCAAAGGAGGGGAAAAAACCCCAGAGATGTTTCTGAGACAGGAAGTCTAGTCCTGCCAAGAATGTAATAAGGGTTAATGGAGAGGCAGTTTCTGTAAGCAACACCAGAACATCCTTCCTGCCTTCCTTCCAGGATTAGGCCAGTAATTTCTTCTAACAACCGGTTCTCCAAACTGCTTAGAATGTTAACAACCGGTTCTATCAAATAGGTGCGAACTGGTAGAATCCCACCCCACCCCTGAATATATGCCACCAGACTTACAGCGACTCTGGGCAGCTGGTATAATTTTTGAATTCTGAAAGCCTTTCAGAAGATCTATTTGCCCCCTCTTATACCAAACAGAATCACCCTCCTTCTTTATAAAGACTACCTTATTAAAGGTTATCTTCAATAATAGCACTTAGACTTATGTGCTGCTTCATAGTGCTTTACAGCTCTCCCTAAGCAGTTAACAGAGTCAGCATATTACCTCCAACAATCTGGCTCCTCATTTTACTGACCTCAGAAGAATGGAAGGCTGAATCAACCTTGAGCCAGTCAGAATCAAACTGCTTGGAATTCAGAGAATTAGCCTGTAATACTGCATTCTAACCACTGTGCCAACACAGCACTGATATATTAAGGCTGCCATAAGTATTATGGATACATTATTGTCAATGAAGTCTTTCCATTAATGTTCCTGCTACAATCATTTTCTGAGACTTCTCCTCATGGGAATAACCTAAGCAGATACAGATATGAGGTTACAATATGTTGTTAAATATTGTACATTAAGTTGGCTACAGATTCCTAGAAACAGTTCAATAGCAAGAGAGGCCACTGCAAGCTTTGTAGATGAAAATACTATTAGTGGTGCTCAACTAAAAATAGTTTTAGAGTTATCCACACTAGAATTTTGTGCTTCGGAAAGATTTCACTGTAACAGAAGGGCTCTACTGTAATATATTGTACAGTATTTCTCTTTAGCTTATATACATATATTTTGTAGAAAAAAGTTTTCCAGTAATTCCTATGCTACAATATTAATTATTGTTTCTTCTTGATTGTTTCATTGCAATCATTTCAAACAGGGCAGAAAAGTATCAAAGCAAGGTGATAATCATTACTAATTGACCAATGAGCAGCTAGTATACTTGGAAATTTTTCTGGCAAGCCATTGGTTTAAAAAACCAGAAGGGGGTTCTTCTAAATCCTAGGCAGGATCTAAAGTCTTGTTTTGTAACAATAATTATCCTGATGTTGTCGGTTGCTAACATGTCATACTGATTCTTAACTGGAAAGGCATTTTCGAAGGTAGAAGAAAATGAGAGATAATGTTAGATGCCACCCACATATTATTGATATTTAACCATGTTTCAACAATAAAAAAATACTTCGTTATAATAACTAGACTAATTCCTGCCCTTAGATTTAGACGTTTAATGGTTCAGCCAAAAGAAAAAGAAATAATTCTCAAACTTCCAGCACTATAAAGAAATTAAATAGCATACAAATTGTCACCCCAAAATCACTCATTTTGTAAGATGGGCATTACTGTATATAAGTTTGCAAAATAAAATAAATAAATAAAAATCAGTGCATATTTCATGTCCCTTTTGCTGACAAAAAGTTTACTTACACACTTAGATCATTCATCAGATTATTTTAAATTGATCTACATATAATTCTTTTAAAAGATATTTTTGTTCTCAACAAATTATATGCAGTTTCTATTAATTTTAAGGGAGGTTAGAGAAAGTAGTCTCTTTAAACATTAAATATTAAAAATCCTCCTTTATCTAACCAGAGGCATGAACACCAAGTAAATGATCAAGTTTCGTCTTCTCCCCTTGGACGGCATATCTTAACATTAGTTACTGCTCCATGTCATGCTGTACAGGTGGCTGTTCTCAGGGAAACCAGTAAAGGAATATCTTTGGGCATACAACATGCTACTCAGTACCTTGCTAACAAGCATTTCTACATCTAAAATTTCTCATTTTTTTCAGACCAAAGTATCTGCTGCTTTTATTCTTCATCAGTTACACATAAATTATAACCATTAATTCTATTTTCACAGTCAAACATAATTACTTACATCCTCAATAGAATACCTTTTAGATTTATACTCTTCATTGCTTCATACAATCTAGCTAATACGTGCTTCAAATAATTTGGATTCTCAACCAACAATACAGCATCACCTGGAAATGACAATCAGGTCCCCAACTAACACTGTCTAGCATCCCTAGAGTATTCATCCCATCTCAATGTTGAATAATTTGTTAAATGTTTTCATATGTTCTGATCTCTAAAACACTGTCACAAGCATTTTCTCATTTCACTTCCCCCACCCAAGTCATTCCGTCAATTTTAGTGCAAAGATTAGGATTATAGCCTATACATTATTTAGGATCTGAGGATGAAATCCTTTAAGTGAATGAAAAATGATGTGGCTATATATCATGGAGTTAAAAAATAACAGGACAATGTATGTCCCAAATGTGTATACTTCTTCTAAGAGACAACTGGAGTTTCTGGTTTTTCTTTGCAGACGTTTTCGCTTCTCATCCAAGAAGCTTCAGCTCTGACTGGATGGTGGAGAATGGAAGAATTTATACTCCTTGAAGACAGCTGGACATTTGCATTCTTTTAGTGGGTCATTAAGGTCACCTGGAGGTTATCTGTGTCATCAGGGTCACCTGAGTGGTGCAAATTGGTGTGGAGCCTTCTTGGAATTGTTGAAAGGACCGTGTTGTAGATTGGAGATAAACGATATCATATCCCTCCCCCTCTGCTAAGAGAGGGCTGTTCAATTTTGACATAGAATAGGTGAAACCAGGCTCAATAGCAGTAACTGTAACAGGGATCTTGGAGTCTTAGTAAACAACCAGTTAAATATGAGCCAGCAGTTTGTAGCCAGTGTGAGCCAAAAATGCTAATGCAATCCTAAATTGAATTAACAAAGGGATACAATCAAGATGAAAGGAGGTACTAATACCACTCTATAAAGCCTTAATAAGACCACACCTAGAGTACTGCAGCCAGTTTTGGTCACCAAACTATAAAAAAGATGTTGAGACTCTAGAAAAAGTATAAAGAGCACCCAGGATGATTAGGGGACTGGAGATTAAAACATATGAAGAACGGTTACAGGAACTGGGCATGGCTAGTCTAGTGAAGAGAAGGATCAGGGGAAACATGATAGCAGTCTTCCAATATTTCAGGGGCTGCTACAGAGAGGAGGGGAGTCAAGCTATTTTCCAAAGCACCTGAAGACCAGACAAGGAATAATGGAAACTGATCAAGGAGAGATTCAACCTAGAAATAAGGAGAAATTTTCTGACAGTGAGAACAATCAACCCATGGAACCACTTCCCTTCAAAAGTTGTGGGAGCTTCATCATTGGAGGCTTTAAAGAAGAGATTGGAGAAATGGTGTATGCTTGGGTGGGGGGTTGGACTAGACAACTTACAAGGTCCCTTCCAACTCTGTTAATCTTTAACCCCTCTTTCAAACCAGCAATCCGCTCTGTCCAAAATATGGACTTTGTTGCCTTTGTTGCCTTTGTTGCCTGTGTCTTTTCCAGTCAGAGCTGAAGAAACTTCTTGGATGAGAAATGAACTGTCTTCAAAGAAAAACCAGAAAGTCCAGTTGCCTCTTAAGAAAAAAAAAAAAAAAGCACCCTTGGGACAACCCTGACCTGGATGACTACACATTCAGGACAATGCATATTCACAAAAGATCTAAATTATGTTACCTTGTATCCTATCCTTTCAAATTACGCAGGGTAGTATATTAACCTCAGTTTCATATAACACACAATAAATCAAGATTAAATAAGGATTTCATTTTCCTAAAACAAGCCTGAACCCTTCTCTTTATTGCATTGGCTTGGAAATAAGAACAGATTAATTGTTTCAACCAAGAAATAGAGATATGAGACACAATTAAACATTTTCTTCACTCCTGGGCTTACATTTGACATTTCCAAGTCCCTGTATATAAATGTGGCTTCATCTGATAGCAGAGCAAAGAAATAATTTGAGCTAGGACAACAATACAGAGAAAAACTATTTCTTCTTGATCAAATATAAAAGATGGAAAATAAGTATCTTGTTCCAGAGCCTCACAAAGCAGTATCTCTTGTAGTATACCTCTCTAGATTATCCACTATTCACAGCTCCCATGAGAAAGGCAGAAATGCAAGAAAAGTTTTTGGTTTGTTTGTTTCTATTTGGAAACTGCTTTTGGACTTTGAGGTGGAAAAAAAATGAATCTTTGATTTTGCGTTTTGCTGGCTTGATAGGTTTGTGGTTATAGAAATGGCTAGTATATATTATTATGTAAAAGTAAAAAGTCAAGATAGTATGTTATTACCTTATTCTACTCCACCAAAAGGAGTAGGAAAAATGCTTTTCTCCCCCATTCTTTATCCTAATTTTTCCCTTTTCTCCCTTTCCTTCCCTGTTTTCCCATTATTTTCATATTTTCATTGGCTGCATTTTATATTTTGATAAACTTGTTCTGACCCAGCCTTCACGAGCCCCACACAACAGCCTACTTGTGAGGAGAAACCCCTTTTTATTTAGAAAGGCAGGAATACACAGCATTCATTGACAAAGCTCCAGGTCACACACATCCACACATTCACAAGCCATAGCATTCTCTGAGTTTCCTTCAGGGAGCCTCAATTAGTACTTCAATTCCAACAAAGAGTCCTGACCGACCTGGTTAGTGGCAAGGAAATCCTGGCAAGAAATCAGCTGGAGGGAACTGTTCTGGAGCATGAATGGTTTGTCACGCATCCCACACCCCTCCTCCTTATATCCCAGCCCGGGAGGGGCTTGTTAACATCTCCTTTTCCTGGATAGTTGGCCCTTAGTCCTATGTTGCTCTCCTCTCTGCACTTCTCTGCACATATACGCATCTGGGACAGGCCCAAGCTATTCCTCCCCCTCGTTCAGGGGAGAGGCCCTGAAAACAGCTGTCTCTCTGCCTGAGTGTGAGTAGATGGACCCTGCTTTGCATTTGGCTCTGAGACCTGCTCCTCAGAGCCTTCTCCAGGCCCCAAGGGTAAGCCAGGCACCCCCTCCATCTCCCTGACTCTTCTGACTTGAGTGGCAGCGGAGCACAACAAAACAAATAAAATACTTAAAAGACAAGAAGTGCAAGAAAAGCCTCTATCTATCTATCTATCTATCTATCTATCTATCTATCTATCTATCTATCTATCTATCTATCTATCTATCTATTTATCTATCTATCTATCTATCTATCTATCATCTATCATCTATCTATTTATATTAGAGGCTGATATTGTGAGGTGGGTTAAAGTGCAGTCTGTTGTTCTACAATTAATTTTGTGTGTCCTTTTGCCTTTGAATCAAACTTGAATCTTGGCAACTGTTTATTCAATTTTCCTGGCAAGATTTCAGGAGTGGTTTATCATTGCCTCCTTCCTAGGGCTGAAAAGAGTGACTGGCCCAAGTCACCTAGCTGGCTTTGTATCCAAAGCAGGAGTGGAACACATGGTTTTCCCAGGTTCTAGCCTGATATCTTAACCACCACACCAAACTGGCTTTCAAGAGTGTTTCATACATATGAAAAAAAATGGTTACTGACTGTACTTATATAATGAAAGAAATAATATCAATTTACATGACTTTAATTGATATAACTATTTCATTTTTTCTTGGCAACAATATGGAAATGCTGTGCCACTGTCTTCTTTGGGGATTTAAATAAATGTGTTTTTCCCAAGAAAATACATATTATCTACTTCTGCTACTGCGCCAGACATAATGTTGAATCTACACAGAAGGCAAATAGAATTAAAAAAAAAAGTGTAAGAATCACTGACCAAAATTTATAATTCTATATGTTAAAAAAAAAGGCAGGAACTAGGATGGGAATTCTAGTGGTATCTTGGAAAAGCCTAAGTGATAAATATGGGGAGGCCTGACCTGTATAGAAATATTATGTAGTGAAAGGAAAGTAGGTTAGAATAGACAGAAACAAGGAACACATAAGGAAATATTATGACAATATTATAATAGCATGAAGAATTATAAGGAAAAGAACAAATATTTAAAGATGTTGTGCAAGAAAAGAATTGTGTTTAGCAGGAAGAGCTCTATTATATGAAAAAGCTTTAAGGAAACATGTGGCATACCTTTCTAGAGTTACTTTGATATCAGTTATATTCTTTGTCAATAAATTCTAAGAATATGGGTTGGGGTAAACTTTATATAATATTCACTTTCAGATGTATGATTGATAGTTGCACAGTAAGGTGCAATCTTGTTATCTGCAGTTGGATTTAATTTGGCTTGGATGGAAACTATAGATCTAATGCCTGAATTAAAAGGAAAAATAATACAGAGGAAGCCATAAAACTGATTTGCATAGACTGAAGCCAAGTTAAATATTTTACATACTTCATTTTAATTTTCTTCAAACTCTGTGTTGGGCAGGGAAAACAGATTCATTCTCAAATCAATCAAGATCCTCTTCTAGTTCATTGTGGGGAGGTAGAATTCCTTTTAAAGTTGCCACCAAACTGTAAAGATTCATGCCACATATAGAGGACTTTTGTCCCACTAGAAGGGCAAAAATATTTATTATGAATAAAGAAACCGATTCCTAGACTATGGATTTCTTCTTCTTCTTCTTCTTCTTCTTCTTCTTCTTCTTCTTCTTCTTCTTCTTCTTCTTCTTCTTCTTCTTCTTCTTCTTCTTCTTCTTCTTCTTCTTCTTCTTCTTCTTCTTCTTCTTCTTCTTCTTCTTCTTCTTCTTCTTCTTCTTCTTCTCCTCCTCCTCCTCCTCCTCCTCCTCCTCCTCCTCCTCCTCCTCCTCCTCCTCCTCCTCCTCCAGAATCAGACAATCACTTGCAGGATTGACTGACCTCATTTGGAATCCATTTACAGTACTGGGTTTTTTATTCGTTCTCACAAAGGGAAGAGCTAAATAAAACCAGAAAGGCTACAATGTTGTTCATTCATATAGTGGCTGTTCATCAAGGCTCCTTGATATAATCTGACATCCATAAGGAGCCATTGTTTCTCAGATTGTCAAATTAACATCAAACCTGTACAGTGAAAAGACCTGAATTAAACAAGGAATCTAAGAATACCACACGAGAATTAGAACACTCCATCCCACTCTCTTTTGCACTGTTCCACTTTCTCCATCACATTCTTATGTGCTTTAGGCAACCATAATGTCTGGGTTGCTTCCAAAGCTCATGATGCACATGACACTCTGTTGCTTTTGCAGCACTGCTAAATTATTTTCACAAGTGATAACCTTCCTCTGAGAAGTCTGCTTCTTTTGCCAAGCAAACTATTCCACAGCTTTGCCACATCTCCCACACTTCCTTACCATTTGTTTTCCATCTAAGTCTTGCTCAAGCGAGACAAAGCTTCAACCTCTGGATTATCATTCTCCTTTGGAGCAGTAAGTCCCTATATTACAGCATTTGAGAGGGAGAAAGGAGTTTTCAGATGCTGGAAATGCTCCATTTCAGAGCACTGTGGAAGGAAATGCTCTTCGTGTTTACCTTCAGCTGATAAGAAGCCTTTCAAAGATGAGGAATGGTCCACTGGTAAACACTGATGAATGTTGATTCCAAGGAAACAGAAGAAATTGGAACAGAAAAGAGATGATCTAATTGGGAAATCTCACTGAGTTTCATTCAGGTTCTCCAGGTCTACATTCACTGCTCAGATATAAGTAAAACCTCTGAACCAGAGAAGTATTATAGGAATTTGAGCCATTATTTAGCTTCTTGTTCATTCGTACGTGAATAAAACAAATTTAATTTGTATAGTTATAAGTAAATTATGTGCTACATCTAATAAAACGAATTTTATATGCTCAGTATGACCATGAGTGGATCTTCTACAATCATTCTTCCCGTATTCATCCAACTAATTGAAATTCCTGTGGAAAATATCAGTTTTACATGTTTCCCATTTTGATCAGACAGACAGATATTCTGAAAAAGAGTACCTGAATGGGTTGGATCCATAATGGACTTTTAACCAACAGGAAGGTCCTTACCATTGAATTTCTAAAGCTCTATGCAGCTCAGGTCTAATCATATAAAGGACCTTCAATATAAACTTATGGATTCTAAGGTCAGCAGGATGAAGAGATCCATTTCAGGGACCTATTGGCTAACCATAAGGCTTTGCTTCTGTTTTGTTCTTAGCCAACATTTTTTGAAATAAATTAGCCAACTTTGAAATAAATAGATGAAGATTAATGGGTGAATTTATGAATGATGATTTGGATATACTGTATTTTTAACTTGGTTGTAATTGTTTGAGTTATTTTTATTTTCTCATTAATTGATTGCTTTGGACAGATTAGAGATATCAAGAAATTATACTGCAAAAATAATGAAGAACTTAGTAGTTCTCATTCACAAACAACATCTGCTACATTTGGAAACAGTCTTGGTCATCCTTGAACACATATTCAAATAAACAAAAGTTTAATTAGGATCTCCTCCACAAATAGGCTGTAGGAAGTCCTGTGATAGAAGTAGTTTTGTTACCAAACTTGGTAACATCTTCAGTGGGGTTTTGGGGTGAAGTGTCTTGTTTGTTTATATAGATCCTGGGTGGTGAGTTGTTCTTGTGACTGGTTGGTTAGTCAGTTGGTCTTGTGACTGGTGAACCTAAACAAATGAATAAATGAATGACACTTCACTCAAAAATCCCATGGAAGATGTTATTTAGTTCAGGGGTCGCCAACCTTTTGGACCTTAGGGACCACCAAACTCATAATTTTAAATCCCGCAGACCACTAATATGAATTTTGACTGACGGTGGCTTGCTGATGTTGGTGGGAATGTCGGTCCCATATTCCAGAGCTGCAGTAGTCACAGGACTGGCCCTTTGGTCATCCCGGAGCAGCTGCTCCTTCACCCGGGTGCACCGGCCTGCCATGGACTGGAGGAGCTGCTCCGGGATGACCAAAGGGCCAGTCTTGTGACTACTACAGCTCTGGGATATGGGACCGACTTTCCCACCAATGTCAGCAAGCCACCCCGGGGCAGATTTCCCTCCCCCACCGTTGGTCTTACCTTCCAGTTCCAGCTTGCGTGGCTCTACTCAAGATAAGGTTTGTGCTCGGCCCAAGGGTGTGGGCCAGCGGGTGGGTAGGCCATGTGGGTGGCACAGCCTTGTGTTCCCGTGCAGCCTGGATTAATTGCTTTGGGGGAAGTACTTTTTTTGGGGGGGGACATTTCTCTGTGGACCACCAACATTTTCTCGCGGACCACCAGTGGCCCCTGTCCCACTGGTTGGCAACCACTGATGTAGTTTGGTAACAAAATATCCAGGAGTCCAAGCAGCAAGCACAGGGGACAAACCTTTGCCCAAAAGTAAATGCTGTATTTTCTACCATAGGGTAGAAATGGTTGAAATGCGTAATTTTGTTTTTCACTAATTGCGTTGGTTTTAAGTTAAAATGTGGGAAATGTTTTGAGTAAACAAACAATCATTATATTAGTGCTGTTCAACAGTGTCACTTGAGATTGATTTCGGAAGATTTAACATCAAAATTCTCCAGTCAGGAGGGCATAGTATAATATTGACACTAAAGAAATGCTAATCCACTGCTATATCACCTAGAAATTTAGCTGAATCTATTTCTCGTTCATTTATTACAGTTATTGCTGTAAATCATTTCCCTCCCCCATTTTTCTGCTCTCTATAGTTATTCTAACGGAGAATGTTTTAATGGAACAAGAAATATAGAAATGACTTCCATTTGGGATATCATACTTTCAGTTGCTGATTCTTTTAATTGCTCAAGAGAACAAGGATAAAGTAGAATCCTTAATTTACCCCGCTTACCATAGTGAATTGCAGCAAAATGACACACAAGTTCCAGGGCAAGGATTTATATTTAATTTTAACATCTGTGATAACTCATATGCCGCAGTCTAGCCTTGTCATCAATCAATTCCTGCTTAAAGTTGTTATAAATGATAAAAACCTACATGGCCTGGCATCTCCTGATTTTAGAGATTACTTCCCTCTGTGTAAATTATCCATTATCTTCCAACATCAGATCAGGCCTGCTTTAATTACTCTCTCTGCATGCCATGGCCGCTTCCATCCCAGGAGCTCTAAGTTAACTTTCCTCTGGAATTGGAGACCTGCCCCTCTGGGGATACACACCTAATGCATCAATAAAAATAAAGGATATTTATTCATTTTACTATCACAATACTAATCTAACTGGGATAATCCAGGAAGAATTTGGGTTATGCATACCGTATAGCAAAAAAAATAAAATAATGTCCATGAAACCTATGAAAGTGTCTTCGGGAGCAAGCTAGCTTTGCTTGCTGTCCTGTAATCCTGTTTCTGCTTAAGGTTTCTGGTTAAATTGGCAATTCCTACCAGGCTGGTCCAAAACAAGAAATGACAGTTACTGACCCAATAAATGTGAGAAGCTGGGCATTTTGTGCAAGAGCGGGAGGAAGGTTAATGGGTAGTGACCATACCATGAGAGAAAAGAGTAAATACAATGGAAAAAGTATTGTGGCTAGGCAACAAATGGATTTATTTTGCGGAAAAGACTACTGTACATTCATACACACACACAGACACACACACACACACACACACATTTATTATTTCTAAAAAAACACAACTATTGGCTTTATAAAAAGTAAAATGTCCACTGAGTTGTACAAAACTCAACAGTGACTTTATGTTAGGTTTTCTTTTTTCTTTTTGGCAATAATATGTGTTTTACCATAGCTAACATCAAGGATGATGATGGTGATCGACAGCCAGATTGATGGAAGGAGTGTGTATAATAAAAGATTGTAAAGCTACTGACTTGATGTTAGTGTGTGTGTGAGAGAGAGAGGGGGGGGGGAAGAGGGAGAGGGAGAGAGAGAGAGAGAGAGAGAGTCTTGACTCTGACAATTGGCTGGACAAGTCTCTACAGTTTTCTTAGAAAAGATTTCACCTTCTTCCTAAGGCTAAGAGAGTGTGATTGATCAGCCCAATGCCACCTAGCTGGCTTTGTGTCCAAGGGAGGGGTGGTAGTAGTTAAGGCAACAGGCTAGAAACTGGGAGACTGTGAGTTCCAGTCCTGCCTTAAGCACAAAGCCAACTGGATGAAGAAAATGGAAAATCACTTTCAAAAACTTTGCCAAGAAAGATATAACAGGCAGTTGTTAAAAGAACCAGGATTGTGCTACAGATAACAGATAATCAGAGTTGGAAGGGACCTTATAGGTCATCTAGTCCACCCCCTGCCCAAGTAGGGAGACCCTATACCTGCTACCTATATTTAGAATTCATTTCTGCCTTTCTAATCAGCTTTCAGGACCAAACCTAGATATGTGACTGCATAAAGCAGCCTTCTGCATTTTTTTTATGTGGGGAAAAAAAAGGAAAGGAGTGAAAGAGAATGAAAAGTTTAAGATTTGAAAAAAAAACAACCAAGAAAAGGAAGAACAGTTTGAAAAATAAGTATAATATTAGAAAGCAACAGAAGAGGGGAATACAGAAGAGATCATTAGAAGTAGAGAGACAAGGGGTAAAAAGGGGAGGGAGAAGAAGAAAGGGAAGAAGGAAAGGAAAAGAAGTTATAAAGGACGGAAGCAAAATATAGAGAAACAGGGCCTATTTAGAGATAATGGGTGAAAATTTAATTGAAAAGGGGATTCTGCAAAGGTATGTAAGATAGTATTGTTATATTAGAAATAGAAATAATTTTAGAAAATATGAAACAATGTATGATTAAAATGATAGATAAAATAGTTATTGTAATCTAGTGAAATGTTTGTTAATAAATAAATGAAATAAAATGAATGAGAAAATTGAATTAGGAAAGGATGGGAACTTTTTAATTATTTAATGTTTTATAAAATATAAGGGAAGAGAAATAGGGGAAAAAATTAATTACGGAAAGCTTATAAGTGTTCCCAAGGAAGTATGATATTTAATTGAAAAGAAATGTTAAAGATGTTAAGACTTTAATGAATATTAATGATAGAACTGAATTGGAATGGAATGAGTGTTTTAATTACATATATTTATAATCACTTTTTAAGAATATAGTGTGTATTTTAAGAGTGTACCAAGCAGAATTCGATTGGAAGTTATGTACTGTGTTTCTCACAAAATAAGGCCGGGCCTTGTTTTTTTTTGACCCCCGAAAAAACGGCTAGGCTGTCTTTTCAGCGGTGACTTAATTCCCCTCCTTGCATCCTCGGGTGGGTAGGCGGCGACAGCTTGGATGTTCAGACCTTCCGCCACCATTGCTTTCCCTTCTCCCTTGCTGCTGCGGCGTTAGAGCAACGCCACGGCATTTGGCGCAGCCACGTGAGCGTGAAGAGCTCTGCCTGGGGCGCCCAGTGCAGCTGACAGGCGGGTCCTCCTTCCCAGCAGCAGAGCTCTCACCAAGGCAGCGAGCGCCTCCCGCCGGACCCTCCGCTCATCCCACCAGGACCGCACCAGAGCCGTGTGGGCTGGGCAGAGCCGGAAAGCAAGCCATGGGTGCACGTCCATGGCTCACTTTCCCAGCTCTGCCCAGCCCGCACAGTTCCGGCGCGGCCCGGCGGGTAGGCGCTCGCTGCCTTGGTGAGAGCTCTGCCGCCAGGCAGGATGGCCCGCCTGTCAGCTGCGCTGGGCGCCCCAGGTGAAGCTCTTCACGCTCTGCCCGGCACCAGGCAGGGATGGCGGCTGGGTGCTTCTCCCAAGGTGGGCCAATTCTGCGCTGCAGCCCTGGGAAATTCGCCTCCCCACATGGGGTTGGGCTGCCCTCTCGGGCAGGGGAGGCTTTGTTGTAGTAGGGTGTCGTTTTTAAAATAATTCGCTTTACCTTCAAAGGCAAAGGGAAGGCAGCGACAGGAGTGCCTGAAGCCAAGTGTCTCCGCAGGGCTCCGGTTGTAGGGAGGAGCCCTGGCTGGCCGCATGTGGCTGGGCCAAATGCCGCAGCATTGCTCTAACGCCGCGGCAGCAAGGGAGAAGGGAAAGCAACGGTGGCGGAAGGTCTCCCGATATGAAGTGCCCCACCAACGCAGGCAGCACCATATCCGGGCATGCAACAAAAGTACTTCCTAACGGCAAGCCCCCCCCTGCCATTCCCCTCCATTTCGCATGTTTAATATGGGCCTTAATTTGGGGGGAGGGGCTTAATTTGATTTTATGCCAATAAAACATGGTGGGGCTTCCTATTGGTGGAGGCCGTATTGTTGGAGAAACACGGCTTTTTATATTGAATGTTATAACCTCAAGGTATATGTTGAAGCTTAAATAAGAGTTGAATGGATAAAATTAAAAGATATAAAGGTGTCATACTCCAATTAGTAACTACAGGAGAAAATTTGTTTAATGAGAAAAGAAAATATGAAATTGAAACAGGACAGACAAAAGTATAAATATAATGATTTGAATTGAGATGAGATAATTAAAATAAAATTGAGAAAATTAAGAGAGGAAAAAAACTATGTAGAAAATGTAAAACAGTAATAAGATATGGAATAGAACATAAAAGTGAGCATGAAATTGAGTTTGTGTCCGTATGAAGAAGTGTAACCCGGGACCTTGCTATTTTCAAAAAAAGATGTTTTATTTGTATTATGGGTTTTTTTGTGAAAACCCAAATAAAATTTTCAAAAAAAAAAAAAAAAAAAAGCAGCCTTCTGCAGCTGGTGCCTTTAAATGGATTGGAGTTAACATCCTTCTCAGATAGCATAGCCCTTGTTCATGCTGATTGAGGACAACAGGAGCTGAATTTCAGTAAAATTGGATGGCACCAATCTGAGGTATATTAACATAAAGCACAGACAATTTAATGCAGAAATCTAACCTTTTTTTTAAAAAATGCTAATTTCCTTGCATTCTCAGTGTGACACCTAAGCAAATTAAAAATAAATCATGAATGTGTTATTTAAGAAATAAAGTGTTATTATTTCAGGAACATAAGCTAGGAGTGCAACGAAAAGCCAAATGGCTGTTTGTCAACAATAAAAATATATAATGTTTATTTCTGGGGCTGAGCTTATCACTAGGGAAAAGCAATATTAAATGGAACATTAACTTTTTGTCATTGCCATCTCTAAGAACAGACAAATTAATACTTGATAAATGAATTGCACTTATGATCCAGATTCTTTGCTTAACTAGATGTCAAGGAAAGAATTCTAAGAGACAGTTAATTATATTATCTCTCTTTCTTTTTTGGTTCATTCTGTTGCATTTCTAATCTCTGCCTTATGTCTACAGCTTTCAAGAGCAGGCTTGAATCTGGCTGCACACTATATTCTGGGTTCCCAATTATTATACCAAATATTTCATCTATACTGCAGTAGAGAACTGGGAAGATGAAATCAAGATAGTTTAAAGCTGCTCGCTAATCTTTCTCTATCTTTAAATCTGGAATTGTTCTCTGTGCATGGAACACCTTTCATTGGTATGACAGTTACAACCTTATGTGAGCCTTTCTCTGACTCTACTAATGCAAACAATCCAGTTCATGCAGCAATAACTATTTCCTTTCAGAGCTGAAGAGAAAGTGATAAACCAGAACTGACAACTACCACTATGGCCTTAGATGCAAATGGCAGGGTCTTGACTGAGCTTTGAGATTTTCTTGTGATTAGCAGATCAAAGAAGAAGAAAGGCGTGGCCTATCCAGCTTTAAGGAAACACATCCTCTGGCAATGTGGCATCTAATCCAATACAATTTTTAAAAGCATACACGTAGAAATAAAAATAACTTTAATGCTTTTCGCTTTACACATTTCTTCTGACAGTTCTTTTAATGCCTGGCATATAACCCCTTTCCACAGCTCAGCTAACAGAGTGGTTTATGTAATTTATGAGTATTATACTCTATTCCCAAATGAAAAAAAAAAACATTAGAAATAGGACAGGTTGTACTCATTTTTCATTCGTGATAACTTCAAATCTGAGTTTTACTCTACATTATTCAAGAGATGATTTATTGTGGCTTATTTCCCCATACTGATCTGACTAATTCTTTTCAATTCCTGTATGAATCATTGGTTTTTGATGGAAAATTAGACCTGTAAATCTGAATCACACCTGCATTCAGGCACAAAATGTATAGTTTTAAAACTTCTGTTTGAATAGTCCTTGAAGAAGCCAAGATACAATAATTAATCAATGTGTATTGATTGGTTCAAGCCTTAGTAGCTAAACAGTGTTATATATACTAATGATTAAAACCAAAGTAATGAGGATTTCATTCACTGTTGAACTTCAACATGGAAGTGTTTATACAGGAATTATTAAAAGTCTTAAAGGATTTAAAAAATCTCATGCATTACAATAGCATGCATTTCTGAATGGGAAAAATTATAGGGAGCATGTTCAGAATGATGGGATATGTATTTGTTACTGATAAATGTTCACAAAATGTGTAGAGCATAAATCACATGGTGATATGATACATGATGATCCTCATCAACTTTATAAGGCACTAGGTCCCAGGATGAAGGGATCAGGATCATCATCATCAATAATCATCATCATGTCTTTGACTAACAAAATTAGGTATCAAAATTAAAGTAATCCCATGGTGCCAACAATCTAATCAAAATACTATAAGAATAAATAAAATTTAAGGTGGTAACACAAATATAAAACACAATTACAATATTGTTAAGATTATAAATATATTTAGAATAATAAAATGAACTCTGAGTGTAGTATATTATCAAGATTCCGGCAGTTACCCCAATTAAATCATGAGTTTCGAGCCAAACTTCCAAAACTTCAAAGGATTTATTGGGAGTTAACATGTCCAGCACTGCCTGGGTGTAGCCGACTCTGAGACACATAATTCATTGTCACCCTTGATCCTGGTTTTCCCCACCCCCTGGGTATATCGTAATTCATATTCTCCAGTGAGACACATCCATAGCCAAGAGTCATTGTTAGGAATATAAGTCACCTAACAGCTATTTGGGTTGGAAATATATAAGCCATGAAAGACATTTTAATATTGTATCTTTAAGAAAATGCAAAAAAGTGTAATTGGGTGTGGTTTCTCAAATGGCCATAAGATGGAGCCAGAAACCTGGGCTGTTCAGTCTTAGTCTTAGTCTCAGAAGAAGTCTCAGTGAGTCTCTGTTTCCTTCTGTTGGAGAATATTGCCGTTCCTCATAATTGACTGGTATTCATGGATTTGATGTAAGTCTGATACTGAACTGTTTTTGACACTGGACTTTGTTATTGGATTATCCCTGGATTGAAAAACTGACTGATTTACCTGTGAATGACTTTGGACTGCCTATTTTGAACTTTGCTTAAACCTTTCTGGAAGTAAAAACCTACATTTACTGTACAGTGTATCTGTGTGCTGTGTGTGTATTATTCAAACACTTCTCTCAAATACGTCTCCCTGTATGCACTCATTCTCCTAACGGGGAATTACATCAACAGTTCATGTTCTCTAATTAGATTTTTGCATGGCAGAAACTTCAGTCACCTTGTTACTATCTCTGTATGGAATGCGCTTTGGATTTCCAAGCTGCTGCACTGCTCTTTCAAACCTCTTTCCCCCCTCCCTTTCTGTTGGCAGAAAATGACCATAGAAATATTTTATAAGTTGACATATATAACATCTAATATAAATCTAGGTTATTAATATATCAGTGGATAAAACTATACATAATGCTAAAAATGACTAAACAATCATAGTATGAATGGTTAATGCAGTATATAAAACCACCAAAATCTCCAAGTTTTTCAAAACTGAATATTAAGGCTACAAATTAGAGTACAAAAAAAATAGAATGTACAAAGAGATGTTGTGTGATAGAAAGGGGTGATGGCAGAATTAAATGATTTCCCTTCAGAAAATATATTGGATTGTGACCATTATTTCTTTTGCTTTGTTTAAATACAGTAGAAGCTTCATCCCTATGATTGAAATCTTGATAACCCCAGAACAAAGCTTCTTCAGAGGCCCATATAAAGCCCACTATCCCCATCCAAATTTTGCAAAACTGCATCAAATCGATTTAGGTTTATATAGAGACTTGAGTGCTGATACAACAGAAAAAGATGTGATATTTTCAAGGAAAAAAGAAATGGAAATCTTGCAGTTCCAGAATATTTCCATTAACATGTTCACTGAATATGGAAAATCAGTAGAAGTATAATTTGAGTGAAGTCTGACTACTTTAATTCACAGTATTTTTCTGGTACATCATTTTTACAGCTTTCCTGCTTGTATGTAGAATGTCTGGCTAATAACACAAAGTGTTGAAATTAGATTATGGACAAATGGACAAACATAGACTAATCTATGATAATTCAAATTCAAAACCCAAATAATTGAGTTTTTCATCCAGAAACATGAAGTCAAGATTTAAACATCATACAAGCTGCCCAGAACAGCAATAAAGACAAACAGCAGCGTAGAACTGCTCATTAATTTCACAGACAGCTGGAGAATCACCAAGAGCAAAGTAATCACTACTAGACCAATGTGAGTACTATAACTCACAATGGTCTTATCCATAGGGCTTCAATATTTTTATTTAGAAGGACAGAAATACTTAATCTGAAGATTGTAACCCAAGTAGAAAAACATTCAATCGACTTCTCCAAAACTCAAGGTTATAGCTAACTTACTCTCATTTTGTACCTTTTTTCCCTTTTTTACTATCTGTACAATCTATAGGTTTTTCTCTTTGAGAAGTTTAAAGCACAGTAGATTATATTGTTTCCAGGAATGATTTGGATACATTTTGTGAAATGTTATATTAATAAAAAGAGAACCGTGCAATATTTTAGATGTGACTCCAAAACAGAAGTGATATTCAGCAGGTTCTGACCAGTTCTGGAGAACCAGTAGCGGAATTTTTGAGTAGTTTGGAGAACCGGCAAATACCACCTCTGACTGGAGATTTTACAGTATCCTTCCCCTGCCACACATACCAAGCCATGCCCACAGAACCAGTAGTAAAAAAAATTGAATCCCACCACTTCTCCAAAACATACTTCAGGACCCACTTATTAAAGCAGTGGTCTTTTCTCAGAATGTGATCCTAGAAAAGTCATGCAGCTGTTTTGAAAAGATACAGATATGTGTTACATTTGCATACCCCCAATGTTACAGTGTCATAATAGTGGTGCACTTTTATTCCTAGCTGTCTATGAAGGAAGGTGTTCCTTAGTTTATTGATTGTGCATAATGATCTAATTTGCAAACTGCAAATTAAATGAAAGACAATAATAGAAGTTTGCCACAAATGAAGTATTTCTTCCTACAGGTTAGACCAGGGTGGGATTCTACCGGTTCTGTCCAGTTCTATAGAACCTCTTGTTAACTTTCTAAGCAGTTCGGAGAACCGGTAGTTAGAAGCAATCTCCTTTTGTTTTTTTTCCACCCTTATTATATTCTTGGCAGACAACCTAGACTTACTGTCTCTGGAGCTTTTGGGGCTTGGCTTTCTTAAAGGGAAAGGGTTGTTTTAAGATTTTTACACTGCTGTTGGGAGGAAATACTTCCCTGGACAATCAGCACTTTGAAGAAATAATTGAATAATGAAGCAAAGCTTTTAGTGACAGGGAACCAAGATGAGTTACATTCAGCAAGGCTTCTTGGCTAGCTAGAAAGATTGACATTCAAACGTGAGTTTACATACTCTTTCTGAGTTTTGGTCTAAAACTGGTTTTGGGTGAAGGTTAATTCTGTGCTTGGTGAAGTTTAATCCTGTGTTTATTGATGGGATAATTTTCCCTATTCAGTTCCAACAAGCAACAGCTACTGTTGTGATTTAATTATTTGTATTGTGTTTGAATTTTTTCCTGCCTCATGGTTTCTTTTTCTATCTGGAGAGGGGGGTCTTCCTCACTGCTTTAGTACTATCTGGCACTGTCCTTTTGGGATAGGCAGGATGCAAGCTTGGCACTGATTTTTTTAAACTGCCTTTCTGGGGGCATGTGACCTTTCCTTAAATCTGGATGATTTCCTTAGGATATCTTGTGAGGTGAGTGAGACTAGCTGGTATTTTTAAGTGGTCCAAATGGATCTAAGGATTGCTTTTCCTGGGTGTGCTTTTTCTGGAGAGCTTAAATGACCTCTCTGCTAAAGGGTTTCACTTTATGAGTAAGAGTTGGCTGCTTGATAGTTATCACTGCATTTTAACTATTTTAATTCTTCAAGGTGCTCTGGCATCCTGCCTGATTTGTAACTCCAGCTTGCAGAAATTTTTAATCTAAAGATTGGTATTTAGGGCAACTTTTTGCAAGCAAAGAAGTTTTTTGTATTTTTGTACAGGTAATCCTTGACTTACAATTTAGTGACCATTCAAAGTTACAATGGCACTGAAAAAAAGTGACTTATGACCATTTTTCACACTTATGACCGTTGCAGCATCCCCACTGTCATGAGAGGCCAGATGAGGAGAAACGCCCCTTGACATGAGTGATGTTGAGTTGGCCATGCCCACCCAGTCATATGACCACCAAGCCCCACCCACCAACTAAGCCACACCCACAGAATCAGTTGTTAAAAAAACTGAATCCCACCCCTGGTTTAGACAACATGCATTGGAGAGAGCTGTACAGCTATTACGGATTCCCATCCCAGAGGAAAAGGAATAGGAAAGCAAACCTGAAACAAACTTGGCTCTGCTGTTTGGGGAAAAAAAATCTCCCCGGATATTTATTCAGTCAATTTTTCTAGCTGAGGGAAAGAAACTGTCTAGAGAGGAAACCTGAGATTTTCTTTAGGAAAGCTTATATGAACTTCTAAATCCCATTTAGATGGAACAGTGGTTGTTGTTGTTTTTATCTTCCTCCTCCCTGCCATCCCACACTGAACTAAAAATCCTGTGAATAGGGAAGAGTAAAATATAAGCAAATCTACATTTCACATCTAAGTATTTTATAGCACATTTCATATATTTGCCCATGAATGTGCATACACTTTTAAAGAGAAAATACTATACATTAGATACATATACATGCACACAAATATACTCTGGATATCTGTCCAGAGATCCAATATTGTGTAGTGGTTAAACTATTTGGCTGTCCCTAGGCAGATTAAATTCTATTTTTCCCTCAGCCAGACATTCACTAGGTGACCTTGGACCAGCCATATTTTTTCAGCCCAACCTATCTCATAGGTTTGCTATTGTAGAGAAAAATGAAAGCACCTACCATTCTTATATAATATCAGATCTTGGCTATGTAAAATTGTGATGTGTAAAATTATACCTGTGAAAATATAAAGCAATGGTAATGCCATTTTTGACTTCTGTGTTAACCTAAGAAAATTTACTGGAATATTATGTAACAATTTTCTGTATTATTTTGTATGAAGATCGTATACTTGGCAGGTCACACTATCCAGTGTCATGTTAACGATGGAGATTACTGGAAATGAAAATGGATAAACAGGACACGGAAACAGATGGTATGCTACAATATAGGGTGTTGCGTAGGGTGATGTGTGGCTGGATAGATTGTGAGCCTGGAAAGGGGCAGAGACTGTATATTTGAAACTGTATATAAACCCCAGCCTTCCTAGGAAACATGTCTTATGTGGCTCCACCCATGAGCACAGAATTCTCTTTTGCAAAAGCTCCATAATAAAGCTCCTATTTATTGTTCACGGGTCTCCAATTGTATGAAAGGTTGATTTTTATCACAAATTTGGTGCCCAAACAGGGACCCGAAGACATCCAATTTACCACTGGCATAGGTGAGCTGTCTGCAGACCAGGGGGGTGCATTTGAGATATATTCTGCAGATTGTAATAATATGATGCATTAATTCTGTTTCTCTCTAAATATCTTTGGACAGAGTGCCTAATATGGTACTGTAGCTGTGTATGGCTGGCTGCTGACTGACAATTAAGCTCTGCCCTGTATCTGCAAGGGAAAAAAAGGAATGAATTGAACAATCTTTTTAACCTACTGTTCTGTATCAGAACTCCCATCAACTTCAGGCCAATGATCAGAGAGATTATAGGAACAACAACAACAGCAACAACAAGGAGTTGGTTGAGGTCAGAGGTGCTGAAGAAAGAAACTGAAGGCTTCATTTTGGCTGCTCAAGAACAAGCCTTGCCCACTAATTCCATGAAAGCAAAAATGCAACATGTCAGTAACAACAGCAAATGTCACTTATGCAATGAGGAAGATGAAACAGTGGATTATCTTATCAATGGCTGCAGCAAAATTTCACAAACTGATTGTCTACAATGTAATGTCATGATTGAGTTGCCAAAATTGGAAGCTTTGACAGAAGCTTGGGTTTGAATGCAGCAAAAATGACTGGGAACACCAAGTTGACAAAGTTCTTGAAAATGAACAGATCAAGATCATGTGGAATTTTAGAATCCATACAGACAGACATCTGGCCCACAACATGCCTGACATCACTATTGTGGAAAAGAAAAAAAAGTCTGGTTCATTGCAATACCAGGTGATGCACAATGGAAGAGAAACAGCTAGAAAAAAAAATAGCAAAATACCACGATTTGCAAATTGAAGTTGAACATCTATGGAGGACAAAATCAATGGTTGTACCAATAGTATCAGGAGCCCTTGGAGCAATATCCAAAGGGCTGCCTAGATGTATAGAAATTTTGAACTTATTAGATCTGAATATCCTGACTGCAAAAAATCACCCTACTTGGAACAGCCTATATGTTCAGATGCTATGTTAACAGCTCTTAGGATCTTGATTAGGACTTGAACTGTTAAGTTTTTACCAGTCCCAGACTGTGAATCGAATTGAAGATTAACAACAACAACAACAACAACAACAACAACAAACGTCAATAACAAACTGTAACACCATAGAAAATTCACATCTGCCTATCCTAGGTCCTTGGAAAGGACTCAATAGGTAGACAAAAATGCTAAACCCAGTATTAACATCTGGGTGGCTGTGTGACAAACTGTAATAATTGTTATGGTACTTTAGAATTAAACAGAGAAGCATCTGCAACATAATATCCAGACTTAACAACTGTCATTAAGAAAGATAAAAACAGATAGTTGACTCCTGGAGACAGAAAAAGAGAAGAGAAGACAAAGACCTGCAAGTAGAAGTAGAACAACTGTGGCAAAAGAAAGCAAATGTAGTACCAATAATAGCAGGCACCTTGGGTTCAAAACATCTGGAGCACCACTTGAACACCATGGACACTGACAAAATCACCATTAGTCATTTACAAAAGATAGCTTCATTTGAAACTGCTCGCATCTTGCAACGATACCTTTAACACCATCAAACAGCAACATTTCCCCTCCCAGGACTAGATAGGTGGAGACAAATGCCAAATTCAGTCTAAACATACGTCTGACTGTGACAAACCATAACAATTATAACTGGAGAAATACAATAGAAAATTTCTATATGAAAGGTAATGCAGTTCTTTCTCAAGCAAAAAATCCGCCCTGGCCAGTCCTCTAAGATGAGAGTACCATGAGCACTACAAGCTCCTCTTCATTATTTTTCTTTATAGTTCAAGACTGCCATGCGAGGTCTGAGTATATAACAATATTTTTTAAAGAAATTAGCCAAATCAATTTCATTCTCATGGAAGCCGAGTGGAATCACTACTTCTCCCTGTCTTCCCCCATCCTGGTCCAAAGCATTAGCAGCAGCTTGCAGAGGTCATTGCTGGAAACACAAAGACTCCCAAACTGGTTAAGTGCTGAAAATGCTCCTCTTCCTGGCAGAATTAAGGCTTTGTTCTTCAGTTCTGACAGTAACAAGTGCATTGTAGAGATTAGTTCATTGCTTCTTCACATCCTAGCAATCCTAGCCCTTGGCTAAACTCCTTGATGTCACATTCATTTTCCATTCTCCTTCACCTCACTGGGTTAAGGCCAACTCCCTTTTCACTTCCGTTTACATTTTCTTTGCCAGCTTTGGATACAACTGTTACAAGCAAGGTTGTCTCCCAATCATCTTCTGCTTCATGGAGTTACGTGTTGTAACAAGATGTGTCATTTTTATCATGTGTCAACACCGCTAAAATGTAGCATGGACTGTATATTACGTTCAGCCAAGCAAAGCACAACATGGTTTGGAACAAACCTTGCCCTCCATTGGAGCATGGAGCATTATCATTCACTATTTGATGTGAGACTCATTTTTCTGAACAGCTCTGATCCTGAGGGGGTCCAGATCTGCTTAGCTTCTATAATTGCAACACTAGAATATCAAAGAAGAGGCATGGTGTAGCAGAATTTTCTCTCCTGAAAATGAGGGCTCTTGCAAAAGCTGTGGGATTCTTCTGATAAAACTTAATTTAATGGAGGTTTTCTTTCATTAGCACTGGGTGAATTGGCACTTCTCTGATCAGAACCAGCATACAGTTGAGGTATTCCCCAGTTCCTGCTTGAAGAGCAGGTGGCAGCTGTGGCCAAGAGTGCCTTTGCACAACTTGCACAACTGAATTAGGAAGCCCTGTTAGGTGTTGTTCACATCTTAGTTATCTCCTGGTTGGGTTACTCCAATATACTCTATAAAGATCTGCGCCTGACAACTATTCAGAATTTGCAAATTGCTCCAGAATATACTGGTGCAGTGATTTATGGGCACACCTTGGTGTGCCCATGTAACATTACAACTTCATGAAGCGCACTGGCTCCCAACAGGGTTCCAGGTGAAATTCCAGCTGCTGTTTATCACCTACAGGAACTAGATATTTGTAGGACTACCTTTGTCCAATGCTATCTGCCGTCCTGCATATTTAATAGACTGGGCATGCTTAAAAACTCTGAAATGATCTCATTGTGGTTGGCCTTGACTGACCTGGTCTGTAGAAAGGTATTGAAAACTTGGTGTATCTTGCATTCTGGGGCTTAGTTGATTGGAATTCCTGCCTAGAATGATGTAAAATATTTTGTGGGTTTCCAAGATTAATTGCAGTTGTTATGATTGTAATTGTTTTTGTTTATTGTATAGCTGTTCATAGCTGTTCCAGTTGATGGCCCTATACTGTAAATATTTTAATTAAAAACAAACAAATCCCATCTGAGTATGTTAAAGATTTGATTTTTTTAAGAACTCTTCTTAGAAGACATGCTTCTGAACAGAAACAAAGGGCTAAAAGAATATTGAGTACTTATGTAACAGGAAATCCTGTTTAAAAATGTTTATAAAAAACAGTTTATGGATGCAGAGCCATCAATTAATATTAACAAACATGATTGTATTGAAAGAAAAAGCTCTATTAAAAAATACCTGAAGGTAGAAAATCCTTCTTAAATTATATCCTGAAGAGTGGGAAGACTGATCAGCCCCATGAAGCTGAAGTTGCGGCCTGTCCATCAAGATGCTAAGTTTTGTCTCTCAATGGGTAACCCTGAAGGAACAGCTACATACCTTGGTCAAGGGGGACCAAGTTGGTCCTGGCCAACTCCAACTCCAACTGATACACCAATAATAATAATCAAAGTTGACTCAGCTTTCCATCCTTCCTAGGTGGGTAAATTGCCCCCAGATTGTTGGGGGCAATATTATGCTGACTCTGTAAACTGCTTAGAGAGGGCTGTAAAACACTGTGAAGCGATATATAAATCTAAGTGCTATTGCTATTGCTATCATCTCTCACTTGGTCTACAATGCATTCTATTTGTGGCTGCTTCTGAAGATCATTCTGAAGTTCCAGTTAATTGATAATGCAGCAGCCCAATTGTTAGTTGGCATTTGTTGCTCTGAGCAAATCGTGTCTGCACTGGCTTCCTATGTGTTTCTGGATATAGTTCAAGGTGTGTGATAATCATTACCTGGCAACTAAGTATTTACAGGACCACCATTTCCAACTGGAACTGCCTTTTGTGCCCAAGGAAGAAACTGTTGGCAGCCTACCATTTCTATCAGATTTGGAGGGTGGAGGCTTTAAGAGGTGCTTTTCAACAGTAATAACTATACCTTAGAAATAAGGTTAACCATCAGGGCCACTGTTCTGGCCTTCTAGGTAGCTTTGAAAACAGAATTGTTTTGGAAGTAGATATAAAGCAAGACTTTATCCTAAAATACCTTTGTGGTACTCCAATAAGCAGGGCAGAAATGACAGTTAAACTGAAATGGCTAACTTATGCTCATTTATTGTCTTTCAAGGAGATTTTAAGTTAAAAACAAGATCTGGAATGGGAAGGTTATATATGTCATTGGTTTCCCTGTGTTCAGCTAATGGAAAAATTTAAAATTGATAAAAAGAACTATCACTTTGAAAAGGGTAAGATTGAGTTTGATGTGGAACTGTGTTCAAATGATGATCATATTACTGCTAATATGAACACACTTTTGTTGAAAATGGAAACAGAATTTAAACAAGTTAAAGACTGAATCACAGGCTGGGCAAAAAAACCTGAATATACCATTTGATCAATGGGAGAAATATGTGGGGAAAAGGGCTGAAATTTACACTGATTTTTAATCTTAAGGAACATTTTATAAAATGACCCCTGGTATTTGACACTGCGCGCGCACGCACACACACACACACACACACACACCACACACATCCTGTGGACATGTAAATAAACCAGAAAACATTGGGATCAAATATGTACTGTGATTCAAAAGATTCTAAAGATGAATGTACAGCTGAACTCAGAGGTTTTTCCTTTTGGGCATAATGGATAAACAGATTGAAAGATCCCATTGAAATTTGTTTTTATGTATGATAAAAGTGGCAAGACTTTTATATGCACAAAGGTGGGAAGACTTGCAAATTGGAAGAATGAATGGGTAAATTTATGCAATTGGTTGAGATGGCAAAATTGACAATTCTGGTCCAAGGTTTAAGGCACCAGGACAGACTGTGTGTTCTAGTCCCCTGTTATGCATGAAAGCCAGGTGGGTGATTTTGGGCCAGTCACTTTCTCTCAGCCTAACCTACCTCACAAGGTTGTTGTTGTAGGGAAAAATAGGAGGGAGGAGTATTAGATATGTTTTTCACCTTGAGTTATTTATATACATATAATAAAGGCAGGATAAACAATAAAATAAAATAAATGACATAAAACAGACATTGACCAATTTTATTTCTACTTGGAAGCCACTTTTGATTTTTTGTGAGAAACTGAGAGTAGTGAAACTTTGATTTTGGAACATGAAGAATTATACCTGATTAAATAATAGAGACTATTGTTAATTTTATAGTAAAAGTTGGATGTATTTTTATCTATATAAATATACCAAAGAAAGTTGGAAGGCACTCTTTGGGTGTTCCTCCCTCCCTTTTTCTTCCCCTTATTGCTCTGTATTTTGCTTTCTGATTGACTTTTCTTTCTCTTTAACTCTTTTTTTGTTTAATTTTTATTCAAGCTTTTGAAAATTAATATTTTTTTAAAAAAAACCTAAATTATTCTGGAGGGCCTCTGGTGAATAAAATGAGACTCAGTTTGATTTGCTTTGATTGCTGTTCACTCTATTGTTTTTTAATGTAATATTTTTTTTTCAATCCCACAGTGGAAGCTTTATTTAAAATGCTTGAGATGTCCTTAATTGTTGTAAGATTTTGAATTGCAGCAAATATAAATGCAGAAGACAAATTAATAAAATGAAGGGGGGGGAGAGAGAGAGAGAGGGAGGGAGAGAGAGGGAGGGGTGTTCCCTTGTCTCTTAAACATGGAGACTCAATTAACTAATCACAGGCTCTATGAGAAACATACTCAGAGTCAGCATTTGGAGATCCTTCCCCTCGCCTGTCACTTGCCATTTGTTTTTGTGATCAAATAGGCTCAGAGGAGCAAAGGGACAGTGTGATTCTCCAGAAACATGCAGAATGTAAAGCTGCTGTTCAGAGCATGTGGCTGTGCTAAAGTGGAACCCAGGAAAAACTTCACTCGTTACAAAACCCTTTGAATAAGGATTACTGCTATCTTAGAGAAGGCGGGGAAAATCAATATTATAAAAATATCACAGAAATTGATTTTGGAAGGATAAAAACATTCAGTTCAGTCTCAGTTGTAAGGCAGGACACTTTATTCCTAATACAGCCTTGCATCGTTTGTTTAACCAACTCCATCAACAAACCTTTGATACTAGAAATCCTGAATTAATGCTGATTTATTGTTTCCTGGCAGAATTCATTTCCAGCCGGGAAGCCTTACTGGGATGAAAGCCAGATACACAAAAAGTACTTTCTACAGTAGAGGGAATGTTTAACAACTCTTTCCTTCTCGTCAAGTGATACTTTAAAAGACCATGGTATCCTCAAAAATAAATAACTCAGTGGCCACGTACTCTCAATACTGTCATGTCCAGTTTGTTCCCTTAGTGATAAGTCTGGCTTTTTGTCAGCCGGGCACTTTTGAGTCACTTAAGAGAAATGACTGAAATATAAATGGCAGTGAATCAGCATTTTTAAAAACTGCAGCAGAAAGAAAAAGTGCATTAAAAAAACAAACAGTTTTAAAGATAACTCGCCCATTTAGGGTTACCAGATATCTGAACAGGCAGAAGATGATATGGGTTAATTCAAAAGGAAGACCAATTTGGTCATACTAACTGTTCATCTTTCTTGGCATCTGCAGCAAAATTATAGTTTTATTTTATTTTATTTCATTTACTTTTATTTATTTATTTTTGTCAATTGCTTACAAGATAATAGGTACAAGTAAAAACATAGTTATGAATACATGGATACATATAAGAAAAATAAAAAAATAAAAGAAACAATAGGACAGGGACTGTAGACACGTTGGTGCATGCCCCCTACAGACCTCTTAGGAAAAGGGTGAGGTCAATATTAGACAGTCTAAGGTTAAAGTTTTTGGGGTTTGGGGAAGAAACCACAGAGTCAGGCAGAGTATTCCAGACATTGACCACTCTGTTGCTGAAGTTGTGTTTCCTGCAATCAAGTTTGGTGCGATTAACCTTGAGATTGTATCTATTGTTTGATCTTGTGTTGTTATGGTTGAAGCTGAAGTATTCATTGATAGGTAGGACATTGCAATGTATGATTTTATATACTATACTTAGATCGGACTGGAGGCGGCGTAGTTCTAGGTTTTCTAGGTCTAGAATTTTGAGTCTGGTGAAATAAGGTATTCTGCAATGAGTAGAGGAGTGGAGAACTCTTCTTGTGAAATATTTCTGGACTTTCTCAACTGTGTTAATATCAGATACGTAATATGGGTTCCAGGCTGATGAGCTGTATTCGAGTCTTGGTCTAGCAAATATTTCGTATGCTCTAGTTATTAGTGTAATATTACCACAGAAAAAGCTACGTGAGATTAGGTTAACAACTCTTGACGCCTTTTTGGCTATGTAGTTACAGTGGGCTCTAGCACTAAGGTGATTAGAGATGAGTACTCCAAGATCCTTGACAGAGTTTGCATCATCAACAAAAAACATTCAAAAAATGTACTTAGATTTACATATACAGTGTGTATGAAATTACTTTTTCTGATAAACAGTCTTTCATTTGCAATATTTTCCCATATTTTTTATTTTCAATAACATATGTTAGCAATAATGTAGAATTGATGAAAATGTGCTTTCCACATTTCACCCTACAAAGGTATGACAAAGCATGTGATCTCTAGACTACAGTGATCATAGATTCGAAGATGCTGGATTGGAGCCAATTGCTGAAATTAGGAAATAAATAATGTGAAACTAGATTGTTGGGTATGTCAATGGATGAGAGAAAAAAGGAAACGGATTTGAAGGCTCAGATTTGTGCACTGATTACTAAAAACGGAAAATGTGGACTGCAGATCTCATCCCAACATGTTCCACAGGAAATATGATTTAGTCTTTTTTGGTCATTTCTTCTTCACAATTATATTTTCTAATCCCTGAAGATCTCAATGACCACAAGACCATTTTGAAATGCAAAAAAGTCAATTACTGCATTCTTTTTCTGAGAAAACACACCCACATACACACAGAGGCTATATATGTGTGTGGGCACATATGTATCAATCTAAAACACTCTCTGTGTGTGTTTGTTTGTGTGTGTTTGTGTGTTCATGAATCAAGGAACTTTGATAATCCTCAAACAATCCAAGGAAACACACACACAAATGTATGTGTGTGTGTGTGTGTAGGTGTGTGTAAATGAAGTCAAAGTTTAAGCACTGTTGCAAAAACTTGTCAGCTAAAGACATCATCAAGACCAGAGGTATACATCCTTCATGCTTTTCCAGTTATTCCATGACTAAATCTGTGGTGGGATTCAATTTTTTTTTACTACCGGTTCTATGGGCGTGGCTTGGTGGGCATGGCATGGCTTGGTGGGCGTGGCTTGGTGGATGTGGCAGGGGAAGGATACTGTAAAATCTCCATTCCTTCCCTACTCCTGGGGGAAGGTTACTGCCGGTTCTCCGAACTACTAAAAATTTCCGCTACTGGTTCTCCAGAAGTGGACAAAACCTGCTGAATACCACCTCTGCTATATCTGTATTAAAGCAGACATGGTGCTCATTCATCCTTTATGCAAAGATTTTTTTATTCTATTTTTAGTTCCAAATCAACAGGAAAGGATGAAGTCTTTACGACCACTTTGGCCTAAGCACAATTTTGCCTAAATATGCAGTTGAGCCTTTTGTGCACAGTTATGATTAACTAAGAAAGAACATTTCACACACCTGCTAAAGCATCAATTTTAATTTTAACATTAGCAATCTTCTTGATCTGAATAATTTTTGTTCATTTTATGCTTCTCTCTAGAGGCCTCTTTTCGGGTAGCCATGTCACGAGAATTAAAATCTATGTATCTGATGATAATGATCTAGCATTTAAAAAATCCACAAGATTTACAGGGCATAACAATACTAATAACCCCCATTAAAACCCACAAAGACAAGAAAGGATGGGTCAAACTCTTCATTTGTGAGGAAAGAGTCCTGTGGAAGGCCCACAGAATGTGTTTAAAAAGAAATTCATGCTAGCATTTTTTAACCACCATCCTTAGTTAGATCAGATTTCATATCTTTACACTCAAGCAAAATAAGACCCGCACAAATAATTTTTTAAGTGAGAAAGGAATTATCCATGTATGTGGGCTCTGCTATATTTAAAATGGAAGAAAAGGTAGCACCTCTTTTTTTGTAACACACAGAACAATCATACAAATTTATCTGATCAATGATTGGAACAACAAACGAGTTGAGCAGCAAAAATTTTTGATTAACTTTGATTAAAAAAAAAATATTTTTTTTTCTCTGGTAATATCACACTACTAACCAGAGCATACAAAACATTTGCTAGACCAATACTCGAATACAGTTCATCAGTCTGGAACCCACACTACGTATCTGATATTAGCACAATTGAGAAAGTCCAGAAATATTTCACAAGAAGAGTTCTCCACTCCTCTACTCATTGCAGAATACCTTATGCCACCAGACTTGAAATTCTAGAACTTGAAAACCTTGAATTACGCCGTCTTCGGTCTGACTTAAGCATGGTATATAAAATCATACATTGCAATGTCCTACCTGTCAATGAATACTTCAGCTTCAACCATAACAACACAAGAGCACACAATAGATACAAACTCAAAGTAAACCGCACCAAACTTGATTGCAGGAAATACGACTTCAGCAATAGAGTGGTCAATGTCTGGAATACTCTACCCGACTCTGTAGTTTCTTCCCCAAACCCCAAAAACTTTAACCTTAGACTGTCTACTATTGACCTCACCCCTTTCCTAAGAGGTCTGTAGGGGGCGTGCATAAGCGCACCAACGTGCCTACCGTCCCTGTCCTATTGTTTCTCCTATTCTTTTATTTTTCTTATATGTACCCATTTCATGTATTCACAACTATGTATACATTTATACTTATTATCTTGTAAACAATTGGCAAATCAAATAAATAAATAAAATAAATAAATAAATAAAATTGCATTACAATAATACACATAATAAAAACAATATAAATCTGTATGTACAATTTTAGTGATGTAGCATGTAAATAACTGACTCTGCACATAATTTTATTCTTCATTATCACAGACCTCAGTTGCAGTAATTTGTTTACAGGCTTTAGCAGTTGCAGCACAAACTTTAACTATATGATATATGATGTTAGGCTTGATAAGAGAAAACCTGTCCTGCCATATGTTCCAACAAGGGAGAATTTAGAGATTGAGGGATGCTTTGATAATATGAGGAGTATCAGATTTGAATCACAGGGACAAATTCTTTTGAAGAAAGGAATTTTGGCTATCTACCACTGAGAGAGAACTGGTATAAAAGTTCATGTCTGACTCTAAAAGAGGCTGAGCAGCGGATATAAGTTAAATAACTATTTGGTTCAATGATATTCTAAATGTTCCATGATATGATCTGAAATTAAATTAAGTTTATTCTGTTGTTCAATATCAAGTCATTTGGTCTTAATAATTTTAAAAGCCGTGTTCATGTTCTAAGGACAACGACTAGTCAAGAAAGAGGCCGAGAGGCATGTTTTTGAGTATTAGTAGATATTAGAAGTACTGAAATTGATCTATCAACTGAACCCCTGCAAACCACCTCACAATGAGCTGACAAGGCTTTGGAAATGGTTGCTTATCTCTTACTTCCCTCCCACATTACCCCATCCAAGACTGATTAGTTGTTTTTCTTGTTTTTTTACTACAACAAACAAACATGATGATTTGTCTCCAGAATCAAAATGAATGCTGCTTACTTCCAGGTAATCATAGTTAGGACTCAACTAAAAGAAACTGTCATGCAAGCTAAACTTGGTTTGCTGCACTCTATCACGTGTACATATTTTGTAAATTATATTTTATGGAGAAATACTAATTCAATTGTCTGAATTAAATCTGAAACAAAAAATGCTTCAGAATTAAGAACCATCTTTTTAGTGCAAAAAAGCAAAAAATGCTTCAGAATTAAGAACCAACTTTTTAGTGCAAAAAAGCCTTAGTTTTATATATAAAAAGACTGCATAGGCAATCTATATCCGAAATTAATAAATTAAAAAAAAAGAAAGAAAAACACAGGGTGACAAAGCTATTTTCTCTACTATATTTGGATGGTAAGCAATTAAAGAAGAAAGCAAAACATTGATTTTTTTAAAAAACAAAATTAGCAAGCAAGTTAAAAAAGCTGCAACAGGGCTTAGATTATTTCCCTTTTTTTGCATCTATGAAATCATTAAGAGTAGGCATTAATGTTTGTAGAACAACTCGCTCAATACAATCAACTATATAAATGTGGCAACTCTCCTCTACTGTATGTATAATTGACTTGGACCATGCAGAAAAAAGTTACCGTAAGTCTTTTGCCAGAGTCAACCAGCAATGATGTAACATAGCTAAGAATGTGAGGTGTGGATAAAGAAATTGTAACTATAAAAATCAGCACCTGAATTTTCCTTTCCTCCACAGTCCCAAAGGTGCTTTTTCAGGAGACAATAGGACTTTTGTATTTTTTTCTTTTGAAGACTCCACTCCCCACCATCCTGACAGAGCTGAAGAAGCTTCTTGGCTGAGAAGCGAAATGTTTTCAAAAGAAAAAACAAGAAAATCCAGTTGCCTCCTGAAAAAAGCACCTTTGGGACAACCATGTCCTGGATAACTAAGAATCTCTACAGACCTCTCCTCCACAGCTTATAATAGGGACAAAATGGGGGAGTGCCATAATTTGCTGAATTTAATGAGAATAAAAGAAATAAGATAAGAATTTTTCAGCAGTGCTAATGATTGAACTCTAGGGCTGGTCAAGTAATTCTTGCAAAGATTACATTATTTTGCTGCTGTCAATGGTAATTTTGGCTGATCCAAGAAACTGGCCAACTGGAATCCCGTATGTTCTTCTATTGTGTCTCAGAGTAAATCTTAAACCCAAATGTGTGTTTTGGTAGTAATTATGAGCCAAGAGAATCTCTGGCTCTATTTGACACAATCTTCAATCCAAAAATTATCAATGCAGATTTGTTCTGTAAATAACATCATAGCATCTTCTGGGTTTTTTAAAATTACAGAATATGGAAAATGTACAGCATTGCCTTAAGGTTTATGGTACTTTTAACATTGTGAGATACTCTAGTTTGTTAGTCACAAAGAAAGCAACACTTCCAGTCTTCTGGGTGGGGAAGGAACTACAGAAATTAGGGATCCCTTGTTTTTCTATGGATATAGGCAGATAAAATATACTCTTATCTTGCAGTTTCAGGTTCATACCCAGCCTACACATTGGCATTCAGTATTGATTATGCTGTGTGGGATGCAACAGTCCTTTAATATTATCAATATTTGCCCAGTAGCAATTTAAAGTTGTGTCTGTAAGATGCATCTATATGCATTACCCATGAAATGTCAAAATAGCAATATTTTCCTTTTGAGAAATACAAGGCAGAATTTGAGCTAACAGAAATGATACAACTTGGAACCAGGCCAGCTCATCATGGATTGGATTTTATGTCCCATTGAAAAAACAGATGCTCCAGCAGCACGCAGCACCTACTGGACTGCCTTCCTGCTGCTTCAGTGCTAATTTAGAGCCCACCCGCTGCTGCCCAGTCACCTATACTAGCTCATTGTGCATTACAAGATAGTATTTTCAAAAACAGGCCCTTTCTGATATGATCCTCTGATATAAAAGGAAATGATGATCTACAAATCAAAAAAGATTCATTCTGGCATGCATCTGAGCCCTACCTTTACATTTTAATGCCCAATACATTCAGCTGTACTCATAGAGAATCTATATCGGGGTGTCAAACTCAAGGCCCGCAGGCCACATCCAGCCAGCTGGGTGCTTAGATCTGGCCTGTGAGGCCTCCCTGGAAACAGCGAAGGACCACCCCGTGTTACCTCTGCCAGCAAAAACGGAGCTCGGGAGGGCCACGTGGGGCCCTCCCGAGCTCTGTATTCCCTGGCAGAGGATTGCAGGAGGATTGCAGGAGGCCTCTGCAGGCGCCCCTGATCCAAGTGATGTTGAGTTGACCATGCCCCTGGCCATGCCCCCAACCCCCCCCCAAGTCAAACACAACCCTGATGTGGCCCTCAATGAAATTGAGTTAGACACCTCTGAACTATATACTCAGTATCAGCTGGGCCTGTTTGGTTCAATGTCACCTTTGTTTCCAAATTAATTTTAAAGTTCCGTAGTTGTAAGGCTCTTACTCTTTTCCAAGCCTGACCCATTTAACCAGAACTATTTTGATTATGGCTTTCAGCTGGTATTCATTGCCAGCACTCTCATTTTTTTCCTCCTAACCAGGGTTTCAGGAACAAAGCTAAAAGGAAGGAAAATATCTAGTTAAGATTTTTGCCTATAAATAAAAATATAAGGACAGTTTAAATTAGCATTTTGACAGTCAGTCTGAAGAGGCCTAGGCCTTTTGAGATGGGTTATCAGCTTATAATCTTCAGGGCACAACTGGCACTAAAATGTATTTTTATAATAGTATTTAGTTTATTAAAAATAAAGAACAGCAAAGAAAAATACCTGTGGGTATTAGGTTTAAAGGAAATGATTAAGAGCAAGGGTAAACAAAAGAACAATGACTAAGCTCATCTAGGATGGAGACTGACTCTCAGGGAATCAGGCAAAGTCTTTAAGCATATTTGAAATGAAATGAAATAATAGTTTCACTCAAGTACTTACTACACATAGACATCTGTGCGGCTTCAAATCCTTCTGGCATCTTGGAGGATTATATTCCACAACTCTAAAATAGATTTTAAATGGTTTCTTTCTCTCCTAATGAGCTTCTTCCTCAGAAGATTAAAAATAATAATAATCCAGCAAACTTTTGGATGCCAGCTATTTAACCTCAAGGGAGTGATGAGTTGTGTTTGCTTTGGGATTTAACCAACTGTCCCTCCTGAGTTTCATTACTGGAGGATGAGTTCGACTGAAAGATCATTATTTGTCTATTTTGATCTAATGGAGTCCAATGAACCCACTAGCAAAGTTAATTATAGAATCATAATTACAGAATAATATCACTCATTTTTGTTTCTTTTTGAAAGACTTCTTTTTGTAGTTTTTTCTTTCTTTATAACTTCCTGTGTTGTTTATTTGTCCTTTTTTTGTATTAAACTAACAGTGCAAAATAAAACAGTAGCATTCATTTAAACTATGGAACAGGCAAATACTTTTCTTTCTCAATTTTTGAGACAGAAAAGTATATGTTTTGAGCATCATGTAAAACTAATGCCTCGTATAATCTACATTCACAAAGAGGAAAAAAAAGTATTACCGATGAGTGTAACGTTGTTATGTTTGCTGGGCTAGCTTTTTTTTTCTTCTTCAATATAACAGTGTGTCAGATTCTAGCAATACTTGATTAGTTTTTCATGTGAATTGTTTCACTTATAGATAAAAGAAAACAGTCATACCTTCCTGGCCATTTTGCCATTCATCCCATGTTGGATTCCCTACTGAAAATGGGACATCATCTATACATAAGTCATAGCCATGTTTAAAGCTGACAGCTTTAAGCACTATCAATTATGACAGATGAGTCACTGCCACATTTCAAGGCCAGAATTTACACCTGATATCTCTTTCAATCTGAAGATGTCAATGTGGTGATTTTTAATTTCCCGCTGCCACTGCATTCTGGCCAGTTCCCTCACCACTAAAAAAAGCCTCCACAGGTTAGTCTTACTAAGCTCCATTTCAACAGTAGCAAAATGAAAATCTGAGCAAACGACTTCCATTATCCTTTATTTTCCTGCTGGCATAATGGCAACTTGCCCCTTAAAATCAGTTCAAACAATCCTGATCATTTATTATATATATATATTTTCCCCAGACCATTGGAAATATACTGTTTAATGTTTAAGAACAAGCATGAGGAGTCATTGAAAAAGGCATTAAAATATGCCCGACTTTTCTTACCTCTACCAGATGAGGTGTTGGGTTGAATCCACACATGTTGCAGACCCGCTGCTTACAGGATGTGCAGGTATTATAATTGGAGGGCTCTCCAGAGCCCACGTTTATCTCCGCTTTGCAGAGGGGGCATAAAACCCTTTCTTTCGGCACTTCCTTTGGCTTGGTTACTTGTTCTGCTTTCGATTGCTTTGCAGCTGGGACAATTCCAGGCTTACTCTGCATTCCAGGTCCAGTGCTTGGGGCCTTAGGGCCAGCTTCTTTGCTGGCATCACTGAAGACAATTTTTGGAGGCACTTTGCCAGGAGACTGTTGACTTGGTGGAGTGGCCTCTGGCTGGACAGACATGAGTGTGCTTGCTTGGGTCAGGAGGGAAGCTCCAAATCCAAAAAGCTTCCCGGTGAGGCCCTCTTGGGTCTGTTCTTGAGCCCCCCCAGCACTTGGGGGAGGGACCGGAGTCTTAGCTGGGGAGTCTCCTACAATCTTTCTCTGATCAATGGATGAAGGCTTTGCTTGTTGGTGCTGAGGGGAAGACTTCATCACTTCCTGAGGAGCAGCAGGTTTTGGCTGGACTTGGCTGGGTGGTTCTCTCTGGGGTGAGACTGGGGGATGTTTGGGGGATGGGGGTTGCATGGTTGCAGCACTTGGCCTGGGCCTTGGCTGCATAGTTCCAGGTGGTTTCTCTGGTCCTGTTGCCGCTTGGGGCTTTGGTTGTGGCTGGGGCTGTTTGGCAGGGGAATGGGAAGGAGAAAGGGAAGGAGAATGTAATTGCTGCTGACTTTTGGAGCGGGGTGCTGTGGTCATGTCCATTCCCAAAGCTCTTTGCATCTGGCAATTTAAACATAGCCATTCTTGAACCTAGAAGACAATAATAAAACAGAGTAACCCATCAGCAGCAATTGCAAGCTTGTCATTGAAACTGCAGATTCTGATGCGCCTGATATGCCTACGCACATATGGAATATTGTCTTTTACTCATTAAACTAAATAGAGCATATCTGTACCTCTTCGTAGGTCTTATAGGTATTTTGTTGCAAGTCATTTGTATTTTTTGGGAGCTGTTATCTGAAGGCTTCTATTGTTTCCTCTAATGCATCCAGCGTGTGTATTTCTATGAGCCGGTTCTTATTTCTGATGGCTTCCATCTGACCATCTCAGGAATATAACCCTTTTCCAAGGTGCTCTAACCCTTTTCCAAGGTGCTGTGACATCAACCATAAAATAGCTTCAATGGAGGCTTCACTTCAACAGATAGTTATAAGAGCAGCAACTCCAAGAATGAATTGGGTCTATCTATTGTGGCCCATTGGGCTTGCTTATCTTACCTGGAAAGATACTTTGCAAAGGCAGAACTACACCAGCAGCAATGTACAAAAATCACATTATTTGGGCCCAGTACTACGACTCTCTGCCCTTAGTTTCCTAAAACTGTGAAAGATTGTTAAGCCCAGCAATCTTTCTGAGGCTAACAGGTGTGGTATTTTTTTCAGTTGGCTGTGCACTCAGTATAGAAAGCAAAGCACATCTTCACTCAATAAACCCTCTAGATACAAAAAGAAAACTGTGGCATGTTTTGGCTAAGCAGTAATAAACGAATTATCCTCCCCCAGGAGGAATATACCAATGACATTGAATCAGGTTAATTAAAGAGGCTGCTTAGGAGCCACAAATCTGTTGATTCTTGGAATCCCCAAGATAAAACGTGGCGATATGAGTGCTAATATGCAACATAGTTCTCATTACTCCTTATCACCCATCCCCTCCCACTTGTGATTGTAGGACTGTAACTTTGTTGCTTGTATCCTTACAATTTATATTGACTGTTTCCTATTATGATTTGATTGTTGATTGTACCCTATGACGTTATGATTCTTGATTCTTAACGAATGTACCTTTTTATTAAATGTATACTGAGAGTATTTACACCAAGACAAATTCCTTGTGTGTCCAATCACACTTGGCCAATCAAGTATTCTATTCTATTCTATTCTAGTTAAATAATCACAATTATTTATAAACTGACGGATATCTTTTCCCTGAATAAGCACTTTGTAGTCTTAAAAATCTGTATGATAATAAGATCTGCAAAATGGCAAAAGAATAACTGAGAACATTACAGTTAACAGAGATAGTTGGGAAGGTGCCAAATGGCTTACATCACCTCCATGTTTAAAACCATACCAATCCTAAACCCATCCTTAGGCTTGCATCCTTCTATTTTCTAATCCTATTAGTTTCTCAGCCCTTTCAGGCCTTCTTTCTATTACAACTGGAGCATGCTCATTCCACACTTAAGCTCCACTTCACTTTTAGTAGCTAAAGAGGGCACACAAAAAGACTCAGTTACACACAGATATCAAATAGATTTATCTATACAATCACACTCAAACTACATTTGAATGTTATCTTCACTATTAAGAAATATGCACTTGTTTGAAAGCAGATCTAATCCATACTATTAAATTCTTATGTCTGTTGGTACTTTGCAACCTTCAATAGGGTAAAATGATGCTTCATAGAACAATATTGTTTAAAAATCAACGTACAAATGAGCTAACTTACAGAATGCGCCCAAACTATGGGATCCATGAGTCCTGTGGGATTGATAGTTGTGGCCAGTTCAGAGCCACCATGCCATCCAACTACACTTTCCATAAATCTGAAGGTTGTATGATTCTCTTTGACCTCTGTGCCCAATCAGGTGGTGACAAGGCTCAATAGGTGAGCAGCCATTGGCTGCTTTGGAACCAAAGCTGAAATTCAAAATGTCTTAATAGCGTTGACCCATGAGGGAAGAATGAGGGAACGATTCAAATGCCTACTGGCAAAGTAGAGCTGGCTGGGAGGTGCTGACAGTCAGATTTAACAGATAATCAGAGTTGGAAGAGACCTTGTAGATCATCTAGTCCAACCCCCCCGCCCAAGCGGGAGACCCTACACCATTTCTGACAAATGGCAGTCCAATCTCTTCTTGAAAGTCTCAAGTGATGGCACTCCCACAACTTCCGAGGGCAAGCTGTTCCATGTCAATGTATGTGCCCTCTTCCTTCCTTCATGGAAAAAGGGGGCCTTGAGAACATGCTGGAATTGGGAGAAGGGAGTTTCCTTCAGTGTTCATGGATTCTTTTGTTCACCCTCCTCACAACAAAATGATCAGTTCCACAGATCAGCCAAGTTGTAGTAGGAGAAATTAGAGGAGGGGGCTTCAGTGGGACTCTCATGAGGGTTATAAGGGGAGAGGAAAAAGCACTGCATGCTTATATTATATATGGAAAGAGAAAGTATGATGGAGAATGTGATGAGCTAAGGCTGGCAGGGTGGTGCTGGAGAGAGGTGAACCTTATTCTTCCCTGAAGAATGTAAGCCCTTGGGGTCACACCAGAATGTCCTTGATACAGAGCTTGTGGTCCGTTGTTCCCTTTGTTCCCCCTCACTTCAGCAAAGTAGCAGGCAGTTCCATGGATCAGCCAAACAGGAGGAGGAAGAAGCTTCACTGGGGCTTTCCTGAAGTTCATGAGGGAAGCAAAAATGGTGCAAGTCTATATTATATGGGGAAAGAATGACTTAACATGTTGTCTAGCTTTCTATAAGGCTGATCAGAATCCATAGACATGCTTGTGTCTACAGATCATAACTTTAAAATGCAATACAAGAAAGTGACACACAGCCTCCTCACCAGATTCTCTCACTACCAACTGTTTCCTTTTTTTTTTTTTTAACAGTGATGATCACATGGGCAAGAAGTTTTCTGGAGATCCACACACACTTGACACTCAACTCCCTCCAGTTTTCTTCTCCCAGTTCTGATTTTCAAATGTACTTTCCTGTTCGTTCCCTTGCTCCATTTGAGAAAAGGTGGCACTGCCACGGATTATGCCACAGAACAAAGCTGTAGTTATGCCTGGCTTCTCATTTTTCTACAAGGTCTGTCTCTCAGAGACACAGGTGAATTTTGAGTTTGAAGGAGATACTTTTGGACTCTGGATCTAAACCTAGTGAGCTAGTCTTAATTGCATCTACTTTCTTGTATTGCATTTCAATGTTATGATCTGTAGACACAAGCATGGCTTTCCATTCTGCTTGGCTTTATATATAGCTAAAGAATCCATGACCCATTAGGTCATTCCCTCCCCATAATATAAGCTGGCACGATTTGTCCATGGACATTAAAGTAAACATGTGCAAGAAACACATTTTATTAAAAGTCTTAACCAGCTAGTTGTAATGCAAGTTATTTAGCCTATTTCTTTAGATACAGAAATCTTAAAAAAAATAAATTATTGGAAACTACAAAATCATATAAACAAAAGGATTCAACAAGGAGGTCACCATCTAATTCCAGAGTTACCCATCAAGTTAAGATACCAGGTGACAGTGTTCAGAAAGATCACTGTCTAAGAATTACAGCCAGTCAGAACAGGTTATGTTTGTTCTATGGCTTTAGTATGAGAAAAAATATTATTCCTATGAACAGTTAGAAACCTGTGAACTAATTTGTCTTCATTTGGTGAATAGTCAATTGTTTCTTTTATCCTATTAGAATAATTACAAGAAATCAAGAAATAGAAAAAAGAACAAAAGGCAGAACAGGCATGCTTATTATTTCTACCCTGTCAAGACCACCTCCACCTTGATAGAGGCAAAATCAGACATTCCCTATGATTTACATTGTACAGTCACACATATGTGCATTAAAATGTGCTATGCAATTGGCTTGACACCCCCAATGTACACCAGTCTCTGAAACAGCATCTGATCTGCCAGGCTTCCCATCTTACTGACCCAGCAGTTAGTAATTGTTTTACCTAGCAAGAAAGCTGCAAACACTCTTTTGAGGCAGCACCACCAAGGAAGATGGGACTAGACGTTCCAGCTAAAAGTAGTGTCAAGCACTTAGACTGCAATCGATCTGTGCAACCCCCACCCCTCAATCTAGCTTTACCTGGTAAACATGCAGTTTGTCTGCATTTGAAAAGACAGATGGAGGAGGGGAGAATGATGCAGAAAAAGGGGTGGGAAAAGGATAAACACCCACATCCCACCTGCTCTTTCTTTCAGAAAAGGTTCTTCACAAACAAGTTTCTTTCATATCTTTTTTTTTTAATTTAAAGCAAGGAGGACACTGAAATTCATTATGTTGACCTTAAAGTAACCCTTTGTACTTCAGAGGAGTCCTGTTTTTGCATTGGTATGTCCATATTTTGAGATTATGTTTCTTTTATGACCAGTCCACTCCTATGAATGCTTGCTTGAAACAAAGGGCCATTGAAATCAGGTTTGCTTCCAAAATAGGGTTACAAGGTTGTTGGCAAAAGGAAGACATGCCTTTTTTTTCCTCCATAAGTTCTCCATTTGGTAGTCATAGCCTTACAATCAAACAACGGCAGGCATTTTTAGTATCTCTTTTTTAAGCAGTTTCCACCCCCCCACCCCCCACCCCAGCACTTTTCTAATAAGTGCTAACTGCAAGTTAACAAGCTCTGCTCTGTAACCTTAATCAGTTGATTAGGACCTTCTTTCTGCTGCCTGAAACTGACCAGAACTTAATCAGGTACATACTGAAGGATTTTGCCTCCTACTTTAGCACATTTCTGTGATTGAAAAACAGACTTTCTGTTGAGCTACAGTATCTAACAACCTTATTGCAGAGTTCATCTAAAATTTAAACAAATTTTGAATTACAAGGAAGGCAACTGATTTAAAGCAATTACAAATATTTTTGTACTATTTAACATGAAAAGGATTTGTTTATTGCTCAATCAACAAAACTACTATGTTTACTCTATTGACAAGATATCATTCTTACTAACCTTTAATTAGTTTTCTGCATATAGATGAGTTCTTCACTGACATGGACTATCCTTTAAAGTAAAATTAATCATAACATGTTCCCAATAATTTTGAAGATCTAGTTTCTTGCTGGAGCATGTTTATTCTCTAATAAATAAAATATCAAGGAAAAGGGGGAGGGAGAGGGAAACATTTATGTAGATAGTTCCCTTCCTTACAGAAACTGCTGCAAATCCAGGCCTTCCAATTAAGTTGTCATTTATACCAACTCTTTGAGTTCATTAAGAAATAGTCCTGTGTGATTTGATGCCTCACACTTTTCCTGTTTAGCTGTCCCATGTTCATAGCTCTGGGAAAAGACTAAAAGGTCTGAGCATGTGCATTTGTTTATTGATATTTCTCTCTTTGCAAGTAGGAAATGTGAGAATATTGTTCCACGGTTCAGTCTTTGAAACCATTGCAAAGGCATTTTAGCTACGTTTGCTATGGAAACTTCTTTTATTTTACTATCTTGACAAACAAAACACAATCACCTTGAAAGAATATAAGTCATCTTAGTCAAGACAACACTGTTAAGGTGTTTTCGGTATTTTGGGAATGAGCCAAGGGATAGGTACCTGAATGAGCAAGAGCCTTTGGACTCCTGAAAATCATTCTCTGTCTCAAAATTCAAAAAACAATTTGGGAGGAAAGAGGTTGGCCTGAAGGCAACAAGAATCACTGATGCTCAAAATTGTTTTCATTAACTGGTCCCCTAGGCCTGGAGCAAAACAAGCCTATAAAGACATTGGATTTTTGTACATGATGGAAGGGGGGAGAACTTAGCTGAAACATGTAGCAGTAATGTCATTCACCATATATGAAAAGAATAAACCCTGTAAAAAAAAACTTAGATAGCTTAATGTAGTTGACTATGCTTCTATAAATCCTACTACTTGCATGCAATACAAAATTGGGACTTCCTTTCATAATCAGTTTTGTTGTTTTGTTGTTTGTAAACATGCTTGCCAAAAGGTAATGCTGAAGATTGTTTGGAAGCGCTTCATAAGAAACTACGTTACATCTAGGTATTTGAATATTCTGTCTACATCACTATTCTGTGTTAAACTGAGGTCCTAGCTGACCTCAGTGTAATGAGAACTGTATGCCTTGCTATTTACTTGTAAGGCCAGCTTTCTAAATACTTCCATTTTCTCTCAGGAAACTTTGACCTACTTTTAACTTGCACTACTATAATTCATAAATGATGCATTTGCACTTCTTGTCATTACAGCCTTGCTAGATAATGTAGGTGAAGACACTCTTCTAAGCTGCTAAGGCCAGATGCAATTTTCACAAACATCCACGTCAGATGGTACAAAGGGGCAAGTGAGGATAATATAAATATAGCAGAATGGTGAAGAACATCGCAAAGCAATAAAGTTCCTATACCCAGTTCCTATCCAATCTTTGCAAATTCAGCAAAATACAGGGGAAAGTAGATAGTTTAATTTACTTTATTGTCATCGCACCTCATACAAAGAAATCAAACACCATCTTCAATGCACATCATGACCATGAAAATAAACACAAACACACATTTTTCATACTCCACACATTGAATTGAACCCCTCCCCCCCGACACCACATCAACACTGCACTATACAGTAAAATTCAACAGAGTTACTGCCCTGGGATAGAAGCTGTTTTTCAGCCTATTTGTCCTTGTTTTTATTATTCTGTACCGTCTGCCAGATGATAATAGTTCAAAAAAAGGGTTCCCAGGATGAGATGGATTTTTGAGAATGTTTTGAACTTTCTTAAGGCAGTGGGAGCTACAAAGCTCTTCCAAAGAGGGGAGAGGGCAAAGAGAGGAGCGAGATAGTGAAACTTAGTGAATTTTCACCCATAAACCCTCCATTTTGGATGAAGAGATTTAATGAGTGTGTGTGGGGGGAGGAGTCCTTTTTCAAATGTGCACAAAACCTTTGATAAAATTCTAAAGCAATATCTAAAGAGAGAGTATACATCAGTGTAACATAAACCCTCAGCAGAACATAAAATGTGTTTCACCGTTCCCAAACTACAGTCATCAGAGATTATAGGAACTACCATGTAACTTCTGGAGAGCTACAAACTTCCTGTCTCTCATCTAGAACTTTCTAAACTTGTAAAAACTAAAAGTCCCACCCATTTGATAAGTGCAAAGAATGGGTATGTACAGTGGTGGGATTCAATTTTTTTTACTACCGGTTCTGTGGGCGTGGCTTGGTGGGCGTGGTAGGGGAAGGATACTGTAAAATCTCCAGTCAGAGGTGGTATTTGACGGTTCTCTGAACTACTCAAAATTTCCGCTACCAGTTCTCCAGAACTGGTCAGAACCTGCTGAATACCACCTCTGGGTATGTAGACTGAGAGTTAGTTTCCTTGCCACAGTGACATCTGTGTTTTCAAAGACCTATTCAAACTCACATCATTTATTAAAATGCTCTATGGTTTTGCTGTTGGATTATTAGACTTGGATTTTGGTTATATTATTTATGTGTTCATTCTATTTGGACTCCCAGGAAAATCTGGGTGCCTGACAAAACATACAAAGAGAAAGAAAACCAAACAGTTAAAAAAGCATATGTGTTTAGAAGAGTAAAACAATTAAACATTCTAAAAACCAGCAAAAACCTGGCAAAACCAAAACCTGGCAATCACCTTATCAGAGCCTGGGTGTAGAATTATGCTTTCAATTATTTCCAAAATAGCTGGAGTGTGAGAGTCATGAAAATCTCTATAATTAGGATAAAAAAGAAATGTAAAAAAAGCAAATAAGCTGCCATTCATCTAGTAAATAAGTGGGTAAATATATTTTAGTGACTGTCAGCAAAATAATTTAGATACTACTTATATAATTTTATACTGCTTTTAAAAGGCAATATTTCTTATAAGTATTCTGGTAAAATTCCATTTCATAAAAAGGGCATTCAAGGCAGGGTTGAGACTTCTCTGTAAAGGTATCATTAAAATATAGTTTTTCTTTGCCATTCTTAAACTAAACTAGACAAGGCCACAATGATTGTAAATCTGTTTAGATGTGACAGAATCATAAATGACTGAAACTCTACAAGCCCTTTTGGTATTATTTACTTGCACAGTGGATAGCACTATATAACTCCTGAGACCTGTGAACGTCAGTCCAGATAAACTGTTGAATTCCTTAAACCTGTTTGCCACAGCATTACATTTCCCCAGTAAGATAATGCAGAGAACATGTAGGCAAGACGGATTAATTAACTGTTAAAACCCATCCCAAACCATTTTCTGAAAAATGGTTGAATCCAGCCCCCACCATCCTCACCAATTGATTGTAATTCTGAGCACATCAATCTACCTTGGTAGTCAGTTCTCTTAATAACCTCATGGTTGACTATCATTATCATGAAGCGAAATGTTTAAGTAGAGTTAATACCAAGAGCTAAATCCAAGTTAGTTTAAAAAGGAAACTATTCCGAGGAAAGCAGAATCATAAGCCATCTATAGCACCACAGCTTTCCCTTCTGGGATATTAGTGTTATGCAAAAGAGAGCCATAAATAAAAATAAAAATCTAGGCATGAAATAAGAAAAAGAGAGGAAATATGGCTACATCTAGTTTATCTCACTGTTCACCATAACAGTTCACTATAACAGAATAATTTACTTTTTAAACTAACTGTCTTCCTATCCTTGCAAACAATCCTTGTCTCTACCACATTCATTGTACTGCTCTTTGTTTCTCAATTTCTCAGTTCTCTTTTTGGGGATCTTGCAGGAGCACATAATCATGATATTCTTGCTTTTCCCTTCCTTCTCAGCCCATTAACTCTTCCTTGATAACTTTGGCTTTGTGATTCAGTTGTTATTCATTAATTTTCATAATATTTCTTTCATACCGTTCATATGCTTTTGTATTCAAGTCATATTTATTCAACACCCATGCCTTCGTCATATATCTTCTGCTTTTACAACACAAACCTCAGTACCCATTCTCACTGCCTTTCATTTATTTTTATGTTTCTTCTGACATATTCAACTCTCTATTTCATGGACAAATTAAGTGGAATTTTATTCATACCCATTTAACTCCACTTAAATCTATTTTTCCTTAGGTACAACTACATTGCTCTTTGATACATTTATTTTCAGATACGTGCTCAGTGCTGCATTATACAATCAATCTAACACTTGCTGCAAATAATTCAGAATCTCAACCAAAACACTCTCTGTAAACACATATCTGAATTTCCACAGGTACATTTCTATCCTCTCTACAGCATTTTTATGTTTCAGTTCATAAATACATTAAACCAAGAGTATATTCCTGTCTTATACCCTACTCTGGGTTCAATCAATTGCTAAGCATTCCATTTATTCTTACTTTACTTCCAACATAAACCATTCTTACCACATTCAGTAAGTAATCTGCAATTCTTCATTTGTGCAAAACATTTGAAAATTCAAATTCTATTTCTGGAAATCAACAAATGGCAATAAACCTTCTTTCCCACATTCATACATTTGTCAATGAAAAAAATTAGGCCTATGGTTCTCTGCCGGACTGAACAGCATTTCCCTAATTTTGTTCACTGCTTGTCATGCCCCTATTGGAATCTGATTCCAAGGGGGAGGCTGAGAAGCTGTCAGGGAGTGGGAGTGTAGTGGCTATGGAAGAAACTGAGGAAGGGCAAAGTCCGGCTGGGCAGAGCAGGGGAGAGGTAGAGCAAGGCAGAGGGAATTCAGAGGAAGATCCAGGCCCACTCCTCTTCATCCTAGGGCACGCAGGGAGGAATGGAGAAGGGAGCAACACGAGTTGCATGGCTTACAGGGGAGAAAAGGGCCCTGATTCCCTTCATTAGCTGCAGCTGGGAACACAGTGTTTAAAAAGGGAGGTTGCACACAGCAACTTGTTAGAAGCAAATCATGAGTTATCTTTTATGGTTGAGGCTTATCTGGTTCCTGGCATCTTTGAAACTGTGTGTGTTTTGTTGGCCTTTGAAGTCTGCAATTACTTACCCTGCCCTGTCCAGTTAATTGCTGCAGCGTGGTTTGTGTGGATTTTTATTTATAGTTTATATATACTTTGTTTTCGGACTGAATTTCCTCCACTTAAAGACTGTTCTTGGGAGAGTTTTTTCTCCAGCTGAAGTTAACTGGATATTGGGGGCAAAGTTGGAGGTATTAAAGGGACTTTTCTTACTTATGTGACTGTGTTGCCTTTGTGCCATGTCCTGGGTCATCACACTGCTATTTCTTTGTAACCCTTTGAAGAGAATTCTGCTGCCAAGCCATTTCCAGACACACTTAACATTCTAATCTCCTTCAAGTTTTTGCATTGATCCAGCTACCTTTGCATCAGTATAATGGAACAACAACAGCATTCTTCTAATTGTCAGACACAGATGTAGTCTTCATACACACATTAAGCAAGTTGCACAACTACATCATAAGCAAACCACATTCACGCTTTAATGTTGTAATACTACTCCAGTTGCACTATCTGTCACTGCAGCCTAAGCATTTTCCAGTGCTTTCACAGAATTTATGACTTCCATTATTCCCCTCCCCACTTGGACACTAACTTCTAAAGCATCTGTTTCTATGTTCTTGAATATTTCTATTTAAAGTCAAGAAATGGCTTAAAGTTACACTGGCTGACATTCTTCCATCATATTATGGAAGTGGTATTGGTATTTTACAGAATATTTCTGTAAAAATATTTTCCCCCACAATGACTAGAACCCGTTACTTGTTTCCATTCATTCTCTACTAACCAAATATCTGCTTTATTACATTATACAATATTTTTCTCCTATTCTGATTTTTTTGCAGCAATCATTCCTTTACGTGCATTGTCTCATCCCAAGCATCTTTAACTTATCCTTTCATCAATTACTCTTTTTCATGCATCCATTATTGTAATTCCACAGGCTTCTATGACATTTTGTAGGTTTATTCTTTCAACTCTCTTCAATGGAACTTCCACATTTTTCTTTCCATTTATTCTGTTGTAAAATTAATCATCTTTCAATCCTTTTCTATATGAAATTGATTCTTTCTCATTTTTGCTGTAATTCCTTTCACTTCTTCGCATGTTCACTTTTCCAAGATTTCCCCTTTGACGCTATTAAAATGGTCTGTTCCACATTCAGATTCTTTTATATAATTCTTTCAATGAATGAATTCTTTTCATGAAAAGATTGAATGGTGCTTAGATTTATACTTTTTCTTTCCTATATGCATATATTAACAGATATGGCTAAATTATGTATTTGAAATGAACACATCATAAATTATGTATTTGAAATGAACACATCATAAAGAGGTTCCAGTAAATCATCACCATTCCAATTCATTCATGAATCTTCAAGTGGCTCAATAACTGTTTCCATATTTTCTGGTCTCATATTTATTTATTTATTTGATTTGTCAATTGCTTACAAGATAATATGTATAAATATAAACATAGTTATGAATACATGGATACATTTAAGAAAAAGAAAAGAAACAATAGGACAGGGACGGTAGGCAAGTTGGAGCGCTTATGCACGCCCCCTACAGACCTCTTAGGAAAGGGGTGAGGTCAATAGTAGACAGTCTAAGGTTAAAGTTTTTGGGGTATGGGGAAGAAACCACAGAGTCAGGTAGAGTATTCCAGACATTGACCACTCTGTTGCTGAAGTCGTATTTCCTGCAATCAAGCTTGGTGCAGTTAACCATGAGTTTGTATCTATTGTGTGCTCTTGTTTTGTTATGGTTGAAGCTGAAGTATTCATTGACTGGTAGGACATTGCAATGTATGATTTTATATACTATATTTAGATCGGACCGAAGGCGGCCTAGTTCTAGGTTTTCTAGGTCTAGAATTTCAAGTCTGGTGGCATAAGGTATTCTGCAATGAGTAGAGGAGTGGAGAACTCTTCTTGTGAAATATTTCTGGACTTTCTCTACCGTGTTAATATCAGATACGTAATGTGGGTTCCAGACTGATGAGCTGTATTCAAGTATTGGTCTAGCAAATGTTTTGTATGCTCTAGTTATTAGTGTGATATTACCAGAGAAAAAGCTACATAGGATTAGGTTAACAACCAACCCATTAATTAATTAACAAAGCACTATTTATCTTACAAATCATATTCATTCAGAATTTGCACAACTAAGCTGAAACCATATCTCTTATTTTTTCATTGTAACTATTAATTGGAGCATTTCACTAACTTAAAACCCTGAATTCTGAGACTTATATAGGTTGATCTATGGTGGTGCAGTGGTTAGAATGCAGTACTGCAGCTATTTCTGTTGACTGCCAGCTACCTGCAACTTGGCAGTTTGAATCTCATCAGGGTCAAGGTTGACTCAGGCTTCTATCCTTCCAAGGTCAGTAAAATGAGGACCCAGATTCTTGGGGGCAATATGACGACTCTGTAAACCGCTTAGAGAGGGCTGTAAAGCACTGTGAAGCAGTATATAAGTCTAAGTGCTATTGCTATTGACAAGAATCTAGAGCAGGGCTGTCAAACTCCCAGCCTTGGGGCTGGATGCATCACACACTGGCCACGCACACACCTGGTTTAGCGAAGGGGAAGAAAGTCCCGATATGTCACATGATGCTGCCATGACAATGTGAGTTTGACACCCTTGATCTAAAGCATAACATTATGTTAGTAACTTTATTAATATCATTTATTATTATGCAAGTTAGTTTCTTTTTTTGTGTGTGTGTGTATGTTTTATTTGCAGTTTTTCCTTTAACAACCAGCATTTTTTGTGGACATTGCAATGACTGGGTTAACATATTTTAAACACAGTGCTCACAGTAATAATACAATTACATACACATTTTTTATCTTCCAACTTCTGGCCTTAATGTGCTCATTATAATTATATATTCTTTTATATATCAATATATATTCTACTATTTTCCCAATTTATACTTATTTCTTTATTTTTCCCATTTGTTGGGGTTCTTGTATGTTTACCTCATTATCTTTAAACAATACTATTTTCTCTTTATGATTTTTATCACTTCATCCCAAAATATATATAAACATCAATAACATTTCTTCATATTGTATACTTATTTATTAACCCCTATTAAGTCACTAATATTTTAATATTATAAATATCACTCAGTATTCCACCACATTTTCAATATCTCAATTTTCTATAAACACCAATAAAACCAGTTATCAATGAGATTTAATCAATTCCAAAATTATATCTCTAAATCCCCTGAATTTATAGTCCTTGAAAACTATTTTTCCCCACATTTTTTGTATCTTGTTAATCATAACAATACATTTAGATATACCTAGTCCTAATATACCACCTCCTAATCTTAATATACAGTATTTATGGTTATAATAAATTCTATTATATATCTATATATGTGCTACTATTTCCCCAATTTAAACTTCCCACTTATTTTTATTGGTTTTCAATATAGTTACTATATTGCAGGATATTGTCTCTCTATCCATTATCTTTCAGTCTTTTTAGAATTTCATCATTTATTCATTTTTTGGTGATTCTTTTATGTTTCTCTTTTGGAATCCTATATGTCTTTCTAGCATTTTTGCACAGGTTAATTGTTCCTTCTATCTTGCCCTTCATCTTCTTCTGCTGCATCTTTTGAATATCCATTCATAACCCTTCCATTATTTTTGAAAAATCATCCTTTTTTCCTTCTATTCTGTTGTAGGCTCTTAAGGGATTGTCTATTTGATTTTTAGTATTTATTATTACTATATTTCCAATGTTTTTAATCTGCTTTTAATTCATTTTTACCTTCTTGTAGTTTATTTTGATTTGCCTCCTCTACCATTCCTTCTAATTTCTCAGCTGTCTTTTGTGTTTTATTAGTCATGATGTCTGCAGCTGGTCCAATGAAAAACTGTACAAAATTGCATTTCAAATTCCCAGAGGTTGTGGGAGGAGTTGTTGGCTGCTTGTGAAGGAAGCAGAGGGTGAGTACAAAGGAGAGAGGCAGTTTGAATTGCTTCCATTGCATTTCAACTTCCCAGAGGTTGTGGGAGGAGCTGCTGGCTGCTTGTGAAGGAAGCAGAGGGTGAGTAGAAAGGAGAAAGATAGTGGACCACGCACTTAACGGCGTGCGAATCATATAACTATAAACCAAAAATACCAATAAGACATTTAGGGTAAGTGTGCTTGAGATTGTGATTTTATTTTATTTCAAAATAACTTAGTTCAGTGTAATACTTGTTTTACAGCTGTCTTTCACAGTACTCTTTTTCAAACTTGGATACTGTCCTCTTTGTAAAAAAAATTACCAGTCTACATGGACAGATTGCCCATCTAGAATCTCTAATCTGTGCTCTCCAAGCAGAAATTAGGTGCCCAATCCAGCCATCTATTGAGCTGCCGTGCTACCAGCCCCCACTACCACAAAAATCCTACAGGAAAAGGGCAGTATGGATAACTGTGGAATCTGGCAGGGTGAGAGCTGTGGACCATAAACGCAAAGCTTTTGCTGTGTCCCAGCACAACAGATACAATGCCCTTGCTGACCTTAATAGGGACACTAAAGTGACAGGTCAAGGTAGTTGTGATAATGATAACTCAAGTAGGCCGGGAATCATGGTCCTAGAAGAAGAACTTACTTTGGAAAGGAAAAGTGTGAATCAGGTACCACGCACCAGTCACACAAGAAGACAAGGCATCCAAAAAGAGAAGCCACCTTCTGGTTGGGGACTCAGTTGTAAGGGATGTAAATTTAGGAAAGGATACTGAGGTTTTGAAAGAGGTCAGATGTCTACCAGGTGCTACTGCCAGCAGAGACAAGAAGCATATTCTTAAAATAGTCAAGAATGCCAGTAAGGACTGTGATGTTGATGCTATTATACATCTTGGTACAAATGATCTGTCCCAGAAGGATGTACTTTCTGTTCAGAAAGACTTCCAGAGCTTGGGGTATGAACTTAGTAATATGGGCTATAGGCTTATCTTTTCAGAGGTTCTACCAGTATACAAGGAACAAAAAAGGAAAGGGCAGCGTGTAGCAGAGTTTAATGTGTGGCTAAAGGAGTGGTGTAAAAGGGAAGGCTTTGGTTTAATTAGTCATGATGTCTGCAGCTGGTCCAATGAAAAACTGTACAAAATAGATGGTTTGCATCCATCAAAGAAAGGGACTGAGTTACTTGGCATTAAATTCACAGATTTCCTGGATAAACATTTACACTGAACAGCGGGGACAGAGAATTAATGGATTCAGAACATTTCTGTCCCAGCAACCTAAAATTAATAAGGATATCACTGCATGCAAAATAGATGTTTGCGCAGGTAAGATTATCCACCTTGATGCCAACCAAAACCAAGTATTTAATAGTGAGTGCCATACCATGTGTACTAATCAAACAGGTGGCAAGAAAGTAGGGGCAGGCAGGCAGAACACAGGTTATGTAGACAGTAAACACAGTGTCAGACATAAAGATCTCAAGTGCCTATATACAAATGCACAAAGTCTGGGGAACAAACAGGGTGAACTTGAACTACAAATACATGAAGGTAAATATGATATAGCTGGAATAACAGAAACTTGGTGGGATGAAACCCATGACTGGAACATAATGGTAGAAGGATACAAACTATTCAAAAAAAACAGACCCCATGAAAGAAGAGGTGGAGTTGCACTGTATGTAAAGGACCACTATATTGCTACAGAAATGCATGAAACCAAAGATGAAAACCTCCTAGAATGCATATGGGTCAATATAAAAGAAAAAAGAATGACATGGCCATAGGTGTATATTATAGGCCAGCCAATCTGGACTTAATTCTGACAAACAGAGAAGAAGTGATAGAGGGAGTTGAAACTGCAGGAACCTTGGGTGAGAGTGACCATGTCATGCTAGAATTCAACATAACACAAACACAAGCAACAGAACATAATGACACCAGAGTCTTGGATTTTAAAAGAGCTGATTTCAATAAACTCAGAGAGAACTTGGGAAAGATTCTATGGATGAAAATCCTAAAGGGGAAAACAACTCAAGAATCTTGAGAAACTCTAAAAGGTATGATCATAGAAGCCCAGACCAGCACAATACCACTGAGAAAGAAAAACAAGAAATCCAAGAAGAAACCAGCATGGCTGCACAAAGATCTCTCTGGCAAATTGAAAGAAAAAAAGGACAAGTACAAAAAATGGAAAGAAGGACATACAACTAAGGCAGAATATCAGCAGATAGCCAGAATCTGCAAAGACAAAGTCAGGATAGCAAAGGCTCAGAACAAACAAAGACTTGCAACAAAAGTCAAAGATAATTTAAAAAGTTTCTTCCAACATATAGATAACAAGAAAAAAATCAAGGAAACAGCCGGTCCACTAAAGAGAGAAGATGGCAAGGAAGTAACAGGCAACAGAGAGAAAGCAGAACTGCTTAACTCATTCTTTGCATCTGTCTTCATGCAAAAAGAAACTACAGCTCAACCCACCAAAAACATAACTGTAAAAGACAGACCAGAAATAAAAGTTAAAATAAGCAAATAATAGTAAGAGAACACCTGTCTGATCTTGATGAAAACAAATCACCAGGGCCTGATGGATTACATCCCAAAGTTTTAAAGGAGCTGGCAGAGGTCATCTCAGAACCACTGCACCATATCTTTCAAAAATCCTGGAGCACCGGGGAACTACCAGAGGACTGGAAAAGAGCTGATGTGGTTCCCATCTTCAAAAAAGGAAAAAAAAAAAAACAGACCCAGGAAACTATAGACCAATCAGCCTAACATCAATACCCGGGAAGATACTGGAAAAGATAATAAAAAAAAGATCTGCCAACATCTAGAAACAAGTAAAGTAATAACTAGCAGTCAGCACGGGTTTGTTAAAAACAGATCGTGCCAAACCAATCTTATTTCATTCTTCAACACAGTGACTAAATTAGTAGACCAGCAAAATACTGTGGACATAATATATTTAGATTTCAGCAAGGCATTCAACAAAGTAGACCATAACCTACTTCTTAGTAAGCTAGAAAAAAGTGGAATAGATAGCACCACCACTAGATGGACTCGCAACCGGCTGTCAAATTTTACTCAATGAGTAGTCCTTAATGCGTCTAAGTCTACATGGAGGGAAGTAAGCAGTGGGGTGCCACAAGGTTCCATCTTAGGCCCAGTACTCTTCAATATCTTCATTAATGACTTAGATGAGGGAATAGAAGTGGAACTTACCAAATATGCAGATGATACTAAGCTGGCAGGAATAGCTAACACCCAAGAAGATAGGCTCAAGATCCAGATGAATCTTGACAGACTAGAACACGGGGCCATATCTAACAAAATGAAATTCAATGTAGAGAAAAGTAAAGTCCTACACTTAGGCAAGAAAAACCAAAAGTACACATATAGACTGGGTGAAACCAGGCTCAATAGCAGTAACTGTGAGAGGGATCTTGGAGTCTTAGTGGACAACCAACTAAATATGAGCCAGCAGTATGCAGCAGCAGCCAAAAAAGCTAATGCAATCCTAAATTGTATTAACAGAGGGATACAATCAAGATTATCACATTAAACAAGAAGAAAACCTTCTATGCACCAATTCCACCCGCACTTTCTACAATTTTGTAAACAACAAACTAAAAGACTCAAGGTCCATTCCACCCCTGAAAGGACCTAATGGTAAAGACTGCAACGATGACACTATTAAAGCCAACCTCTTTAACACATTGTTTGGCTCAGTATTTGTAAACAGCAATGGATCATACCCAGTATTTCCTAGTTGAGCCACAGACAACTACAATGATCTAATACATATCGATTTTACAGAAGACAATGTTGAAAAAGCACTACACAATCTAAAACCATCTCTATCTATTGGACTGGACGGAATATGTGCCTACTTCTTAAAAAAGCTACCCACTGCCATAGCCGAACCTCTAAGCATAATCACTGAAAAATCTTTCAAGACCAGCTTCTTGCCAAAACTATGGTCACAAGCCACAGTCATCCCCATCTTCAAAAATGGAGAAAAGTTGAAAATTACAGACCAATCTCTTTATGCTGTGTCACCTGTAAAGTCATGGAATCAATTATTAACCAATCCATCATCCTCCACTTAGAAATAAACAACCTACTCTCTAATAAACAATTTGGCTTTAGGAAAAAACTATCATGTAATCTGCAACTCTTACACTGCAAAAACATATGGACTACACAACTCGATCAGGGTAAAGCAACAGACGCAATTTACATAGACTTCTGTAAAGCCTTTGATTCAGTGGTACACGACAAACTACTCCAAAAACAAAAATCTTACGGTATCTCTGGACACCTGCATAACTGGATAGAAGCATTCCTGTCAAACAGACAACAAATGGTCAAAATTGGGAGTGTCCTATCAAATTCTGTACCTGTCAACAGTGGTGTCCCCCAAGGCAGTGTTTTAGGACCAACTCTTTTCATACTCTACATAAATGACCTCTGTGATCATATCAAGAGCAACTGCGTTCTCTTCACTGATGATGTAAAGCTATTCAACACCATAGACAATACTGTAACCCTTCAAAAAGACCTTGACTATGTATCAGAATGGTCAAACAAATGGCAACTTCAAATATCAACAAATAAATGCTCTGTCCTACATATTGGCAAAAAAAATCAGAAAATAAAGCTGAATAGTCAAGACCTTGTTGATGATCCAAACTCTGTCAAGGATCTTGGAGTACTCATCTCTAATTATCTAAGTGCTAGAGCCCACTGTAACTACATAACCAAAAAGGCATTAAGAGTTGTTAACCTAATCTTATGTAGCTTTTTCTCTGGTAATATTACGCTAATAATTAGAGCATACAAAACATTTGCTAAACCAATACTTGAATACAGCTCATCAGTCTGGAACCCACATTACATATCTGATATTAACACAGTTGAGAAAGTCCAGAAATATTTCACAAGAAGAGTTCTCCACTCCTCTACTCGTTGCAGAATACCTTATGCCACCAGATTTGAAATCTAGACCTAGAAAACCTAGAACTACGCCACCTTCGGTCCGATCTAAGTATAGTATATAAAATCATACATTGCAATGCCCTACCAGTCAATGAATACTTCAGCTTCAACCATAACAAAACAAGAGCAAACAATAGATACAAACTCAAGGTTAATCGCACCAAACTTGATTGCAGGAAATATGACTTCAGCAACAGGGTGGTCAATGTCTGGAATACTCTACCTGACTCTGTGGTTTTTCTCCCCAAACCCCAAAAAGTTTAACCTTAGACTGTCTACTATTGACCTCACCCCTTTCCTAAGAGGTCTGTAGGGGGCGTGCATAAGCGCACCAACGTGCCTACCATCCCTGTCCTATTGTTTCTTTTATATTCTTTTATTTTTCTTATATGTATCCATGTATTCATAACTACGTTTTTACTTATACCTATTATCTTCTAAGTAATTGACAAATTAAAAAAAATAAACAAAGATCAAGGGAAATACTAATACCACTCTATAAAGCCTTAGTAAGACCACACCTAGAGTACTGCATCCAGTTTTGTTCACCACATTATAAAAAAGATGTTGAGACTCTAGAAAAAGTACAGAAAAGAGCAACCAGGGGACTGGAGGCTAAAACATACAACGAAAGGTTGCAGGAACTGGGCTTGGCTAGTCTGGTAAAGAGAAGGACCAGGGGAGACATGATAGCAGTCTTCCAATATTTGAGGGGCTACCACAGAGAGGAAGGAGTCAAGCTATTTTCTAAAGCGCCTGTAGGCCAGACAAGGAATAATGGATGGAAACTGAACAAGGAGAGATTTAACCTGGAAATAAGGAGAAACTTTCTAACAGTGAGAACAATCAACCAATGGAACAGCTTAGCCCTCGGAAATTGTGGGAGCGCCATCACTTGAGACTTTCAAGAAGAGATTGGACTGCCATTTGTCAGAAATGGTATAGGGTCTTGGGTGGGGGGGTTGGACTAGATGACCTACAAGGTCCCTTCCAACTCTGATTATCTGTTATCTGTTATCTGTGTGTTATATTCATTTTTTCCCAGCATTTGTTGAGACCCTTCTACTTTCACATCTTTATCTTTAAATATTTCCATCAACTTCTTATAATTCTTTGTCATCATTTCCAACATTTCTTCATAGAACTTTATTATCTCCTGCTGAAATTTCAGAAAAGCAATTTCTCCCAATAATCACTTTTCACAAAGTTATTCAGCTTTTCCAGGCTTTCTATGTTTTAAATCATCCTTTAGGTTTTTCTTTTACTTCTATGTCTTTAATCTTTGATCTTCCTCTTTAATTTTTAATCTTTAAACTTTCTCCATAAATCCAATTGCTGCTTTCTTAAGGTTTGGAGACTATTTTTTGGAACTTTTTACTTAGGTTAGTCTTCTAAGGTAACAGTTGGAAATTATCTCACCCAGTTTCACAGCTCTGTCCACACACCTCTCCAGCACAAAATCTTATTGTCCCGGTTGTCAAAGCTTGTGACAGACCAAGAAAATGGCTGTCGTCCCTGCTGCCAATCAGGAGAGTTTTTTTCGGATCAGGAGGAAATTGCTGTTTCCTCACGATCGATGAAGCACCTCTCCTTTCTTCACTGCCCTGAAAGGGTCTCCCAACAAACAGTTGCTGGCATTTCACAGAGCCCAGCAGAGCTCTGCTATTTTGCAGCCGTTTTCACCAGAATGTCAACCGGAAGTCACAAGTTAGTTTCTATTATGCACTTTAGTATTTTCATTCTCTACATTTTCACTCAAGAAGATGAGAATACCTTCATTCATTTTTATTATGTCTTTTCTTTTTCATTTAGTTTCAGAAACCCACATCAGATCTATCTCCACTCCTCTCCTTCTCTTTTCACTATTTTCCTTCCTCCCTCCAGAGGTGGTATTCAACAGGTTCTGACCAGTTCTGGAGAGCCGGTAGTGGAAATTTTGAGTTGTTTGGAGAACCAGCAAATACCACCCCTGACTGGGAGATTTTACAGTATTCTTCCCCTGCCATGCCCTCCAAGCCACACCCACAGAACCGGTAGTAAAAAAATTTGAATCCCATCACTGCCTCCCTCCCTCCTTTCCTCCCACTCTCTCTTCATTCTTTCCTCAGTGCTCCCCCTCCCTCCCTCCCTTCATTACAATTTTCCTTATGCCCATCATGTTTCATTGATGCCCATCATTTATCTACTCATTCAAGTTTTTCCCCCCAAATATTTTTCAAAATAGGAAGAAAGTTTAGAGTAGGTTACCAGCCTTAGTTATACCTCCACCTTATACACAATCCTAATATTGCAAGTCAGGGATGACATGCAGTATTCCTAGCATAAGTTGGAAGGGTGTGGAGGGCTGCCCAAGAGGTGCTGCAAAGTTTGGGGAAGGCATGCAGTGGACTGTGGTTTAGGGAGGGCCCATGTGGTTGGAGAAGAGGTTCCGTCAGACAGGAAAGACATACCAGAGGCCGCACAGATTAGGAAAACAACAAGAGTGGCAGATTTTGGGGGAATGCATGGGGGTGTGGCATGAAGCAGGAAGGGTACATGAAGTTCCTTCCTCCCTGTCCCTTAAGCCCTCCCTCCCTCCCTTTTTCAGCAAGCAGTAAGCAGTTGCTGCTGGGTAAGGGAGGGATTTCAAGACTGGCTGGGAAATTGTGAAAATGAAGATCAGGTGACCAAAGAAGTAGCCCAGCAGTGGGAACAGCAGCACTGAAATAGCCACATCTTCCCCAAATTTCATTTCCTCTGGCGTCATGGGTCCCGAATTTTGGGTACATTCTGTAAGTTAGTCCTTTTAAGGTACCTTACTACAAAAAATATTGGTCTACTGCTATATCAAGTTGAAGAATTTTAGTAATATGTAGATTATGTGGAAGCATCATGAAATATAAGGGGTCTTGTCATTATTCATTCATTTAAAAATATTAACTAACAGGGTCATTCAGCAATGCTAACTGTGGAAAATAGCTAATGTAAGAAACATAAATGATTAAACTATCCCACCTCTGACAACTCTGACAATATCCCTTAGTCCAAGTCATTTGATTGCCACATATAATTAAATTTCAGTCACAGTGGATATTGATTTTACATAATACCAGAACAACAGTGCCTCAGAAATAGAAAGGCCATCACTATATATTTCACCCATCTGTTCTACATCAGCAGGTTTAATAAACGGTTTCATTTTCCTTAGCAGTTATTGCTTTTTTACATAAGGAATTTTTCAGTAGTAGTGCTTTGTATTTATTTCATGTAACTATAGTTTTATAATATCTATTCAACTTCAACGTACTTTTAAATTGTATTTCAATTTATTTTTCTCAGGATATTTGGCCCAAGCACTGAACTCGACAGATCTTAATGTATAGCAGGTATATACAGTATAATACTATACAGGGCCATCAACAGTTTATCAAGGCACTATTGAAGACCATTTATTATTTCAGACACTAATGGTTCATTCCTTTAGGCAATTATTAAAGAAACATTCATCTTAAACATGTTCATTCATCTTACATGTTTTCAGTGACTTCCAGAGGCCAGTGTCCATTACAATAGAAGAGCATTAGCAAATTGGATAATAAATTAGATTAAAAATAATAGAGTTTGAAAAGGAGCTTGATCATCTCTATTGTTACATACATACATACATACATACATACATACATACATACATACATACATGTGTGTGTGTTTGTGTGAGTATGTATATATCTAGAAAAGCTGTTTTTGTCCCAATACTTTAACTTGTATTAGAACTAAATATGTTCTTCACAAATAGTCTTCTTTTTACACATACATTTCTGCACATAATATAAATCTCAAAATGTTTTAAGCAGAAGAAGAGTTAGGTAGGCTAGATTTTGTTTTAATCAAGGAAAAGCTATTAACCTCTGTCCCAGCTGCTTTTCTAGGCCTTCTCTGAAAGTAGAAATTCTGCCATTTTTAAATTCCCAGAGTTCTCTATTTGCTGCTTGTGCCATTTTCAAGGGTTAGAGCCCAACCACTCTGCAGTGCAAATGTGGCACATTCTCATTAAGTGCCCTTTCTTTCTCAGGGCATATCCAGAAATGTAATCATTTGCAAAAAGGCCAGAGAAAGCAGAAACAAAGCCTTCTGCATTTTTCCATACTATTCTTATATAGTACTTTAGTATAGTATTTTCTTTAGAAATACTTCTTTCAGGTGGTATCTTTGAAAAACCTTGATGTTTTCTCTATCGTTAAATCATGTAAAAATGACAGAAACACCTGCTTTTTCAGGAAAACGTTTCAACTATTTGCTTGGAAATGACTATTAAATGGGGGGATGGGGTAGGAGGGGAAGCTTTGCCGCGGATTCTGGAAACCAAGCAGGATCTGCAAAACTCTGATAAGAACATTAGAGGTGTCTGAACAATCAAGACTTTACAGATAGATTTCCTGTTGTTGGTTGTGTATGTGTGTGCTTTCAAACAGGACACATTAATCATTTCCAAAACAAGTGGAAAAAACCTGTCAATATCAGAACAGGGTAACATTAGTTTTTACTGTCATAATGATCTGCATATCTTGCTATGTATTTACACAGATTTGGTTGGCGAAGCTTGCCAAATTATTTGTAGAGCTGGGAATGACTTCTCCAAATCTATGTCCTGGGTGCATCATTCCTGTCCACCAAATAGTTTCCTTCCTAGTGCAGAATGGAAGTGCCCACTATTCAGTGGTGGGATTCAAAATTTTTACTACTGGTTCTGTGGGCATGGCTTGTGGGCATGGTGTGGCTTAGTGGGCGTGGCTTGGTGGGTGTGGCAGGGGAAGGATACTGCAAAATCTCCATTCCCACCACACTCCTGGGGGAAGCAAAATCCCCATTCCCTCCCCACCCCTCTAACCTGCTTTCCAGCTCCATTCTCCTGTGCAGGGCAACAAAAGACCCAGCCGATCAGCTGGGACTCAGGAGGCAGAGAATACTCGGGAGGCAGAGAGACTGGGTGGGGCCAGTCAGAGGTGGTATTTGCTAGTTCTCCGAACTACTCAAAATTTCTGCTATCGGTTCTCCAGAACTGGTCAGAACCTGCTGAATACCACCTCTGCCTCTTTCCCTTCTCTATTTTGATTCTGTTGCATACATAAAAGGATATATGTATAAAAATGTCAAATGTTGTTATTAAGTCCTCTGCTCTTTTATCTGTGGCTGGTTGTTTGTATCTCTCTCTCCCCCAGCTTTTGTCTAACTTTTATCCCATTTTGACAGCTAACACTTGTGGATCTTTAAAGCACTTGCTGATGTCTAATAAACAAAAATACAGGTAATCCTAGACTTACAACAGTTCGTTTAGCGACTGTTCAAATTTACCACAGCACTGAAAAAAGTGATTTGTGAATGTTTTTCACACTAACGACCGTTGCAGCAGCCTCGTGGTCACGTGACCAAATTGGGGTGCTTGGCAACTGACTCACATTTATGACAGTTGCAGTGTCCTGGAATCATGTGGTCTCCTTTGGCGACCATCTGCACAAGCAAAATCAATGGGGAAGCCAGACTCACTTAACAGCTTTGTTATTAACTTAACAGTTGTAGTGATTCACTTAACAACTGTGGCAAGAAAGGTCCGTAAAATGGGGGCAAAATTCACTTAACAACTATCTCACTTAGCAACAGAAATTTTGGACTCAATTGTGGTCATAGGTCAAAGGACTACTTGGTTTTTTTTCCCAAGCTGTACTAAATGGTGGGCTCTGATCTGGCCATAGGGACTTACCGGATTGTGTCGGGTACATGTAGAGTTGTAATTGCAGGAATGTTCCAATCTTGGATGGCAAACCTCAGATAAAGAATGTTTCCAAGCAAATACAACTCAGGCAAACAAAGTCACTAATCTAAAGGAGGATTAGACAGAGGAAGTAAACATATGTTAGACTTTAACTAGATATAATTAATTGTGTTAATTACTATGCTAAACAGTAACGAAAGTTAAGCAGTAACCAAAGTTAACCAATGATGGAGGATAACTAAAAATGTGTATAAATGCAAGACTAGATTCCAATAAAGATCATCATGATTCAGTTGTTCATGATCAAACAATTCGACTGCCTCATCATTACAACATGCAAACAAAACTGGAAATGACCAACAGTCATTTCCCAACACATGCAGATTAATTTCTTCAACACTTTATACTTTTTAAAAAAATTCTGGTTGCTTAAAATAGCCTTTCTGTAACCTCAGGTGACACAGCAATTATAAAACTACCATCGGGAATGAACTAACCATGCATCATTGCAGCAGAAAAATATTGGAGCTAAACCTTCATTCCTGGCAACTTTTCAAGATGAGGTTCTTTCTTAGAAATGAGAAACATTTTTTGGTTTATTTTTTGGTTAAGTATCAGTACGGTGGCCCCATGCTTTCTCTTCTTTTAATTAGCTTCCCAATGCAATAATTGGGTAACGGGAAAGGTTTCTTTCTTCACTCTACCTGCTTAGGGCATAAAATCCATGCTCCCTTGAACACAGAAAAATCAGAATGGCATAGATTTAAAAAAAACTTCCTCTTTTATGACTTAGGTCAATGTATATTAAAATAAAATAGAATACTTAACATACTTCAAAATAAACAATACATGCAAACTTTTAAAAACAACAGCAGTTCTAAAAAACCCTATACAGTATGAACACTGCAGAACCGGTAGTGGAAATTTTGAGTAGTTCGGAGAACCGGCGAATACAACCCCTGACTGGCCCCGCCCTATCTATTCTCTGCCTCCTGAGTCCCAGCTGATTGGCTGGGTCTTCTTTTGTTGCCCTGAACAGGAGAACAGAGCTGGAAAGCAGGTTAGGGGGGTGGGGAGGGAATGGAGATTTTGCAGTAACCTTCCCCCAGGAATGGGGTGGGAATGGAGATTTTAGAGTATCCTTCTCCTGTCACGCCCACCAAGCCACGCCCACAGAACCGGTAGTAAAAAAAAATTTGAATGCCACCACTGGTATGACGCTATGTTTACACTTTCAGTTTAAATTCCTTTCCTATGAATTATCCACCCAGAACTGATATTGTCAATGAGCAATATGCCATAATCCCTGGATAGTTGTCCCAATAGGTGCCAGATGTTGCTCATACTTTAATTGCCTCTAATGTGTCATTTTGCTGTCTGGTCACTGAGATTAGAGTGAGATCTTCTTAGACAGCTTTAGAGTCAATTTGAATTTTCACTAAATAGAATAATTACATATAATCTGCAATCTTGAGAGCTAGTTTAGTGTAGTGGTTAAAGTGATGGCCTAGAAACCAGTGGCTGGGAATTCTAGTCTCGCTTTAGGAATGAAAAACTAGCTGTGAGTCAGTCACTCTCGCTCAGCCCTACTCCCTTACCTCACAGGGGTGTTGTGGGCAAGATAGAAAGAGGAAGGACTATTGATAAGTTTGCAACCTTGAGTTATATATGAAAAAAGGCAGAATAAAAATATATTTAAAAATCCTTTATAATTATAATCTTTTCCCGATCATCTTAGATTCCAAGTTATTTACAAAATGATTCAATATCTACCCCATTGTTACAAGGGTTCTATTCTTTGCTTTTTAATAACTTACTAATAAAACTGCATTTCATGGTCTTGCTCTGAGTTTCTAAAATTTAAATAATATTTGCTCAATTATAATATCTCTTTTAATGAACTGGTTTGCCCCTGCTGTACAATAATTCATGAACAGTTCTGCCCTTGTGACTGTACAACCATTGAAATAGTTTTACACCTTATCCTATGTATTTATAGTTATAACTTATATGTGCATGGACTTCATTTTATCTTTTTTGCTGCCTTTCTCTGGATGTTTAAATAATTTGTATGTTTCTCCCCTTTTATCCGATAAGTAGCTTTGTATTAGTAGTAAGGTAGCTAGATTCTCTGTGCCTGAAATAAATCCTCACAAAAGATTATTATGGATTTTCCTGTTATCTGAAAGTAAATTATATAGTATATTCTCTGTCAGCACTTCATGCACTTATACACTGGGAATTGGGTTGCTGCTCTGAGACCAAAATAAAGTTATTTATAAATTGGCTGGGAATGGTGAGAATTGCAGCCCAACATAGTCTAAGGAAAGCTTCCTAGAAAAGAATATTAGTCCATGATCTTCAGGCTGGTGGTTTTGGCTTTGTGCTTGTGTGATCAAAGCGTGATCGGAGCTGCTGTCTTTCTATAAATACTGGTGGGTAGGTTGGCTGTGTTGTCATTTCTTGATTGGTTGATGGAGTTGATGTTTGCAGATTGGCTGGCTTTTTTGTAAGAACATGTGTGGCTGAGGTATCGGCTGTGTGTCTGTCAGCCTCCTGTGTTGTAATGACCTGGGTAATGGGCTGTGTGATGACCTTCTGAGTTCTATTGTTGTGACATCCTGGGTCTTGTGCTGTAATCTCCTGGATCATTGGCTGTGTTGTAACACCCTGAGGTTTTGTGGTGTAACCTCCTGAGTTCCGTGATGTGATATCCTGAGCGGGTGGCTGTGATGTGACGTTCCGGGTTTTGGTTTGGCTCTGAGTTTGAGGCCTGGCTATGTGTTCATGGGGTGTGTCAGTTTGCTTGGTTTGGGGGTCGGCATGTGTGGCAGCTGGTGATGCAGCCATGGTCTGGTTTCTGGATGGTGGTTGCCTTTCGTCTATGGGGTGGGTTTGGGTTTGAGTCTGGTGAGGGAGATTGGTGGTGGTGTCATGTGTTGTTTTGGGTCTGGTGTTGGTTTTCGTGGCTGGGGCTCGTTTGTTGATAAGGGCTAGTTTCCAGGTGTCTGGTAGGCAGGAGGTATCATCCCGTTTATTCATGTTATGGGGGTGTTTCTCTATTTCGATGGCTTCCCTGATTATTCTCTTGTTGAAGTGTTCAGTATTGGAGATTAATTTGGTTCCCTAAAAATTAATTTCCTGTGGCTTTAAGGTGCTGGAAAAGGGAGGAAGTATTTTCTTCTTTTCTGACTGTGTTCTTGTGTTCTGCGATGCATGCATTTATTCTCCTGTTGGTTTGTCCAATGTATGTGGCTGGGCAATTGTTGCATAAACTCCTTGGTTTTCTAGCTGGATCTTGTCTTTGGGATTTCTTAGGATGTTGGCTATTTTTTGGTTAGTGCCGAAGGCTGTCCTGATATTATGTTTGTGGAGAATTTTGCTGATTTTATCTGTGGTGCCTTTGATATAGGGGAGGAGGGCGATACCGTTGTCCTGTTCTGTGTCTCAGTTTTTTGGGGGTGTCTCCCTTAGGATTAGGTTGGTAATTGTGCTTCTTTGGAATCCATTGGAAATTAATACATTAATGAGGGTGTGTAATTCTGTTCTCAGGTGGTCTTTGTCGGCTAGGCATTTGGTTCTGGAGATGAGGGTCTTGGCTACAGAGTTGATCTGTGCAGGGTGGTGATGGGATCGTGTGTTTAAGTAGCAGTTGGTGTGTGTTCTCCTCTGATGGATGGTGTGTCCTAGGAAGCCATTGGGTTTTTTGTAAATTAGGACATCCAGGAAGGGAAGTTGGTTGTTGGCTTCTGTTTCCATGGTGAATTGTATTTTGGGGTGTAGGCTGTTGAGGTGTGTGAGGAAGTTTTCCAGTTTTTCTTTCCTGTGTGGCCAAATTACGAAAGTGTCATCTACATATGTAAGCCAGAGTTTGGGTTTGGGTTCAGATTTGTCTAGAGCATTGGTTTCAAAGTGTTCCATGCATAGGTTAGTGATGACAGGTGAGAGGGGTGATCCCATAGGTGCTCCTTCTATCTCTTTGTATCTTTGTCCATTGTGGATGAAGTATGTATTGGTTAGGCAGTGGTTGGTCAGATCTAGGATGTGCTTAGGGGGGGTTGTATTTGTTTTGGATGGCTGTCAAGGCTTCTTTAATAGGTACCGTATTTGCCGGCGTATAAGACGACTGGGCGTATAAGACGACCCCCCAACATTTCCACTCAAAATATAGAGTTTGTTATATACTCGCCATATAAGACGACCCCCACTTGGAGGCATGTTTTTCAGGGCAAAAAGTCATCTCACACGCCGGCAAATACGGTAAGTTGTAACACTTGGGGTATTCTGGATATAATTCTTGATTGACACCCCGCCCCTTTCCCCCAAACTTACAAAGCCACCAAAATGCTTTAGAGAGGCAGCTTCGCCTTTCTCAGGCTGGCACTCAATTCCTCTCCCTTTCTTTGTGACAGCCCCCGCGTGCGTGCCATCGGGACTCCAAGGGTGGGGGATAGACAGCTGCCAACTCTCTCTCTCTCTCTCTCTCTGTGTGTGTGTGTGTGTGTGTGTGTGGTGTGGAGGGTAATTCCGGCTATCTCTGGCCTCCGCTCGGTTTTAAAGTCGCTTGGCCGGTTCCCAAGTCGCAAGCGCGCGCTGGCCGGGAGACGCGGCGCCGGGTGGCAGCTCGGTGCAGGGGAGGCGGATCTTTCTCTCTTAAGTGAGGAGGGGACAAGAGGAGGGATGGGACGGGACAGGGGGTGGGAGGAGGTCCTCGCCTTCTTCCACCGCCCACCGGACCCTTTTCTTCCCAAGGGGACCCTGGAAAGCAGCTCGGGAGCCGGGTGGCCCTGCCCAGCAGGGTCCCATCAGGAACTTCCCGAGGACACCCCCCCCCCCAAGCACAGCCCTCCCGGTCTTTCAAAGAGGGAGGGAGAAGCGGGAGGAGCAAATTGCCGCCCCCGCCCCGCTGCCCAGAAGGTGGGGCGCCACAGTCCACCCCCACCACCTTCTCCCTCCCACTCCCGGGCCATTACGTGGCTCGGGGCTGGCTGGGCGGCGGCCCCGCCAGAGACCCTCCCGCTCCACCCCACCCCACTTCCAGATTGGCCTCCGCAAGCGCCCGAGCCGGGCGGAGGGTGGGGGGAGGAAGAGAGACTCCGGCTGGGCTTGAAGGGGCTTCGCAAGTTGCGGGGCCCGCCCGTCGCTCTTGCACCGAGTGACAACGTATTTACCGGCGTATAAGACGACCCCCCCACTTGGAGGCATGTTTTTCAGGGCAAAAAAGTCATCTTATACGCCGGCAAATACGGTACTTGGGTGAAGAGGGATATGACATCGAAACTCACAAATAGGTCGCCGGGTTGTAGGTTTTGTTTCTTTATTGTTTCTATGAAGTGGAAAGAGTTTGTACGTGTGAGATGATGGATTCTGTGTAGGGCTGGAGTTGTTTGGGGAGAAATTTGGCAAGATTCTGTAGAGGTGAGCCTATGGAGCTGACTATGATATATATATATATATTAGGAATGGTGTCAGAAACTAGTTACAACACCACTGCAATAATGTTTGGTTATATGGATATAATATTTGCAACATGTTTTAAACAAGAAATGAAAGATGCAAAACTTCGGAAGACCAGCAAGATAAAGGGGCTAAACAAATATTGCCTGACCGGAATATAAAGAAATTTTGGACTGTAAGGCAGAAATGACAGTCAAAATGTAAATGCAATTGAGTAACTGAGAGGAATATTAGTACTTTGGTTTTTACTACACCCTTGGACATTTCTATCCAATTTGAAATTCAGGTCTGATGTTGTTTCCCTCCCCCATCCCCAGAAAAGAAAAGTTTTGAATAAATACTTATTTATTCAAATGATAAAGTGTTTGGAAAAATAAATAAAAAAATCAAAACCCTTTCATGATGGAGAAAAAAAAACCACCTCAAGGACTTTATGAGGATTCAGGAATAGTGGTGATTACATGAACACGCTTAAACCATATTATTTCTGAGCAAATAAAAGTAAGACTAAACTTTTAATTTAAAAAGTATTAAATATGTAAAGTTATTTTCTGCAGCAATGTAGGACTGAATAAAACTTCAGCATTTATTTGGAAATCTACTAGTAATGCATACGGCCCCAGCATTTTTACCAATCTCTTAGCAGGCATTTAGTGGGAAGTAGAGTTTCAGTAAATGGAGGCACTGGATTCCATACAATCATCATTAAAGGAGCTACCTGTGGCTGCGTGTCACCTGAATCCATCTATGGATTTCAGTTCTCAGGTCCTTGTAGCTGACATTAGAGCTTTGTGGGTGCAAATATTAAATTCCCTATTTAATTAGAAACAACTGAGATAATTTTAAAGGCCAATATCACAAGTGCATGCTTCAATGACCAACTAAAATCACAAGCTTGAGACCTTGGAGCATTTGTATATTCTTGTTCAATGTTGTCTATGCTGTCCTTGGCAAAACAGCAATTGCAGAGTTGAAAACTGCTGTTTTTAATACCTCCAAAGTTGTTCCCCTTGCCACCTGCTGCTTTAATTACTTTTCACCCCCATGTTTACTCTCCCACAATAAAACCCACATGCCTCCTTTTTGTGTGTGAAGAAAATGGAAATGTTTCAATCTGAACAAACTATATTATTTATCATGTTTCTTAAAATGTCTCAGAGCTTCAACTTAGTCTTATTCATTTCCTGTATCACAGGCAAAAATGTGTGGATGGCACAATCTTAAAAGGACTGTCAGTAAAGCTAATTGCTTCATTCTTTGGGAATAATGTAACCCACACTTTTTCATTAGCACTTATCTCATCTTTCTGCTTTGCTGTAACAGTATTTTTGTCATTTCCCCCAAATCCACATACCAGCAAAAAAAAAAAAAAAGGGGGGGGAGGAGAGTGGGAAAATGATTTGATCTGTTTGTACAAAAGGAACATTGGAGATTATGAATAATTTTGGAGACAATGCTCATTATATAATGATGATAGCTTGTAACTTCAATTTTAAAGTCTTAAATAGTATAATGCATAATTATAATGGATCACAGGAATACGGCTGAGAACTACAATATCATATAAAGTATGATTTGCTTGCAGCTCTTTTTTAAAGATGCCAAAATTTAAATGTCATCCAAAAAATAAATAAATCCCAAATGAGAAAGAACTGTAAAAGTGGTGTGTTTAGTTCAGACAAAAGCTAGGTAAAACAGCAGAGTAGCAAAAATTGGATCTGCTATAAAAAGAAAGCCAGATACAGATTTATTTCTCATGTTGAAGATAGTCGGAAATCAGAACTGTCAACTAGTTAATATTGGTCTCTGGAATTCAGAGAATGAGAACAAGAGATGAAGCAAAAGGATTAGAAAGAGTTTCAAAGATGTTAACAAACATTGATATAATCTGCCTAAAATGCAGAACACCTCCATGTGCCTTTCTGCACTATGAAGAGAAGCAAAAATTGGTGCTTTATTACCACAATATCTTGAGTCTTGCTAAAACTCCTGAGAAAGGAAAGGAAAGGAAAGAAGAGAAAAGCAGAAAAGAACAGCTAGTGAAAGTTTGCATGGGAATGGAAAAAAATAGCAACTTACCAAAAATTAGGTGAAGGCACAACGCAGGCAAGTTGGATGGCATGCATGCCAGGTAAGGAGTGAGTGGTCAGGGAGGGGAGGAAAGGGGCCAGCCAGTGGCATGATTTGCCAGTTCTCCAAACTGCACAGAATCGTAACAACCGGTTCTATAGAACTGGTCCGACCAGGTAGAATCCCACCTCTGAGGGAGTGTCACATTCTTACACATAGCCATTTTAATTCTTTTGACAAACATTCATTCCTCACACCAGATTACATATTACCAGTACTACCACATCATAATTCTTCCCCATTCATTTCCGATCTTTATTCAATTTTCTACCAAGGAACATAATTCATCTACTTCTACTAGTCTTTTGAATTTAAACACAACTATCCTTGTCTCCGATACACTAACTCAATTCTGTAGTTGCAATTGCATTGTAAATCATTCATATTCTCAGCTAACAAGTGTGGCATTATCTGTATAAAAAATGTTCATGTCCCTAACCCACTGACTGTTAATATCACCCAAAGCATTTCTTATACATTAATTCATAAATACATTAAACAGCCTAAAGTACATCACACATGTTCATATTACTCCTTCTCAGTAGTGAACCATTTGTTAAGCATTTTATTTATTCTCATGCATGCTTTATTTCTGTCATAAACTATTCTTCTTGTGGTCACTTTCAACTCCATATTTATTTAAAAATTCAAGTTGATCCCTGTATCATATGATTTCTCTAAATCAGGGGTGTCAAACTCAATTTCATTCAGGGCCGCATCAATGTTTGACATCAGGGTGTACATGGCCAGAATGGGCATGGACAGCTCGGCATCACTCGTGTTGGGGACACCTATGGTGAGGTGGCTGGGGGGGATCCAGGGGTGGGATTCTACCAGTTCGCATCTATTTGCTAGAACCGGTTGTTAACATTCTAAACAGTTTGGAGAACCAGTTGTTGGAAGAAATTACTGGCCTAATCCTGTAAGGAAGGCAGGAAGGAAACATTCTGGTGTTGTTTACAGAAACTGCCTCTCCGTTAACCCTTATTACATTCTTGGCAGAACAAGACTTCCTGTCTCTGGAACATCTCTGGAGTTTTTTCCCCCTCCCTTGCTGGTACTTTGCTTGTGTGGAGTGACCATTCAAAGTTACAATGGCACTGAAAAAAGTGACTTATGACCATTTTTCACACTTACGACTGTTGCAGCATCCCCACAGTCATGAGAGGTCAGGCAAGGAGATGCGTGCCTCGATGTGAGTGATATTGATTTGGCCCCATCCAGCCAATAACATGACCACCAAGTCATGTCCACCCAGTCACATGACCACCAAGCCATGCCTACCACCTAAGCCACGCCCACAGAACCGGTTGTTAAAAATTTGAATCCCACCCCTGGGGGGATCCTCCTGTAGCCCTCTGCCAGAAAAAACAGAGTTCGGCTATGGCTCTCCCAAGCTCTGTTTTCATTGGCAGAGGGTTGCAGGAGGCTGTTACGGCCAAAAACGGAGTCTGGGAGGGCCACGCAGAGTCTTCCTAAGCTCCATTTTTGCTGGCAGATGCACTGCGGGCCGATCCTTCGCTATTTCCAGGGTGGCCCCGCGGGTCAGATCTAAGCACTTTGCAGACCGGATTCGGCTGGTGGGCAGGGCTGTCTTAACACATGAGCCTGATGGGTGCTTGCCCATGGGCCCAACGAGCATAGGGGCCCCATACTAACCTGTGTATGTTAACCTTTCATTGCATCTTGTGTTATATAAATACAGCAACATATTTATTACATATTTATTTGTTGGAAGTGCCAATAAAATAAATATATGTTTAATTTTATTGACCATTTACATTTTTGTTCCTGTGAGTAGTTGTTGCAGAGGCCCCAATACACTGATTTGCCTGGGGTCCATAATGCTGTTAAGACAGCCCTGCCCGCGGGCCTTGAGTTTGACACCCCTACTCTAAATAAATGTATGCTAAATTTTATTTTTTTTCTCACTGTTATAAATTTCTCAATAACCTGCTGAAGAGCAAAAAAATCTGTTCTGTGCTACCCTATGGGCTTCCCATAAGAATTCTGCAAAAGTCCTTCTCAGCATATTTAATACTCTAATCTCCCTGTAGTTTTTATATTCTTGCTATTTTCTCCTTTGTATAGGGAACAATCGTGGCATTCTTCCAATGTTCATAGTCAGACACACTATTCTTACACAAATTAAATAGGCCATATAGCCAATGTACAGTATATTCATATTTGTATATATCCTCCTTTATTTATCAAATTCATATTCTCACTAGAACTGACTCTGGGCAGCATGCAGCAAAAAGTATAAAAGTATAAAATAAAAGGCTTTAAAGTCAAACACAGTCATATTCAATTCTTTTTTTAACAAGAGATTCACTCAGCAACGGAACCATCTCAAGATTTCACCAGTCCCCTGAGATCCCCAGGTCTGATGACAAAGGGCCTTGAGAGACTTCTGGAAAATAAGGAGCTCACTTCAGGTGGTGGGGAAATATTCCATAAGGTGGGTTGCCATGATAGGAAAGGCTTTCCTGCCAGGTCTGATTTGGGATGAGGGATGAAGGGCTTTAAAGTTCAAAACCAGCACCTTGAATTGGAGCTGGAAGCAGAGTGGCAACAGATGCAGATCACAGAGCAGAAGTATAATACTGATATATGCTGTTTTAGAAGCCTACATAATTGCTCACACTGCTGCATTTTGCACCAGTTGAAGCTTCCAGACACTCTTCAAGGGCAGCCCCATGCAGAGCTTATTACGGTAGTCCATTTGGATTACACCATCTATACTTGAAACCTTATCATTTTCCAATATTCGACATATGATTTCTTTTTCATCGTTCTTCTTCTTTGACACTTAACATTTACAATATTTGTTTCTATTCCACTCTTCTGTTTCTATGCACGTTACCTCGAACTTTCCTTCCGGCAGTCCCTCATTTCAGTTTCATCACTTTTATTTTTAATCCCATGCATTTTGCTAAGGACTCCTTGTTTAGCCCTCTTTACCCATTTTCTATCTTCAAATAGTTTTCCATATAGGACCTGTACTGTTACTATTTTAATCATTCTATTCTCATTATACTTTCGTTCCTTTAATTTTCTTCCATGTGTCTTTGGTTTTATTATATACAATATTTAAATAAATGAAATAATGTTCTCTTTCAAATTTGGTATTATATACTGAACCAAGGGTCTTTCCTTTTTGTTCTGTCCTGTCTCAGATTGAGCTGTCACTCACCAAGCAGGATAATGGCAATTATTCCCTTTATGTAGAGAAAGTCATCAGTTTACTTTTTAAATCAGAAAGAATAAAGAATAAAGGTGGCATGGTTAAAAAATGATACCATATAACTTTCAAAAGTATATTCTACATAGGTTCAGAATGAGTGGTAATCTAATTCATTACTATTCAAACACAGAGCAATTGAACAAATAAATGTTCATGGAATATAAATTAATTTGGGTGGAATAAAGACCTTGAAGCTTGCTCTGAATTTTACTTATTTAAATTTATATAGATTTTCCCCTGAATTTATTATTTTTGTTATAAATAACTCAAGGCAGTGAACATGCACAATATTTTTTTTCCTCCTCCCATTTCCCCAACAACAATTATGTGAGGTAGGTTGGGCTCAGAGTGACTGGCCCAAAGACATCCAACCAATTTTCATATATAAGGCAGGAGTAGAACTTACTGCCCTGATTTCTAACCTGGTGCCTTAGCTACAAGACCAAACTGTCTATATATGTACATTCCATTCTGAATAAATATTTCCAGCATTGCAGATAATCAAAAGTCTTGCATGATGTTCTCAAACATCATGATTTTCATGCATCTAAGTATTATTTGGCAAAAAGAGCACTTAAAACTGGCATTGGTGGAACTCTTTAAATAAACTTATATTACTTTCTTAAATGAATAAATGTTTGCCAACTTAAATTTTGGTCATAAGCCATTTAAAAGTATAATGAATCAAGTTTGGAAAGAATTTTTTAGTCTATCAGCTGAGGAAGTAGAATCCAATTCCCAATTCAGAATATGTCATAAAAAATTGTCTTACAAAAATTTAGGCTCCTTATTCTCCTAGATAACAGTTTTCTTATTTAGGGAAACTATTTCTGGCACTTTTCATATTTGTTTCTCATGGCCCCCATCTGTGTAGCCATTTTCCAAGAAATTACAAATAAGGTATTACATTAAAAGTAAACAAATTCACAGGGTGCTTGATCACTATTCTTTATAATAACATGATAACGAGTCATCGTATTATTATTTATTTTGTATTATTTATATCACTATTTATATCTTCATAAAGATTGAAGATAGGACGTAGATATTAAGCAACTGTTATGGTTTTCTGTAATTCAAAATATATATTGAATTAAAAATAATAATTCAAAATATATTGATGATACTTTGAACTTAGAACTTTTTATTCTCAACCTTTTAATGCTCTTTAATAATATTCAAGAAATTCTGTTTTCATTCTCTAAATGGAATTCATTGGAAAATATATTTTGCCAAACATTAAGGCAAATATGCATTTAACACAACAGGGCATCATTCAAGCTGGGCTGCTATAGATATTACCAGGGGTGGGATTCAAATTTTTTAACAACCGGTTCTGTGGGCAGGGCTTAGGTGGTGGGCGTGGCTTGGTGATCATATGAGTGGGTGGACATGGCTTGGTGGTCATGTTATTGGCTGGGTGTGACCAACTCAATATCACTCACATCAAGGCATCCATCTCCTCGCCTGGCCTCTCATGACTGTGGGGATGCTGCAACAGTCGTAAGTGTGAAAAATGGTCATAAGCCACTTTTTTCAGTGCCATTGTAACTTTGAATGGTCACTCCCCACAAGCAAAGTACCAGCAAAGGCGGGGAAAAAAACTCCAGAGAAGTTCCTGAGACAGGAAGTCTAGTCCTGCCAAGAATGTAATAAGGAGAGGCAGTTTCTGTAAGCAACACCAGAATGTTTCCTTCCTGCCTTCCTTACAGGATTAGGCCAGTAATTTCTTTTAACAACCGGTTCTCCGAACTGTTTAGAATGTTAACAACCAGTTCTAGTGAATAGGTGAGAACTGGTAGAATCCCACCCCTGGGTATTACAGCATTGAAATAAATGGAAGTTGAATTGTAATTGTGGTTAAGGGGTTGCATCTTTATTTGCATATAAATAATTTTGACCTGAGCAAGAACATAAAATAAATGTTACATAAAATAATTCATCCCATTTTAATTACAAATTAAAGACTGCTAGATGAAAGATGATGTATTCCAACATGTTTCATTGTTTCAGGAAGGCTCAATTTACCTACTGTTATATACAGTTTTGTAGAACTAAGGCAGCCCTTCCCAGTCTGGGATGCTTCAAATATATTGAATTACAATTCCCCTAGCCAAAATATTCTGTCATGAGATCCCTGATACAGGGGTGAGATGCTACCGGTTCTGCCTGGCTCAAAAGCTCTGAAGAGCAGCAGACACTGAACTGGTTCTGTGTTTGCTGCTGTTTGGCCCACCCACCCGCCTGGGCTCTTACCTGTCCTTTATTTCCTGCTTTTTCAACCTCAGCTGCTTTGTGTGGCACAGCTGAGGTTGAAAAAGCAGGAAAAAAGTGGCTTTTCAAATGCTGTGCACCTGTGTGCAGAGCTTTTCAGCTGTCCAGGTGGCACTGCTGAAGGTTTTTTACACGTGCGCACGGACGAGTAAAATGTAGTCACTGAACCAGTCATAACACCAGTTGAATCCCACCCCTGCCCTGATACATAGATACACTATGTGTCAGAGGTGGTATTCAGTAGGTTCTGACCAGCTCTGGAGAACCGGTAGTGGAAATTTTGAGTAGTTCGGAGAACTGGCAAATACCACCTCTGACTGGAGAATTTACAGTATCCTTCCCCTGCCACGCCCACAGAACCGGTAGTAAAAAAAAATTGAATCCCACCACTGCTATGTATTCATAGTGAAGAACATAACATGGTGGCACAATATACTGCTCCAGCCAGTATCTTTCAAATGACATCTATGTTCATCCCACTGCATCCATTCTCATACTTCTTGGGAGATCCAGAGTTGCTTAATAGTTGGATGTGTAGACTTTCCATCATTCCAAAACTATATAGAATCTGAGTTTTGCATGACAGCAGTTCAGACATTTATTGTTACTGTTTAATAATAATCTTAGGGCAATCAGGGCTGAGACTGTAACATGCAAAAAAAGATTTTAATCCTTAGTTGAATGCTACATTTCTGAAAAAATTTGCTCTTTATCACAAGAAAAAGATATTGGCATTAAATTGGAGCATATTGGAGGATATTGGCATTAAATATTTCCTGGGGCTATGATCAAGAAAGGCCCAAATATGCTACTGCCCATTCCTTTATTCTACAGTTCCACTCCCCAATTGCTTCTCCTATCGCAGTGGTTGCTATTAACAACAGATGCATTAAAGATAATCAAACATTTTCACATATTGCCTAATTTGATTATGATTATAGAACCTACATTTATTTTTCATTTAGAAAGGGTAGTTGCTATGGGAGTTCAACCCCTTTGCCAATTGACATCCAACAGAAAGTAATGTTTTTTTTCACTGAAGATATTAATAGGTTAATAGATATCCGTGTGCCTCAGAATAGGAGGCACATAAATATTTTAAGAGATTAAGAAAAAAAAAATCTTAATGTTTTTAAGTGTCATAGATTGCAGACTGAACACAAGGAAAGTGTGGTGTTCTTGGAGCGAAAGGGCTACCTATAAAAATATCTGCACATCATTTGGTGTTAATAAATAACATAATGATTTATTCTCTGGCGAAAGGTCATTTGCATTAGCCCACTAAAAATATCTTTCTAACCTCATTACAAAATTTGAGCTCTCACTCAGATCAACAGCCATGCAACTACACCATGAACCATGATGTCTATTTTTATTCAGCCATGTTACCATAAACTATATCTTATTGTACTCAGATCTTAATTTCATTCCGATTTCAGCAACAACAAACTGTGCTGGGGAGATTACATAATTTCAGAAACCACACTGCTGGTTTTAAGGTTTTATTTCTCATCATCTGAGCAGTTAAAAAAGTATACCAAACAAATGGGATAAAGATAACACAATCATGGACCATTCGTTAAATGACCATTCAAAGTTACAACAGCACTGAAAAAAGGTAACTTATGGCTGTTTTTCACACTTATGACCGTTGCAGCATCCCCACAATCACATGATCAACATTTGGCTGCTTGGCAACTGTCATGTATTTATGATAGTTAGAGTGTCATGAGATCATCTTTTGGGACCTTCTAGCAAGCAAAGTCAATGGGGAGGCCAGAATCACTTTGCAACTGTGTTACTAACTTAATAACGGCAGTGGTTCACTTAACAACTGTGGCTGTGGCAAGTAAAGTTGTAAAATGGGGTAAAACTCACTTGACGACTGCCTTGCTTAGCAATGGAAATTTTGGGTTCAATTGTGGTCCTAAGTCAAGGACTACCTGTGTTACATATAGAATATCTTTATTCTTTATTCTGATTATTTCTGTTCATTATATATGCGTCCTTTTATTTCATGTTTTGATGCGTATTATCAAACCAAAAGGACAAAAGGAAAAGATACTTAAAAATACCGAAGCATGCAAATCAGGTAGAGCTGTAGAATCTATAGAAAACAGCCATCACAATTGCGCTGATGGTACTAATAAATCAGGACAATTGCTGCTTTGATTTCTTGAGAAAGGTCATTGAAAACATCTACTAAGAATAAAACATATGAAGTTTGAACAAAGTATAAGACTAAACACTTATTGTGAAAATCAGCACAGATTCTATGATATATACAGTATAACAGAAGGGAATATTGTATTGGAAAGACACTGAGATTCACCTCCTATAAACAATCCTTAGGAATTTCCTATTCTCCTTGATCTACTCGGCCAGCAGATAAAATGCTTCTTTTTCTCTGTCCTTTTATTCTCACCTTTTGATAGACATATATTGTGTGCACTTGTGATGTGTGAGTGTGTGTGTGTGTGTGTGTGTGTGTTTAGTACACACACTAAATACAATATCTTCTAATAAAGTAGATAGAAAGTGTTCTGTTACTTGGGGCCTTAACATGTTCTGGCTTGGCATACAAGATTCTTAATAAACTAGGCAAACAATTTAACAGAGCTAGAACACCGAATAAGCTTGTCTACAGCGTTACTGCTATCCACAGACACCATAAGGAACCATTACCTCAGTCAGATGAGGGTTGGGGTTGAATCCACATTGGTTGCAGACCTTGTTGTGACACTGTGTGCAGGTATTGAAATTTGGCTGGTTAGGGGAGGAGGTGAGATCTGTTGTCTTGCATATAGGGCAAAGCGTGCTACTGGGAAGGGGGGCAATTTGTGGGACCGAATAAGGTGAGGTAGGCGTGCTGCCTCGCTCCGGAGAAACAGATGGTGAGCGTCCTCCACCCACTTGGAGAGTCCTCCTGGGCCCATCGGTGTGTTGGGGAGCCTGCCCCTGGCTCCGTTTCTCTCTTGGGGTTTCACTGCCTGGAGCAGCTTTTGTCAGGGACGGGGAAGGTGTCCTCTGTCCAAAGGAGGAGTCTGATTGTTCTGCTCTTCTTGGTGTGCTGAAACACATTAAAAGGCATCTTGAATAAAATGGTGATAACAACACAAACTCCCACAGAAAAGACTGGGGGATAAAAACAACAACTATCTAAGTAGTTTGAAGAGTTGCAGTTAATTACTGCCAACAGATGTTCAAACACAAGGATTGCATTGTCTTATTTATTTTTAATATGTCCAATAATAGGTGTTCTTCTAAAAAAGCAGTTATAGCTCACCACACCTAGAGCATGTTTCATGTCAGACTGGCTCAAACTGGTTCCTTTTTCTGCAGCCTACAGCCTCAAAAAGGAGGAGATTATATGTAAACTGAGAACCAGCAGAAATCAGGCATCCTCTATTAACTTAAGCAAGTTCCCATTACTGGAAAAGGTTATCTGATCATTTGCAGGACCATTTCATGCCACAGCACAGCCAGTCTCGATCTAACTCTGCTGATTCTAGGCTACAAAATAATTGAAGCAAGGTGGGGAGGAACAATCCAACTACGACATTACATTTTAAAAATCAGCTTCTCAAGTTTGTTTGTTTTTAAAAAGGTCCCTTTAAAAATTTAAGATTAATTTAAAAATAAATTAACAAGACGGTGGGGACAGCTCTTGTTTTTTTATTATTTATTTATATCATTTATTTCTTGCTCAGTTCCACAAATTTCAGGCAGCTTACATTAAACATGCCTACACATCATTAGCAAATCACATAAAAAATCCATTTAAAAGCAACAAGCATAATTAAAAGTGACCGGAGGATAGGCACCTCACATTCCCACTGCCCAGGTCTAAAAATCTAGATATTTTACAGACCTTCAAACCTCAGGAGTAAAATATTTCAGAGGGGAAGAAAACAGACTATTTTTTTAGCACCCCCCCCTCCTCAAACATTGTGGTGGTGGTGGTTTGAAACATTATTTTCCAGGTTGATTGCACAGAGCATGCAAATTTTGTTTGGAGAAGAAATCTGGTACATAAGCTTACAGGTCAAAACCCACACTTAAAATTTGCACTTGTTGCCTTCAATGCTTTTTTTAAAATATATGTTTTATTAATATACTGTGTTTTTTTTTAATGAGGTTTCCGGTTTGCTAGCCTTCGGCGGCGGCAGGGATTTGCGACCGCGCGATCCCTGCTGCGTTCGCCGCCAAGGTTCCCCCGATCCATTTGGATCTGGGGGATATAGCTGCCCCGTAGAGGCAGCTGAAGACAGGGGGGATCCGGCAAGGGGTTTGAGGGTGCCGCAAACCCCCTCCCCAGCCGGCTAAACTCCCTTTTCCCGAGGCGGAGGAACGGCGGTCAGTAATGGCCGCCACGAAGAAAGCTGCAGCCGGGTAAGCAAGTGCAGGAGGGAGAAAGCTGGAGAAAGTGAAAGGTGCTTTTAACCGGGACAAGACGGGAGAAAGTGATTTGGAACCTTGAAAGCTGTTAAGGATATATTGTTCCTTGTGAGAGCCACAAGCTGCGAATACCCTAAAGGGGAAAGTTTTTTTTTTTGTTCTACTCTCCTTCCTAAAGTGACAGCGGGAAAAAAAATCTTTTTGGCTGTGAGTGGGAAGGGAGAGTGAAAAAAAAATCAGAGTAAAATTTGAAAATAAGGAGAAGATTGCCTAGAATTGCAAAGAGTTTAAAAACTTCCAAAAATATATTTGAAAAGGATTTTTGATTACTTTAACCTCAGAAAGAAAAAAGTGAAGAAGAAGAAGAAGGTATTTAAAAGAAACAGTCTGTTTGGATTGTTTGGTGATTTTGGAACCTTTGGAAATTATTTCTGATTAAATCATCTGGGTGGTTGTTTGGAAAAACTTTTTCTCTACACAATGGCATCACCTGTGGATGGATTGGAACTTATATATCAAAAATATGAAAGAGAAAAACAAGGAGGGGAAGATGGACTTGGCACTATTTTTCAATACTTAGAAATGGCGGTTTATATTTATGCGAAGCAGAATGAGGATGATGGGGACAAAGAAGAAGAAGAAGAAGCCATCTTTGATGAAAAAAGGACTTTGATTGGAGACGGGAAAAAGCAAGAGAAAAAGGGAAAGAGGTTTTTAAGATCTGAAAAAACAGCCCAAAAAGAGAAGAATAAGGTGAAAAAGGGACATTATGTTAAGAAACAACAGAAAGGGGGAAAGCAGAATAAAAGGGAGGTGGAGAGACAAGGGGTTAAAGAGGACAAGGAGAAGAAGAAGCAAGGGAGAAAGGAAGGGATGAGAAGCTCTAATGGTGGGGAGCAAGATATTAAGAAGCAAACGTTTTTCAGAGATAATGGATAGATCTTATTGTTAATGGGATTCTAGAAAGGTACATAAAATTGCATTTTTATATCTGTATTTAGAAGTAATTATAGAAAATTAGAAATAATATGTAGCTTAAAATGTGATAACATATCTAACATAAATAAGTGAAATTTTTGTTAAGAAACAGAGAGTACTGTAATGAAATATGATTCAAGATTGTGATGTGGGGGGTAATAATCGTGGAAAGCATAAGTGTTCCCACAAAGGCATGATATTCAATTGAAATGGATAAAATGTTTAAGATATAAATGATTGTTAAAATTAATGATTAGAACATGGTATACTAGCAAAATCTTTTGTGAAATGAGATTTGAAGTAGAAGAAGGACGAACATTTCAATGAAATATTGAGCTATAATATGTGATGTGGGGGGGGATAATTATGGAAAAGAGGGCTCTCATAAAAGTATGTGATTTAATTGAAAAGTAATGAGTTAAACATCTAAGATATGAATGAATATCAATACTAATGAATAGATTTGTATTATTTTTGATTATATAGTATAATTTTAGAATGTACCAGACAGAATCCCAATGTATGTTATGTATTTTATATTAGGTATTATAAATATAAGGGAAAAAGATAAAGGCATCATACTCCATATAGTGTACAGGAGAAGTATTTCTTCTTTTTTTTAAAGAAGAAAAATAAATGATTGGCTGGAATAGAACAGACAAAGAATAATAAATATTAGGATATGAATTGAGAGGAGGGAAAAATAATAAAATAAAATTGAGAAAATTTAAAGGAGAGGAGAAGTTATATAGAAAATTGAAAATGTTAATAAGATATGAAATGGTATGTAAAATGAATATGAAACTGAACTTGTGTCTGTACCAAGAGTTTTAACCCGGGACTAAGCAACTTTCAGAAAAGAGATTTTTTATGCTTTTATGTTTTGTGTTTATGTGTATTTATGTATTGTTTGTCTTGAAAATAAAACTTGTTTTAAATATGTATATATACACACACACACATACATACATACATACATACATACATACATACATACATACATACTGTTTTTTATATCAGCCTTCAATGTTTGAAAGTGTGTGACAGAGATATGTTTATCATGGTTTATGATATAACTGGAAGTAATAATGAAATACACTTTGCAATGTATGTGCTCTGAGAAATTCCCAGCTCATAGGCTACCACATTCCAAACCAGCTGAAGTTCCTTGGTAGACCTACATTGGGGAGAAATGATTGATCCAAAGTCTCTGAGCTAGCTTTGTGCCTCAGGCAGGACTAAAACTTATGGTTTTCTGGTTTCTAGTTGGTGCCATAAACACAGGAATTCAACCTTGAGGAATAAAAGCATGGATATATTGGAACATACATACACGTTGTTATTAATTCTTGCTTTCCCATTTGAATAATATCCCCAAAAATCTAAATTTCTAAATTTGAAAAGATCAAATATTGTCCTTTTTGAAATTCAACCTCTGTGATGTTCACTAGAACGTTATACTATTAGACTGCTGCTTCATGATCTGCTGTGGGTATCTTAATAAACATATTAATCAGAAGCAGAAAATTATATCTTGCTCATTCAGTTCTCAGTCTCTATATACACATGATTTTCTGAATTCCTGTGTAAGTAGTTAAAAATAATAGAATAAATCAAGAACATGTTATGAATATTTTACCACAATTAGCTTTGAACATACCTTCCACAATCCCATTATGCAAGTGAACTAGATTCCTCTTAGTTGCAATTGTGGCAATGCTAGTATTCTGTTAAGCTCAATTAGCCAATTACCCTGATGGCACCTTAACATGACTTGACTAAATCATGTGAGTATTTCCCATTTACTGCCTTTGACTGAGGGAGGCAGGACAGAAAGTGAGTTGAATTCATGTGAATGGAACAACTCTGGTTAAAGTAAAACTTTTTACCATTTAAACACATTATGCGATCTATAAATTTATATTAACCATACTTCAATAGTAATGTTTGAATTAGGTCTGATATCTGATATTCAGCCTGATGTGTTAGCCCTAATAACATTGACAAATTATAACTGTAAGCAATACAAAATAGTTTGCATTTCTGTTTTATTTTTGATTAAATGCCTCAAATGTGATGAGTCCCAAAATATATGTCAGGATGTGTAGGCATATACTCAGGGGAACCATTCCACCTCTCTCTCTCTCTCTCATCTCTGCTGCTGTAAGGCATGAAACTGATAAAGCTATTTTGCAAAATGTATTTCATCATTACTTCCAGTTATATCCTCAACCGTGATAAACACATCTCTGTCACACACTTGTGTATGACACACAAAGTTGCACTCTGTCACACACAAAATAGCAGGAATTGGCCAGTGGCTTGTAGTTTCTGCCAGATGTTTGGGTGATAAAACAGGCAAATATATATTACATGTTCCAAATATAGGTAGCTTCCCTCAGTAAATTACGCCCAGGTAGAAAAATCAATTTATTTAGCAGTTATGTATCCATATGCATAGGGTAATGAATATTTTTATCTTGTTATTTATTTTTATTCTATTTGTATTACTTTATAAGTAAGTCAAGTACCTGATATTCCTTCCTCACAACAACAACCCTGTGAAGTGAATTGGGCTGAGAGTGACTGGTCCAAAGTCACCCAGATTCATTGCTAAGGTGGAACCAGAAATCATAGTCTCCCAATTTCTAAGCAAGCATCTTTTCTAAGCAAGCATCTTTTCTAAGCAAGCATTACACTAAACTGGCTTAGGTATCAAAATATTCCTAACTTTTAGGCATAAATTTGAAACAAACAAGGCCAAAGCCCAATAAATTAAAGGACAATAACTCTTTAGACCAGGGATCCCCAACCTTTTCGACGCCGCGGCCCGGTTCCGGCGTCAGCTGGGCGCCGCGGCCCGGTTCCGGCGTCAGCTGGGCGCCGCCATCTTTTTGACGAAAATCACTTCCGTGATGTCACGAAGTGATTTTCGTAAAAATGAGCGGCGCCAGCGCTTCTGGTGAGCTTTTTCGGTAGAAATGGCTTTCTACCCGGAAAAGCTCACCGAGCGCTGGCGCCGCCATCTTTTGACGAAAAATTGCTTTTTTACCAAAAAGATGGCGGCGCCAGCAACCAGCGGCCCGGTAAGGCTTGTTCCGCGGCCCGGTACCGGTCCGCGGACCGGCGGTTGGGGACCCCTGCTTTAGACTACATCAATAACACAGCTTCACATGGTTCAATTAGATTTCCTCAATATATTCCTGCTGTTTTGTTCACATAATTTCGGGTAGTTATCAGGCTTAACTGAAATACATTCAGAATGAAAAGGAAAACAATACCTCCATGCTAAATTCTATCCTCTCTTTAGTAATATGGAAGATTATTTATCCAAGAAGAAGTTGAGAACTATAACCTGCGCATCGCCCATCATTTTTCAAAGCAATTAATGACAGGACAAACCTACAGTATTATATCATAAACCTACATAGTACAAGAATTCCCAATTTTTGTTTCAAGTCCTGAGATACCTAGAATATCAATTACAACATTTTTATTAATCAAAATAATGTATTAGGTTTAAGTTCATCAACTAAAGTCTTATTTCATTTTATTACCTTCTATGTGCCTTTTTTAAATGAAGCATTGAGCTGACTTCAAATAACTAAAAATTTATACCAAAGTTACATCTAATGGCTCTTGCACTCCATTATGTTGTTTCTACGTATTTACTTGAGTAATTGCAAGCACAATGAAACTGTTTTCCTTCATGAGAAACAATTTTACATTGCAGTAAACAGTTGTCTATTATACATCATATGTAACATCTTTTGCACAAAACATAAAACATTAATTTTATGTGGTTGTTAGCAACAGTTTTTAATGGGGAAAAATGTATTTTGAAACATCTCTCCCTTGAATCTCACATGAAGTGATAACTACATAAAAGGCATAATGAGCCATCCTCATTCAGTAAAACTGTTCCCAGCTAAAACATTAATGCCAAGAGGCTGGAAATAGTTTACATTATTATATTCTCCTAGAGGTAGTATGTTACATAATTTTTAAAATTAACTTTTTTCTTAACAGCTAAAAATGTATTCACTTCAGTGTATTTAATCATACACTGTGCAATCAAAATAGAGTTGCTAAATCAGATTCACAGCTGAATGAACCTACAGCAGAGAAACTTTAGCAGATTTGGATCAGAGATTACAATATCAGGAGATTTTACAACCATATACCTTTGATCATGTACTTGAAGTCATACCAACTAAGAAATTCATAAACAGAAGAGAGTTAATCAATTGTAGACCTAGAATTGATTTATGCAAGATAGTTGTCATCTGTTCTATCAAAGCTATAGCAACACAATTATCATACCATAGTTTGTGAAAACTCCAGACCTTCTTAGTTCCCTTTTATTGACTTCCAGCCATCATCTAATTCAGTGGCACAAAGCATTATCTTGACAGCAATTTGCAATAAAATAGGAACTCTTCCTAAGTCAGGAAACCATAAAGAAGGGCAGGAAAGTACAAAATTCTGCTGAATATAATTTTCATTGCTGAAAATGAAGATAATTCTGGGATTTGGGGTCCACATTTGCCCATGAAATGAAAAGTATGATGACTTCCAGCAAATCAATCTCTTTAAAAGCTGACCTACTTCATAAGGGTGCTGTTGACGGGATAAAATGAAAAGGGTATACATGTAAGCCCAGTTGAACTCTTGGAGAGAACATGAGCTATACAGTTAAACAATAAATAAGACAAAACCATTTCATTCATTCATTCATTCACACACACACACACACAAATAAAAATTACTAACTTTCTCATGGAAAGAAATTTATTCTCCTTGAAAGTAATAGGCATATGGTTTGTAAACCAGGTGGCTTTATTTATTGCTATTACTATTTCATTTTTAATTGTCTTTCTTCAAACATTCTCTCAGCTACTCTTGTTCAAATCAAAATGTATAGACAAACAGCATTGCTTTTCTACCATTTTCTCAAAAAAGGAGGGCTGTTCTGCTGCCCCTGAATCAGCCACATCGATGACAAGAGAGCCATTTTGCATCTGCTGGTCACTGGAGCTTTTAAGACTTCCTCTGTAGAAAGAGGCTGTATGGCTATCTTCCTTTTCCTCAGTATAGCAGCAAAACTCACAAGCTACTAGAGGAAAAACCATTTTGTTCTTACTTTTTTCTCCAGGGAGAGCTGCTGTTCCTTATTCACACTGATCCTGAGTTTGCAAATTGCTTGGTTATATTCAATGGTATGTGTTTTTCATACTCCTAGAATCGGAATATATACATGTATATGTTCAAGTTGTATTTAAGTTTGAAAGTTGTATATCAAAAATAAGTTTCTGAAATGACAAAATACTTATAAAACTTGCAATGATAAATTTATATAAAAGAATATTCTCATGCAAACTGTATGTCCAGATTTATATGTACGAAAAAATATAAAAAGCTTATAAGTATGTTTTCAGATGTCAACTGCTGTCAGTTCAGACCAATTTATTATTTTTCCTTATCAAATATACATAACATCATTACTTGTATGATACTGATTCAAAATAGGTTTGCCAAAAACATAACAATAATTAAAGAGATGGACCTAGACATATACTTGCAGGGTGGAAATTATTATTAAATTCAAGAGAAGCTAGCTCCTTCCAGAAATATGCATAAACTGTACTTATTCCTGCTTAATATTATTCCTAGTGGTGTAATTAGCAATTAGTCTGTAACAGACTTTTTACAGTCCACCTTGAATATGAGCTAGAGTATTTACTGTTAACTAGTTTGGATTATTTTATGCTTATTTATTCCAGTAACTCTTCAAACTACTGAATTATCCCTAATAAACTGCATAAAAATCATTTTAAAAGTTAATTGCTTTCCTCCAGCTTGCCAAATCACATTAAAATATAATGTAATCCTTTTTCTCCACAAGGGTGTTGTTCAGATTTAATGGTATCACATCACCACTCTAATTCTACACATCATAACAGGGGTACAGCAAAACTGCTTTACTATAAGAATATTTCCTTTTGCATAATTCTATATGCATTAACTTTATTTTTTTAAAATGTGCATTATGTACAAATTGAGAAGCTTTGAATAAACCAGGCTGCCCAAAAATCTAGGTTTAATAGAAATTTGCCAAGAAGCAAATTGAACAATCATTATGAGAAGAGATTCTTTATAGATTTCTCTGAAGTGGGTAAAAGCTGTAGTTGAAATACAGCCTTGTAAAATTTGGGGTTGCTCTGGGAATGCTATAATTTACTTTGTGGTTCAGAATAAGTGGTTTTAGACTAGTACAGTTGGACAGAGGAAGTTAGCAGAGGATCTTTGTTCTTCTATAAGCAGTTTTTGAAGCATCAATGTGTACAGCCTAGACAAAAAAAAAGCATCAATGTGTACAGCCTAGACAACAAAGTTATTGAAGTTCTGATGGAAGAAAGGCAGGAAGGCAGGAAGGAAGGAAATACTTCTATGTCCTGTAAAAGTCATCCATAGAGAAGAATCAAACTTTAATTTGCCTGGGTTTAAAATCCAAGATGAAGATATTTCAGCTCATCTCCCACCCATCCACCCACTGCTGGAACTTCTTCCAAGGCATTCCTACTTTCAAATCTTCCTCAGCATTCTTCTGACTTTGTTCAAGCGATCACAGGAACAACAGTTCCTCCTTCTCAGCGGCTGTTCTGCAATTGCAAGCATTCTCAGAACTTCATCTCTCATATTGGTTCATATACCCTAAACCAGAATCTTTGTCTGGGAATATCAAGGAGTCATTCTGGGGATAACATTTCAGGAATTTCAAAGAGTGAAATCTCCCAAACCCCGAAGTAATTTAAAAAATAGGCTCAATATTTTGGCCTCATCTAATCTGTGGGATTCTGAGGACGACAAGAGAACGTTAACAGTCTAGATTCTAGAATCTAGATTGAGCCTCCCAGTTACTCATCTAGAACCTTTTCTTGGAGTATTGCTCTCCATCATGACTGATCAATGAAGGGGGAAATTGAGAAGAGGTAAAACTGCTCTTTCTTCATGCACATCCTTTCTACTGCTCCAGCTGCAACAGTTGTGCAAAAGATAAGCAACAGAGGGGGAAAGGTTAACCTCCATTAATGGAGAGGGACTTGGAGTAGAAGCAGTAGTCCAAGGCCTTAGAAAGCCAAGGGAGAAATATAAACCTTCTTCTCAGTTTTTAGATAATCTCAAATAATTTCCAAACTAAATGGAGTTTAGAAAACATTTTTTAAGATTTGCCCATTGTTAGCAGACGCTAACAAGGCAGATCTGGGCTTTTTCAGTTCTGTTAAACATTAATGTGACATTTTCCACATACCAGTCTGCCAACTTCAGATGCTGGCTCACATTTCTAGGCATCATCATCACAGATTTCAAATGTGCTTAGAGTAATGTAAAATATAAATTCACAGAGATATATTGCCATTGGGTTACCATTTAATCAGAAAATAATTAAGAACAAATATGAATTATCTAGATGCCTGGATGATTAGATATCTGGGACATCTTCCAGTCCTAATTATATGTATCTGGTTTTAGGCATAAACATGTAAAAAATATTGAAGAAAAAAAAAAACAGAGAATATATTGGTTAATTACTAATTGTTTGATTTCAAGGCTGACTACAAAATAAAATAAATGTTAAGGATAGGCTTTACCAACTTCTGTACTAACATAATGTGACAACACATGATATTCCCCTAGTATTCATGAGATAAAATTATTAAAAGTTTATTAATATATCCATGCAAATGTTTGTGACTGAAAACTAAATGATGACTACAAATTAATAGGTAAACAAATTAATTAAACTATAACTGGAATCCTATATAGAGTTTCAATATTTTCTAACTCAAAAGCTAAGAGATTAACCAAGATTAAGATAAATTGAAAAGTCTAGCCGGTTGGTGAAACCAATGCACTTAACAAGATGCAGTCTGGTATCTATTTGAATTAGCACTCGACATTGCAAAGTCGTTTCATTGTCCGCTTCTAGTTCTTAGCATAATAATGATTTTCTATTGCATTTGAACTCTAATGTTTTTCTTCTCAGAAGCAGATACTTTAACCAAGATTCAGTTTTATTCAGAAATATACAATGTACAAAAGTATTAGCAAAAGTAATATTGGACTGCCATTTGTCAGAAATGGTGTAGGGTCTCCCACTTGGGCGGGGGGTTGAACTAGATGACCTATAAGGTCCCTTCCAACGCTGATTATCTGTAATTTAAGTTAATTCAATGTATTTGCTACTCAGTCATATGATTAATGGAAAGTCCTTAAATTTAATATTGACAACAGGTAGTCCTTGATTTACAACTGGTCACTAAATGACCATCTGAAGTTAAAATGGATGCCCACCCAAAAGGTACTTACAACCTGGATTCAAAGTTCTGAAGCTTGCCCCCTGTGATCACATGATCGCATTTTGCGCACTTGGCAATCAGCCCACATTTAGAGCTGTTTGCAAGATCCCAGGGTCATGTGCTGTAAAATAGTTATTATATTTTTGGTTTCTGGCAAAAATCACCCATTGCAAACAATGACTTTGTTTAACAACTATGGTGTTCTATTAATGACCATGGTATTCACTTAACAACTGTGGCATTTGCTTAATGTCCACTGCAAAAAAAGGAGTTATAAAATTGGGTGCAATCATGTGACGACATGCTTAATGATCAGCATGACTTATGACCATCCTTTTCTGGGTTCAATTCTGGTTGTAAATCAAGGACTATCTGGTATGTGCAAGTTATTGGCTTAACCATTGAAACAGATTGTATTAAGATGCTTATTATAAATTTGAAAATTTAATAATCCAAATATAACTTTTTAAAAAAGCTAAAGAGTATTATCTATTAGCTCTATTTTTCCACTTGTCAAAAGCTGTTACCTCATTACTATCTCAATGAAATGAAAGAAAAATACCTTGTATTCAGCTACCACCAGCACTCCAGTAAAATAAGTAATTCAAGAAAGAGGAAGAGTCAAATGAATAGATAAAACATTCACAATTCTCCACATCTCTGGTTCATTTTCATGCTACTACATACTGACTGAATTGGATTCCCACCCTACAGGCACAAAGATACGAGCAGGGTTTAATTTTGGTTTGTTGAATGCTATTTTATTGAAAGTCATTAAAGCACACCAGAATTAGTGGTGCTATCATTAAACTACCAGAAACAGAGAGGACTTAAAAGCATCTAGAGCAGAGTAATATAGAACTAAGTAGTGCAATAATAATGTATGAACTATGTCAGGGTAAAATTCACTAATATTTCATTATTTATTTATAGAATTCAATTTGTACTCTGCCTGACTCTAACAATTTGGAGCAGCTCGTAAGAAAATATGAAAATAATAAAATAATAAAAACTAGCCAACAATTACAGAACAAACAATTACAGAAACAAAGATGTCCAAGCTGGGCAGTAACAAAAGTCATATTCCTCAGAAGGAGCTATACCATCCTAGACAAAAGCCTGGGTTGGTGGTTCCTCCCCATCAAAACACAAATATTCTCCAGTCTCTGGAACAGAACCTTGACAGTCTCAATTGGCTGATCTGGAGTCAAAAGATATAAATAATTGTGTATCATCATTGTATTGATGATACCAAACCACAAACTGGTAGACGACCTCATGCAGTGGTTTTGTGTAGAAATGAAAAGAAGGGGGAGAGAATGGAAGGCTCCAGCATGCTACAGACGGCCAGTTTTTACACCTCGGCCAACACCAATTGGACTCAGCCCTGGAAAAAAGAAGATAACCCCTATAAAATAGTTCCCCCAAGCAAGGCCCAATTCAGGGAGCTGGCTCAGAAAATAAGATGTGTAAGAGTATTGAAAAAATGGAGAGATTAAAGTGCACAAGAAAGGATGGACTACTTCCATCTTGGTTCTGCCATATGTCATCTCCAAGCATGACCAAAACAGTCTCAGAAGTAAAGCCCACCTGAAACCTGATTGAAACGGGTCCAGATAATCCTTCCTTCAGGGTTCTCATCAACTGCATATAATAGCCATCTCCAGAAAAGGAAAGCTGGAGGCAGCTTGATGGTTGTCAAAAACCATTGGGCCCAATGCCAGCCTTTTGAAGAGGGGGTAAACCACTACCTCTTTCGAGGCAGGAGGTGCTATTCCCTCTGACAAGCAGGCCAATACCAGGGGGGAAACCCTGGGTCACTTCTTTGGCCTCCTTTATAGCCCATGAAAACCTGGATTCAGTAAGCAGATGGCTCAATTAACAGTACAAAGAACCTTAACCACTTCCTCAGAATTCACTGACTCAAATATGATAATGTCTCCTTTTGTTCAGCTGAAGTACTAATGAAAGTATGAAAATGAAATGGAAGCCATGATATGTTGTGCATGGATAAGCCAAATAAAAGAAAATAAGGATGGTTAATATTCTTTTAGTTCAGTATCATATTCAAAATATGCTGTCATGTGCAAAATGGAGAGTAAAGGAATAACTAGGTTTTTTTTAAATTAGATTAAAAAAATCAAAACAAAGGAATTATTAATATAGCAGTCAATTAAGAATGAAGTTTACTATCAATTATTAATACAGTATCAAGATACATTACAAGCAAACAAAAACTCAGGCAAAATGTTAACTGAGTTGTTGACAGATGCCCAAGATCCTTTCAGGTAACCCCTAGGACACCATTACAGGTATGAAATGAAAAGAAAACAAAAACCTCTAAAAAAAATTCCCTGCCTCAGAACTGATAATATACTGAGATAGCAGACAAGGGGGTAAAAAGAAGGAACATAAAATGTCCCTTGTAACTGCTGACAACACTGTTGCACTCACTACATTCTTTTCTCTTAAATGCAGAGCTGTCTTCCCCAAACTTTATGGTCTCTAAATGTCTAGACCTCAGCTTCCTGGATTTTCTGCAATGCCACTGCTGAGTGGAAAATTCTGGAAAGGGTGACACAAAGCCATGAAAAACAGAGCAGAGTGACAAAAAGGAAAGCATCATGACTAGGTTCTCATGAAGAACCTAGTCAACACTAACTTGTTGCTAATAACCTCTTTCCCCTTTTGTAAGCTGTTTAACTAGCTCAGAAGCAAATACAGTATGTTTTCCTGCTCCATTACTCTGCAGCAACTGGGACAACTGGGAACATACCTGCTTTTCAGCATGCATGACAACACAGCAGAAGCATTTTGCAGTCAGTTGCAGCAAGAGTAGGATGTGATATAAAGATCCTTCAGTCTTCAGGACATAAAGATCCTTCAGTCTGTCATGCAGTTTTCATAGGTACGAAAGTCCCGCATGAAAATATTATAATTCATAACTCATAACTGTTTCAACTATGTCTCCATTCTTTTCAGAAATGGTTAATGGATCTCATTCCAAAACATGTTTTTCACCTTAACGGTATTCTGGCAGAAAGAGAAGCAAAACTTTTTTTTTCCAAAACAGCACCACTGGGCATTTTCATCAGATACATTACTACATCTAAGAGGCTCCATCTTGGCTGATCTTGCTAGGAAAGATCACCCAGAAAAATAAGGTTCAGGGCTATTGATCCATGAATAATTTGTTATGGTTAGCTCTATACTGCAGTGCCGCAAGCATACATGTTTCTTTACAATACTTCCCAAAGGCAACATAGAAAATAGAATGCTAGATGAGCTGTATCTTTCATGGATCCTCTTGTATTGTTGTAGAACAGTTTAAAACAGGACTAGAAGAAAAGGAAAGGATGGCCCAATGAAAAAGCAGGGAAGAAAAATCTTCCACTGTTCCATAGAAATTAAATGTAGAAAACAAGACAAGAGTAATATATCACTGTTGATTTATGATTGTATCTTATGATTTATGATCTATGAGTTATCACTATGTTTGTGTGTACACCGAGAGACTATGCACCAGACTTGGCCAATAAAGAATATTCCTATATTCCTATCCCTATTCTTATATTATTTCAGCAAGAAAGGAAATGAAGGCATGAAAAGCTGAATGCTGAGAATCCATGTATTTGAAAAACTGAGACATAGTCAATGGCCTGGAAAACAGGAACATAGGAGTTCTGTCGTTAAAAGATGCAATTGTATGATGAGGGAAAGGAGGCTGAAGTGAGGTAAGGAGGTGAAAACCTAAATGGAAAAGTCTGATGTTTTAAAAAACAAAACAAAACTCTAAAGATGAAAGATATAAAAGATATGAAGTTGCTAATGCTATTGGAAGATGGTGCCCTTAGGTTGGGCTGCTACAGCTGAATTTCATTAATCGGTTTGAGTCAGACAGGAAAATATTTGCACATCATTAGAACATAAAGAATCCATTCTCAAGGAAGCAAAATGATTCACAAGAAAGTTGTACTGCAGGAATTTAACTGGCGAGTTATTGTTACGCTTTTCTGTCCCATATTCCTGATTACATTAAATGTCGACAACTTTGGGTGATTCAGTTAAGCCTTCTCCTTTTTGCAGAATGTCCTGTAATGACTAATAACAGCTGACAGCTATATTGCATTGATCAGAGTATGAAAAGTAGCAGTAAATAAGTGAAATTGCATCAGCTTGCAGTAGCTGGTGTTTATGGCTGCTATGCTAAGCAAAGCAGTAACTAGAACCAGCTGTTTTATTCTTTGATTTGCTTGCAGAATTATATGGTTTCTGATATGTCTATTCTGATAATACATTCGCAAGCAGGAAAAAATATATATATACGAGCTCAGCACTCAACAGATACACTGAGAGCCATGTAGTGTGATTTAGTGGTTAGATTGGGGAGACCAAGGTTCAAATCCATGCTCAGCCTTGAAAATCTCACTGGGTGACCTGGTTCACTTATTCTTGGCCCAACCTATCTCAAAGATTTGCTGGAGAAATAAAATGAGTGGTTCCTGAACAAGCTACCTTGAGCTCCTGGGGGAAAGGAAGAATGTAGATATATACAAACAGATAAATCACTAAAAAAAAGAATATAGGTAATAATATTTACAGTTTTGAATGTGAGCCTTCTTTTTCACAATTAGTTATAAAAATGTGTATTGTAGTCACCAGAGACACTTTCATGGTCAATTACACAATTATGTGGCAGGAATTTGTAATCTGGGAGACATGTTTCACCTTCCTCCTCCTGACCCTTATCAGCTTATCTATAAAATGGAGATAGAGTTAACAGATAACAGATAATCAGCGTTGGAAGGGACTTTATAAGTCATCTAGTCCAACTCCCTGCCCAAGCGGGAGACCCTACACCAGGGATCCCCAACCTTTTCGACGCCGCGGCCCGGTTCCGGCGTCAGCTGGGCGCCGCGGCCCGGTTCCGGCGTCAGCTGGGCGCCGCCATCTTTTTTGACGAAAAATTGCTTTTTTTACCAAAAAAAGATGGCGGCGCCCAGCAACCAGCGGCCCGGTAAGGCTTGTTCCGCGGCCCGGTACCGGTCCGCGGACCGGCGGTTGGGGACCCCTGCCCTACACCATTTCTGACAAATGGCAGTCCAATCTCTTCTTGAAAGTCTCAAGTGATGGCGCTCCCACAACTTCTGAGGGCAAGCTGTTCCATTGGTTGATTCTTCTCACTGTCAGAAAGTTTCTCCTTATTTCCAGGTTGAATCTCTCCTTGTTCAGTTTCCATCCATTATTCCTTGTCTGGCCTACAGGAGCTTTAGAAAATAGCTTGACCCCTTCCTCTCTGTGGCAGCCCCTCAAATATTGGAAGAGTTGACTCTAAACTCTGTGTATCCTGAAAGTGAAGTGAGTGTACATTGCACATCGTGTGTCGTCCCAAACGTAGAAGCCCAAGTGTTTTGAAAATGCTCTCACTGCATCAGCTTCATCGTGAAGCCCTTTTCCAACTGGCTCCCTACATGTAAAAGTGATCACTGGGCCCATTTGTTGCTCTTCATGTAAGTTACCAGGTGAACGCTACCTTATTCTTGGCGATCTGCTGTCATTTCATTTCTCCTCTAAATATAGTTTTAGTAGAACTTACTTTGAAGCCTTGAGTCTATTTTCTGAGGAATTTTTATAGTCCCTCACGGATTAATTATCAGTGCCCTCTGGCAGCTTTCCATAAGTATTAAAGCAGCCAGATTGTGAAAACAGAGGGTAGAACAGGGGGAAAAAGTAGAAAAAGGACAGAAAAATATCAGATGTGCATTTCTGCCAAAAAAAACAACCATGAATTACTGTTCAGCTAGAGAGCAAGGCAAGAGTGCAGGGCTTACTGGAACAAAATTAATGTCTGCTTCCCCCCCCCCACCCCCCATCCAACAATATCATTCTTCAGCTGATCTCAACAGAACTAGCCCTAATGTGGTAACAAGAAAGGTGACACCTGTTATGTTTCAGTGGCTAGATTCAGATACTGTGAACTAAACCATGTTTTGTTTGAGCCATAGGCATAACAACTACGTTCATATATGATAAAGAGCCATCAACTATAGTGTCTATGGAGATTCTTAGTCATCCAGGTCATAGTTGTCCCAAAGGTGCTTTTTCAAGAGGCAACTGGATTTTCTGATTTTCCTTTGAAGATGTTTCGCTTCTCATCCAAGAAGTTTCTTCAGCTCTGACTGGATGGTGGGGAATGGAAGGATTTGTACTCCTTGCAGACAGCTGGTCATCTGCATCTTTTTAGAGAGACACTGAGGCCACCTGGAGGTTTATCTGTATCCTCAGGGTCACCTGAGTAGTGCAAATGGGTGTGGAGCCTTCTTGGAACTGCTGAAAGGGCTGTGTTGTAGTCTGGAGATATGGATAATGTCATATCCCTTCCCCTCTCTTGAGAGAGGGCTGTTCAATTTTGACATAGATTGACTCTTTGACCCTTCTTTCAAACCAGTGGTCCTCTCTGTCCAAAATGTGGACTTTGCTGTCTTCAAAAAAATGGCTTTCGTCTTTTACATGCAGAATCTTGTCCATAGGAGAACAAACCCATCAGGACAAGAGGCCATCTATCTCAAAATTGAACAGCCCTATCTCAACAGAGGAGGAGGGATTTGACATCATCTATATCTTCAGTCTACAACACAGTCCTTTCAACAGTTCCAAGAAGGCTCCACATCTATTTGCACTACTCAGGTGACCCTGATGACACAGATAAACCTCCAGGTGGCCTCAACGACTCCCTAAAAGAATGCAAATGACCAGCTGTCTGCAAGGAATATAAATCCTTCCGTTCCCCACCATCCAGTCAAAGCTGAGGAAGCTTCTTGGATGAGAAGCAAAATGTCTTCAAAGAAAAACCAGAAAGTCCAGTTTCCTCTTGAAAAAGCACCTGGGGAACATTAACTACAGTGGTTTCAAATTTGCAATACTGGATTCACTCATTGTGCCAACAAACCTAATATACTATATTGTGGCTTAGTGCAATATAGGAAACCAGTAGGTAGCAGTTGTATTCCAGGAAATTACGGAACAGGCATAGATTTTGGTGGACCTGAGTAGGACAAGGCTCATTCTCAGTGATATTCCCTATCTGATCCATAATTATTATTTATATAAAAGCTATGTTTTAGAGTCTTGTTCTGGTTCTTTCAGTTTTTAACATCTCCATTCCCAAAGGACTCAGAACACAATCAGTAGCAATATTTTAAAAACAGAAATTCCCAGCCCCATTAACAATTTTTTCCCTAAGCTAAAGATGACATTTATCACATCCTTTTTTTTTTTTTACCTCTAACATATATATGCATTTATGTTACAGGCTGTTCAAATATTTGCAAAAAGAGCCTGATGGAACAATATTGTTAAAACTAAGAAACAAAGCATATATGTGTGTTTATGTGCATGCCTGCCTGTATGTGAGGATGTGGAGGACAAGGTTTTCAATGCAAGCAGAAAACGAGAAAACCTTGGCTATGTTCAGAGCACTTCAGTGATTGAAAATAGCCATTATCTCGTTCATGCCTCTGCTTTAGCATAGTCAATAAAAGAGAGAGCAGGCAAGCTAATGCCTATGCAGACAATTTAAGTTCTCTACTAGTAACACAAACAGATTCTAGCAATGTCACTGTCCTCCACTGTTAGTGAATTGAAGGCGAAAGCAATTATTCAAATGTTTTATAGTGTGAGAAATCTTTGTACTCTAATTGTGGTATTAGTGTTAAAATAAAGTTTTAAATAATTCATACATTTAAATCTGGCATATTCTCAAGGGGAGGTTTCAAGAAAAGGGAAATATATTTTCCCTTTCTACCCCACAACGTTCTTCCAAGCTTATTATTACATAAAGTAATAAAGAATACTGTTTGGGGACTGGTAGTACCACCCAAGGATGAGTTTTTAGTGTTCCACTCCATCTATGGAGATTCTTCCCCTCATCACTTCTCCAATTATATAGAAGGATCTTTGAGCAGAAGCATCCTGAAAGAGCTATGGGATTTCTTGTAAGATATTGGAATGTTTCCTTCCTGTACATCCATAACAGCATAAAAAAATGAATAGATAACTAAAGTCAAATCATTTCAACCAAATAGTTATCACTTGCTTCCAGCAATACTTCCAGCAACTGTACAGCAGAAAACTGTAGTATGAAAAACACCCCTCCTAGAAAAGGCTGAATAGTTAAACAAAATTTCATCTCTGACACTATTGAGGACTATTGGCTTGTCCCTGGAAAATGGAGACCACATACCACCAGAGCCATCCAGACGCATGTGGTTTATAATCCCAGCCAATATGGGAGAGTAACATGCTAGAGAAAGTTGGCAAACAGTAAAGCATCTTGAAAAAGAACTACATCTACAATATCTATATCCATCTCTCTCTCTCTCTCTCTCTCTCTCTCTCTCTCCCTCCCTCCCTCCCTCCCTCCCTCCCTCCCTCCCTCCCTCCCTCCCTAAAATGCTCATGTCTTTAACATTTAATAGCATATCAAAGGACAACCTTTTCTGAACCAACATATCTCAAATCGGCTAACTTATAAATTGTGTCCAAAATCCAGGACCCATGAATTCCTCTGGGATTGAAATTTGGAAAATCTGTGGTCATTTCAGTACTGGCATGCTAGTCACAGTCCCATTCTAGCCCTCTGGTGGCCAGGTAGGCCAGCCTTACAATCAACCACTGTCAGCCACAGTCCAGCCAACTGTCATTATGAGTTGAGATTTGGAGTCAGGGGATGGTCAGGGTCAACAATAAGCAGTCAGCACTAAAGCCAGCTTCAGAAGTGCTGACAGATGATGAGCAGCCAGGTCCAGCACCACCAGATGGCCTGCTGTCTGAGGCAAAGGAGGCAGGGCAAAACAGCAAACAGCAGACATGGCTGTCATTGCTCTATGAAGATGAGGATGTGAAATTACCACTCCCTCCCAATGCAAGAGCTTGGTGGGCTACAAAAAGAATAGTGCAAAGGCCCTCTCAGACTTCTCATGAAGATGGAGTCCCATCCTGCTAAATGAGCTACATGAAGGCCACTTCTACTAAAATGGAGCGGCAAGCACAAGCTCTTCATTGACAACAACCACCCATTAACTCCCACTCTGTTGTGCCTTGACTTGTGAACCTCTCAACCCTGACTTTGAACCTGGACCAGGATGAACCAGGTGAATTTTGGGAAGGGGGGGAACTTGTCTACATACTGTTAAGGGTATGTTATTTGCAAGACTCATTCTGTAAAGAGCAGAAACCTACCCTTTTATGTATTTGTGTGTGCTTGATCTGGGACAGGACACAGGCAGGAAGTCAGAAGTCACTATCATTCCCACTGCTTTTTTGCTCTTGATCATTCTAGTGACCCAATACATCAAAGGTTGTCTAGTATGCTATTAAAATTATTGTGTTTACAACCCTCAAGTGGGCAAAATGATGCATCATAGGCAAAACTTTTTCAACCAAGGTAAATCAAATGGGATAATATACAGAATGCATCCAAAATCCAGCACCTATGACTGCCATGGAATTAAAATTTGGCAAATTTTATAAAACATTTTATGACATAATATGAAATGTCATAATATATTCCCTGTGGTCAACTCCTAATGTTTGACTATACTACAGTAGTACCTTAGTACCCAACTGCTTTGAAACTCATCAAATTTGGTATTCAATGCATTTTGACATGAATATTCATCGTTTGTTTAGTACTCAATGCATGAGCTAGAACTTTTCAATGTTGGCTGCCTTGTAATTCACTACATTGTTTCTTATGCGAAAAATCTGCTTGGTACTCATTGTTTTTGATACTCATCATACTCTCAGAACCAATTAATGATTAGCACCGAGGTACCATTGTTTACAGTTCAAGATGGGCTACTTTCAAGGAGGATATATCTATGAATATGTTCTGAATTTTTAAGAACTTTTCAAATATATTAAAAGCTCTATGACTGTTGAACACATTGAGGAATCTGGTAAGGAAATATCTCTGACTCAACAAGTCACAGGTTCTCTAGTTAAATTCTGTAACTGATTCTTCCACTTAAATGCACAATTTCATATCACATCATCTGGCAGATTTATTTTAATCCAGTTCTTCAACCCATCAAGATCATCTTGAATCCTTTTTTGTCTTCTAAAATATTGGTTGCTTCACCTAAATTGGAGTTCCCTACAAATTTGATAAATTTCCTTCACCGAAGCTGTTTGTAAAGATGTTGACTAACACTGGGACCATAACAGTATACCAACTAACACTGGGACAAGCAAATACCAACTACTAACAAACTACTACAACAAATCTACCTAGATGCACTAGATGCTATAGAAACATGTGGAAAATAAAGCCATTAAAACTGATAGCTGAAAGGAATAATATGGCAAGAGCCAATAAAGACAAAATAATACCAGGCACAAAGTTTGAGGGAGAAATGGAAATAACAAAACAACTGGTAAGTGAGAAGCAATTATTCCATGTTTCTTGGAATAAGATGGAGGCTTAACAACATTAATCGACTAATCTGTGCAATTAATGACTTGATCATTGATTAATTGAAGCTCTGTTTTTAATCTCAGTCAGCCATCTGGGCTATTTCTCTTGGACTTGACTGTTTCTTCTATTGCCATCACTTAGATTTTGCAACAGCTGTTCAGAAAGCTTCCTTTCTGCTGAAGCATGCTATCGCCGTTACCATTTTACATTTGCTCAGTGTCACCACACAAAACACAGCAGTAGTGTGGCCCTTGTCCAGAAGATTTGCATTCTAAGATACGACAATGGTGTTAAAAAGAATAGAGCCAACAGTTCAGAAAAACAAATTAAAATAGATTTCTAGGAAAGATTTGAGAATTTACCCAGCATGGATGTTTCTATATATTAAGGCTGTAGAAACTGCCTGCCTGATGTAATTTGGCAGCCTAGTCTGAAGTTCAGGAAATTATCCAATGCAGTTCATCCCATTTTGGAGGTGGTCCATGAACAAGGCATCTTTTGAGCCAGGAAGACATTTGGAATTTTGAGAGCATGTGGTAGCACACTCACAAATTGTTGTTATAGGAGTCCTGCCTACAACATGATTGTCATAGTAGGCATGCTGGCTATTTATTAAGAAGTATAGAAAGTCACCCTTGATCCTCTTTAACATTCTAGTGGGATTTTTGTAGGTCCAAACTTCGAAATAAATATGATGTTAAAGGCTGAGGATTAGTTTTGCTTTCCTTTGTAACATGCAACTTCCTATTTCATTTGCTATATTAAATAAACTTTTAAGAATACAAGTGAGAAGCAGAAATACAAAGAAATAATTTATCTTTTCCCCCTTTATTGATGACTAAGCTTGGTTAAGTAGTTAATGCAACTCCTAAGCAATATACCAGACACAGTCAGGAGAAGAGTCTGAGTAACAATGAAGTCTATCAAATTATCAAAATAATCAATATATCCTATGATGCTGTGAATGGAATGAGGCATCATGGACTATTACAGGTCACTCTGACTGCAGGACAGTTTATTACTTAAACTGAAGGTAATATTCTTATCTTTTTCCCACTTTCACCATGCCATTTAATATAAATGACAAAAATGAATCTTAAATTCTGTTTGGAATAGTACTATAATGCTAACTATCATACAATACCAGAACTCCAGAACTTAGAGTTTCATAGAAGACCAAAACGAGAAAGGATTAGAATTAGACTGATTTGTATTTTGCCAAGAAATGAAAATCTGTTCAGAATTATCTTGCTCCATTTCACAATATGGATTTTGGTAGAATCCTCATCCATGCCCCCAACTATATATTCACTAGAAGTTAAGATATCAAACAACATTAAAAAGCAAAGCGTTTTTGTAAAATGGCAATGGAAGTACACTATGGAGGCCTTTACAATGGATGTTTACTTATTATATTTGTATATCGCCCAATGCATTCTACATTTTCACAGGTTTCAATGAAGAAAGGAAAATAAAATTAAAAATAGTCAAAGAAACGTAAACAGTCTCTCAATCCTTAACACCATCCTCCAGAAAAATGAAGAGACACTGTTTAATGTTTCTCTAGGGCAACAATAGGATAGTGCTAACCTTATTTCAAGTGGCAGGCTACTCCACAGTGAGGAAATGTGGAAATAAAAACTCAAGGTTGCTGACCTAATTTTTTCCCCTTATCAATTACATTCCTTCCTTTTGGATTGTTTCCCTGAGACTTTAAGACAACAAGGAACCACACCTGTACAGCAGTGAGATAAAAAAAAGGCACAGATGTGGGTGTTGATGGAAGAGAAAAAGGGGAGTACACTGGATACTTACAGCAGCCTGTTGTGCATGGGGGAAGTGAGACCATAGTTGGTGGAGTGAGCAATGAGCCTCGGAAGCTACTATGGTGTGAAAGGAATAGCAGAGCCTTACGGTCCCCAAGCCTTGCAAAGATACAGACCAGCTACATTCAGCAACAAGTAATTGTTTTCTTACTCCTAGGAACTGCTAAAGATGGAGAGCCAGAGGATCAACTTAGTAAAATCCTTAGCATCGCATAATGGAGTGAACTCCTGTTACTTGTCCCAGCTTCTGCCAACCTAGCAGTTCAAAATCATGTAAAAATGCAAGTAGAAAAATAGGGACCACTTTGGTGGGAAAGTAACAGCATTCCGTGCACCTTCAGTGTTTAGTAATGCCGGCCACATGACCACGGAGACGTCTTTGGACAGCTCTGGCTCTTCGGCTTTGTAACTGAGATGAGCACTGCCCCCTAGAGCCAGAAACGACTAGCATATATGTGCGAGGGGAACCTTTACCTTTACCTTAATTATCCTTTTATTGATGTAAGAGGTGGGCAGTTACAGGGGAAAAAGGAAATATGTAATTCTATTGGAATCAAGCATTTGGAAGATCACAAGGGATGATTTTATTGATTAGATTTAAATGGGTATTTTTTGATAATAAACAATAAAGGAGTGAAGTTATAAAACCCTTGCTCTATCAACTTAATTGACCCTAGGTTTCAATACAGACAGAAAACATTGATATGTACAAGAGAAGATGGCTCTAAAATTATCATATATGTGAACAAGTCAGACTAAATTTATTTACCATTTAATTGTTAGAATTATATTTGGCTTTTCCTCCAGGGCATTGAGGAAACATACATAGTGTTTCCTCTTTCAGTTTTTCCATGCAATAGCAGCCCTGGGACAGAACATGGACTGAGAGAGTGTAATTAATCCAAAGATCCCCAGTGAATTTCAATGGCTGAGGGTCTCTCTAATCCTAGACCAAGACTTAACCACCAACGGTTGCTTCACAGTCTTTTCAAGCTAATTGGTTCACAAAATTCCCTTCATTCCTTTCTCACATGAGATGAGTAGTTATATTTATAAAATAGGTTTTCTAACAGAGGTAAGATAAAATCACAATCCTCTTTTTGCATAGTGGTAGAATGTTGAAGATTATGAGATTACTTTATGGAAAAGCAGAGAATGAATTTGTGAAGTTAGGGTCTATGAGAAGAACAGTGAAAACTGTTCATATTCTCAAACTTTACAACAGCCAGATCCAGGTACTTACATGAGCTGTGGAAGTTTTGATTTAGCTGTAAGGATTAGCAAGATGCTCTTAGGAGACTTATTAATACTGTTAGTATCTCTACCACAAATAGATCAAGGTACAGGTTTCCCTAAACATTAAGATCTTGTTAGGAAACATGCATATTTTTGACTGAATACCTGCAAATATTGCTTTACAGATGTATCTCCCCAGTCTTTTTTTCATAACACACATTTTGTCTATATTAAAATAAACTAAATTTTAAAAGAAAACACAAAATGTCCCATGCCAGTGCCCATTTATTATCTCTGTAATCATTTTCCTGTTCAGATCCTACACTATGATTTATAAATGTATTTGCAGGTTGATTATTTTCATCAGTTTACATATACATAGATCAACCTACATACCTAGGTTGTTCTACCTGTTCTAACTGAGAAATATCATAAAATGCATATAGTTATATTAACTCTCATAATCACAGACTTGTATGTTATTGATTTTATATATCTGATTTGAAACTATCACATCCCAATCTGTTTAACATATTTCTAAATTTTCCAAGAAGCTCACAATACTCAGGATTCCATTATCTTAGCATGTGATTTCTTAGCTCAGCTCATATCATAAAACTTGCTAATTATTTATTTTATAGATGCAGTGTATGCATCTCTCTGTAAGCAAAGCTTTCTGGCCAGCTTATGAAATCTTTCCCAAGGATATCTGAAATTACACGTAGTCCTTGATTTGGGACCAGTTGCTTAGCAACCATTCAAAGTTCTGACAGACCCCACATCCAAAAGTACATGCAACCTGGTTCTGAAGTTCTCACTGCCCCCCTGTGGTAACATTACTGCATTTTTGGACCCTTGGCAATCAGCCTGCATTTACAGCCATTTGTAGTGTCCCATGGTCTCATGACCCCAATTTACAACATTTTCCCTAAAACCTCGCATTTACTTTTGATTTTTGCCCAAGCGCCCCATAGTGAATATTGGATCCACTTAATGACCATAGTGTTCACTTAACAACCACCCTCAAAATCATAAAATTGGGTCGATCATAGGATGACTCCCTTTTATGACCATCCCAGCTTACAACCCTAATTGGCAGGTTTCCATTACGGTCATAAACTGAGGACTACCCATGTCATACAAACAGGTTGGAAGGGCAGCAAGACCATTAGAATCAGTAGCAGCAGCATATAATTTAATTATACATGTATTAACAGCAGCTAGAATTGTATTTGCTCCAAACTGGAAAAGTGATAGAGGAAAAAGTAATTGAAAAAATATTTGAATGTGCAGAAATGAATAGACTAACATTAAAAATCAAAGAAAAAGAAGAATCTGAATATTACATGGTATGGGACTTATTTTACCAATGGGTAGAAAGTAAATAAACTAAAAGGGACTAGATTAATCTATAAAGCAATAAGAGAAACAATAAGGATAATAGATATATTGGATACTACTTATATATATATGGGAATGTGATTATTGTTATATTGTTATACTGATAAGAAGAATACTATTAGTACTTGTTAAGCACTTGAAATATGTACCAAATTGACACACGATTGAAATGGAATGGATTTATTCTATACAAAAATAAAAAAAAAATTAATAAAAAAAATTCAGTAGCAGCAATTGGAAATCAACTTCTGGCCCGTTCTCTCTATACCTCTTTCCCTTCTTTCCCATGTTGGAGATTTTCATTGTTGGGAAAGCCACAGTGAGAGGTTTGAAGGTGGGATTGTCTAACTATGAGGTTGGCACCCCTTCAAGTAATGCTAGGAAGGATTCTCTCCTGGAAATCAAAGTATTGATCACCAAAGCAATCACAGTCTTAATCTAGCCATAAAATAAAACTAAAGATATCCCAAATAATATTTAAACACATCCTATATCAGTGAATCCATCTAATCATGAGCAGGGAGGAATAAGATTCATGACGCTTCATATAAAACCCATAACACAAAAGTCTGAAGGAAATAAAATGTATTTGTTTTGTTATGTCAAGTTATATCAGGATAGGAATCAACACGTTTTCTCTGGGGAAGGTCTTAACATAGCAATGATTTGGCCTAAAAAGCTACTTTTTCATTGCCACCCAGCCTCTTTCCTTCCTGAAAAGGGACATTTGGAAACAGACTTCAGCATACAATTTTAAGTTATGCTTGAAGTAAACTGATCCTTCTCATAACAGCTTCTCAAGCCTTACAGGATTTTACAGGATTTAAAACCAACCCTTTGAATCAGGCCTTGATATGAAAACTAGAGAAAATGATAAATTACATACTAGCAGCAACAACTTGATTCATAATTCCTAGGCAGAATTCTACTTTGCTATTTATAAAGCTTTACTTTATATTAACGGAATTGTTTAGAATGTTATTAAAACCTATTTAATGTACAAGGCATTGCAGCCTGCAACCTAAATGGGAGATTACTACAGCATAGTCCATTAACACTATCCTTCTTTATCAAGGCGGAGTCATTGTTGGCCTATTAGCATGAACTAGAAGAAGATGCTTCATGATCTGCCTTCAGAACAAGTTGAACAGCACTCACCAGAACACCAAAACCATTCATTGGTAGTGTTTCCATCTCACGTAGATTAAATTTCAGTATGTTGCCTGGGTGAGCAATTATAGCCCCTTTAAGAGCTCTGGACTTCAAGTCTTGCTTTAAGTTCATTGATTCATATAGCAAATTAATGTAGTTTTCCATAATGATAAACCTTCTATAAAGTCCCAAATCTTCTCTTCCTTTGGTTGTCTGGTTTTAAATCAACATGATCAGAACATGATTTGTTTATTTGTGCAGTTTATATAACTGCCCATCTCACAAAACAAGTGATTCTATCAACAGCCTAGAGAATTTTCACTGGCAACAAGTTAGAAAAAGACATTTATGTATATTATAAAAAGAAAGAAACTAGTGTTTCAGATTTAAGATGTTGCCCAAGGTTAATATACTTTGTAAGAAATAGACTATAACAATGCAAAAAATAACAATAAAAGAATAATTTACATTGTTATACTGCAGTCATGTTTGGAGGAATGGAAGTAATATAACTAGGGGCTACAAGCTGTCTATCTAAAAAATTAACAAGATTTTTTGCAAATTCATTTTGAATACCCCATGGGGTTCTCTGTGTATGTCTACAGTAGCAGTCTAACTTTATAATTAATACAAAAGTTTTAAAGAATTAGTCACAGGTAATTATTTTTTATTTAGCTTTATAGGCCATTTCAGCTGCATATGACTCTCCTGGCATAAGTCTAACACCATAAGAAAATATTAAAACAATAGAGATTATAACATCAGCCTAAACAAACAACAATAGTAATAGTATCTTTTCTATTCACCATACAGCCATGAAAGTAAGAAACTGCCTTATATCAGTCTAGAGCATTGGTATGGAACTCTATAGACACACTTGAAATGAAAGTTCAGGCAAAAATATTTCCAACCTCTCCTAGAAAAAAAACCACCAGGAATTAAACCTGAAAATTCTGCATGTAAACATGTGATTTACTGTCTCTTTAGCTGTTGCCTATAATGTACACTGCAGTAAATTCACTTTATACATATATTTTTCAATAAGCAAAACAAGTTTTCTTAAAATGAAATCTGGTAAATTCTATTGCTTGAGACAATACCTTTAATTAACATTTGCAACCTAATCCCATATGGATGTTCTCTTAACCCTCCTACAAGTCTTTTTTTATTATTTTACTGCAACAATAACATGGTTACCACCTATCTACATGTGCATACGCACAGCTACACACAGCCACAATTGCCAATATTCGTGACTTTTCCAGCACTTTTCCTAAGCAGAAGAATAAAAGGCCGACCAAATAGAGATGCATTAATCAGGTCAGGACACGATAGAATGCCTATTTTGAAAGAACAGGGTTCTGATGATTGTCTGGGTCTTGGGGAAAACAATATAGTACTTCTGCACTGATGTATTAGCGTTTGGATGGCTTCCCAGCTCTCTCTTCAACCACCATGGCAGAAGTGTCACAGAAAAGCTTCAATGCGCAGATGTCTCAAAATAAGACACTCAGTGCCACTTTATGGTGCATACATGAATCCAGACTGCAGAATTAAAGAAACCTTCCAAAGGCAAATAGACCCAGCTCAGAGGAACCAGATCATCCTGCTGCAGGTCTCCACATGAGATCTCTTCTTTTCTTTTTCAATGTTATCTGTACATGTGCGATATTACTCAGACTCGCTTATACACCTCACCATGCCTTTATGCAAATTTGCCCGAACATTTCAACATCCATTTATTTTCATGTCTGCATAAACTTCCTTTGCATGATCACTGATGCTTGGCCTACATTTCCCTAGGCTCAGCTGGGGAGTAATGTGCGAACTTGGACCCTGTGGAATGAAATCACTGTCACAATTTAACATTATACAGATGGCAATTCTGCTAAAAAAAAAAAAAAAACACCTATGGTTTTTCACAAGTGAATTTAACAATGAAATGCATCACCAGAACACATATCTGAAGTGTAAAATGGATAATGCTTGCTTGAGAAATAGAGGGGTATTCTCACAGACTATCAAACTGCACTGTATGTTTGTTCCTTCTTACAAATTTCTGTGAGAAAATCAGATGCTGTGAAAAACTCAGCTCAGACAGAACAGAATGTTTTAATCACTGAAAAATAAATAAGTCTCCAATTTGGATCCAAACAGAATCTTACAATATAGCAAGCTATCTTCCAGGATTCATCATTATATTTCCCATGGAGTAATCAATAAACATGTGGACATTACATTTAAAACATGTATTTAATATATTTCTGTCCACTTTTTCAACGTTAAAAGAGCTCTGTATAGGTATTCTTGATATTTTAGCACAAGCTTTGAATGCTGGAAAAGTATTACTCTCCTGATGTTTTAAACTATTTTTAAACTGCTACTAATGTTTTCCCATCTGCAGTGCTTTCCAGCACCAAAGATCTATTACTTTATGAGAATTAATAATGCTTTAAATGTACAAAATGCCATGATGTTTGCTTTTATTAGGGAAACAATAACAGGCATTTATATTGTACTAAACATGGTGTATAAGGCATCGATTACATAACTATTTTAATTTATAGTCTAACTGGATGCAATTAGAATAGGTACACTTTGTGCTTAAGCGAGAACGATTGTGTCTTTGTAGGCAAACATCACATCATTATGACAAATGTATATCAAATGGAAGCATGTAGAAATATTTGGGTTTTTCTTTTTCATAACTCAAGCCAGATATATTCTTGACAATCAGTAGCTTTGGGGAAACTACTTGTGGCTCCTTTACCCACAAACCATGTCCTTGCCTTTTTTTTGCATACCACTCGTCCCATCTTTTGCTGGGAAATCAGCATCCCATTCATGTTTCCTGGCTCTCCTCTCTCTGATATTAGCCTGCACTATGGCACCCTCTGTGAAACCAGGTCCTCATCCAGTTGATATGCACATGCTTTTCTCTTCACCTCCATCTTCTTGCCATATTCATCTTCCTACACACTAGCTCAAATTTACATACATGGGCAGATTTCTCCATCCCCTATCTTTAAAAAAAAAACAATTTTAAGCTTGAATGGCCCCCAACTCAGTATTTCTTAGACCTCGCCATTAGATCTTATCAGAGTTCTGCTTGATACAACATCAAAGCCATAGCATAAACTGAACCTATTAGCAACATTCTCAAAATAAGACGTTTGGTTGTGGAAAAAGGGGGCACCCAATGTGCTCTAAGAAGCTGCATCTCCCAGAACCCCGAAAACATGTATTTCCGTAACATTAAGAGCACATGGCAAACTCAGGCCAAACCACCTTTCTTCCTCCCCCACCCGTCTATACTGGTCTCACGAAGACACCCCACTATCTGCAGCCTTCTCCTGCAGCACAGTTATAAATCACTCTCGTGCACCCCAAATTCCTCCCCTCTTGTCTCATGGGCTCCCTGGATCGCGCCTTCCCTTTTACTACACACAGCTTTCTTCCTCCCGGCTCCAGTTTCCACTCAGCAGGGGACACGCTCCGCAGCGTGGGCTCCCAGCTGCACTTCGCCCTTAATCCCCGCTCCTTCCAGCCCAAGCAAGTCCGTAGCCTCCTCCATCCTCCTGGGCTCAGTCAACCGAAGTTGCCCCCGCGCCACTTCTCCTGCGCTACTTCGACCAGCCGGGCTAGTCTGTGGCTCCCACCTGGCGGAGGGTCCGTGAGGCTGCGCGGGGCCCGGCGCAGCGGCAGGCGTCCTGCCCGGTGGGAGCTGTCCTCCACTGCTTGGTGCTGAAGGTGGCTTGGCGGATCCAGGCGAGGTGGAAGGACCCGTGGCCAAGCCGGGAGGCAGCTGCCCCTCGGCTCCCCCGCCCTCTAGGCTGGCCTCATTGCCCATGGCCGGGCAGCAGAGGTCTGGATGGAGAGAAGGCTCCCCGAGCGTCTTCAGGGCAGTGCTGTCTGCGCCGCCATCAGCCTAGCACCACCATCTCCGCCTGCCCCGTCCGCACTGAGCATGCGCCTCGCTTGAGCGCGGTCCCAGCACCCAGCCCTCCGAGAGGACGCGCTTCACTGGGGGCGCGCGAGAGGCGCGCGACCCCGGACCAATGAAGGCCGGCGCAGACTTGGAGCCGGCCCCTCGCCAGCACGTGCGTGGCCTCGCCAATGGTTGCTGAGATTCCCCTCTTCGTTTCTCCCGCCGGCGCCTCTGGCGTGCAGAAGATCCGGATTGCAAAACGCAAGTGGAGCCGGTTTGAGGACGGCCCCATCCCCGGGCAGCCAGAACAAGAGCCACCCGGGCAGAAGTAGCCAAGCCCGGAATGGATTGTCTCGCTGTCCTTTTGCCTTTTTTTTTTTTTTTTTTGGCTCACGCTGTTCGGAGTCCTCTCACTCAAAGCAGCTCTTCAAACATATTGGAAACTAATCAAAGAGAGAAGCAACCTGGAATTTAAGGAGAAACTTCCCAATTAACCAGTGGAACAGCTTGCCTCCAGAAATCGTGGGCGCTCCATCACTGGGTGTTTTTAAGAAAAGACTAGACAGTCATTTATCTGAAATGGCATAGATTATCCTGCTTCAGCAGTGGGCTGGACTCCAAGGTCCCTTTCAGCTTCTATATATGGCAGATCATGTGCCCAGTCAATACTTTTTAACAGGACATGTTGACTATTGACAAATGGGCCCTTACTGATTATATTCACTCATCATGGCGGTATATAATCCCCCTCTCGGTGACTTTATGGACCCAACAATATAGTTTACTACTAGTGCTCTTTATATTCTCTTTAGATTGGGATACCTTCCAGAAGTGTTGGATCTCAGCTCGCTGGAGAGCTTCTGACAGAATTAGGTCCAACGTTTCTTGAGGGCTGGAAGTCTGATAGAAAGTTTCTGCAGACATACTGCACAGTACTAGATATTCACACCTAAAAAGGGAGAAGTGCAATTAATAGGGTTCTGTTAGGTACCAGATGCTTATTTCTAAAAAAAATAAAAAAAAATACCGATGCTCTTCCCCTTAACTTTATGAAGTTGAATTGGATTCTTGATTAGTCTGTATCCTGGATATTGTGTTCTCAGGAGTGGACTCTATATTACTAATAAGCGCTTGTTTGTTTTCCCTTAATTTCAATACCTTTCAGATTTTTTCCCTGTTTCTAATAAATGAATCATCAATCACTCTTACAATTTGGTGTGTACCACATTTAAGTATTCTGTTCTATTCATTATATTACTTTAAAAAAAACCTTGAATATTTTATTTTGGCTTGAGAAAACATTAATACTAGGATTAATTACAGGTAATCCTCGATTTACAACAGTTTATTTAGTGACCGTTCAAAGTTACAACTGCAAAAAGTGACTTATGACCATTTTTCACACTTACAACCATTGCAGCATCCCCCATGAACACCTGATTAAAATTCAGATGCTTGGCAACTGATTCATATTTATGATTGTTGCAGTGTCCCAGGATCATGTCATCACCTTTTCTGACCTGAGAAGCAAACTCAATGGGGAAGCCAGATTCATTGAAAGACCGTGTTGCTAATTTAACAACTGCAGTGATTCACTTCACTGAATAGACCCATATCACAACAACTGTGGCAAGAAAGGTAAAATGGACCAAAATTCATTTAACTATTTTGCTTAGCAACAGAAATTTTGGGTTCAATTGTCATAATTCAAGGACTACCTGTAATACTAGGCAAATTCTTTGGTTTGGGGGACTGTTAATATACCCATACTATAATCCCATACTACTATACCTATACTATAAAATATGTTGAATATGGAGTCAATATTTAGCTATAACCAACTTGATAGTATTAGATATAGACTGCTGTCTAAATTATAATAGGAACAAATAATCTAATAAACAATGTCTGTGAATATACCCCTTCACCATATGTGGTGATATGGCAAAAAGAAGTATTTCATTATGGATAGGACTATAATATTTTGTTAATTAATTTTTTCCCCAGTGGGGAAGCCAGCATAATCCACTGCAATAAAAACAAGAACTTTTTGGTCCCTTACAGTCTAAAGTATTGTGGATATTGGATTTATGGGATATGAGGGGAGAATGTTCCTGTATTCATATTGGTGGTGGTAGAAAGTATTAATGGGATGATTTAGGGAGAAATGAAATGTAAGAGGTCAATACAGTGGTCTTAGAGATGGATGCATTTTTGCATTGGTGTCACAATGAACATACTTAATGTAATACAAAACCATGGCTTCTGTTTAATGCTTGAGGAATAGCATTAAGTATGAAAATTAAGAAGGAAAGTAGGAAATCAACTGAGAAATCAAATGACCACAAATGTTGGAACTGGATGAGGGACAATAAGGCTTTGAGGCATAATTAGATTAAATCAACAGTATATAAAAGAACATGTATGATCAATTCAACTTATTCTGTGGCACATTACAAAGAAAAAGGGCTATAGGAATATTATGGTATTCACCCTATGATATAGAATGAAGGACACTGCAACATGCCCTAGTAAAGGTCAATTGATATTTTTGATGTATAGGTGTATGAAAATAGGAAATTATTAACTCTCCCATTAAATATTAATAGCATTTTGAAAAAGCTGGATAATTAGTTCTGGTTGTGTTGTACAATAACTCCATTTCTAGGGATCACATTCAATCTTTTTTTTTTTTTTTTGCCTGTGAGCACTGACAGTTACATAAAGCAATCTAGGAAAGGCTGCATGAAATCAGTTTCTGCTTGAGTGACTTCTTCCTGGTATATTGGAAGGTTTCACTAAAAACAGTGGAGCAATCCAATGGGTTGATAGATGAGTTTGAGCCAATAATTAAATATCATTATCATCCAGGCTCTTGTTTCTACTCTAATCAGGCCAGAATCTATACTAAAGGCTGTATTAGAAACACATTTAGGAGTGCCAAATACAGAACAAGAAGATCTAAATGTGTACAGTTTCAAGCAGTCTAAAAATAGAATATTTGCCCCTAATACACGTAGTCATCACTGAATTCATCCAGTCACTGTTCAAACTTATGACAGCACTGAATGAGGACTTAGAATGGGTCCTCATCATTGGGACCATCACTGTGTCCCCATGTGCACATGATTGCAATTTAGACAATGGCAACCAGGTTTCGATTATGATGTTGAAATAATCTGTGGTCACATGATCATCATTTGCAACCTTCACTGCCAGCTTTTAAATTTATTTTGTATATAAACTATATTAGAATGTCAGTGGTGGTTTGTTCTCCGAGCTTCTTGCTGAGTTTTGGAACATTTCATCACCAGGCTAGGTAACATCATCAGAGGAACTGTGGTAGAAGTGTCATATTTCAAGTTCTCTTCTGTTTTTATAGGTCTTATGTGGTTAGTTGGTCATGTGAATGACTGGTTTCATCACCACATGATGGACGTTTTGTAGCCTGGTAATGAAATATTCAGAAACTAAGCAACTGTCAGGATTCCGGCAGTTACCCCCATTTAAATTATGAGTCTCGAGCCAAACTTCCAAAACTTCAAAAGGATTTATTGGGAGTTAAAATGTCTGGCACTGCCTGGGTGTAGCCGACTCTGAGACACATAATTCATTGTCACCCTTGACCCTGGTTTTCCCCCACTCCCTGGGTGTATCGTAATTCATATTCTCCAATGGGACACATCCATAGCCAAGAGTCATCAATCATGCTCTCCAGTTAGAATTTTGCGCAACAGAAACTTCGGTCACCTAGTTATTATCTTTGAAAACATTTATGGAATGCAGTTTCGGTTTGCAAGCTGCTGCACTGCTTCCCCCTCCATTTCTGTTGGCAACTATAAAAAGACCATAGAAATATTTTATGAGTTGACAACAACAAGCTTGGAGAACAAACTACCGCCAACACCTACCACCCTAGATACAAATATTTTCCACCATTTCTAACTATATTAGAATTTTGAAAATAGAATACAATTTAACAAGAACTAATATTTAGAATGAAAAAAGAGGAATAATGAAGAACAGAGCAAAGACAGCGCAAAGAACAAAAGCAGAGCAAAGAAAAGAAAAGAAAAAATAAAGAATTGACTTCCAATTTTTTTACAGCATTAAAAGTATGAATGTAAACTGACCTCTTATTCTATGATTGCAGCATTCTTTACATTTTTCTATAATCTATTATTTTTGTTACAATTATCAAAAGCATATAACTTCATTTTTTCTGTTTCCTGCACATAGACAATAAGGGATTTCCGTCTAATTAAAGCAGTCAATTTGGCCATCTCAGCAAGTTCCATCATCTTCACCATCCATTCCTCCATCCTGGGTAGTGTTGTATCTTTCCACCGTGGTGTGTGTAATAGTCTTTCTGCAATTGTTACATACAGAAATAAAGTTCTCTGCTTTATTTCCAGCTGCTTATTCTTCAATCTCCCCCAAAGTCTCTGTTTTAAACTATACATGAATCTTTAAAATGTTCTTTATTATTATATGTAATTGGGTCCAAAAATGTATGTCTTTTTTTACACATCCACTTTCATATCCCGGGTAGCACTTTCATGTCCCCAAAGTTCCTGGGACAGCAGATAAACACCACAAAGGCTTCCATGCAAAGTTAGTTTATTGGATTTTATTAGACATCCTCAAAGTATAACTCACAGTTATGTTGAGATTCATCTAACATCCAATCTTTGCCTCAATAGTCGCCTCAACGGTGTGAAAAGATGGTGCTCTTCATCCCATATCGTTATAGCAAAGGAAAACTCCAGCACGATGCTGGGGTCCAGGTGAGAATGCCCAAAACCTCCCCCAGCCCAACCAGAGATCAAGTCAGTGACCAATCAGGATTACAGATGTGACCATGTGATATGAACTACATCTCCCATGAGATATTAACTACATTTCCCATGAAGCATTCCCTTAAGGGGGCAGCTCTCATTCCTAAACTAACTACATACTGTCTAACCAGCACATCCACCAAGAATAGTAAAAAATGACCCTTCGTGTTGATTACATTTCCAGCATGTAAAGTCTGGAGAAACTTTGTACATTCTAGACAGTTTTTCCAGTGACATCTATCAAAATAATACGCAATTTTATCAAAATTCTCTGTAAGATTCTAGCATAATGTAAAGTTCAATCCTTTCAATCACATACACTATTCTTCCAGTCCTCTACTACCATCTTCTGATAAGCAAAGTCAGTGGGCAAGCCAGCAGAAGGTCACAACTAGAGACCACCATGTGTCTGTGGAATGCTGTGACCACGCAGGACTCCCACAGCGGCTTTCATAATTTGGTTGTGACCATGTGACCTTGTGCTTTACAACTGGGTCACTTCACAATAGAATTGCTGGTCACAATTAATATAGTTAAGTGAGAGGTACCTGTAGCAGTTGCGCCTCTGGGATATAATTAAGCATTCCATCAATCTCTTTGATCGCTACCCCTGGTGGTTCATGCCAGCAATAATGGGCTGCCGCTTTCTCTGAATACTTTGATTATTCTGGAATTAAATCAACTAGACTAGAGCATTGATTAGCAGAGCCAACTGAATCTCAGAATCCTCATCTAGGCATGCATATCTAGCATACACACAGAAAGCCCCCGACTTATGATCACAATTGAGCCCAAAATGTATCTTGTTAAGCAAGATATTTGTGAAGTGAGTTTTGCTCCATTTTACGACCTTCCTTGCCAAACTTGTTACGTGAATTGCTGCAGTTGTTAAATTAGTAACAAGTTTGTTAAGTGCATCTGGCTTCCTCATTGACTTTGCTTGTCAGAAGGTTGAAAAAGGGACACTGTGACCATCATAAATATAAATATGAACCAGTTACCAAACATCCAATTTTTGACAATGTGACAGTGGGGGTGCTACTACGGTCGTAAAAACAGTCACAAGTCCCTTTTTTCAGTGCTGTTGTAATTTTGAATGGTCACTAAAAAAAACCCTCACCCAGTCAAGGACCTTGGAGTACTCATTTCTAATGATCTAAGAGCCAGAGCCCACTGTAACAACATTGCCAAAAAGGCATTAACAATTGTTTACATAATCTTGCGTAGCTTCTTCTCTGGTAATACTGAATTGCTAACTAGAGCATATAAAACATTTTCTAGACCAATTCTCGAATACAGCTCATCTGTCTGGACATTAATACAATTGAGAGAGTCCAGCGATATTTCACGAGAAGAGTCTTCCACTCTTCTGCTCACAACGGAATACCTTGTACCATCAGACTTCAAATTGTAAGCTTAGACAACTTAGAACTACACCGCCTTCGGTCTGACCTAAGTGTAGTACATAAAATTATCTGCTAACATGTCCTACCTGTCAATGACTATTTCAGCTTTAAACACAACAATGCACAAGCACACAATAGATACAAACATAAGGTAAACCACTCCAAACTCGATTGCAAAAAATACGACTTTAGCAACAGAATTGTCAATGACTGGAATACACTACCTGACATTGTGGTTTCTTCCGCAAACCCTCAAAACTTTAACCTTAGACTGTCTACTGTTGACTTCACCCCATGCATAAGCACACCAACATGCCTACCGTCCCTGTCCTAATGTCCTCTTTTATTCGTACCCATTTCATGTAATCATAATCATGTTCTAATTATATCTGTTTTCTAATACACACTTGACAAATAAAATAAATAAATAAATAAAATAAATGAACAGTTTTAAGTCAAGGACTATCTGTATGCAAAATGGGATCAGGATTTGTGAGTAACAGATTTTTTTTTAGAAAACATTTTAGCTACAAATAGAAAAGAATTAATTAAAAAGAAACATAGAAGAGAATGGATTCCAAAATGTTGCACTATACACAATTCAAATGCATACAGTAGCGGCAGCCAAGGAACATAAACTTGGTTTTCAGGCTACCAAGTTCATTAATCTTTTTTCTAAAATATCACATCCTTTACTGTGACTTGATCTTTCCCTTATCATGGCTTGTGCTGTAAAAGTGACAGAAGTTCAAAAAGAAAAGAAAATATATAATTCATACATTTGCACTATATTAATCAATCTTTCTTCACTTAGACTTACTTAAATATTTAAATTGTGCCTGTTCAGCCTGGCTCAGAGGTGGTATTCAGCAGGTTCTGACCAGTTCTGCAGAACCGGTAGTGGAAATTTTGAGTAGTTCGGAGAACCGGTAGTGGAAATTTTGAGTAGTTTGGAATACCACCTCTGACTGGCCCTGATCCCATCTCTTCTCTGCCTCCCAAGTCCTAGCTGATCATCTGGGTCTTCTTTTGTTGTCCTGCACAGGAGAATGGATCTGGAAAGCAGCTTAGTGGAGTGGGGAGGGAATGGGATTTTGCAGTAACCTTCCCACAGGAATAGAGAGGGAATGGGGATTTTGCAGTATCTTTCCCCTGGAGTGGGGTGGGAATGGAGTTTTTACAGCATCCTTCCCCTGCCACACCCACCAAGCCACGCCCACAGAACCGGTAGTAAAAAATGTTGAATCCCACCACTGGCCTGGCTTGTGCCATCTCAATGTGACTTACATATTAATGTTACTACTATTTTGTAAGTAAGAAAAAGTACCAAAGTCCCTTGGCCATTTGGATTTGCTATGATAGAAATAATGTTCTCTAATGATTGTGGCAAAGACTCCATCTGTAATTCTGATAGACTTCTTTTCTAGCTGTAAATACTTGGGAAATTCAAAGCAATTTAGATTGAGACACTTTAAAAGAAGGCATATGTTGAGGCTGATCTCAGAACTTAACAGAGGATCTCTATCCAGAGAATTAGACTTATCACTGATGTTTATAATGAAGTAAAAATAAATGTCTGGTTTTCTTAATGTATTTATGTATTGTGTGTGTTTATATACAGTGTGTATGTATAATGTATACAGTGTGTGTGTGTGTGTGTGTATAATATAAGTGTGCATATATGTATTTATATATGAACAATAACTTTTTCCCCACAATCAGTGAAATGTTGACTATGTCACAGATTATAGAAGAATATACATTCAGTATTGATAGACTGCCAACATCATTTGAGGTTGGCAGAACAATCTTTGCTAGAATTCATGTAAATGAGAATTCAATTTCCACTAGATTCCAAAATCCTAAGAAGTAAGCTGTCAGTAATGTGAGTCTCGTATCTTGTTTCCCCCCGCCCCCAGAACTGAAAGAACAGCCAGGATCAGAATAACACAATGCCCAGGGACTTAAAAACCACCCTCTCTGGGTGAAGATCCTCCTCAGTGTATTTGTGATATACTTTAGTGTTGTGAATGAATAAAGTAAATAAGCCCAAATGCAAAGTAGGTTTTGGAAGCCTGCACATTTGATTGGTCCTTGAACAGCGAACAAGGATTGGTTCATAAAAGCCCCTGATTGGCCAAACTTAGGACACTTCCTATTGGTTATTGGTTTCGACCTTATGCACTTATTATTGGTTAATAGGGTAGCAGCCAACCCTATAAAAGGGTTACTGCTGCCCATAGCCTTGCTCTGTTCTGTTCTATTTACTGTTAATAAAGAGTTGAAGTCACTGGTCAGATGTCTGGTCTCCATTACTCTCCAAACTTAACATTTAGGATGGTGTGCTTAATGATCCAAGGCCCAGATGGAGACTGTTCTGAAGAGAAATGAAAATTGAAGAATTGAAAGATCTCCCGGGCTCAATCCAGCTACCCCACTGCATACCAGAACTTCACCTAATTATGGACCATTGGAGGAGAGTGTGGCAGAGCTGCTGATATTTCCTTTATTCCGGTCCAATATCAAGAAAGCAGCCTTCCTTCCCTCATAATGAAACTCCTTGGAGAGATTCCTTTGGGATTCCTTATCCCTTGATGACAAGAAATAAACCAAGTGTCGCTTTCTAAGGCGTATTATATATGCTTCAGTGAGATGCAGTCTGTGGCCACAAACCCACTTCAGCTTCCTTATAAAAATGATAGGAATAAAGAACATGAATGAGCACAAAGAAGTGCACAAAGACTCAGCATTGCTTCAAAAGAGGTACACAACACAAGAAGAAAATGTCAGCTAGCCCAGGACATGAAGCCCACAAGGTGTTTCTTATAATTAAAGTACAAAACTGGAGTTTTTCTGCCATGTCCGTTCAACGGCCTCATTACATATCCACTGCATAGCAAGAAATCAAGCCTTTGATCAGAGATATTGTCATTTTTAAAAAAATAATAATTTGCATCTTGAAGAAGATGTCATCTGAAGAAATGAATATAATAAATGTTCATACAGGCTTAGATCTCAGAATATTTTAAAGCAGGGGAGGGCAACTACACTTGGGTTGGGATTGCTGGGAAGTGAAGTCCACAGATTGTAAAGGGACCCCTGGTTTAAATGAGTTCCTCAGATGGAGCAAGAGTATTTATTATAAATGAGGATGTACGTCCCATGTCTCTCTCCAAAGCTTGGTTGCATCAATCACATGTGATGTCTTTTCTTAAGTATGAGATGATTTCTCCCTCTGGGCACCTGCATGTGTATTGGGGGTCTTCTTGGGGTCACAACCCATGCAGAAAGGACCCAGAATTAGGTTCTACCCTGATCCAGGTGGCATCCTCAATGGCCTTAAAGACTTGACTTTTTACCCAGTCTTGAGCTAGTATTTTCTGCTTTCTTGGCAAGTTTTGCCATCCTGTTCTCTTTTTGTGTTAATCCCCTCCCACCTGCCCCGCACTCATATTGTATTTAATTCATTTATTATGTTGTGGGCCACCCAGAGTCATTCTGGTATCAGTTATTGGCTTAAGGCCACCCAGCAGACTTCGTGCCTAGAACTCATGGTCTTCTGATTTCTAACCAGGTGCCTTAACCACTCTGCCTAACTCTCTCTCTCTTTCTCCTCTCTCTTCCCTGCCTTTGTCCCTCTCTCCTCCCCCCTCCCTTGCTTTTTCTAAAAGAAATAGTAAGAAAGTCTTGCTGCACAAAGATTTATTTGACCTAAATATGCTTGAGTCTTGTTTCCAATCACATCAAGCAACCCTTAAGGGCAATAGTTCTCTTTTAGTACTGTTTAGTACTTATGATAATCATAAGAATGTTAGCATCCTGAAGCACCTTGTGTTCCACTTCCCATCCTGGGGGGTCCCCACAGGCTTCGGGCCTGCTTCTCACCACACATAGGAGAGCTGTGTGGTGGATTGGCTGCTTTCCCAAGGAGATAAGTGCAGGGGTGGGATTCTACAGGTTCGCACCTATTCGCTAGAACCAGTTGTTAACATTCTAAGCAGTTCGGAGAACCGGTTGTTAGAAGAAATTACTGGCCTAATCCTGTATGGAAGGCAGGAAGAAAACATTCTGGTGTTGCTTACAGAAACTGCCTCTCCGTTAACCCTTTTTACATTCTTGGCAGGACTAGACTTCCTGTCTCAGGAACTTCTCTGGAGTTTTTCCCCCCACCTTTGCCGATACTTTGCTTGTGTGGAGTGACCATTCAAAGTTACAATGGCACTGAAAAAAGTGACTTATGACTATTTTTCACACTTACGACGGTTGCAGCATCTCCACCGTCATGAGAGGCCAGGCGAGGAGATGCGTGCCTCGATGTGAGTGATATTGAGTTGGCCACGGCCAGCCAATAACATGACCACCAAGCCCTGCCCACCAACTAAGCCACGCCCACAGAGCTGGTTGTTAAAAAATTTGAATCCCACCCCTGGATAAGTGATTGAGCTGTGACAGGGGTTGGGGAGGAGGGTGTGGAACCCATTGGGTGGGAAGCAGGCCCAAGACCTGCAGGGATCCAGAGGGGCAGGAGGGGGAAAGATAGACCAAGGGGCCTCTGCAGCGTCCCTGCAGTTGGTTGTAAGGATGAGCAAATTGCCAGGCATCTGAATTTTGTTCACGTGACTGTGTGGGTGCTGCAGCAACTATAACTTCATAGAGGGATTATGAATCCCTTCGCTCAGTGCTGCCGTAATTTTGAATGGTCATAAGTTGAGGACTACTTGTATCTATTCTCTATTCATATTCATCATACTGCAAGATTAAAATCCATATATTCATGAGAAAAAGATGCTGTTTGTCATATAGGTTATTCTAGACCCTCTTTTTCTGGAGACCAAAAAATGGGTGATTTTCAAGAACAAAGACAGAAATAGATGCTTGGGCAAGGGACAAAGGAAGAAATGGGGAACTAAGACTAAGAAAAATACTGGAATAAGATGTCCCTGCAGCTTTACATTGAAATTTGGAATTTCCAGGAAGGGAAGCAGAGGAAACTTGTTCAGAAAACCTGATATGTTCAGGTAATTTTCTAACCAGACGTTTAATTAATTTCTGTTTAGTTTTGTGCTGCTACCAAGTCAATATTCTTTATCCAAAATAAAAAGTGAGTTTTAAGCTAGTCTGGAGTGATAATTCAGGCATGTTTTAGAACAGGGGTGTCAAACTCAAGGCCTGCAGGCCAGATCTGCTTAGATCTGGCCTGCTGGTCCACCCTGGAAACCATGAAGAACTGGCCTGTGGTGCCTGTGCCAACAAAAACAGAGCTCAAGAGGGCCGTTTATGGCCCTCCTGGGTTTCGTTTTCAGCCGTTTTGGGCCGTGATGCCCTCCTGCAACCCTGTACCAAAAACAGAGCTCAGGGAGGCCATGTGTGGCCCGCCCAGGGCTCCATTTTTGTCTGCAATGGCCTCCTGAAGCCCTCTGCCAGATCTTCATACTCTACATAAATGACCTCTGTGATCATATTAAGAGCAACTGCGTTCTCTTCGCTGACAATGTAAAGCTATTCAACACCACAGACAATACTGTTACCCTTCAAAAAGACCTTGACTATGTATCAGAATGGTCAAACAAATGGCAACTTCAAATCTCAACAAATAAATGCTCTGTCTTACATATTGGCAAAAAAAAATCAGAAAAGAAAATACAGGCTGAATAGTCAAGACCTTGTTGATGACAAAAACTTTGTCAAGGATCTTGGAGTACTCATCTCTAATGATCCAAGTGTTAGAGCCCACTGTAACTCCATAGCCAAAAAGGCATTAAGAGTTGTTAACCTAATCCTAAGCTTTTTCTCCGGTAATATCATTCTACTAACTAGAGCATATAAAACATTTGCTAGACCAATATTCAAATACAGCTCATCGGTCTGGAACCCACATTACGTATCTGATATTAGCACAGTTGAGAAAGTCCAGAAATATTTCACAAGAAGAGTTCTCCACTCCTCTACTCGTTGCAGAATACCTCATGTCACCAGACTTGAAATTCTAGACCTAGAAAACCTAGAACTATGCCGCCTTTGGTCCAATCTAAGTATAGTATATAAAATCATACATTGCAATGTCCTACCTGTCAATGAATACTTCAGCTTCAACCATAACAATACAAAAGCAAACAATAGACACAAACTCAAGGTTAATCGTACCAAACTTGATTGCAGGAAATATGACTTCAGCAACAGAGTGGTCAATGTCTGGAATACTCTTCCTGACTCTGTGGTTTCTTCCCCAAACCCCAAAAACTTTAACCTTAGACTGTCTACTATTGACCTCACCCCCTTCCTAAGAGGTCTGTAGGGGGCATGCATAAGCGCACCAACGTGCCTACCGTCCCTGTCCTATTGTTTCTTTTATTTTTCTTATATGTATTCATGTATTCATAACTATGTTTTTACTTATACCTATTATCTTGTAAGCAATTGACAAACCAAATAAAATAAAATAAAATAAATAAATAAATAAATAAATAAAAACTCCCGGGCTCTGTTTTAGCTGACCGAGGGCTCCAGGAAGCTGTTGTGGCCAAAAACAAAGCCACTGCAACCCCTCGGTTCTTCTTCTCAAGGCTTCTTCAGCTTTCTTCACAAGGCTTATGAAACAACACTGCTGTGTTGCTTTCATCAAACTATTGATCCCTTTGCCCCTCTCTCAACAGACACAATTGGTGAGGCCCATTAGACAGACAGCAGTTTTAATGAACCAGTTTAGCCAAACCTTTGGGCTGGACCTGAACTTTCCAGCAGTGTGCAGGGTCTTTCTAGGAGGATCTGATATGAAACAGCAGGGGATAAGCTGCCTTTCGGTCTGCATGCTCTCTGCCCTTTTAGATTCTCTTGTTTATTTGCAACTAAGGCAAACAGCATAAAGAAGCCAAGAGAATTGAATCCCCACCATCCAGTCAGAGCTGAAGAAAGTGCTTGGATGATCCATCCAAAATCTTCACCATCAGGTAGAGCTGAAGAAGCTTCTTGGATGAAAAGCAAAATGTCTTCAAAGAAAAAACCAGAAAGTCCAGTTGCCTCCTGAAAAAGCACCTTTGGGACAACCATGACCTGGAGGACTGAGAATCTCTATAAACTTTTAGCTACACAATTTGGAATGAACACCCTTTGAATGGTGTGGGAGTAGGAATGGATTTCCAGAGGGAAAAAAATGCAGACTACAGGAACCAGGAGAACTACTCAGGTGACCTTGAGGACACAGATAAACCTCCAAGTGCTTCAATGATCCTCTAAAAGGATGCAAATGAACAATTTTCTGCAAGGAATATAAATCCTTCCATTCCCCACCATCCAGTTAGAGATGAAGCTTCTTGGATGAGAACCGAAATGTCTTCAAAGAAAAAACAAGAAAGTCCAATTGCCTCCTGAAAAAGCATCTTTGAGAAAAGCCAAAAGAATAAAAGTGTTATAAATCTCCTGTGTACTCTGTTAAAGGAAAAAATCTGTGCAGTGGCAGCCCAGTAAATTAGTACCCAAGGAAATAGGATGTCGTTATTGTTAGATCAGCTTGGTTTCAAGAGGGAATACACAGTACAATGTTCCATGAATTTGACACTGATCTACAAATGTTAATATGGTATAAAAGAGAAACTGGTAAATATAGAGGGCATAAATCATAGTAACTATATATCTCATGTAATTTTAATTAAATTAAAACTACACAAAATGTATTCTTTATAGTGTTTTCAACCATTTCAATGCTGTCCAGCATTTAACTCGAAGACAATATGCATTTGGGTCTAGAAAAGTCTTAGCTATATAAATTTATGGCTCCAGATTTTCAGCTGAGCCATCTGGGCTTAGAATATTGATCCAGCACCGGTGTGGAAATGGGTCATGCTAGCTTTCTTTCCATTCTTAGTAACTATATTGAAAAAGTGGTTGGACTAAAAGAGTATAAAAATTTAAGCAGCTTAACATTGTGCGATCTCCGTTTCAGATACTGCCCCTGGGTATTTCCAGCTGTAGAAATTTTCCAGATTAAGTTTTCACATCATTGCATCTCCATGCCAGAAATGACGGCATCTGTGGAACTTCTGACACGACAGTGTCTCAAAGTCACAGGAGCATAGCAAGGACCAAATGTGGAAACCTTAAGAGTGATCACATGGGAGATACCATCTGTCTGGTTAATTACCTGAAAGGAATATTGAGCATTTATGCTCAATATGTAACCTCTGTATGTAATCAGATGCCAAATGGCTCATGTGATAAGGAACCTTGTAACAAAATGCAGAGACTCGGTTTGTATAATTTTATTCAGATGCTGCCATAAATGATGACAGCCCTATAGCAATGACAGCTTAAAGACCTGAGGAAAACATCTCCCCCTCACTAAAAAACCAAATAAACAAAACATGTCTAAATTCAAAAATATATTGCTCTGCCTATGAAAGCCAATGGAATCATTCATAACACACATTGGCCACTCATTGATTGTCGTGTGAAAGGATGACTTGCAATAATAAGGCTGTCAGGATTCCAGCAGTTGCCCCAATTAAATCATGAGTCTCGAGCCAAACTTCCAAAACTAAACAGGATTTATTTGGGAGTTAATATGTCAGCACTGGCTGGGTGTAGCCGACTCTGAGACACATAATTCACTGCCATCCTTGAGCCTGGTTTTCCCCCACCCCTCTGGGTGTATTATAATTCATATTCTCCAGTTAGATTTTTGCCGGCAGAAACGTCAGTCACCTAATTACAATCTCTGAAAAACTATGTATGGAATGCACTTTCGATTTCCAAGCTGCCGCACTGCTCTTTCAAACCCCTTTCTCCCCTCCCTTTCTGTTGACAACTCTAAAACGGCCATATAAATGTTTTAGGAGTTGACAAAGACAGCCTCCTATGGATCAATTGATATTAATTATTCCCACCAAATTAGTGCCTTCTGGATGTATGCAACTACACCTCTCTAAATCTCCACACATTGTCTCACATCATTCAAAAAAAATTAGGGGATAGATATTTGGCAAGGGATTACAAAATTGATTCTATTCAAATTATGATTGAATGAACTATTGATTCCATTCAAATTATGTAAATGAATTGATATTGGTTGGTGTTCTATGGAATGGTCAAACATCAAGTAAGCCATGTAAAGCTGAAAAACTAAAGGAGATCATGATCTCAGCCTAACTTTATTTAGGAAGAAGTCTTACTAATTCTATAAAACTTTTACTTCTAAATAAATGTGTTTCAATGTATTACCTTAAGGTATTTAAACTTGGCAAATCAGCTCCACTTAATATATATTGATATATTTGGCAGGTCTGTAAATTTGAACTGAATGGCATAAAATAATTTGCTAAACTGCTAATTTCTTACATGCCTAAAATGTCTTTTATTAAACACTGAATTTGCTTGCCAAGAACAATACAACACATTTAATTCATTGCTTAGAACATCAAATTGGTATTTAACTTTTTGTAATAAAACTGTCAGCTAATTATTGAGTGACATGCTTCACAATTGTATAGAAAAACAATTTTTCACTTCACTGATTATCTTAACATATTCTGTTAAGTGCCATTATTTAAATATAAGCCCGTCTAATTAGCCACCTGTATTGCAGGTTTTTGAAACATGCTTCTCTCAAACTCCTGGTTTGTGATAACTAAGAGATAACTAAGAGATTTTTTGTCAAAGCCAATAAAAGGCATGTTGATGGTTTATGGAATAATAAAACTAATGCCTATATATATCATTACTGTACTAGTTCAGATTTTTCCCCTACTCCTTCAGAAATAAAATGCCAGACGATACATTAAACTAATGGATTGTGCTCTACAGCTGAATCTGGCAATCTCTAGTCAATGAAAAGAAATTGATTGTTTTTTTTTTACTGGGATCAGAGCAAAAAAAGACAGAGAGTTTTATCTTTCCCCCATAGTTGCAAAGGGGGCACAGATCTGCTTCATGTAGTTGCGACACTTAAAAGAAGCTAATGCTAATGGCATCTAATTCCAATTTGCACAAAGCTGGTATTTGGTACCACTTAATTTGCTTCCAAGCAGTATGTGACTTACCAAAGAGAGTTTTACGTGTGAAGCAGTTCTGAAACAGGTCAAAATTACAGAGATTTGTATAACTTCCTCCCCACTTGCATATATTTATCATGCAAGTGAGAAAGTACAGAAGTCTATAGGAAAAAGTCTGGCGACTCTAATACCCTGATCACAAAAGATTTTTAACTGGAGCAAAGTTGCCATATGGCTATTGTGAGAAAGTAATAATGCAGCAGCAAGAGGGGAGAAGACAGGCCTGGCTTGATTCTGGGTTAAAATGCCTGTACAGGATGGGGAGAAACCCATCCCAAGAAGTTCAGCCATGAAAGACTTAAAGGAAAACTTATATTTGATATCCCAGTCAAACCTAAAGTGTTCAGTCAAGACCATAAGAAGTTAGAATAATCAACTCTGAAGAATCAATCAGGAGGATAACAATTCTCTTCTCACTGTATTGTCACCAGTGGCCACCGGGAAGCTGTTTCCCTGGGATTTCGAGACAAGAGAGTCATACACCAGGGTGAAGGCCTTCTCCTGCAACCACCTTCTCTCAAAAAACATCTGCCTCTTCTACCCAGTCCTGTAGGGAGAGCGTGCTCCATGTTCCTTCTTTTAAATCTTGTCATCTTTTGGGACCTGAGAAGGAAGCATTTTCTGTGATTGCCCTGTTCATTGAAAAAATATCCACCCCCCCAATATACCGTAAAACAGGCCCCAACTCTGTTCATCTTTAGAAAAGCCATTAAGACCTGACCTTTCCATAAAAGTTTTGATCCAGTAGAGTGGATCTCCTTTTGCTTGTGTGTGTGTGTATGTGTGTGTTTATAGTGCTTGGTCACAATTTTATGTTTTGTATCTTCTGTCTTGCAAATGTTTTAAAGTTATGTGTGTGTTTTATGGTTGGGTTTTTTTTTTTATTGTACACAACAAACAAAGAGTTGCATTGTTTAACTTGGATGGCAGCATACAAATGTGGTAAATTATAAATAAACACCAAAGAGACTTTTGTTGCATGTAATTTAAGAGAGTTGCAGAGGGGAAAAAATATATGCCAGACCTCTTGCCTTCAGCTTGCCAGGACCCCAGAAATGACAGAAGACTGATTTCTAGAGCCAGCTGGCTGCTGCACAACATGCATAATTCCTGTCTCTTCAGCTCAGTGCTGAGGTTCAAAAAAATTTTTTGGGTGGGGTGTTGTATTGTTATCTTTTTATACTTGTTCAAATATGGTGGTAGCGGTGGTAAACAGTGGAAATGTTTACCTGGAAATGGCTTCCGACAGAATTCTATAAAACACTACAAGAATCAAAATGGCCGCATGGCACATCTTATCAGTGGTCTGTTCTATCACCACCAGACTCATACCTCTGTGTGACCAAAACTTTGATTTTAATGTGCCTTTGCACATCTTCCCCTACAGTTCAGATATTGAACTAGAGAGTGGCTGTAGTACTCTTTATTTTAACTGTACAAGTTGTAATTTTACAGAAAAGCTCAAAGGCTAATGCGATTACTTATTAGTAATAAGCAATTTGTATAATTTGTTAAAGAACCCTTTCTAAACATGTGCATGGGAAAATTCATCTGACGTGCAAAGAGAAAAAAAGTAGACCCCATCTCTTGACACAGATTTTAATATACAGTTGCTGAATTTGAAAAGAAAAGAAACAACCTCAGCCAAATCGCCATGACCAACTTGCCATGGCCAACTTGCCACGGCCGACTTGCTGCAGGACAACTTGCTGCGGGATAAGAGTTACACTAATATCAAACAAATGGTGGAATAGAATCATTAAAGAAAGGATGCAAAAGGAGAGACAGAATAAAATATGAATGGCAAAAATTAAAATATTTTTTAATTTCTTTTAAATAATTAAATAGAATTGTTACATTATCCCATGGCAAGCTGTCTGTGATGAATTGGCTGTGACAAGTTATCCCATTCGCACCTCAAAGAGTTAAAAGTGCAACAATTCATAGAAAATGATTACTTCACGTATTGCTAAATTCAACACATTTTCCACAATTGGACTCCAGCTTGAAAAAGTAATCCCACCAATGATGAGCAGTAAATCTTCGGTGATCTGTATCATTCTGACTGGGTGTTATTGGAAATGGAAGACACAGGCAGACAATTTGTTCTGTCTCTTTAATAACTGCTGTCAGAAATTGCATGATTAAGGGCTGATTGTCTGATTTCACCTTTCTGCCATACTATTTTGATGAAACACCCATGCTCTATTATGGTACGCTGCCCCATAATAATTACATTGGTTAAAGCTTGCTGGAAAATGTAGCTAAATATATATAGTCAGATTAAAATATTCCCCTGCAACATGCACACTTTGATGAAGCTTTTTGAAGAATTTGGTTTTTTTCTAATACTAAGTATGATTCCCCACAATATCCATGGATGCAATGTTATTATCTAGAGCATCTATGTCTTTGGCATTTAATGCTCTAGTCCAGTGATGGCTAGCCTTTTCAGCTTGGTGTGTCGAAAATCGGGAAAAAGTGTAGCCTTCCTCGGGTCGTGTGTCACTGCAAGAAATATCAATAATTTGGTAATATCTGTGAGGATGGTGAGAAGCAAGAACTGCAAGAGGTGCTATGGAGGCAATTAAAGCTTAGAGGAGCTGGAGAGCGGCTGAATGCTGCAGACTAGACATCCAAGCGTTTTACAGTGGGAGAGACCACTGTACCACTGACCACAGCGGTGACACCACGCCTCCACGCAACAAGCAGGGAGCAGGGATTGGAGCAGAGCACAGGCAGCCTCTAAATGTGCAGGTTTTCCCCACACTAACAGGCGTGTCAGTCAAAGTGCCTCGGCGTGTCACGAGTGACACGCGTGTCATAGGTTAGCCATCACTGCTCTAGTCTCTATTTCTACACATTCCAAAATGCTTTTTTATAAGCTTTTTTTTGGTAACATTTGTGAATGCTTTGTGCATTTCCCATGAGTTATATATGTGTTTTGCCCACCATGAGGTCAAGTCTCATTATATTAAGGAACATGATAAATGTATAGTTGTAAGGCTACTATAACTTGGTAAAGTTTATGTCTTAATAAGATAATAGTAAGTAGAGGCAATTCTACTAACGTATATGCTTTAATTAGATACAGTATATATGAAAGAAATAATACACAACATCTATTATACTGTACATTATTCTTTCACTCATCCCATTGGAACAACTTCATATGTCTTTGCAGTTCTCAAGTTATCACTGGTCATTTAATGACCATTTGGAGTTAATGACGATCTTGGAAAGGATGCCTTATGGCCCATAAAATACTTCTCACTGTCGTGAAGAAAAAGAGCTCCAAGAAAAAGAGCCAGTGATATAGAATGGCTTTAAAAAAAAGTATCATCAGTTAAAGAAGTCACTGCCAAGGTCTGGAAAAACAGAATCCTTCTTCCAAACATTAACTGGATTTAGCCCCTAAGCTACACAGAGCTAATGGTTGCCTGGCTATTGGGAAAAGGTGTACCAAAGCAATCAAATCTTGCCAATTCTCTTCTTGCGTAAGAGCTTATAAGCTACTTGAATAAGTCATTTTTAACCTAGATTGGGAGAGTGGGTACTGCCTGGATAGCCAGAAGGGAGACTTAACTGAGTTAGCAGCTGAGTTAAGTGTGTTGTGCAGACAAGGCCTACGTTTGTGAGCATTCCTTTGAACTTAAAAGAGATATATGAGATGAGACATATGAGATCTATGTGAGCCCTCTTTTTTCACTCCCACAGTAGGCTTTGAAAAAGCACATGCTTAATTGCCTGCAATAATTATTTTAGATGATGTTTTATTGCTGCTATTTTAATTCATTTTGCATTTACATTTTAACTGAATTGCCATTGAATTAATTTCTACATGGTTCTGTGCAGGAAAGCCTCCTTGTTTGAGTGAGGAATTATAATTCAAAAATCGCTTTATCTTTTTCATCCTTAAATATAGGGATATACAGGCCTGAGTTCAATTTCATCTTTTCAAGAAAACTTCAGACATAATCCCCAGAAAACTTTCATGTCACTTTTCTCACTGGGTTTTATTTTCGGTATCATGACCTACCCTGAGAAACATATATCATTGCTTTTGTCATTTCTTTGGAGTTGATCAGCATTAGGGTTATCAGATTTGAGCTGCAAAATCCTAGGCTACCATTAGCAAGTTCTCCAGAACTGTGACCATATGGGGTTGTCTGAGATTTTCAGCCCAGTTCCAATACTGATAAAGGAGAATACTTTAAGTCAGCATTGAAACAAGAGTTCCTTGGTACACTCTGAACTTAATTGTTTTCTTGCAGACAGTTCATTACCCAAACTAGGTAACATTATCAGTGCTAGTAAGGAGTGGGGTTTGCTCTCAATTTATATTCTAGTGCAGTGATTCCCAAACTTTTTCAGTCCACCGCCCCCTTGGTGCTACAAACTCATCCTCAATGGCCCCCACCTGGGGGGGAATTCAAATTTCTGTGGGCGTGGCCCAATTTGAGGGTATTGTTTGCTGGTAACATGATTGGGTGGGCATGGTTTGCTGGTAACGTGATTGGGTGGGCGTGCCTTGCTGGTCACATGACTGGGTGGGCGTGGCTTGCTGGTCACGTGACTGGGTGAGCATGGCTTGGTGACTGGCAAACCAAATACAAATGGTCCTCACTTAATGGCCGGTTGCTTAGCAAGTGTTCTAATTTATGACTGGCCTCCCCAGAACTACTTGACCCGTTTTTGGAGTTTTGACAGCCATGCACACACATATACACATACTCCTTTCCAACCCTGCTGGAGCAGGTCATTGGACTAGAATCGGCAAAGCATCTCTGATTAGATTCTAGTAGTGAATAAAATCTAATCAGAGATGCTTTGCCGATTCTTGTTGATTTGTTTTATTTGTATTTCTTTATTTTATGTTACTGAATTGCATTGACATGTGTGTCCCTTCTTGTGCACAACCCAGAAGCTTTTGTGATTCTTTGCAGCAAAAATTACCAACCTCTGGCTTTGCTTTACTTTTCAAACATGTCGGCACTGCTGCATTCTAGGTGCCGGCCCTGCAGGTCCACCCCATTGAGCCCGCTGCACTGGAGGGACCTGCCCAAGCAAGTCCGAGCGGAGCGGTGCACCAAATCAATGGGGTGAGCCTGGGAGAGGGAAAGACAGAGAGAGAAAAGAGAGAAAGAGAGAAGGAAGAAAAGAAAGAGAAAAGGGAAAGAAAGAAAAAGGGACAAAGAAGGGGGGGCATGGAGGGATGGAGGGGGGAGGGGGAGAGAGAGAGAGAGAGAGAGAGAGAGAGAGAGAGAGAGAGAGAGAGAGCTGATGCATCAGATTGAAATAAGGCCTAGTTTAGAGGCCCTTTCCACATTGAAACATCTTTGCTGGCATCTTTGCCAGGATATTGAAACATCTTTGGCTTCTATTAATTAAAGGTTTTATGGACGAAACATGGCCAGAACTATCAGGAAGCTCTCACATTTTGCTGAGGCTTTAAACAGGATCCATTGGACCAGATCTCCACCCTAAAAATTACTTTTCCCCAATGTATTACAGTGCCAATTCTGAAGAAGGCAAAACCAAAATGTATTGGTAAATCACGAGAAGACACACACACACACACACACACACACACACACTCCCTTCTAACCCTGCTGGAGCAGGTCATTGGACTAGAATAGATATCTCATTATCTTTCTCCTCCCTCCCTCCCTCCCTCCTTCTTTATTTCTTTTTCTTTCTGTCCCTTCCATCCCCCCTCTTTCTTTGTCCCTTTTTCTTTCTTTCCCTTTTCTCTTTCTCTTCTTCCTTCTCTCTCTCTCTCTCTCTCTTTCCTCTCTCTTTCCCTCTCTCAGGCTCACCCCATTGACTTTGTGCACCGCTCCGTTCGGACTTGCTTGGGCAGGGGCCTCCGGTGCAAGGGGCTCAATGGGGTGGAACGTGGCAGCGGTGGGATATTTGAAAAGGAGAGCTCTCCTATTCCCAACGCTGCGTTTGGGGTGATGCCCTGCCACTACAAATATGGTGGTGAGATGTTTGAAAAGGAGAGCAAAGCTACTCTGGCTTTGCTCTCCTATTCCCAACGCTGCATTCGGGGTGGAGCTCCTTGCACCAGAGCGTGCAAGTCAATGGGATGATCCTGCAGGGCCTTGCCTCGAACACGGCAGCGGCGGGATTTTTTCTCACCCCTGAATTGTGCCCTGCCACTCACCTCCAGCGCCCCCCTGCCGCCTCTTAGTGCCTCCCTGCCAGCCCCCTTGCCTCTCAGCACCCTCCTAAGGTATCCCCCCCAGGGGGCGGTACCACCCACTTTGGGAACCACTGTTCTAGTGGCTTGCCCTGTCAGTGGGGGTAGTGTTGGTGGTGCTTTGGTTGGTTTGGTAGCTTCTTTGGCAGTTCCTTGACTGGAACATGGTTTATTTCTTGATTGTTGGTGTGATGTTAATCTTGGAGTTAATCTTCGCTCATCTGAGTATAGATTGCTCGTATACAGGTATTTTTGATCTTTTTGTTCCCTTTTTGGCTTGTTGGTTGTCTCTTTTGAATGGTATATAGTTATTGTCTATATACTATTGTCTATATGGTTAATTTGTCAGAGTGCCAGGTTTCCAGAAATTCTCTAGCAGTTTTGGACTTGGCTTGGTCTAGAATGGTCATGGTTTCCCAGTTGAAACTGTGGTTAAGTCTGTCCCCATGTTGTGTTTTCATCATGCCTTCTGACTGCTAGTTGACTAGTAGACCACATCCATGAACACCAACTAACAACCAAGTTCAGAGAGTACCAAGGACACACGCAATCTAATAACTGATCATCAATCTGAAGGAAAAATAAAGGACAATCAGCAAAGATGATCCTTTCTAGAGAGTTTCCCAAAGTTCAAATGAAACAATTCAAAACAATATTCATTTCTTTGCTTACACAATGTACTTGTCTCTTAACGTCTTCCTTGGAGTTATGCAATAAATTTTGTTCTTCTGCGGTATCTTCAGAATAGCCTTTGCTGCTAATGTAAGTAAATGGACAAATTCATAGCATGAAAAGCAATTCTTCAGATCATCACACTCCAAGCCATTTCAGACTTTAGAGATCAACACCAGCTTTTTTTGACAGCCAGTTTCAATATGGTCACTCTTGTCATGAGTGATCTGGTCTACAGGGCTCTCCTCAGATGAGGAAAAGCATCCTGGACTAAATATCACCAGAAGCAGACCTGGTACTTCCAGGAGCCAGCAAGAAAATTTAGACAGCAGCTGATTCCACTATACCAACCCAGGATCTGACAGTCTCTGACTTAGAGCAGAAATGTCCTCCATCTGGCCCTCAAGCACACTGCTGTATGAGGAAGCAGCAGCAGAAAGGCATGGAAATTTCAGTTATACAGAGAGCTAGCTGGTCAGCAAAGAACTGAATTGTTAGATGAACTTTGCCAAGGTATCACCCAATCTCCAGGCTGGGAAGAGAATTGGCAAATTTTCATTGACTTGGAGCAAAAGTGGATATAAACGTGTGAGGTCTACTTTCTGTATTTTCCAACAGCAGATCCTTCTCTCTTCCATTTTGCCTGCAGGACAGCAACCTATCTAGTCATGTTATGTAATTTCTGTTGCAAATAAGTTCCCGAATCCTGGAGATTAATTGTAAAGAGATTTATTGCAGCCCCTGAGTATAAGGTTTGAGATTATCCTATGATTAGAAGGATGCTCTGGGTTGAAGGAGGACTTTAATAAATACATAACTTCCTTCTACTATATAAGCAGGTGGGAACACATCTCACACTCAAGGAGTCATTAATCCTCTCCTTAAATCATGGGTGCAGTCCCAATGATTAATCATCTAGGAGGGTTTAGGATAACTTAACACAGTCAACTGATCACAGCCAACCCACCATGATCAACTTGCCATGGCCCACTTTCTGCGGCTAGCTCGCTGCAGGACAACTCACCGCAGGACAAAAGTTACACTAATATTGAAGAAATGGTGGAATAGAATCATTAAAGGAAGAATGCAAAAGGAGGGACAAAATGAAATGTGAATGACAAAAATTTAAATATTTTTTTAATCATTTAAAATGCTTAAATTGAACTGTTGAATTGTTCTGCAGTGAATTGTCCTGCCATGAGTTGGCCATGGCAAGTTGGCTGTGATGAGTTGACTGCAACAAGTTGTCCCACTCCACATCTAAGAAGGGCAAAGACTGAACAAGCAAGTGGAGATCCTTATTTCTCTACATGTAGTCTTTCCTCGATGACAGTCATTGGGACTAAAATTTTCAGCACTAAGTGATGGGGTCATAAAGCCCAATGTTGCTTGGCTGTGCTGTTTAGCAACAGCAGTTCTGTTACTCCCCAGTTGCTAGGAAAAGGAGCCATTTTAGCAGCATCCTTTGCTTTGGAGTAGCATTTCATCAAGGGCCATTCCAATTCATTCCAAGAGTTCTTACCACACTCCAGCCTTCTACCCATCAATCTACTCTGTTTCTCTCATTTTTCTGGTAAATCAAGGTAACATATTTTTCTTAGAGAAAGTAAAGAATTTCTAAGAGGATCTAGATCAATTTCATTACCCAGCTCTTACAGGGCTCCATCAAAATGTATTCATTCAAAGGTAGGTATCAGCAGGTTTGAAGGATCCCAAGAATTGCAGGATGAGAACTGAGGTGGCACACTGGTTAGATTGCAGTACTGCAGGCTATTTCTGCTGTCTGCCAGCAGTTTGGCAGTTTGAGTCCCACCAACTGAGATTGACTCAGCCTTCCACCCTCCCGAGGTCAGTAAAACAAGGACCCAGATTGTTGGGGGCCATATGTTGATAATGTAAACTGCTTAGAGAGAGCTGTAAAGCATTATTAAGGGGTATATAAGTCTAAGTATTTATTTATTTATTTATTTATTTATTTATTTATTTGCCAATTGTTTACAAGATAATAAGTATAAATGTATACATAGTTGTGAATACATGAAATGGGTACATATAAGAAAAATAAAAGAATAAGAGAAACAATAGGACAGGGACGGTAGGCACGTTGGTGCGCTTATGCACGCCCCTACAGGCCTCTTAGGAAAGGGGTGAGGTCAATAGTAGACAGTCTAAGGTTAAAGTTTTTGGGGTTTGGGGAAGAAACTACAGAGTCGGGTAGAGTATTCCAGACATTGACCACTCTATTGCTGAAGTCGTATTTCCTGCAATCAAGTTTGGTGCGGTTTACTTTGAGTTTGTATCTATTGTGTGCTCTTGTGTTGTTATGGTTGAAGCTGAAGTATTCATTGACAGGTAGGACATTGCAATGTATGATTTTATATACCATGCTTAAGTCAGACCGAAGACGGCGTAATTCAAGGTTTTCTAGTTCTAGAATTTCAAGTCTGGTGGCATAAGGTATTCTACAACGAGTAGAGGAGTGGAGAACTCTTCTTGTGAAATATTTCTGGACTTTCTCAATTGTGCTAATATCAGATACGTAATGTGGGTTCCAGACTGATGAACTGTATTCGAGTATTGGTCTAGCAAATGTTTTGTATGCTCTGGTTAGTAGTGTGATATTACCAGAGAAAAAGCTACGTAGGATTAGGTTAACAACTCTTAATGCCTTTTTGGCTATGTAGTTGCAGTGGGCTCTAGCACTTAGATCATTAGAGGTGAGTATTCCAAGGTCCTTTACAGAGCATGGGTCATCAACAAGATCTTGTCTATTCAGCTTGTATTTTATTTTCTGATTTTTTTTGCCAATATGTAAGACAGAGCATTTATTTGTTGAGATTTGAAGTTGCCATTTGTTTGACCATTCTGATACATAGTCAAGATCTTTTTGTAGGGTAGCAGTATTGTCTGTGGTATTGAACAGCTTTACATCATCAGCGAAGAGAACGCAATTGCTCTTAATATGATCACAGAGGTCGTTTATGTAGAGTATGAAGAGAGTTGGTCCTAGAACACTGCCTTGGGGAACACCACTATTGACAGGTACTGGATTTGATAGGACGCTCCCGATTTTGACCATTTGTTGTCTGTTTGACAGGAATGCTTCTATCCAGTTATTCAGTTGTCCAGAGATACCATAGGATTTTATTTTTAGGAGTAGTTTGTCGTGTACCACTGAATCAAAGGCTTTACAGAAGTCTATGTAGATTGCGTCTATTGCTTTGCCCTGGTCGAGTTGTGTCGTCCATATGTTTTTGCAGTGTAAGAGTTGCAGATTACAGGATAGTTTTTTTCTGAAACCAAATTGTTTATTGGAGAGTAGGTTATTTGTCTCTAAGTGGAGGATGATGGATTGATTAATAATTGATTCCATGACTTTACAGGTGACGCAGCATAAGGAGATTGGCCTGTAATTTTCAACTAGGCTTGGGTCTCCCTTTTTGAAGATGGGGATGACTGTGGCTTGTGACCATAGGTTAGGCAAGGAGCTGGTTCTGAAAGATTTTTCAAAGATTATGCTTAGAGGTTTGGCTATGACAGTGGATAGCTTTCTTAAGAAGTAGGCACATATTCCATCCGGTCCAATAGATAGAGATGGTTTTAAAGTACTATTGCTATTAAATGTTGGTGGATATAAGCTCCCCAGAAAACAAACGAGGACAGGGCATGCTAAATGGCTGCTGAATGAGTTTGTGCTGACATGCAGTATGGAAGGAGTATGGATTACTCAAGTGGCTTGAATTCTGAAGAGGCCACTATTCATGCTGCAGCCCTATATGAAGTAATAAATCTTCCTTGTTTTCTATGAAAATAAAATTATTATTTTTTCATTCTTAAAGCCAGCATCCCTAACTTAAGTTTTGTAGTGATTCATTTTCCTGAGAAAAAAACAATTTGAAGACTTTTTTTAAAACCCTGCCTTTTGTCCTTTTTTTTTTTTTTAAGTGGATGCAGTCTTATTTGAGGGGTATGAATGGTAATTTTAATTTGGCTAAACAATGTTATGACTTGACCATGCAGATTGAATTTAAAAACCACAAATATACTACTAATTCGATTTCAAACTGTAGTTTTATCATTTTTTTTTAGTCTTCAAGTGATTTATTGTGTATCAGTTATTTACTATGAAAATAAAATTGCTTCATAATAAAATAAAAATTTAAATACACTCCTTAGTCATCTAAAATATTTTAGTGATGTTCTTACACCATCTTGTGGCTATTTACAGTTATTTCAGATTTACTTATATAAAATGGAATGATCTATATTTTCATGAAAGAATTGTACCACAGCTATCATTATGATAGGTAACTCGACACTTTAAAACTTAGCAAATTTCTCTGTATTTCACAGTAGGTCAATTGCAATTATTAGCATAAAATTATTTGCCAGATTCACAGAGGAATGGAAATGGACAAGACCAAACATTTTTTTAAATTATATAATTATAGAAAACATTTATGATAGACTTTAGTAAATCTTAAAGTATAATGATGTTTTTTATAAGAAGAGATTAGCTTCTCGTTTGTAAAAGAGTAAAGCTGAAATCTTGTTCGGAATATATCTAGCTCAGGAAACAATAGTTTGAAATCACAGCTATTTCCCCCACCACCACAAATTAATTATCTTATTATAGAGTATAAATAATATAGAAAACACAAAAAATTGCTTGTTTATACAATAGAAACAGGAAGCTGTAATCATTAATTGCAACAAAGTAAACCTTTCATAATAGCAAATTTAATCAACATTAGATATGATATCTAAGCTATACATGAGCATAGTTGCTTAAATTGTAAATCTAAATGTAACATTAATAATTAGTTGCAAAATGCACTGAATTATTTTACATGAAACAAGTGTTTAATCTTTAAATTTAATACCAAATCTCCACTGAATTACTGAAGTTATCTGTGAATGTAAAGAGAAAAAAAGAGAAAGGAGTTGCTTGAAAAAGTAAATAGATATTTAATTTTTTGCAATTCTTCCATTTCTAATAAATGTAGTTACTTCTGGGTTACTTTTATGCTTTCAATTCTCTTATTTTTAGCATCTAATTGTTCTTCATTGTATTTTTCTTTTTTGACAAATTTAGTTTATGTGCTTTATTTGTTTCCCAAATGGTAGAACGAGAGTTTTCTGATGTCCTATGCATTTTAAAAGAAGTTTTATTTCCTCTTTTTGTAGGTTAGTATTGTTCATCTTCTACCTGAAAAGTATTTTTTCTTCAGCACTCCATGTCACTAAAACCTGATTACAATCTGTATAAGTCATTGAAATAATATGTACTTCTTTAATGCATGGTATTAAGGTCTTAGAAACCAAATATACATCTCTTCTTGAATATAATGGATTTATTGCTGAGAAAAAGATGTAATCTCTCTTTGCTGGATTTTGTAATTTCCATATAAGTGCCCATGCCAGTTCATCCATATATTGAAATATTTTTGTAAGCTTTCCACCTTTTCCCCTCTTGTATCAATTTGTCTAAGCTCAAATCTAAAACTCCATTCATATCTCCAAAGACAAATACCTTCTTCCAATCCTTACAGGGCTTCTCCAGATTTTAACTCAAACCCATGGCCCATAATATCCACAAGATGGTTGGGCAGATACTTTAACTCCGTGTGCAGTTCTAGGTGTATGTAGAGATATAGATAGTCCTTGTTTAACAACTGTCTCATACAGTGACCATTCAATGTTAGAACAGTGATGAAAAAGTAACTTTGCTACCAATCCTCACATTTAAGACCATTCATGCTGGAAAGGAATGGAAAGCTAAAGTAAGATCATAAGCACCCTCACATTCACTTAGTGACCTCTTCACTTAACAACCAAATTGCTGGTCTCAACTTTGGTCATTAAACAAGGATTACCTGTAATTTTAACTTCTTGTGAATTAGCCGACTGCATCAATTAAACCTTTTTCCTAAGCGTTCTTGTGATGTATTTAACTCCCTAATTCAGGAGTGTCAAACGTTGTCGCCACGTGGCGTATTGTGACTTTTAAAGCTTTCACTAAATTGGGGATGGGCGTGGCCAGCGCATGACATACCCAACCCATGGGCCGTGAGTTTGATAGCCCTGCCCTAATTGATCTGATTAATCTTGTCATGGATACAGTGCCAAGATCTTAAAACAGTCTTCTACAGTCTGGTGCCTTCTAATGTATTGGGTCTCCTGTATCTAAAAATTTCCAGCCACACTGGGAAATCATATGACTTAAAATATGAAAAATAATATGATAATTTCATTACAGTTTAAGGAGGAGATACACCAACACTAGGAATGCTTTATGAGTTGACAAATAGCTCATAAATGTTTGCCTGGAGCATTAGGCATTCTTCCTGTTCTTAAAATGCAAAAACCCATTTTGAAGAGGATAGAATATTGAGATCAGATTAGGATTAATTGTAGGGATGACAATTTACTATGGACACATCCTGTTGTTTTTGTATCTACTTGTATATTTGTATTGGTTTTATATTTTTACTATGGTGAAGGGACTAAATCAATAAATAATTCTATTCTATTCTATTCTATTCTATTCTATTCTATTCCATTCCATTCCATTCTATTCTATTCTATTCTATTCTATTCTATTCTTAGTCCATTCCATTCCAATGCCCACCTCTAAGCCTCAAAAGCAGGGAGACAGTATCATAGCTTCTAATTTTGTAATAGGCAAGTGTCTTTCCATCTTCCAACTCTTTATCTTGGTAGGTCAGGCATTGCTGATTCACCACTACACCTGTGCGGGCTTCAATCATCTTTTTCAGGCCCAGGACAGTTTCACTGGAGCTCACTGTGTAGGTTGTGCTTCTGCTTTTGAGGTCTTTCACAAAAATGTTCAATGTAATATAAAGTAGGAAGGTAGTATGAAAGAATATACCATAATCTGCCAATCTTTTATCATTCTGCAAGGCTGTATTTTCTTGCAGAGTTTCCTCCCAATATAGCTTGCAGATACCGCTGTCTTTCTCAAACCTCTCCTCGATCCGCCTGATAGGGTCAAAAGGGTTGCATAATATATCTTCAGTTGCTCCTGTAGGTTGTTTCACTGTCACCTTAATGTCTCGGGTTGGCTAAAAGAAAAAGGTGAAACAATTGACCAAAACATTAAACATCATTTATGAATATAACTGTTCTGCCAGTAACATATAATAAATCAATAATATATAATATCTATATATTATGTATAGATGCATTACTCTCAGTGTTTCTTTGTTGGTGACCTTCAATTAACAATCATAGCGTACTGATTTTTCAATCTCAGTACCTAAAATCCACAGAATATGTATGAAAACCAGGACCCATTACTCCCATGGAATTGAAAGTTCCCAGACCTGTCAACAGTGGTGTCCCCCAAGGCAGTGTTCTAGGATCAACTCTCTTCATACTCTACATAAATGACCTCTGTGAACATATTAAGAGCAATTGCGTTCTTTTCGCTGATGATGTAAAGCTGTTCAATACCACAGACAATACTACTACCCTACAAAAAGATCTTGACTATGTATCAGAATGGTCAAACAAATGGCAACTTCAAATCTCAACAAATAAATGCTCTGTCTTACATATTGGCAAAAAAAATCAGAAAATAAAATACAAGCTGAATAGTCAAGATCTTGTTGATGACCCAAGCTCTGTAAAGGACCTTGGAATACTCACCTCTAATGATCTAAGTGCTAGAGCCCACTGCAACTACATAGCCAAAAAGGCATTAAGAGTTGTTAACCTAATCCTATGTAGCTTTTTCTCTGGTAATATCACACTACTAACCAGAGCATACAAAACATTTGCTAGACCAATACTCGAATACAGTTCATCAGTCTGGAACCCACATTACGTATCTGATATTAGCACAACTGAGAAAGTCCAGAAATATTTCACAAGAGTTCTCCACTCCTCTACTCGTTGTAGAATACCTTATGCCACCAGACTTGAAATTCTAGAACTAGAAAACCTTGAATTACGCCGTCTTCGGTCTGACTTAAGCATGGTATATAAAATCATACATTGCAATGTCCTACCTGTCAATGAATACTTCAGCTTCAACCATAACAACACAAGAGCACACAATAGATACAAACTCAAAGTTAACCGCACCAAACTTGATTGCAGGAAATAGGACTTCAGCAATAGAGTAGTCAATGTCTGGAATACTCTACCCGACCCTGTAGTTTCTTCCCCAAACCCCAAAAACTTTAACCTTAGACTGTCTACTATTGACCTTACCCCTTTCCTAAGAGGTCTGTAGGGGGCGTGCATAAGCGCACCAACGTGCCTACCGTCCCTGTCCTATTGTTTCTCTTATTCTTCTTTTATTTTTCTTATATGTACCCATTTCATGTATTCACAACTATGTATACACTTATACTTATTATCTTGTAAACAATTGGCAAATAAATAAATAAATAAAATAAATAAATCTTCAGACCAATTGCATTGGCAAAATTCTGGCTGCTGCAGCTCCATCCCAGTCAGCCATGGTCACACATTCATGATTTCCAACACTCCTCCCAGTTTCCCAACGGGGAATCTGGCAGGAGGTTGGGAATTGCTCCTGCTGCCATTGCTGCTTTGGCTACTTGTGATCATTCTGTTTATCTCTCCTGGTAGGTAATTTTTTTATTTACTATTCTTCTTCTTACATCACACTGCACTACCTTTCTCTCAAAGGATGGTCCAGCAGGTCATAGGTTGTTTAGCATTAGGTACACCTGTCAATTCTGAGCTTCCCTTAGGCATGAAAACTGGCTAAGGACTTTGCGCCAGTCACTTTCTCAGCACAACCAATTTGCAGGATGGCAGAAGTACTAGGTATGTTTGCCTCCCTCCTTGAGTTATATATTATTAAAAAGGTGGGATAAAATAATAATCATATATTATGATATAAAATAGTAATAATTCCTGCATGAAAGCAGGACCTGATGGGATCATAAAGTAGAATTCCAACAGAAAGGCACCTGCCACATAAGAACCCAGACTTAAGTTTTGCTGGTAAGACAAAAAAGTCTAGATAGTGTACATTGCAGTAAGAAGAGCAGCAAAAGAGAAGAGAAAGAACTGGAGAAAATCACAAAAAAGACCTGTAAATAGAAGTAAAACAATAGTGCCAAAAGAAATTTAAAATAGTACTAATAGTAGGTGCAACCCCAAAACATATGGAGCATCACTTAAACTCCATTGGCATTGACAAAAATCACCATCAGTCAATTGCAAAAGGCAACTTGATGTGGAACAGCTTATATCCTGTGACCATAACTTTAACACTATCAAACAACAACATCTGCTGATCCCAGGTCAAAGGACTCAACAGGTGGATTAAAGTGCCACATCCAGTCTACATCTCTGGTTGATTGTACAACCAACCATAATCATAATGTGTGTTATTGATACATAGTAAAGAAACATTCTGCAAGTTTATCCTAGTGTAATGATATGCAAACCATAAGATTGTCCTAGCCATTTTTGCTGCTTGAAGAGGTTAGGATGCCTTCTCCTACTCCAAATGCAGTTTAGGTCTTTATTTAGATTTGTCCATTCCAAAACATCGAAATTCTTGAGTTTCATGCTACGTAGTAACAAGTTCACTGTAATGTAAAGTTTATGTAGGGCAGGACTGGCTCTGTTCAATGAGGTATTCATATCACTGGCTCAGTTCCTTCCTTCATAAAATAAATAAATTCTGATCTGAATATGAAATGGAAATGGAAGCGAATCTCCCATGGGAACGATTTTGCCCCTATGACTCCCACACCATGAAGGATGTTCAGCGGATCCTGTTGTATTGCAATTTCTACTTGAACCTGTATGATATATTAATTTGGCCCCTCATAAAGGAATTCCCAGGGAGAGACAACCAACACAACATTTCCTATCTTTTAAGAGACCATAAGACCACTACTATCAATAATGTAGGTAAATTTTGCCTCACTGCTTCAAGAGCGAGGCAACAAATATTGTCCAATAAAACAGCACTCCTTAGATATCTTTAAAATATTTCCTCTGCTATCCCCCTCTTTTTCTCCCTCCAATTCTTTTAACTTCTTTAAATGGACATTTGTAATGTATATTTAATGTATATGTATAGACCAGTGTTTCTCAATCTTTGTCAACATTAAGAAGTCTGGACTTCAATTCCCAGAATTCCTAAGGAGTTGAAGTTCAGACACCTTAAAGGTGCTAAGGTTGAGAAACACAGGTAGTGATTTTACCTAAAAACAGGGCTCATCTTGTCAATGTACAAACTAAACTTAATGTGATAAAAAATAGTAGTTATCAAAAACATTTAAAGTTTGTCAGCTTTGCGAGCGGCAGGGATTTGCGATCCTGCGCGATCCCTGCCGCGCTAGCCGCTTTGATGCCTCCGATCCATCGATCTGGAGGCTAGGGCTGCCATGAAGAGGCAGCCCAAGATAGGAGGGATCTGGACAGGGGGTTGGGGTCTTCGCAGACCCCTTCCCCACCCGGCTTAACCCTCTTTCTCAAGGCGGTGGAGCGGCGGTCTGTAATGGCCGCCACAAAGAAGCTGACAGCTGGACAAGATCGTGCTGGAGGAAGAGAAAGTGCTGAAGCGAAAGTTTCTTGGCTGAACTGGACTATAAGACACAAGTAATACAAGTAATATCCTGAAAATTCGGATTTTTGAAAGATACTTTGTTTCCAGAAGAGATTTACAAGCGGCGGTGAAAGTGTTTTAAGAGAAAGTTTACTCTCCTTCCACATGGACTTAACAAATGGATATTGAAAATCCTGCTATTTTATAGAAGGTAAAAATTTAAAGCTTTCTGTTATAAGTGGGAAGGGAGAGGACAAAAAGAAAATTTTCATTAAGATTTTGCTGGAGGAGATGCCTGGAAGATTTTGAGATTGGAAGTTAATTGTAATGAGACTTTAAAATACAGATTGGGTTTTTTTTTTCCCTTGCCAACTGATATCACCCCAGGAAAAAAAAGTGTGAAGAACTTTGTGTTCTGTTTGGATTGTTTGATGACTTTGGGATTTTGGGGAATTGTTTTAAGTTTTGAATTATCTTGGTTGTTTTAAAAAGAAGAAGAAGAGAAAAAAGAAGAAGAAAAGGTTTATAATGGTTTAAGACGGTGTGAGAGAAATTTTTTGCTTTTTAGATATGGCGTTTGCTACTTATCAACAAACACAGCAATTAATGGAGGATACAGAAGAAGAAGAAGAAGAAGAAGAAGAAGAAGAAGAAGAAGAAGAAGAAGAAGAAGAAGAAGAAGAAGAAGAAGAAGAAGAGGAAGAAGAAGAAGAAGAAGAAGAAGAAGCCATCTTTAACGAGTTTAAAAGGACATAAGACTTAAAAAAACATCCAAGAAAGAGGAAAATAAGATGCAAAATCAATATACTGTTAGAAAGCAAAAGAAAAGAGAAATGCAACAGAGGGGGGGAGTGAAGGGGGGTAAAAAGACCAGATGGGATAAGATAGGAAGGAAGAAGGGGGGAAAAAGCCAAAAGGGTATGAAATAAGGTGTGGAGAAGAAATCTTTTTTTATGGATAATGGGTAATGCATAACTTTGTTTTAAAATGTTTCTGCAAGGTACATGAAAGTATTGTAGTATTTGTATGAGAATTAGAAAATTAGAATTTTATAAGGCTTAAGTAAAGATTAAAATATTAAAGGTTTAATAATGATAGATTTTAAGATTTAATAAAATACCATGTTTCTCATATAATAAGGCTGGGTCTTATTTTTTTTTAAGCCCTGATAAAATGGCTAGGCCATCTTTTCGGGGGTGACTTAATTCCCCCCCCCTTGCATCTTTGGGTGGGCGGGCGGCGACGGCTTGGATGTTGACCTCGGCGTTGGTGGGGCACTTCGTATCGGGGTCAACGCAGGCAGCACCATATCCAGGTGTGCAACAAAAGTACTTCCTAATGGCAAGCCCCCCCCACCATTCCCCCCCATTTCGCATGTTTTAATATAGGCCTTAATTTGGGGGGAGGGGCTTAATTTCATTTCATGCCTATAAAACATGCTGGGACTTCCTATTGGGGGAGGCCATATTGTTGGAGAAACAGGGTATTAAAAGGAATGTCTAAAACATTTAGTTTAAGTATAGAGTTTAATTGACTATTGTGTTGATGTTCGTATGAACTTATTATTATGGTATTTGTTTTTGAAATAGATAATTGGAATGCTATGAGATTTAATGTTTAATTATATATTTAATTACTTTATGGATTTACTATTTTAGTAAGTAGAATGTACTAAGCAGAATTAGATAGGGAATTAGAGGTTAATGTAGGGGAGCGATGGAAAGGCATCATACTTCGATTAGTGATTTCAGGAGAAATTTTTTTTTTAAATATGAATGAGATAAATGGATAATTGAAAAGAATGGACAAAAGATACAAATATAATGATTTAAATTAAGATGAAATAAATAAAATAGATTAAGAAGAGTGGAAAGCGGGGAGAAGTTATAATAAAGATATAGAAGGGTAATAAGATAGGTAATGGCATATAAGCTGAACATGAATTTAATTGAAGTCCATACAAAGAGAGGTAATCCGGTGCCAAGCTACTTTTTAAAAAGAAGTTTTATGTTTTTGTGTTTTGTGTGTGTATGTCTGATTGAGATTTAATAAAACCTTGGGAGAAAGCGAGAGGAATATTTGTAAACAAGGCAGAGGGAAATATGAATATGATGAGTATAAAATGGATAAATATAGAAGAAATGTAATTGAATAAGAGTAAAGAGAAATAATGAGAAATTTGCTAAAAAAATATTTAAGTGGAAATGGGATATATTAGAATTGTATTGTATAAAACAATGTATTATTTGCCTTGTAAAATTTATAATGGAAAGAGGTTCAATGTCTTCAATGTTTAATGATGTTTTGTTTGTCTGTAAAATTAATAAAATTTGTTTAAAAAAAAATAGTAGTTATCTATGCTGCTGACAATGAATTCTCAACAGCCTATTGTGAAACATGCTGCATTTCGTTTTGTTTCTTACACAAGAATGGATTATTTACCTAATTTTTCTATTATCTTTTGCCCTTTCACCCTCAAAGACTGAACAGAACACTTAGGCTGTGAAGTTGCAGGTGCTTGTCAAATCCATAGCTTTGCTTCACACCTGATTCCCCACCTGGAAGCAAGCAAGAATAACCCTGAAGTGCTTCTCTTGGAGCTGACTGATGAGAAAGCTGCTTAAGGAAACTACTGTTTAGGCTGGATTTGTCCAAGGCTCTCAGCCATTGTGGCCTAGCAAGTTTGGATATCCAAACTTGGCAGCTTTAAGACTTGTGGACTTCAACTCCCAGAATTCAACAAACCACAGTTAAACACAGAACTCTAATATGATGTAGTTATCCAGTTTAAAACTATGTTGAGTGGTTCAGTTAGAGAAAGCCAATAAGAAACTCATTTCATTTTAAAGACATTGAATCCTATAAGATTTCAGAATCTTTGCACAAAGCACCTATAAACTTTATACAGACCTGAAAAAATCCCAAGACTTAGAAGTTATGGATTTTTTTAAAAATTGCCTGTTAGAAAGAAAATGACATATGCACACTACCTGCACGTTCCAGGGTTTGATAGGTTGGTCATCCTTCATGCAACAAGACTGTGTCAAGCAATGAGAAGCTTTCTGGGCCAATAGATCCCAAGCTTCCATGTTGGCTTTGGCAACATTTGCTGTCGGATCTGCTGGATCGATAATCACAGGACTGCAATACAAACACATACTTTTTTTAAAAAAAAAAATCACAAAATGTAACATACGCTCACAGGAGAAATGAGAAAGAAAGAAGAACTTTAAAAATTTGTTACTCCAGTGCAGTGTGTGCCAAATAGACTCCACTTTTCAATATGTTGTTTTAATGTGTTTTCCTTCCCTAATTTATACCAATCAAATAGTACTATGTACTATTATATATAGTAACTACAGGGCAACTTAAATATGGCATGGAGAATATGAGTGGTTTTTATGTTTGCCTTTTGTTTACTGGATATCAGCTATAGAGTCCTACGTCAAAAACTCCGTAGTCTCTGGCAGTAGGAAGAGAAGAAATTTCACTCTTTTGCCTCCTTCATTCACTCCTACTTTGAGATAACAGGAAAGCAGTTCTCTCCAAGAGTAATAAGTGTTGTGGCTCCGGGTTTGGATTCTGCTCCTGTGGCAGATATGAGTTCAAGTGATGAGGACATGGCAGCAAAATATGAGCCGGCATTGCTTAGCGATTGGAATAGTAACCAGGATGAGGAGATGGATGTAACAAGGGAAGACAGACCTGAAGTAATAGAGTTGTCAGGACCTTCGACCTCCTCTGATTCTTTATCTGATCAGCAGTTGGGAATGGCTGACAGGGAAGGCATGAGAGAGTTTTCCAGCGGAGGTGAGAATTTGGAAAACTTATGGTTAGACGTCAGAAACAGAAGGAGGCTAAGGAGACAAACCCAGATAGAAAGAAAGCGTAGAGCTAGTCAATAATTAGGGAAATTAGCACGCTTCCTAAGTGAATAAAAGGACACAGCTGGGCTGGTGGAATTCGCCAGAAGCAAAGTGACTAATTGGGAGTGAAGACATTGCAGCAGACTCTCTGAGGCTTGTGATTTACTGCCACGACAGGATTGCCGAACAGAGTGAGGATTTATTGCTGTGTATTGGAATTCACGCCAGCCGTTCTCTTGTGGAACTTTGTTTTGGTTTGAATTAATTTCTGAAACGGCTGCTTTTTGTTTTGCTCGCCTGCAATTAAAGGGGAGACATAACAAATAAGTATATTTTTCTTGCCCCAAAATATTCAAGCAAAATGGAGGATTGCTAGAACACGTAGGCTAAATTTGTTCAATTAAGATTTAACAGGTAATTCAAGAGAAATACAGTCTGATTATCACTGTACCCAAATGAATGAAAGCTTATGTAAGAAAAGACAACAAGAAAGAAGTAGTATCATTACCGTGACTCCTTCAATTTTCCTTTCACATGGAGCCCTACTTTGGAATTATCAAGACTGTAGTACTTAGTCCAATAGAGGCAGAGATCCTGGTACCGAGTGATCAATTTCATCACTGTGCAAAATCCTTCTGCTGTGTTGAATTGTTGTTCTTTCCTTGTTCCTTCTTCCCAAGCATAAATGGTAAGTAATTCCAGAGCAAATTTTGGAGGCAATTTGAAGGACATGCTGGATTGCTGGGGGGAAAATACTATCATGAGACCATTTATGTTTCTAAATGGGTAGGGTCTTTTTAAAAAAATAATCACTGCATTAAGCCCATTGGAGACTTCCTACACTCGGTTATCTTGTCCTGAGCTTTGGCATAAAACAGCACTGCTGCTGGTTGTTTGACACTAAATTTCAATAAACTTGGGAGAACTCTGTTCCCTACACAAAAGTTTTAGGACCTCATATACTACACAACTTGCACATTCTTGTTGTAGCTGTTGCTTTTCCATCAGCCAATTTTAGTAGATGGATTATTTCTTTCTGCACCAGCTTTCCCCCTCCCCTGGATGCTTTTCAAGGTGTCTTCCTAAAAAGAGCATTGGATCTGAATCTATCTGGTCCTCTCCCAATATTTTGAATACTGCAGCAAGCTGGCCCATGCTGGCTCTAGCCAATAGAATCCAAAGTCAGATATAATGGTGGCTTTATATCTATCTCTATGGATATTTTCCCAGGACATCCAGACCCAAGGTGGAATAGGGAAAACTAGTATTGATTCTTGACTTTCCTTTTGGGGAAGACAAATGGAGGACCAAAATAAGACCTAATCCTTACTATTATTGTGGGGTTAAGGCTTAATTGGTGGCAGGCCAGAAAAGTTGAGCAAAGGGATAGGATGTCAAATAAATGACTGGACAATCACACCACACTCCTGTTTGAACAGAAGTTGGACAATGTCAAGGCCAGGCATGATCTAAGGAGGCATGATCTAAGAAGCAAAGGTCACAGGGACTTTGGAATAGAACAAAGAGTTTCAATGCAAGCACTAGGAGTATGAAATCTTGGAAAAGGCAATTGAACTCCCAGCCCTCATTTGTTAGTGAGATTCTTTGAATGTTTTACATCCCAGATTTTTTTTTTCCAGCCTGGACTGAGTAGTTGTTTATGAAATATACAACAAATCTATCAAATTTATTTATCTATCAAATTTATATGCCATCTACTTCACACCAGGTGACTCTGGGGGATGAAAAATAAAACCTACCATCAAAGCGTATTATAAAAAAAAATCACTTAAAACTATTAAGTAATTTAACATGCAAAAGAACATTGGTTGGTTGTTTCCTCCTGTTACTTTTCCAGCCTCCCCAACTTCCCACCTCATAATAGCTCACCTTGATTTCTTTGTACCAATGCTTGACCAGCCGTAGCAGATCTTTGAGCTTTGCTGGACAACGTTTCACAAAATTCCTCTGCAGCTCCGTGAAGGAAGTATTGAACTCCCCTGGCTGTCCGTTGGCTTCAATCAGTTCGATATAAATCTTTGTAGGTGGCACATATGTAAAAGTTATTTGGCCTAGGAAGGGGGAGGAACCAAAGCAAACCATTACAATATTTTTGTGTGATATCATGCTCTATTGTGCATTCTTAAGGTCATCAACAACTGTCATGTCCATCCCCATCTCTTCCCTCTGGGTGACTCCTCCCTGAAGCACAATGAGATTTGCAAGGCTGATATCAACCCTTCAAAAACGGCCACTTCACAAAACAGATTCTACATGGAAACCAACATTACACTTATTTGAGATAGGCTATCATAACAACATCGTGCAAGCCCAAAGCTTCTTATGCCTCTCTCTCTTATACCCTAGGGATCCAGAGCTGCTTCTTAATATTGTCTCTCTTTCAAGAACTTAAGGAATCTTTGTTTATATAATATTTTCTGAATATTCAAGGTGGTCTCCCTGCTTTCTACACTATTAGAATGAGATGTTCTATTAGAACTGTTCTGTGAAATTTATTTATTTATTTGATTTATATTGCTGCCTATTCGCCCATGGCGACTCAAGGTGGCTTACACAATGTAAAATCATATTTAAAACAAAAAATAAAAACAATAAGAACTAACAAAAAGAATCAATTAGTAAAGTACAATAGAACAAAATTTGGGAAAACAAAACAAAAACAAAAACCAACTCCCACCCCTCATCCCGATGACAGCGGGTCAAACTAGCCATTTGATGGGTTCCATCCCTCTCTGGGTTCCCCAGGCCCATTGGCAAATCCAGGTCTTCAGTGCAATGTGAATATGCACTGTGAATATGCACAGTGAAATGCCAGCAAAGTGGGGCTTCCTCTTTCTTGGGGAGGGGAAGGTACTTCATACTGTATGGACTGCTACCAAGAAGGCATGAAGGCAGCAAGAAACACCCCATATATATCTCCTAGTTAGGGCAGGTTGATTCTACCTGGGACAGATGATCCAGCAGGAACATAAGACCAAACCCTGTATAGCTTTACAAGCAGGACCTTGAATTAGGCTTGGAAGCATATTGGTCACCAAGGGAGTCATCTCAGCATATCTCAAACACTGCAAAACTATTTCTCATTATTAGTAATAAATTCACTACATTTGGGCTAGTTAAAATTTTGAGTTTCCTAGGACAGTCCCATGCAAACACCATTGTTGTTGTCTGACTATGAGTAATAAGCACAAATCTCCATTGAGAGGGCCTCCTGGTGCATGCGGAATATAATTGGTTCTCTATAGTCATGGTGAAACTTCCTATGCTCACCCTATATTAGAATTAATAAGTAAGTGTGTGACCAGATTCCTCACCTAAAACATCATATGCTGGGAGGAGGTCCACTTCTACCAGCTCTGTCTTATTTTTCGCCTGGATTTGGAGTTGGAGTGAGCGTGTTCCCTTCTTCCTCGGTGAGATGTCAACTTTGAAAGCAATCGTCTGGATACTATTAAAATTCTTTTCAATTTCCTCGATCACACGTTCACGCTTCTCTACTTGGTCCTGGAAGCTGGAGAAGCAGCTGAAGAAGATAACCAGATCAACATCTGAACTCATATCCAGAGTTGTTCCTTTTCCTGTGGAGCCAGCCTATATATGTATAAAAAAAGCAAATGTTTACTCTCTCACCATTTGGTGACTTAAAACAGCAAATATCTCACCAACTCTAAGACAAATACTCGAATACAGCTCAACAGTCTGGAACCCACATTACGTATCTGATATTAGCACAGTTGAGAAAGTCCAGAAACATTTCACAAGAAGAGTTCTCCACTCCTCTACTCGTTGTAGAATACCTTATGCCACCAGACTTGAAATTCTAGAACTAGAAAACCTTGAATTACGCCGTCTTCAGTCTGATCTAAGTATGGTATATAAAATCATACATTGCAATGTCCTACATGTCAATGAATACTTCAGCTTCAACCATAACAACACAAGAGCACACAATAGATACAAACTCAAGGTTAACCGCACCAAACTTGATTGCAGGAAATACGACTTCAGCAACAGAGTGGTCAATGTCTGGAATACTCTACCTGACTCTGTAGTTTCTTCCCCAAACCCCAAAAACTTTAACCTTAGACTGTCTACTATTGACCTCACCCCTTTCCTAAGAGGTCTGTAGGGGGCGTGCATAAGCACACCAACGTGCCTACCGTCCCTGTCCTATTGTTTCTTTTATTTTTCTTATATGTACCCATTTCATGTATTCATAACTATGTATATACTTATACTTATTATCTTGTAAACAATTGACAAATCAAATAAATAAATAAAATAAATAAATAAAAAAGGAGAAACACCTGCACCAGTGGTGGGATTCATTTTTTTTTTACTACCGATTCTGTGGGTGTGGCCTGGTGGGTGTGGCAGGGGAAGGATACTGTAAAATCTCCAGTTAGAGGTGGTATTTGCTGGTTTTCTGAACTACTCAAAATTTCCGCTACCGGTTCTCCAGAACTGGTCAGAACCTGCTGAATACCACCTCTGACCTGCACCCTGATTGTACAGAACACACAAGTTTTGCAGTTTCCCTTCCTCTTGGGATAATCGGTGTTCTGACCAAGGCTTCCTGAGACAGTAACAACCACACCCTGTTCCCAAAAACCTTGTTTTTATTTCAACGGCTGTGAATTCACAGCCCGTAATGAGTCCCAAACAGTTTGTGAATAGTCCAACAGAAGTCTGCCACGGTCTTTTGGGATAAGGCTGAGAACCACCCACCATTTTATCTCCCTTGAAATGCTGCCAATGACTAAATTGCTAATTAGCTGTACAAGGCCAAATGGAGCCCAAAGTCAACATGGAGCTTCAGGTTTCAAACCAACTAGTACGAACAAAATTGTTTCCTGCAAAGGCTCATGTCCCTTTGCTCCTCCTTTATGTGTTATGGGAGCAGCCAATCATCTCCAAGCCTTACTCCCAGTTGCCCCTTTTGTCTTAACTGTTCTTGCCTTCTGGCAGCTCTGCACAAGCGTGCACTGGGAACAGGCTCCCCCTTTTCCTCTGCCTCGCTGATGTCAGATTCTGGAGGCTCTGGAGGCTCTGGAGTCAGCACGTAACTCTCAGATAGCCCTGGCCTCAGCTCTGTGTCAGACACAGATCCCTCATCCGAGCCCTCCCCAGACTCCAGGACTGGCCCATGTTCCTCCCCACTGTCCGACTCTGCTGCCAGCTCCACGGGCTGCCGCTGGACTACAACAATTGGGTCCTTCACTCCAGATAAAAATGACTAGGCATCCGTAGTTTGGCCAACACCTTTCATCAGAAAATGGTTAATGTCAAGTTAGATTAGAATATGTTAATGTAACTGCATATAATGTAACACTATGGGGAGGCCTCTTTCACAGTCTTTACAGCAAGTAGTGTTCTTGCTCCTATCCATCTCTCCCTATGAACCAGCATTTGTGTCAGTTCCTGAACGTCTATCAAGGACATGGCCACACTGGCATGAAGTCTGGCATTTATTTCCTAACTTCAGCGCCCACATTTATTAAGACAGTCTGGAAAGAGGGCTGGTAATTTGGTACCCTTAACTAAGTTGGCCCAATGGCCTAAAAGAGCCAGTGCCACTCTATCTGAGATGTTATCTTACTAAGAGTTGGGTTAGTTAGACCAAGCAAAGCTCACCTTTATTGTCTTGATCACGCTGGTATCCTTGTCCAGTTTACAGTTTTCTTTCAGGAAAGAACAAATTTTGTTGACAGCATCACAGACATTCTCTTGAAACTCCTTGCTGGGGTGGAGGTTCTTACCAATATAGCCATCAAGGCTTTTAGAGGAGATAGAATACAGCTCCATTCTCTCTGCAGGGTATTCCATTTATGCTACAGGGAGAAGCCGCCTGACCCTATTTATCTTATTGCCGCTGTCTGATGTCACCACACAGGCTCTTAAGGTGGACTAGACTGTGCACAGTGCAGTCAGATTTCTCAGACGTGTACTTTCAAATAACGTGTATAAAAGCTGAATTGAAATAAAAAATAATAATTTCAATATTGTCAAATTAATGTACGGAAAGCAGCAAGAGAGTATTTTGTATCTGACTAAAACGAAATAAATATTTGTCTATGTTGGAAAAACCTCCACCCTTCATGGTAACTATTATTTAAAAAATACTGGAATTCCTTTAACATAACAAAATGTGCAAAATAAGTTTTTACTTACTGTTCTTGCTAATCGAAGTTCTCTAACTCTAAATATATACCAACTTTTTGGGGTGGGGTGGAGGGTGCCCTAAAAGTATTTTCATAGACTGCCTTAAAAGTCTAGGTCGGAATCAATTTCAGGGCGTAGCGGTTTCATTTCCCCCCTACGCGAAACTAAAGTGCAGGAAAAGAAAGTGATGGTAAACTACTAGAGGGTGAAAGGCAGGGAATCCTCCAAGCGAGGATTGGAGTCTTTGGAGACGCAACCTCTCCGTTTAGATCCCAGGATGTCCAGTTCAAAGAAAGTTCAAGCAACGGGCACTGAAGAACGGCTGTCAGATTTCCCAAATGCATCCCGCATTCAAGTTGCTAGGACTAACCGCTCCCATCGTTCCCACCCAAGACAGAGAGAAAGGGCCAGGGGTCTCAAAAGAAAAAAAAAATCTTGACAAGAAGTGCCAAGCAAACTAGTTAATGATGCTGGGAATCTCAGGAACCAACAACTTGATCGCGATTAGGGTCACTCCCTGGGCTTGAAACAGAAACTTAAGAAATCGTGACAACTCCTAGCGCAGAGCTGGCTGGAGAATTCTGGGAGTTGAAGTCCACAAGTCTTAACGTTTTTATTTATTTCTTTATTTTATTTTGTCAAGCGATTATTAGATAACAGGTATAAGTATAACCATGGTTATGAATACATGAAATGGATACGAATAAGAAAAAAAAGAAAGAAACAATAGGACAGGGACGATAGGCACGTTGGTTGGTTGGTAAATTGGCAAGTTGGGGGACCCCTGCGGATTGCAGCCTCCACCCCCATTCGGGGAAAGGAACCGGGTTGCTCAGCCTAACCTCTGAAGTTGGCTCGTCGCCAGGCGAACTTTGGCAGCCCAGAATCTGTTAGAAAGAGCCACTGGTTCCCATTTGCGGCATGGTGTGCGATGATAACAAGGGCGGTAGCCGGGCGCCCTTCCCTTTTCATCGCTGGGTGTATCTTTATTTTATTTATTTATTTGATTTGCCAATTGTTTACAAGATAATAAGTATAAAAGTATACATAGTTGTGAATACATGAAATGGGTACATATATGAAAAATAAAAGAATAGGAGAAACAATAGGACAGGGACGGTAGGCACGTTGGTGCGCTTATGCACGCCCCCTACAGACCTCTTAGGAAAGGGGTGAGGTCAATAGTAGACAGTCTAAGGTTAAAGTTTTTGGGGTTTGGGGAAGAAACTACAGAGTCAGGTAGAGTATTCCAGACATTGACCACTCTATTGCTGAAGTCGTATTTCCTGCAATCAAGTTTGGTGCGGTTTACTTTGAGTTTGTATCTATTGTGTGCTCTTGTGTTGTTATGGTTGAAGCTGAAGTATTCACTGACAGGTAGGACATTGCAATGTATGATTTTATATACCATGCTTAAGTCAGACCGAAGACGGCGTAGTTCAAGGTTTTCTAGTTCTAGAATTTCAAGTCTGGTGGCATAAGGTATTCTACAACGAGTAGAGGAGTGGAGAACTCTTCTTGTGAAATATTTCTGGACTTTCTCAATTGTGCTAATATCAGATACGTAATGTGGATTCCAGACTGATGAACTGTATTCAAATATTGGTCTAGCAAATGTTTTGTATGCTCTGGTTAGTAGTGTGATATTACCAGAGAAAAAGCTACGTAGGATTAGGTTAACAACTCTTAATGCCTTTTTGGCTATGTAGTTGCAGTGGGCTCTAGCACTTAGATCATTAGAGGTGAGTATTCCAAGGTCCTTTACAGAGCTTGGGTCATCAACAAGTTCTTGATTATTCAGCTTGTATTTTATTTTCTGATTTTTTTTGCCAATATGTAAGACAGAGCATTTATTTGTTGAGATTTGAAGTTGCCATTTGTTTGACCATTCTGATACATAGTCAAGATCTTTTTGTAGGGTAGCAGTATTGTCTGTGGTATTGAACAGCTTTACGTCATCAGCGAAAAGAACGCAATTGCTCTTAATATGATCACAGAGGTCGTTTATGTAGAGTATGAAGAGAGTTGGTCCCAGAACACTGCCTTGGGGGACACCACTATTGACAGGTACTGGATTTGATAGGACGCTCCCGATTTTGACCATTTGTTGTCTGTTTGACAGGAATGCTTCTATCCAGTTATTCAGTTGTCCAGAGATACCATAGGATTTTATTTTTAGGAGTAGTTTATCGTGTACCACTGAATCAAAGGCTTTACAGAAGTCTATGTAGATTGCGTCTATTGCTTTGCAAGTTGTGTTGTCCATATGTTTTTGCAGTGTAAGAGTTGTAGATTACAGGATAGTTTTTTTCTGAAACCAAATTGTTTATTGGAGAGTAGGTTATTTGTCTCTAAGTGGAGGATGATGGATTGGTTAATAATTGATTCCATGACTTTACAGGTGACGTAGCGTAAGGAGATTGGCCTGTAATTTTCAACTAGGCTTGGGTCTCCCTTTTTGAAGATGGGGATGACTGTGGCTTGTGACCATAGGTTAGGCAAGGAGCTGGTCCTGAAAGATTTTTCAAAGATTATGCTTAGAGGTTTGGCTATTGCAGTGGATAGCTTTCTTAAGAAGTAGGCACATATTCCATCCGGTCCAATAGATAGAGATGGTTTTAGATTGCGTAGTGATTTTTCAACGTTGTCTTCTGTGAAATCGATATGTATTAGATCATTATTGTTATCTGTGGTACGGCTAGGAAATACTGACAAGGGAGGGATGGACCTTGAGTCTTTTAGTTTGTTGTTTAAAAAATTGTAAAAAGCACGGGTGGAATTGGTGCTTAGAAGGTTTTCCTCTTGTTTAATGTGATAATTGATGCATTTGGTCTTTATCTGGTGGCATAAATTTTTGTATCGGTTTTTGAAATTGGCAACGTGACCAGTTTTGTTTTTCCTCCAGAGTGATCTCTTTTTGGATTGAAGTTTCCTTATTGATATGGGTAATCTGCTTTTTTGTTTTGTTTTGGGAGTTGTTGTTGGTACATATAGTTTGATGACTCTTTTGACTTCAAGTAAAAATATGTTGTAATGGTCTTCAACAGTATTGCATCCAGTGAATAGAGATTGCCAATCCAGGGATGAGAGATCGTTGTCTATAAGATCATAGTTGCCTTTTTTGAAGTTACAATTGGGGATTACATCATTGTGGTGATTTTTGTGTGGACGTATGTTGAGACAAAAGTCAATCATATTGTGGTCACTACTGGAAAAGGCTTCTTTAGTTTGTATTCCGTAAATTAAATTCAAACTATTGCAGAAAATGAGATCGAGGCAGTTGTTTAGTCTAGTGTTGTTGGTTACTAGTTGTTCCAGTCCCAGATTTGTAATAGCATTGTAGAAGGTTGTGTGTATGATTTCAGTTGTACAATCATTTAGGGTCCAGTCAATATGAGGTAGATTGAAATCACCAAGAAAGATAAAAGGGTATGGGCAGGATGCAGCCCATGTTAGTAATGTATTTAGCTTGTTTACATGTTCGATGTCATAATCAGGTGCTCTGTAACATAGTAAGAATCGAATTGTGATATTTAAGGATAGTTCACAGATGATGGTCTCAGGAAGAGCAAGCTCCTGCGTAACTTGGATATTTTTTAGATGTAAGGATTTTTTATAGAATATAGCAACACCACCTCCTCGACGATTTTCATGATCTGATCGGTAAACATGATAGTCTCTTACTGTGGTAATGGAGTCGGGGAGAGATGCATTGAGCCATGTTTCACAGACAAATATAATGTCGAAGTTAGCCATATTTAGGAGGATGAGAAATTCAGGTATTTTATTCACGAGGCTTCTTGCATTGAGTAGTTTGCATTTAAGGCCGGCAGTAGTTGGAATTGAGGTAGTTGGGGGCGTGCGTGCCTAGTCTTGGGTGATGGTGGATCGGTTGAGGTAGGGTTGTGGTTGAGGGTAGAAGCTGAGTATTGGGTTGCGTGGCTTACTTTTGATACAGTCAGCATGGTAGTCAATGTACAGGTCCTTCTCTCCATTGTCTAGATGGTTTTTGAGTTCAATGCAGAGTGCACGGGAGCGGGCACGTTGCTGTATGGTTAGGTCAGGGCGGCAACGAAGGTTCTTATGGTTGGTGTTGGTTTTGGCGAGTGAGTTTATGGTATAAATGAATGTACGTTTGCTTGATTCATTTTTGCAAATGACCCTGCACAAGCGTGGGGCCACAGAGCCGTCTCTATTTTTGAGCTCTCGGTCGATGCGGGAAATGTCAAGTATTTCATCAGCGGAGATGGTTGATGCTTGATAATCTCTGATGATGTTTCGGACAGTTGTGATGTCATCATTGACATTGATGTCCTCTAGACCAAATAAGATGGCGTTTGGACGTTTCCGTTCACGCTCAACGGCTTCTCTGATGATAAAATGAGAATGTGACACCTGGACTTGAACCAGAGATCTCTTGATCAGGAGTCAAATGCTTTACTGCTGAGCTATATAGCTATATAGCCTCAGAATTGTAGAAATTCGATGCCCCCCCCCTGCCTGAGTTTTAGATTAAATAAAATCCCTGAGATCTGTTCCGCCGCTAAGGCGTGGAGGAAAAGAAAGGTTTCAAGTCTCACCCCCGGCTAGAATGAGGAAACCCGCGAAGCCAACAGGTCGGGGCGATTTTCAGTGCCCAGGAAACGCTCCGCTCCTTAGCAAATACCTCAGAGAACAGAGAACTGGGCAGGCGAGCCGGGCGGAGCACCTCACAGGGTCTCTCGTAGCCCCCATGTAAGGCATCAGTTGGACTGATGCGTGTAGACTGTGTACAAAACACAAGAGGCCGTTCTCAGATAAGATACCCTGGGAGATTAGATATCATTTATCTCCTCAGACTCTCAATTTCAATTCCTAGTGGTCGGAACACGAATGAAATATATATGGAATCATTCTCATAGCACCAATTAAATTGTGGGAAAGTCTTAATTCCTTATATCTGGCTCCAGCAATGCCTTCACCTATTTTTGAGATGTCTCTTGGACAAAACATATGCAATAAATGTGAGGCTGAACCCTGTGGGCAGGGTTGCATTGTGACTACACAGAAGAGCTTAACATTCCAAGACAACATGCAGGTCCTACAACTCTTCCTCCTAAAGTAGTTTTCTTGACAAAACTGGTGTCATTCTCCTTCCTTCCATTTCATTTATAAAGGTTGACCAGATGGTCACTGAACTTCTCTACCCATGGCAAACTATGTGGTACTGGAAAGATCTTATCCATTGGTTGATTGTTCTCGCTGTCAGAAAATTTCTCCTTATTTCCAGGTTGAATCTCTCCTTATTCAGTTTCCATTCATTATTCCTTGACTGGCCTTCAGGTGCTTTAGAAAATAGCTTGACCCCTTCCTCTCTGTGGCAGCCCCTCCAATATTGGAAGGCTGCTATCATGTCTCCCCGGTCCTTCTCTTCACTAGACTAGTCATGCCCAGTTCCTGCAACCATTCATATTTTAGCCTCCAGTCCTTTAATCATCCTACTTGCTCTTCTCTGCACTTTTTCTAGAGTGTCAACATCTTTTTTATAGTGTGGTGACCAAAGCTGGATGTAGTACTCTAGGTGTGGTCTTACTAGGGCTTTATAGAGTGATATTAGTACCTCCCTTGATCTTGATTGTATCCCTCTGTTAATGCAATTTAGGATTGCAATGGCTTTTTTGGCTGCCGCTGCACACTGCTGGCTCATATTTAGCTGGTTGTCCACTAAGACTCCAAGATCCCTCTCACAGTTACTGCTATTAAACCTGGTTTCACCCAGTCTATATGTGTACTTTTGGTTTTTCTTGCCTAAGTGCAGGACTTTACTTTTCTCTACACTGAATTTCATTTTGTTAGATACGGCCCAGTGTTCTAGTCTGTCAAGATCCATCTGGATCTTGAGCCTATCTTCTTGGGTGTTAGCTATTTCTGCCAGTTTAGTATCATCTGCAAATTTGGTAAGTTCCCATTCTATTCCCTTGTCTAAGTCATTAATGAAGATATTGAAGAGTACTGGGCCTAAGACAGAACCTTGTGGTACCCCACAACTTACTTTCCTCCATGTAGATTTAGACCCATTAAGGACTACTCGTTGAGTACAGTTTGTCAGTCAATTATGAATCCATCTGATGGTGATGCTATCTATCCCACTTTTTTCTAGTTTGCCAAGAAATAGGTTGTGGTCTACTTTGTCGAATGCCTTGCTGAAGTCTAAGTATGTTATGTCCACAGTATTTCACTGGTCTACTAATTTAGTCATTATGTTGAAGAATGAAGTAAGACTGGTTTGGTATTATCTGTTTTTAACAAACCCATGCTGACTTCTAGTTATTACTTTACTTGTTTCTAGATGTTGGCAGATCTGTTTTTTATTATCTTTTCCAGTATCTTCCCAGATATTGATGTTAGGCTGATTGGTCTAGTTTCCTGGGTCACCTCTGTCTTGGCTGGCACCTCCTTTCTGCTCCCTGGTCCATTTTCCATTGCCTGGTGTGTGTGTGTGTGTGTGTGTGTGTGTGTGTGTACATGCACGTGCGTATATGTATAAAATTCTACCCAGGAGAATTTTTTTTGAATTCTTTTTCCCTTTAAAAAGATGAAATAACAACATTTTTTAAAATAAAATTGAATGAAAACTAATAGAAAAAAAAATCAGCACTCACACAACAGTGGTTAATTTTTTTTTCTGGAACACTATTGCAGAAACTCAGTTTTTTTTCTTGCAAGGCCACAAGGACAGCAATAGTGTTGAAATAGGTTTATTTTTCTTTTTCTGTCTCTTCATCCATCTTCACAACCACCTAAGTCACTAATGTAACTTTTCTAGGGTTAAGAATCTTCAGAATCTGAGACTAGTATTTTTTTTTGAAGATGATCCAGGACCATGAGGCCTAAGGGAGATATTTTCCCAAATCACTAAGAAAATGGTGTTTCTGAATTGTGTTTGACATTAGCAGTAAAGAACTGCAGTTACATAGTACTATTATTTAACACGACTAAGAGCTCTTGGAATCATTTCTATTTTCAAAATACATTTAAGTCCTATTTGCCGTTTTGTGACCCATCATTTCTAAAGCATTATTATAATGCTTTACTTCATTGCAAAACAACTTCATATTTTTTTTTTAAAAAAATAGAAATTTGTGTAAGGGAGAAAGAAAACCCAAGCACAGCAAATTGTAGAATATCTGAGATTTGTTCCAACTTCCAAACATTTTATGTACAATATTTTTTCAGACTACATAGGTGAGTGGAAATGCTTTGAGACATAGCAGCAGAAGTCTCTCGAAAGGAAGAAAAGGTGAAATAAATAATTATAAAAAGCCCTTCTACTGTTTCTGGACTCATCAAAGCTTCAGATGGCCTGATCATCTCAAATTTTTCTCACTTATGGGACAATTTAGGGGCAGCTTTACCCAAGAATGTAAAACTGAGAAACTGGATTTAAAAATTTGCGTTGCATTGTCACACGTCTACAAGGCAGTTTTAATGCCTAATGACTAGTATGTCTAAACTGCTGCCCAGTCAAACATCATGTCACTCTCACTCCCCACACCTTCCTTGGGATTGTTCATTCCAGTCTCATTTAGATTAGGTAGGGATAGTCACAACCTTTGAAACTGCTTTGAAACTGCACACCAGATAAACTGCTTATGCCTCCCTCTCTCTTTCTCTCTCTCTTTCCTCCCCCCCCACCCACCAGCAAAATTTATTGCCCACCCAATTCCAGTGCACTTGGGAGTATTCCAGACTTGGTCCTCACATCTCAGCCCAATCCAGCTTGCTATATTACTTTCACATCAGCACCTGCACCTTTAAGTTCGCTTTTCTACAGAATAACAAACAAAAGAATGATCAGGGCATTTTTTTTTGGAAAGGCAGATAATTCCATGTTTACTGATAGGCTGAGAATGGTATGAACATTCTGAGTGCCACACAAATTGCTTGAAAATGAGCCAAGTGGCATCAGACCCTTTTTTTTCTTCCAGAATTACAGTTGAGCTTTTGGGGGCTAGCAACTCCCATCCCCAACCGGATTGACATAGGAATCAAATGTTGGTGGAAGATAATCTGTTTAGCAGGAAGAGTGGGAGACATAATGTACAATTCAAAGCAGGGCAGCTGGTTTTCTTCACATACCAAATGAGTAATCATGATCGATTACTAATCAAAGATCCAATATCTGCATGCTTTCCAGAACAAGAGAGTATCCCCATAACGTTGGCTCACAGCAAGGATCTCCTTTGGACTGCTCTTTCTCTAGAAAGGGTCTCATCTCAGGCAAGTGAAAAATCCTCTGGGGCCTTGACTAAATACAGGTGGGGGGAGGGCAATTTCTGCTGTTTGGTTCCTCTGCTTTTGCATCACCATCACTATCACCACAACAACTTGAAACTTCTTCTCGTACAAGTTTATGCCCAGAAAATCTAAGTCAGAAATGAACTCTGGGCAAGAACAGCCCTGTTTGTTCCATCGGAGGATAAATCTTGTTGGCCACCCAGGAGGGATGGACTACATTCATCAGTCAACAGTCTGTTAATAAATACATCAGGGGTCGCTTTGTTTTTCTGGAGACAGAGCACACACCGTGGCTACTTAAGCACAGTTATGCTTGGATAAGGAAGGGAGAGGAAAGAGGGCCAACGTCTCCCTCCAGGGTTTAGACAGGATACATTGTGAGAGGCATCCAAGTGCTCTCCTTGTCAGGAGCCGACAGAATATCAGTGGAAAAGCTCCAGAAATAAAGGACACTTAGAGATCCCTAGGTAACAGTTTGGTAGCCATTGGATCCTTGCAGAAAATAACTTTGTTTCCCGGTGAACTCTGCCTGTTTTTTTTTTTTCTCACTGGTCAAGGATGTTCAGGATGTGGCCTCTAGTGCACTTGGTCCCCTGGAGGCTGCTACCTTCGTCTTTGGTTGTGTATTATGGACAGGCCAAGAGTGCAGAGCTTCCCCCATTTCCCCCAGGTTCTGTTGCTCTCTGTCAAGAGTTTGAAGAGTAGCAGCTCTGCTACTAGAAAGGGTCTCAGGCTAGTGGGGAAAAAATCACACCAACATTACCAGTCCCCCTACAAACTACAGGAGAAGCAGCAATCAGGAGTATGGGGCTGGTCTGCCAGGATGTCCTTTCCACCCAACCACAGAAGCCGTAAAAGATCCTCCTCTTTCTCTTCTGCCATCCCTACTCCCATACTCCCACCCTGCTTCCCTGGCCCTTCCCAGCACAGAGGTTTGTATAAGTGGGTCTTATGCAAAGTCACCAGATATCTGTGCTCCGAGGAGCCCTTTCTGCCCGGGGCACTTCATGCGTTCTTCGGCTGCGGGCTTTCCGTTTTTCCTCCAGGTGTTTCCATTTCTGACTTTTAGATTTGATGTTAAATAAAGGGGGCAATGGAGGGGGCTTTTTCTTGGGCTGGTGGCTCTTGTGGCTCCACAGTTGCTCGCACACCTGGTCCATGGTGCTGAGATTGGGGTGGTCCACCAATTGTAAGAAGTCCTGATACCAAAGTTTGCGATGGAAAGGTTGCGTGGATTCTTCTTCCCGAGAGAGGGAGAGAGAGTCAGCCTGCTGGGCATGGATCACTTCAAGCTGGAGGTGCAGCAGGCCCTGGGTAAAGCCGTGCTCCGTTGCGTGGCAATAATAGAAGCCGGCATCTTTGCGTTGCACGCTGCGCAACAGGATTCCCCGCTCCATCCTGATGACCCGACTATCCAGCAATACCTGGAGGTTAATGAAAGACAGACAAATGAAACTGGAATGAACGATCCAAAAACCAGAGGAATTTTAAGTCTCACTGTGAGATCGTCTTGTTACTGAAATCTGTCCAAAAAGATCCTTTCAGGACATTGATATGATTGGAGTGCCTGCCAGAGAGAGAGAGGAAAGCATCTCCTCTAATGTTGCTCCAAAATCATGGAATGGATTCCTTCTAATAATGCAAGTCCTTCCACTCATTTTACTTCTAGAAGAGATGACGATAGGCCTCTTAATTTTTGGGTGTTCCATTTTTAATGCCTTAAAGAATGATTCCAGGGGACTTTATTATTGTATTAGCAATAGCAATAGCACTTAGACTTATATACACAGTGCTTTACAGCCCTCTCTAAGTGGTTTACAGAGTCACCCCCAACAATCTGGGTCCTCATTCTACCCACCTCAGAAGAATGAAAGGCTGAGTGAACCTTCAGCCTGGTGGGATTTGAACTGCCAAATTGCAGTCAGCTGGCAGTCAGCAGAAGTAGCCTGCAGCACTGCATTCTAACCACTGCATCACTGCAGCTCATATTGTTTAATTTTAGATTTGCTCTGCCTTGATCATTTTTTTTAGCAAAAACAGTACATGTATTTAGAAGGCTGAAGCCATATCAACAACTTAATCTGAATTTCTTAGCCTTGTTTCACATTTATTCCAGTAAAAGTGGGATCATCACTAGCATTCAAGATGCAATTCAAGGTTCTTCGCTGTCCCCTTTAAACCCCTAAATGGCTGAGGCCCTAGATATCTCTCAGTTGGTCTGCTTTGGGTTAATTCTATTCATCTAGTAAGATCAGGTGGAGAAGGCTTGCTGAGGATTCCCCCCCCCCCCATGGAAGGAATGGCACCTGCAGAGATCCAACAGCTAAACCTTCATGGCGATAGTCTTCTTTTTATGGAAACAGCTTTCCTTTGGATATCCAGACCACTCCCTCCTTGTTATTTTCTTTTTTAAAAAAAGACTTCTATAAAACATGACTGGCTAAGAAGGCTTTGAATATAAACTATACTATACTACCCTGAAAGTGGTGTAGCCAATTCAGTTCCATGTTTTTGGATCATTTTGTAATGATTTCCCACCTGTTTCTCTCTGTATGGCCTTGATGTAAGCTAGTCGTTATGAATGGAGTGTCATACAAGTTGGGATACATGAATGAAAGGTTGAATAAATAAAACACACTATAACTTATACAGATAGTCCTTGACTCACAACAGTTCATTTAGTGATGGTTCAAAGTTACAATGGCACCAGTGGTGGGATTCAGTTTTTTTTTACTACTGGTTTTGTGGGGGTAGCTTGGTGGGCGTGGCAAGGGAAGGATACTATAAAATCTCCATTCCCACCTCACTCCAGGGGAAGGATATTGCAAAACCCCATTCCCTCCCCACCCCATTAACCAGCTTTTCAGCTCTGCAACAAAAGAAGACCCAGCCAATCAGCTGGGATTCGGGAGGCAGAGAATAGATGGGGGCGGGGCCAGTCAGAGGTGGTATTTGCCGGTTCTATGAACTACTCAAAATTTCCACTACAGGTTCTCCAGAACTGGTCAGAACCTGCTGAATACCACCTCTGGATGGCACTGAAAAAAGTGACCGATGCCTGTTTTTCACAGTGATAACCTTTACAGCACCTCCTTGATCATGTGATCAAAATTCAGACGCTTGGCAACTGGTTCATACTTATGACTGTTGCTGTGTCCCAAGGCCATGTGATCACCCTTTGGGACCTTCTGACAAGCAAAGTCAATGGGGAAGCCAGATTCACTTAACCACCAGGTTACCAACCTGTCAACTGCAACGATTCACTTAACAACAAAGGCAAGAAAGGTCACAAAAATGCGGCAAAACTCACTTAAGAAATATCTCACTTAACAACAGAAATTTTGGGCTCAGTTGTGGTTATAAGTCAAGGGCTACCTGTAGTGCTTTATAGACTAAGCCAATTATCCAAAAATAGCTAACGAGGACATCCTCTATATTGCTTCAATTGTAGCTGGTTGATGCTATCAGTATGCTTTTTGTCATTAGCAGAAAAATGTGTGCACTCAGCAGTTAGGTTTTACCTCCTTCTGGGGGTCACTTCTAGTCTTTTGATAAGTCCACACAATCTTGGCCTGCAATGATTTTGGCAGACACTCTAGGAAAGTGCTGCTGCCTTCCACTCCATAGATTTTCCTTTCCGGTACACTGGTTTTCTGCGGATCTGTACAAAATCAGAATAACAAGGAGAATAAAAAACCAAATTGTCTATCAGTTAAATGATGAGGAGCCCATATGCACATGGGGCCCAGTCCAATAGCAAAGCCAACCATCAGGAAAGAAGCATAAAAACATTGTTGAAACTAATGAGAAAAGAGAATGGTTCCTTGAAGCACCTGTGAGGGCAGGATATGTGGGTCTAGAAAAAAAAACAACCTATGCAAAATCTATGTGAAAGAAGTTATTTCTGCCTAGAAGGATTGATGGATATGAACATTTAAATGACTGGAAAGGATGGATTCTGATAAGATATCCTATCAATCCTCTGCCATATTTTTCTTTTGTGTTGGGTTTTCTAAGAAGAGGGAAGATACTGGATTTAGGCAAGCATTTGGAAAACGGTTTAAGTAAATTTTCAGATTTTTATCCTTGATTTCACACCTTATAGGTCTGGTAAATGTATAATTGTTGGATTCTCTCTTTTTTTTCCATGTGATTGTTGGATTGTGTGTGGGTAGAGAGGCAAGACAGAAAAGAATAAAACCAAGAACTGTCCCAATTCATTAGTTACAAATTGTGAGAGATTGGGGAGAGAAGCTATTTATGGACAAAAAACAAACAAACATAGATGGTTGTAGGGCATCACACCCTTTGGTCCCACCTCTTTCTATCAAAATCTGATAGAATCTGATAGAACAGCTCCAGATTTTGGATGAGAGAGAGAGAGACAGGTGGGGATGTGCTGTGCTTCATAAGAATATTATCTCACTCACCAAAACACCTGTTTGCACTAGGCAAATTACAAGGACCTTAACTTGGAGTTAATTCCATAAAATAGTCTTGGTATACTGTTGGTTTACTTTCTGCTCTGCTGCCAAATATCCTTAATGGCTAAGGCATTGATAGCAATCCTCGGAATTTCAACACTCATTCAGTGAGATTGATTTATATTTCTAAACCAGAATTTCATAGCTTTCATGGCTGCCATGTATCTACCGCTGGACCCCATGATCAAGATTAGATCTAATCCAATAACATCATTGCCCTCCTGCAGGGATGGGGAGTCAATTAAAATGATCCTGCCATTTAGAGTTACAGAACTAAATTGATTCTTTAAAGGGTTTCTGTAAGTCAGAGTCCAGAGATGCTGTTCAGACCCTTGTCTTATGGAATGGGGAAAGAGAATGGGCCACTGATATTCTCTGGCACTGCAGAGACCAGGCTTCAGTGTAGTTTTCTTGGAACTTACGTACAATAAACATGATTCAAATAGATTGAAAGTGATAAAGGGCTCACTGTGCAGCCAACCATTGAGGCATTTATTAATTTGTATTTGTGGTGATGGCTGTGAAGATGAATTTATTTGCTGCTTCCATTACAGCTTCCACTATATGTCCAGATTCAACTTTTTATGGCAGACAAGAGCTTACTATTATGGGGCTCAGATAATCCAATGTCAGAGCCCTGTTCACCTATGAAGGATAAATTTAAACCATTTTTCATTTTAATGCAATATCATCTAAGCTGACACCAGCCAGATTTTAAAATAAATGAAGAAGCTGTACAAAATCAGAAAATGTGGAGACAGCTGGGCCATAGAATTGCTGAGAATCAGTCCCGATTGAATGGATAGCATCCTTATCATCCTCATCTCGACTTCTCAAAACTGTATATTAAGTTAAAAAAGATAGTCGCCTTCAAAGAGAATTCAATTTCTGGGAGCAACTTTGAGACATTTCTGTAACTTTTGATATGCCAATGTTTTGTTGTTACTATCTTCCAGGATAGTAAAGACAGAAAAGAATAAAACCAAGAACTGTCCTGATTCATTAGTTACAAATTGTGAGAGATTGGGGAGAGAAGCTATTTATGGACAAAAAAAACCAAACATAGATGGTTGTAGGGCATCACACCCTTTGGTCCCACCTCTTTCTATCAAAATCTGATAGAATCTGATAGAACATCTCCAGATTTTGGATGAGAGAGAGAGAGACAGGTGGAGATGTGCTGTGCTTCATTTCCAAGTCTAGTCAACAACCCTGGAATTTCCATCCAACCAACCACTGATCATATTTCACCTTCCTTAACTTTTCAAGATCAAGCTTCTTGTACAATATAAATATATCAAGAATTTTAGCACTCTTTTGATTCATGCATTGAATGAATGTTGGATAGATGTTGACATCTATCGTAAGTAGGCCCGATTTTCTGAATATTGATGCAGTTTGAAACATTTAAAAGTAAACAAATATTCATATGTTGTACAGGTAGTCCTCAACTTACAATTCATTTAATGACCTTCAAAGTTACAATGGCACTGAAAAAAGTGACTTATGACCATTTTTCACGCTTATGCAGCATCTCCATGATCATGTGATCAAAATTCAGGTGCTTGGCAACTGACTCATACTTATGACCGTTGCTGTTTCCCAGGGTCATGTGATCACCCTTTGGGACCTTCTGACAAGCAAAGTCAATGGGGAAGCCAGATTCACTTAACCACCCTGTTATCAACTTATTATCAACTGTGATGATTCACTTAACAACTGCAGTGAGAAAGGTCATAACATGGGATAAAACTCAATAAACAAATGTCTCACTTAACATAAATTTTGGGCTCAATTGTGGTCATAAGTTGAGGGCTACCTGTATTAAAGAAAGTGCAAATCTGATGTGTTGCACTAGGATTAATAACTGGCAAAATATATTCATTGGAAGAATAGTACATAATTTAGATATGCATTTCTTGGGTGGGAAATGAATGCAGAAATAGCTGGGAAAAGGCAACAGTGAAATTAAATGTCCTCCTTGCTCACAGCTCTAATGTAAGTACATCAAGAACTTTAGTACTCTTTTGATTCATGTGCTGAAGTTTAAATATTTGTGCATGGATATGTAACATGCTATGCTGAATCAAAGGGCCCATATATATGTTTTGGTTTAATGCAATCCCTTGGCTCTCATACCATGTAAAGACAACAGGTTGCCCACAAAACAGTGAGCACAAAAGCCCCGAGCTTGTTTCAGCCCAGATTTGTTCAATTGGGTGAGCAGATTTAAGAGCACTCACATCTAGAACACAAGATACTGGGATCTCCATTCCTCACATCCTGCCGTCGGAATCGCCTGTTGGGAGAAAGCACGAAAAGATTTGCCAGGTCTGCATAACCACCCTTCACTGATTACATCCAGGAACCATGCAAATAGGATTGGCCCAGTGGTGGGGTTCAAATAATTTAACAACCAGTTCTCTGCCCTAATGATTTCTTCCAACAACCAGTTCACCAAACTGCTCAGAAAGTTAACAACCGGTTCTCCTGAAGTGGTGCGGACTGGCTGAATCCCACCACTGGATTGGCCCCCAAAGGTTACAGGGCCTAATCTATAGGCTGATCCTTGGCCATACCGTTTGGTATTCTGCAGGTATCGAGTGCAGGTGGTGCCATCCCAGGCACAATAGGGGTCCCTCGCTAGGCAACATTCTGCGCAAGCTTTGCCATACATCTCACAACGGTGCAAGGGCAGTTGTGAAATGGAAGTCCTTGATCCCAGGTACAGTTGTTGCTGTTGGAAGACAAAGTCACAGAGTTTCCTTAGGGGCCACTAATATCTGGATGGAAAATAACCTCCTGCTTCTAATGGGTTACTGTTTTGAGAAGCTGTTTATGAGGCCTCACCTAGGCTGCCAGGCACCACTTTAAGGAATGTACTGTAATAAGTGTGAGAAGTAAAAAAAAAAAAAGAAGAAGAAGAAATAATTATTCCTGTAAAAGAAAAATGTAAATGGATCAATATATTTCTCTTCTATATGTTTCTCTTCTATATAACCGTAAAAACCCTGGTGAAACATTAACACAGACAGAAGTGCTGATGAGATGAAATCTATTCAGCATAAGTTCTATTAAGCAGAAGTCCATTTGAGGATAGTTGTCATGCTGACCCAGAAGAGAAGCTAGTTAGTGTAAACAGAGCAGGATGTAGCAACTGCTGAACAAATGATAAGTAATGATTGATTGCTAAACATGTCACTGTGGCTAGATTGTGAACCCAGGCATAATTTTAAAAATCATCCTAGAATCATCTGATATTAATTTCAACAATTTTAGCCAATGGGGCAGAAGACAAAAGTGGGAGGTGGTGGGTTTTGATGTGTATAAAAATATGTCAAATGACATATGACATATGTCAATATGTCAATTAAATATGTTTAATTGCCTTGGTGCCTCTACCCAGAAGAGGACTGAGTGCCATCAAGTCAATAAATCCTGGCTTTGTTCACAGTGTCTTCTGTCTGTTGATTTAGCTGAGACTTTGGAATCCCACATAAGTGAGAGGAAAATGGAGAATGGATATGATCGGAACTTTCTACATCACAAACGAGGTATCTAGCAGGGATCCATAACCTGTATAGATACGTAGGCAGCAAACAGGAAATTGAGCAAACTACTACTTTCCAAACATGAACATTTTGCTTATTTTGTTCATGGGCATCTCAAGGAAAAGACATGTGAATGCAATATGATGTTCTGAAAGAGTTGTGAAATAAATAATAATAATAATAATAATAATAATAATAATAATAATAATAATAATAATAAGAATCATCATCATCATCATCATCATCATCATCATCATCATCAAAAAATCTCCTGGAAAGAAGAAATGCATACATATAATCATCCCTATTTTGATCATCTTCCACTACCAGTTTCTCTCCCCACCTGTAATTATTTACTTTAATTATTTATGAATCAATGCACTCAATGCAGAAGTTTGCCTCCTGGTTTGCATAAGATCGCTTCCCCAAAATTTTCCCCCCTGTTGCGCTACATACCCGCTTGGATGAGATCTGCATGCTGGTAATAGGAGAGGAATCCTGTCAAGGAGAAATGGAAATAATTATGAGGGTGCTGAACTGCTAATTTAAAAAGCTACTACCTTTCAGGTAACTGCTAGTAAGGGGTAGGAGGAGTAACGTTGAGGAACAACAGGGTTGTAGTTACAAGCAAACAAGACAACAGTCAGCAGATAAAAGAAATCTGAGTCCAGGGCAGACTGAGAATTGAGAAAGTGTCTAGACAGGACTCTTCCTACTTCTTAGGAAATTAAATGGAGGGAAGAGGTAAGCACATCCAGACTTGCAAGAATATGTTACTGCAATCTTATACTAAAAGGAGTATTCTTCTGTATGTTGACTTTGGTTTCTTTGTCTGGTCTATGTTGAAAGGGTGACACAGCCTTAGTTTCTCTGGTGGAGCCTTGCACTATCTCAGCCTGAAGCTGGAAAAGTAGAAGCACCTAAGATGGCTAGGACAGTGCCTGACTTAACCCAGTCATCCCAATCTCGATACTTGCGGTTCTGGTGGTAACACATGGTCACATCAACTGGTAGGGTTGTGCAGTGTTTTGAATTGCAGAGGTAAAATATTCTGCGGTCACAAGAATTTGAAAATAACATTCATCATTACTTTTGCCAGGATGGTTTGGCTGCTCTCTACTGTTGCAGCCTGATCCTGGGAAAATAACTTTTTGGTTGAAGGAATTGCAACTAGATGCTAATATGAGTATGAGGCACTCTGTGTCAGGCATTATGCGCCATCCAGTGTTTAGACTCCTAGCAGCTAGATAGGGAGAGATGGAGACAGAGGCAGAGGCAGAGGTACAGCTGCGGTGGTGGTTAGAGTGCAGGTACTGCAGGCTACTTCTGCTGACTGCCAGCTGCCTGCAATTTGGCAGATCGAATTTCACCAGGCTGAAGGTGGACTCAGCCTTCCATCCTTCTGAGGTCAATAAAATGAAGACCCAGATTGTTGGGGGTAATATGCTACCTCTATAATCCAGTTAGAGAGGGTTGTAAAGCACTTTGAAGCTATATATAAGTCTAAATGCTATTCCTATTGCTACAGACAGAGATAGGCAGATAGGCAGGCAGCACATTCTAAAGCAACTTTCAAACCCAATACACTGCACATTCAGATTACTTTAACCAAAGTCATCCTGGGAAATGCAGAGTCCTGACTCCTTTGCTCTAGGAAGTGCTCAATAACCAATGAGGCCTTGCATCAGGAAAGTCCTAGTAAGGGTAAATGGTATTCCTATGGCTCAGCCAACTTAGGTTTAATAATTGAGATTGAAGTTAAATTTAAACTCTAGGACAGGGGTGTCAAACTCGTGTCATCACGGCGGCATCACATGCCGTATCGGGACTTTTTCCCCCTTCACTAAACCAGGCAGGGGCAGGGCTAGTAGGAGATACATCCGGCCCATGGGCTGTGAGTTTGACACTCCTGCTCTAGGAGATTAAATGATTGGATCAACATTTTTGGTGTTCTCTCAACATATTAATAATTTTCATTAGTCCAATCAAGTATCCTTCTGATATCATCCTCTGAACTACAAACTAACTAATAATAGTTTAGCTTATCAGAGAAAATAAGCAGCTGAATTAATTCCATCAACCATGGGAGAAGCATCTATGGTAATTGAATTATTTGAATAAAGTCTACAATTCAATATTGTTACAATTCAATATTGTTTTAGAAAGTAGCTATTCTTGCCTTAGGTCAAACTAGCTGACTTCAGTTGTCCAAACTCACCTTGAATACCTGAAGTTCCTCCAGCAGCAATTCTTCCCTATTTTGCCATGAGTCCTTTGGCACAGTGACAACCTTCAAGACTGTGCCAATGTCTGTCAAGCAAAGGGAAAGCATAACCATTTTGCACAGAAAAGAGATTACCGTATATGCAGGTGAGTTGGCTAAACTGTTTTTCCTCCATAGCTAAAGAGAAGACTTGGAAGTTTCAAGCCATGCAAATCAATTTACATACAAAACGCAAATATGTGGGTGGTTGTTCAGCATCAATGGAGCGCATCTGATTGGGAAAACAACTTTAATATACACTGCTCAAAAAAAATAAAGGGAACACTTAAACAACACAATTTAACTCCAAGTCAATCACACTTCTGTGAAATCAAACTGTCCACTTAGGTAGCAACACTGACTGACAATCAATTTCACATGCTGTTGTGCAAATGGAAGAGACAACAGGTGGAAAGCATAGGCAGTTAGCAAGACATCCCCAATAAAGGAGTGGTTCTGCAGGTGGTGACCACAGACCACTTCTCAGTTCCTATGCTTTCTGGCTCATGGTTTGGTCACTTTTGAATGCTGGCGGTGCTTTCACCCTAGTGGTAGCATGAGACGGAGTCTATAACCCACACAAGTGGCTCAGGCCACGCAGCTCATCCAGGATGCCACATCAATGCGAGCTGTGGCAAGAAGGTTTGCTGTGTCTGTCAGCGTAGTGTCCAGAGCATGGAGGTGCTACCAGGAGACAGGCCAGTACATCAGGAGGAGGAGGCCGTAGGAGGGCAACAACCCAGCATCAGGACCGCTACCTCCACCTTTGTGCAAGGAGGGACAGGAGGAGCACTGCCAGAACCCTGCAAAATGACCTCCAGCGGGCCACAAATGTGCATGTGGCTGCTCAAACGGTCAGAAACAGACTCCATGAGGGGGGTATGAGGGCCTGACATCCACAGGTGGGGGTTGTGCTTACAGCCCAACACCATGCAGTACGTTTGGCATTTGCTAGAGAACACCAAGATTGGCAAATTCACCACTGGTGCCCTGTGCTCTTCACAGATGAAAGCAGGTTCACATTGAGCAAATGTGACAGACGTAACAGGGTCTGGAGATGCCGTGGAGAATGTTCTGCTGCCTGAAACATCCTCCAGCATGACCGGTTCGGCAGTGGGTCAGTAATGGTGTGGGGTGGCATTTCTTTAGGGGGCCGCACAGCCCTCCATGTGCTCGCTAGAGGTAGCCTGACTGTCATTAGGTACTGAGATGAGATCCTCAGACCCCTTGTGAGACCATATGCTGGTGCGGTTGGCCCTGGGTTCCTCCTAATGCAAGACAATGCTAGACCTCATGTGGCTGGAGTGTGTCAGCAGTTCCTGCAAGACGAAGGCATTGATGCTATGGACTGGCCTGCCTGTTCCCCAGACCTGAATCCAATTGAGCACATCTGGGACATCATGTCTCGCTCCATCCACCAATGCCACGTTGCACCACAGACTGTCCAGGAGCTGGAGGATGCTTTAGTCCAGGTGTGGGAGGAGATCCCTTAGGAGACCATCCGCCACCTCATCAGGAGCATGCCCAGGCATTGTAGGGAGGTCATACAGGAACGTGGAGGCCACACACACTACTGAGCCTCATTTTGACTTGTTTGAAGGACATTACATCAAAGTTGGGTCAGCCTGTAGTGTTTTTTTTTCACTTTAATTTTGAGTGTAACTCCAAATCCAGACCTCCATGGATTGCTAACTTTGATTTCCATTGATAATTTTTGTGTGATTTTGTTGTCAGCACATTCAGCTATGTAATGAACAAAATATTTAATAAGAATATTTCATTCATTCAGATCTAGGATGTCTTATTTTTGTGTTCCCTTTATTTTTTTGAGCAGTGTACTTAGCTACTATTTCCATCAATATCTATTGATTTACTAATATCACAACATCAAAGAACCAGTGAGAAGTTGGACCATCAGCCTGGGGCATGAATGATTATAATGCAAGAAGTCAGGAACATATTTCCTGGTGCATTTACAAATAAAACTGCTATTGCAACTATTAAGGGGTCCAGTTTGATCAGGATTTCAATGTGGATGAGATATGTTTTTTTTCCTATGCTATAGTTTTCATCTCCAATAACCTTTTCCAGTATCTTGCCATCTACATGGCTAGAACTTGAGTTCATACAGTTCCGAGTTAGTAAGGATTTGGTTCCAATCCTTAATATACCATGGAGGCCAAACATCATTTTACGCTTCATTTATACCAGAATAATGGGATGATTGCCTGTGTCTGAATCCCAAGTAAAAGTATGTTTCCTGGGGTCATGGTTGTGCTGGTTGTGTTTATGGCTGCTTTGGTCATATATGTTTTCAAAGTAATGTATTATACATATGCAAATATATAGCATTAAAAGAAGGAACTGCAGGTAGTGGCTGAAGAGAGAGTGAAATCATGCTTAAAATGGCCTTTGGGCAGGGTGCTAGGAGCTGTGTTTCAAAGTGGGAAGACCCAAAAAAGTGAAGCAGATGAGGAGGAAAAAAAACAACACAATAAATGCTTTTGTTTAAACAACATTCAATTCATTAAAACAACTAATAGGTATTATCTGCATGAATTTAAGGACTTCTTTCTTCTGGCATTACATTAAAATTACAATTGAGAGGCAACTTGTGTTTGCCTATGCATCTCTGCTCTATATTTGGTTCTGCCACAATCAATAGGCTTCTTCAAAGCTATGAGCCAACTCTGAAGAAGGACTCAAGCACTTTACCTTTGAACAAGGGACATCCCCTAGCATGCAGTTTTGGGGGAGCCAACAGAAACTTGGCCTGAACATCAATGTTTACTCATCAGAAGAGGAGGGAAGCAGACATACCTGTGCCAATGAAGAGGACATCGTAATGTCCATCGGCAGCTGCCACTCGGTCTACTGCAATGCGAGTGAAGATGTGGTCCGTATTGGTTTGCAGGAAGACAGGCCTTTGGCCATGGGGCAGTACTGGATTATACATTAATGGGTGGTTACGAGCAAATTGGATCACATCATCAGGGTAATCCTTGGTGGAACTAAAGGTGCCAAAGGTTTTGCTGGGACACTAGAAGTTCATAGAGAAGGAAAGTAAAGAGAGGCAATGTCCCAAACATTGAAAAATGGTCTACTCATAAATGCCTCCTACAACAGCCCTCCATTCCCCCCACTTGGCTTTCATTCTGTCTTTTGCTTTCTTTCCATTTCAATAAAATCACAGAATAATTTTCCATTCCATGCAGCTCAGTTGCTGTCCCTCCCTTCTGATCTTTCTTCATTGTCTGCCAAACCTCAAGAATCTCCTAGACCTAGAACAAAAGCAAAACTCTGCAAGTACAGATCTCTTCCCTTCCTGGGTGCGAGTCAGTTATCACTGAATAATTATCTCAATCTCTAGAGTTTTCATGGGTAGAAACTCTTTTTTTTTTTTTTTCATATTTCAAGATCTCCAAATCCAATGTACGTACCGTTCCTGGGCGGGGATAAGGGACACGGCCTTGATAGGAAACCCATTGATAGTTAGACCCCTCCTTGTGAGCAAAAGGACCAAGGAAAGCTCTGCGGATGTCATTCATGTGATACACGCAGACAGCAGAACCTTTGAAAACTGTGCTGTAATCAGAAGAAAAAGAAACATTACAGGAAGGGTAAAGAAATGAAACTGGGAAGGAATGCACATCCCACTGCCATCTGGTAATGTGGATGGTAGAACCTGTCTAATTTTTGCTCAAAAGGCACTGGGGGAGCATATTTGCCTGTTTAAAAATATTGTTGGGGGTGGATGGGTGGAGAAGAAATGTTAAAAAGCAATGGAAGATTATAAATATTATATTATAATTATATTATATTATTATGCCGTGTCATGTCATAGCAGAATAACTTTCATTTTATTGTCACTTTAAATGTACACTAATCAGCATACATTAAAATGAAATTTGGTTGCATACAGCTTTCAAAAGGTTGCGCTCTCCAATATACACTACATAAACATGACAAAATAAATAAATGAATAAACAAATAAATAAATAAATAAATAGAGAATTATGCATATACCCATTTTGACACAGAGAAACAACACAATCTAGCCCGGATGTATACATGTACATGGTGAGAAACACGAATCTTATGAGTTTCCCAGACAGATGGCATAGGAAACAAAGCTGTTACAGAACCTGGTAGTCCTGCTAGAAATATTACAACACCTCCTCCCAGAAGGAAACAACAGAAACAGACCATAAAGTGGATAATGTGGGGTTTCTAACAATGCTTTGAGCTCAAAGCATATAGTGCTTATAAGCAATATAAGTCTGTCCTTACTACTCTCTGCATGGATTGTTATGTTATGTTATGTCATATTTATTATATTATATTATGTCTTTGGTTGACGGATTGAGGGTCGTGTGAAAAAGCAAAGTAGATACTAGAAGCCTGAACTCTGCCCACTGCTGATGTAACAAAAACTGTTTTCTTTTTACCTGGAAGTGGTGAAAACTGCATACAACAATGGGTTACGCTTATCCCTGGTTGGCAACAAGAAGACATCACCTGGGTTCAACAAGAAGGAAAGAAATCATCAGCTTGCAGCTTGGCATCTGACAAATCACTTCTGTCCAAAGGAGAGAATGACTTTCTTTCAACCCAGGCATCAAAACATTCATCAAGGAAGAGATAAAGCAAGCCTCCATTCCTGTTCATCTTGCTCCTTGGAAGATCCTAAACCATTCCAACCTTCCACCACAGACGATCACTTACGAAGATGGTCAAAATGGGTGTCACTCCCATCGATGCAGGGTACTGCACACACCAGCCGAGCCTTCAGGAATGTGGTCCATTTGTTCACCAGGCTTCTCTGCCCACCCATATCATTCTAAAGGGAGAAAAAGAGACCTATCAAAAAAGCTAGTTGGAGAGCACAGAGAATGAGGCACACAGAGGCCAACTGATACAGGGATCGTCAAAGAGCTCAGAATTTTAAATGCAAATGGGCTCCGTTGGACACAGAACTTAATGCATACCTAAAAACGGGGGTGAGAGGTTGTCCCGAAGGTTCCTTTGGGGCTTCAAAATTTTTAGCAAAGAGTTCTCTGCCCAGTTGCTGGGTGGGCATGGCCATGGTGGGCATGTCCTAGTTGGCCTCCTGCACCACAGTGTGGGGGGCGTTTTTGCCCTCCCAGGCTCTGGAGGCTTTCCTCAAGCTTCCGGGAGGGTGAAAATAGCTTCCCCGGGTTCCGGAGGCTCTCTGGAAGCTGAAAATGGGCCCATTTCTGGCCTTCCCAAACTTCCAGGAGGCTTGTTTTTTGCCCTCCCTGAGCCTCCCACGTGCCCTGCACTTCCCTGCATCCAAAATGGGCCACGTGGGGACTCCGGGGAGGGGAGGGGTGGGTGGGGCCAGCCAGGAGTGGGATTTGGTGGTTGTCTGAACTGCACAGAATCTTAGTTAGGGGCAGCCCACCCCTGCCTTTATCCAAAAGGCAACTGGACCTTATTGTTTTTCTTAGAGAATGGTTCACTTTTCATCCAAGAAACTTCTTCAGTTCTTCAGAAGCTTCTTGGATGAGAAGCGAAATGTTTTCTAAGGAAAAAACAACAACCAGGAAAGTCGAGTGGCCTTTTGGGACAACCATGACCTGGATGATTGAGAAGTTCTATGAACACAGGTGAGAAATTGGTTTTTACTGCTTTCAAGAATTGCTGTGCTGGAATCCTTTTTGGATACTTCAACAGCCTGTTGTTGCTGTAGAATGTCTAAGAAACATTCACTCTAGGGCAGGGGTCCTCACCCTTTCAGTAAAGCCAAGGCCAACTCCTAGCCATCTATCTTCATCAGACTTGTCTAACTGCCAAGCCTCCTGACCATCCTCATCTTGGGACTGGAGCCGATACAACAGTCTGTTGTGGTTTTCTGGCAGCAGATGCGGACAGCTGAGGTCTCTGAGAGTGAGGACTCAGATGAGGGGCCTGTGTATGATGCAGGGATGGGGCCAGGACTATTGGAGAGTGGAGTGCTGCCTTCGGAGCATGTGGAGTCTGTCAGCAGTGATGCAGAGGACCCCGAGGAGCCTGTGCCCAGTGCAGCAGCACGGGCGACTCGGAGTAAAGCTGCGAGGTGATGGCCCCTCCCATAAGGGATAAAAGCCAGCCCTCAGGGGTTGGGTTCTTTGCAGGAAGCAAAGAAGTTCTTTCAACTCCAAGTTCTTGTGGAAGTCCTTCTGTCCTCTTCTGGTTTGTTTTCAGAGACTTTTGGTTCTGGATATTTCCCTGCAATTAATCTTGTGCTCTTGGCAGCCTTTCACAACTTTGAAAGGGCTTGCTCTTATCTGGGACAATTAGTTTTAATGACTCTTTGCTGTGAATGAACAGAATTCACAGAGACGCATTAAAAAAGGTTTGCCTTTATATATACTTTGTGTTTATTTGATTTGAATGAGGCTTGAGTCAGAACACAGTCTTACCCGGCAAATTTGCCCAATGCGTGCAAAACTCTGTTTGCCCAGGCCTTGGGATCCTTCCACTGCTGTTTCCCGGAAGAAAAAGAAGATCTTATCATCATCAGGGTTTTCACTCTCTGGGATCCAGAAGACATCAACGAACTTGGGTTCTTGAGTCAAAGAAATGGAAGAGAATGTTAATGCAGGACAAAGTAACATAGGCCATTATTTTTAAGTTTTCAAATGGCTGCCTTGGAGAGGGGATAGCAAAACAAGGTAAGAAATAGGCAATGTTGCAGGGACAACTTGCTTCCTAGATTCTGGTTTTCCTTCTATTTAAGATGAAATCTTAGCAGTGAGGTATTTTCCTCTGCCACCTGTGCCAAAGGTTCTTTAGGGACAAGTTAAGCATGACATGGGAGATCAGCTTTCTCAAAGATCAGAAGACATGATGTCTCCTTCAGGTTAAGCTCAACTTCTGCTAAATTTATGGATGTGCCCATGTGGTTTTTATTGCAAGAATATAGAAATCGCCTTTTTCTGGTTGAGGTTTTTTTTAGAGCCTGGGATCCCCTAACAGTCACCATCCAGGTATGAATCAGATCTGACCCTCCTTCATTTTCAGGACCAACCAAAGTCAGCTAGATCCTGAGACATGGAGAACTAAACCTGGAGGCATTCGTACACAAACTTCATTTTAAGGCTAAAAGCCTTCCCCATACAGGTAAGAAAATCTCACGAGGCTGTGATTCTGGGACAGTCCACAGGTGTGGTTAAAAAAAATAAAGAGTCAATATTGAGGCTATGGCAGTGTGGCTGAAGTTCCACCTGTTTATTATGTGCTGCACATAAAAAATAGGCTACATTTTGATGACACTGTCACAGCCAACTTCTTGACTTTTTTTGTCCAAACTCTAAGGATATTCCCTCTAAGGATATTTCATCATTAAATTCAGTTGTTCTCTGTTGTCCTTGAAAAAAAAGTGAGAAGAAAGCCAACTAGTTGGTCCAGGATATTTAGAAGAGAGGAAAATCACAGGATAGCCTTCCCCAATAATTCTTCCTTGATGTATTGGGATTTATATTCCCAGTTTCCCAGCCAATGTGATCATCCAGGTTGCTACTTCCCTAAACTTGAAAACAGCAACGTAGAACTGCCGATTAATGAATTCAGTGAAACAAAACCGAAAACACACATCCTACAGAGCATTCCAATGCCTTTTCCTTCCACTTTCTCTTTCAAGTTTATCCTTTTGAAATCTCAGGCTGTAATCGTGACAAGCTCTGATCGCTAGGTGGCAGCTTCCACTCATAAATTATGAAACAACAAGTGAGCAACTTGATTTGCCAAGAGTTGTAATAATGAATTCTGGATTCCCTGGCACTTTAAAGGGCATTCTTTCTTTCACCCTCCACCCCCCCCCCCACACCTAATTGCTCCCTTTCCACACTATGAGGAAGTATGGAAAGTGTGGAAGTGGAAGTATGACTCACTTCCCACCTGATAGGTCCCCTTCTTACAAACCCTCCACTGACCGTTGAGCCACCGAGAATCATGCTGCTCGGTGCGGACGGAAGGCCTCGATCCCAGGCTGCGGAAGATGGTGAAGTCTCGGCCCATCAGATCAGTAGCCACACCAGAATAAAGCTCTTCACCTGCCCAGCACAAAAGGAGAGACGTTTCAAAAGCTTTCTGGCTTCCTCATCTCCATTGACCTCTCGGAGACTGTTCCAAATCTTCTTTGTGTGGTCCCTGAGAAAGATCTCGGTGACTGGGGAGAGGGCACTGCTCAAAGATGAATGAACTACCATCCCAGCAGCTGCATGTTTGGCACAGAGTGTCAGCTGATCTCATCTGTTCCCAGGGCAGAGGAAAGATGAGGCTTTCAAAGGATCCCACGTGACATCTTACATGGGTCTTGTTTTCGTGTCTCGCCTTTATTTGGGTGCTAGGTCACTGTTTGGGGGCCTCTCCCGTTACCTGCAAGAACTGAAGCCGCGGTGTGATTTGGGTCATAGGGACTTTTGCCTTTGCCATCCTCCAGGCTCTTGAAATCCAGCTTAAAGACAGAGTCCTAGAGAAAGGAGCCAACATGTCCATCAAGAGAAGCTTGGCGCTCCTGTGATTCTCTTGCTTAGATTTTAGTCTCTGTAACCTTCGTTTATAAACCTTTAGGCATCACTCACCTCCACACGTTGCCCCACTTCTACAAAGCCACAGATGGGGTGAAAAGCCCCAGTGCCACAGGCGTATAGGTGTGTGCGATTGTAGAGATGCAGGATCTTAACAAAATTCATACACTCGGCCTGAAAAGCAAAAGCAGAGCCCTTTAATGAGCAAGCCTAATAAATGACTCAAACTAGAGAAGAAGAAAAAAAAAACTGCTGAAAGAGAAGGAAGGAGAATAGCTGGAAGGCAGTGATCAAGTAACAGGAAAGCTTGCAAAAAGCAGAGAACGTTTTTCCAATCAAATGCTTCTTTTCAGGGGCCAAAAAGAGCAGCTTGCAAAACTGGGAACGGAGAAACAAGAGGCCAGAGGAAGATGTGAAACATCGTTTGCTGGCGTTTGCTGTCTTGGTGCATTCTTTACTTATGGATACCCTCCCCTGACATTGCTGGAATGCCAGCACATGTGGGGGGCCTTCCTTCACTTTCGTTGACATCAAATGAGATGGAATAGCGGTGCTGTGAAGCCCATGACTCCTTGGGATGACAGCATATCTTGCTGCCTGTTTTTCCCAACAGGGGGCACTGTAGAGAGAGCAGCATAAACTTCATGCAAGAGAAAGTCAAAGAAACTTGGGGATTGAAAGGGGGGGATTTCGTACCTGTCACGAGCAGACACCGAGGGAACTGCCACAAGGTCTACTTCCTCCCCCCCCTACAGGCTCTGTCAGGAGGTAAACATCTGTCTGACTTAGTGTTAAGCAGGATTTACTCATTAAAAAGTGTCAGATTATTTAAATGTCTGGAATAACTCAGGCAGAAGGGCAACCTTTCCTTCCCAAGAAATGGGTCATAAATAGAAGTGGGTGGGTGGTGGGTGGGGGGAATGATAAGCTGACTGTGGGGAAAGGAGAAGATATCCAGGGCCTCATTCAGCACCACCAGGCACTCAAGAACGTGCCTTCCAGCAGTGTTGCTTAACCTTGACAACTTCAAGATGTGTGCACTTCAATTCCCAGAGTTCCCCAGCCGACATAATGGCTGGAGAATTCTGGGAGTTGCAATCCACACATCTTAAAAATGTTCAAGGTTGAGAAAGGCTCAAAACTATTGTCTCCCAGTAGTTCTTGAAAGGTAACAGAAAACAAGCCACCAAAGCTGAAGAGAGCTGAATGGAACAGGCCAAAAGGAGCCACTTCACATGCAGCCATTAGTCAGTTACAAAGCAAACAAGTGCCATGGCAAGGTCTTGCAAGCAGAGATGAAGGGGAAGCGGGGAGGAGGAGGAGGAGGAGGAGGAGGAGGAAGAAAGAAGAGTCCCCATAAATTCAACACAAGGCTCAGGGAAGGAGGGGATCAAAGCTGAGGCCAAGTTCATGCTAAAGCCCTACCACTGGCTCAGTAGTTCAGCTTTTGAAACAGACAAACCTTAAAACCAGAAAAAAATGTATTAAGAGAATGCATACAAACAGGAGATGTTTATGACTGTATTTCATATTCTTTGGCTTCTAGTGTTTTCCTTCTAATTTCACGTGCTTCTAATTTCTTTCACACGTAATTGCCTCCCATTATCCATCAATAATCTGAATTAAAAAAACGTTCCTTCCCTCCCCATCCCCATATGTCTGCTTTACAATATTATAAGGAATACTTGCCATAAAGGAAAGAAATGATTTGAAACGATTAGCAAGGCATTACTAATAAAAGAAGGCATCTGCGCTGAGTTATGGAGAGGAACACAACAAAAAGATTCAGCAATGTCCAGGATCATTGCAATGATGGTTGCTAGAAGCGGAGAAACTAATTAGAACTAGAGAAACTAACATATCTATATCTGTATCTCGCTCTCCCTCCCAACTCCCCATTTGTGTGTGTGTGTGTGTGTGTGTGTGTGTGTGTGTTTGAATCAGCATTGCCTCCTAACCAACTGCCTGGACAAGTTCCTGCAGTATTTTGGCAATATTTTTGGAAGTGGTTTATCACTCCCTGTTTTCTAGGGCTGAGAGAGAACGACTGGCCCAAGGATACTCAACTGAGCTTCATGCCTAAAGCAGAACCAGAACTCGTGGATTCTTGGTTTCTAGCCTGGTTCCTTAACCACAATACCAAACTGGCTTGTATCTATATCGACAGTTCCAGCAATGAGGACAAGAAGAAAGAGAAGGAGAAAGTATAAACTTTAGAAAAGGAAAAGAATGTTTCTTGGGAAAACACTGTCAGGTTTCATGAAAGTATTTGACGGCAGCTTCATCTAAACCAGGGGTGTCCAACCTTGGCAACTTTAAGCCTGGAGGACTTCAACTCCCAGAATTCCCCAGCGGGAATTCTGGGAGTTGAAGTCCTCCAGGCTTAAAGTTGCCAAGGTTGGACACCCCTGATCTAAACCTATGGTTAATTGGGACCACTCAGTTCTTCGTGCCGTCTTCTTCCCCTCTGTAGAACCCCCATAACCCGTAATTGTAATCTCAATCCAAAGTCTCTATGTGCCATTTTGCATTTATGTTTTTTTAGCAGGCAAGATGTCCCCTTCTGGAAAAATCCTGGATCTTCTTCCTCAGCCTTCTCTCTGAGGCTAAAGTCACTTGCACTGGTGAGCCAGCAGCCAAGGGAAACCCAAAGCCAAGAACAATGACTATGCTCAATGGACAGAAAACGGTTGGCCTCCCATGCCTAGCTGCTGGTAATAGGAAAGGGAAATGAGTCAGATGCCATGGTGACAGATCATTGCATTAGGCACGGGCCACATGTTCCGGTCTTGCTGTCTCATCAGCTCTCTCAAAGCCTGGACATGTGCCAGTGAATTTCTGAGGAATTTTTCTCCTGGCCATATTACACCACTAGTACATCACTCACATGACAATGTGGCAAATGGCCCTCAAGGCAAGCAGCTGGTAGAACAGGGCTGGGAAGTATACTTCCTTTATGCCGTGAAAAATGAATTGAGTCAGTTTGCAAGTTAAATCCAGACTGTGGATCAATGGTAGACTACATGCCCTGCATGTAAGCAACCAGGTGTAGCTCTTTAAAAGTTTGTCTTAGCCATTTGTTGAGCAAATTGGACCACCAGTGTTCTGATAGAAGCTGGCCATAATTGGGTACACACCAACTCCCACAGAGAAACCACATAGCATTAACTAATCAGCAGCCATAAGCATGATCTAATCAAGAGCAAGACCATGGCTGTTCTGGATCACATTGTCACTTCTGCTGCAAAATACATCTCAGTGTGTCAGGACTGTTACTTTCACCAAATGCTTCTGGACCTTGAACCTAGTTGCTTAAATTAAATTAATTTCCTCTCTTAATTGATATTGATATTGATGAGAGCCATAGCCAGATCTTGTAGCTAATACTTCGGTCATATTTCATCTAGTCTGAATGAAGTGTTAGCGCTGAATTTAAGCAAACTTCAGTCATAAAGAAAGTTACGTTTTAAACAGATCAGGTCTTTTCTCCACCTCTTTCAAGATCATTTCAAAACTGTGAATAAATCTGTACACAGGGAACAGCACTCATATTCCTTAGTTAATCATACGGGGATTGGGAGTTTTGCTCTATTGAGTGATAAATGTTCTGCTTCTTAATCATCCCACCACAAAACAGAACAGCTCTGTGACTTACTTCCATTCTCATGATAGAACAGAGACAAACTGGGCTACTGTTTTTAATTGGAAGAAAACCCATTTGGTAGGATCTTCCCCTTTATATGTGTGATGGTCTAATACAGAACCATCACTGATTAGGAAGCATGTTCCTATGAACAGGACACAGCAGGGAAGTGTTTGCTTTGTCTAAAATGGCATGGCTGTCAAAACTTAAATGTACTAATTAATTACAACAGGGGACATGCTAAGAATCTCTCTCATTCTTTCTCTCTCTGTGTCTCTTTATTATACACAAACACAGATGGATCCCAACCATTTGTCTCCACAACCTACTGTGGAGATTTTAAGTAAACAGGTCTGAGGTTGTCACATCCTGTCATCACTTTTGAGTAGCCCAAGAAGACAAATAACCCCTTCTCCTTTTGCAGGATGACCAAACAGATTAACTGTGGGGAGCTATTGAGGGTAGGGGGTGGGATTCCAGCTCAGAAAGAGGCACCTCTCCTCCATCAATAGCAGCCTCATTTTTCTGGCCACCTGCCTCCCCCTCCCCCTCCCCACAAGCCTCCTTGCTATCTGCTGGGCTCAGTGGAGTAGAAGAGCAGTCCTTCCAGCAGGATTAGTTGGATTCCTATCTGGAATGAAACCTGTGGAAAAAGGAGGAGCAGAAAGAGGTGTTTCTGCACCACATGCCTTTTCCGTTCTGTTCTGGAATGGTGCCATGGCAACTCGTTTGAGTTTTAAGCAGGAATAATATGACTTGGGACAACTCTTGTGCTGGCCCTATGCCCAGATGACTTAAGTCTAATCTCCCCTTGCTGGGATTTTGTTTCTAGGTCTATTTCCTTCATTCAGAATAAAAGTTGTAACTCAATGGAAGAACACCACTTGTATCATAGGCAAAAAGTCCGAGAAATTTAGTCCCACTGGGACAACTGTAAAAGCCCTGTTTGAAGCTACTGATCTGTTGCTGATATTTTTACTCCACTAAATGGGCCATATTCCTTCTTTGCTTTATACATAGTAAGACCACTGCCATTGTACAATACACCAAATCTTAAATACTTGTTAGCAAAATACAATTACTCTAGTTCCATAACATGACATACCGAAACAAATAAACCACATTATGACAGAACAGGATGGCTTGCTTCCTACAGGATGGTAAGATATGGCCGACTTGCCATCATATTTTAAACTACAAACTACCGAGTCCTTTTAATATAGGCCATGTGTATTAAGAGAAGCCAATAACTGTATTATTGATGCTTCATACATTCCTCTGGAGTCAGTCTTGCTCGATCTTGGTGTTGCTTAACATGCAAATAATTAACTATTGCCTATGAAGTTATCATGACCACATCACCATTGCCTGCACTTGGCCAAAGGGCCAACAGAGTTCACCGCAGCATGCCATGCTGTACTGTTCAAACAGAGAAAATGCCCCAGCACTTCAACGGAAAGAAAGAGCACTTGGGAAAAATTGGTCTCTCTTTTTCAACAGCCATTTTAGAAATTAGGGAAGCCAACTGAACATATCCACAATCTTGGTCTTGAAGCTTTTAGGTCCTACATCTCTCTTACTCATGCCTTTATAACTACATTATTTAGATTATTGTGAAATAATTTCCATGAGACTGGCCTTAAAGATGACAAAAGAGCTCTGTTGGTAACAACATAGCAGCAAGGATGTTGGTGTGAGATAGTTAAGTGACTAACATCTATTAAAAAAATAATTCTCTGGTTGCTGCACTGGTTATCAATAAGCTTTCAAGTTGAATTTTCAAGTTCCAGATGCTGCTTTTGATTTATACACCCCTCTGAGGCTTGACCACTGGGTGCTTCAGAGACAGTCTGCTCCTGTAGATTCAGCCCAGCTCATGTGAGCTCAGAGGTGATCTTTTTCTATAAAGATTCCCATTTTATGATACACAGTGCTCATGATGGTAAATTTCAGAGCTGAATAAAGTGTGAGATCTTATTGGGTGGGCAAATTTACTATATGTTTTGATGAAGTATGTATTTATTGGGGATGGGGGAATGAACCTGATTTGAAGAAATTCCATCTCACTTAGCTTCTTTTTTGTAGACTTGACTTCATGCTGCTCCTTTTTTGCATAACCTCTATGAGTTATAACCAGGGTGTTGAGCCCCTTCTTGCTCAGTCTGACACTTATCAAGGCATAAATCTGAAGGTGTCCTGGTTCATCTCCACTCCTGCCAAAACAGTGGGAACCTTTTTCTTATCTCCTGGAAGGTCAGGGTGGGTCAAAGCAAAAGAAGAATCTCTAAGTGCACAAACCAGTCCTCCAAAGTGACCCTTACAGCCCTTATGGGGCCTCATGGGGCTAGGGCAGAATGCCACCAGTTGACAGATTGGGAAGAGAGAAAACATTTTACAGGTAAGAAAATCCACTTCTATAAGACCCTCAAAGGCATTCTACAAAAATGAAAGGTCTCGGGTGAATCAGGATCCTCCAGGCTCAAGTTTTTAGTTATTTACTTTTATTTTTATTTATTTATTTTGTCAAGCATGTATTAGATAACAGATATAAGTATAAACATGATTGTGATTACATGAAATGGGTACAAATAAAAGGAAACATTAGGACAGGGATGGTAGGCACATTGGTGCGCTTATGCATGACTCTTACAGACCTCTTAGGAATGGGGTGAGGTCAACAGTAGACAGTCTAAGGTTAAAGTTTTGGTGGTTTGGGGAAGAAACTACGGAGTCAGGTAGTGTATTCCAGGCATTGACCACTGTGTTGCTGAAGTCGTATTTCCTGCAATCAAGTTTGGTGCTCCTGTATTATTGTGGTTAACTTAAGTTAACTTAGAGCCCATTAATACAATGAAAGTATTCGTGGCTCTCTGTTCATTCACTCTGGAAGCATCTGATTTGCGTCACATCTCCTAGTGCTTCTTAGCCTTTTCACTTTATGCCTTGGATGTTTGTTTGGCTGTATGCCTTCGTTTAGGGTCAAAGACCAGGTATGACAAAATATAAATTCCCAAAAGATGATGATGATACAAAGAAGTAAGAACAGTAAAACAGTAAAGTAAAATAAAGCAACAATAAAATAAAAACCAGTGGCATGTATAGCTTAATTAATATATTTTCCCCCAATGGTCACTTACATTGATATCTTTGCCTGCCCAGTTGCATTCCTCCCTCCATTCCACAGGCGCGGGCCAATAAATCTGTGAGAGCAAAAATGGAGAAAATTAATGGCAAAACCAACCAATGACACTCCAAAGGGGGTAATCTTCTAGTCCAGTCATTCATTACAGCATTGTCAAATGCTACTAAAGCCCTGGTACTAAAAGCATTCATGGGAATTCTGGTGTTTTTTCCTTAGTCCGGATCCACAATTTCCCTGCTGTTTATGTCCTAGTGCTATCAGGAAGTAGGCAGAATGCTGTAAAAGTAATGGTGGACTGATGCACTGCAAGACTGAGATCACCACGAATGCTTTGCCTAGTGCAGCTCATCCAAATTAATGTTATTGAGTTTTACATTTAAGAGTCAATGTGTGTAAGTTGGGCAGTTATAGTAAACAAGCAAGCAAGCAAGCAATCCATTGGCTGTCCTTCAGACCATAACTCTTTGTGAAAACAAAAAAATAAGTATAAAGCCACTGCAAAAAGAATCTGACAAAAAAGCAATGAGAGCCTCAGTTCTTATTTTTAAAAAAATTAAACAGCAAATGTGCAGAAACTGAGCAGTGAATGAACTAATCTCTTGAAGCAGAGATTTCCCCAAACTGAAGTGCTGCCACGGAAAACTGGTGCTTCAGGAGAAAGGGGTCAAAGATGGTTTGGCTGTATTGCATCCTCAAAGCTCTTCTCCTGCTGGGCCAGTATGCAGTTTCCATCAATAGTCCAGGATAGAGACTATCAGCACACTCCCCCACCATCCCATTTCATTAAGCTGGGAACCTTCCCAGAGATATTTTGTGAGGTTCATCCTCATGAGGAGGAGAATGTCTCCTTCCTCAGGGAAGAGAAGCTGCAATAAATTCCAGACCAGAGCGGGCCATTGGAGAACCAACATTTTAAAATGTCTGAATCATGTTGTTCTTTATTCTTAGTAAAAGAGCTGTTATTCCACCACATTCTCAAACCCAAGCAGTTTTCAGCATGTAGTCGATCCTTGGTAATCTCCAAATACATTTTATTTATCACAGTTATTTGCTGCCCATCTCACAGATAGTGGGACCTGTATAAATTGGGCCAAATATCCTCCACTAGCTTTTGTGGGATAGTCATTCCTTCCTCTTTAACAAAAGGGAAGGGAAGGAATATTTGGGTAGAGTAACCACTACATTGTGTCTTTCCATGGCAACACAGCCATTGGTTAGACTGATAGGGGCGGCAGAGCTTATAATTGAATATCCCTGGAGCAGCCAGGTTGAGGTACAGGTCTGGTGCAGTACATAGGCTTCTTACCTTCCTGTCATGCTTGCTAATGTTGTCCAGGCTCAAGGATGCCATGTAGTTTTTGCCTCCCACAAAAAGCCGACCCCTCTCTTCATCCAGGAGCAGTGCATCGTAGCAACAAGAGCGTTCCAACTCATAGGTGCGCAGCCCATGTCGCATCTTCAGGTCTGGAGAAAATATAGAAGATGGCCTGTTACCCAACTACAAAAAGATGCAATTTTATTTATGTTCTGCAGGCGAGAATGAAGAGAATCAGATGAAGCCAACCAAGTGTGGTGCAAGCTGAATAAATGAAAAGAACAAAATATGGATGGTTTAATGCTTTTTCTTTATGGCTATTCATATATGTTGTATGCAGGGAACAGAGAGTCATACTTGCTTCAGACTGTTGTGGGTGACTAGCTCCCTTTGTGCATTCTAAGAGTCCTTCTGATGAATAATTTTGTATAAATGATTCTGGTTATCATGTTCACGTGACCTATGAAAAATGTAGGAGTGCCATTCTGCTGCTTGTCCATTGAGTACATGTGGAATAATAAGAAATTATTTCTTCAAAGATAAAAACAGACTTAAGAAAATGACTTGATGGTTATCACTGTGATGTGTCTATATCAGAATGAAACTATGCATAAAAATACAGTGACTGAACAGAACTAAGTGGTTTCTTTTCCCTTGGAATTCCTTGGAAAAAATTATATGATTTATTGGTTTGTTTGTTTCTTTGAAATCATCGACACCTGCAGCATCTATTTCCTATTATCTTTTACACCATTGGAATATAATTCATAATCATGATAAAAAAACTACACCAAACTAATCTATGTATTTTGAGAACCACATCTCCAACCATTTTTTTTTTTAAAACATGCACTGATGTCTAGCAGACATGAGTTTTATTGAATTAACTATAATTTTAAATCTATGGAACTGGGATAAAGATGTTCCCAAATGGTTCTGTATTGACATTCATGTACTAGACCTCAAGTTTGTTATTCTATGCTTTAATAACTTATAATTAATATAACTAATTAATATATTGTAATGGCTGTTTATTATTACCAATTATGATTTTATTTTTTATAAAGTACACTTTAAATTCTCTAATACTTTAGAGAATTCCAACACATGGCTGATGGCTCATTTATAGAATGCTATAATTAAAAGTGACACATTATATTTCTGCTGCAGATCTTCAAACATAAAAAACCCTATCATCTGATCCCATTAATTAATCTATCATATACAATCATCCAAGAATTTCAATAAAAGGATTGGCTTTCTATTTTCACTTTTGCATTCTTCCCATAATGTTAATTTAGCAAGATCATGGGGATCAAATCAGACTTGGTATGCCAGAAGCTAACACAAGGATGAATCCATTTTTTCTGAATATCAATCTTCACATAAGAAGTGTTAATATGTTGATACACACATGTTCACATTAGAGAGAGAGAGAACAAGAGAGCAAGAGAGCAAGAGAGACAGATAGATTTTAATAAGGTCGAATTTGATCTCTGACAAAATCTCGAATTTGATCTCAAAATTGTCCAGAGAAGTTCTCCAAAACTTCAGTCCTATTTCAAATTAGTTAATATTGTATCAAGAAGTCTCAAAAACCATCCATTAATTGATATGGAAGATTGAAGTTTGTCAGTGAAGATGTAACCTTAATTTGAAATATCTATCCCTAAATCTAACTGATCATTTGAGTACTCTACTCTACTGTACAAAGTGCAGTACGATATGTTCTCCTGCCCTGAAAAAGACAAACTGAATCTCCCCACTGACAAATTGCACAAACTTAAGTTTCCAAAGAGTAAAACTGAGAGAGGACAGTCTGTTGTATATCGTTCTCTGCTAAAATTCCCATTAGTCTTCACTAATATTTTTGGAAATAAATAATGCATTTTCAGAGTTCCTAACCAAAAAAATGAACAAAATTACAAATAACTATTGCCAATATCAAAAGGTTTTTCTGCATCCAAGCCTCTAGATATAAATATTAGATGCCCTTGGTCAAGTCAGTGCCATCATCTGGTCTCTGAGCCCTATTCACTCCTCTGGTTTCCCCCATACACATACACACACACTACTCATGTCTTAGATTAACATTTAATCCTTGAACATTCCTGTCACTTTGCTACATTCAACCCAGCAATCATAAGCATCTAAATGGGAAAGTCCTACAGCCTGAACTGGTAAAGGCCCTTGGGCTGTAAAGATGTTAGGAAGATAAACCTTTAAACCTGTCTTCTTTCTGACAAACACAAATGGCTTACCTATTGCACCCATTTATAGGGATTTTTGCACATTTAAAATGGCCTGTTGCTTATTAGCCTGGAAACTATGTCTTCCATGTAAAACAAGCAAGCAGCCTATTTTTTTTTACCCAACAATCCAACAAACATGCCAAAAAATCCCCCCCCCCTTTTTTTGCACTGGGAACTCTCTTGGACATAAGGGGTATCTCTATCTGTCTCTCTCTCTGTGTGTGCATGTGTATGTGTTGAAAAATGCAAGTAATGGCATGTCTGAATCCAAGATTCATCTCGCATACACAACTCAGCTGTTTGTGATTAACCTGCTCCAACCTAGAGCCATTCAAGCCATTGGCAGAGAGCTGGCTGTGGGGGAAACTTCTATTATAATCTGATTGCCCCCCATCCCAAATCCAATTTCTGCCTGTATCAAATCCCACCCTAACACCCCTCTTTTCAGCCTGTTCTTTGATTGGTCCCACCAACTTTAATAGGCTACCAGTCTCAACCAGCGTGACATTAATCTCCCAGCACAACAGGCATCTGCTCAGAGAAAGGACTCTTTCTTTACACCCAGAGCCTAATCTGCCTTCAGCAGCGGGAACAAATCAGGCATTGTGAGGAAGTGAAAGAAAGTGAGTGGCAGGGGAGCAGTCCACCCGCTAATGAGCTGTTGCCGATCTCAACTGCAAGGGATGATGAGAAATCACAGCCGGATCAGCTGCACCAACTTATTTATTTCATTAAATTTATATCCTGCCTTTTTTTTTTCCCCAGCAGCAAAAAGCTGCTTACGTTACACTCCCAGCTGTGTAGTTTTTCCTTCCAATAACTCAATGAAATAGTCCAGTTTACTCCATTAGGCTATGGCCTCCGGCTTAATCTACTTCAGTTTGGATTGAAGATTAAACTGGATGCCAAAGCCATCCAGCAGCTCTGATCTGTCTGAGACCCAACTAAAGGACCAGCAGAAACAAGTGCTCCCCTCTGAGAAGTGCAATGCCAAATTAGCCAATCTAACCTGACTTTGGGTCAACTTAAAAAAAAAAACACCATAAAGTTTCTGGAATAAAACAAAAATGAGGACTATCCTCCAAACTCTGTTGAAATAGGACAAGTGCCTGCTTCAAATCAGTGCTTCACCTTTAAAAAGCTCATCTGCTCGCACTTCTACCCATGTGTGAAGTCCTCCTCCACCTCCCATATGGACATTTCTTCCCATCCAGCAATTCGTAGTTCTCACAGCTGAGTGAGACCTCAATTCCCTGGACAGATCATGCCCATTCAGTGAAGGAAAGTTGCTGTATGTTTCACGGAGGTAGGAATACTGCCCAGTTTCACTAATCCAAGAATAAGGTTATTCCAGATTCTTGTTAACAGATTTCCTTGTCCAAACACAGGTCAGGCATTTTTTTTAATCCTAATTACAGCCTAAAGAATTGGGACACAATTTGTGTGTCCCAGGTGAACAGCAGAGGAAAAATGGCAAATGAATCTTCACAAGATGCAAAATCTCCGTACATAGATTAGTAGCTGACACAGATCCTATTTTGCATAAAGATCAGCTCTGTCTCCACTTACTGTTTCATGGGTCATCTCAAGAAGACTTTCCCCTTAACATCATTCACACAAGAGTATTGCTCTATCAGAATACAAGAGATTCTACAGAACCCAACTTGGTTTCCATTCAAGAAAAACTCTCCCGCCTTCCCACCTCTTACTCCCATCCTTACCATGGAAGGAGAGCTTCACACGGGGACTGGTAGTGGTAACTGTAGTCCCTTTCCCAGCCAGCAGCAGAAGGAAGGCCAATGCCTGGATCATAGTAGCTGCTGCCTCTTCTTCTCTGGACTTGGGTGGCTGAAAGATGGAAAAGCAAGAGTGAGACTGTGCTCGCCAAGTCAGGTTACAGTAGTTCCTCCTAGGAGGATAAATGGGAGAAGGACAAAGTGACAGGAGCAATGAAGAGGGAAATACATAGCTTGCTTTAGAAGGGGAAACTAATCTATTCCCAGTTAGATTTACTTATTTTTGCTAAGCAGTGTAAGGAGTAACCCAGAAGCAATGCTAGTAGCTTGAAGAGTGCAGTAACTTAGATCCAAATGTAATCTTGTTGATTTGAATGCAGAGCAGTATAACAAATGGGTGTTGGATTTAAACTCAGGGACTATTGAGGTTCATTGCAGGAGCTTGAATCAAATCAAATCAAATTGAAAATTAAAATGAGAAAAATGGAACTAAGGAATATCTATCTATCTATCTATCTATCTATCTATCTATCTATCTATCTATCTATCTATCTATCTATCTATCTATCTATCTATCTTGACTACCTTGGTTTCTTCTTCAGTTTCTAATTTTCCTCTCTAGGGATACCAATGGAGGAATTTTAGTGCAATAACAGAGTCAATGTTTTATTATTTACTACCTTCAGAAGACATACTTGCTTCTCAGGAGCCGCATGCAGTTCTAAGATGCATTTTAGCAGATTCAAGGGATCACCTGATGGAACTTTATTTGAGGAGCACAAGACATAAGGTGCAATTGTTTTCTTTGGATTAGATACATGCAAAATGGTATCTTCCAGAAATTTTGAACTACGTTCCCCACAGTCTCTTGTAACTGACCATGGTTGGAGCTAGCAAAAACTGGAATCCAAAACTTCTGAATGACACACAATTGTCTATCCTTGGCCATGCTGCAAGCCCAATACTTCACAGAACTCCTTTGATTCAAGTTCTAGTCCGTTCTTCTGTATCTTTTTGTTTCAATCACTGCTGCTATATTTTCTATCTTCTACACATAGAGATTAACTCTTCTGTTTTGTATGTAATTTTCATCCTACTTCAGAAAGCCTGAATAAGTCAGATGGTATAGAGGGTAGCCACAACTACAACGGCAGGTCCATTTACAGGTGCTGCTCTTCCTAACGCTGAGTCATGATTTTCTTTTCATCTGGTTATTTTCTTCCCATTTTGAAAAGGTGCTGTGGAATCTTCAGCATCCTCCAGGAAAGTCCCTTAAAGCCTAAAACTATAGTAGATATCCTGTTGGGACAATCTGTTTCAGAATGTCCCCATCTCTTGCTATCTTGAGATCCAGCACTAAATGTAGCCTCCTCCAAGCCTCCTGAAGTCTTTCATTTCCTTCTCTGTCAGATACCAGAAAGTTACAGATGAGTGCATAATCTGTTGTGGTCATGTACACAAGGGTTACAGAGTAAGGCACAATTAATATTTCAGTTTTAAATATATCAGGCTAAAACTTGGCAGAATTATTTGCTTTCCATAGCAGACCAGAAAAAATAAGTACTGCCAAGACCATTTTAAACTTATTTTGCACTATCCATTTTCTAGATTATCCTTCTACGGTATCTGTGTTATGCAAATCTGCAACCACAGAGATTTATTCTCTAGAAAGTAGAGCAATATTTTAAAATCATAACTATTTTGGGCCGGTCTGAGGAATGTTTTTATTCACATACATAGAATAACTGAGCTGTAATTAAATATATGGAATGTGTAGTAGCTGCAGGCTAACATGACTGCAATATGTATTTGTAAGGATATTAAAAACTTATCCAGGTATAACAGGATCAGCTAATCCATTGCCATATAGATGTTTCTGACCTACGGTATCTAGCATTCCCAGACAATCTAATCAATTATTCTTGGGTAAGATCAACTAGAGCAGTGGTGGCTAATCTTTTTGGGCTCCTGTGCCAAAAACTGTGCGCGCTTGCACGCTCGCGCTCGCAGGCCAGCACCCAGAAGGTAATGCACACACCCCCTTGCCCCCTATGCATGCACGTGCAATCCCCACCCCCTACCCCCGCCGCCCCCTTATCTGCACTGCACCTCACAGATGATTTTCGGCGGGTTTGAGACCTTTCTCGGCCTCCCAAAGGCTTGAGGAAGGCTTCCGCAGGCTTTGCAGGCCGAAAACTAGCTCCATTTCGTCACTTCTGGTATTTTCAGAAAAACAGGAAGTGATGAAACGGGGCTAGTTTTCGGCCTGCAAAGCCTGCAGAAGCCTGCAGAAGTCTTCCTCAAGCCTTTGGGAGGCCGAAAAAGGCCTCAAACCCATCAAAAATCAGCTGTGAGGCGCATGCATGCGCAGTGAGGTAAGTTTGCCTGCAGCTCGCGTGCTGGCACAAATGGCCCTGCTTGCCACCTGTGGCACGCATGCCATAGGTTCGCCATCACGGAACTAGAGTGTTATTTAGTATTTACAAACAGGAGAACTGGATTCTCTTTCCACTTTGCTTCAAGTCACTCTGTCAGAAAATCCAGCAGTGAAAGTGAAACAAAAGCTTATGAATAGAGGGATTTTCTACTCATGTAAATCGGACACAAGCTAATAATGCTTCAAAGACTATTCAGAATTCACTCTCAGACTCTAATAAGCCTCCATAGAAATCCTGCAAAAATTACATGTGGCTGTTGTTAAATTAATGAAGGTATAGTTCTGCATGTTTACCATCTCCACGTTGATATTGCAGAAAGAACAATAAGAAAAAAGAGAAAGTGCATGGATAATGGAACAGTTCACAAGCAAGGATACATTTTGAGTTAGATGCAAGAGCAGAAGAAAGATGGAGGGAGGACACCACTATAATTTGTCTATTTATGTATTTATTAAAAAGTGCCTCCAAATGGCTTGCAGTTTATTTAATGCATTTATTTATGGGGGAAATTACACCAGTAGTTTACACATAAAACTTAGTAAAATCATAAAGACCATTAAAAAGCAAAACTATTGTACCATAAAAAAGTCAAAATGACAGTCACTCGATTCCAAAGGCCCTCAAAGGCCTTTCACTTCACTTTAGAAGATTCCTGGTCTATACTGGAGGAAAATCATGAATTGCACTTCGAAATAAAATTCTAGTCCAATGCTAAAACAACCAGCTTTATTATGTCTTGTTTTTGTGATCTGTTTAGAAAAGCAGAGGTCATTATCACTTCACATGTATTGTCAAGCCAGGAGGAACCTGCCAAGTAACCAAAATCCACAAGCAGTGCTGCAATTTTAAAGTCAGACATCATAGTTATGATGACGTCAAAGGAAATTATGTCTAGATCCATAAACAAAGTAGAGCGATGTTTAGAGAACGAAGGGGAGAAAAATAAACAAGAGAAGCAGGAGAAAAGGAGGAGGGAGAAGAATTGTGTAAAAAGTCAAGGCTCATGGGAACAGCTGTCAATTGTAGAGTGTGACCCTCCCCATCAGATGTCAGGAATAATTTGGAGGGAGTTTGCACATTCTTTTTAAACCTGATTTGCCCAGGCAAAGTTGAAGCATCATCCACCTTCCCTCTGGGCTTGATTCCCTGCTGGGTGAACCAGCTATGGCCTTGGCCAAGCAAAGGGCAAGCAATTTTTGACAGACCTGCTGCTTTGCCTACACCCGCATGCTGAGGACACTGTCAACTCCTGCCATGCTCTATATAAATGACCTTTGCGATCACCTTATAAGCAATTTCATCCTCTTTGTGGATGACGTAAAACTATTCAACCCCACCGACAATGATACTGTCCTTCAAATTGATTATGTGTCTGAATAGCCAAACAATTGGCAACTCCAAATCTTGATCAGCAAATGCTCTGTCCTACACATTGGTAAAAAATCAGTACACCAAATACAAACTAGGGGGATATGACCTCGTTGATGATCCTCACTCTGTCAAGGACCTTGGAGTACTCATATCAAATGACCTAAGCGCCAGAGCTCATTGTAACAAAATTGCCAAAAAGGCATTAAGAGTTGTAAATCTAATCTTACAAAGCTTCTCCTCCGGAAATATTGAATCGCTAACTAGAGCATATAAAACTTTTGCTGGACCAATACTCGAACGCAGCTCATCAGTCTGGAATCTGCACTTATATTAGACATTAATACAATTGAGTGAGTCCAGAAGTATTTCACGAGAAGAGTACTACACTCCTCTGCTCGCAACAGAATACCCTACACCAGGGGTCCCCAACCACCAGTCCGCGGACCGGTACCGGTCCGTGGAACAAGTCCTACCGGGCCGCTGGCTTGCTGGGCGCCGCCATCTTGTTTTGATGAAAAAGTGCTTCCGGTGAGCTTTTCCGGGTAGAAAGCTCACCGGAAGCACTTTTCATCAAAACAAGATGGCGGCGCTCATGCTCGTGAGCTTTTCTGGGTAGAAATGGCTTTCTACCCGGAAAAGCTCACGAGCATGGCGCCGCCATCTTGTTTTGATGAAAAAGTGCTTCCGGTGAGCTCACCGGAAGCACTTTTCATCAAAACAAGATGGCGGCGCCAGCTGATGTCGGTACCGGGCCGCGCCATAAAAAGGTTGGGGATACCGGGCCGCGGCGTAAAAAAGGTTGGGGATACCGGGCCGCGCCATAAAAAAGGTTGGGGATACCGGGCCGCGGCGTAAAAAAGGTTGGGGATCACTGCCCTACACCATCAGGCTTGAGATTTTGGGCTTGGACAACCTTGAACTACGCCACCTACGGTTGGACTTGAACACACAAAATTATCTACTACAATGTCCTACCAGTCAATGACTACTTCAACTTCAATCGCAACAATACAAGAACACGCGACAGATACAAACTCAATGTAAACCGCTTCAAACTCGATTGCAGAAAGTACGACTTCAGCAACAGAGAGGTCAATGCCTGGAATGCACTACCTGACTGTTGTTACATCCTCAAACCCCCACTCCTTTAACCTCAAACTATCCACAATTACCTCACCCCATTCCTAAGAGGTCTGTAAGGGGCGTGCATAAGTGCACCATCGTGCCTACCGTCCCTGTCCTATTGTCCCCATTTATTCGTACCTATTTCCTGTGTTCTTACTCATTTTATACTTATACTTATTATCTTGTAAGTGATTGACAAATCAAATAAATAAATAAAATAAAAATGCTTTGCTCCACACTTTTCCTGGGCAGGCCTGTGGTGGGCCTTCCACAAAGCAGAGCTATTTAAAAAAAACACACGCACAAAAAGATAAAAGATGGCAGCCATGATGAAGGACTCAAAAACTCCATCACACATTTAAAGAAAGGTAGAGCTTCAATCACACTGTCATAGACATCTTGCCTTTTGTTTTAACTGTACCCTGCAGAGATCTTGCCACCCAAGCTGAGACCTCTCCAATATACAGAATTATTTAAAACTTATTTATATATAAAAAACAAGATATTTGTTTCCTGCCTGATCTTCACTGCAGTGAAATGATTAGATTTATTTATGGGAGTTCCTACATTTTTATTTATTTCAACCCTATTTTGCATTGTTCCTGGATAAATCTTTATTAAGTTTAAGATCCACTGAGCTACATAATTGAGAAAAAGCCCTGTTGCCAGCTAAACATCAGTTTTGGGATCAAGTGCCATATCTTCAGATACAAGTTAATCACTGTGTGATTATGGAATGTGTAGTATGTTTCACTATGTGATTAACGTATGAAACATTTAGAAAGCCTATCTTGTGGTTCACATTTTATACTAAACGACAAGAGAGTTTATGTTTTGTTTAAAATTATCTCTGTTCTTAGAATTTGATTTAGCGTGATTTTCAAGACCATTTTTTCCTACATTAGGCAGAATATGGAACTTGCTAGGGCACTTGACACCCATAGATAAGCAGCAGGACCTGAAGCTTATGAACATCCAATTTTGCTAAGGCTCAGTATAAAGTCCATTTAAAGATCTGATTGTTAGATTAACAGAGTTGGAAGGGACCTTGTAAGTCATCTAGTCCAACCCTGTCCCTGTTTCTCCCTGTCCAACCTGACATTCTCAAGACACTGGATCAGAACTTCTGCCATATATCCAAGGAGGACCAGGGTGGAGATACAAAACTTGGGGGTGGGAGAATCAACTGCATGTTGATGATGCCTCTCTTTGACCCGTAAATAATGTCTCTTGGGGCTTAATATAGATATTAAATCGGACAGATGAAAGAACCAAACTCATTCCATAATAGAGTATTTAAGGGTCCAGTCTCTCCTTCTCAGGAAACACAAACGATTGCCGCATTTTAGGAAGGTACGGAACCACCACATGAGAGTTGGCGGTACCATACAGCTGATACCTCCAACCTTTGGAGGAGGTTCAAAAGTATATTGTGTTAAGGCTCATGAGAGGTCCAGACAGGCAAAGAAGCTGCACTTCCACTTTTAAGCCTTGCGTATACTGTATGAATATGCATGTAAATTGGATGAAAAAATGAAACTGACCCTTTTTGCCTGAGCTCTGGAAGAAATTACCAGGTGCTCAATGTGAGGTCAATGAGGAACAAAAGATAGATTGATACGGTAACAGAAAGTGTTAGTTGTAGGGCTTCCATGTATGTAGTCTAATGATGCCTGCCTTGCCTCAAATGCAAAGCCAATTCCATTAATAGCTGCCTTTAAGCTACCTTTCTTTGTAGCCTCTAAATGAATCATATTCTTATTGCATATTTCTTAATCACCAATCTCCCTCGTATTCTGAAAGCAACCCATGTGTTGATTGAAAAGTTGGTTATAGCACATTAGTATAGTTCCGTAGTGGCAAACCTATGGCAGCAGGCCACAGGTGGCACGCAGAGCCCTCTCTATGGGCATGTGCACCGTCGCCCCAGCTCAGTTGCACTGTGCATGCGCGTACACCTCCCACTGGCCTTCAGGTCTCTGCTGTGTATGTGTGGGGGCAGAGTGCATGCACGCAGGCTGGGCATGGGGGGGAGGCCACACATGTGTGGGGGCATGCACAGGCATGCGGGAGGGAGGGCATGCATGTGGGGGTGGGTACCCATGCGGGCGGAGGCGTGCACATGCATGCTCCTGCATGCATGTGGGGGGGCGCCTTGCATTTTGGATATGCATGTGTGTACATGCTTTGGGCACTTGGGGCCCAAAAGGTTTGCCATCACTGGTATAGTTGCTACTTTGGCTTGCCTGCATAACTCATCTGGATGCAGGGGTGGGATTCAAAAAATGTAACAACCGGTTCAGTGGGCGTGGCTTAGTTGGTGGGCATGGCTTGGTGGTCATATTGTTGGCTGGGCGTGGCCAACTCAGTATCACTCACATCGAGGCATGCATCTCCGCACCTGGCCTCGCCTGACTTTGGGGATGCTGCAACAGTCGTAAGTGTGAAAAATGGTCATAAGTTACTTTTTTCAGTGCCATTGTAACTTTTAAATGGGTATTCCACACAAGCAAAGTACCAGCAAAGGAGGGGGAAAAAACTCCAGATAAATTCCTGAGACAGGAAGTCTAGTTCTGCCAAGAATGTAATAAGGGTTAACAGAGAGGCAGTTTCTGTAAGCAACACCAGAATGTTTCCTTCCTGCCTTCCTTACAGGATTAGGCCAGTAATTTCTTCTAACAACCAGTTCTCCAAACTGCTTAGAATGTTAACAACCGGTTCTAGAGAATAGGTGCGAACTGGTAGAATCCCATCCCTGTCTGGATGCAATCTACAGCCAAGTTCTGGCTTGATTCTTTTCTTAGGTAATCCCAGTATCTGGGGTTGCAAAATGCCTACCCTCTGTCATATAATCAGTAAATGCCCTCCTTGGTATAGATGCCAAAAGCACAACTACAGAATTCCCTTCCGTGTGCCAAAGGAAATGCTGCCATCCAAGCTCCCAGCAAAGACAGTGAATTCAGCTCCTTTCTTCCTACATCTTTATTTACTTCAACCCTATTTTGCATTGTTCCTGGAGGAATCTTCACCCAGCCCCTTCTTTTCATGCTGAGAAGGCCACCTTTGAGCCCATTCGTCTGTGGCAATTATTTCCTTGCCTCTCTGGCCATTAAGCAATGCCAGCTTCCTCTCGAAATTATAGAGATGCCGGGTAAGCCCAGCTGTAATGCAGGAGGATTTTCTTGTATCTCTTCAATGGCTGAAATGTCAACTAATGAACCTTGCCAAGAGATCAGGTGAACACACAGTTGCCTTTTCTGGGAGCTTGTTAAGCCATGGAGAACAAAGAAATAAAGAGAGACTAACACTCCCCTCACTTTTATGGCTTGATTAACTTTAGAAAAATTTGTATCTGTTAAAAAGGATGTGTGCACCTGCAAATTGATTGCAGGCCCTGTAGATTTTTGCAGATATCTTTTTGGATAACATGCAAAGTGTTCTTTGATCTTACAGTGAACACCTGTAAATAAATATTGCAATGTAGAAGGTATCTGTCAGAATTTCATTTTGTTCCACCCTATTCACCTTCCTTGGATGTTCATTTACATTCTTATCTGTAGTCAACATTCCATGTACCCAAACCATGCTCCATTCTTATAAAGCTGCTTTTATTTCCCCTTTCTTACATATAGTACCCCGCATATGTTTTTTTTTTCCTTTAAAATTGTTGATTCTCTTTCTCCTTTTCATTTTGGCAATGTAAGAAGTACAGGAATCCTGTGACCATATATGCAATAGGAGAGCTAGGCACCAAGCTTGAAACTGGGAGAGGGGAGGTCTAGTTCTGGATTTAGAAAGCCAACTGGCTGACCTCATGCCAATCATTTTCTCTTAGCTATAGGAAGAATGCAATGGCAAAACCATTTCCAAAAATCCTGCCAAGAAAACAGGGGCTTCTCCAGATAATCGCCAGGAGTCAACACTCACTCAAAAGTGTGCACACACACCTACATCCACATATAAGGATGAGTAAATGTTTAGACAGAATCTGATAACTCCTTTCTGCACACTGCCTTTTCCAGGCTCACAAATTCTTTGCTATCCTCATCAAGGTCAACACATTTGAGTGGCAGCCCATATGGGCCGTATGATGTGATCACTGGAGACGAGAGTCCTCCTCCAAATAAAGGCTTTATTACAACTTATTAAAATGGTGGTGGTGGTGAAACACTCCCTTTGTTGAGCAAGAGTGAGCTATGTGACCATGCAGGATTACAGAGCATTGTAAGGCTTCCAGGTATGAAGTCTAATTATGTCTGCCTTGCCCCAATTGCAAATGCAATGCCAATTCCATTAGTAGCTGCCTTTCTGCTATCTTGCTTTGTTGCCTCTAGATTAATCATATTCATATGAGTGTGCAGAGCAAGTGCATTCTCTCATAGATTTAGAACACTTACACTTTGGGCTGCAAAAGGCAGGAGCGTTTGATTAGAAAGATGGGTGAGATTCTTGAAGATGATAATTCATTGTTTTAGGTTCATGCCAATGGTATAAAAGATAGTCTACAGTGTTCTTTATAGTCATTGTGAGCAGAAGATCATAAGTATTTTTTTTAACTACCATGTTTTAAAAAGACTGGATGGATTTGCTTTTCGTCTAGCAAGGGATCACTATTTTATGAAGATGCAAAGGATACCAGCAACCCAGAATGCAGCACAGGAAGAGATTAGTTACACCTTTCCAAATAAAAACTCTTACAACGTTCTATCTCTTTTGCTAAACATAAAGCTTACTGAAGGAGTGGAAAAGGACATTTCTTATCATGATATCCTTGGCTCAAGGAACAGAAGATAAGCCATGCTTATTTAATAACTTTTGTCCAATAAACTGATATTGATCAGTTGATTGAAAATTGATAAGTTCACATATCATGACTGGGTTCACATAATAATCCAAGATACCAGAATCAAACAAACTGCATAATGGGCTTAGAAAGTATTGATCTAGTCAGTGAGATGTAAATAGGATTCATGAAAGCTTCTTTCACATTAGATTAACTATTGTATTTCAGTGACACTGCATCCCATTAGTGGGCGGTTAGTGGTTGCATCAGCACCCATCCTACAGAGCCAACCCACCATCACACTGTCTGATTTTGCTAACTTTCTACTGAGGAAATAATTGTATCCCTGCTCATTATCCCAGTTTGGGTCTGAGCTGTTCCCATTTTTTTCAAGACATAGATTGGCTCTTGCATTCAGTTGTGCTTTGGGGTTTCTTTCCGTTTGCTTTAGAGCATCAATCTAACCAGGAGGGTCATAAGGAATGTCTGATGCCCTAGCACAATATGAACCCTTCAAAATGTGATTTATTCAGCAAATCTTAATCCGTGATCAAGAGACAGATTGGTTTTAAGGCATCAGGCTAGAGTTCAAGTTCTGCCTTGGGCACAAAGCCAGCTGGGTGACTCTGGGCTAGTCATTTTCTCTCAACCCTAGAGAAGAGGCAAATCACTTCTGAAAAAGCTTGACAGCTGCAGGACTTGTCCAGGCAGTCTCCGACAATCCGATATGATTGAATAGAAAAAGAAAAAAATATGACTTATTGCAGCATGTAAACTGATCACACTGAACTAGCCCACTAATTGTTTCACTCTTTTTTGTCTTCTAACACAAATGCCATTTCCTCTTTGACCTGCTCTCCTGCTACTCATCCAGAAATAAATACACTATGGCAGTGCCTGGAAGGGACACTGTATTCAGAGATAGGTAGCAGAGTGGTGAGAATTTCACAGATAAATGTATAAGCCAATTTCATAAATGGATTTTTCCAGACCTTCTGAACCACACAGCAAATAAAATCTCAAAGCAGAGCATACTGTGCCATGTGAGTCCAGCTGTGCCTTAGCAGTACTGTAACTTTTCAGTGACTTCAGATCCCAGAGAAATTACCCGAGCCAGAACCATTGTCTAAAAGTCTATAAACCTATGCCTTCGCACTTTGGGCTACATAAAAACAGTGGCAAGAAAACAAGCTTTAAGTAAAAATATATTCTGCTATTACATTAGGAAGAAACTGATCCTGGGAGGAAGAACTCTGCTCTTTCCTTTCCTTTCCTTCTTTCCTTTCCTTTCCTTTCCTTTCCTTTCCTTTCCTTTCCTTTCCTTTCCCTTCCTTTCCTTTCCCTTCCCTTCCTTTCCTTTCCTTTCCTTTCCGTCCTTTCCCTTCCTTCCCTTCCTTTCCTTTCCTTCCCTTCCCTTCCTTTCCCCCTCCCTTCCCTTCCCTTCCCTTCCTTTCCTTTCCTTTCCTTCTCCTTCCTTCCCCTCCTCCTTTCCTTTCCTTTCCCTTCCCTCCCTTCCTTTCCTTTCCTTCCCTCCCTTCCTTCCTTTCCTTTCCTTTCCTTTCCTTTCCTTCCCTTCCCTCCCTTTCCTTCCTTCCCTTCCCTTCCTTTCCTTCCCCTCCTTTCCTTTCCTTTCCTTTCCTTCCCTTCCCTTCCCTTCCTTTCCCCTTCCTTTCCCTTCCCTTCCTTTCCCTTCCCTTCCTTTCCCTTCCTTTCCTTTCCTTTCCTTTCCCTTCCTTTCCTTCCTTCCCTTCCTTTCCCTTCCCTCCCTTCCCTTCCTTCCCTTCCCCTCCCCTCCTTTCCTTTCCCTTCCTTTCCCTTCCCTCCCTTTCCTTCCTTCCCTTCCCTTCCCTTCCCTTCCCCTCCTTTCCTTTCCTTTCCCTTCCCTTCCTTCCCTTCCTTTCCCCTGCCTTTCCCTTCCCTTCCTTTCCCTTCCTTCCTTTCCCTTCCTTTCCTTTCCTTTCCTTCCTTTCCTTCCCTTCCCTTCCTTTCCCTTCCCTCCCTTCCCTTCCCCTCCCCTCCTTTCCTTTCCTTTCCTTCCCTTCCTTCCCTTCCTTTCCCCTTCCTTTCCTTCCCTTCCTTTCCCTTCCCTTCCTTTCCCTTCCTTTCCTTTCCTTTCCTTTCCTTCCTTTCCCTTCCCTCCCTTCCCTTCCTTCCCTTCCTCCCCTCCTTTCCTTTCCCTTCCTTTCCCTTCCCTCCCTTCCCTTCCCCTCCCCTCCTTTGCTTTCCTTTCCTTTCCTTTCCCTTCCCTCCCTTTCCCTTCCCTTCCCTCCCTTCCCTTCCTTTCCTTTCCTTTCCTTTCCTTTCCCTTCCCTTCCCTTCCTCCCTTCCTTTCCCTTCCTTCCCTCCCTTCCTTCCCTTCCTTCCTTTCCTTTCCTTTCCTTTCCTTTCCCTTCCCTTCCCTTCCCTCCCTTCCCTTCCCCTCCCCTCCTTTACTTTCCTTTCCCCTCCTTTCCTTTCCTTTCCCTTCCCTTCCTTTCCCTTCCTTTCCCTTCCCTTCCTTTCCCTTCCTTTCCTTTCCTTTCCCTTCCTTTCCTTCCTTCCCTTCCTTTCCTTCCCTCCCTTCCCTTCCTTCCCTTCCTTTCCCTTCCCTCCTTCCCTTCCTTTCCTTTCCCTTCCTTTCCCTTCCCTTCCCTTCCCTTCCTTTCCCTACCCTTCCCTTCCCTCCCTTTCCTTCCCTTCCCTTCCCTTCCCTTCCTTTCCTTTCCTTTCCTTTTCCTTTCCTTTCCTTTCCTTTCCTTTCCTTTCCTTTCCTTTCCTTTCCTTTCCCTTCCCTACCCTTCCTTCCCTTCCCTTCCCTTCCTTTCCCTTCCCTTCCCTTCCCTTCCTTTCCTTTCCTTCCCTTCCTTTCCTCTTTCTTTCTTTCTTTCTTTCTTTCTTTCTTTCTTTCTTTCTTTCTTTCTTTCTTTCTTTCTTTCTTTCTTTCTTTCTTTCTTTCTTTCTTTCTTTCTTTCTTTCGTAAGACTGCTGTGACTATTGTATCAGGATTATCCTTTGCCAGAGTCAGGATAATAGTGCTTTGCCTTTTCAATCTAAGGGTAGCTCCAAAAAGCCCTACAGATGGAAAGGGAGCAGGCAGCTTCCTCTACTAGCTACAGTCCCCTCCAATGTATTAAAGAGCTTGAAATCACTACTTAAGTAGATTTAATTGCAGTCACTTTTCCTTTGACAACTGGATGCACTAATTTGAGAAGCAAATCAGGCGGTACAATACAAATATATGAATTGTTACTGGGTGCCAAAGTGAGTGACCAGCTTTCCAGTGTAATAGGCAAACAACAGTTTCTAAATTGTTATGAAATGTGAAACAGGAACTTCACGGCCATCCTTGCTTAGGCACTAAGAACTGAATGGCTGTTCAGAAAGGCTTGAAGAAGATGGGCCAGTAGCAGGAGGTGAAATCTCAGAATTCAGTGGTTAAATTCTAATTTAGCACACACTTACACGGAACAAACTAAGTTCTGAAGAGGCCTCCATTAGCAGTCAAGGAGAAGGGTTTCATTGTTCTACCTTGCTGCTTCCCACAAAATTCAGAGAAATACATTAACTTTTTCTGGATTTGTAAGGGTTGCAAAATTCACCTTTTTCTTAGTTCTTTGATACAAAATGTTGCCTTCAGAAGAATTGTCCTCTTGATTTCATAGGAGGAGAAAAAGATATTTACTACTATATTAAAACTTGATGTACTTGCCGCTGAGAAAAAATATGAAGAACAAGTATGACGAACTACTGATTGTAGTTTGGGGGGGGGGAGATGATTTTTTTCTTAGAACAAAATTATCTTTGGCTCCTCCTTTCCAAATATTAAAGTTGCCCCTTCCTTTGCAAGGCTCAGGAGCTAATTTGAAAACTGTCCCTGGCTGCCTTCACAGATGGGACTATGTGAACCCAGAACTGCTTTGCTGGTAATCATGCCAGATGGTATATCTCTGTATGTGCATACCCAGGCAGATATCCTAAAGCAAAGCCCCTGGCTGAGGAACTTGAAGTCCACAAATCTTAAAGTTGCCAAGGTTGGAGACCCCTGTCCTAAAGCATCTTTAAAAGCCTTGCGATGAATGCAGCCACTTGATGTGCTTTGCAAAAAGTGGCTTCCTTTGGGCTTGTACATTTGCAAAGTCTCTTTTCATTGCTTTGCACAGCCCTAGACATTCAGACTCCATTGGGAGGATGGGGTGGTTGGTATCTTTCCATGACAGTAGTGGTACCCATTTTAAAACAGGAACATTTCTCAAGTACCATATTGCACTTCCTGGCCTATACAATCTACTTTCATAAATGTGTGGATCAAGTTGCCGTATTTCTTCTTAACTTTGTGAACATCTCTATCAAACTGGGAGGTTTTCCCCCCCCTAACCCCCACATCAGTTTATTTGAAATTGGAATTGAGCAATTTTGCACTGCTCAAGCGTGTGGGCATTCTGTTCTGCCGTAGGGAGGTATTCTTGTCTCCCTCCTTCCTGAGCCCAAGCCCCCCACATACAAAAAAAACCCCTAAGCAACCTGTTGCTTTGCAGTCAGTCGCCCCACAGAAGAAAAGGAGAATCAGGCCAAACTCCAACCGCTTCCTCTCTGTCTTGTTTATTAGATAGGCAGAAAAAGCTGTAGGATTCTGCCAATTAAAGCTACTTGACCTGTTTTTTGAATGGAAATTCCTGGATCCTGTCCACATTATTTACTACTTCTTTTTCCTCCTCCAGTCTATTATTGCGGCATGAAAACACGCTTAGAAATATTTGACAAAGCACACTTTCCCTATAGAAGACAATAAAGCTCACTTTCAAAATGCAATAAAGTGCTGAGGGCTTGGACATTTTTCCCTTTCTTTTTCTTGCTTTGCAAACTGTCATCCATCTCCTAGCTTCTCATCATAACAACATGGGTGTGAATTTTTGAAGCCAAGCAGTAGAGTAATGGTTTTATTCCCCCCCACACCTTTTTTTTTTTTTTTTTTGCATCATCTGTTTCTCCAAAAGCTTTGGCAGTCAGAGGAGAGGGAGCAATGACCTTCTGAGAGCTCTCTTTGTGATCTCAGTATGTCATTTTGATGTTAGGAGCGGCAAAAACAATTGCAATTCAGTTCAAATTGTCTGGGGTGGACCGGGGAGCAAACTGGGGCTAGTGAGGAATTGCTCAAGGGAATGGCGGCATGCAAAATCTTTTCTCAAACTATTTGCAATTCTTAATCTCAAAGAATAAATATAGAAATTCTGACAATCAGATACAATTTGGTGAAAACGTTTTGATGATGCCGTCTTCATGAGGGGTTTATTTAACTTTAGACAATTTTTATTTTATTTTTCAACTGCTGTAGTTCTAGTAAGGATGGCAATCTATTTCTCGGACAGTATACTTCTATAATAATCAGTGCTCAAAATTACTGCTAGCTCATATTTCTAATGGCCATCACTGCGCTCTAGAGGTCACAACAAGAACATTACCGTGTGACCACTGTCTCCCTTGAGAACGGAGTTCTGAATTAAAGCCCCACTCTCAAGGGAGACAATGGCCATATGATTGATGATATTCTTCCCTAGACAGGCACTCTTCAGATGCATTTAGGACTCTATTCTTCAGAAGGTCTCGCAAGATTTCGAGTGTAGCCTTTGATCATGCTAGTTGGCCTTGCAGGCCCAACTTCTCTGGAGAGTGCCAGCTTGGGGAAGACTGCAACATATTGTTTCCGGTAGGTATTTAGGAAAATTGAATCCATGGTCCAAACAGGTTCCAATATTCTCAGAGGGTTGGGTTTTCTTCATTTTTATCCGGTTTTGGCTGGGAGATGCTTGGGGAGAAGATGAGTTTCTGATTGCTCTTGCAACCGTTCAATTTCTGAGTCCTGAAGGTTGAAACCTTCCTAGACACAGAGGTGGTATTCAGCAGGTTCTGACCAGTTCTAGAGAACCCGCAGCGGAAATTTTGAGTAGTTCAGAGAATTAGCAAATACCACCCCTGACTGGAGATTTTACAGTGTCCTTTCCCTGCCATGCCCACCAAGCCACGCTCACAGAACTGGTAGTAAAAAAAATTGAATCCCACCACTGCCTAGACAGGACTGTTTTTGAAAGAGGCAGCCTTTTAATATTTGAAATAATCGGTTGGATCAATGTTTTAAAATTCAAGGTGGTAACATCAATCAGGCAAAACCACCATCTTTATCACCATCATTATCTCTGGGATTTCTTCCAGGATGGAAGTGGCAACCTTAGAGGTGGAGCCTCAGAGGTGTCCTTCATCTTATATGGATCTTTGGTTATTCGGGTTTTCTCCCGCGTAAAATTGGAAGTATTTTGGCGACGTTTCGACGAAATCTCATTCGTCATCTTCAGGCTTGTGTCTTCGGCTTTGTGCTTCTTGGAGTAATGTGAGCTTGCATCTGTTTTTTCTTTTAACTGCCATTGGGAGTGCAGCTTGACTGGGTGGGGGCTTGGCTTGGCAAAACTCCCACTGGCAGTTAAAAGAAAAAACAGCTGCAAGCTCACATTACTCCAAGAAGCACAAAGCCGAAGACACAAGCCGGAAGATGACGAATGAGATTTCGTCGAAATGTCGCCAAAATACTTCCAATTTTACACGGGAGAAAACCTGAATAATCAAAGATCCACATACAAATACCCGCAAAAACCTCAGAAAACAAGTATATGTGTATATGTATATTTACATTATATGTAAAATACATTTAATGTATGAGTTGCCTGGAACCCTCCAAACTAAAATGTGAGCTTTAGTGGATTCGTAATTCACATATTGTATAGAAGTGATTTCAGTGTATTTGAGAACCCTAGGAAAAATCCCTCAGCTTTAAGGGTAGTGTATAAAATTTTAAATTAAAATAACTCTTTGGGACTTGATCACACTTTCCCAACAGAGGGGGGAAAAATGCACTGACTTTTGAAGAAAGTGAAAACTCAAGGGAAGGGTCATTTATCTAGAAAGGCTCCATTTGAATTAAAAAATAATCTGACTGCTGAACCGAATGGCTAATTTTTCTCCAAGGACTTCGCTCCTCAGACCATATGGCACTCTGAGGTTTCTTCTGCAGATTCTGCAGTTCTTTTCTTTAACAGCAAAAAGATAACTCTGGTGTCACTCTGGATAAAAGCCCAACAAATTCATTGTTTTCTTACTGGCCGAGAGTCCGCTGATAACAGAATCCTTGACGGGATTGCTGCTACTGAGAATGTCCTCCAGCTTGGTTTGAGAGGAACATGCACTGTTCCTTTAAAAGAAAGATTCATAGTCACGGTGCTGCCAGAGAAAGATGCAATGCCAGAAAAACTGCTGGAAGCCTGTTTATTACTGTACATGGACTGGGTGACAAGCTGAACAGACGTAAGGCGTACGCACTCCTGAATGCTGGGCCTCTTTCCTCACTACAGAGGAGAAGGAGATTGAACAGATGGGAAAAGGAGAAGCATAAAGTTCTATTAGAGCATAAAGCTCTCTTTTACAGGGGAAAGGTGGTGGCTCCAATGAACTGGCCCATATAAGGACTTAAGTGGAGATACACCATGTGAGACCTCAGCAGGTGGCAGCATCTAGCTGACCTTGACCAATTTTGGAAGTTGCGCAAGCTCAGCCTTGGATAGTAGGTGGATGGGGCCAACCTTGGAATCTCAGGGCTGTTAGGCTGGATTGCACAGTTGAAAAAGCTTCCCGAAACACATAAATTATCGTCGTAAAACAGAGATTGTGAATTCTAGGTTTCCCTTAGGCATAGAAGGAGTATTTGGTATACTTGCCACTTAGAAAGTAATAAAGGTGGGATTGAGAGTATCTTGGTGACATTTCGATGAGGTCCCACTTGCCATCTTCAGGCTGGTGCTTTTGGCTTCATCAAGATACTCTCAATCTTACACGGGGAAGACCCAAACATGCCAAAACCTGCATACCTGTACTATTGCCAAGAAAATTGAAACTGTCTGGATGCACTGCCCAGTGGTGGACACTGGAAACAAATGGGTGGTTCCCTGAATGAGTAATGCAAGATGTAACCTTTATGTAGACTCAACTTCACTATGATAATAAGCCAAATAACAGAATTAACTATCTCCTAATCTTAACCTGCAATGCAAAAGAAAAAAGAAATCATAACCACACCAGTTAGCATGAACTGGATTAATATATTCAGATGCCAGGAAGCTAAGACCTCAATATATATCTTATTTGATGGTGAGAATTTTCTTGAGGAAAGCAGTTGTTTGAATAACCCAAACCTGATTTTTTGAAAATTAAAAAATAAACAAACAGATATATAATGTTTCATGTTTCTAGATAGTCCAAACCTGGCTGTTTGAATACTGTTGTCCAAGGCCTATCTTTATTCTTTCAAATGCCTTTCAACTCTCTTAAGAGTACTTGCATCTGTCTCCAATGGAGAAGACAAATCTCAGCTGGAGTCTTGTGCTTACTTTGCAGTACTCTATTTTTAGAAAAATGCAAAGAAATGCAAAGATACAATTAGAGAAGGAAGTGAAGGCTGTCAGGTTTATTGGAAATATGTCCCTTGAGCAAAAGTTAAAAGACCTGGATATATGTGACCCAGAGGCCGGATGGGCATGGTCTAATCATAAAAACAGAAACAATTGGGTTTCTTTTTTCTTCTTTTGTACTTTCTCAGGAGACCTTCAAGTAATGACTATCCAGTCATCTGTTGGAGATGCTTTTGTCCTGAATGTTTTGCATCAAACAGTGAGTTGAACTAGAACTAGATGACCTTTAAGATCCCTCCAGTTCTATGATTCTACCTTTCCTCCCACAATTCTAGATACCAGTTACACCTGAAAACGACACCTGCAAAACAGGAGAGCTATTATAGAAGCTGGTATTGACTCAGGCATGTCAGCCCATATCAATTTTAAATCTCAGATCCTTACTCTATGGCATAAGATACAAAATTAAATGCAGAAGGGAAGGAAGGAAGCAAATACTATGTTCCTCCAACCCCCACCCCATCCCAAAATAATATGCCCTGTCCCACAAAAGCCTGGCCTCCTTCACTCAGGCTGGCTTCAGTGGCTTTGCAGAGAGAAATGCTGATGCTGGGGATATTCTTCTGGTTTCCAAAAAAAAAACACCAAGATTCCTAAACAGCGAATGCAGATTAAATCCCTGCCCTCCCCATCTCTTCCTCAGAAAAATGGGAGCCAGTAGTTGATGAAGCATCACCTGGAAGAGGAGACCTGGCTGCTCCTCTTCAATTCTAAGATTTGGTCCCCCTTTTCTGGGTCTCCAGACATATCTGGGTCTCTGGGTCTCTGACATATCTCCTCATTTCAAAGCGGGCAGGCCATTCAATGCCAGCATTTGGATCCTCCAGGATTTTTGCCACAAATATTTACAAGTAATAAGTTATCCTGGGAATATGCCTTCCAACTTCACCCTCAACATGCAAGGTTTTATACCCTTTCCCCAGGACCATCTAAGAACTCGAATTAATAGGTCTTTATCCAGGACCTCCACTCCCCAAGCACTAGGATGGGGAAGGAAGGGAGGAGAGATGGGGAAGAACCACGTGACTTTAACATTCCTTTCCCTTGAATAGTCCACGGTCCAGGTTTCTTTTCCCAGCACCTTGTTTCTCCCTCAGGTTTGCCAAAGGCAAGGGAGTAACCGCTTTTAGCCCACTCTAAACCCTACTACCCTGGGGAAATAGCGCCACCGTGTCCCCTGCTTTCAGCCTTCAGACGTGCAATAGCAGGAACCAAGATTTAGATGGGCAAAGCGGTGCCTACTCGGAATAGCGGCTCCTCGGGAATTCTGGGAGTTGCAATTCAGACATAGCTGGAGGTTTTTTAGGCAGGTTTAGCCCGCGGTTAGTGCTAGGGGAGAGGAGATATTTTTTTGTCGCTGGGCAACCAACACAAAGTGAGGGGCACTTTCCCCCTCTCTTCCTGGCTCCCCGGCAAACCCCACTTCCTGGCTCCCCTCCGATAGAGAGAGGGGAGGGGAGAGGGAGAGGGAGGGAGGTTGTCTCCACCTTGAGGAAAGAAACGGTTTGAAGGCGGCCAGCGCTGCGCCCCCCCCCGGCTCAGAGATCAGCGCGGTTCGCTGGTTGGCAACAACATCCCATTTCCAAAACGGCCCAAAGAGACAAGGAAGTGGAACCCACCTGATCCCGCAGCCCTGCCGGCCGCTCAGCGCCACTTCCGAATCCGAAGGGGAGCAGGTCAGCCGAGAAAGAAAGATCCCACCAACTCCTTGTGGTGTTGCCTTTCCTCAGCCCGGCTGACTGACCGGCCGGCTGCGAAGCTGAAGCGCGAAGGGCTGGCCAACCTTCCCTCCTTTCTGCGCTCCCCACCCCACCCCACCCGCCCCTCGCTTGCCTCAGCCTGCCTCTTTTCCAACCCGGCAAAAGCGAAAGGGGAGGAACTGGCTTAAGCGGCGGGTCCGAAGTAGCTCCTGCAGACGTCAAGCGCCGAAGAGTCCCTGGCTGGGTGGAGCTCACTTCAGCGCCTGGAGGGAGCCAGCAGAGGCGTAGGGCAGGAGCGGAGCGCAGGGCCCTGGCCCCAAAACGGAGTCCGGGTCCTCTTCCGAGGCCACTTTTCAGACTCAGTTGAACCTAAAAGGACCCGTCCGAACCGCGCCGGGGTTTGAACTGGGATCCATCGTAGCGCTGGCCGGCTTCAAACCGTTTCTTGCCTAGAGAACACACCGTCTCTCTCTCTCTCTCTCTCTCCCTCCATCTCTCTTTCTCTCTCTGACGGGCTGAAGAAAGTGGTGTCTGCTGAGGAAGAGAGGGGAAAAGTGCTTCCCCCTTGTCGGTTACCCAGAAACAAAATACTTTCCCCCTCCATCCCTCCCTCCCTTTATTTTACCATTTTAATCAGTTTGATTTTCTAGTCTGGTAGATAAACCGGACTGGAAAAACCAAAGTCATAAAGATTTGTGTGTGTGTGTGTGTGTGTGTGTGTGTTTATGAGATTCTGTTACTATGACTATATTATGAAGGTAGCATTAGCATCTATCACTTTGGTTTTCTAGCCTGGTTTATTTTATCTAGTCTGGTTTTATTTCGCCTGGGTTTCGTTCGAGGCGAAGTACCGATACATCAAGCTTCCCCCCACCCAACCCAAGTCTCCCCGCGATTCTCCTCACACCGGCTGCCTTTTGGTTTGCGGTTAGAACAGCCTATAAGCGCGGTCCGTTGTTCTTTGGCAGCCCCCGCGTGGCTCCCCGCGTTTCGAAGTAGGTGAAATTATGCTAGCAGAGCATCTGGTTCAAGGTTTCTGAAACTTGGCAAAACGGTTACGGTTTGGGGGGGGGGGGTCAACTCCCAGAATTCCCAGCTGGGAACTGAGATCCACCCATCTTAAAAGTTTCCAACTTTGAGAAACACTGACTTAGGCTAAAAGTTCATTGAACTCCTAGTGCAGCGTTTCTTTCTCAACCTCCACACTATAAAGATGGAAACGATCCTAAAGATTAAACCCAGCCTTGAAATTTTCGGGACAATGCTGCTCTCAAAGGTGTATCCCTCCAGATAGGCGGATCCCCAATTCTCTCATCAATCCAGGTGAACAGAGCCTGTGCTGGCTGGGAATGGAAAGAATAAGTCTGCTGGTGTGAATTACCTGCCAGGGAAGACTTGGGTCTACCCTGGGTAGCTGCTGAACGGCTATTTTGAAGTTCCTCCAGCCAAGTCACAGGTGATGTTGCAATGTGTTCTGGTCCTCTTCCACCAGGAATACTGATGTCATGGGCGCTAAGAGTTAGCTTGAAGAAGGGAGGGAGGGAGAGGGAGGGAGGGAGAGCCTCAGCCAAGACAATGATCAGCAATTTGAGTCCAAAGAGGAAATGTAATTTGAGAAAGCATCTCAGGCTTGACCTTCCCTAGTTCTCAGGAAGATAAAGAGAAGGAAGGTAGGGGAAAGAATATTCTGACTTGTGAGATTCTGTCGCTATAACCATACTATGAGTCTCAGAGGAGCCTCAGTGGTGCAGTAGAGTGCAGTACTGCAGGCTACTTCTGCTGACTGCCAGCTGACTGCAATTTGGGTCTCACCAGGCTCAAGGTTGACTCAGCCTTCCATCCTTCCAAGATGGATAAAAATGAGGACCCAGATTGTTGGGGGCAATATGCTGACTCTGTAAACCACTTAGAGAGGGCTGTACAGCACTGTGAAGTGGTATATAAGTCTAAGTGCTATTGCTATTATAAAAAAAATAGTATTAGTGTTAATCACTTTGGGTTTCTGGTCTGGTTTACCTTAAGGGCTTGACAACTGAAAAGGACTTAGATTAAATTGATTCTATAAGATGGCCTTGGAAGGGGACAGGGGCTTTATGTATGCATGCAGATTCGTGCTCTGGCATTCTTCTGTTCTTTGGGAAATCACAGTATAGGAAGTCCTCGACTTATGACCACAATTGAGCCCAAAATTTCTGTTGTTAGGTGAGACATTTGTTAAGTGAGTTTTGCTCCATTTTACAACCTTTCTTGCCACAGTTGTTAAGTGCATGTGATAAGTTACTAACCCGATTGTTAAGTGAATCTGGCTACCCCACTGATTTTGCTTAGCAAAGTGATCACATGGCCCTGGGACATTGCAATGGTCATAAATATGAACCAGTTGCCCAGCATCTGAATTTTGATCACATGATTGTGGGGATGCTGCAAAGGTTGTAACTTTGAAAAACGGTCATAAGTCAATTCTTTCACTGCCGTTGTAACTTTGAATGGTTACTAAATGAACTGTTGTAAGTCGAGGGCTACCTGTAATGCATAAGCCTCAAATACCCAAAATTTTGAAAGAGGAAAAGAGAGTTGTAGGCATTGACATGATGTTCTCTGCCAGGGCCTGGCATCATGCTTAAGCTCTATCTGCAGTGTGGGTAGGACGGATGACTTAGCCCACCTATTTTTGCTTTGGCATTCCCTGTAAAGGCAGCCCTCCTCCTTTCTTACATTTGTGGTCCCCCTCCCCATGGCTGGCAGCTGGCCAAGAAGACGATGCACCCACCCAAGCAATATGACTCTCAGAGGGGCCTCCTTTTGCTCAAAGCTCTATGACCCCAGTATTTGCGATTTCCATTGTCCATTCTTGGGACTCCTTTGTGAGCGCAATGGGGGTGGAACAAATGCTGGGGCCCTTCTGACCTTGCATTCAGCTAACAGAGGCTCAGTCTTTGGCACAGGGTGCTGAGAAAGTTCATGGCTGCTTACTGTAAGGCATTCTCTCTTCCTCCCACTCTCCCACGAGTGGGTCTTTCTTTCCTCCCCCTCTACCTCCCACCCCACGCCAGCATCCTGCAGAACAGGTTACTGACTGGTGCTCCCCTGCAGGGCTTGTAACTTTTCTTTGCTTGGTTATCAAAATACAATTGCCTAATTTATTGGGCTTTACAAGAGGAGGCTTTTCCGGAAACCAATGGGCCATATGGGCTCCTGTGTTGATCATGGGAGAAGAAATAGATTTCTGAGAGACTATTCCTAATGCATCTGTACATATGCATTAATTATCCTCTTTTTCATAGTCTTTCCAGTGGGGGAACAGATAAAACTCCTACCCCGTTGTTGTCAAAGTTGGATGCGGATCGAAAAAGAGATGTTTGCAACATGCCATCACATCCTTCTCAAAAAGTCTAGACTGAAAAACTTGTCAGACTGGAGGTGAAGGGATTAAATTGTATTCTTTCAAATCAGTTTCAGTTATTTAATATCAGTTCATCTAATAACATTTTCTGCTGGGGTAGCTTTATTAATTTGTCACAGCAAAACTAACAAAGAGTCTTTTGTAACAGTAAATTGCTGTCTTTCAAGAATATGTTCTTTGGTTTAAACCAAATATGGTTTCTTCCACCTCCATGTAATCTCTCTGCTCCTGCCTTCAGCTTAGAATGCATCCTAACTTTAGAGAGCTGGGATAATATAGTGGTTAGTGCTGAAATAAGTCTGAGAATATTTATGTTTTCAAGTCATGCTTCAACTGCCACCTGTTAAGTCTATGTCACAAGGTGCTTGTGGTGAAAAGAATATACGCTGTTCTTGAGGTTTTTTTGAGGAAGGGGAGACAAATAAACAATCCTAGTTAGAAGATAACATAGCAGTATGTCCTGCATTTTTAATGTCACTTTCTCAGTTGAGTGGTACAAACTATTTTGAGTTTGGCCCTGTTAGGATTACTGGTTTGACCACTTCCTTAAAGTTTGATCCATTCTGTCTGTTACTGGAATCTTGAAGTAATTGCAGATCTGGCAATATCAGGCATTAAACAGGAGACTTGGAAAACAAATCAATTGTGCAATTATGTGTGTTGTGCGTGTGGGTATGTTAGGCAGCCCTGGTAAGATTCAAAAGAACAAATTAATATCACCATCATCTTTGATTCATCTCAAGCCTTCCCAAACTTTGTGTTATTGTGACACCTAAAAATCTCATGATGACAATTTTATTTTATTCCCAGCCCACCAAGGTGATTGTGCTCATTCAAATTCAACAGTTCCAGTTTAGATGCTGTCTTTTTCCCTTTCTTCCTGAGACAAGCCTTGCTATACAAATGGCACCGCATTGTTCAAGTGAAAGTTCACCCCCTTTGGCTTCCTTCCCTCCGTCTCTCAGCCTGCCATCTGTGAACATTTTGAGCCAGGTAGGGGCAGGTAGATGAGACACCTGGTTTCCATAGAAGCAGAGGGTTTCTTTGGAAATCAATAAGGAAACCCATTAAGCTCAGTTTATTCCCGAATAAGCAAACATAGGATTGCATCAGGGCTTGTGGGGCAAGGAAACAATGGATGAAACTAATCAAGGAGAGAAGAAATTAAGAAGAAACTTCCTCAAAGTGAGAACAATTAACCAGTGGAACAACTTGTCTCCAAAAGTTGTGGGTGCTTCATCACTGGAAGTTTTTAAGAAGAGACTGAACCAAACTTGGCAACTTTAAGACTTGTGGACTTCAACTCTCAGAATTATCCAGCCAGACACCTCTGGACTGAACAGTCACTTGTCTGAAATGCAACAGAGTCTTCTACTTGAGCAGAGGATTGGATTAGAAGACCTCCAAGGTTAACCTTCCAGTTCTATTCTGACTAGGAGATTGTGCCTGCCCATTCTGCCATTCTGAAGATGGGATGAACTGCTGGTGCCTATCTTCTATGGAATGCAAATTGCTCTCTTCCAAGCAAGCAGTCATTGTGAATGGCACTGTTCAAAAAGTGATGTTGCTCATGTGCAGCCCTGCAGCATGGAGCATGTTTCTATTGCTGATGCCCATCCTCTGTGGACTTCAGTGAGGTTTCCTTCAAGTATTCCTTACAGAATCCGGGAGGGGGAAATCCAACTCTTTACTCACGAACACAACATACAGAAAGTCAAGATTCAGATGGGTGTGTGTTTCATGGGTTCTCTGTTTGGACAAGGGTTTGGTGCTGTTGCAGGAGAATGATATAGTAGAGCTGGTACGGGTAGCCTTCACCTCACAACCACAACTGGAACCAGAATTTCCCTCGCTGAGCAAGGTTAAATGAGTTGCACCTGATTGTCATGCCCCTGGTGGAGACTGCCTCTGAGGGAGAGGAGGAACAATCGGCAGGGAGCGGAAGTGTGTCTCCGGAGGTTGTGGAGGAGGCTGGGGAAGGGCAGAGGTCGGCTGAGCAGTCAGAGAAGGACCCAGGCCCACCTCCTCTCCATTCTAGGGCACGCAGGGAGGAGAGGATAGGGGAGATATGTGGTCTACTCAGGAGGAGAGGGCCTTGATCCTCTTCATGGGCTGCAGCTGTGACAACTGAATAAGAGGACAGACCTGTGTATGGACGGATGCTGGAAACAAAGCGTTGAAATATCTCCAGTTTATGGTTCCTCTCTGAGTTTGGCGTCCTTCCCAGTGTGTGTTCTGTTATGTGTGGACCTTATCTTGCCTGGTTTGTGTTGCTTTTTTCCTCCTCCTTGTAACTGTTTGTGTGGGAGTTTTTTGTCTTCCGTCAAGGATATTCGGAACTTGGAAGCAAAGTGAAGGAATAAAAGGGGCTTCACCTATTTTCTGTGACTGTGTTTGTTTTGTATCCCGCCCTGGGTCATCACACCTTTTTGCCACTATTAAGCAAATCATTGCAGTTGTTAATTGAATCACATGGTCATTTAATGAATCCTGTTTCCCCCACTGACATGGTTGGTTGGAAGCCGCTTGGGAAGGTCATAAATGGCAATGAAATGATCCAGAAAATTCTAATAAATATATACTTGGGCTGTAATGTGACTGTGGGGATGCTGTAATGATCTTAAGTGCAAGGATTGGTCCTAAGTCACTTTTTTTTCAATCCTGTTGTAACTTTGAACAGTCACTAAATGAATGATTGTAAGTCAAGGACGGCCTGTAGTTGGGTTCCTTTTGAGGTACTCCTCCAAAACAGAGATTTGATAGGTGGCTGAGCAGCTACTCTAGTCCTCCCTAAAATCTTGCCATGTCCTAATCCCACCCCCAGCCTCAGCCCATCCTATATTCAGGAGTGCAATTGGTGGCTATTCCCCACTCTCAGCTGATGAAATTTGGTGGAAGGGAAAAAATGAAGCTAGAGGAAGCCACAAATCAACCTTCAAACTATAAAGATGGCACTGCTCTCTGGCGTCATTATTCGGCATGAGAGGCAGCACAAAGTGTGCAAGCAGGAGCTGGAGGAGAGCCCTTTAACACAATTGTGAAAATGCCTACAAAAGGCGTTTCTTCAATGAGCTTTTCTAGGGCTTACATGACCATCCCTTCTCCTCAGGTACTCCTTCCAGTCATGGAACATGAAAACTCTGCAATATTGTATCTATTTATTTAATTACTATGCAAATACTTCTGAATCTCTGAGTATGTTTGCATGTGGATATCAATACAGATATATCACGAATATCATTGGTTCTCTCTGTGTGTGTGCGCACATTGCAGAACTTGGTTCAAAAATCAGACGAAGAACCCAGAACTGAAGTAGAGCCTGAGTTCACAAATCAGACTAAATCATCATTTAGCCCTCATTAACTGAAACAATCATCATTTGCTGGCTTTTCATAACAAGCTAAGCATGTTTTCTGAAGCAATGACTGGATCATTCAAAATGTTAAAATAAAATTATGTGATGGCTTAGTGGGTTGCATCATAGCTTCTTTTATGTGGGAAAAAAAATTGCCTATACGCACACACACACACTTCTGTTAATCAGTCCAGGCTGTTTGAGAATAGTCAGTTCTTGACTATTCAGTTGTCATGCAGTTGTCATGACTGGATAACATTTATACCCTTATCCTTACTCACTTTGTTTAAACCTTTTAAAGTTAAGTAAATTAATACCCATCAACATGCACCAAGTTGGTAAATTCCAGAATTAGCTGTGCAATATGTAATTAAGTGTTTCATTTTGTCTGAATCCAAGCAACCTAATGTTATCGATTGGGAACTTTTCAAGAGTCGAATGTCGTTGTTACAAGGCAATGCTGGTTAAAAAACAAAAGGAGTCTCTTTATGAAATCAGAATAGCTCTTGCTTAGAAAATGCCCTGGTTACCAGTCTGTTTAACAGAAAGCAGCCAGCACCAGCAGAGCTGTGAAATAATTTCACATCTATATACGTCCCAGCATCAAACAAATTAAGTTAAAAGCATTTTGTGTTAAGTAGCGGTTACTGTACTATAGCAGAAAGAAAGCTACTTCTCAGAAGTTAGTAGTACATGTTTTCAAGAACTTTCTGGAATAGCAGGTTAGGCATATGTATCATTTTACATTGTAAAATGTCATATCTAAATTTAAGATTTATAGCCAAATCCTGTGAATACCATTTATTTCAGGCCTACTTTCCAATTAAAATACCATGTGATTGCAGTTTGAGACCTGTAAAATATTCTGCTATGCATACCTTTGTCGTAGCTAGCATTGCTCACAATCCAACACAGAATTAAATGGAATTAAGAATCCTGAAGACAATAGGCTTAAGTATGCTTAATTCTTTGGTGAGCAGTTTTTAGATTTACACATTTTATTTCACTTTGTTTTAGGAATTGACCACTGGTATGATCCCAAGCAGAATAAATAAACTTGGAAGATATGCTTCGGCATGGTATGTAAATTCAATTGCACATTAGAAGTGGCTGCTCATAATATGAAAACAAGCATAATTAAATAAACAGGCATGTTTTGAATTATTCTAACAGCGCACAACTTTGTTTGAGAAAATAGCATGTCAACATGGCTTTTCTGGAATTGCCAACTTTAGAAAAGTTTGTATTCAAATCTTAGGAAGTAATGAGAACAATAGAGAATATTGTGGCTCCTTAAATGTTAACAGATTAATGGCATAAATGGGTTTCTTCTTTATGGTATTACATTGTTCTGCTAGTCTTGGCTAATAGAACATGCCATTCTATGAGCATTAACCTTCCTTACAAGGTTGACATAATAAAGGAGAAATGCTTATATTTTTCTTCGTTCCTTGAATATGTGTCAAAGGTACATCATAAATGCAGATGGAGATGGGAAAACCTGCAAGGTGCACATAGAAAAAACAATTAATACAAGAATGTGAGTTTTTAAGATGCAGAAGATGGACAAATGTTATCCTGAAGCCTCACATGAAATGATATAGAAATGTTCTTTAAAATATTGCAATACCTGGCTGATTGGTGGAGAGAAAGCTGCTCATTTCCCCTCCCCTTCTACTGATCATCTGTATGCCAGATGCCTGGCTGCCCTCCAAAGAATTGAAAACAAAAATCTTTGAAGCTTCCTATTTTCCAGTCCTGTGTCCCAAAATAGCAAGGGTTGTCCAACACCAGGGCAAACTGGTGCTTTGCTTTTTCCATCCTTCTACCTCTTATCAGCAGCACCTAGAGGATGCCGACTCACAGACTGACCTCTGCACTATTTGACATCATTTGCTCTCCAGTGACACTTGAGCTTATATGTGGCCAGTGGCTGTCTGGTATAAGCTGAGCTGAGCCCAGCCCATCTGGAAAGCCTCCAGGGCAGGGAAGGCTCTCATAATATTGATATGCTGTAATTCAGGCATGTGGGTGACCTTGGCAGGGAAGAGGAGTGAAGGGAGAGATGACTTTCGCTCTATAAATAAACATAAATAGGAATAACTTGGCACTCCATGGGCATCAGGCCCTGCCAAACAGTCCGCGATGCAAGTCCTTGAGAGCTGAACTCCCATTTCGGCAATCAGTTTTAAGATACAATGGGGTTTAGAAAAGGACCTGTGGAGTGGACCTTCACATGCTGCCTCTTAATGTTTCCCCAGTTAGGGAAAAAAAAGGATCTTTTTATGGATTTGTGTGTTCTCGCACCTTTTCTCTGAGGGCTCAAGATGCAATTTCTTCTTTTTACTACCTTAACAGCAACGCTGAGGGGTAAGTTGGGCTGAGAGACAGCGACTGGCACAAAGCCGCCCATGAGTTTCAAGGGCTAAACTTTGAACTTGGTTCTCTCCAGTCCTAATCGGTGGTGGTATGCTACTGGTTTAAAAAAAAGCCTCCAATGATCAGCTGAGAGGAGAAAGGAGAAAAAAGCACAGGATCGGCCCTCCCACCCACTACGCTTTTCTCTTCTTTATCCTCTCAGCTGATTGGCGCTTCAGGCCTCAGCTGGTGTGGGAAACGTTGCGGGCAAACATTAGATCAGGGGTGTCCAACCTTGGCAACTTTAAGACTTGTGGACTTCAACTCCCAGAATTCCTCAGCCAGCTAAGCTGGCTGAGGAATTCTGGGAGTTGAAGTCCACAAGTCTTAAAGTTGCCAAGGTTGGACACCCTGCGTTAGATGCATCGCGGCCACCGAACCAATAGTGGAATAGGTAGGATCCCACTGCTGGTCCTAATCCTATATGGTAATTATCACAGCACACTGGCCTTTTTCACAACCTGAGGCTTTGGTACTGATTCTGGCTCCAAAAGATGGGAAGGGCAAGATATGCACTCGGTTGTTTTAAACTATGCTTCTCACTTTAAAGCTCTACCCAAAGCAGTGTGAAAAGTGAAAAGCAGTGCTCAAATGAAAAGATGGTGCAGCTTTTAAAAGTGGGGCAAGGTGAGGGTCAGGTACATTAACAGGATTTAAGTATAGTACTGATTTGGAAGTATAAAATAGATAAGGCAGGTGGTGTCATCTCTCCAGTACTACATCCTTGTACCAGCAGGAGGCCAAAATCCCTTCTAGCCCTTATGACTAGGCTCACCCAAGTTAAATTATGGCTTGCTTAATCATTATTTCTTGAATAAATCAAACTGGTTGAGTTGAGGCACAATACAAGCAGTTCTCGACTTACAACAGTTCATTTAGTGACCGTTCAAAGTTACAACGGCAATTTGAAATAAGTCACTCATGACTGTTTTTCACAGTTATGACCTTTGCAGCATCCCATGTTCGTGTGATCAAAATTCAGGTGCTTGGCAATTGGTTCATACTTATGACCATTGCAGCATCCGGGGTCATGTGATCATATTTTGCAAACTTCTGACAAACAGAGTCCATGGGAAAGCCAGATAAACTTAACAACCAGGTTATTAACTTATCAACTGCAATGATTCACTTAACAACTGTTACTGGCAAAAATGTTGTAAAATGGGACAAAATTCATTTAACAAAGGTCTCACTTAACCACATAAATTTTGGGCTCAACTGTGGTGGTAAGCCCAGACTGTCTGTACTAAACCATATGCCATATTTTGCACACCATAGTAGTAGGGTTCTACACAACAAAAGAATTCAAAGCCAAACCAATCTAAGTATAGTTTAATGCAGTATCTAAATTGAAGGGAAACAGATATCCCTGGTGTTCAATTTGACAACTTGCCTAGGAAGTAAGTTTTAATAACAGCTGGGGAGGGGGGTTCAGAAAAATGGGGTGAATTTGCTTTTGTAAGATAATAAATGTTCTATCTTTTGCAACAGCATATTGGAGCCATTTCTCAAGTTTTTCCCAATAAACTCTTTGGAAGGGAAAAAGAGGAATCGATATGAGATGTGGAACCTATGTGGTGACTTATAGAAACCAGCGACTCTGTGTAGGAGATTGAGAGAACTGTGGTCTGAAGGCAAAAGAGTTTTGGACTGTCCATGAATCTGTTGATCTTTCTTCTGCACACACCATGGACAAAGCAGTTTAATCCTGTGTTTCTGTGACCTTCAAACACCACTCTGGTATCTTCTGTACTAGCATGTTTCATCTTCAGAGGACAAGTAACAAGTACAGCAGTCACTTTATCACTCTTATGTAGGGGACTCAGTGAGGTCATCTATTCAGAAGAAGGGACGTGCCAAGACTTCCCAGTGTCTGGCCGTTTGGTGGTTTGGGCCTTGGAGAATTGTTTAGCTTAAGCAGCCCCATATGAGGTGATCTCCTGTGTTTTCCTCTACGTATATGGAACCAGTAAGACTGTCTGGAGGGATGGAAATAGAGCGAGCGAGCGAGTGAGAGATTTACCATCATGGGAATGCCTCCCTGTAAAATGAGGTTCAGACCTCTGAGTGTTGAAAGGACAAAACATAGTGTGGCCTATTTTTGATACTTTAAGACAGAGGTCTCCAAACTTGGCATCTTTAAGACTTGTGGACTTCAACTTCCAGAATTCCTCAGCCAGCTTTGCTGGCTGAGGAATTCTGGGAGTTGAAGTCCACAAGTCTTAAAGTTGCTAAGTGAGGACCCCTACTTTAAGACAAAAGTATTCCAAGAGATAACACCTCTGGCTCTCTGGTAGTAACCAAAGCTTAGAAAATAGAAGTTCCCTCAAGAACTTCACCACCCCTCACTTACCACCATCCCCAACCCCAAGTCCAAATGTGTCTGAGATCCTTAAACGGGGAGAGATTTCTCACAAAGCTTATTGTGCTTGATCATTCTATAGGACTGTTTAAGCAGAGAAAATTGAGGGACAGCAGCCTCTTTCACAACAGTGTGAGGCAGGTAGAGTATCCTGGGCTCATTTATGTGGCACAATGAATTCGTAAATCACACTCGGCTACAAAGTGCAAGCGAGACCAGTGAACAGATCAAGCAGCACAGGAGAGTTTGAGACTTTGATCTCTTGTTAATATCTTGCTTGCGATTGTTAATGTCTTGCTTGCAATTGAGTATGATGTATACCCAGTGAAACATGATTCCTTTAGAATACCCTGGCTTTTGGGTAGCTGTCCCTGCTGAGGTTTTCAACCAATCCACTGAGCACAGTCCAAGAGCAGCTAAAAAGGCACAATGCCAGGATAGTATAAAGAAATCACACTTACAAACCATGAAATGGTAAATGCTTCACAATTCCTTTGTATACTTAACAATTTCACATGAATACTTATTTTGCTTCAGGCTTCACCAAATCAAAGGTTTACTACCAAGGCTTATCACAAAAACAAACAAGTGCAATATGTGAACACTGTAAGTAAATTTTTAATAGCAGTATAGAAATAAAACTGTATTAATGGTAACCCTGGAAAAGTCAGTGATAGGAAGAAAAAAAGAGAAGTTTTGAATTCAGAGTCCTAACTTTATTATGTAGTTTTTATATTTTGACTCTGTGACAACCATTTTTTACTTAATAAATCCAATTTACTCTCAAGAATATGCTCTTCCATTCAGTACCCAAAATCAACCTTTCTTTTTAAATGACAAGAATATAGAAGGAACTACATTTGGTTTTAAATAATACTGAATTATTACTATTTCTATTTCATTCTCATAGATTAGAATTGCACTAAATTGTGCAGTACCTCTAAGCTTTCCTGTGCTAATTGAGGTTCTGTGATAAAACTGCCCCTAATTTAATCTGAATTGATTCGAACTTGCCGATAATATTCTACTCAAGCAATCTGTAAGATTTCCTTTGAAATGCAATGACAACTTTTGAGATCTGCAATAGAATTCCAGGGGAGTCTGACACGCACCGTTTGTTTCTGACTGTTTTCAGTGTCAGCTTTCTGTCCATTTGTTCTTTTGCACAGAAAATAAGCGATTGAACAGAGTGGCTTGAAAATGCAAAAGGACTTGGCTAAAGGCACCCCCTTGAACTTCCTTCACATCTCTGCTGAACCATGAATCTCTCTCCCCACCCTTTTTTTTTCCAAACACATTCCTTAAGAAAGGTCAGAAGTAAACAAATTGGTAGATACTGTATTTCTTTTCATTTCTCCAGGGAAAAGACCCAGATTCACTGCCAACTTAATTGCCATGAGGTTTATTTACATGATGATAATTATCTGTAATGACCTAAAATACTGTTATTGCATTATGACCGTAGTAAGCATGCAAAACCTTTCCACAATCAGAGTCTCTCCATTTCTACCCACTTCAGAAAATGTAGATGTTTTACCATCTTAACTGATATGGTCCCGAGTATAAGGTCCTGGAAACAGGATATGGACTAGATCAGGGGTCTCCAACCTTGGCTACTTTAAGATTTGTGGACTTCAATTGAATTGAAGTCCACAAGTCTTAAAGTTGCCAAGGTTGGAGACCCCTGGACTAGATGAATAAGTGTCTATGGAGATTCTCAGTCATCCAGGTCATGGTTGTCCCAAAGATGCATTTTTAAAGGTAACTGGATTTTGTTTTTTCCTGAGGACATTTCGCTGAAAGGAGTTCCAGGGAGGTTCCACAACTGTTTGCACTACTCAGGTGACCCTGAGTGCACAAATAAACCTCCAAGTGGCCTCAACAACTCTCAGAAAGAGTGCTAATGACCAGATGACTGCAGGAAATATAAACCCTTCCATCCCTCACCATTCAGTCAGAACTAAAGAAGCTTCTTGGATGAGAAGTGAAAGGTCTCCAAGATAAAACAAAATCCAGTTGCCTTTGAAAAAGCACCTTTGAGACTAGCTGGATAACTAGGCTGATACTGAGCCAACCAAAGCTGAGTTCAGCCTGCAGTTTTTCCTACTTCTGCTGAACAAATGAGCTTCTCTTTCCACCAACCTGTTTTAAGCCTTGTCTTAAATATGCAGGAGGACCTTCTCTCAGCTAGGCCCAAGATAGACTAATAACAACAGTCAAAGCCATAAAAAAACTTTACAGGTATCTATCAGTTCCTTGAATTAGGCTTGGAAGGATACCACAACCAGTGCAATCCCCCCAAATTAGGGATTATTTCTGGTTAATAGTGGCACCTACATTCTAGTATAACCTGGAAATAAGGAGAAACTTTTTGACAGTGAGAACAATCAACCAATGGAACAGTTTGCCCTCAGAAGTTGTGGGAGCGCCATCACTTGAGACTTTCAGAAAGAGATTGGACTGCCATCTGTCAGAAATGGTGTAGGGTCTCCCGCTTGGACTAGATGACCTACAAGAGTCAACTCTGATTATCTGTTAGTGAAGCTGCAGACTTTGAAACTGTTCATTGGACAATCTTTCTCTGATTGACCTTCTTGGATCATATTACAGATTCTGGAATTAAGGGGGGGCAAAGAGGGAGGATAAGTTGAAATTTTTCAGAAGTAACCTGGAACCCATTAAGGCCGTCATTCATTTTCTAGTACATTCCTGCCCTTTGGAATCTCGAAGACTATGGCAGGGAAAAATAACACGGTGTGCACAGCTGAGCAATAACATGGAGGAGAAATTTACACTGGTACTCATTAACCAGAATTGGCTCGTGAAGATTCATATTAGAAATCTGCCTATCTCAAGACAACTGAATGGAAAAAAGATTAAATAATGGCATGTTAGCATGGATTTATACCAGGTTTTTGTTATTTTAATTTTTTATATTTTAACTGGTTGAATTTTCTAGTTTTTAAAATGATTGTCTATGTTTTTCAGTTTTTGTTGGGAGTTTGCCAGAGTTGGCTAGAAGATGGGTGGCTACATAAATGTTACAAGTGAACAAATGTTGTTTTTTAATGACCTGGTATTCCCTTAATTGAGGGTAGATTTGGGGTGACTGAATGGAGCTGAGCATTTAGTGACTGGATGCCCTTCCTGACAATTATGTGGAGCTCACAGCAGATATGTTCTCTTTGCGCACTGAGAGAAACCTTTGCCACTACCTAGGATTGAACTCTCAACCTTCCGAATGGGAGGCAAATGTCTTCACCACTAGGCCACCACACTGCTCCAAAATATTATAAAGAAATGAGAAATTCTTCCTCAAAGAAGCATTCTTTCAGATAAGTACTGAGCCTGAATAAGTACTGTTTCATTAGCCTGAGCGAAATGTAAATAACAATCCTGAGAGCACTGGATGGATGTCATAAATACCAGATTGTAAAACACTTGCACTGGAAAGGTACCTTCCAAATCCGAAGTCTGATAATTACTCTGTGGCCAATCTGGTTTGACTCCTTTATAATAGGCAAGGTTGCCTTAAAGAGATGGGGGGATGTACCCAATAGATGAAAAAATGGAATCAATTGAAAGCCAATACAGGACAATGTAAAAAGCATTAGAGCCTCTTTGTCATCCAGCACAAAATCAAGGATTCCTTACTTCAGACTGTCCTGCTTTAGTTATTAGGTTATATTCACAGCCGGGATGAGAATCCAAAGTCCAAGATTTTTGGCTAGAACTGCCTTCCATGCCACATATGGGGAAGTCTCTCCAGTAACTATTGTGTACCACTGATCACATCTGAAGGAGATTAAACCGCTTAATTTCACACAAATCCACTTTCTATAGACTTTCAGCTATGCACACAGCTACACAGAGTGAGTGTATGGGCAAGGCTTCCTAGCTGTGTTAGCTTCATATGTGGAAACATTCTTAATTCTCTGAACTCTGAGCTCCAGATATTATTGCTTCTTTTCCTGCTTGGCTTTCATCAGCTTTGTAGATTCCAAGTAGGATGAGGCATTAGCAGCATTCAAGGCACGTACTGATCCTTGCAAAAAATGTACAGAGAATGGTTAGTGGTGACGTACACAGATGGAGTTCCACGTACATGTGCCATGGCCTAGCAAAGGGTGGGTGGGTGGGGATTTAATCCATAGAGATTTAAAGTCACCTTCCACCACTTTTCTCTTGGCACTAAGCAAGGCAGGATGCAATTTGCTGAAAATGGGCTCTTTAAGCTACCCAGCTTTTTTAAAATCAGGATTATTCAACACATTTTGATTTCATAGGTAGAAGAAGGGGAAATGGAGGAGTTGTAGTGTTGCAAGCAAACTCTGCCTACAGCCAGGAGTTTGATCCTGACAGGGCTCAAACTTCTTCTGAGGTCAGTAAAATGAAGACCCAGATTGTTGGGGGTAATGTGCTGACTCTGTAAGCCACTCAGAGAGGGCTGTAAAGCACTATGAAGCAGTATATAAGTCTAAGTGCTAATGCTAAATGGAGCATTGGAAGTGACTGAAATTAAAAAAAAAAGTAGCAAGGTGGATGGAGGACAATGATTAGACCTAGTGAGCCAAAGGGGAGTTAAGGAGAGAGGAATGCAAAGGAGGGTGATTCTGTGCCAACAAGCCTGGATTTCTGTTGATTTAATTTCTTGCTTGTTTCCTAGGAATGCAAGTTGGCCCTCCTACAAGCTCTGGCCTGTTGCAGCCTTGCCTGAAAAATCCTGGTTTATACATTAACATTAGCTCCTTTTGGAACCTTCCCTGTTAATTGTGTGCCTGACCTTATTAAGTAAGGCATCCCGAGGATGTATTTTATAAAGAAAGAGTTTACTTTTCTGAAAACTCTGTCCTCTGCATGCCCATATATGAGTGCTGACTCAAAAGGAGCAGAAACATTCTGATTTCACATATTATGCTACACACTATAAAGTATTTGTTTGACTTGAGCTTAGCATTATATTTGAGCCAGCCATTGTGGTTTATGGTTTATGTCATCGAGAGGAATCCACTTATCTAAGTGTTGACCAAAAGGAGGAAATGTATTTTGCGATATGTTGCAAACCTTGCCTCATGCTGCAATGTACATAGCTGTTTCTCCATTGGCAATCTCGTGTTTATATTCCTTTTTTTAAAAAGATATAAATGTTTATTAAAACTTTTTATGAGAAAGATAAAATCTAATGCAAATTAATATTTAAAAAAAGGAATTTAAAATGAGGAGAGCGGTCGAGTGGTTAAGGCGTCAGGGTAGAAAGCAAGAGACTATAAGTTCAAGTCCATCTTAGGCACAAAAGCCATATTTCCTGGCAAGACTTTCTAAAAATTGTCATTGTCTACTCCATAGGCCTGAGAAGGTGTGGCTGGTCTAGAGTCACCCAACTAGGCTTTGTACCTAGGGCAGGACTAGAACTCACTGTCTCAGGGCATCTAGCCTGGTGCCTTAATCACTGCCCCAAACTGCAGGACAATTTAAGATAAATTGGCTGGTAAATCCTCCTATCTCTATTCCCCGTTTGTCTAGCCACACCATAAAGTGAGAAAGAAAAACCATCAATTTCTCTTCTTGACATGTAGCACAGCACACTTGGGTGTAAATAAAACAAAGAACAAATAAATAAAAATAAGAAAGGGAAAAGAGAAAGAAAAAAGTGCAAGAAAAAGCAAAGAAAAATAGAAAAGAAAAAGATACAAAAAGGGACTTCTGATATTCTTCATAGCAGTTATTCTTCATAGCAGTTATAAGTACAATTGCTCCCTCTAAATTTACATCATGATACTGTTGTTTCTATAATCCTAATCATCAGAGCGTTAAATAACAAGCTCATGCTTTCATTTTGACACCCATAAGTTTCCAGTTACCAACAAATGTAGATAATGTCTTTTCTCTAATCAAAGGATTTAATTTATCTCAGCAAAATCTGTCAATTTCACCAGCCATTCATCCACAGCCAAGAAACCATTGGAAACCAGATCGGCGGCAAATATATTTTATAATTAATAAATAAAAAAATAGTGCATAATCTTGAATCTTTCAATTTCTGTGCGTATAATAATCTCACTGCAATAATCCTACATTGAAATGATGTCAGCCCCCCCATTTTTTTTTTAAAAAAGAACATATGGTGATTCTTCCAAGCAGATTCTTCTTTATTTTTTTTATGGTTGTGTAAAGGAGCATAGAAAATATATTAAGTAAAACCAGACACAAGATAGCAAACATAGCTTGCGTCAGTGTGTGAACTCTGCCAGACTATGATTTAAGCCCCATATTTATGTCCCTGCAGGATTTGGTCCACCTATTGCACTTGGCTCATATTGACAATCTGTTTTCTGTTCAGCAACAGCAGCAACAACATCAACATCTTTGGAACTACAATTCTGTTAGTAGCTGAACAAAGTGAAAATTCAATGGTTGCAGTTTTCATTAACACAGACGTGGTGACAGCAGAAAAATCACCTCCTATACATTTCTCCAGTCATGTACTTGTGACACAGAACCGTTCCTCTTTTTGGCATGCTAAAAACATAATAAACATAATAAACATAGGATCAGACTGAAGGCCTTTCTTGTGTGGTATTCCCACATTTGTCAACCAGTTGGCCCTGGGAATCCTGCAAGCCTGGAGCCGAAAAGCACCCTAGTGCTTGTGTTCCCCAGGAGACTTTCTGAAATTACTGGTCCCAGGTAGTCTTTATCCTCCAAGGGTTCATCTAATCCTCTTCTTAAATTGACTGAAGACTGACACTTGAAATAGCAAATTCTGCAAACCAGCTGCCCAGTGAAGCACTATGGTGCCATCAGTCACAACATTAAAGCCATGCGGGTTGAAGGATGAAAATTATCCGCTTGAGTGAAATTGCAGCCTTCTGGAAGAGCCCTTGCAGGAGTGGCGGGATGTAAAAGAGACCACTGTATGTGAGTTTTATTTCTTCCCAGTTTGATGTTTTATTTGGGATGGAGGGCAGAACGGGAACTTCACTGCTGATCTGTTGCGGATGTGACTTCACTGTTACATCAGACTGCGTGGTCCGAGGTCACTGTCTCAAGGCAAGAGCTGCCATTCTTGCTTACTTGGTTGATGGCAAATACTCTAGGATAGTTTTTTTTTAAACTAGGCTCCTCTAAGAGGTGTAGTCTTCAGCTCCCAGAGTTCCAGTGGGATATGTCTATGGGCTTATTTTTATTTGTATGATATCTATTCTGTCTCTTTTTGCATAGGATTTGTCTGTCTGTCTGTCTGTCTGTCTATCTATCTATCTATCTATCTATCTATCTATCTATCTATCTATCATCTATCCACCCACCCTCCCACCCATCCATCCATCCAATCCAGTGGCGGGATTCAATTTTTTTTTACTGCCTTTAATACTATAAAATCTCCAGTCAGAGGTGGGATTTGCTGGTTCTCCGAACTACTCAAAATTTCCACTACCGGTTCTCCAGAACTGGTCAGAACCTGCTGAATACCATCTCTGATCCAACCATCCAATTTCTTAATCACCCATCCCCTCAGAGTTTGCATTGCAAGGTCTAAATCCAGTTTCTCTAGGAGTCATATAGGGTATGATGAGCATTACACAATGCACTAAAATAGGAATCATTTGCAAGCCACATGGATGGATTTAGCCAGAGCTGAGGGTGAACTCAGCCTTATTCATGCCTTTTAAAAAGTAATTGCTTCCATCTGAGTTTGGCTTGCTTGCATCTATCTAGTGTATACATGTCACATATTTCCAAATAGAAAGCAAAGGAAATTAAAGCTCGAGATTCAGAGCTCCTTCTTATGTCCCTTGTTAATGTGTGCATTCTTCTAATCCTTGAGTCAGTAGAACGGTATGCTGGCATACACTGTGGTGCCTTGACAGTTAAAATTACATTTGTAAGTGGTTCTGTTCACAGAACTTGTATGTGTGTGAGACTCCAAGTCAGTGTTGACTCCTGGCAACTATCTGGACAAATCCCTGCAGTTTCTTTGACAAGGCTTTTTTAGAAGTCATTTGTCATTGCCTGCTCTTAGGATTGAGCAGGTGTGACTGGTCTAACATCACCCAACCAGCTTCGTACCTAAAACAGGACTAGAACTCACTGTCCCAGGGTTTCTAGTTGGGTGGACTTAATCACTACACCAAACTGCGGGGCAGTTTAAGCTAAATAGCGGGTAAATCCTCCTACCTTTCTTTCCCCATTTGTCCAGTAACATCATAAGGTGAGGGGGAAAAAACACCCATCAATTTCTCTTCTTAACATGTAATAGAGAACTTGGACAAGCATGTGGGAAGGTGCCATGAATGGAGGCTTGAGTCTAGCCTCTTTTCAGGTTGCTTGAGAGATATCACTGTATGGGGGTGTTTTATGCCTATCAGAAATTTCTGAATATGAATCTAAGAACCTTCTGGAAGAATAGTAAGCTGGATAAACAGTGTGACAGACAGGTGGGTGGGCTGAAGGAAGGATGTAAAGTGAAGAGTTGAGTGGGTTTGCACAGATCATGTGGAGCTTCAACTAATAAACCAATGTGTGGCTTTTGTTGTTCTGGGCTTTATTCCAAAGAACTTCTAGACTTATGTGAAGCTTATTCTGTTCTCCACCTGCCCTTAATCATGGGACAATGTTTTTTCCACCATGTCCCAATGATATTACATACAACTTATCCTTAGATCTATTTTACCCTTTAGCTTGAAATCACATAATATCATCATGATGAAATGGTGTAACAATGCAACTGTAATAGGAAATAGTGTACAAAAGTATAATGGGCTGATATGGTAGAATATTGAAATGAAGAATACCCTGTCTGAACACAGAAGAATGTTGAAATCAACATTTTTTTTTTTGTTTGTGAAAATTTATAGTACAGTTTCATGCTGCACTGGTCAGATCACATCAGGAATACCATGACAACTACAGCTTACCATAATATAAAAAGGCTGCTACAGTACTGAAAAGAGTATAGAAAAGAGCACCAAAGCTGCTAAAGGACTAAACTTTACAAAGACTAAACTCTACAAAGAGTTGTTAAAGGAACTTGGTATGTTTAGCTTAAAGAAGAGAAGGTTAAGGAGAGACATGACAGCAATCTTCTGATACATGAAGGTATATCACAGGGAAGAGGGAGTTGATTTTGAGTCCACTCATCTTAAAAGTTGCCAAGTTTGAAAAATCCTGGTCTGGATTGTAAAATGGATAGAATTCATCAATACTTCGGCAGGGCCATAATTAGCAGATATTTTCCCCGCTGGCTTACTTGATCCTGGTGTGGTGGATAAGCATCATTGGTTACATCCAGACAGACCCATAGCACCTGTCTGTAATACTTTATACCTGCTCTATATTTTTCTTATTTCAGATTGCTGACCTCTGCAGCTGATGCACAATCCCTGGAAAAGAGGCATTTGATTTAAGGAGTCTCTGAGAGATGGTCCATGCATGGCTACCCAGCTCTAAATTACATTCTGCCTTTCAAATGTCAATTCGAAACTGTCCTAATAAATTATTCCAGGGGAGGATTTTTCTCCAATTTCTGTGGATATTTAATCTTAAAGCAAGCCCAACTCTGTAAAAAGCCTGCCTCCACCTAGTCAATTTTATCTCGGGATCAAAGGCTCAGTGATTGAAAGCTCCACTATATAAAATTAGATATCAGGAAGAAAGAATCTAACCAGGGCCCCTCTTGACGATGCAATTTTTAAAATGATAAGAATACTTTGGGAAACAGTGTTCCAATACAGGAGCCAGGGTCTACAGTTTGAAATGTCCCCAACCAATCCTACTTTGATACCATCTTAATAAAAATGAACACATTACCACTCAGGACAGGACATGTCCAACAACACAGCAGTCAGGGCACACAGCTTCCAATTGCCATTGGCTCATTTGATTACTAATAGCTTTTGGGAAAAAAGTTCTGACTGCCAGTTCTTTTTGTCCCTGTTATGCTTGACTATTGAACCGAGAGGTCTGCTTCATTCTATGTGCTCTCTTGATATTCCATGAAGAGGGAATCTACCCTGTAAATATCTGTGAGGGATGAGCTTTCTCTTATTTACTTCTCAAGTTCAGGGTTTCTTTGTCGGAGTAGCAAAGGAACACCACATCGCACATTTTCATGCTACAGTCGGCAATTTGAGAGACCTTGGAGTCATAGTCACCTCCTTGATAGACAGGTCCAGGCAGTTTAATTGACAGTAGCATGGAAGTAGCTTGTTAGATAACACTTTATTCCAAACACGAGTTTAGCCCACAGTCTTGAGATTTCTTAATAGTCTCCCATCCAAACAAATTTAACCAGCCAAGATCAGCTGATGTTATTTAAAAGAAAGGTAAAGGTTTCCCCTGTTCAGTTGAATCTGACTCTTGGGGGCGATGCTCATTTCTGTTTCCTAGCCAAGTGAGCCAGCATTGTGCAAAGATGCTTCCAAGCTCATATGGACAGCATGACTATATGCCAAGGCGCACAGAACGCTGTTGCCCACCCACCAAAGTGGTACTAGGTGCTGCTAATAAAAAAAAGATTTATCTTTCATGGGATTAGACTACTGCTGACTTCTGAAAAAGAACTGCTAGCAGGATTAATAGGGGGAAAATATATGTTTTTGCCATTCAGCTTCAAGATCTTTTGTCTCTTCCTTTTACACAGGAAGGGAAAATAATAGATGGGCAGAGGTCATTTATGACCTCTGTCTGTTTGTGTAGTATCTGGTATTCACTTTCATTTTATCTCCATTTGTTAGCAAAGGACAGTGTTCGTGGCTACTGGAATTCTTGGATTCCAGGAATCTGTGATTGTTCTATGAAGAAACACAACAAGAAGTCAAATAGGGAACCAGCCAACTCTGGAAGAGAAGTTATCTAGCTGTTAAAAGGTGTTTCCCCTTGAGAAATGCTACTTAAGGCATTGTTTTGATTGATAAGCTCTGTTCCAAAGTATTTAAGGGCTAGTTTGCATTTATCATCATGTCTGAAATAAATATTTATTTTAGTCATATGGATTCATGACAAAATAAACAAACTGCATTTCATATAGAATGGCAAAGCCCTTTTCCCAGAGAAATGAGAGTAATGCATTACAAGAGCATCACAAGTTTTTTAAAATCCTCCTAAATAGTCAGCAGAAAAAGTTTCTTTAAACCGGCCACTTCCGGTTTGAGCTTCTTCGGCGACAGACCGAAACCTCGTCTCTCCAAGGCTTCAATCCATGCTCGCTGCTGGAGCGCCCTGAGCCAGCTGGTTTCGGGGCTAAGCCACCCCGTAGAGGTGGTGAAGAGGGGGGAGACTGCCTGCAGGGTTGAGGAGAGCTGCATCTCTCCTCTCCAGCTGGCCATTACTCCCTTTCCTGAAGGCGGTTGTAGCGGTGGTCAGAAATGGCCACCACAAAGAAGAACTCGACCGGAAAAGAATATGCAGGAGGAAGATAAGAAGAGAAAGTTTTGGTTGACCAGGTCAAACAGCAAAAGCAACAAATAAGGTACCCTGGAATTTAAACTTAACAACATTGTTCCCAAAGAAGATTTTGAAGCTGCGAAGGAGAGAGAGAAGGGAAAGGATTAGTTTTTTTTCTTCCCTTCCTTATACTGACAGCTAAGAGACTTAAGCAAGAAACTGAAAAAAAAAACCACTTTGACATTAATAGGCATCTAAGCTGAAAATAAAAGTCAAAGGGATAAATAAAGATTTCTGGACATTTAAAAGTTTTTAAAAGCTGGAAAGGAGAAAAAAAAAAGAATAGAAGGGCAGGATCTGGAAAAATGGAGGAGACTACCTGGAATTAAGGAATGGAACTGTAATTAAAAGGAACTTACAGTGAAATTTTAACAAGATTCCTCAAAGATACATTTTAATGGAAACTTGGTAACAAAATAATAGAACCCCAGGAAGAGAAAGTGGAAAAAAGAAGCTAGTAGAAACAGCCTTGGATTATTTGGATTACTTGGTGATTTTTGGTTTTTGCATCTAGATGACTAAAATTAACTTGGTGGTTGTTTAAAAGTTTTTAAAATGGTATCACTCTTAGAAGAACTGAAAATGGAATTTAAAAAATGGAAAGAAGATGCACAAGAAGGGAGAAGCTCTTTTGGCTTTGTGTTTCAATTCTTAGAAATGGAGATCTGGAACAATGAGAAGCAACAAGAAACGCTTGCAGAACAAGAAGATTGGGACAAAGAAGAAGCCATCTTTAATGATCAAATAATTTTAAGTGGGGGGAAAAAAGAAAAGGGGGGAAAGAGAGTGAAAGGTTTAAGATTAGAAAAAACAACCAAAAAGAAGAAGAACAATTTGAAAGATAAGTATAATAATAGAAAGCAACAGAAGAGGGGATTACAGATGAGAGAGTTAGAAGTAGAGAGACGAGGGGGTAAAAAGGGGAGGGAGAACAAGAGGGGGAAGAAGGCAAGGAAAAGAAGTTGTAAAAGACAGAAACAAGAAATGGAGAAACAGGGAAAAGATATAAGGATTGTAACCATAAGTTTGTTTAGAGATAATGGGTGAAAATTTAATTGTAAAAGGGATTCTGCAAAGGTACATAAGATAGCTTTGTTATATTACAAATAGAAATAACTTTAGAAAATATGATGATGGATAAAATATTTATTGTAATGCAGTGGGGTGTTTGTTAATAAATAAATGAATTAAAATGATTGAGAGAATTAAAAGGGAACATTTTTAATTATTAGTAATGATTTATAAAAATATAAGTGAGAAATATGGGAAAAAAAAGAATTAACTATGGAAAGTTTATAAGTGTTTCCAAGGAAGTATGATATTCAATTGAAAAGAAATGTTAAAGATATTAAGATTTTAATGCATATTAATGATAGAATTGAATTGGAATGGAATGTGTTTTATTTACATATATATATAATTTTTTCTTTTTAAGAATATAGTGTCTATTTTAAGAATGTACCAAGCAGAATTCGATTGGAAGTTATGTATTATATTGAATGCTATAATCTTAAAGCTATACATTGAAGCTTAAATAAGAACTTGAATGGATAAATTTTAAGTATATAAAGGTGTCATACTCTAATTGGTAATTACGGGGAAAAATTGTTTAATAAGAAAAGATAATGTGAAATTGTAACAGGACAGACAAAAGTATAAATATAATGATTTGAATTGAGATAATCAAAACAAAGTTGAGAAAATTAGAAGAGGGGAAAAACTATGTAGAAAATATAAAATGGTAATAAGATATGGAATAGAATATAAAAATGAGCATGAAATTGAGTTTTGTGTCTGTATGAAGAAGTGATAACCTGGGACCATGCTATTTTCAAAAAAGATGTTTTATTTGTATTTTGTTTTTATGAAAACCCAAATAAAATTTTCAAAAAAAGTTTCTTTAAACCACAATCTGTAAGTGGAGGTATCATAATGGACAAGTTAAAAACTTATCTGAAAAAAAGAGAGCAGGCAGAAATGTAGCAGACTGAAGGAAGAAAAAAAAAATAAAAAAGTAAAGCAATCCACATGTTTGAGAGGTTGTTATCTTTAACAGGAAGATAGCAAGTTGTTAAACAGATAATAAGGTTACAAAAAAAAGATGTAGCTAATTCCCACACAGACAATAAACAAATGAAGAAAAGAGTGTGGAGTATATAAGGAAAAAAGGAAGAGAACACACTTAAAGCTATTTCCACCTGCCAGATTCTGGCATAGACAAGCGATGTTTTTTCCAAATGGAAACATGGCAGTTCTTGCCTCTGATTATTTTTCCAGTCGGAGTGACATGTTGAAATACAGTTAGATGGAGAAACTGAGCTCAGTATCACCTCACAAACTTCTTGTTGACTCTCTTCAAATGATATATTACATAACCAGAGCAGCAGGTCAAGGATTCCATTTTAAGCTACACGATCACCATAGCTCTAAGAAAATGTCACTGTGTACAAATTCCAATGTACTGGTTATTTAATATTGTTTGGGTCAGAATCATTATTTTCATAAGTGAAGGATGAACAGGACCACAGTACAAAGCATACTAACTTTAAATAGATTTAGACTGAGTACTTCTGCACAAACAGCAGGCTGTTCAACTTTTGTGATAGAGGGCCTTGCTCATTTCTGTCACACAGTGTGATCCATTATCACTCAGTCACTTCTAACCTTCTAAAGTTCTAGACTTTGGGCCTAGCCTGAGTAATAATTGTACTCATGTATCTCTTGAAGAAATGAAAACCAGATCTAACAGTTTTTCTCGAACTACAGTAAAAACAACAACAAAATTGCTTCATGCTGCTAAAACAATTGAAGAGCAATTATCTAAGAAAAATGTTATTGCATATCTTGCAATGTTTAGTTGATTAATTAAATTTTGCTTAACTTTCATATTCAGTCAGAAATCATCCTTGATAAATAGTACAGTACTTTAAAATGGATATTTTTATACAAGTTCTTAAAAAAAAAACCTATCATGGCAAGAGATGCCCTTCAAAAAAAGCATTTTTTTTCTGAATGCAAGTATTTCCCCCCAAAATGGTTGTTTATTCCAATAAAAATGCAAATCTAATTAAAATCAACCTGATTAGCTAGCTTTGTTTAATCGGATGAAAGCTCTGTTGGTAGCTTGAATTTTATACTACTTACAATTTAGATTAACTGTAGCAGCTGCATTTCTTGGAATGCTTTTTGGAATGCCTTGTAATATTTTTAGGTTTTTGAAAATATAACATCATTAAGAGGAAATGCATATTGCTGGTCAGCAACAACTGATTTTCAAGAGGATCCATCTCTGCAAGGAAGTGGAGAAGCAGTTATCCAACAAAGCCCCAATACCCTTTTTCTCTGCCCTGCTAAAACAGATGCCTCCCTCCAGCTTTGATTGCAAGCTGATAATGGAAGTGGGCCATTTAGATTTAACCCAGGAATCTCCGGCTGCTGACCCTAAAGTATGCTTTTGTTCATTAAAATGGGGTAGATTACTGAATAGTTCAGATCTGAGCAGCAACATTTGGCTAAGAGATGAGTTAGCATAGCAAAGTTTCAAAATTATCATAGTATGTGCATCTGTTAGTTAGGCACTTAAAATGCAGAATGTGCTTGTAGGATCAGAAGGAAAAATTGTCTTGTTTATTCATCAACCACCTGTTGGTCAACCCCCCCCCCCCCCAACTGATATAGTCACAGGTGCTTTCTGAGTGCATTCTCATTATGACAGGATAAAATATTTATATATTGGTTTATAGCATTCATTAAGAGTGATATTTGTCCATGTTTTCCAATCCCTACGCCCTCATAAAATCATAAAACAGCAGCAATAAAGTATCAAACAGTAGATCTCTAAAAACAATTCAGAGCCATTTTAAAAAGAATCCAACAGTTAAAATCAATTCAGAATCAGTCAAATGCATTACCAAAATAAATGTGCAAATAAAAAAGAGAAAGGTATCAAATGTCATGCCAAAATAACTTCAAATGGTGCCAGGCTTCACCGTCCTAATTGCAAAAGACTTGGAGAATTCAAAGAAAGACCTTAAATGACAAATGTAGTATGTGGCCAGATTCTTTCAGGAGAAATCAGATAACAATCAGGCCCTAAGCCATTTGACTGGAAGAAAAATAGCAGTTTTATATGTGCTGTCAAGGGAACCACCAGCCAATAAAGCAATTTTAAACAGTCAGAAGATGTCAACAACTAAATTCTAAACCAATGGAAGCCTTGCCAATTCAGCCATATAGATTTGTTAATCTTTTATTTAATCCCAATTTTATTCATTCTAAGCACTGTGTACAAGTGATTCTTTCAAAAAATATCATAGATACAGATAGCTATCAAGCACAATAAAATCTTTTTCTTTAAAAAAAAAACCACTGTGCAAACTATCCTCAGAAAGATCTTTCTGTGATGCCAGAAAGAATGGCATGTGTCAGAAAGAATGGCACCTGATGCCAGAAAGAATGGCACCTGTCCAATCTGTGAATCCAGAGATCACTGCAAAAAAGGATATGTCTCTTGCGAATGAGCCTTGGTCCTTGGTCCTTAGATTAGAGAGGATTTAACAGAGCTTTTCTTTTTTAAAGGTTATGTTTAGTTGCTGCCAAAAGGATTAAGGCAAATAAAAAAGGAGCCTCCAATTTTCAGTGAAATTTGTGGTCCACAACTACAGAAAGCCATCTGGTTTTAAAACACAGGCTGGAAAAAGAGGAAGCTGACTGAAGAAATTAGACAGTGGTATTTCTCAGGATTAGATTCATTATAGTCAGGATGGCCAAAAATCAGAAGATAGCACCTTTTACAAATAAATTTATGAAAGAGCATGATTTTTGGGAAACGTAGCTCACTTCATCAGATGCCTGGAGTGGCTAAAACGATGGAGGATTTAAATTGGGATGGGAGGAGAAGGCATGTTAGTTTTATAAATGCAGAGTACCCATGACACAGGTTACTAATACCTTATCAGGTATTAGTAATAAACGGTGTAATGTGTTAAAATCCTCCACAGCAATGGGCACATTCCTTCCCCCTAAAGAGAGACACTTAATCTAGCAATGATTTAAACAAAGTCAGCATCTTGCCTTTTTCTATAATTTTTTTTTTTACAAAGTCTCTCAAGATTGCACCGATTATCACATTAAACAAGAGGAAAACCTTCTACGCACCAATTCCACCCGCGCTTTCTACAATTTTATAAACAACAAACTAAAAGACTCAAGGTCCATCCCACCCCTGAAAGGACCTAATGGTAAAGACTGCAACAATGACACCATTAAAGCCAACCTCTTTAACACATTCTTTGGCTCAGTATTTGTAAACAGCAATGGATCAAGCCCAGTATTTCCTAGTCGAACCACAGACAACTACAATGATCTAATACATATCGATTTTACAGAAGACAATCTTGAAAAAGCACTACGCAATCTAAAACCATTTCTATCTATTGGACCGGACATAATATGTGCCTACTTCTTAAAAAAGCTATCCACTGCCATAGCCGAACCTCTAAGCATAATCTTTGAAAAATCTTTCAGGACCAGCACCTTGCCAAATCTATGGTCACTAGCCACAGTCATCTCCATCTTCAAAAAGGGAGACCCCAGCCTAGTTGAAAATTACAGACCAATCTCTTTATGCTGCGTCACCTGTAAAGTCATGGAATCAATTATTAACCAATCCATTATCCTCCACTTAGGAACAAACAACCTATTCTCTAATAAACAATTTGGTTTCAGAAAAAAAACCTATCCTGTAATCTGCAACTCTTACACTGCAAAAACATATGGACAACACAACTCGATCAGGGCAAAGAAATAGACACAATCTACATAGACTTCTGTAAAGCCTTTGATTCAGTGGTACACAGCAAACTACTCCTAAAACTAAAATTTTATGGTATCTCTGGACACCTGCATAACTGGATAGAAGCATTCTTGTCAAATAGACAACAAATGGTCAAAATTCGAAATGCCCTATCAAATTCTGCACCTGTCAACAGTGGTGTCCCCCAAGGCAGTGTTCTAGGACCAACTCTCTTCATACTCTACATATGTGATCATATTAAGAGCAACTGTGTTCTCTTCACTGATGATGTAAAGCTATTCAACACCACCGACAATACTGCTACCCTTCAAAAAGACCTCGACTATGTATCAGAATGGTCAAACAAATGGCAACTTCAAATCTCTACAAATCTCTCCCTGTCTTACATATTGGCAAAAAAAAAATCAGAAAATAAAATACAAGCTGAATAGTCAAGACCTTGTTGATGATCCAAACTCTGTCAAGGACCTTGGAGTACTCATCTCTAATGGCCTAAGTGCTAGAACCCACTGTAACTACATAGCCAAAAAGGCATTAAGAGTTGTTAACCTAATCCTACATAGCTTTTTCTCTGGTAATATCACACTACTAACTAGAGCATACAAAACATTTGCTAGACCAATACTTGAATACAGCTCATCAGTCTGGAACCCGCATTATGTATCGGATATTAATACAGTTGAGAAAGTCCAGAAATATTTCACAAGAAGAGTTCTCCATGCCTCTACTCGTTGCAGAATACCTTATGCCACCAGACTTGAAATTCTAGACCTAGACAACCTAGAACTATGACGCCTTCAGTCCGATCTAAATATAGCATATAAAATTATATATTGCAATGTCCTACCTGTCAATGAATACTTCAGTTTCAACCATAACAATACAAAAAAGCACACAATAGATACAAACTTAAGGTAAACCACACCAAACTTGATTGCAGGAAATACGACTTCAGCAACAGAGTGGTCAATGTCTGGAATACTCTACCTAACTCTGTGGTTTCTTCCCTAAACTCCAAAAACTTTAACCTTAGACTGTCCACTATTGACCTCACCCCTTTCCTAAGAGGTCTGTAGGGGGCGTGCATAAGCGCACCAACGTGCCTACCATCCCTGTCTTATTGTTCCTTTTTATTTTTCTTATATGTATCCATTTCATGTATTTATAACTATGTTTATACTTATACCTGTTATCTTATAATTGCTTGACAAAATAAATAAAATAAATAAATATATTTAACTGCCTTCAACTGTTGCTATTTCAACTGGAAAGTTTAAAGTATAAGAAGGTTGCTGGTATTTCATATATCCTCAGAGGATCTGGACCAAATTATTTGTAGAAATGGTAGGAAACTGCAGAATTGTTGTCTTACTCCGGTATTAAATAATAAGGGTGACTGGAAACCAATATATGGAACAAGAGATACATTGGAAGAGTAGGGGAAAATAAGATTGGGAAGTAGAAAGCCATTGTTCCAATTGGTGTCAGATCTGATGGTTATGGTTGCTTGCTGGGAATGTTACTGGCTGAAAATAATGAGTTGGGACATTCCGCATATTTCAGCTCCGGCATTCATTTCCCATTGTTTTGATTTAGTTCTTCCTCATCTTTCCATAATGTTGGAGAAAGGAGGAGGCAAACTACACTAGAAAAGAAGAAAAAAATGGGAGAGGGATGAGCCTGTATCTAGATTCATAAGCTGCAGTGTTAAAACCAAGGCTTGTTAATTAAGCTCAGTTGACTGGGCTCATATAGCATGCTCAACTTAAACCCAACATTGCAATGTGTTTCTCCAGTGAAAATAGTGAGATACCAAGGGAGGAGAGCTAGGGTTGCTAAAGGCTTGCTGAAGCAAATTTTGTGCAATAAGAGTCATTTTCTTTTAAGGGACCTGCGTATACCTAGCTTTTTCCTAGAGGTAAGTTCAGTGGGGATTTAAAATTATTTGGGGGAGGAGAGAAAGGAAAGGAAAGTAAGAAAAGTAATAGAAATAATAAGAAATTAGACGAGGGAGTAATAAAGGTGAGATTAAAAAATCAAATTAAAAATCAAATAATGATTAATAAGATATGAATCCATAAGATGACTATTTTTTTGTTAAGTTGTTTCCTGAATTTCTTTTTCCAGACCAGCTTTTGAACATTTATGGGTAAATTTTGTGTGGTAGGAAAAATCAGCTGCAGGGAAAGAGCAGAGGCTCAGGGCCATCCTTTTTATCTAGTCTCCTAATTCTTGGCCTAGCAAAACCCTGACTTATGTAGCAGATTTGTGTGAACTTGCCCTTGACACTGATTTTTCAGGATGTTTTTCTTCCATGTTGCTTTCTATGAGCAACATAATATTCCAGAGGACAGGTGAATGTTTATGGAGAGAGATTTTCAATCATCCAGGTCATGGTGGTCCCAAAGGTGTTTTTCCAAAAGGCAACTGGAATTTCTTGGTTTTTTTTGTTTTTTTTTTGCTTTGAAAACATTTCACTTCTCATCCAAGAATCTTCAAGAGTTAGAACTGAAGAAGCTTCCTGGATGAAAGGAGAAACATTTTTAAAAAAACTCCAAGAAAGTACAGTTGTTGGTTTTTTTTGGAAAAAGCACCTTTGGAACAGGGCAGATAAATCTTATTTTGTTTCTTTTTCATTACAGATCTAAATCAGTGGCAAGAGCTAGTTCTTTTTTCGTTGACATTGATTTAATATACTTACTGACAGATTTGAGAGAGGTAGTCTTCTATTCCAATGATCCCTGAGGCAGTGAGTCGGGCTAAAAAATATTATAGGGGAAGTGATTTTTCTCAGCAAATGAAAAAAAAACCTAACATAGCAGTTGTTGGCTTTTGCTTAAGCATAATTTCTTAAATAAGCCACAGATAGTTGGGTTCACATCCATAGTTGGGTCACACCATAAATCAAACTGATTATGTAAAAGATTAGAGCAATAGGTAAATTCGGCCAATATTTGCCCATCACTCATTGCAATCTACCCATTATAAAGAAGGTTTGGAATGTCAAACCACTTTTGTTCTCCTTTTTTTAAATCTTCCACATAGTTATATTGCTTACTTCATTCAGAGCAGACACATTATATGTTGAGGATTGTCACCTGCTACCATAACCAGTCACAACAAAAATGAGTTTGCATTTGTGTATGATTGCAATTTTCAGTTAACTCTGATTATAAAAGTCTTCACACCGAACATATTTAATCTTTGGTATTTCAGACATTTTCTGACAAGATTTCTGTAACCCATGGAAATGATCTCAATCAAGTCTGTTGAGTTTTCCCACCCTGAAAGAACAACTGACATGGTGGCAATTACAGACAGGGGAGCGGGGAAACAGGTCCAGGAGATCGCAAATGAAAGGGGCATTGAAATGGACTATGAAGGTGGGATGCTTGGGGCCGAATAGGGAAAGCTATAGATTAGCTAAATCCTAATTCCTATGCTGACATGGGGCTCTGGGAGGAAATCATATTATCACATAGCTTTCTTTTCTCATGAAAGAACTTAATGATGTAGCTGTGGATTGACTATAAATGCTAGGTAATGGGCAGTGAAAGATGTTAGTTATTTTTCTTCTCCTCGGGCATAATGCAGAGACCAAAAAATTGCACCCTGCCTGAGTTAAATGAAGGAAGATTATAGATGTCTAGTGAGTATAGAAAAAAAAGGAAAAAAGTCTTCCCTGTTTCTCTCCAGGGAATATGCAATTTCAGCATGACATGTCAGAGACAGAGAAGCAAGCAGACCTTTGTGAGGGGCCAAAGGAGCTGCCAGTGTTATTGTTTGAGTTGACTCAGGTCCATCAGCAATGTCAAGGATAACATTCTTTATGTGCAGTAAACTTTGTCTCTTAGCATTGTTGTCCTGCCACCCACAACATCAACGAGAAATTTGTGAATGTTTTCAGAGAGTCCAGTTACAAATGACACAGTGCAGTAATGAAAGTTCCAAGCCCGGTCATGATGATATGGAAAGAGATATGGATTTGTGCCAAAGGAAACAAGTATGCTTGCATCATCGGAGAATGTAAGGCAAAAGCCAAGGAGGCTGGCCTCAGAAGTTCCACAAGACCATAAAATGAACTGATGGCTTCATGTAAGAAACTGGACAAGGATCTATCCTCTTGCTTCTTCCCCCTCCCCTCGTAAATAAAAGTTCTACAGACATTTAGAAAAAGGCTACTGTTTTTTTTTAATGCTCTAGTTTTGAAAATAATATCCCCAGTTATTAGTGAACTGTTAATATATTTCTAGTGCTTCAATCAACAACAACAACAACAACAAAAAGAATGTCCAGCGGGCTTGAGCTAGGTTAGCTGGCTCCCGAAGCAGTAGCAGTGGCAGTGGAGGCTGGAGCTGGGATTGCTGCTCCGGGGATTCACCTGGGCCTGTATCTCTGTTGCTCAAGCTTTTCCCTGCTCCAGCCTCCTGACTGTCAGCCTGAAACTGTGGAGGTGAGAGAAGCAGAGAGGGATGGCTTTTTGCCTAGGTTTCTCCAGCTGTGTGTGTGTGGGGGGGGATGCCCTGCCTGCTGCAGATGTCAGCAGGTGCGGGGCAGCTAGGGACCACAAGGCTTTCAGCCCATGAACTTGCACCGCTCTTCTCACTGCAGCTGCCCACAAAGGTAAGACAGGCAGCATGGAGGGAGACCTGCTCCGGGCCTGCCGCATTTGGCTTAAAGGCACCAGCTAGCGGGCAGACAGGAGAGGGCCAGCTGGTGGAGGGGCAATGTGGGCGGAGTAGCCTTACAGTCCCCGGCTGCCCCCACCTGCTGGCGGCCATGGCAGGCATGTCTCCTCCCCAGGCCTCCGTCAGTTTTCCCCCTGACAGCTGGACAAACCTAGGCAAAAAGTCAGTCAGGCGAGGAGTGGCTGGGAGGAGAGGAGTGAGAGGTGGGGCGGGGCCAGCCAACGGTGGAATGGTGGGATCAGCCAGTTTGCTGAACTGCAGAAAATGTTATGTACCGGTTCGCGTGAATTGGTGTGAACCAGCTGAATCCCACCACTGTCCATACACATACATAACACACATGTACACATGCTATACACACACATATGTATATACCTACCTAGACACACACACACACACACACACAAATATTCATCACAGTCCATTTTGAATACATAGCAGAAAGAGAAAACATGAGAGTTCGCAAGGTTGATGCTATATGGAACAAAACTATGACTGAATGAGGATGTTCTGCTTCGGATAAGGAAAACAGGTTGTGAAGAGGATGTGTAGCATCCCAGATAATCCTGTGGACCCTGCCCAAGCATCACTTATGTGCTATGTCCTGGATAGAAGGCAGTGAACTACCAATAATCTTTTCTGCCATTCTCATCACTCTCTGCACCGCCTTCCTGTCTGAAGCAGCAATACTTCCAAACCAGACCGTAATGGAAATCATACCATATCTGACCATTTACAATACTGTATTATTTCCTGGGCCAATTTTTGCTTTGCTTGATTACAAAGCAATATTCCTTGTTGTTACTGTCTAGATCTGCAAGGTGGGCTATGGTTTGGGTGGGGCACTTTCAAACGCAGCCTATTGATTAGCAAAATGCACAGAGGGAACATGGCTGAACACTGGCAAAGAAATGTTGGGAAGAGAAAGGATTGAATCCATTATTCAACAGGTCAACTCAACTGATCGTAAGATATTGTGCTAAGTGAAGGTCAAACCATGGGTGATGGAATGATTGTGTGCTAAAGGCTGAGATGGGAATGAGGAGGAAAAGAGACTAAAGGCAAAGAGGCAAGCTAAATATTCATATAAAGATGCTTAGCTAAGAGTATGATGAATTGTGACTCATTATCTGATTTATATCCTGCCAATCCATTGGAAAAATTACCAAAGATCTGTTGGTCTTTATATATATATAAAGTTGTAGCAACGTTTCGGCAGAATCTCATCTGCCATCATCAGGCTTTTGTATAGTGTTCATCTGTGAGTCAGGCTTTTACAGTGGTTTCAGATTTGAATTTGGGGCAGCCTATTGCTGTGCCACAGGCAATAGGCTGCCCCAAATTCAAATCTGAAACCACTGTAAAGCCTGACTCACAGATGAGCACTATACAGAAGCCTGATGATGGCAGATGAGATTCTGCAACGTCGCTAACTTTAAAAGCACAACTACTATGATGTGGGAAAATACCCGAACAAAGCTGAATGCTATATATATATATATATATATATATATATATATATATATATATATATATATATATATATATATATATATATTGTTTTCTGAGGTTATATATATATGTGTGTGTGTGTGTGTGTGTGTGTGTGTAGTATATATATGGTATTCAGCTTTATTCAGGTATTTTCCCACGTCATTATAGTTGTGCTTTTAAAATTGTAGCGACGTTTTGGCAGAATCTCATCTGCCATCATCAGGCTTGTATATTGTGTTCATCTGTGAATCAGGCTTTCACAGCCGTTTCTGTTTTAAATTTGGTGCTAGCCTACTGCTGTGTTAGAATGGTTTTTTTCTTCATCCCAATTGGTTAGGAGTCTTGGTCTGTGTTTATTGGTCTTGGAGTTTGCTGAGTTCTGCTTGATTGGTGTTTCTAATATCTTCTTTCTGTTTTGTAGCATTTTTTTGTCTTAATTGGCTGGCAACATTGTGTTTCCTGTATTGGAGGCTTTTAGTGCGGCTTGGCTTCGGGTAAACAGACAGCTATCATTTATTAGGACGCTAGGTTTCATCTGGGTGCCTGGTTGGGGTGTGTTTGATCTGGGTGCCTGTGTTTCATCTGGGTGCCTGGTTGGGGTGTGTTTGAGCTGGAGGTATCCATGCCTAAAACACTAATTGCCAGAACCAAATGCCTGGCAGACAAGACACACATAAAGACTGAACTATGCACCCTGACTAAAGTACTGACAGCCAACGGCTTTCACAAAAGCAAAATCACAGGCCTGATCCACAAAAACACACTGAGACATAATGGAGACCAAGAAGATGAACAGACCTATGGAACAGCTGTCCTGCCCTACATAACAGGTACTACAGACAAAATCAGTAAGATACTACACAGGCATCACATCAAGACTGCCTTCAAAACAGACAGAAAAATAGCAGCCATCCTAAGAAACCCCAAAGATAAAAGGCATATATGAAGTCCCCTGCACATCATGCCCTGCCACATACAACGGACAGACCAATAGAAGAATAAGTACCCGCCTGGATGAACACAAAAATGCAGTAAAAAAAGCTGGAACACACTTCCTCACTAGTCCAACACATGAAAGCCACAGGTCATAGCATCAACTTCAATGGCACCAAAACCCTAGCCACTATAGAAAACCCCAGCCACAGAATTATCAGAGAAGCCATAGAGATTGAAAAAAGACCTGAAAGCATGAATAGAAGAGATGACTCCACCAGACTGTCAATTATCTGGAAGCCTGCACTCACAAACAAAAACATCTCCACACCACAAGCCAAGCAAACACCTGGGCACAAACAACCCCCTCCCTCAATACTTCCAGCTCAAACACACCCCAACCAGGCACCCAGATGAAACCTAGCTTCCTAATAAATGATAGCCATCCGTTTACCCGAAGCCAAGCCTCAGTAAAAGCCTCCAATACAGGAAACACAATGTTGCCAGCCAATCAGGACAAAAAGACGCTACAAAACAGACAGCAGATATTAGAAACACCAATCAAGCAGAACTCAGCAAACTCCAAGACCAATAAACACAAGACTCAGGATGAAGAGAGAGAGAGAGAGAGAGAGAGAGACAGAGAGAGACAGAGACAGAGACAGAGACAGAGACAGAGAGACAGAGAGAGACAGAGAGACAGAGACAGAGACAGAGAGACAGAGAGACAGAGACAGAGACAGAGAGAGACAGAGAGATAGAGAGACAGAGACAGAGACAGAGAGACAGAGAGAGACAGAGAGACAGAGAGACAGAGACAGAGACAGAGACAGAGACAGAGACAGAGACAGAGACAGACTTGGGTTCTGGAAGAAAAAGTGGAAACCACACAGCAGATGGATTTTATTTAATAAACATTTTCTGCAGCAACCAGAGTATACACAATTATTTTATTTATTTACTATTTCTTTGAGACAACCTGATTGTACGAACAGTCTGGCAGAGCACATGCCGTCAAGTTCATGTACAGGTTGCAGGAAGCAATCAGCAAGCGAGAGCAGGAGCTAACTCAGAAAGGGCAGAACAGTTTTGCAAGCTCCAAAAGAAGATTAAAATACAGTTTCAGGTGCCAGACGTGGGAGGAAGTTCCACCTGCTTGTATCTCAATGTGGTATGCAAACAACTCATGCAGTTTTACAACATTCCTTTTGGGTCTGCCTGTTTACTCTATCAGTAACTAAATATGGTAGGAGGATAGGTATTAGCAAATCATTAGTCTTTATTGCAGGCATTTGCTTTATTTAATTATGTATGAAGGTTCCATAAATATCATATGCCTGGTTCCTACCTGCCAGTTGGGTCTCCTAATACACCCTGAATAGATTTTTTTTTCCAGAATATTTTCCTGATAAATTGGTGAAAAGCAGTTAATAATCCATTATTAAGACTTAAGAGAACCACTGATTGAGCTGAACTAAGTTGAACAAGAATATGTCAAGATTTCATAAACAGAACCATAGTTGTAATTATCTGATATTAGAATTTCCAGAGAAATTCAAAATCGGCCACACCTGGGTAATTATCTGTCCCTGATGTATGCAACATATCTTGTATGAGACAATTCTCTCTTGGAATATTTCTTCATGTACACAGTATTTGCATTATGGGGGAAACAAATGTATGATAGGTTAACAGACGGAACCAATAAAGATTATGGAGCTCAACAGAATGGTTGTTTGAATAAAATATAACTGCATGCAATTGAAAAATTGGGGTGTGAAAGGTTATGATTTCACATTTGGTTGTCTTTTAAAATTCCACCAGGCTTGTTTTGTTATTTGCTTAGGGAAGAAGCCGCAAAACTGTAGCAAGGCTGCAGTATGAATGTTCGGTAGCCTAAAATCTAGATTTAAATCTTTCACTCTAGTATCTTTCAAATAAAAGCAACTGTGAGCTGATCAAATGCTACCCCTTTCATGTCACAATAAAAAGATAAAGAAGTCTCGGCAGGTTTTATTTTGCTAATCATAGATGAGTTTAAGGGGTGATGTTCACCTCTGTTTCTTTAAGCCATTGGAGCCAGTACTGTCTGAAGATGTTTCCAAGGTCATGTGGCCAGCATGACATCACACTACAGTTCAGAGCATGCAAGGAAACATGGAAACATTATCTTTCCACCAAAGTGATACTTATTTATCTACTTGCATTTGGATGCTTTCAAAATTCTTCTCCAAAACTCTTTCCTTGAGTGAGGCACCAGAACATGAAAGGTTTCCAATATAAAATTAAAAATACACCATATTATCTACCATGGTAACTGCTAGAGAAATAGAAAGAGTTAGAAATGCCATGTGCCATCATTGTAAACCTCAGTGGTTGTTGCTGCTGTTTTTACTTAGTTTCCACAAATAAACATGCATGTTTGATGTAAGATACCTTAAAAGAAATTAATATATTTCTGAGCCCCAGGCTCTTAAGAAAACAACAGTGGGACATCTTTCCCCCTATTCTCCCCTGGGTTATTATTTAAATTTCTAGCTCAGAATTTATCAACCTTGACAACTTTAAGATGTGTCAATTTCAACTCCCAGAATCCCTCTAGTCACCAAGAGTGCAGACAATGGGATCTTCTTCAGAGCAGTTTCCTGCAAGTGAAATCGAAAGTACTGAAACCTTAAAACCCATTGAATTCTGTAACATACAGAGGCTACCATTGCCCAAGAGAATTAGCATAAAAATAGCCAAGAAAAAATGGAATTTTGAAAAAAGTGTTTGGGGAAGACAGATTGGAAGGGATGCCATATATTTTGTCTTGCACTACGTATAACTCTAGGCATCCTTGGTCCATAGGACTTCAGTGGTGGCATCCCAATTCTTTCTTAGGAATAATTGCTGGTCCTCTCCTGTCTTGTTCCCTTCGGCATTGGCAGAGCAACACCTGCCCTAGGACTCTCTTAGGGTCTGCTTTGTAACTGAATAGTTTACATTGTTGCATTCCCGTTTTATCACCTTGTCAGAACGATAATTTTATTATTATTTTAAAATCAAACTTAAAGCTTCTGTTCACAACCATGGAAACTTTCAGAAGGTTAGGTTAAAAAAACTGTTAGATGTTTTAGAAATATTGCATTAGACTGAAAACATAGTATGACAGACTTGCAGGGCCGATGCATTATACAACAAGGGACTTCTGTCCTTACTGTGAGTTGTGTTGAGGGTGTGTGTGTGTGCATGAAGGGAGGCTCAGCCAATCTCATTGTACACATGTTGTACTCTGACAATAAAAGTAATAATAAAAAGCAGAATACAAATACTTTAAGTAAATGTGTGTGTGTGTGTGTGTGTTCATTGATTTCTTCTTGTCACTAAGTTATGGAGCCAGTTTGGTTCAGTGGTTGGGGGGGAGGGGTACCAAGTTAGAAACCAGGAGACTGAGTTTTAGTCCCCCCTTTGGCATGAAAATCAGTTGGGAAAGCCATTCTCAGCCCAATCCACCTCACAGGGTTGTTGTTGTGGGGAAAATAAGAGGAAGAAGGATATGTTCATCGCCATATGTTATTTATAAAATGATTAATTTAAAAAAATAAATAATTCATTCATTTAATAAATAAATAAATAGATAATAACTTTATAAAATAATAAATTTATAAAATAATAAACATGGGATAATTAATAACAAACAAACAAACAAATAAATGGAGGGAATCTGCAGCTCATACCATCACTTTTATTTCCCGGCCTGAAATTGGAAAAGTGTCTACCCTTCTGGCTTCCCTCTACCTCTCTTACTGCACATATAGACACTGCTACAGCTGTAGGGGAAGGTGATATGGAAAGTCAAATTGTTATGCACATAACCAACTTTCCTGTGTACTAACCACAACTGTAAACTATACGCTCTCACTTCTGAGGAAAAGAAAAATTGATCCGAGCCAACTTGTTGCCACAGCGGAGCAGTCAGTACTGAAAAATGAGAGTAAGAGAAGCACATTATAGAAAAGAATCAGAGTGTATCTGTGACTTGAACCCAATCCTCCCCCCTCCACCCAACTCAGATACCTTTACTTATTTTTCAAAAGAAAAACTGCACCCTCAAGGCCAAGAGTTTTATATAGCTTGCTCTGGGAGAAAGTTTAATCAGCTGTGGCTTTGCAGAGCACGGGTTGTGGTTTCTCTCTTTCCCCCCGGCAAATGCACTGAAAACTGTGAATGTGGTTGGGACATGAGATCCTGTTCCTGAGGCTGAAAAGAGGCCATCTTGAGGTTAGAATGACCAGGGATGACACCATTCCCCTGCTTTGTCCTAGAGAGACATTGCCTGGATCCCATTAGGAGGAGGAAGCCATGCCAGTTAACTCCACGCATCTAAAAATTTCCGACCTCTCCTTCAGGAAAAGCAGATCAGCCGATTATTTGATTGCTCTTGTTGCCGATGTGAGGAATGCAGAGGCTCTGAATGTAGGAATAGAGGGCTGGAGGTGGGGGTAGATTATATGAGAAGGAGGAACAAGCATCAGCCTGGGTGCAGTCAGGAAGCCCTATTTAGTTTGAAAGCATTGATGGAAGATGAAGAAGTAGATGCTGGCGAAATCAAGTGGGAAAGTGGAAGAGTTTAGTTTCACAGTGTTTAATCCTTGTCGCAATGAAAGGAGCAAATCCTTTTACCGCTGCTGTGATTGTGAATGGCCACAGAAAGACTGCAGCAGCCTGGCGCCTTTCATCCAACTTGCTATCCTTTACCCAACTCAAGGATGACCTCAAAGGTTGCCTCCATTCATTTGTTACCGCCTGTAGAGAGGGCTGTGGGGGTGGGGGTGGTTGAATAACCCTTTTCCATTTTGCTAAGATTCTCCTTTCCCCAGTCAGTTTATTGACTCTCACTTTTATCTTGGTTTGCTTTTAAAGATGGACTTTGTATGAAACTTCTTACCGTATTAATTTCTCTAGGCTCTTTGTCAACTAGATGCATTTTGTACTCACCTTCTCCTAATATACTCATTTCTCGGTATTTTAATAATCATTCTTACAGCATATGAAAACACAATTTTGCATGGATTTTTAAACTGTAAAAATGTACTGTGAATTTAGGAATAATGCATAGTTTGGAGAGGACCCAGTTTTGATCTGTGCATTGTTTAGAACTGCTTTGAGAAGTTTGCATTAAATTGCAATTAATTTTGCTTCCTTCCCTCACTACCTGAATGTATGCCCTTGTTGACTAATGGGCCATGATGTAGTTCTTGAATCCAACAATTGTATTTATTCAGTGTCTTGGCCTACAGTCAACGGAAATATGTCTTCTTACCCCAGCTGGTGCACCTCAGATATTTTAGGACTACATATTCCAGAAGTGCTAGACAGCAAGACCATGGCCAACAAAATAACTCATTGTCTCAGACTACCAGATTTGAAAGACCTAAAATGTGTGTGTGTGTGTGTATTCACCTGGAAGCCAAATCATAAACATAATATTTATGAGCACATAACTTTTTGTTTTGAGGTATGCTACACTGTACTTTTTTTTCTTGAAAGAAGTTTGAAACCACCATGTGTGTTTTAATAAACCAATGAAGTCATTATTAATTTAATTTTATCTTGGAGCAACATACAGATGCCTTTTTAGCCAAAGAAATGTGTTTTCTAAAGCACAGCAAGACCATTAGCTGCAATAAATCTTTGAGGAACTTCTGGGCTGGGCACAAACAATTCTTAAGCAATGTTTCTTGGAGGGGAGCCTAGATGAAAATGAATTGTTATATTTCTAGAGAGCAGGTCCAAGAGATTTTCAAATTTTGCTGTACTGAGAACTAATAAAACAATTAATGAATCATGCACTTTTGTCTTTGAGAAACCATCATGTGCTTTACTCAGAGGAAAGGTTATTTAACATCACAGAGTTCATTACTCATATAGGCATATAGGCATCATATTACTCATATAGGCATTTTCTGCAAACCTGCAACAATCTTCAGGGAACAGCCAATCCCTACTTAGCAAGTAGTGTAGTCAGTGCCTGGGCTTTAGAGCAAAGGCCAAATGTTCCATCATGCCATTGGTAGGAATGTGTTCTGAAGAAAAGAATGTGTCCTGCAAAGAAAATTGGGCAAATTCTAGTCCTCTACAAGAGCTGACCCGACTCATGTAGCAGAATCCAAAAAATGCCTGCCTGTTCTTGCTAATTCAGTCTTTTATTAGGATTATGATGGTGACGGTGATGATGCTACTTTCTGTTTTCATCTGTTTTCATCATTAAGAACCATGGTGATACAGTGGTTAGAATGCAGAACTGCAGACTAATTCTGCTGACTGCCAGCAGTTCGATCCTCACTGACTCAAGGTTGACACAGCCTTCCATTCTAAGGACGTCAGTAAAACGAGAACCCAGACTGTTGGGGGCAATATGCTGACTCTGTAAACCACTTGGAGTGAGCTGTAAAGCAATGTGAAGCAGCCTATAAGTTTAAGTGCTATTGCTGTTGCAATCTATGCCTCTTTCATGCCACTGCAGGGGCATAATGTTCTGACCCCTTACATATTATCAAAACCCTTGATGGTTTCTGCTACAGTGGGCCAGTCCAGCTCACTCTCTGGAATTTGCCTTTCTCTGCATCGTAAGAGCTTCTCTTCTGGCCTCCCTTTCAACTCTTATTTGGATAGGAGCCATAAAGTTACCAACTCCCAAGTATTAAAAATAGCTGTCCCACAACTGTCCCACCCTAGCATTGGGGTGCTATTTTTAAGTTGGGTGTGTCCTAATGAAAAACCTTTGAGGTACTTTTATCTGGTCTCACATGAGATCCTCTAAAGCCCAGCCTTTAACCCAAGGACAATAAGAGGACCTCTTGCAGAAGTCAGCCTATTATGCCTAAACCCTTCATTACGCAGTACAGAGTGGCTTTTGCTTGCCTCTTTCTGCTTGAATGAGGATGCTGAACTTTGATCAAGCCTTTAATTCAGGTTTGTACAATGCCAATGGAACATAGATTTTTTGGGGTGGTGGTGGTGGTGAACAAATAAGGCAGAGATGTGTAATGGAAAAATCTTGCAGCAAAATATTGGAAAATGTTGCAACTAAACTTTGCATATATTTTCATGATCTAAATATTATCTTTCCAGGCCTTCCTGTCTTGTCTTTTCCAGTCTTCTCAGTCTATAATTGGTGGTTACTAAGCTTATTTAGTCCTTCTTGAAATATTGCACCTTTCAGTCTTTTAAAAGTATATTCCCCCCCCCTTCTCTCTCTCTCTGTGTGTGTGTGTGTGTGTGTGTGTGTGTGTGTGTGTGTATTTGAGACAGAAAGAGAGATAGGGAATATCTAATTTTGGCTCTGTGAATAGGTGAAGAGAATTTACTCCTTTCCCCTTCAGTTTCCTAAATAAAAATCATTTATTTACAGCTGCTAACACACATTAGCAATTGGTTGAGATTGGATTATTTACACTGGAATGTCCCAGGAGAAAAACCAATAATCTTTCTCTGCTATTACATTTCTAGAGAGTCTAAAGAAAAAGAGCAAGAAATCTGATCAGGGATCTCTCAATGTCACCTCGGTTGTGCCCTCATCATATTGGCCTAGTACCTTTGACTCCAGCCAATGACCCGCATCCTTGTTCGGAAGTGCCCTAATTCTCCAAGCGAGTTTTTCTCAACCAGCTTTAAGATGGGTGGACTTCAACTCCCAGAATTCCTCAGCCTAGTCCAAGCAGTTCTGTTTCACAGATCAAAGTAAGAGGCCTCCTCAGCCTTCCCTTCTCCTAAGATTTGTTGTCTCCTTTCTGCTTTGCAACTGGATGCTTCAGAAAAGAAAGCACAGTGCTTTGAAAAGAGAAAGAAAGGCTTCCCAGAAAAGTCTTGTTGAGAACTCCTTATTTAGCAATGCTGTTGGAAAAAAAGATTCCAGCTAAAGTAGCCAGTATGCTTTGCATTGCAAAACACAAACAACTAAAGCCAAATGAAAAATACACTGCTGTGATGTGAACAAAACATTCAGTAATTCAAACAAACTAAAAAAAAAATGGAATTGCTGGATCATGATCAAGGACACGTATGACTGCCAAGAGTAAATGAGCAGAGATTCCTTCTTATAGTTACTACACCCTAGTTCGCTAGTAGTGAAAATGTATGAGGAGAAAATATAGTCAATTGGATTAGTTAGGAGAGGGATTGAGTTTTACTCCTCTGTCATTGACGGTGATTTAAGTTTAAAATATAGCTTCTCCCTACCCCCGCTTAGTAGACAAATGCATAATAATGAATTTGGTAAATATACACAAGTATAGTTGGCTCTCATACACCATCAAGTACAGAATAAATGAAAAATGATCACATTAGATTAGCTAGTAAAGGGAGCAGGACAGCTGTGTAAGAGCTTGTAAGAGAGTCTGAAAGAAAGCAGGCCAGAAACCTTACCAGATCAAAATCCTTTTGAGGGGTATTAAGCATCTCATCAAAACAGATGCTATTACTCTGGGAAAAGACAAAAGTGCATTCAATGACACAACATATTCATTTTTCAGTAAGTTTGTAAAAAGAAGCTAGGAGTTGCAATTGTCCTATCCAGATCAGATAGGGTGGGCATGCTCCTAATTCCTTCCTTCCTTTAAATGTTGCCATTTCATGGGACCTAGGAAGGGGGCCCCTTTCCGTGGCAGCTCACAAAAAAACCCCACCCTTTCCCTTGAAGTTTGGCAGCCTCCCCCCCCCACCTCTTTTGTAACCTCCTGAAAAGCACTCAAGACTTGGCTTTTCACCAGATTGATAAGATTGATGAGATCAATTTATTATGGGCTGCATGTGAAAGTTTAACTATGCTCTCAGGTTTGGTTTTGGTTTTGGTTTTAATATTTGTAGCATTAATATTTTCATTGTCAATGTTATTGGCTCTTTTGGTTGTAAGCCATGTAGAGTTTGGTACATAATGGGTATATGTGTATATATAAAATAATGTTATATAAATAATGTGGCAGCTCTTTTGTGTGTGTGTGTTCTTTTGTAACATTTGATGTACTTTTTGAAAACCCTTTTGTCCTGTTGGTAAAAGTTCACAAATTGGAATTTGGGCACCATCTTTAATAAGTTCCCAGCTTCAATTTCTAGCCTGGCACTTTAGAATTGTTACCCAGGTGAAACTCATAAGGAAGTAGAAAAAAAGTTTGGTTTCTGGTAAGCCTTATAATTGGAGCTCTGATACCTTTCCTGCTTATCCTTTGCTAGTATTTACCACACCGCCTTAGCCAGACAATAAAGACCCACTTCTATGCATACAAGTGCTTGCAATCATTAAGCCTTCATACAGTATACTGGCATGGATGAGGAGAATCATCTCTGAAGCATTTCTCCTTATCTTTTAACCTTAGTTATCTTTTAATCTTAGTTAGATTAAAAAATAATCTTTTATTTTTCTTATATGTATCCAATGTATTCATAACTATGTTTTTACTTATACCTATTATCTTGTAAGCAATTGACAAACCAAATAAAATAAATAAATAACTAGTTGGGGGAGAAGGAGAGATATTGCCATGGCTTTCAGAACATGGCAGGAACCATTCCATGCTAGAGTTGCTTCATTCAGTTTTTCTTCCATGTTCATTTCCTTCTTGACATCTTGGGAAGGAAATTTACCAACAATCTTGCAAGTTTAGGATTGAGAAAATGAGGCTTTTAATTGAGATGATTTGAAGCTCCTTCCATCCCTGGAATTGTCTTTTGGGGGCTCATTGCTGTCTACCTATCTTTAGAATTAATGCCTGGGAGCCTCCTCGCTGACGGACTGTAGACCGCGACTCTCTGCAGCTATGGTCCGTGCTCTTTCGTTGGAGAGCCCCGATCATTAAGATTAGGGGCTGAAGCTGCCTTGGAGGGGCGGCGGAGTAAGGGGAAGCCGCAAGCCAGGTTGAGGAGAGCCGCATCTCCCCTCCTGGGCTTGGTCTTCCCCCTGCCCCCCCCCCAGAAGACGAATGCAGTGGTGGTTTAAATTGGCCACCCCGAAGAGGAGGAATCAGCTGGATTAAGATTTGTGCAGGAGAGAAGAGGTGGATAACATCTGAACCAGGACAACTGGGCAATACAACTAAACAAAAGTACCCTGGGATTAAGGTAACATGGAATTTTTAAGAAAAGAAAAGTGAGCGGTGAAATTACAAAGGGACAGGAAAAAAAAATAAGAAAATATTTTTGACAGCTAAGTGGGGCTTCGAAACGGGAAAGGAAGAAGCAGGAACTAAAGATTTAACTAAATTGGACTAAAATATTTTGGCAATAAACAGGCATAAAATAAAGCTGGACTTAAGATTGTCAAAAAATAATAATAATAAAGTTTACAAATTGGAGACTGAACTGTGCTGGAATATTGAGGTTCGAAAAACCCTAAACAAAAAAATAGGGGAAAAAGGTGAAGACTTTGTATAATGGAGAGTGCCACCTTTTGACAAAAACTTGAGCTCAAACAAAAGGGAAAGCATCCTGTTTCTGAATGAACTTGTGTGGATATAACACTAAAGAAATATTGAAACAAAGTAAGAATCTTAGAAAGTGAAAGCAGAACCAGAATAAAGAAAAAAGCAAGGAAAGGCTGACTGTGGGATTGATTAATGTTTTTGGTATAGACTCTGGGCTGGAATAATTGAGAACTTTAGAAAATTGATAGAAGAAAGAAGGAAAGTAAAAGTGGTTTTTTTGTGGACTTTAACGATCATAAAATATAAGAGTGTGTAATGATGATGTCTCTTCAGGAATTAAAAATGGAACTTAAAAATATGAGAGAATTACTACAGGAAAGAGGCGAATCACTTTGCTCTGTGTTAGAAAAAATGGAAATGGCGATTGAAGAACAAGAAGAAAGAGCTTCGGAGGAGGAGGAGTCGACTCAAGGAGAAGACATTTTAAATAGACAATTAACACAAAGAACACTACAAAGAAGTGGGGAAAGAAGGAAGGTTAAAAAGTTGAGATTTAAGAAGGCAATCAAAAGGGGGAATACCTGTGAAGTCAGGAAAGGCAGAAAGACCCGGCAGAAAAGGGGAAAGGAAGATATTAAGAAAGAGAGGGATATAAACTGGAATGAGAAAAGATATGGGGAAAAGAGGGGGAGGAGAAGCAGTAAGAAACAGGTGCATGAAATAAAGAAATACGGAAATAGTAAAACGTTGAAAAGAAATTGTTTTTTCAGAGATAATAGTTGATAATTAAAAAGGGGATTCTGCAGGGTGACAAGGGGTAATAAGAATATTTTTGCAATTAAAAATATTTAGAAAATAGGGTAGTATAGATACTGCTAACTTTTATTAAAAATTAAGGGGGGAAATATGCTGCGGAATCCAAATGAAAAGATGTAATGATTATTATTATAACTTCTTAAAAATAATGGTTTATTGGGAATCAAGATGAGGGAATAAAGGTATATTTTAATCATTGAGGTGTCACACTCAAAGCAGTAAAAGGGGGGAAACCTATACTTGTTTTTTTTAATTTCGTGTTAAAATTTGTATTAATCTAGAATTTATAAAAAGAATGTGTAATGGAAAGGAAATATGACAGACTAAAGAACCAACTAAATTAATAAGTTAATATAGACTATTAAAAGCAAGGAGAGACATTGGTAACATCTTATTATTATTATTATTATTATTATTATTATTATTATTATTATTATTATTATTATTATTAAGCAAACACATATTGTTTATCTTTATTTTTAAAATAAATATCAAAGGATTATATTTGAAATAATTGAAATAAAACAAAAAGATGTTTCGATTGAGATTAATGAAAGAGGCTAGAATTAATGTGTTTGTTTCTTTCCTTACTGAGAATTTGGAATGGAAAAGGTAATAATAGAATTAAGTATGCATATATGAATGTATAATTGCTGTCATATTTGTATGTAAAGGTGATGACCTGGAAATATGTTGTCCACTAAAAAGAGATTTTTGTTTTTAATGTAAAAAACTGAATAAAATTTGTTAAAAAATAATAATTAATGCCTGAACAGAAGATTTGTATGGAGTATAGTTTCACCAACAATGCAAGTGGAGCACCATTCTGGGTGCAATTTAGAGGATCTTCCAGAATAACCCAGGTATTGTGCCAGCCTCACTGTGATGACCCAGAGTGTAACAAAAATGTAACAAAATCCAAAACATAAATACATGGCCTTTAATGCCTCCAACTTGGCCCCACTGTTCAATAATTCTCAGTTGGAGATAAAACATACTCAAAAATAGTCTTCAAAAGAAAGCAATACAGTCCGAATTTAATGAGCAGAAAATAAAAACCAAACAAACTACAATGATGAAATTTCCACAACGGAACAGGAACAGTATTTACCAAATTCAAGGAGATAACAAGGCACAGTCTGTTGGAAGGATGCCACCCAAGATAACCTCAAACCAAAATAAAACACACTTTGTCTCCAGCATTTGCCAGAATGCAGGTCCAAACTCTTATGCAGTTTTCACACCTGCAGCCCAAGAAGAGGATCAATGCCCTCTCCTCCCGAGGAGACCACGTCTCTCCCTGATCCTCTCCTCCCTGCGTGCCCTAGGATGGATAGGGGATGGGCCTGGGTCCTCCTCTGACTGTTCAGCCGGCCTCTGACCTTCCCCAGCCTCCTCCACAACCTCCGGAGCCACACTTCCTCTCCCTGTCGGCTGTCCTCCTGTCCCTCAGAGTCCATATCCACCAGGGGCATGACACTGACTGTAAGGAGAAAACTTCAATTATGGTTGGTGCAGGGGTGACTACAGTAATGAACTGGGTTTCAAAATGATGGGCATGACCAGGTGGTTCAAATGCTCCCTTTTAAAGATGCATCAAGTGCACTCTGTATTCAGAAAAAGAGGTGGAGCTTTGAAGTCTGGTCATACCCTACCTACCCCTTTGAAGTAAGTGACTGTCGATGGCTGGATGACACTATGAAGATACTACAGAATAGATTACTAATGGAAAAAGAGACTACCTTTTTGACAGTGTTAGTCAATGTGATAACAATTGCTTCCTGGGTCTAATTTTATGCACATATTGGCATGATGTGAGTATGTGAGTATAGGTATGTGCATATAAGGCAGGTACAGAAAAACAAAAACACATCAATTCAGATTTTGAAAATTGGTGGGCGTGTGACTTGAAGCTTTGCCCATCTATTTGGGATCCCTCCATCTCAGCCGTTTGAATCTCAAGTCTCCCTGGGACATGACCTCAGAGTAACATGCCTACCATGCCCACAAAAGATGCCAGAACAGCAGTGCTTGTCTTCTTGTGCCTGCCCCAGCAGGAAACAGGCTACAGCATTCATTGGAATGTGATCAAATCTATCCCTGGGAGCTGAGGAGAATTTACTGCTGGCCTGTGTGTGAGGGAAACAAAACTACGCAGGGAAGGTTTTGTGTGTCCGTGTGAGCAGGGAAAGGCAGAAAAGGTGGCATTTTGTTTCTCTTCAGTTTCTGATTTAACAAACACAGGCATCTTGGGGAACAAAGAAAGGCTGAATGTCTCTTAGGTGTGGGCTGGAAAGTGGGGGGCACTACAGCGTCTGAAGCATTAGCTCCCTGCCTGGACATGAACTCTGCTTGGGTCTTGGTGTTATTTCTTAGCCTTGGCAGCAAAATATCAACATTGTATTGATGTTGTCTGATCTCACTTGCTTAAAATGGACAAATGAGACAAGGCTGCATACTTAAAAAATGTAAAATTAAAAAACTTATCTAAGATGCTGCATCCAAATTGGACATTGATAGAATGCTAGGAGCAGAAGATCCACATTCATCTCATCACCCTCTTCCTCCTAGTTTGTGGATGCTTTGGACAAGACACAGTCTCTACTGAACCTATTGCAGAAGATTGTCATGAAGGAAAGGAAAAGCTTTCTGTGCCATTTTGAGCTTCTGGATAGAAGAACACAATTAAAATATTACACTTTTAGATACCAGCAATAATAAGCTGTTTGAAATTAAAATGGAGGTTACAATTTTAATAATTTAGGAACCATAAAACAGTGGTGTCAAGACCGAGGTTCTTACAGTTTATGTTACCATTAAATTACTCTGATGACTCCAACGAGCACTTGATGTTGACCTAGTCTTGCTCCCATATTTTAAACAGCTTCATGCTGACTGTTTAAGCCAATGCACAGCCATGATGTGTAAACATCATTGGTGGTTAGAATGCTGTATTGCACGCTACTTCTGGTGACTGCCAGGGTTTCAATCCTCACCAGCTCAAGGTTGACTCAGTCTTCCATCCTTCTGAGGTCGGTAAAATGAGGACCCAGATTGTTGGGGGCAATATGCTGACTCTGTAAACCACTTAGGGAGGGCTGTACAGTAAAGCACTTTGAAGCAATATATAAATCTAAGTTCTGTTGCACATTCTCCTTGTTGTGCATTGTCCTCATAAGCTCAGCTTTGATCAATCAATCATAAATCCCCAGAGAAAGCACAGGTTTCTTAGGAAACATGCAGTTGGCTATTCATCAGCAACCACAAAGTAGTGGCACTTTTCTTAACCACCTATTTATGGAGATGGTGCATGTAAAGACAGAAATGAGAATCAGGAGAATTAGAAATGAAACTATCAAGAATTCATATTTGTACAGCAAGGATCTAAGAGTCACTCATGAAGACAGCCTTATCTGTAAAATGAGCTATTACCTAAGTTTATCATCTGGATGGCTACTAAACATCTTAAAATTACACACACCTAAACAACATTAATCCAAATAGCTCTGCTCACACCTGTCTTTCGGGAGTTGAGCAGTAAGTACAGGTAAGGCTCTCACACAGGTGGCTGTTCAGATACCCAGGAACTAAACCTCCACCCCACTATTTCAAGTTTGAACAGTAGCAATTAGTTTGATAACCCTTTCATGCTCAGAGCATTCAAACTGCTGGGGAGAGCAGGGTTTTCTCCCCAATAAAAGTGTTACGAACTAACTAAATAAACTCCTTATTAAAAACTCTTCGAGCTCCACTCCAACTACAGGCTCGTAAACCTGCAGCTCGGATTGGTCCGCAAGTAAGCGATCATGATTGGCTGCCTTCAGCTAACCTGATTGGCTGACAGCGGCCATCCCTGATTGGAAGAATAACCACGATTAAACGTGTTCCCATTGGTTATTGCGGCAGCAGCCAGCTCTATGAAAGAGCTGCTGCTGCCCAAGTGTTTGCTCTGTTCTGAAGTCACTATTAAAGAGTTGAGTCACTACCCGATGCCTTGTGTCCGTTATTGCGCCCACTCCTCCAGATCTAACACTGGCGACGAGGGTGGGATGCGGAGACAATAGAGCCAACTAAGCACTCGCTGTACACCCAACAGAGCACGTGGCTGAAAGAGCGTCAACAACGGCAAGATGGCCAGCGGCGCCATACCACCCGCTCCATTTGACCCGGCTAACGAAGACTGGGACTCGTATATGGACAGGTTCCAGATGTTTTTGGAGACCAACAACCTGAAGGACGCTTCGCCTGGCAAGAAACGAGCGGTTTTCCTGACCCATTGCGGGCCTGCCGTTTTCAAAATGGCTAAGGCACTTGCAAAGCCTGCAGAGGTTAAGTCAATGGATTGGGATAACCTCGCTCCTATTCTTCGGGCCCATTATGCACCCACGGTGCCAACCCTCATCAGAAGACACGAATTTTACCAGAGGGACCAATGGAAAGGCGAGAGCGTTGGAGACTTCATCGCCAACCTCCGGAACCTTGGTGGACTCTGTGGTTTTTCAAACCTCGAAGAAGCTATGCGAGACCGCATAGTTCTGGGATTAGATGACCACACGGCACAGAGCAAGATCATGGCCAAAGGGGACATCGATCTTGCAGATGTCATCGCTGACACTACTGCAGCAGAGGCAACCAGGAAGTCGGCCGCTCGAATGCGCCGCACCAACGCACCGCTCCGTCAACTTGCCAATGATACTTCGCCTTTCCCAGAAAAGCACTCAACAACGGCGCACCATGAAGACCTCGAATCCCCATCGTATAGTGAGGAAGAAGAGGTCAACCGACTCTGGTCAGAGCGCGACCAGCGAGACCAGCGAAACCAAAAACCTTCGCGTCAATGCGCCGGGTGTGGGGCAAATCACCCGCGAGCTGATTGCAAATTCCTCGACGCACTCTGCTGTTCCTGTGGAAAGAAAGGCCATATCGCAAAGGTCTGCAGGAGCAAGCGGGGGTCAAGTCCAATCCGTAGAGAGAACAACTCCCGCCAAGCTACGGGCAGCCCACCCGTGAACCGGGATCGCCTGAATCACCAATGGAACCACTATCACTACAGAAATCGAGCGCCTGCTGCGTCAGCTAGACGAGAAGAGACGCATCAAACCATCACCATCGGTCACACCTCATCCCTGGATGCAAGGAAGATCCGAGTGAGGGTCGCCATTGAGAATCGTCCAAGCGTAATGGAAGTAGACTCAGGTTCATCCCTATCAATGGTCTCGTGGAGGACTTTCAAACAGCTGATCCCTGACATCCACCGTCAAGACCTCAGCACCTAGAAAGTCATATTAAGGGACTATCAGGGAAACCGAATTCCCGTTGCTGGGTCCCGCCACATCCAGGTCTCCTTTAAGGACCACACCGCAACTCTGCCTCTTACCATCGTCGATCGAGACCGGCCCAGTTTGTTGGGCTTACAGTGGTTCGCTCCATTGGGGATTGAACTAGCCGGCATTCACCAGACTGGGAGCAGTGACTGGGAAGCCGCCCTCGTCCAGGAGTTCCAGGACGTATTCACAGGGAAGCGCCCATACGCCTTAAGCCTCGTCGAGTGCCTTTCGCACTCAAGCCAAAGATTGATGAACAATTGGACAAATTGATAGCCCAAGGAGTGTTAGAACCAATCGATCACGCCCGTTGGGAAACCCCGATTGTAACACCCATAAAATCGGATGGATTGATAAGAATTTGTGGGGATTACCGAGCCACCCTAAACCACGCGCTTCAGCAAAGCGCTTATCCTGTACCGGTGGTTCAACATCTTCTTCACTCCCTGGGCGGCGGAAAGATCTTTGCAAAATTGGACCTAGCCCAGGCATACCAGCAACTACCCGTAGATGCAGAGGCTGCTGAGGCCCAGACTATCGTCACGCACAGAGGTGCGTTTAAATGTAATAGGCTCCAGTTCGGCGTGAGTGTAGCACCGGGCATTTTTCAAAGCCTGATGGAGCGATTGCTGCAAGGCATAAAAGGGGTCGTGCCTTATTTCAATGATGTCTTGATAGCTGCCCCCAATAGAGACGTGTTGGAGACCCGACTCAGAGCGGTTCTCCAAAAATTCAAAAACGCCGGGTTAAAGGTAAAGAAGGACAAGTGTCAACTTTGTACTGAGAGGGTTGAATTCCTGGGGTACCTCCTTGATAAAAAGGGAATTCATCCTACCGAAAAAAAAGTAACAGCCATAAAAAACGCCCCCAGACCTAGGAATAAAACGGACCTCCAAGCTTTCCTGGGACTCATTAACTTTTATAATATCTTCTTGCCTCAGAAGGCGACTGTAGCTGAGCCCCTACATCGTCTGCTAGACAAGAAAGCTTCCTGGGTCTGGGGACAACGGGAAGAACGAGCGTTCCAGCAAGTAAAAGATCTCTTGACCTCCGACGCTGTATTAATGCAGTATAACGAGACTTTGCCTTTAACTGTCACGTGTGACGCCTCGCCGTTCGGGTGGGAGCCATTTTAAGCCATGTTCTACCAAACGGCAATGAGGCACCTATTGCTTTCTTTTCCCAAACATTATCAAAGACTGAAAGGAACTATAGCCAATTCGATAAAGAGGCTCTTGCGATTGTAGCCGCTATTAAACGTTTTCATTAATATGTTTATGGACGGCCATTTACTATAATAACCGACCACAAGCCATTGCTTGGCATATTAGCGGGGGACAAGCCTACTCCCCACATCTTATCACCAAGGATGACCCGTTGGTCAGAGTTTCTAGCCGCATACGGTTATCAACTGCTACACCGCCCGGGGAAAGCCATTCCCCACGCTGACGCTTTGAGCCGTTCTCCATTGCCGGAAGCTATAGACGATCCAGCTCCAACCCTTACTGCGCTCCAGATCGAAACTCTCCCATCGCCACCCCTGACTGCACGAGACATCGCAGCGGAAACAAAGGAGGACCCCACATTGGCTCGGGTCCTCAGCTGGGTGGAAAGAGGCTGGCCTGACAACAAACCCGACAACATCTTCACACCATTTAAAAACCGACAGACGGAGTTGTTCTCACAGAAAGGCTGCGTTTTGTGGGGAGACAGAGTCATCATTCCTGAAAAATTACAACACAGCGTCCTAAAACTATTGCACGACGGCCATCCAGGCATCGTGCGGATGAAGGCGTTAGCGAGAAGTTACACGTGGTGGCCAGGTATCGATAAACAAATAGAAGCCTGGGTGGCCACATGCAACAAATGCCAGGAAATCCGCGCTGCCCCACCGAAGGCACCTCCAACTGAATGGGATCCACCTTGTGGCCCCTGGTCCCGCATCCACATTGATTTTGTGGGACCCACCAAGGGACACACCTTTCTAATAACGGTGGATGCCTATTCAAACTGGCTCGAAGTTCACAAAATGAAAAGCACCACAACAGAAGCCGTTGTTAAAAAGTTAAATAGACTATTCGCTACGCACGGACTGCCGGACGTTTTAGTCTCGGATAATGGCCCCCAGTTCACTGCCCTTGCATTCGAGCAATACCTAGTGGACCGGGGCATCCGCCATGCCTTAACTTCGCCAGCTCACCCTGCAGCCAATGGCAGGGCCGAGCGTATGGTACAATTCATTAAAAAAACATTGCACAAAATGGAACATGGCGATATTGACGACAAAATAAACAGGATGCTTCTTCTTCAACACATCACGCCGCACAGCACCACGAACAGAACCCCGGCCGAACTCTTGATGGGCCGGAAACTCCGCTCACACCTCGATCACCTACACCCAACCTACCTGCCAGAAGAACCTTGCGGTTCCAGCAGCAAGTGTCGTGCGTTCAAGGTAGGCGATTTAGTTTTTGCGAAAAACTTTTCGGCTGACCCATTGTGGGTCCTCACTACCATCACGCAGCTAACGGGCCCCAGATCGTACCGTTTGCAGACTAATGACAGCAAACTGTGGAAGCGCCATATAGACCAACTTCGTTCCCATTTAGCACCTAACTCTCTCTCACCCCCTGATTTTCCAACTGGGGGGGGGAAGGGAAGACGAGGGGGCCGAAATAGAAATAACAGAGGACCCAATCAGCGAAGCCCAGCATACGGTACAACCAGCCAGGGGATACTCACCACCCGACGGAAGCCCAAGCCGAGGGATGGCCTCGCCACATAGCAGCCCAGTCAGGGAAGCAAGCCCAGAGAACCCAGAAAACAACCAAGAAAACAGCCTTGATTCACCCAGCGAGACAGTGGAACCGTCGTCACCACCCGGTCCTACAAACAATCCACCGGAACCTGAACGGGAACCGGTAGAACAGCGGAAATCAAAAAGGCAGGTGAAACGGCCTGCCTATTTGCGAGAATACGTCACCCCACCCCTCAGACGGAACCTAGGGGGGAGGGGTGTTACAAACTAACTAAATAAACTCCTTATTAAAACCTCTTCGAGCTCCGCTCCAACTACAGGCTCGTAAACCTGCAGCTCGGATTGGTCCGCAAGTAAGCGATCATGATTGGCTGCTTTCAGCTAACCTGATTGGCTGACAGCGGCCATCCCTGATTGGAAGAATAACCGCGGTTAAACGCGTTCCCATTGGTTATTGCGGCAGCAGCCAGCTCTATAAAAGAGCTGCTGCTGCCCAAGTGTTTGCTCTGTTCTGAAGTCACTATTAAAGAGTTGAGTCACTACCCGATGCCTTGTCTCCGTTATTGCGCCCACTCCTCCAGATCTAACAAAAAGAGTCCTGGAAATGACTCAAGCAGCCCACTTAGAACAATAATAAAGCTATTTGTCCAAAGGGACCCCCCCCCAGCAGAGAATGGAGCAGGCCCAAGAGGATCTTGTGTCGTGTAGCACCAGCCAGGAGTTCTTTGGACAAAGGACTGGGAGCCTTGGCTTCATCTTTCTGTCTCAGCAGCCTGCAGAAATTCCGCCATCCTTATTTCTGCTTAAGAAACATTTAGCAGGTCAGAAGCCTCAGCTAGCCCAGACTTTCTAGTCAAGAAAAATTTCTCGGTGGAGTTTCAACACACAAAATTAACTCTTTCCTCAGTAAGCAAATGATTGCATTTCTTCTTTCTTGTTATTTGTAGCATTAGCAGAATGAACTGACAACCCCAGTTTTACCCTTGGTCCCATAGTCCTGGCTGTATCTTGTCCACAGGCCATGATATATAAAGCTATAGAAATGAAGAGATGGTGAGTCCCAATCCCACCTTAAGCACAGATCCAGTAGTGTGACCTTGGACCAATCCTTCTCTCTCAGCCCTACGAATAAGGCCATGGCAAACCTGGCACTTCTGAAAAGCTTTGCCAAGAAAACTGCAGGGACTTGTCCAGGCAGTTGCTAAGAATCAACTCTGACTTGAGGGCAAATCAATCAGTCAATCAATCAATCAGTCAGTCTGCTATCAGTCTTTCCCCTGACATGGTTCTCAGTGGTGCATTGTACTCCTCCACTCCCTATTTTCCAGATAGATTTGCCCACATGACTCTATGCCTAGGTAAGGTTTACATAATGGAAATGTATGTACTTGGATATTCCAAGGGGAACCAGGAATAGAACATGTTTTGTGATGTCTTGCAAAGAGGGCTGAAAAGGTTAGTCCTGTTTTGAAAATAGATTTGAGGGAAGGGAAAGCTGAAGAAGAGTAATAGGAACATTCAACTGCCAGAGGCTGTGTGCTTTTATTCCATCCCTCATATCCCTCTTCTTTACCCAAAATTCCCCTCCCCCTTCAAATGAAGTCACTTTGTCACTGAAGTAGACACTGAAGTAGAAGGCCTGTACCTGGAGTGTACAAGACTTTAAGGGTACGAAGGAACATTTACCTCCCATTAAACAGGCCTGTCAAACTGGCGGCCTGTGGGCCAGATGCGTCATGCCCAGGCCATGCCCACCCTGGCTCCACAAAGGCAAAAATCATTGGTGGATGCACTTTGCGTGCGCACACATACACACTTAACACGTAACTTTGCGCAGGCGCAGAGGCTTTCTGATTCACTTCCTGCAAGCCTGCATGCTCCCTGTCGCCTCAGCAGCTGCCGCACAGCGCTATTCTGTGCCGTACAAAGCAGCTGCACTTCAAAAGCAGGGAATAAAGGTTAGTATGGGAACCCGGGCAGGCGGGCAAGCCAAACAGCAGAGCGTTGGAGAGAAGCGGTTCGGTCTCCGCTGCTCATTGGCGCTACCGGCTCAGCAGAACCGGGCCAAACCGGTAGAATACCACCACTGATTAGGGCTACTAAGTAACTACTAGGAATGGCTTTTCCTAATCATATTTTTATTCCCCTAAACAACAGCAACAAAAAAGTAGAATAGAAATACAACCATTTTGATCATAGAGGTGCAAGTGGGTGTTGTGAATGACAAACAACCTTTAGGCTTCTTCATACCTGAGAAAGACATGCAGAAAACTACCATCTAGTATTTCTCCTTGTTGTTGCAATCCAAGTTTGATGGCTCTAGATATGGTTGTTCACATCCAATTAGACACACCAAGGCATTTATCTAACCACACATGCATGGTTAGCTAACCACAAAACATGAACACTGAATTTGTTCAACATAACAGATTAAGCTAAATGGGTTGGGTAGTTGGCAGTTCCATATTTGTGGAAGCTCAGCTTGCTGCAGGCTAATAAAAATTAATTTTCAATAGTCTTGTCAGGTTGTGGGAACTGAACTCAGATTTTAACAGAGTTCAGTTCTAACACGTAACATTGCTTATTTTGAGGGTATTGTGTGAACATAGTTATTGTAAGTTGTTAATCCAAGTTTAAGAATAAGAATGGTGGGAAGAAAACTTAGCAGTAGTCAAGGGTTAAGACTGCTAAGCTGATGAGACCATCGTGACCGTAGGATTACAAATAACATGCCATTTTCTTACAGAAAAGAATTATACATTTTTCAAAGGTAAAGTGGGATAATAAGAGAAGCATCTGCAAATGTATTCATAGCCAACCACGTGTGCCTTTGCTGTATATTAGTTTTGAAAAAGATGAACAGTACTGACCTCTTGGCCGCTAACTCACCAACTGCTGCTTTTTCTGTATTCATTGGAGTGTTTGCTCAAATATTATGCCATAACTGTGGAGTGAATGCCTCCCAATTCTCATCTCTGCCCCTGAAAGCTCTCCAAAAAACCTCAAACAAAAATGGGCTGAAATCACATAAAAATACCAATGGTGAAGGAAATCAGCGCAGTTTGCTTCCCAGAATTACCCCATCTCCATTCTCATCCTTAACTTTATTGTTCTTAAGAAATACATTACTGAAATTCAGCCATTTGGATGCTGAAATTTAGCAGTACAATTTCCAGGGGTTTAAAGAGCAAGTAGCGGAAATTTGGAGTAGTTCAGAGGACCAGCAAATACCACCTCTGACTGGAGATTTTACAGTATCCTTCCCCTGCCAAGCCCACCAAGCCATGACTCACAGAACCGGTAGTTAAAAAAATGTGAATCCCACCACTGGTCTTAAAGCTGTCAAGTTTGAAGACTCTTGGTCTAGTTGCTAGTAGCCGTGGCTATTGGAGGCCATAATTTCTGCTATAAAGGTTCTAGGTAGAAAAGAAAAATAAGCTGGATGGGGGGAGCAGTCAAAAAAGTCAATATGCTAGTCAGAACTGCATAATTGAAGCCTTGCCTTTTTCTATGTGCATGTGACACTGATAGTACAGAAACAGGCCTTTGATTCCATGATTGTGATTATTATCTTATACTATTTCACACACACACATACACACACAAAACACACACCCTCTCAGATGTCCATGTTCCCAGCTAAATGTCTCTCTCACTATCTCTTTCAATTAGGTTTTGGTGTAGACCCCAGCGGTCTTGATTAGAACAATAGCTATTTATTTTCATCCCAACATTTCCTACTGGGGGTCTTACATGAAATTAACTAATATTTTAAGTAACATTTCTTTGCTGTTGACAGTTGTTTGACAGTCCATTGGTGAACAAGAAAGCCACTCTGTGCCAAAAAGGCAGGATTGCTCCCAGTGCCAAAGAAGAGCTTCAATAGTCCTTCTGTCTCATTCCCTGTAAACAAGCTGCTGAGTCAGGATCCAGAACTTCCATTACACGAGACTCAGGGCCCTAAATGCACCAAGGCTGCCAACTTTGCTATGAAACTTTTGACTTTTAGGATGCTGCCAGAAGATTTCGCCAAATAGGTTTGGGAAGGGTTCAAATAAAAAAAAAAAATCTGACTTTCTCAGAAAAATAATTTATCACTAACTTCCCCTTTCCTCACCCTGCTCTTGCACAACCACTTTATTGTGTCTGCCTGAAGTCAAGAAGAAGACACATCATCCTCAGCTGGAATCATTCTCCTTTGTAGAAATAAGGGTGATGGAAAGGCAATTCTGCTATCACTGAATCTCAACGAATGGGAGCCCCCCTGGTCATGAGAAGCTTTCTTCCAACCCAAAAGCTGTGACAAAGCCATTAAAGTTCCTGCCAGCTCTTGAGGCTTCTTTCCTTGCTTGGTCTCCTTCAGAACATGGGCAACAAGAGATGTTTCCAATATCGGAACTATTTCCAGCTCATTGGACAGAACATCTCATTAGCTGTGGATCTATAAGATTCACTCTTTTCCCTGTGTTTCAGGAAGAATACAATATTTTTACATTAAGCTTGCATATTAAAAGGCTCTTTAAAACAAATCACTAACAAAATAAATAAGGAGGAGGAGGAGGAGGAAAAGGAAGAATAAGAAGAGGAAGAGGAAGAAGAGGAAGAGGAAGAGGAAATAGACATATCCATTGCCTCAAACAATTCTGGTAAAGTCTTCTAAAGGAGGCTGATCTTTAAGGCTAGTCTTTGTTGTGCTTCTATTTTCACATTATGTTGTATCTATGTCTGCTTTGTATATGTATGCAATGGGAAGCATAAGGCAGACCCAGAAGAAAGGAGGGAAGGAGGCCTAGAATGGAGTAGATCCCAACTTTCTGAGCTATCCAAAATGCGAGAGAATTTCTGGAAGTTTGACATTCAGACAAATCTGCCATCAATAGACACATAGAGATGAACCACATTTACACACCATTCAAAAGTTCAGAAGGAAACAAAAATACCAGAACACATCCTCTCCAGCAGCCTACACCAGGGGTGGGATTCTACCAGTTCGCATTTATTTGCTAGAACCGGTTGTTAACATTCTAAGCATTTCAGAGAACCGGTTGTTAGAAGAAATTACTGGCCTAATCCTGGAAGGCAGGCAGGAAGGAAACCTTCTGGTGTTGCTTACAGAAACTGCCTCTCCGTTAACCCTTATTACATTCTTGGCAGGACTAGACTTCCTGTCTCTGGAACGTCTCTGCAGTTTCCCCCCCCTCCTTTGCTGGTACTTTGCTTGTGTGGAGTGAACATTCAAAGTTACAATGGCACTGAAAAAAGTGACTTATGACCCTTTTTCACACTTATGACTGTTGCAGTATCCCCACAATCATGAGAGGCCAGGCGAGGAGATGCGTGCCTCAATGTGAGTGATACTGAGTTGGCCACGCCCACAGAACCGGTTGTTAAAAAATTTGAATCCCACCACTGGCCTACACTCAGATAAACTGGGATTAACACAAGACAAACAATCAAGGGGGAAAAACAATACCTTAATCAAGGAACTTTCAAGGAGAAAACCACAACTCCATCAACATTGGCAGGGCAAATTACTGTATATAAACCATGGGACAAGCATAACACTCACAAGCACTTATGATGTTACTGAGTTGGGTAATAAAATGCCAGCAAGCAAACAACCAAGCCCAGAGCACCAAGGACTCCATATTGTAAACACTTGTATAGATGCACACAAACATCCAACCCCCACTGCACACATGAACACATGAACACATGCACACACACACACACACACTCTCTCTCTCACACACACACACACAGCAAAGGTTGTGTATGAATAGTTAACCTTTGCACTAGGCTGCATTTACTGCATTTGCTCTCCATCTTACCAGGCCTGTTTTGTGGGGTTCAGAACATGGTTCATTGATTATTTAAGGTGAAATGGAAATTTCACATCTAGCCATTGTACTCCTACATTAAACCACATGTGCAATGTGTGTGAATTAGTTTATGCTACGGGTAAGTGACAAAAGTTCAATCCAGATAGATCCACTGATTACTAAGCTCTCTAATAATGACATGGTCTGCTTATTAACTTCATCATAGATTATACTTATTATCTTATCAAAGATAACTTACTAGGTTTTGCCTCCTATGAAAATCTCTTTTATTGGCTGGGAGATTATAGGAGTTGGTTTAGCACATCTGGAAGCCATCAGATTAATTTTTGGCTCTAATTAGGACCTGCTGCAAACTTCTAATTGGGAAAACACTTCTGACTGAGCAGGATGTTCTGGCTGCCACTTGGCAATATTGCTCAAATAAAAAGCTTGCCCAGAACTGTTGAGTCAGATTAAAATTTCCACTCACCCATGAGACTCTGAAAGACTGTGGACCAATCAATCTCCTTTCCTCTGTGGCATTTTTAAAATTGGTTAATTAATGTTGTACCAAATGTATCCCAAATAGGCACCATTGTTCTGAATTTTGGTACTCTTATGCATAAGAGTAATTCAGGACAGACTAACTAACAAACTAACAAATATCCAACTACCAAACCAGAACTTGATATCTACTGTTATAAACCCTACTCAGTTGTCAAGTCAGGCATAAGCATCCACAAGAGGATTAGAATGGGTGGGGCAAATTAGGAAATGTGTGTCACAACATTACAATGTCAACTGCACCCCCAATGCCAGTATGAAAGGCCAAGCTTGTGAAATGTGTCATTTTGGCATGATGGTGAGGAACAGAGGCCCATGGATTCACTACAGACCTCTTAAGTGCATCACTTTTTCTGTTGGTTCTGGTGATTAATACAGTTCTGGTAAAAGGATAAAAACAAGAGAGTGAAAAAAAAGCAGTGAGGTCCATCATTATAAAAGAAAAAAAAATCCTATCCTAAATGTTAATTTGAACTAGATCACCAGGGTAAGCTAGTGTAGCCAAATACACTTACCCGATTCATGAGTCAGTAGCATTGTACACATTGATCTGAGCTTCTCGAGTGAATCAGACAGGAAGGAACACCCAGGAAGAAGAATAAAAGGCATTTTGCAGGATGTTCTTCTGTTAAGTTAAATGCTTTGAATTGACAGTTGCCCTTCCTCTGATTAAAGAGCAGTGTTACAGATAAGTTGGAGAATGAGTCCTCTTGCTGACAACTATTATTGGAGTGGGTGAGAAGAGTTGAGGAAGTGGCAGATCCTCAAGGAAGTTATACTCTCCAGGGTATCAGCTGCCTCTCTCAAAATGTCAAAGTGGTTCTAATCAGCCTTCCAGGCACTATTTTTAAAACGATTCTCTCTCCCCACCCCACCCCTCATACATTTCCAATATCCCCTTCTCGCATCTTCAGCTTCCATACATTGTTGAATGTCATGTTCCACACACACACACCCCCCCCCAAAAAATAACAGTACTTTCAAAGGAGCACCCAACTTACTTAAGACATTGGCTAACATAAATCATCAGCAGTTGTAAAAAGGATTTAGAAATGTGGGGCTGGGTAGCCAAATTGTCTAAGAACAGCTGGGCCAGAGGTGCATAACCTGAGACCTACTAAATTTTGGGATGGAGCATCTAGAATCTGCCCCAAATGGCTTCCAAAAGGTAATTTTTAATGGGCCCTAAAGTGGAAAATTATTAACTTCATGACTAGAGAATAATCTTGCAAATTATTTTTCACTTTTTTCAGAGTATTTCAAATGAAATTGGATTCATTTTCTGTCCTGGTCCCAGCAATGATCCTCTGGAGCGCGGCCTCCAGCATCCCATTTAAAGGGGAAGAGAAGCCCTTGGTCTGGGGAAAGTGGTGTCCCATGGATGAAGAGGAGGAGTGGACAGGGAAGACTCTATCACTTCTGCTTCCTCCAAAGGACTAATTGTAATTGTGAAGGAAATGCAGTCATTGCTTTAAAAAAAACCTTCTACCCAGACAGGAAATGCAAACCAATTGCTCAGATAGATAAATCTGGAAGCTTAAAAATGAGCATGTATGCCAGTGGTCAGAGCTTGCAATTGTAGCATTTTGGACCAGGGGTGGGATTCAAATTTTTTAACAACCGGTTCTGTGGGCATGGCTTAGTTGGTGGGCGTGGCTTGGTGGTCATGTTATTGGCTGGGCGTGGCCAACTCCATATCAGTCACATCAAGGCACGCATCTCCTCACCTGGCCTCTCATGACTGTGGGGATGCTGCAACAGTCATAAATGTGAAAAACGGTCATAAATCACTTTTTTCAGTGCCATTGTAACTTTGAATGTTCACTCCACACAAGCAAAGTACCAGCAAAGGAGAGAAAAAAAAAACTCCAGAGAAGTTCCTGAGACAGGAAGTCTAGTCCTGCCAAGGATGTAATAAGGGTTAAAGGAGAGGCAGTTTCTGTAAGCAACACCAGAATGTTTCCTTCCTGCCTTCCTTACGGGATTAGGCCAATAATTTCTTCTAACAACCGGTTCTCCAAACTGCTTAGAATGTTAACAACCAGTTCTAGCAAATAGGTGTGAACTGGTAGAATCCCACCCCTGTTTTGGACCCCCATAATTCAGGACTGGCACCTCTCATACTTTTATTGTAAGCTCAACAGACACCATCCTGTATATTTGTCTGGGGGCTTCCGAGGAGCAATGGTATCTTAGAAAGCAGCTATCATTCAATTGCTCTGCTAAGGAAGAGGATTCAGTGCCACAGGATAGTCCCTGCTACAGTTGTGGGTATCTAAAATAAGGGGCTACTGGGAGAGAATTAGAAGGAAGAAGGCAATGGGTCAATCTTTCCCAGGCAACTTTGTGGAATATTTGAAACGTGATGTCCTAGATAAGACCTAGTTTTATAACATTCCATCTCAGACCATCAAATGGAATAAAACCTCAAGTTAGTCCAGCTATATTGGAACTTGTAGACTTTTGGGGCAGATTGCCACATTGGGGAAGATTACACTAGTCATTGCCCATTGATATATTTGTTCTGAAGGCTGGTATAAGCAAATTCTCCTTTGCCAACAAAACACGTGTCTCATTTCCTTGGGACATTTCATCTGACTATGCCTGAGATGGCATCCTCTCTGCCCTGATCCCTCTGAGTTTCTTGTTATGTCTGTACCGTTCTCCATAGAGGCAAAGACTGACTCTACAATAGTTTCTTTGGCTCCAGAGAGGCACTGGGCAGTGAAAACCATCACACATTTCTTTCTCCTCTTCTTCAGTTTTCAATAGGTTTTCCAAGGGCATTGCAAGGACAAAAAAGGCCATTTTGTCTGCATCCAGAATGATTCAAGACTGCTGGGAAAATTATCAAAGAAAAGGACACAGAGGGAAGATTGATTATGAAACTGGAGAGAGGGCAGGAGATGCAAGATCTGAGTTCATGCTGCGACTCTTTGACGGTTTCTGGCTCTGCTCAACTTGGAGGCCAAAGTCAAAACAAAATTGGAGCTGAAAATATGCCCTTCAAATAAATAAGAGGTTATCCTGACATCAAGCAATCAAGACAGTAAAAGGATATATATATATATACCCATTTCTGATTTAATGGAGCAATTCAAGTTTAACAAATCGGATAGCTGAGAGGCATTGGTAGAAATGAGTTGGGGAATAGTGTTGCTGAATTGCTAAATGCTTATTTTGCAGAGCTTTCTGGTAGAATAAAAATAGCATTTGGGATGCAGAATATGTGTGATTGCTGATCTTAGTGGAAAAAATGTCTTTGTTGCCTCAGAAAAAGGTCCTAGGACTTTGTGCATCCCCAGCAATTTTCAATGTCCATGTTTTTTAATACTTCGAAGCAGAAAACATAAAACTGTGTGTATCCCACCTGGCATTAGTGCCTATCTCTGTCAACATCATCTTCTTTTCCAACATTTCCACTGTGACCATTAGCCATCAGGGATGTCTAATTATCCCTTGATTGATTGATTATGTGCCATAAAAGATAATCTGTCCCCAACTGTAGAGGAACACAGAGATGCGATAGTTGTTAGTAAAATGAATTTACCCCAGGATGCATGAGAAAGAAACTTAAGATTGCTACTCCTTGACTATCTTTGGTATAAGACGGAGGGAAGGAGAAAAATCTGTCAGGCTTTCAAGATTCAGTTATGATAGTCTGTATGAATAAAGTAGAGTTTTAATATTTCTTATGTCTATCTGGCCTACCTCAAAGGGCAAACTTCAATTTTGAAAGCCAGACAGCATTTCTTTTTCCTCATCAGAAAACTGCAAGGAAACCAGAGAATGATTTGACCATAACAATGGACTGATAGAAATATTCCCCACCCTCAGATCTCATCTCATTGCTCTGAAACAGAAAATAGATCTAAGCCTTCTCTACAGGTTGAATCCATGATCACCTGGGACAATCTATGGTTGTCATGATGCCCATGAACTCACAAGCTGTTTCTCTGTTTTCCTTCTCAGGGTTGGAAAGCTGAGAAAATGGGGACTAGGACAGTGGCGGGATTCAATTTTTTTTACTACCGGTTCTGTGGGCGTGGCTTGGTGGGCTTTGGCAGGGGAAGGATATTGTAAAATCTCCAGTCAGAGGTGGTATTTGCTGGTTCTCCGAACTACTCAAAATTTCCGCTACCGGTTCTCCAGAACTAGTCAGAACCTGCTGAATACCACCTCTGGTTTTGGAAGAGGCACTTTTCTGTTTTTACCCCTGCATTGTGGAACTTCTTGCCTCAGAGGTGAAGAAAGCTTCCGATCTCTTGGCCTTTCACAAGGGGGTCAAAATTTGGCTGTGTAGACTTGTGTGTGGGAATGTTCTTTTATGATTTTATTTTTTTCACCCTAAATTATTCTGATTTCAATGTTTAATTTTATTGATTACACTGTCCAGAGCTCCTCTCTGAGGGAAATGGATGGTTAAAAAAGTATGAAGTATAAATAAATAAATAAATAAATAAATAAATAAATAAATAACAGAAAGTCCATTATAATAAATCTTCAATGGAATTGAATTGCCTTGCTTATTGCAAAATGTTGTTTTAACTGCAACAACCAATCACTTTCATCCAAAAATGATCTGATGTTTTATCTATGAAATGTTACAGTATTTTCTGCTGAACATATTGCATAGCAGGGATAGATTCGGTTTACAACTGAGTAATTACAACAATAATAATTCCTTTCCAAATGCTGGCTGAGAGGGATGCACATTGTACTTCAAAGCATTTGATGGGTGCTGATTTGCTTATTTGTGTTATATGCCACTAGGAATTTGTGTTATATGCCACTAGGAATTTTCACATATCTGGAAGTACCCTAGTCATTGTTGCAATTCTTATGGTAACACAGCAATATGTATGCCCTTTCCCTATTAAATTTTAGCCAGGTTGTTGTCTTTTTCTTTTGTAAGGGTATTCTCCAATTGTATGTACAATAAACAAAGTAAACATTTATTGTAAAACTCAAAATCCATTTGGTTTTTGTTTTTTTTTAGACTTAAAACCATAGCTAACTATTACCAAAAATAAAAATAGGTTTCTAGGTTTGATCTCCTTTGAAACTCTGTGCATCTGCCATAAAAGAGATGACGGTGGGTTTGGAGCAGACGTGGCCACTGATGATAATTATGCTCATTTCAGGCCAGATGAGACCAGATCAATCCTTCCTCTTTTGTTCACAGTATCCCAGAAACTTTGCAATGGCTGAATAGCCAGCATTTACTGGTTTGTTTGATCTTTGGGATTAAAAAAAGCCTTAGTGGTCCACAGAAGTGTCCTGGGGGTATGGTTTAAAAAGTCCATCACCAGTGGTGGCTGCAATGATGTAATAGGAGCTCCAGATGTTTCTATATGCAACGTGATGCTTTCTTTTGTTCTTTCCTGGAAATAAATTTCAGGAATTAGAGTATTGTTTCAAAATATAGTATTCCCATAATGGCCTTGCCCTATTAATTTTTCTCCTATTTATAAAGCTCTCTTTGCCAACTCAGGATTCTCACTTCACACAAATGACCAGGCTCAAATTATCCTACTAAGAGGACCAGCAGCAGCAAGGTGGATGGTCCCAGTTATAGTGGCCATGGGCATACCATTGAAAGACCAGGTTAGAGACAGATCATGATGGAGAAAATCTATCTATGTAGTTGTCACAAGTGAAAAAACAACTTGATAGCACATTACCAATCAATAAATCAATTTTATTTGTTCTGAATTTAAAAGTCTCACAGTTCATTACTATAACAAGAAATGGACTGGAAGACCTCCAACTTCCAGCTCTGTTCTGATTCTGGTAATTCTTGTCTTTGTCTTTTGGCATTTCTATAAATGTTGTCCTTGGTCTCTTTCTGAGCTTGAAAAAAATTTCAGAGTTCATTTTGGTAGCTCATATTTTTTCCAACTGGATAATATTTTTTTAAGAATGGTACATTCGTGTTCTATTTACATTGAATTTTATTTGCATTATGATTGCCCTTCTGGAGTTTTTAAAGCCTACTTTGGATTACAATTTAAACTGTGTTGGTGTTATCCAACAATCTTGCATTATCTCACTGAATATTACTGTCGTCCACACATTTGGCTACACCAAAGGAAAGTTCATGTTTTCACAAAAAGAAGCTGTCGACTGCTTTGATCATTTACTTCAATATACTCTTAAGTTACGAATCAGAACAACATAATTGTCTGCACCTCTAGGCTGGGAGTAGATGCTGAAAAAGTCTGATTATCAGTGGTGGGATTCAAACTTTTTTACTACTGATTCTATGGGCGTGCTTGGTGGGCATGGCATAGCTTGGTGGGCGTGGCAGGGGAAGGATACTGTAAAATCCCCATTCCCACCCCACTCCAAAAGAAGGATACTGAAAAGTCTCCATTCCCACCCCACCCCTGGGGAAGGTTACTGCAAAATCCCATTCCCACCCCACTAACCTGCTTTCCAGCTCCATTCTCCTGTGCAGGGCAACAAAAGAAGACCCAGCCGATCAGCTGGGACTCAGGAGGCCGAGAATATATGGGGGTGGTGAGGCCAGTCAGAGGTGGTATTTGCCAGTTCTCCGAACTACTCAAAACTTCCACTACCAGTTCTCCGAACTACTCAAAACTTCCACTACCAGTTCTCCAGAACTGGTCAGAACCTGCTGAATACCACCTCTTCTGGTAATTATTAAAAATAGCCTTGGAATAATTATCTGAGATAACATTTTGATTCAGAGCCACCCGAGCTTCTAGAATACATGCTAGTACGTAGCCTCCAATTAAAGATGGGATGATGGAAAACAAGAATGGGAGACAGAAGAACTATCCATGGGAAGGAAGTAAAAAAATGTCCATACAGCAGCCACAACTGAAGCTCTGCTCTTTTTTATGGCCACCTTGGAAGAGACCACTTATGCTCTCATGTACTATTGTCATCTTACTAGAACCATCTGCTTGAGCACTGAGTGCCACAGAATAATGGGTTAGACAAGCTTTTGGCCAGATCCAGCAGAACCATTTCTTCTGTTATTTTTGTAATGGCATCCATATTATGTAGAAGAATCCCACTCAAATTATATCCAAACATATGCAGCAAATAAGCATTAACTTGAAAGCTGTTTGCTTTTTATCTTCTTTGAGTCAAGCATTTTGTTTTATTTCTTTTTTTCTCTCTGCTAACAATTAACCAAGCAAAACAAATGTATTTTTTGGCACATGTGAGACTTTTGATACAAACATTCTCCTCTTCACCAAATGGTAACAGTCATTTGAGCTAATAATAAGTTTAAATTGCTTTGCAGCCAACTCTACAAGAAACGTGGATTCCGGACTCTAGGTTTTCTTCAGAGCCAGATATGTACCCTGCTGTGTAGAGGCCTGGCTTGCACAAAATAATCTGAATTTCTTGCAAAGCTATTGTGGATGATGTGCAAACCCCCTTTTGGATTATCTTTAAATGTGTATTGGTACTGCAAAACCATTTAATAGACTTTTTCCTAATATGTACTTGTCCTAAAGTTTTTGTGGATCTATAATATGGACTGGCAAGGGACCACTAGAGACTATGGATTTAGAACAGATACACAATGACAAATTGTATCTGAGATAATTTAAAGAAGAATATAGTCTTTATTTGATTTGCTAAAATTGAATTAGAATGATTAAATTCATTTGGAACATAGTTACAATTGTTCATAATCTACTTTTTGAACTTGCATTTTGTAATGAAATATTTATGAATTCAAGATTGTTTACTCACATGAAATTCTACAGAAATGGTTGGGGTTAAATATATTTCTACTATCTGTACATAACATTTCTATTCAGTATGATTAAATCAGAAACCATGAATGAAATTATAGCACATTTACCATTGGCAGCAAGTTGTCACCTTGTGGGCTATCAGACATTCGACCAATAGCTCCCCAAATCTGGATGTAAAATATCCATATCTTTATACATTCTGCATCCAGAAGATAATTTAGTGTCTACTGTAATGATGCAGTAACCCAAATTCAGAAGAATGCCTGTTAGAGATACTGTGGGTGGACACAATTTGAGAAATGTGGGGTCATTGCATATGTCACACAACCTTTCCCTGTCATTATCCCAAGAGCTCAGAATTCAACATGACGTTAATGATGTTAACCTTTTTACTCACAGCCATAGCACTGGCATTTCTAAATCTTGACAGAGAGCTGGATGGGGGTTATTCATGTTCCTCAGGCAACACTCCAAGATCAAATAATCTGGTGCTGGCAGATAAATAACTATTCTTATTTAAATGTCTTTCAGCCCATAATAACTTAAAACAAAATTTAAGCTGTATACAAGAAATAAAGCATATAACTCTCTATTATTATTTTTTAAAAAAAGGATTAAAACCAGCAAAACAGAATGACAAGCTAGTTGTAGTTATTGAGCATGTAGATCATATTAAATCTAGTAAAAATAGAAAGATCCCAGATACCATTAAACCTTCAATAACCAGAAACATTTGTGATTGGCATCAAAAGTCCATCAGAGAAGGCACTAAAAGAATCTGCAAAAGAGTTGAATTGTTTAGCCTGTCTACTATAGCCACAACTCTTGTGTTGCCACCTTCCTTTCTTCCAACATTGGGATCATTCTGAGCAAGGCGTGGGATGCTGCTGGTTTGGACTGGTTCATGCGAACCGGAAGTTCCGGTGAGCATTTGGCCCTGTTCTGCTTGATTGGTGTTTCCAATATCTTCTGTCTGTTTTGTGGCTTTTTTTGTCTTGATTGGCTGGCAACATTGTGTTCCTGTATTGGAGGCTTTTAGTGCAGCTTGGCTCTGAGTGAATGGACGGCTATCATTTATTAGGAAGCTAGGTTTCATCTGGGTGCCTGGTTGGGGTGTGTTTGAGCTGGAAGTATCAGAGGGGGTCTGTTTGTGCCCAGGTGTTTGCCTGGCTTGTGGTGTGGATATTTTTTTGTTTGTGAATGCAGGCTAATCAAGCAAAACACAGCAAACTCCAAGACCAATAAACACAGACCAAAACTCCCAACCAATCAGGATGAAGAATAAAACCATTCTGGCACAGCAGGCTAGCACCAAATTTAAAACAGAAACGGCTGTGAAAGTCTGACCCACAGACAAACACAATACAGAAGCCTGATGATGGCAGATGAGATTCTGCCAAAACGTTGCTACAACTTTAAAAGCACAACTGTAATGATGTGGGAAAATACCCGAACAAAGCTGAATACATACATATAGGTACCCATGAAAACTTAAGAAAACAGATAGATAGATAGATGATAGATAGATAGATAGATAGATAGATAGATAGATAGATAGATAGATAGATAGATAGATAGATTCTGCCGAAACATTGCTACAACTTTAAAAGCACAACTATAATGACGTGGGAAAATACCCGAACAAAGCTGAATACCAGATATATAGATATATATAGATATATAGATATATATGTTTTCTTAAGTTTTCGCATGTATTTATATGTATGATATTCAGCTTTGTTTGGGTATTTTCCCCGTCATAGTTGTGCTTTTAAAGTTGTAGCAACGTTTCAGCAGAATCTCATCTGCCATCATCAGGCTTCTGTATTGTGTTCATCTGTGAAACATTGCTACAACTTTAAAAGCACAAGTATAATGACGTGGGAAAATACCCGAACAAAGCTGAATACCAGATATATAGATATATATAGATATATATGTTTTCTTAAGTTTTCGTGTGTATTTATATGTATGGTATTCAGCTTTGTTTGATAAAATTTTTTAACTCCTTTCCCCCTTTCCCCCCTTATTACCACACTTTGCATTATTTGATAATTGAAAATGGCTTCTTCTTTGTCCTGCCCTTCTTCTTGCTCTTGAAACTTTTCCTTTTGCTTTTCATAGTTCAGGATCTCCATTTCTAAAAATTCAGATATGAAGCCAAAGGATCTTCCTCCCCTTTCGGTACCTTCTTTCTGTTTTTTAAGACTCATCTTCAATTCCTCCAGGAGTGATGGCATTTTAAAAACTTTTGAACAACCACCCAATTGACTTTAAGTAAAAACGGAAAAAGAAAGAAAAAAACCAATGCCAAAACCCTTTTTTTTTCAATCACCAAATGATCCCAGACTGTTCCTTCTTGTTTCTTTCGTTTACTTTTCCTTTCCGTGGGTTACTGTATCTTTTAATAAGATTTCAGTTACAATGTATCCTCAGTCTTTTCAAAGTTTCACTGTTAATCCTCTTTATTTTTCCAGGTGGCACTCCATTTTTCCAAGTCCCACCCTTTTGCCTCCACTCTTCTCCTTTTTAGGGCTTTAAAATGACCAAGAAAAAAATCTTTATTCTCCTTTTGACACTTAGGTTAAGGTTGCCTATTAGAGTCAAAATAGATTAATATAAATTTCTTTCCATACCATTTGTAATTGTCAATATAAAAGTAGGAAAAGGGATTTTTAACCTCCTTTTCTGTCTCCTTCGCCGCTTAGAAATCTTCTTTCAGAAGTATCCCTCTCAATACTTTTAGATTCAGGGTACCTTGATTAGATGTTCTCTGTTGTTTAGCCCGGTCTGTCCTGCTTTCCTCTTTGTCTTCTTCCTGCACAATTTTATCCAGTCGGGTTCTTCTTTGAGGTGGCCATTTCTGACCACCATTGCAACTGTCTTTGGGGAAGGGAGTTTAGACCAGCCAAGGAGGAGAGATGCGGCTCCCCTCCACTTGGCTAGCAATCTCCCCCCTCTTCACCACCTCTACGGGGTGACTTCAGCCCCGAATCCAAATGATCGAGGTGCTCCAGCGGCGAGCACAGATCGAAACCACGGACGATCGCGGATTTCAGTCTGTCTCTGAAGAGACCCAAACCAGAAGTTCATTCAAAATATTTTTGTATCTAAGAATATTTCCCATATTAATAATATTTGGATATATAAGTGCTTCCATTGTTGAAAGCCAGACTAGTATCTTCAAGTGGTGTTGTTCTCTAGTTTTGTCCCTTGCTAACAGTAATGCATTCCTTATATAATGCCTCTAAAAGTAACCATGAAAGTAACTTTGTCTTATGGTCAGTGCTAGCTTCTCTCTTCTATGCATGCAAAAGCATGTGGAATAAGTAGATTCCAGCCTTTCTGGATCTATATTATTTCAGAATACCAGCTAAAAACATCTGTGTCTGAAGCCTCCAGCTTTTTTTTAAAAAAAAAAAAAAAACTTGAATCAGAAAGAAAAAAAATCATATGTTTGTTCTGAAATGCTCACTATCCATCAGTAAAGAATTCTCTGAGTGAAAAGGAAAGCTTCATATGTGTTATCCTTAAAATTGCTGAATACATTATTATTCATATTTGCTAATACTATGGATTCCTTTCTTGGGGAATAAAAGGAAGCGAAGATGTTATGAAAAAAATGACTATCATAAAAGGCCCATTGCTGTATTACTCTGCCCTGCAGTTTCATTAAGACTTGTTGAGATGAATGGCCTGAACAACAATTAACCCATAGTTTGTAAAAGAAGGCAATGACTGGTTCCAGTCTTTTCAAACAATGAACTGTGTACATCGACATAGGTTAATCATCCTTGACCACGGTGTTCTTTTCCTCAGAGGTGCTGACTTGATTGAAGCCTTCTTTGAAAACACATTTCAACTTAGCGCTCTGGTCCTTACTCTCTGATGTTCTGCAGAGATTTCTTTGCCAGCTCACCCAATGAACTAAGCTTCTTTTGTTTCATGTCATGGCTGGGGTCCAAGGGAAAAAGCACCAGAACTCCTGCATCCTATTGGAAAGTTGAACTTTGCCTGTTAGAATCTCACCATGAGATTTCTCTCACAATGGGTGTCATTGTAAAGACATCTCTTGGCTTGGGAGACAATGAGGAGGAACTCTCATATGCAATAGGCCCTCCAACTTGAGTGTTAGGTGGCCTGTGGGAGGCCTTTGACATGGCCATGTTCAGGCCCTTTCCTTCCCGCTTCATTGGGTAGGGCAGCTTGTTCCTTCTCCTCTTGCCTCCAATCTAGCATTGTTTTAAAGATCCTGTCCATTACCCTCTGTAACATTCTTCTTATCCTTATCTTTTCTTGTCTCTGTAAATTGGCTGAAGACCAACTTCAAAACCAGCAATAATAACAATGATATGACAGTTTTTCAGGGTGCCTGGCATCTTCAGAATAGACGCCAAATAAATAGAAAATCACAAAGTACAAACCCTGCAGGCCACAGATATTTGTCAAGCAATATAGATGATAAAACTGTTGAACAAAATCCCAACACTGACAAAAGGCCTTGCAGCATTTGTTCACATTAACAAAATAGAGATCAAATGAAATTATGAGATCCACCCTGTCAGGAAACAGCCTGTTGCAAATAGATTATACTTCATGGATTCCATGACTGTTTCTTCAAAATATCTCTCAGCTCGAAAACTGAGTACACAGATGTGTGTATGTGGGCACGTTGCAAGCAAAACATATAATTGGGAGAGTTACAGGCAACAAAAAAAAAAAAGATGAATGTTTAGTAAAAATGCATATTAAAAAGTATGTATTAGAAACAGATGCTTACAAAAATCAAGTCAGTAAAAATTATATACAAAACAAACACATAATTTTGTGGCTGTTTTTCAATAATGGGCAAAAATAGAGTAGAAACTGGATAGTAATGCAGGGATAGAAACTGGATAGTAGTGCATGCTAGAGTGACCTGGCTTAGATGTATTCTCACTTCTTTCTATTCGTCTTAATTGCTTCGAAATTTAGTATTATTTTAGAATAAATCAAGAATGCCTTTCCCTAGCCTGATACTTGCCTTCGCATCTCCTCCCTAAGAAATGTTAGTGTCCAGCTTCCATAATGCTGGAGGTGACAGAAGTTAATTAACAATATATCTCATGCCCATTTTGGGAAGTCTGTGCTAGAGGATCCGTGAAGTTGTTTTGACCAACAGAATCTGCCTTCAGCTGTTCAAGGGATGAAGTCATGAAATATAGAATTTGGAGAAGATTTGAACCTGGGACAATCAAGGCTCAAATAAGCAATATTATCCCTAATTTGGTAAGGGGTTTTCTTATTTTGCTGTGATGTAGTCGTGTATTCATCTTCAGACAAAAATTGCATCTTTTGTGATTCTGAATATCGGTTTCAAGAAAGAACTCTTTTTCTCCAGATCATATTGCCTATACAGCTACACCTTTATAATGACTCATCATGTCATCACCACTTCCAAACCAGTTCTGCCATTTAGCCCAAGCAGCAAGAAACAAAGCAGTCATAGAAAGGGGGTTTACAGGCATATATGGGTGAACTTCTTTAAGAAGCTGTGGAAATTTTAAAACCACGAGTAATGACAGAGTTAGCAATAACCCTACTAACATGGCAGTAATGCTGAGACTCAGTTTACATGAAGGCTTGGAAATTGCACATGAGGCCACAATACTTTTCACCTTTGCACAAAGCAAATGAAGGTCAGAAGAGGCTGGGAAGAAGATATTCAGAAATATTGCTCTATCGCTGAGAAATAATGTGGAGTAATAGTAGGAAAACCTAGGTGGATATTAACTCTCCCAAGTTTATTTTCTAAACCCAACAGAAGTAGATCTTAGTAGACTAAAAGTAGAGCTAGGACAAGCAGAATTTAAGCCTGGTAGAGATTTAAACATTCTAAATAATATTGGAAACTAATGTAAACATTGTTTAGTGAAGCAACTGTAACAAAGATTTATTAATGGGAAACACATTTATAGCTATAGGCAAAGCCTAGAATCAAGCTAGTTATATATTACCAGGAAGAGAGTCCAAGAACATTTAGTCTCTCCGTGTGTGATTGAGAAAAAGGGATAGAAGGAAGCAGCCCAGACCCCACAGTTTTCTCCCCTAGCTATCTTGCCTTTAACTCTTTCCTACTACGCTTGACTTTAGCCAGTTTTTTTTCTAATCATCTTTATCTGCCGTGTTCAACTATAACTGCATTCTTTTTTTAAAAAAACTTTTCTTTGGTGTGATAAATGACTAATCTTTACAAGTTTGGTTTGAGAGTGTGGTAGATACCACATTTGTTTACATCTCTTAGCATGAGAATTTTGCTTCCATCAAAGGGCACCATTGTTTGGCTATGCTTAGGGCATCAGTTGGCCTTAATCCAGTCTGGAAGGAAGTGGTCTGAAATTAGCAATCTCATAGACAAAAATCAGGCAGAGAGATAGACAAAAAGGAGAAAAGTCAGCTCTCTGTATATGCCCCACTGTTCCTCAAGTTCAGTAGTTCATGTGATCCTAAAGTAGCTGTGCTACTGTGCCATTCAAACAAAAGGATCCCTGCCTGAGTAGCTCCTTACACTTACCTGCATTATAACACACTTTTACAATTGCTGAGTTGAAATGTTTTCTATCAGTGGTGGGATTCAAATTTTTTTACTACCTGTTCTGTGGGCGTGGCTTGGTGGGCATGGCAGGGGAAGGATAATGTAAAATCTCCAGTCAGAGATGGGATTTGCCTGTTCTCCAAATTACTCAAAATTTCCACTACCAGTTCTCCAGAACTGGCCAGAACCTGCTGAATACCACCTCTGGGAAGGATACTGTAAAATCCCCAGTCAGAGGTAGTATTTTCTGGTTCTCTGAACTACTCAAAATTTCTACTACCAGTTCTCCAGAACTAGTCAGAACCTGCTGAATACCACCTCTGTTTCTATCCCTCCTCAAGTTGGCAGGAAAACAAAAATATTCTCATGAAAATAGTTGGTCCATTGCTGAATCCTATGCTGTCTCCATAGTCATTATGGTATTCTGTTGATTGGAAAAAAATCAACTGGTATCTAAAATGTCTTTACTATTTTAATCTTGACATGCCAGCAATTAAGAACTTCCACCTGCAAGGCATGTCTTTTATCATTGAGTTATGGGTTGACACTAGAATCACAGCATTTTGATAGCAATTTAAATTCAATTTCAAATTTCCAAACTGATATATAATATTAAAACAATTGCATGAGAGAAAATGGATTGGAGTCTAATTTGTGAAGACAGACCCATTATGCGATAGGACTGCACAGATTTTTGAATGGGTGCTCATTTAATTAAAGTTTAAATGAAGCACCTCTTTGAATGTGTTTTGTGAACAATCAATGTGTATTCCTGCTTTTCAAATCAAAATAAAGCCACAACAAGGTTTTGCTTGTCTTGGCTTTTAAGACTTTCTCTGTACATTCCAATACCCAAAGGAGTTTTTGTGTAGCATCTAATGTGGCTTTCCAGAAATACCTTAGAAGGCTTCTCTGCTTGCATTTTAAATATCTCATCTTGCTGTTTGATCTACCAGTTAAAGTTTCAACAGGTTGTGATGCAGAGACCTTGATGTTCACAGCTTGCAGTCATTGCTCGGTAATCATCAGTGATAGTGAGTGTGGAGTTTCCTGTCGGTCTATATACAGTTGCTTGCCCTGCCAGTGTTATTGGTGGTGTAATTTTCTCCTTGGTAGGAAGTTAGGATCCTCCTGGAGGAAAACTGTTGACTCCACAGTCAGAAATTCTCCATCACAATAAACCAACCTATTCCACACACTCCTATAATGCCATTGACCCCATCTGAAATGTTTGCAAATGAGTGGTTTATAATTGTTTAGACAAACTAAAATTATGAACATTTTTCCCCTTTTAGCCATGATCAGACAGAGCATGAAAACTGATTCATAAGGATTTTACACGGATTGAAGTTGTTTTTGTATAAAAAGGTGACCTTGTGACAAAGAAGATAACATGATCTTTTCTCCACCTAATCCTTTCTCCACTTGAATTTTGACAAACCACCAACTTCTTTTTCCTGAATTGGAAGCCCCAGTTATTTTATTAATGTTCCATCATCAGGTTGAGAAATAAAACTGCAGCTGTTTTTTATGTGGGAATAGCATCAATCTTTTCCTGGCAAGCAGGGACTTCAAGCATAAGATATAAACATGTAGGATAGATGGGAAAGTAACTGGAGGGGTGTGGATGGCATCAGAGTTTGATATATCCTGATGGTTGAAGAGATCCAGCCATGCACTGGAATCCCTCAATATACCAGGTGGCTTCCCAGAAATGCTTCTGTCTTTCCAGATCAATTCCCCCACATCTCTGATGTGTCGATAATGCTAGGTAATGAATTTTTTTAAAATTAGTTAAAGGAGTAATTATTGAGATTAGGTAGCTAAGACATCTTTTAAGATTCAAGAGTTATAGTATAAATATTTATTACAGATAGTCTTTTAGGTATAGCAATTAGGACTGGTAACTCAGTCATTCAGTGAAACAGTTGCTAAGTGAAACCATAACTGTGCTCAACAATCTTGCTTTAGCTTTCTTTTGCTTTATACACCTGTAAATTTGAGGGTTAGCCATAATTTAAGTGTTTTTTTTTTCATCAGTGTCGTAACCTCAATGGTTGCAAATTGAACCAAAGTATATCTGTAGATATAAATAGAGCAAGGGAGGAAAACCAATTCTACACAAAATAATTAAGCTGAGGCATTTCCAACCGTTTGGTCAGAGTATAGAACTTACCATGAGCACTTATAAATATTCCTGCCTGTGAAGAAGGGAAGGCGATAGAGAGGTGAAGAAGCTTTTTGGATAAGAAGTGAAATGTCTTCAAAGGAAAACAGAAAGTTCAGTTGCCTCTTGAAAAAAACATCTTTGGGACAACCATGACCTGGATGACTGAGAATCTTCATAGACAATAGGGTGCTATTGGGTTCTGAAGAGAGAGAGGGACAGAAAGTGATCTATTTTGCAAAGCCCTCTGATGCCATCTTGTGATGAAATGTTCAACTACAGCTTTGTTTCATCTTTAAATATAAAGAACACTACAGTACTTCTTTAGGGCTATCATATCTAGGTTGCAAATTTCCAAATGATGATTGGATAGCAATGACTTGCTGTCATCTAGGAGTCCACCTGAGTTTTGCAGCTCAGATAGGATGCTCCTAAGTTATAATATATGTAGCTGGATCTGCTTTAGAATGCCATTAAATAAAACCAATAGATTCATTTTGAATGTGGAAATTAGGATAGAGAAGCAATTGCTACTTAAACTATCCCACCTCAGACTCTTTCAAATGTCCTTTCCTTGGGGGGGAGGGGGGTTGCACATGGTGTGAAGATAGATCTAAACTCTACACTAGTTTTTTTACATAAAATATACTAACTGTTTTTGTCTGAGTGTGCCTCCAAGTTGGGCTTGACTCTTATCCTTACAATTTTCTGGGGAAGATTTTTGACTGTCACCTTCTTTTTAGCACTAAGAGAATGTGACTGGCCCAAGGTCACCCATCCGGTTTCATGCCTAAGGTGAGAATAGACATCACATTTCCCAATTTCTAGCGTACCTTTCCCGGACTAGGAATAGTTGTGTTTCTCAAAAGAGACAAAAAAAAAAAAAAAAAAAACCTGTGAAATCAACAACCTTCTAATTGGTGAGCCTTCAGTTGCTATTTGCTCCAAACTCTCCTACTCGGCGGGAGGGGGAAACCTACTTCTGACACATTTGTCTGTCTTCATGTAAGTTTATAGCAACGGCACTTAGACTTATATACCACTTCACAGTGCTTCACAGCCCTCTCTAAGCGGTTTACAGAGCCAGCATATTGCCCCCAATAATCTGGATCCCCATTTTACCCAACTCGGAAGGATGGACAGCTGAGTCAACCTTGAGCCTGGTGAGATTTGAACTGCCAAAGTGCTGGCAGCCGGCAATCAGCAGAAATAGTCTGCAGTACTGCATTCTAACCACTGTGCCACCACCGCTGTTATATATGTCTGTATGTCTCAGAAGCTAAACAATTAATATCAATTAGCTACTTACACTTAATTGCATATATGGTAAGAAATTTCATTTATAAAATTGATTCCCCATCCACATTCTCTGTAAAGACATATCAAGGGGAGTTTGTGAAGTGTCAGGGGTGTCGGTGGGCTCCAGTTTTTTTTAAAAAAAGTCAAAATGGGCCCTGTAATTTTGTGATCAAATCTCCACCTATTTTTATATGTAATGCATGTGTGACACACCTAAAAAGGGACAGGACTTAACTGCATAATCATGGCTGTGACCTTAACCTTTTTGACCCTGCATTGCAACAGAAGCCCCTGACATACTCATACATACCTCTTGTCAGAAAGAACAACCAGAGAGAAGAAAGTCAGTTAAAGACAGTTCAAATAATATCCTTTTTAACAGAAATGCAGAGTCCATGGTGTGTATAATAAGTTAGCACTGGGCAGATGAGGTTGTTCATCAGCCTTTCCACAGACTTTGCTTACAGATCAGAAGTGAATTTGCAATCCTCTCTCTTCCAGGGCTTCCCATGAGGCTCTACCCAGGAAAGAAGGGCAGCTGTTTTACAGTTGTTCAGGCAGCTAAACTGATCTGACAGTGGAAGCTGGGTCTCTTAATTAAAGCAGTGAAAGTCAGATGTAGCTAAGGGAGCTCTGCAAAAGAGCAACTCTAATCTCCACAGTCTGTTTAGCAGACTCCCAGAAGGCTCTCCCACAGGAGATCCTGCATTTCAGTCATTAGTTCTGAAATATCTGGAGAGAGAGAGAGATAGAGAGAGCTTTGGTGACATCTCTAGCATCCTTCTGTTCTCAGAGGTATCATGGCATTTCTCTTTGGATATATATGTCACACCTTGCCCACTTACGGCTGGAATATTATTTTGTTTTAATGTCACTTGCAAGAGAAATATTTTTTTCTTTCAAGTTCTCAAAGGTTGTATGCAAAATCTACCTACTCTAGAGCTGGTGCAGATTCTGATTGTGCTGCCAAGATAGGAGTCATTGATATTTAAAGAGTCTTGGCCATAAGAAATATCCAGTCTTATATACTCAGTGTAGAAATATTGGAAAGAGTAGGTATACAGTCCTGAAAATCAACTAGCAAAAACATGGGACAGGTCTATATCTGCTGCCTCTATGTTCCACAATGATTATGTTGTCTTTTTCTTGAGAAGAAAGAAGTATGGGCAGTAATATTTTTTATATAAAACTTACAAACTATAGTTAGAGACCTTGATTAGAATGGAGGCAAAATTGATTTCCAGATGGATTTATTGTGGGTGATGATTGGCTTTTCTCCTTCTAGGATCACTCACTGTAGAGTCCCTTTAGACTTGCTGGGGTGTCAAACTGATGGCCCACAGGCCGGATGCATCATGCGCAGGCCACATCCATCCCAGCTCCACGAAGGGGGGAAATGTTGCGATACGTCACATGACAGCAATGTGATGCCACGAGTTTGACACCGGTGCTCTAGAGGTAGATGAAAAACATTCTATTTTCATCAAAGCAATGAAACATTATCTTGCTATACACCAGACTACTGACTTCTACATCATTAACTTTCTTTAAAGATAAGTGAATAATAATTGGCCTTTTAACCAATTCCTTGATTAAATTAATATGCTCTGATAATTGCCCTTTCAGGATATGGAGAGCCATGTGAGTTCATTATCATTTGATAAACAAACCAAACCCTACCCCAAATAACTTTAATCTTCTTTATCATGGTGCCAAACAGAACTAGGGCAGGGTGTTTTTTTGCAAATAAAGTGTATATCCTTGGCTAATAAGCAAGAACTAAGTCATTAATGAAGCAACTGTACTTTGCAGCTTTGGACATAATTCTTTGATATCAGTTGCTTGTAATTTTCCAGGAAGCATCAGGCTGAGGAGTCTCAGAGAGAATAAGTTCAGTATGATCAAAGCCTTGTGTCCTCCAGGTGTCTTGAAACCACATATCCCAGAATTTTTTCTAAGAAATTTATGCCTGAGGAGCATGATAAATGAGATTCTGGGGCTATGATCTCAATTTATCTGGAGACCAACAATTTGGGGCACTACAGTTTACTGGAATTTAAGGCAGAGCGTTAAGTGTGTTGAACTGGACAGAAGCAGCAGTGAATTGAGAATATGATAAATCTTTGGGGAGGGTTTTGAGGAGGGGGAATCTTGCAGTTTAGAATAATATTTAGAGTTTCAAAGTTTTGCATGTATCTTATTTCAAAAAGGCAAAAATTGTGTTGTCAATTTTCAGCAAGCATTTTTTTGTATTTTACAGAGTTGCAGAGAATGAACTCAGCTATTAGAAAACACTCTAATTAGAAATAGGTGGATAAAATATTCTCTGATTAGAGATAACTCAGAAAGAAAGAGTCCTGAGTTAGAAACCTACGAATAACAAAGGAAGGATTTTGCAAAAGGCTGGTTCTGAGATAATCTCCACCAATACAGCATTTCATAAAACTGATGATTGCGTTCAAAAAAATGGGGAGGGAGGGAGGGAGGGAGGAAAGAAGGAAGGAAGAAAGGAAGGAAGGAAGGAAGGAAGGAAGGAAGGAAGGAAGGAAGGAAGGAAGGAAGGAAGGAAGGAAGGAAGGAAGGAAGGAAGGAAGGAAGGAAGGAAGGAAGGAAGGAAAAAGAGCACCAGTAGCAGCAGCAATGAGAGCTTGATTAACAACATGGAAGGAGGAGGTCCAAGAGATCTCTCTCCAATGAATTCTGGATATATTCCAAAGGGCAAGATTTTGCTGTATCAATTTCATTTAGTCTTTGCGGTCATTGCCTTTCCTTATTTTTCTTGTATTTCCCTTCACCCAATAAACCCATTTTTATATTGAAAATTTTGAGTTTATTGCTTTTTTTAAAAAGGAGAAGGTTTTTTAAAATTTTCCTCTTCTGCATGATTGCATGGCTGCCCAATTACCTCTTGTGTTTGTGGATTGGTTTGTTGATGGAAGAGCTAAGAGCTTCCAAGCTTGTCAGATTGAGGTATATCAGCAACCTGCTGCTAGCAAACCATCACAAGTGTATTTTATTGAGAACCACTGTAAAAAAGAATAGTTTTCATACAATGACTGCTTCATCCATTGATTGGTATGATTATGAATCCTATTAATGATCCCATTAACATTATCAGAATATGGAGGGCAGAGCTGGCATCGCGACGATACGGCATGCGATCTCGGAGGTCTGAGATCGCTTCCGATGTCTTTTCTCCTGGACAGTCCAAACGGATCTAAACCGTCCCAAAGAGACGGTGAATGTAAATAGCGCATCCTGTCAATCCCAGGGACACCGCAAAGTCTCTGGTAGATCCAGGAGAAGCTCTTTTTGCCAGTGGCAAAGAGGCAGCCATTAAAGCTGCTGAAGTTGGGACAGCTCCGAAACGAAAGGGAACGGAAAGAGAAAGTGTGCCGGTTTGGTGAGAATTTTTTCTTTACTTTAAGATTTGAAAGGACACCCTAAGGAAAAGAAAGAATCTGTAAAAGTTTTGACAGAAGTGATTAAGCGGCAATTTTAAACAGGAAGTCAAAGTAATATTTTTATTTATTTATTTTTTCTCATTGCTGGATTTTCTACACATGATTTTATATTTTGAAACTGGACTGTTTTTTTTCCACCTATTCTTTCTCTCCTTTTTGACTTTGTAATATTCTAGGCTAGAGACTCCCTTCTAGTCATCTTTTTTAATATCTTTTCCCCTTTTTAATTAATTTTTATTATATCTTGTTTGGAAAAGGAGGGGGAAAGTGAAAGCAAAAGAAACTTTGTAACACTGCCAACTAGAGGCTTGGAAATATTGTATCTCTTTTTTTTTCTTGACCAGACAAAGCTGAGAAAGAACTGAGACTTCTTTTCAAGGACATTGCCTGTTTGATAAGATAGAGGGAAGAGCATGGGAGAGTATTATTGCAGGTGCTCTTCTGGGTTTCTATCAATATCTGGAGTCTGGTGTTGAAGTTTATAGAAAAAAAAGGTGATAAGACCCTGGAGAAGAGAGTTATAAACTTTAACAAAAGCCTTGGATAACCAAACAAAGTGCAGTGTGCTCTTTCTACCCCACTATTTTTACTTGGAAATACAATTAGTTATTTCACAAGTGGATTAAGGTCTAGAAGAACCTGAAGATTTTGAATTGTCTGAAATGAGTAGGAAACGAACAGCCCCCGGTTCTTCAACCTCTGCTTCTTCCTCTTCACCATCTGGAGGACAACGCTCAATACAGATGATGTTACAGCAAGAAAAAGAACAGGAAAAAGTGATGCTGCAGATGATTATGGAATTCAAAATATACAAATAAGAACAGAGAATATTGAAAAGAGAAAAGAGAACATTGAACAAAGACCAGGAAAAACTGATGAAAAGATGGAGAACATTCAACAAATGATGATGAAGTATGATGAGAGATTCCAAAAAATTGAAGAAAAAGATAAACAAAGAGATAAAAAGATTGGAGATATTGATAGCAGATTAACTGTTGTTGAACAAGATAAAAGTGGGATGTTGAGATGGGAGAGGGACAGATCAGAATTTTATCTCAGATTCCAAAACATAGAGGAAGAAAAGGGACAAAACCTAGCTGAGACAATGGTAGACATTTTGGCTGAAGCTACAGAAAATGCCACAGAGAAAGGACATTAAGTTAAAAATGGATATAACCAAATATAAAATGGGTCTAAAAGAAAAAGAAGAATTAGCACAAAAAATTAGAGGTGCCAAACAGAACTATTTTGAAGATGCAAATAAACCAGGTAGATGGTTAGCATATAAATTGAGAAAGGAGAAAGAATCAAGGAAAATATCGCAATTAATAGATGACCAATGCCAAGTTTGTTATGGTAGTAAAGAGAAGAAGGAAATTATTCGAGATTTTTATGGGAAACTATACACACAAGAGAATATTGATGAGGAAAGAGTTAAACAGTACTTACAGAATGCTAATCTACCCCAGATACCTAAAGAGATTGAAACAATGTTAGAAAGCAATATAACGATGATGGAGTTAACTGAAGCACTTAAGAAGCAAAACAATGGAAAGGCACCAGGCCCAGATAGACTTCCAGCAGAATTTTATAAAACACTACAAGAATCATTGAACCTTCAATTGCTAGAAGTTATGAATGAAGTTATGTTAAAGAAGAAGATACCCAAATCATGGTCAGAAACTTATATCACACTTGTCCCAAAACAGGAGGCTGATCCATTACAAATCAAGAACTATAGACCAATTTCCTTACTACATGCAGATTATAAAATTTTTGCTTAAATATTGGCAGAAAGACTTAAAAAATACTTAAACAATTTTATCCATCCTGATCAAAATGGATTTCTGCCAAAGAGACAAATTAAAGACAATATGAGAGTAATCTTGGACACTTTGGAATACTATGAGGCACACCCTGAAAAACAAATGGCTTTGATATTTTTAGATGCACAGAAGGCATTTGATAATGTGAATTGACAATTCATGGTTTGTTTGTTTTTTTAAACAAGTTTTATTTTTCAAGACAAACAATACATAAATACACATAAACACAAAACATAAAAGTATAAAAAATCTCTTTTCTGAAAGTTGCTTAGTCCCGGGTTAAAACTCTTGGTACAGACACAAGTTCAATTTCATATTCATTTTACATACCATTTCATATCTTCTTAACATTTTCAATTTTCTATATAACTTCTCCTCTCCTTTAAATTTTCTCAATTTTATTTCATTTTTATTTTTTTATCTCCTCTCAATTCATATCGTAATATTTATTATTCTTTGTCTGTTCTATTCCAGCCAATCATTTATTTTTCTTCTTTAAAAAAAAAGAAGTACTTCTCCTATACACTATATGGAGTATGATGCCTTTGTCTTTTTCCTCTATATTTATAGTACTTAATATAAAATACATAACCTACATTGGTATTCTGTCTGGTACATTCTAAAATTATACTATATTATCAAAAATAATACAAATCTATTCATTAATATTGATATTCATTCATATCTTAGATATTTAACTCATTACTTTTCAATTAAATCACATGCTTTTATGAGAGCCCTATTTTTCAAAATTATTCCCCCCCCACATCACATATTATAGCTCAATATTTCATTGAAATGTTCCTCCTTCTTCTACTTCAAATCTCATTTCACAAAAGGTTTGCTAATATACCATCTTCTAATTATTAATATTAACAATCATTTATATCTTAAACATTTTATCCATTTCAATTGAATGTCATGCCTTTGTGGGAACACTTATGCTTTCCACGATTATTACCCCCCCATCATAATCTTGGATCATATTTCATTACAATACTCCCTTTTTCTTAACAAAAATTTCACTTGTTTATGTTAAATATTTTATCACCTTTTAAACTACATATTATTTCTAATTTTCTATAATTACTTCTAAATACAGATATAAAAATGCAATCTTATGTACCTTCTAGAATCCCATTAACAATAAGACTTATCCATTATCTCTGAAAAACTTTTGCTTCTTAATATCTTGCTCCCCACCATCCTTTCTCCCTTGCTTCTTCTTCTCCTTGTCCTCTTTAACCCCTTGTCTCCCCACCTCCCTTTTATTCTGCTTTCCCCTTTCTGTTGTTTCTTAACATAATGTCCCTTTTCCACCTTATTCTTCTCTTTTTGGGCTGTTTTTCCAGATCTTAAAGACCTCCGCTTTTTCCCTTCTCCAATCAAAGTCCTTTTCTCATCAAAGATGGCTTCTCCTTCTTCTTTATCCCCATCATCCTCATTCTGCTTCACATAAATATAAATCGCCATTTCTAAGTATTGGAAAATAGTGCCAAGTCCATCTTCACCTCCTTGTTTTTCTCTTTCAAATTTTTGATATATAAGTTCCAATTCATCCATAGATGATGCCATTGTGTAGAGAAAAAGTTTTTCCAAACAACCACCCAGATGATTTAATCAGAAATAATTTCCAAAGGTTCCAAAATCACCAAACAATCCAAACAGACTGTTTCTTTTAGATACCTTCTTCTTCTTGACTTTCTCTTTCTGGGGTTAAAGTACCGTATTTGCCGGCGTATAAGACGACCCGGCGTATAAGACGACCCCCCACCACCACCAGAAACGCCCTCCAGAAATCCCCGGGGCTGCAGCGGCAGGGCAGAGTGCCAGGGGCCGTGGGAAGAGCAGGAAGGCTGCAGCCTCGGGCGGAGCGAGGCGAGCGGGATGAAGCGGAAGCGACGCAGGGGATCCGGGAAGCCAGAGGCGCCTTCGCTGCGTCCAACAAGCATCCGAAAGCCGGCAGTGGATATACCGGCGTATAAGACGACCCCCCCACTTGGAGGCATGTTTTTCGGGGCAAAAAAGTCGTCTTATACGCCGGCAAATACGGTAATCACAAATCCTTTTCAAATATATTTTTTGGAAGTTTTTAAACTCTTTGCAATTCTAGGCAATCTTCTCCTTATTTTCAAATTTTGCTCAGATTTTTTTCACTCTCCCTTCCCACTCACAGCCAAAAACATTTTTTTTTCCGGTGTCACTTTAGGAAGGAGAGTCGAACAAAGAAAAAAAAACTTTTCCCTTTAGGGTATTCGCAGCTTGTAACTCTCGCAAGGAACAATAGATACTTAACAGCTTTCAAGGTTCCAAATAACTTTCTCCCGTCTTGTCCCAGCCAGAAGCAACTTTCACTTCTCTTTCAGCTCTCTCCCTCCTGCTCTTGCTTACCCGGCTGCAGCTTTCTTCGTGGCGGCCATTGCTGACTGCCGTTCCTCCGCCTCGGGAAAAGGGAGTTTAGCCGGCTGGGGAGGGGGTTTGCGGTACCCCCAAACCCCTTGCCGGATCCCCCCTATCTTCCGCTGCCTCTACAGGGCAGCTGTATCCCCCAGATCCAAATGGATCAGGGGAACCTTGGCAGTGAACGCAGCAGGGATCGCACAGTGGCAAATCCCTGCCGCCGCCGAAAGCTAGCAAACCGGAAGGGTCCAATGAATTGACAATTCATGTTATAACAGCTGGAACAGATGCACTTTGGTAAAAAATTTATTCAAGCAATAGAAGCTCTATATCATAACCAAACGGCAAAGGTAATGATAGAGGGAGAACTGACAGAATCTATCGATAAAAGAAAAGGAACAAGACAAGTGTGCCCACTATCACCTTTGTTGTTTGTGTTAACCTTGGAAGTGCTAAACAGAAATATTAGAGAAGAAAAGGATATAAAAGGGATGAAAATTAAAAAGGAAGAATTTAAGCTGCAAGCATTTGCGGATGATTTGGTTTTCATTTTAGAAGACCCACTAGAAACAGCATCAAAATTGATAGAAAAGATAGAGACATATGGAAAGGTGGCTGGTTTGAAAATAAATAAAGATAAAACAAAGATCTTGACAAAGAATATGCTATCAAGACAAAAGAAAGAACTGGCGGATCTATTGAAAATTCAGGTCACGAATAAGATCAAGTACTTGGGGATACATTTGACAGCAAGATGTAATACACTAAAAGAGAATAATTATATCCAACTTAAGCAGCAGATAGCGCTAGATTTGGCGAAATGGGAAAGTTTACAACTGTCATTAATAGTGAGAATATCAACAATCAAGATGAATATACTACCCAGAATTTTATATTTGTTCCAAACAATTCCAGTTAGGCTTGGAAAAGATTATTTTGAAGATTTAAATAAAATTGTGTTGAAATGTATATGGCAAGTAAGAAAGTGAGAATAAAGTTAAAACTTTTGCAAGATGCCAGAATAAGAGGAGGATTTGGTTTGCCTAATTGGGAGTTGTATTACCAAGCTACAAATTTGATGTGGGTTAAGGAATGGATAACATTAAGAAATACTAGACTGTTGGCATTAGAAGGACATGATCTGTTGTTGGGGTGGCATGCTTTTCTATGGTATAAAGGAACACAGGGGTATTTTAGAAGACATTATATACAGGAGTCTCTGTGGTTAAACTGGGAGAAGACTAAAAGGCAATGTTATTTGAAAATTCCAGTCTGGCTATCAACTATTGAAGCATTTCCTTATCCTATAATATATAAAAAGGAACAAACAGTTAGATATGGTGAAATATTGAATGAAAAGGGTGAACTTAAATCTATGCAAAAATTAGAGGAACAAGGTATAAAGATGAATTGGTTTTCATATGCGCAAATACATTCAAGGTATGATAAAGATTCTAAAACAGAAGGTTTATATGATAAACTGACTGACTTAGATAAGATTTTGACAGGTACTGAGGAAAAGGTGATTAAAAAATTGTATGGATATTTATTAGAAATTAAACTAGAAGAATAACAAGTTAAAGAAACTATGATTGCTTGGGGGAAGAATTTTGGATATGGGATCGATCTAGAGAAATGGCAAAAACTGTGGTCTCAAAATTATAAAATGACAATGTCAACAGCATATAAAGAAAATTTGTATAAGATGTTTTACAGGTGGCATTTTCCCCTGACAAGAATAGCAAGAATGTTCAAGAACAAATCTGAAAAATGTTGGAAATGTCATCAGATACCTGGCTCATATTACCATATGTGGTGGACTTGTGAGGATGCCAAAAAATAGTGGACTAAAATCCACACGTGGTTGGAAAAAATGACAAAAAAGCATATAGACTTTAAACCAGAGATATTTTTATTGGGAATTTTACCTGAAATATATAGTAAAGAATTGAAATACCTGATTGTAAATGTATTAACAGTGGCTAGGATTGTATTTGCCCAAAACTGGAAAAATGAAAAAATACCATTACAGGAGGAAATCATTAAGAAAATATTGGAATGTGCTGAAATGAGTAGATTGACATTTGAAATCAGAGAACAAGATGATAAACAATTTTATAAAATTTGGGATCTATTCTATCAATGGTTAGACAATAAAACATGGTAATGAAATATGTAGATTCTTAGTAAATAATAAATATATAAAGATGAATTCTTTTCTTATTATATCTACAAAATGATTGTAGGATAGATTTGAGATGATAATATGAACTGTCATAAAACAAATTAAGTAAAATATGGATTACTTCGTAAAACATGAATGAATAAAAGTATAGTCAAATGATTGATTAACAATGATATTAATGTATTTAATATTTGATTGAAAATATGAGAATATATACAATGTAATTGCAATTGAAGACTACGAAATGGAAGCACAAAACAATTTGTAAACCAACCGACACACTGTATGTATATATATATGAAAGATGGCTTGATGTTTTTATGTTTTGTTTGTCTATGTTTGTCTTAAAAACCAATAAAAATTTAAAAAAAGAAACATTATCAGAATATAACAGCCAGAACAAAAGCAAAAACACCCTGTTTTCCCATTATAACATAAGTCAATTACCTTGTTTCTTAGTACAGTACATTGAATTATATTTAGCTTCCTTTCCTTGCAAGGTGTTCTGTAAGTGCACATCTGAAAGCTTTCAGTCAAAATTAATTTATAGGAAATCTGCTTTCATGACTGGGCTCTGGATTAAAAGGAGACATCACAAATATTCCTTGAATGTCTCATCTAGTTGAAGACCTTTGGTTTGGTAGAGTGTGTTTTGAAAGATTGTTCAAAACCCCCATGGTAATATCAAACCTATTTCTTTTTATAAATTAATTTGAACTCTGCTCAAGAAAAATTATTTCCTCTTACATTTATGGAGAAAATTGAGATTTTTAAAGGACTATGTTAAAGGACTTGGTCAGGTGCATTTGTGAAGTTGTGAAGTTGGTTGGCGCCAAACTTTTACCTCTACTCTTATTATTCTTCAGAATTCCAAAGTAGGTGCAGTTTTAATGAATTACAGCTTTTGACATAAGTATTCAAAATATTATACAGGTTTTATAAGATTATGTTGACTGAGATTCATAGCAATGGGGAAAGGAAAATTAATATTTCCCTTCTCTGCTGATGTCCACACTACTCCACAAAAGCTATGTTTTGGCTTGGGGGGGGAAAGACTTCATCTGATTCTAGTGGAGAATTTTCCTTCAAATGCTTTATATGGAACATTTTTTGTCAGAAAGGGTTAAGAATTATTTCCTCTTATTCATAGCTACTCTTTGCATTTTATATTTATGTATAGCAAGAGTGGGATTCAAATTTTTTAACAACCAGTTCTGTGGGCATGGCTTGGTGGTCATGTTATTGGCTGGGCGTGGCCAACTCAATATTACTCACATCGAGGCACGCATCTCCTCACCTGGCCTCTCATGACTGTGGGGATGCTGCAACAGTTGTAAGTGTGAAAAATGGTCATAAGTCACTTTTTTCAGTGCCATTGTAACTTTGAATGGTCACTCCACACAAGCAAAGTACCAGCAAAGGAGGGGGGGAAAAATCCAGAGAAGTTTCTGAGACAGGAAGTCTAGTCCTGCCAAGAATGTAATAAGGGTTAACGGAGAGGCAGTTTCTGTAAGCAACACCAGAATGTTTCTTTCCTGCCTTCCTTACAGGATTAGGCCAGTAATTTCTTCTAACCACTGGTTCTCCAAACTGCTTAGAATGTTAACAATTGGTTCTAGGGAATAGGTGTGAACTGGTAGAATCCCACCCCTGCTGTATAGATAGAAAACTGTTCAAGAAGGGTAGAGGAAGGAAGGAAGGAAGGAAGGAAGGAAGGAAGGAAGGAAGGAAGGAAGGAAGGAAGGGGCATTTGAATAGACATTGTTAAGAACTGTTAAGGGTGAATAGATGGTGTGATTCATTTTAAAATAAGGTTTAACTATTATTGTACCTGATATAGATAATAAGTTATTTAGCTTGCTTTGCAAACAGAAGTTGGACTTTGAAAAATAATTTCAGTTAAGCTCTGTGAAATTTAATTGTTAATAATTAAAGGTTTTTTAAAAAAACATTTTTGCTAGTATCTAGTTGCTATTTGCTTGATGTTTAGCCTGTCGTACTATCTGAACTGTAATTCTCAGGGGTCCCCAGAACAAAACTGACATTATTAAAATCCGCTTAAACATTGCAACCATCCAAAGCTGATGCCTATCTAGATAGTGCTGCCTGAAATTGGACAAAGAAGCAGGCCTGATCGGACAGCAGGTGGCATTCTTAGCTTTCAGCAGTAAATGACTGAACAGCAGGAGTTCTGTGCTAAAAAGGAGCATTCAGAAATTGTTACACTGATCTATGTCAATTCTAGCTAGACTTCCCAAAACCAATTTAGGGAAGCATCTGAGATAACCATTACAGTAAATTCATTAACATTATCTGTTACAGACCTCCAAAACTTTAGCAACTGATTCCATTCTATTCTATTCATTTCACTGACTATTACCAATCAGTCTCTCAGTCCTTCGTGCACACAAACACACAACTGATTAAGAATTCTGGAATGGGAGTTTGAATTTGGTCTTTGGGGGTTCTTAGCTTTATGATAACAAATTTTGCAGGTCTAATCTAACAAATGACTGGTTCCTCTGTCTTGAGATGTTTAATCTACAATAAAATCTTTGTAACAAAGATTTTACTGTATTGTAACAAAGGCAATAAAAGTAGCTGCTTGAAAACCCATTTGAATGTTAATTGGTTTACTGAAAAGAATCAAGGCCTAAATTTTTTTAAGCTTGAGCTTCCATTGTATATATGTAAAGTGGATGTCTTTAACATGCATCTATTTTTAAAGTATAATCTGCAATGTTAAAGTCACACTGAATTTGTTACATATACATAAGCTAATTTCAGTGAACTCAAGTGAGAAGTTCTTGTTGAAGAGTAACACATCCATTTCCCCCCCTATACCTCCTCCAAATCTGGACAGATTCTCCTAGCTTTTTTTTTTTAAAGTCAATTAGCTGTCCCCTTATTTAAAACTTTACCAACTTCCTAAAACTGTTGAAAATGTTTCTTTGGCCCTCTCTTCTGGCTCTCCCAAGTCTTTCTCCAAAGTTTTCTTTCTTTGTGGCTACAAGAAAGTTGCCTACCCCTGCTTTAAAGTCTTTATGGAATGTTATAGTCCATAGCATCTTGGAATTCCTTGGAAAGTCATTGTTACTCTTCTGCATATCAACTAAGTACAGATTTTGTTCTCTGATAGTCATCACCCTAGTTCACCCAATGAACTCCAAAAGGTGACTCTCCGATTTTAGGTGCCTGAAATTACAGCCTATTCCATCCAGGTTTGCATGGATTGAATGACAAAAATAGCAGTCATGATCACAGTGTTCCTGCAATTAAACAACCTGTCCAGTTTGATCCATATTTATTGTGTAGAAGCCTGTAAACAACTCCCTGACTAGTACCCCTTCTAAGATGAGCCTCATTAGACTTTTTCAATCATTTTTCACTCTGCAAGGTAACCTTGGCAAAGTCTTGAACATCAAGCATATTCTGTAGCACTTTTTGGCTCCCTCACAGTCCCAAGCCAAAATTGGCCCACCCCAACCCTTGAAGTCTTATTCTTAGCCAAGCACAAACTGAGCTGCCAGGGTATCAGGAGCCCGGCTTTCTACTGCTAAAATGGGAGAAGGGGGTGTTTTCTCATTTAATCTGACTTGTATCACAGTAATTCATCGAGACTTCAGCCACTGTTCTTTAATATAACTTTTGATTTAATCCATGAAGGCTCCTAGCGAGCCAATCAGTTAAAGATTGTGAAGCAGACATTCCAAAGCCAGACTGTAGATCATAGTTAGAGCACTAAGAATGTAATTAAAAAGCTACAACTTCCCTTTTAAAATCAATCTTGCAGCCAGAATATTTTGCTCTTACAGACTTGGCTAGGATCAAAGGCCGAAAATCTACCATAGCTAGATACTCGTGATAAATTGCCACAGATGACTCTATTGGGTCATGATGGTGCAATGTTGCTTTCATCATCTGATGCTCCCCCTTTTTTGAGAATGCCTCTCAATAGAAACAGAGACTGGATTCTATGCAGCATGGGTGTCAAATTTGATTGTGTCATGTGACACAGCGTGACGTATCACGACTTTTTTTTGCCTTTGCGGAGCCAGGATGGACGTGATGCATCCAGCCCATGGGCTGCCAGTTTGACCGGCCTGCTACGCAGTAAGGAAGATGACTGATAGTGATAGGCTAGATCCATTGCTAAAGCAAAGAGAGGTAAAACAGCGAGTCCAAAATGTCTATGGAGATTCTCAGTCATCCAGGTCATGGATGTCCCAAAGGTGCTTTTTTTCAAGAGGCAACTTGACTTTCTTATTTTGCTTTGAAGATTTTTCGCTTCTCATCCAAGAAACTTCTTTAGCTCTGTTGGCTATCCCAACTGGGCCTTTATCAAATCCAGGAAAAGATCTAGCAAGTGTTCTTCCATAACAGAAAAAAGAAGAAGTACAAATGAAGCAATATTGTCATTCCATGCATTGTAGAAATATCTGAAAAGTTCAGGAGGATTTTCAACCAAGACAACATATGTGCACACTTTAAGGCAGAAGCTTGTCCACCCCAAGGATAAAGCAGAAAGAAACTGAGGAATGTGGTATATGTGGTACAATGCAGTGAGATAAGTGCAGATCTGTACATTGGGGAAACAAAAAAACTACTTCACAAACAGATGGCACAACACAAGTGAATAAAGCCATCAGGGCAAGACTCAGCAATCCACCTGCATCTGAAAGGCAAAGGTCACTCTTTTGAAGACAGCAAAGTCCACCTTCTGAACAGACAGACAGGACCACTGGTTTGGAAGAGGAGTTAAAGAGGCCATCTGCATTAAAATTGAATGGCCCTTTCTCAACAGAGGGGAAAGGATTTAACACCACTTATCTCCTATCTACAATACAGTCCTTTCAGCAGTCCCAAGAAGGTTCCACACACACATTTCACTTTAATTCAGGTCACCCCAAAGGTACAGATAAATTCCCAAGTAGCCTCAATGACTCTCAGAGAGCTAACCATCAATCTTCAGAGTGCTAACGATCAAATGATTGCAAAGGATATAAATACCTTCATTCCCCACCATTCAGTCAGAACTGAAGAAGCTTTTTGATTGAGAAATGAAACTTTTTCAAGGAAAACCCAAGAAAGTCCAATTGCCTTTTGAAAAGAACCTTTGGGACAAGGTCTCTAATAGCTTTAAAATACATAATAGCCAATTTTTGAAAGTGCTTAGAAAGTGAAGTGAGTAAACGTAATCTTCTTTACAAAGCTCCATTATAGTTGTGAACAAGGTGGCCGCTCTTTTCATCTCCCAGCACTCAAACCCACAGAAGACCACTATCCTGCAGTCTTCTCATGAGAAAGCAGTTGTGTGGAGTACATGTGAGCACTCTCTCCTTACCTGTCCAGGTTCTGAATAACTGGTTGACTCACTGCCATAGTTGTCCACCATGCTTTCATGGACATGTTTTCAGTTTGCCATGACTCCCATCAGAAGTCTGTTACTGTAGTTATTCTTATCAGAGTAGCTTTAGACCAGGGGTCTTCAAACTTGACAGCTTTAAGACTTGTGGACTTCAACTCCCAGAATTCCTCCTTCAATCATGTTAGCTCAGGAATTCTGGGAGTTGAGGTCCACAAGTCTTAAACTTGCCAAGTTTGAAGACGCTTGCTTTAGACCCACACATCGTCTGTTTCTTAATCTAATCTACTCTACAGGACTGAGACTGTGTGAATATTCTATGTCTCATGGTGGGGGCATCTTTAGAGGGCCAGTCACAATCTGAGTTCCAATTGACCCTCTCCAGCTGGTAATGGAACTTTAGTGCCTGAGAACAAAATTTTGTTTCCTGAGCTATTTTCCTCCTGCTGTCCTTTTTTTTCCATAAGGGGAATTATGACCTAATGTTAGCAAACAAAACCTGGAATAACTACTAGAGCTTTATTCTTATGATTTCTATGCGACTTGCCAACCAGCCTTCTTCAGATCCTTGCTCGCATCCTGTCCTAGGATAGACTGAGCCTTCAGGCTGCCCCTCTTATGTTAGGTTTGTGTGTCATTGCTTTCTAATTTCAGGCAGTTCCCCATGAGATCTATATTTATGCTCTGATGTAATTCTTCTGTCAATCCTATTCAGTTCACCAAGAGGCTATTGGCACATTGCAGAAAGTAACAACTTATTAAGTTGTCATCCATACTTACACTTGGCCTAATCATTCATCTCAGCACTGAGCTAAATATACTTCACCCCTTGATCATCAACGTAATATAGCATGGGTGGAATCTGTTATGGACCCTAAAGAAAACGTTCCCCGCTTCCATTTTCATCATGCAGATTTCAATCTCATGTCTGTTAAATGGTAACTGGGAGCACACATTTATTCCAAGTCTGTATTGGCACGGCCTTTGCCACTGGAGTATTTACAATGTCATAAGCAATCCTGTGTTTAATTTCATTAAGCAACCACTGAAGAGCCCTTGTTAGCTCTGAGCATTCCTGTGGAGCCAGAATTAATGATGCTTTTAATAGTTGCATAACTTCTTCTGCCCAGCTGAGCAGCGACCTTCATTCTTCTTTACGGGGAGTACAGGAGGCTGCTTCTTACCAGGTTAGTCTATTGGTCCATCTTGCTGGCTACTGCCTGCTCAGATGGGCCGTGGCTTGCTCAGGTGCCAGCCAGAAATCTTTCCTGTCATCTGACCCACTCGATGGGAGGTGCCTGGCTGTGTGTGTGCCACATGTGGGTTCCCCCTCTAGGCCACACTCTATTAACCAGGCAGAGCTAATCAGGAGGGAGTATTTTATCAACATAAATTATGCATGGGAGAATGCAGCAACATAGATAGAGATTACTGAAGTGATGTGTGTTAGGTAATGCTGGAAGCTCCAAGAGAAGTTTTAACCTGGGAGAATACGGTGGCTGTCTGAATAGCCTATGCACCTTGAAGTTGGAAGCTATGTCAGAACTTGTGGCATGGGGAGTTCGTAATTAATTCAAGGAATATCAGAGCTGATGATCCCCTTATTTAATCAGATCATACCATGTAGCCTTAAGAAAAGATTATCGCATAAAGAAAAAGGCAATGCCCACTTTGCTTCTAGTCTATTATATCAAGATACTTTCTTTCTGAAAGCAGTTTAAAGCTAAATAATACATTCCACCCAAGGTGAAATAGTAGGACTAAGAGTTGCTGAGAAGTATCGCTTGTGTCAAATAGAGATGTTAATCCTTAGTAGGTTCAAAGAGAGCCACTGTGGGGTAGTGGTTAAGGAGCTGAAGTAGAAACGGTAGAGTCAGATTTTAGTCTTTCTTTAGGCAGGGTATCCTTATAAAGGTCCATCCTTCTCAGCCCGAATCACTGTCAGGTTCTGGAACAAGCTGGCTGAGAAACAAAACCCCACAGTGGATCATACACTTCACTGTAAGAACTAGGTGATCACAGGGCAAAAGCTAAGTGGATCCTGAAGCCATGTGGGACACACATATATGAACTCCCACAATTCTTTGCAGTTGCAGAAAGCTGCACTCTCCAAGATTCCTTTGAAAGGAAGCCATGAGGATTTAAAACAGGTGTATATAACCAGAATAGGAACTAACTTTTGATCTACTAATATTCTAGGAGACAGGTTGATGTTTATTCAGTGAAAGAATAAATAAGTAATAAATCAATAATAAAGAAGAGATCCTCCTGATGACTGAACTCTTTCATCAGCTTCTAAACATAATGCCTGCCAAAGGCCTTGCATGAAGAAGCTGATGTAAGATTTACAAAATTGCACTGAAGTTGCAATTATTTTGCCGTGAATATGCTTCCTTTCTTTTATTTGTAAAGGTAATGTAAAGTAAAGGTAGTTTGAATTTCCAGGGTTCTCTCATTAAAAAAAACCACATACACTTTGACCTACGGCCTGGAATTCTAAGGGAAATAAATCAGGTAACGTATATCCAAGTCTTCCTTCAGAAAACACCAGTAACTTCTATGGAGAAGTCAGAGATCTGGTATCTACAATAATCTTGATCGTCCTCAATCCCATTTAGTGTTTACACAGCTGCAGCATTGCCGATTCCAGGTTCTCACTGGGATCATTTGTATAAAACAATTTTAAATGGATTTGAGATTGTAAATAAGATATCAGTGGGAGGAATATATTACAGCAGGTCACTGAGTTGCTTAGCCTTGAACATCATCCTAGAGCTCGCTGCCTGGTGCAGGGAAAGGCATGTTCTGTCAGTCAGCTCCAATAAAAAGGGTGTGCTTGGTAATCACAAGAGCAAGTCCAAGAGAGAATTATTGTTCATTCGGTAATAGGAGCTAACTAGAAGGTTATTGCTGAAAGTGTGGTGGAAATGTAAACATGAATTCAGTGAAATGTAGGGAAGGGGCCATTGTTCAATGGGAGCTCACATGCTTTGTAAGAAGTAGCTTGCAGGTTTAACCTCTGTTGCTAGAGATAAGGCTGAGAGAGGATTTAAGTCGATCCTCTAGAGCAGGGGTCCCCAACTTTGGCAACTTTAAGACTTGTGGACTTCAACTTGTGGACTTCAAAGCTGGCTGAGGAATTCTGGGAGTTGAAGTCCACAAATCTTAAAGTTGCCAAAGTTGGATACTCTAGAGCAGGAGTCCCCAACCCCTTGGCCATGGCCTATTTGGAGGTGGGATGTGTGAGTGGCTGGCTGGAGTTCATGCGCACAGCTCAACTTGCATGAGTAGCAGGTTGGTGGACACACACGTGCCTGTACACTGGCCTGCCACTTGTGCAAGGGCTGTGTGTGCACATGTGCATGGGCCAGCCTGCCACTTTCATGGCCCAGTTCCCCTCTCCCTTCACATCCAGGCTGCCAAGCCACAAAGATTGGGAACCAGTGCTCTAGAGCAGTCTAACTCACCTTTACAACTTTAAGCTGTGTGGACCTCAACTCCCAGAATTCCCAGTCAGCATGGAAGTTCTGGGAGTAGAAGTTGACACTTCTTAAAGTTGCCAAGATTGAGAACTACTACTCTGGAGAGCAAATGCTGTTGCAGGAACATAAAAGGCCAGTGATTTATGTAGTCTAATATTATCTTCTCCAACAATGAGCATCATGTGGCCCAAGCAAAACAACATTTTCCTAGTTATATTCCCAGCAAAGGTTACTTGGAAGCTTCTTATCTTTGAAAATAATCTGCAGCCTTCATAATCAGTAAAATTATGAATTTAAAGTTGTCCATCTTCAAGTAGAAAACCCCATATTAAGTACAAGTTATGCAAAGTGTTTCCATCTGTTTGTCCTGACTCTGGTAACACTGAGTTTCATTTAATTGATATTAGTTCTATGAGACAGAACAGAACCCATTCTGCTTTCTTTTTGCCAAACATCATTTTTATTTATTTTTTATATATATATACTCCCTTCGTCACCTGTTTTTCTCTTACCAATATTCCTGGTTTGGTGCAATAGTTAAGGCACCAGACAAAAACTGAAAACTGAATGTTAGTCCTGCCTTAAGGACAAAGCCAGCTGGGAAAAGTCCTTTCCATTTGCAAAGTAACATATTGCATGATTTATCACCTATAATTTATCACCTACTGTACATTTTAGGTGATAAATTATAGGTGGGCTTAGTTGTTTCTTAGCTATACAGGTGGGAGTTATAAACATAGGAAAAATCTCATGAATACTGTTGTGTTGGTAGATCGGTCCCAAGAAGAGACACGAGGCGAGTGACTTTTAAAAGCTCTTTATTAGTTGGGTAGATCTGCTTGCTTGGCTTGGATCGGCAGCGGCTTATATTGGTCTCGCACAGGGTGCTGCGGCCAATGGCAGCCGTTCGAATCTCCCGCGATCAGCTCGGCCAATCGCGGTTGCTTCGTAATGGCCAATCAGTGCCGCATACTCGACCAATCAGGTTGCTGTGCGTCTCAGCCAATCCGAACGCAGGTTTACAAGAATGCAAATACAGAACAAATACGCCCTTTCTGAATTAACAGAATGTCAAATTAGAGAAATTGTGACAATTCTTCTCTATTTTCCTTGATTGAGTTTCATTGTATATTGAATAGAATTTTACTGAATGATTATGTCCAAGCCCAGCAGAGCGAAGGCTACAATTTCAGCCTGTACTGCAATGTCCTTTAGTAACTGATGAATAAATAAGGCATTTTCAGCAGCAGTCAGGATCACCCTTTTTCCTATAAGTCCTTCGCTCTTGATTTAAAAAAATCCTTTTCATCAGCATTTAGCTAAGTCCACTACAAAGTGGACATTTTCCTCAAATTCACTACGCTGCAAAATGTAATGCCAGCAGCGTCACCTCATTTGAAAGACTGGAGGTTCACAAATATGATGTTGCTTAAGGCACATTCTGGGCATGGCTCCCGATTTAAGCAATTTGGTGGGAGGGACCCACTTGTTAATCTATGCACCCAATGAGGAAAGAGAAAATCCTTCAGGCAGAACAAGATCGCTATCTCCCAGTTATGAACAGGAGCTAACTGGCACCTGATTCCCAGGGGAAGACTCAGAGCCCTGGAGATTTTTTTACTCTACTGATCAGTTTCTGAGATTGCCTCTTTTATATAAGAGTTGGTGAGCTTCTGACTCCCTCTGGTGCAGTAGAATAAGGCATTAACACCAAACCTCAACTTTTTTACTTTTACATAATAGTATATACTAGCCATTTTTATAACAAACAAATCCATCTAATTAGTAAAACCCAAAATCAAAGTTTCATTTTTTCCCCCACCTCAAGCACAAAGCCCAGAAGCGGTTTCCAAGGAGAAACAAAAGTAATCGTGTTTTTTTCTTTTCTTTTATCAAAGCAGTCAATTTAGCTACCTCTGCTAACTCCATCAATTTTTGCAGCCATTTGTCCATTGTGGGAATCAAAATATCCTTCCATTTTTGTGCCTAAAGTAGTGTTGCTGCCATCAACATACATAACATCAAAGTTCCAATTTTTCCCCCAAGTAATTTTTCCTGAAAGAAAAGTTTCTGGTTTTATCTTTATATTCACTTTAGGAATCTTCTATATTAGAATATGCACCCTACTCCAATATTTCTTTGCTTCATCACATGTCCACCATAAATGGTAAAAGGTCCCTGCTTTATATTTGCATTTCCAACATTCATTGGAAATACTTTTATACATTCTGGATAACTTGTCTGGTGTTAAAATACATCATCTAATAGAAATTTTCTTTTAAATTATAATTTAATGTAAATTATAAATCTTTTGTCCACATATCACCTTTTTTTTCCCCTTCTTTTCTACACTTCTTTCTTCTCTTTCCCCCCCTTTTGTTTCCTACTATTTACTTTTGTATTTTTGTATTTTATGTTGTAAACTAATAAAACTGTAAAACCAAGAGTTGGTGAGCCTCCAAAGGCATGCCGGGAGACAGATGGAGTGTACCAATAAAGGAAGAACATCACAAACAGCTGCTTTGTCCTATGTGTTGTTCTCTCTCCTCTACTTTCTGGACTAGCGTCTGGAAATTCTCAGGCATCCAAGTCATAGTTGTCTCAAAGGTGCTTTCCCCCACCCCCCAAAAAGGCAACTGGACTGGGTTTTTTTTTTCCTTGAGGAAGAAGAAAAAGTTGTTTCGCTTCACATCCAAGAAGCTTCATCGGTTCTGGCAGGATGGTTGGGTCATATTCAATTTCTTTCAATTTTTATATTTCCTTGAACCTTCCAACCCTCCCTCCCCCAATCCTGTCAAAACTAATCTTTCCATCGCCCCCACCATTCTGCTAGAACTGATGAAGCTTCTTGGATGAGAAGCAAGACATCTTTTTCTTTTTCCTCAAGGAAAAAAACAATCCAGTTGCTTTTTTGGGGTGGGGGGTGGGGGGAGCACCTTTGAGATTTCTGGAATAGTGTATCACTTCTCTTGGCCATTTCAGACCTACAGAAAATAGACAGAAGTTTATTCTTGCCCTCATGTTTTGTAACAAGATTTGCAGTGCAGAATTGTAATGGTGATATAGCAAATAAAGCGTCAACCCAATTTGGGTTTCTTTATTCCCAAACACTTCTCCAGCTCAGTACCTTTGAACAGAGTAGTCAGACACCCACCTATCAAGCCAGCCATTTTTTACATCGGTTTAGAAATGGGAGGCACAAAGGGACATTCAAGCTTATTGTCTGTCTGGACAATTATCAAAAGGCTTGTGAGTGACTATCACTTATATGGTCTCAATTATTTGTAAAAGTGATGGGTGGAAGAAGAACAGCTAAAGCTGCAAAAAAAGCACAAAGTCTTTAAAAAAGCCAATTTTAGGAACAATCTTTTCCTCTCTTCAAATAGTTACTGATGAATAGAAGTCATGATTTTAGAAGAGACCAGAATTTTCTCCAATAGATTTTTTTTAATCATCCCAGTTGATGGCTAGTGCTTCAAAAGAAATAAAGAGTACCCGAAGAAAAGTAGTAGCATTGGTGAAGGAAAAAAAAACCTGTTATATCAAGCTGCCATCAACACGAACAGCTTAGGTAGTATAGAGAAAAGGGTATCCTTTAGAAAAAATGAAGATGAACATCTCCACAAATCCCCACTTCATGATTAAGCTCGCAGTAAATTTTCTGCCCAGTTTAATGGTCTTTTAAACAGTCCTTTCTGTTAGATGTTTATTCCTCCCCCATTTTTTAAAGAAGGGGTAATTAGGTTCTTTGTCCTAGTTTACAGATGGAAAGTTTTATGTTCCAAGGATTATCTAATAAAGTTTTTTTTTTTTTTTAAAAAAGGTTAGGGCATGGACCTTGAAGTTGCCCATTAACTCAGAACCTGGAAAGAACATGACACTGGCACAGAGGTTGCTTGATAATTTGTTACTGGGTCACTTCAGTGAGATGGACAGCTATATAAATTTGATTGATAAAATAATAAATTAAAATAAATTTGATTTCTTCTCTGTCATAAACCTATCATAGATTGGAAGAAGAGATTAGACAATGTTACTGATGTTTTTCTACCCTGCAGAATGTCCATGATGCTTGTGTAATCCATAGTTATTTTCCTGATTTGAGAGTTTCAAAACCATTATTTTACCATCAAGATTTAATTCTGGACAGAGTTACTTGCAACTAAAGTGACAGATAGACAAGTAGTGTTAGGGATATACACCCTAGCAGAACGTGCAACGGCAGTCTAGCAGACAGGCAGATATGTGTGAGATAAAAACGTTGTTGTAGCTTACACTCAGTAAGACAGATACACTGTGCAAGTTAAATAGTTTTTATTCCAGCAAGAGTTATAGCATAGTCAAAACAGTCCATATATCATACACTAAGTTCAGTCCATCCGGGGGTTAATCAGTTTGCAAAGTCCAGTGTTGAAAAAGAGGTCAGTAAACTTACAATCAATCAGTCCAGTGATATATCTCTTTTGCAGTCAGAGATATGAAGAAAAATCAAACCCCTTTTCTTCTTTCAGCAAACACGCAGTTTATCACCATCAATCCTTCATTGTCAGCATTCCAGTAAAAGCCAGGCAAACAGTGAGCTCTCTTGCTCCCTCTTATGGTGATTTTACAACCGCACCCAAAAACTTGGTTTACAGTTTAAAGTGATACATACACTTAAACTCACTAACATAGTTTATATATTATTCTACCCAAACTAAGTTAGGTAACCAATGTTATCCCTAACATTCTCCCCTTTTGGGTAATATAATAATATATATATATATATATTTACAATTTCAACCCATAATTTTCACAATTTTCCTTGTGCTTTACTGCACCTTGGGCTTTTGTAAATCCATCTGCAAAATTTTCTTCAGTTATGCAGTATTCCAATCTTATCAGACCATTTTTTACAGATTGTCTAACATTCAAATATCTAAGGTCAGTGTGCTTAGATCTAGTCTTTACAGCAATATTTGTAGCCAACCTTATGGCTGCTTGATTGTCCTCATAAACTACAATGGCATCTTTAACAGTTACTCCCATATCTAACAACAACTGTTTATACAGAATTAAATCAGTACATAATAAAGATAAACATGAAAATTCTGCTTCCATTGTGGACATACTTATATGTTGCTGTCTAATTGACCTCCAACCAATCAGTGTTTTACCTAATAGTATAGCCATGCCTGAAGTTGATTTCCTAGTTTTTATATCTGTTGCAAAACTTGCATCAGCATATGCACTTAAAATCAAATCATCTTTTGGCTCCAAATACAATGCATAGTGCATTGTCTTTTTAAGATACCTTAATATACGCTTTAGCGCTTGCCAGTGACGTTCATTTGGTTCAGGATTAAATCTCGCCAATTGATTAACCCCATATGCAATGTCTGGCCTTGACCAATTACTTATATATGATAAACTACTTATTAATGACTGATAAATAGTCTTATCAAATTTTGAACTTTGAGCATCAGTACGACAAAATTCCTGACTCATTGGAGTTTTTGCCGGTTTACAAAGTTCCATTTTATACATTTTTAGCAATTGGTATATTTTATCTTCTTGTGATATCTTAAAGCCACTATTGGTTTTGTTTATTGTCAATCCTAAATACTGTCTTATTTCTCCTAAATGCTTTAATTTTATCCTCTTACTTAATAATGATATTATCTCAGTAGCTTCATTATTAGTCTTCGTTATTAAAGCAATATCATCTGTAAACAACAATAATAATGATACTATGCCATTAGTCTCTCTCTTAAATAAACATGGATCAGCTAAACCTGCTTTAAACCCTATATTGTTTAACTCTTTAACAATATATTGGTTCCATTCATAACCAGATTGTTTCAATCCATAGAGACTCTTTTTCAGTTTCCAATAGTCATTATTATTTTTATTATCCTTAATACCTACTGGTTTTCTTAAATATATAGTGTGCTGCAATGGTGCATGCAGATAGGCAGTTTCTACATCTAAATGATTTATAATATAATTTTTCTTAGCTGCCCACACTAAAGCTGCTCTCAAGGTTGTTGCCTTTAAATTTGGTGCGAATACTTCATCATAATCACATGCAGTTTGATTAAATCCTTGAGCTACCAACCTAGCCTTATGGGTAACAGTCCCATTTTTACCAGTTTTTAACTTAAATATCCATTTGCAGCCAATGGACTTTTCACCTGGAGGTAATTTGGCATTTTCATAATCTTTCATTTCCTTTAATGAATTTAATTCCTTTTCCATTGCCTTTTGCCAATTTTCCTGATCCTTTGCAGGATACATCCTAAGTTCTTCAACACTAGTTGGAACTTTACTACCTTGGCAAACTACACTTGCTTGATACCTATCAGGTGGTCTGGTTACACGTGTAGAACATCTAGGTATTACAGGGCTTACAGGTGGACTGTCATGTTCTACCTGTTCCTGATTATCTATTTCTTCCTGTTCTGGTATTTCTTCCTGTTCTGGTCCTATGTGCTCTTCCTGTACTTCCTCTTTAATTGCGTTCTTCTTATTACTGATTTTTTCTGGTCTTTTGTAGGTTTCTATAATTACTTCCTTATATGAATCTTGCTCCAGTTTTTCCCATCCTACATGTTCTAGGAATTGTGCACTAGCACTACAGTAAACTCTAGATGTACCTTTTTCCCAGAATCTGTATGATTTGTGATTAGATTCATAACCTACAAAAAATAACCTTTTAGCCCTATGTTGCCCTTTCTTTCTCAGTTGTGTAGGGATATGCACCCATGCTGGTGCTCCAAATGTGTGCATGTAGCTTAGGTCAGGTTTTCTGCCATGCCACCGTGTGAATGGTAATTCACCTGTTGTTGAATTAACAACATTATTCAATATATGATTTCCACACATTATTGCTTCTCCCCACAAAGTTTCAGGTAATCCTGAATCTGACAGCATACTACGAGCCATTGCTTGTAATGTTTGGCCTCGTCTCTCAATAAAGGCATTATGTTGTGGCCTATATGGTGCAGACGTTTTATGTTCAACACCTGCCATCTTCAGTTTATTTTGGAATTTATTGTTTATAAATTCCGTACCATTATCAGTGATAAGAGTTACTAATTTCTTTTTAGTTTTTCTTTCTGCAAATTTCAGCCAATTAAAGAAATTTTGATATGTTTCCGTTTTGCTTTTCATTAGATAACAGAAACCATATCTGGAATAATTGTCCATTATACTTAGTATGTAACGAGCACCCCCCACACTTGGTTTCTTAGGACCTATAATATCAGCAAATACTACCTCTAGAGGCTCCTTTGTTTTAAATCCATTAACTCTATTTGCTGGTATCACCTTGCTTTTCTCTTGACTACAATAATTGCAGTGCAAATACTTACTGCAAGGTTTCAGTTTTATACCCTTAGATAGTTCTACAGTTTGTTTAAGCATTTTAAAATTTATATGCCCTAAACGTCTGTGTAACAAATGTATGCACTCATCATGAGGTTTAACATTATTATAAACTGTGTTAGCCACCTCTAAATTATCATTTAACACATACAATTCACCTCTTAAAGTTGCAGTAACTTTTTTACCTTCTTTTTCAATTATGCAATTGTCTCCCCTAAAGGTAATTACATAACCTAGTTTAACCAAAACTCTAACCGAAAGCAAATTAAACTTAAGCTGTGGTACATATAACATTTTTACATTTTCTTTTATGCAAGAACAACATGCTATACCTTCACCTTTAGCCTTAAGTTTCCATCCATTAGCTAACGATATCTGCTGTGAACTCGTGGACATCTTAACAAATCTTTTCTTATCTTTCGTTATGCAGTGCGATGCTCCACTATCTACCACCCATAAATTACTATTCACAGTTTCGTTGCTATACATGGCTAACTCTAAGCATTCTTTATCCTTTTGATGCTTTTTAGCATTCTGGCTGGCTTTTTGGCTTTTTGCTTTCTTGCAGAATCTAGCCAAATGTCCTTTTCCTCCACAATTAAAACATTTTCTAATTGTATACGCTGACGAATATATTTTCTCTTCTTCACATTGTGGTTGTTCCCTTCTGAGTTGATCCCTTTCAAGCCTTCTCCTGGCTTCTTCAATTAATCTGCCAGTAATGTCAGTTAAAGTAAGGTTATCTTTTGGCAGCACTTCAAGTGAAGTTACGAAATCATCGTAGCTCTCGTCTAACGAAGACAAAATTATATAAACTTGGTGTAATTCAGTGAAGATAAGTTCTTTTTCATGCAGTTCTTGAAAAATTCTCTTCATTGAGTTTATATGATTTAGCATGTCTCCATTCTTTTGAAGATGTGTTCTGAACAGCTTTCTTGTAAGATTTATATGTGCTCCTACACTGTCTCGAACATAAATCTTCTTTAAATTCTCCCAACACTTCGCAGCTGTTTCTTCTCCATGAATATGGACAAGCTGTTGGTCAGAGAGTGTCAGTCCTATTATACAGAGAGCTTGCTCATTCTTCAATTGATATTCTTGTATTTTCTGGGCATCATCCTCATCCTCCGGACCCCATGCATCTACCTCTGGTGGGTTTTGTATTATACTCCACAAACCTTCTCTTCGTAGAAGTAGGCTGCATTTCATAGACCATGAAACATAGTTTGTTCCATCCAGTTTGGATATTTGAGACAAACTTTGTAAATTGACTTGTGCCATCTTTCTGGATATTAAACTATAATTAATAAAACACAGCTGTCTGTTTACAGTATTGTGTAACTACACAAACTCTCACTCACAAGCCTGTTATATCCTGGTTAGTCTGACTGTGCACCTGGGCCCATAACCAGTGTTAGGGATATACACCCTAGCAGAACGTGCAACGGCAGTCTAGCAGACAGGCAGATATGTGTGAGATAAAAACGTTGTTGTAGCTTACACTCAGTAAGACAGATACACTGTGCAAGTTAAATAGTTTTTATTCCAGCAAGAGTTATAGCATAGTCAAAACAGTCCATATATCATACACTAAGTTCAGTCCATCCGGGGGTTATTCAGTTTGCAAAGTCCAGTGTCGAAAAAGAGGTCAGTAAACTTACAATCAATCAGTCCTGTGATATATCTCTTTTGCAGTCAGAGATATGAAGAAAAATCAAACCCCTTTTCTTCTTTCAGCAAACACGCAGTTTATCACCATTAATCCTTCATTGTCAGCATTCCAGTAAAAGCCAGGCAAACAGTGAGCTCTCTTGCTCCCTCTTATGGTGATTTTACAACCGCACCCAAAAACTTGGTTTACAGTTTAAAGTGATACATACACTTAAACTCACTAACATAGTTTAAATATTATTCTACCCAAACTAAGTTAGGTAACCAAAGTTATCCCTAACAAGTAGTCAGTAAGTTAGTCTGGCTTTGAACTCAAGAGCCAAACTAGTCCAAGTCAAGATTCCAGAGCTGAAAAACAAAAGAGCCAACGAAGAGTAAAAATACCAGGGAGTTTTACTGAAGTCCAAAGATAATTGATCCACAGGCTCACAAGAAGCAGATGTAGCTCCATCTGCTGCTTGTGAGCTTGTATCAAGGGTCTTCAAACTTGGCAAATTTAAGTTTTGTGGACTTCAACTCTCAGAATTCCTGAGCTAACATGACTGGAGGAGGAATTCTGGGAGTTGAAGTCCACAAGTCTTAAAGCTGTCAAGTTTGAAGACCCCTGGCTTGTATGATCAATTATGAACAATGAACTACTCCTAAGTGGAATACTTTACACCAAAGCTCTTCAGGCTATTCCAACTGCACAAATAATACTCATTAAATCTGATTTGACTACCAAATAATAGAATCCCAGTGTTGGAAGAGATCATTTAAACCAGAGGTGTCAAACTCGCATTGTCATGATGTCGTCACGTGACGTATCACAACTTTTCCCCTTTGCTAAACTGGGTGTGGCCAGTGTGTGACGCATCTGGCCCGTGGGCTGCAAGTTTGACAGCACTGATTTAAACCCTAGCTTCTCCTGAGCCCAGCATTTGTCTGAGTAATTTGATCTATTGTCAAACTGATACTGCTATGGGTGATTTCTAGTAATAGTCAAATTAAATCAATCATTCTGTATTCTAAAACTATTGTTTCATATTTTGAAAGCTAGAGAACCTATTCTTCACACTTTCTCATATCGGTCCTCTCTCATAATAGTCACTGTCATATCAATCATCTTTTTTGAAGACTAAATATATGGTCTTCCTTAACTTCTTGATCCCTGATCATCCTCACTGTCCTTTGAATGTGTTGCCTCACAGCCATTTTACTCAATGGGCTGGTCACAGCAGAGGCGTTGTCCATGCTGTGGACACACAGAGAGAGAACTGGGAATAACACTCAAAAGCAGCCGAAAGAGCCCTCTAGGGCAGGGGTCCCCAACCACCGGTCCGCGGACTGGTACCGGTCCATGGAACAAGTCCTACCGGGCCGCTGGCTTGCTGGGCGCTGCCATCTTGTTTTGATGAAAAAGTGCTTCCGGTGAGCTTTTCCGGGTAGAAAGCCATTTCTACCCGGAAAAGCTCACTGGAAGCGCTGGGCGGCGCCATCTTGTTTTGATGAAAAAGTGCTTCCGGTGAGCTCAACGGAAGCACTTTTTCATCAAAACAAGGTGGCGGCGCCCAGCTGATGTCAGTACCGGGCCGCGCCATAAAAAAGGTTGGGGATACCGGGCCGCGGCGTAAAAAAGGTTGGGGATCACTGCTCTAGGGGATGCGGCTGCTTTAACTCTTGAAGGGATGCTTCCCTCATGCTCACATTTGGCAAAACACCTTTTTCAAATACCTTCCCAGAGATCTGCTGTTATTGACCTTAAAATGAAATGGAGAAACCTTTGGAGCAAGTGTGTGTGTGTGTGTGTGTGTGTGCTGAAACAAAAAGAAAAATCCTGATCAGAGAGCCAATTGGGCTGGGAAAGTAGAAGAACTCACTTCTATACTCCAAGGTCTGAAATTCTGGGTGGCCTTGGCCAAGTTCCCGATTTTGCTTTCCTTTCTTTCCTAATCTATATTCAAACTGTTAAGTTCCATGGGGGCTACCTGTATATACAATTGTCAAAACTACTGAGGCTCATGAAGTCTCTCTTGATCATCCCAGATATTCAGACAGAGCTTTTCAGAGGATTGTCTTCTTTTTTTGTCATTTAACCACTGTTTAATCCATTAATGCATAAGGGTAACTGTTGTGTAAAAATACCTTTACACATCCATGAAGATAATTATAGAGATACAATGTCTGCAACTGTTCCCAGCATTCCAAATGTGGTGATAATAGAGCTTTGTCTATAGTATTAGGATGTTGCCTTGATTTCTCTTTCCAATAATTCCAAAAGAGAGTAAAATTTTAGCAGCCATTGAATACTAAGCCAATCACATTTATCAAGCTATTAGTCCAGATTCAAAGATCTTTTCCTGGCTAGTCATCATCATCCTGTCATATAAAAATTTAATATCTTTTTTTCCCAGAGTACATCAATTTGCACTTCTTTTTGCTGTATAAGGCATTTTTTCCAGTTTGAATAATTCATTTGGCAGCTCATTGCCATATCTTTGCATTATCTAAATAATATGGTGATATCAAGAAATTTGGCTATTACTGAACCCATCCCTGTATTTGCATCTTCTATAAAAAAAGTTAAAAATTAATCAGAAATATATAGATAGATAAATAAATAGATAGATATAGATATCCCACTATTGCATAATTTATTCTTCACCTTGGCTTGATGTTGTTTTTTAAAAGATTGGATTTAACAAAAATAAAAAGGCACATAACAGCAAGAAGTAACAAGCTAAAAGACATATTAAAAGAGGCCTTCTGCATAAGGGAAAATGAAAAGATGTAAATTTGAAAAATGTTCTGAACAGCATTTGCCTCATACATACATATGTGTGTAAGTACAGTATGTATGTATGCATCAGAGTTCTGAACAGCATTTATTACATATGCATATACATGAGAGAGAAAGAGTGAGAATACACATAGTGGCGGCCATCTTGATTTTCTCCCTCTTCCCGGCAGATCCATCTGCCTGTTATGATAATCCATTCCTGTTTTCTGTTCACTGAACAAAGATCTACTTTTCATATGATTGCTGAGTTTGCTCTGAAGTGTCTGTTAAAGGCCTTTTAAAAACCTAAGTAAATAATGCATTACCTCTATCACATAGTTATTAGTACTCACACAGAATGCTGAAAGGTTGGTGAGAGAAGGATGACTATTGCAAACCATGTCAATTCTTTCCAAGGGAAAATATTAATCTTTCTCTATTATTTATTTTTAATAATATTTTCCATCCGTTTCAAACAGAACAGATGGCAAGTGAACTTGGAATTTTTTGGTATCTGTTTTTTTTAACTAATATTACATTGTCTACTGATCTAAGAAATTTTTGAAAAGAAGATTAACGATTTCACATGTTTATTCCTTAAGTACCACTCATATGGATGCTCTCTGGAACTAGTGTGTCTGATTTGAAATACAGCTGAATTTTTTTTATCATTATTTCCTTCCTTTCCACAAATGCTAACGCCAACAGATTTGCAAAGAATGCCCACAATCAGCACTCTCCAAGCTGTTTAATGATAGAACCCTTGCCTACTATTGAAGAAAAACATTTTCATCCTCACTTTCATCTTCTAGAAAAGAATTTAAAGTAATTTCATAGTTTTCCTACAGTGCCATGATCCTTATGGTTGTCATCTCTCTTGTAATTAGCAAAGAATCAAAAACCTATGTAAGAGAAATGGGTGAGGGGTATTAATTGTAAAAAAAAAACAAAAACACCTGTAAATGGTACACAAATGCTCCTATTTCAGTAGCTGCATAGATACTGCAGCAGCAAACCTGAATAGAGAAGCTGTGAATGACTGCAAAAATGATATGGTAATGTAACCCCTTCCAGGTGCCTTTTTGAGTGGCTGTGATTATGGCTGTGCTTCATTATAGTGATGGGATGCAGATCGAAGGAAGATCAGTCTTCAGCAAAACAACTACAGACAAGAGGATATTGGAAGCTGTTCTATATCCTCTGCTTCGCTGAGAAACGGCTAAACTGCGCCTTTCAGCTGGGGAGAGTCAGGGCACGAATGGGAATGCTGTGTAGACCAGTATTTCCCAACCTTGTCAACATGAAGAGGTATGGACTTTAACTCCCAGAATTCCCCAACAAGCATGCTGCCTGGAGAATTCTGGGAGTTGAAGTCCAGACCTCTTCAAGTTGCCAAGATTGAGAAAGACTGCTGTAGATCATTCCCACTGGCTGCAATGAACACTTTACAATAAGGGTGCCGACCACTTGAATGATTTAAATTTTAAAAGGTAACGATGATGTAAGCCTATTAGGGAAAATGATGGGGAAAGAAGGGAAACAATACAAACATCTGGATGGGAGGTGGTTCCCTTGAAACATCAGTGGGCCCTACATCTCTGCCCTACATCCTCTACACAGTAAATTTAAAAAGAAATAATCAATTCAGCTAGCATGCAAACTTGTTACCCTTTTTAGGTGCTTTCCAATTACTTCCTTTTGATGCATTTAAAGAATTGCTACTACCAATTTAAGCAGTTAAATTACTACCAGATATTACTACTAGCAGTTAAATTACTACTAGTATACACATATACACACACATATACTTGTATATGTATATATATGTGTGTGTGTACATTTGTATACACAGACACACCCATACACATCCTCTGTCTCTACACACATCCTCTACACACACACTCACACACACTCTCTCTCTCTCTCTCTCTCACACACACACACACACACACATGTATGTATGTATGTATGTATGTATGGTATTCAGCTTTGTTCGGGTATTTTCCCACGTCATTGTAGTTGTGCTTTTAAAGTTGTAGCAACGTTTCGGCAGAGTCTCATCTGCCATCATCAGGCTTCTGTATACACAATACAGAAGCCTGATGATGGCAGATGAGATTCTGCCAAAACGTTGCTACAACTTTAAAAGCACAACTACAATGACGTGGGAAAATACCCTAACAAAGCTGAATACCATACATGGGCACCGCGAAAACTTAAGAAAACACACACACACACACACACATGTATGTATGTATGTATGTATGGAACAAAAATATCTGCTTGTAAGTTTTGACGTGGTTTCACTATTCACTCAAGTACCAATAAAATAAACTCTCAAAATAATCAAAAATAAATACCAACCACCCAAACACCTCATGGAACTAGCAGAACACTGCTTAACCAACACATATTTCATATACAAAGGACAAAAATACAAGCAAATTGAAGGAGCCCCTGTGGGATCACCACTGTCACCCATCATTGCAAACCTGTTCATGGAAGAATTCAAATCCAGAGCCCTAGCCAATGCCACCCACAAACCCAAACTATGGTTAAGATACATCGATGACACATTTGTTATTTGGCCCCACGGAAAAGAAAACCTAAACAATTTCCTAACACACCTAACAACACACACCCCAAAATCAAATTCACCATGGAAACGGAAACAAACAAACAACTACGATTCTTAGATGTACTAATCTACAAAAAAACAGATGGCACACTAGGACACACCATATACCAGAAGAAAACACACACCAACCGCTACCTCAACACCCAATCCCACCACCACCCAGCACAGATAAACTCCGTGGCCAAAACACTAATTGCCAGAACCAAACGCCTGGCAGACAAGACACACATAAAGACTGAACTATGCACCCTGACTAAAGTATTGACAGCTAATGGCTTCCACAAAAGCAAAATCACTGGCCTGATCCACAAAAACACACTGAGACATAATGGAGACCTAGAAGATGAACAGACCTATGGAATAGCTGTCCTGCCCTACATAAGAGGTACTACAGACAAAATCAGTAAGATACTACACAGACATCACATCAAGACTGCCTTCAAAACAGACAGAAAAATAGCAGCCATCCTAAGAAACCCCAAAGATAAAATTGACCTGGAAAACCAAGGCATATATGAAGTCCCCTGCACATCATGCCCTGCCACATACAACGGACAGACCAATAGTAGAATAAGTACCCATCTGGATAAACACAAAAATGCAGTAAAAAAAGCTGGAACACACTTCCTCACTAGTCCAACACATGAAAGCCACAGGTCATAGCATTGACTTCAATGGCACCAAAACCCTAGCCACTATAGAAAACCCCAGCTACAGAATTATCAGAGAAGCCATAGAGATTGAAAAAAGACCTGAAAGCATGAATAGAAGAGATGACTCCACCAGACTGTCAATTATTTGGAAGCCTGCACTCACAAATAAAAAAATCTCCACACCACAAGCCAGGCAAACACCTGGGCAAAAACAGACCCCCGATACCTCCAGCTCAAACACACCCCTACCAGGCACCCAGATGAAACCTAGCTTCCTAATAAATGATAACCATCCGTTTACTCGGAGCCAACCCGCACTAAAAGCCTCCAATACAGGAAACACAATGTTGCCAGCTAATCAAGACAAAAAAAAAGCTACAAAACAGACAGAAGATATTAGAAACACCAATCAAGCAGAACACAGCAAACTCCAAGACCAATAAACACAGACCAAGACTCCCAACCAATCAGCATGAAGAAAAAACCATTCTGGCACAGCAGTAGGGTAGCACCAAATTTAAAACAGAAACAGCTGTGAAAGTCTGAGTCACAGACAAACACAATACACAAGTTGCTACAGCTTTAAAAGCACAACTATAATGACGTGGGAAAATACCCGAACAAAGCTGAATACCATACATACATACATACATACATACATACACTGCTCAAAAAAATAAAGGGAACACTTAAACAACACAATGTAACTCCAAGTCAATCACACTTATGTGAAATCAAACTGTCCACTTAGGTAGCAACACTCATTGACAATCAATTTCACATGCTGTTGTGCAAATGGAATAGACAACAATTGGAAAGCATAGGCAGTTAGCAAGACATCCCCAATAAAGGAGTGGTTCTGCAGGTGGTGACCACAGACCACTTCTCAGTTCCTATGCTTTCTGGCTGATGGTTTGGTCACTTTTGAATGCTGGCGGTGCTTTCACTCTAGTGGTAGCCTGAGATGGAGTCTACAGCCCACACAAGTGGCTCAAGTAGTACAGCTCATCCAGGATGGCACATCAATGCGAGCTGTTAGAGATAACATTGTTTACCCTAACTGGTTTGGGTAAAAATAATAAATATGGTATCATGGTTTGTTAGTTAAAGTGTGTGTAACTTTAATTGCAAGAATGTAATTAAGGGTGTGGTTGTAAAAGCACTATATAAGAAGCGAGGCAATTGCAGCTCTCTCTCTCTGGCTTACTGATCCCTAATTACTGGATGGATTGATGACTACGTTCTTGCTGGAACGGGGAGAGAAGAAGGAGTGTTGATTTTTCTCAACGGAGAGAAGATAAAAATTGGACTGATTTATTGTAAGTGAACTGACATTGGCTATTCAATACGGATTTTGCAAATAGAGTGTCCCCGACAAGACTTGACTGAAATTGATATATGACTAATGGACCGTTTATTTGACTATGCTATAATTCTTAAATGGAATAAACTATATTTTTGATAGCACAAGCGTATCTGTATTTTTACTGCGTGTTAACTAGAAAACTTATCTCACACATTTACCTGTCTTCCTATCTGACTTCGCTGCACATTCTGTTTAGTTTGTTTTCCTTAACACCCGTTGGGGAATCCAGGCTTAACACGAGCTGTGGCAAGAAGGTTTGCTGTGTCTGTCAGCGTAGTGTCCAGAGCATGGAGGCACTACCAGGAGACCGGCCAGTACATCAGGAGATGTGGAGGAGGCCATAGGAGGGCAACAACCCAACATCAGAATTGCTACCTCCACCTTTGTGCAAGAAGGGGCAGGAGGAGCACTGCCAGAGCCCTGCAAAATGACCTCCAGTGGGCCACAAATGTGCATGTGGCTGCTCAAACAGTCAGAAACAGACTCCATGAGGGTGGTATGAGGGCCCGACATCCACAGGTGGGGGTTGTGCTTACAGCCCAACACCATGCAGGACGTTTGGCATTTGCCAGAGAACACAAAGATTGGCAAATTCGCCACTGGCGCCCTGTGCTCTTCACAGATGAAAGCTGGTTCACACTGAGCACATGTGACAGACATGACAGGGACTGAAGACGCTGTGGAAGATGTTCTGCTGCCTGCAACATCCCCCAGCATGACCGGTTTGGCTGTGGGTCAGTAATGGTGTGGGGTGGCATTTCTTTAGGGGGCCGCACAGCCCTCCATATGCTCGCCAGAGGTAGCCTGACTGCCATTAGGTACCGAGATGAGATCCTCAGACCCCTTGTGAGACCATATGCTGGTGCGGTTGGCTTTGGGTTCCTCCTAATGCAAGACAATGCTAGACCTCATGTGGCTGGAGTGTGTCAGCAGTTCCTGCAAGACGAAGGCATTGATGCTATGGACTGGCCTGCCTGTTCCCCAGACCTGAATCCAATTGAGTACATCTGGGACATCATGTCTTGCTCCATCCACCAATGCCACGTTGCACCACAGACTGTCCAGGAGTTGGGGGATGCTTTAGTCCAGGTGTGGGAGGAGATCCCTCAGGAGACCATCCACCACCTTATCAGGAGCATGCCCAGGCATTGTAGGGAGGTCATACAGGCACGTGGAGGCCACACACATTACTGAGCCTCATTTTGACTTGTTTTAAGGACATTACATCAAAGTTGGATGAGCCTGTAGTGTTTTTTTCCAGTTTAATTTTGAGTGTAACTCCAAATCCCCACCTCCATGGGTTGCTAAATTTGATTTCCATTGATAATTTTTGTGTGATTTTGTTGTCAGCACATTCAACTATGTAATGAACAAAGTATTTCATAAGAATATTTCATTCATTCAGATCTGGGATGTTTTTTTTGAGCAGTGTATATATTTTCGTAGATTTTCATGGGTACAGGTATGCAGGTCTTGGCGTATTCGGGTCTTTTCCCGTGTAAGATTGAGAGTATCTTGGCAACATTTCGATGAGGTCCCACTCGCCATCTTCAGGCTGGTGCTTTCGGCTTCATGCTTGTGCGAGCAAAGCGTGATCGGAGCTGCCGTCTCCCTATATATACTGGTGGGGAGGTTGGCTGTGTTGTCATTTCTTGATTGGTTGATGAACACAATACAGAAGCCTGATGATGGCAGATGAGATTCTGCCGAAACATTGCTACAACTTTAAAAGCACAACTATAATGACGTGGGAAAATACCCGAACAAAGCTGAATACCATACATGTAAGTACCCACGAAAACTTAAGAAAATATATATACATACATACATGTTATGTCTCCCCTTTAATTGCAGGCGAGCAAAACAAAAAGCAGCCGTTTCAGAATTAATTCAAATCAAAAACAAACCCCCACAAGAGAATGGCTGGAGTAATTCCAAAACACAGCAATAAATCCACACTCTGTCCGACAATCCTGGCGTAGCAGTAATTCACAAGCCTCAGAGAGTTTATTGCATATCTTCACTCCATTTAGACACTTTGCTTTTGGTGGGTTCCACCAGCCCAGCCGTGTCCTTTTATCCACTTATGGATCGTGTTAATTTCCCTAATTAATTACTGGCTCGACGCCTTCTCCCTAATTGAGATTGACGTCTGAGCCTCCTCCTGTTTCTGACGTCAAGCCATAAGTTCTCCAAATTGTCTTCTCCACTGGAAAACTCTCTCATGCCTTCCCTGTCAGCCATTCCCGGCTGCTGCTCAGATAAGGAACCAGAGGAGGTCGAAGGTCCTGACAACTCTATTAAATCAGGTTTATCTCCCCTTGTTACATCCATCTCCTTATCCTGGCTACTATCCAAGTCACTAATCAAAGCCGGCTCATATTTTGCTGCCATATCCTCATCACTTGAACTCATATCTGCCACAGGAGCAGATTCCAAACCCGGAGCCACAACACTATCCCTCACCGCAGGGCCCTTCCCCCGGGTCTGACGATCCGGATGCGGTTTCAAAGGGAAACGTTCATGAAAGTCCCGAATAATGTCTGGAGCATGAACTGCGGACGCATCTGTCCACGAAAAAACCTCCGAGTCATCCACTCTCCTCCCGACTAAGTACTGGAAACGACCCTTTAGCCAACGCGAATCAGTAACGCTGACCACCGTGTCATCAACATCAGCCTCCTCATGGGGCGTTGATGGGGGAGCCGTACCAGTGGGAGCACACAGAGGACACTCCGGGGAGTCAGGAACCAAGAGGGAATGATGGAAAACAGGGTGAATGCGCATGGAGCGCGGTTTGTGCATGAGAAAAAGAAGGTGGTTCCATAACGGGCCGTTTGCTTCCACGCTGTTGTAAACGGGCTTCAATACGTAAGCACTGGATTACCAATGCATCCAGAGTTGAAGCCCGCTCTGCATGGACTAACTCATCCTTGATGGTATCAGAAAAGCCTTCCTGGAACGCATCCATATGAGCCGGTTCGTTCCAGTTAGAGTCCATACACAGCAAACGAAATTCTGCAATGTATTCCTGCAGGGGACGTTTCCCCTGATAAATGTCCCATAACTGTCTAGCCACAGTTTGCATTTTAATTGGATTTTCAAACATAATCCTCATTTGTTGTAGAAAACCCTGAAAGATGTCCAACAACGGGCTATCTTGAATTAACAAGGGAGTAGCCCATTTGGCAGCCTGCCCAGATAATAGGCTAATCATAAATCCTACTTTAGCCCGGTCATTTGGGAAGTCTTCAGGCCTCAAAGATAGAAATAATTGGCACTGCCCCATAAATGCCGGGAACATGTCCGTTTGCCCTGAAAATTTCTCCGGCATGGATACCGGGCTCAAGGGAGGAGCTGAGGAGCTGAGGGAGCAGCAGCAGGGCTTTGCAAGCTGGAAACATGATTCACCAATTGTGTCACCTGATTTTGAAGAGTCTGGTTGCTCTGAATCAGTTGATTTATCTGTTGCTGTTGCTGCTCCACCAAACGCTGCAGTTGGGTTTGGTCCATCTTGGTTTAAAGATGGTTTGTGTGGCCAGAAGCAAAAATGTTATGTTTCCCCTTTAATTGCAGGCGAGCAAAACAAAAAGCAGCCATTTCAGAATTAATTCAAATCAAAAACAAACCCCCACAAGAGAATGGCTGGAGTAATTCCAAAACACAGCAATAAATCCACACTCTGTCCGACAATCCTGGCGTAGCAGTAATTCACAAGCCTCAGAGAGTTTATTGCATATCTTCACTCCATTTAGACACTTTGCTTCTGGCGAGTTCCACCAGCCCAGCCGTGTCCTTTTATCCACTTATGGATCGTGTTAATTTCCCTAATTAATTACTGGCTCAACGCCTTCTCCCTAATTGAGATTGACGTCTGAGCCTCCTCCTGTTTCTGACGTCAAGCCATAAGTTCTCCAAATTGTCTTCTCCACTGGAAAACTCTCTCATGCCTTCCCTGTCAGCCATTCCCGGCTGCTGCTCAGATAAGGAACCAGAGGAGGTCGAAGGTCCTGACAACTCTATTAAATCAGGTTTATCTCCCCTTGTTACATCCATCTCCTCATCCTGGCTACTATCCAAGTCACTAATCAAAGCCGGCTCATATTTTGCTGCCATATCCTCATCACTTGAACTCATATCTGCCACAGGAGCAGATTCCAAACCCGGAGCCACAACACATACATATATATATATGTGTGTGTGTGTGTGTGTGTATGTATGTGTATGTGTATGTATATGTATATATATATATATATAGGCAACCTTTCAATTCTAGGAGAAATCTTTGTGCCTTAAGTAGCTTCCTTACCAGTCTTTGTTAATAAGGCAAATAACCAGTTATCATACATGTGGTTATGGCCTACCATGTTATTGGCACAATAATATGGACCTTAGGACATTAGCATCATTTGAATATTCTGTTAATTTCATAGGAAAATTGTGTAGTAATATAAAACCAACCATTCATGAATTACATTGATACAGAGCTGTTCTATTAACTTACTCATACAAATGTTCCTTATGCAAATATATTATTCTTGCCAACATGTTGTATATTGTTATACTGTGAACTTTTATGGAAACTTCCCTGATTTAACACTAGTAAACCACTGTGATCTCGCCACACATTTCATTCTCCTCATATTGTGATCGTGGCTGGTCACAAGCTGGCCATAGAAAGGAAACATGCTACATAGGGAAAGGATGTGGGATAGAAATTTAGGGTTGAGTTTGTGAAATATAATACTTAAAAACTGTGCTGGATTAAAGTGCTTTTTGGTTCACAATTCTTTTCTAATAATAATCAGGATGACATTGCACTAGCAGATTTGTGTGCAGGTTCCCTAGAAATAAAAATACTGCAACCCTGGAAACACAACCTTTGAATAATAGCTGTGGCTCTTTTTAAAGGTATCTAATTCAGTGACCATGAAATATCCGTATATTTTGGCTGCTGTTAAAGGAAAAAGATTGATTCAGCCACAGTCAATGTTCATATTTCATTTTATTTAGAGACATGCAAATTAAAATTACCCATTATGCAGGATAGGGATTGAATACTTACGTTTATTTACTCTTAAATTAACTGAAGCAATCACCAGGATTCCTGGTATATTCAGTGCTAAATGCCACATGTAGCATATTTGAGATGAAAAGTTGCAAATAATGTCTTCATAGCTGAGTGGTTCTTCATAGCTGGGTGGTCCATCTCAATTTATTGTGAGATCAATGTTTAGAAAGGCACGGCATCCATAGAAGTAACATGATAATAGGGATCATACCCCAATGTAGGCTGGGCATGGTACACTTATAGCAATTGTGGCATTTTTCATTAAGTGTGACAGATTTGCAGAACAGGATTTAAAAACTGTCTGCATTTAAATTGTTTTTGCTAAATTTACCAGCAAGTCTCATTAGAGCAAGATTCAACAACCTCTTAAAGTGGTGGTTTGTATGATTTTACATAATGTCATAAATCATACACAGAGGGAGATTCAAATCTCATGATACTTCCTGGGAGAGCACAGAGTTTTTTTTAAGACTTAGTTATCTGATGGGGCACTTCTGAAGGCAAGCCATTCGCTGGTTAATTGTTCTCACTGTTAGAAAATTTCTCCCTAGTTCTAGGTAGCTTCTCTTTGATTAGTTTCAACCCATTCTTCTAGTCTTGCCTTCTGGTGCTTTGGAAAATAGGTTGACCTCCTCTTCTGTGTAGGAGCCCCTCAAATACTGATACATACTCATATACCCCTCAAATACTGACGTATACAGCAACCCAAATACTTTTTGAGGATTTGTGGGGGATGCTTTACATTTCTTTCCAGGCTTCGTTAGAATTTTAGAAGATCATTTGAATTAGACCGATTCTTTCCTACCAATAATTAATATCAGCTTCTGGAAAAATACTGCTTGGCATATTTCTGAAATCAATCCACATAGATCATGCTGCTTCTGGTACACATTTCCTTCTCCCCTTTCTGATCTATCTGTCCACATTCTGGTTTAGTGGCTAAATATTAACAGTTTACATCTGCAGGAACATGGCCCAGAGGTCAACAGATGACATCCCAGCAAGGTTTCTGGATCTGAAGCTAGATTGATATGACGCCAGTGTGCAGAACTTTTCTAGGAGAACAGAGATGGGACCAGTTCTTTGGCATAGGGGCTCTAATAGGAAGGTGATACTTCAGATAAGTGAATTCTCCTGTGTGGCAACTGGCTTTATGAGGCAAGGTAGGAAGCCAGATTGTCTAAGGATACCCTTTTCCTCTCTTTTCTCCAGAAAAAGAAAAAGGTGCAGAAGAAAGCATATGGGATGATGAGTGTGTAAATACATATCCAAACATTGCATGACTCCTGCTTAACCTTTTGATCTGGCAGCTCTACATGGAGAGATAGTATTACACCATGAGCATTGCTTGCATTGCCACTTTCTGCATCAGAAAAGGGCAATCAATCCTTGTATCACTTATCTCCTGATTCAGTGCAAATATAGATATCGGAAGGGCAAAATAACAAAATGTTTGAAGTATGTACAGAATCGATAACTTTGACAATTGTAGACAGCTCCTTGCAAACAGGATTGTCTTTGTTAGTATTTTTCCATTTTCAATGAATAGCTGTTACACTGAGTCTTTTTCTCTTGTGCATATCTAAGGAAAACTATCATACAAATCCATTTAAGGGTTCAAGGATTTTTCACACAGTTTTCCAAGGTTTTTTTCCTCCTAGTTTTATTCACTAATTGAGATCAACATGAAGCAAGTTCAGTCAATCTTAATTTCACTTCTCTGGATTAGTTTTACTGAATAATTCTTCCCTTCCAGCACAGTTGCCTGTGCTAAAGTATAAGGGATATATGCATTTTCCCCTGCACTTTCACATCTACCCCAAAGCCATTTTAAGTATGAATCTCTTTGGAAGTTGTAATAAGATCCAGTATCTGCAGGAAATCTCTCCTCACTCCTTCCCCCAAATTGGTTGATCAGATTGTATTAATGGAATTGCTGAAGTCCTGATGTTCACCTATTCATTTTTACAAATGGTTTACTTTCACCCCTCCCCACTTCCAATGCTCATATTGAATACTTTGGAATGCAGGTTTGTAGCCCATGCCATAATAAACATAGCCTCTCAGACAGGTTCAGTATGATATTATTCTTTTTATCCCCCCAGGATGGACATTTTGGAGAAAGTTGTTAGACAAATATGTACAAGAACATCTAGATAAATGCATGGATTATGTTTGTTGAGAATATTTATTTTCTTTTTTATGAAGAAGACATAAAGACCATCCGTCCCCCCACCCTATTTATGACTTGAGTTACCAAAGGATGGAATCTGCAAGTAGAATCAAGAGACAATCAAGTGTGAGCCATCTTAAAGATATCCTATTCAAATGTAGATTAGATGACATTTTCTGGAATCTTTAGACTTGTCAACAGGCCTATGATTATATTGTTATGAATACGGGGGAAAGATAATTCAGAAATATTATGAATTCACTTCAAAAATCATGGAAAAGTTTGGAGAAAAGATGAGTGGTGGCCTGGCTTCTGAGACAAGGCATGCAATTTATCAAATTATCAAAATGAAAATCTATTTTGTAATCCTTCAGTGAAAATCCTTAGTTATCCATAATGCTGTTAATTTCAGAAAACACAGTTAGGGCTCAAGAGTATGAATCTTTCCAATATGAACTAATATAGAGAGGGACAGATGAAGAGCAATTTTAGCCTGTGCTTACCCCTTTCATTTGCACTGTCTGCCATTCACAAATGCTAAATTGGTTCAGGAGTTGGACCGGAACCATGAAATCCCAGGTTCAGGTCCATCTTAAGTCATGAAAACTCAGTGACTGAGTTAGAACTAGTTGACCTCTCTGAGCCCAGCCTGCCTTCCAGCAGTGTTCAGGTGGAAAAAATAATTGCAGGGAAATCCTCATAATTTCTGCCCTTGAGTGTCTGATAGGATGTATGTTTAACAAAGAAATATAAACAATTCATACCCTGCATGTTCTATACTATTTGATGCCTGTCTAATCAATAAAAGGACCCATCATTTTAACATGGGGACTTTCCCTAAAGACTTTGTTCTAAAGTTTAGAGAGGGTCTACCTTTACATGTTTGTTGACATGTTCAAAGAATTTAAACATTGGTGATGCAACTACTGCCAAATTTCAATGTAAATACTATCCACTTCCTGTGCAGTGTACTTTGTTGCTCTAGTTTCTAGGAACTGAAGCAGATATTGTGTTTTTCAGATAGTGGCCATTAGGAATTAGGAATGGCCACTGTTATGCGTGATCAGAGAGTCACTTTGCCAGTTTACAGTAAGCCTTGAACTTCTGATCTTTACCTTTGGTGAAAAAAACAACTTTTTTTTCCAGAGTGTTTCTACTTTACAAAGTGATTAGCATTTGTGGGCTTTTCACCTCACTTTCTCTATATATATCTTGACACTTCACAACACTGCTTACTCCAAGTAATTTTACTATGTTCTTCAACTGCAAAGGTTTTATAGAATAAGCTACAAAAAATGAATAAAACAGATCTTGCTCTCAGATTTAAAATAGAAATGACACCATGCCTAAAACAAACTGGATGCAGAGATTTTGGAAAGAGTGGTGTATTCATTGCATTCTTCAGTAAACTAACATTCAGATATAAAGATCTGGAAATATGGAAATTACATATTGAAATATAAACTATGAAAATAATTTTCTGATCATATGGAGGGGTACATTATAGATAGCAGAACAACTGTTTGGCACACCTACGTACCTGCCCAAAGCTGATGTTTAGTCCTGCTTAGTTTGGACAACAAGAAGTGGAGAACTTTGTCCCAGTAAATTGCCCAAGAATGAAAAGGTGACCAGGGCCCCATGATTGGGTATGTACTACCATGTTGAGGTTTTAAATGTGCCTTACAAGGTAATGCTGCAAAAAGGGTAATGCGAATTCTCATGCGCAGAGCCCTTATTCGTTGGCTCCTGGAAGTTCTCCATCAGTTAACTTCACAGAAGCTATGAGTAAATGCTATCAGCTACCCTGAATGGATTTTGCTTTATCTGAGTAGTAAATCATATAGCTACGATGGAGATGCAGTACATCACATGCATAGCTAACAAGGAGAAAGGTAATCTAACATTCTGGATAAAACCTGTAAAAAAAATAGATATTGCTTTTTACTTGCTACACATGGGAACAGCAAGAGGAAGGAAATTAAGCTAATGAGTTCAGGCTACGGAGTGTTGGTTTACTTACGCACGGACACACATGGCTGAATTTCTGAGAAAGGCAGCACAATGTGTTGGAAAGGCCCCTAGAAAAATATTAGATAGCATGCTCACTTCCAGGTAATGCATACCACCAGGTAAAACTGAATATTAATGCTAATAAATTCTTGCATTTGGATACACTCCTATTCTGCCACTCCATTTTTTACAACTGTTAGAGTCCCCCTTTTTATCAGGAGGTCTGAGAACCTGTCAATGTATTCACCTGCTGCAGTTTGAAAGTAAATGTCACATCTCCAACTGGCTCCTGTGTGCTGAGGCAGGAATTCATTCTCCTTCTCTTCCAGTCACTGGTTAATGGTCTCCATAGTCCATAGTCGTTGCAAGCTGGCTACTGGCTGCTTAACCCCTCCTGACAGCATCTTCCTCAGTGGACCAATGAAAACAGTGGAGTACCTACCCTCATGAAATTAACAAGAGCTCTGCCACTTCCCCCCTCCTTCCTAATGACTGAAAGAAAAAGAAAAAATGACTGCTTTCTTTCCATCCCATCCTCCCCAGCTAGTCGATACATCAGATCAAGGGTGTTAAGTACAAGGAGGAATCAGAAAGGGGGTGTCGTATAAAAGGTCTATCAATGGAAATCACATATCTTCAAAGAACTGACCATAGAAAGGAAAGCAAGGTGATAAATTAATATCCCAGGAAAATCCTCCTATCGGGGCCATGGTAACAAAAGCTGGAAAAAAAAAATGATTGAATTCCGGAACACAATTTCCTAAACGAGTTTCATTTTTAGACAGTTTCAGCACAGGAGATAAGCAGCTTAAGATTTGTGAAAAGAAGAGCTCAATGTCAGCTTTTGCTTCCATTCCATCCAGAGAAACAATCATGGGCGTCTCAAATATTTTGTCAGAGGAGGAGGAAAAATCATAAAATGTACCAGTTTGGTCTGAATTAGTGCAAAGTATATGAATATTTAGAGCATGGTTCACCTTGCTCTCTTTCAGAAGTAAAATAATTATACAAATGCAGAAAAGCCAGAATGGAAAGTGTACAATGCACACTGGCAGCAGAAGATGAAAAATAAAGAAATATCTGAATGGGAAAAAGTCTGCAGAAAAATATATAGCCAGGACCCACTGGGGCACCTCTCTGGATGTTAGAAAGTGAAGATCTTAAAATTTAAGCTAGCAAAAATGTCCAAAGTTTTAGTAATACTGCGGTATATGGTACTTGCAATTAACAAGGCACGGAAACCGACATTTGACCTCAGCTTTCTTTATCCAGATTATACTCTGGTTTCAGCCTGGCTCAAAGCTGGACCCCCCCAAGCCTAACCAACACGACAGTATTGATCACTGAAGATCCAAAGATTTAAAAACCCTTGAATACATTTCACTGCTTTGTTGTTCGCCGGCCCATTACGCGGAATCTGTGTGGTTCAGGGTTCACCATTTGTAGAAAAGCATCCATACAGCTGTGGGTGTTATCCTGTGTTTATATGAAATGTTCCCAGCATGTTGCTATTCATTTCTTACACAATTGAGCAATTGTGTCTGTTGCCCTAAGTATCAATGGCCACACAATCTTCTCTGACAGGTATTTCCCACAAACACACACACCCAAGTTATCTGAATGCACCATTCATGATTAGATATTTGTCTGCTCGATGTAGCTGTGGCTGTGGATTCAAAACAGTTAAAACTGTGCTTGTACCTTTGGTTTACTTAAAGCAGGGTCTTGCTCAACTGATCACAAGTGAGGTCTGTGAGTCAGCTATTAGCTTTGCCGCCTACCTTGAACTTCAAAAGGCTTGGGGCCAGCCAACTCTTTCAGAATTCTAGATATCGCCAGTTTGATTCCTCTTGGTTCTATGGTCATTTGGAATGAACATTTAGCATTTGTCTTGGCCAAAGACATGCAGAACAAGAGCCTGTGTAATATGAGACAATGCCACATAGAACTGAGGAGCGTAAGGACAGATCTTGTGACTGCATCACTTTGAATATTTAACATCTTAACTCTATGATATGGGTTTGTGGTGTTTTTTTTTTAAAGTAGTGCTTTTTGTGGGAGTGATGAAGAATCAAGAAATTCTTGCAAGTTGCAGCACACTCTTCTGGGCACTGAGTGCTTCTTTCTATATTTTTGTTTATAATACCAGGAGGGAAAAATCCTAATAAAAGAACATCATTTAGCACAGGTTTGCAGAAAGGTTGGTTGACACATTTTATGTTAAGGTGACCAATTATGAATTTTAAATACAGGTTCACAAAAAAAAGTATTTTAAGTTAGATTTCATTGGCTCCTGTCATCTTGTCATTTCAGAAAAAAAAAATCCATCTTCCAACAAATGTAATAAAAATTGAGAAATGTAAAAATGTCATTTTACCGGTGATGTTATAAAACATATACAAGTCCATATCATCTATTCTATTCAAGTTAATCAACCCAAACAACTCTTGTCCTAGTTTTCAAATTACATTTCAATTTTGGAGGACATATAGTATTGGCTTTGGTTATAGCTGGGGTATCTAATTTAAGGTCCAAGTGCACATGAATCAAAGGTTTTGGCTATAGATCCCAAATCAATCCTAACAGTTACTGCTGAATTAAAATTTCTAGCATGTTGGAAAGAGAAAGACAGGAAAGATTAATTTCATTATTAATCTTCATCGTGTTTAATTTCATTTATACAGGTTTTAGTCTCATTCATTCATTTTAGCTAATACAAAAATACGTCTTCAATTTTAAAAAAATGCTCTCCTGAGTTAAAAGATTACTAGAAATTCACGCAAAAGGTTCTTGGAAATGTGATACCTTTAAAAGATATGGTACATTGATTTCCAAGTTGAAATTCTCACTCAGCTTTCCTGTGTGACATTGATCCAGTCATTATTTCTTAGCCTAACCACAAGGTTTATATTAATAAAAATGGGTGAGGGCATGCTGTAATAAACTGAAGGGACTGTGGGAGATACATATAATGAACAAAATAGTCTGACCAGGGAATATTTTCATAATATATATTTTGCAGGCAGTCTTGCCAGCATTAGAAACATTTTAAGACATTCCCATATCATATTCTTCCATTATTTGACATCTAGATAAATCAGCCTTTGGTAAAATCCCCTAAGACAGGGGAGTCAAACTCATTTTCATTGAAGGCCACATCAGTGTTTGATCTCGGGGTGGGCGTGACCAGTGTGGGCATGGCCAGCATGACATCACTCGTGTTGGGGGCCACCTGTTATGATCCGAGCCCTCTGCCAGCAAAAATGGGTTCCCGAGCTCCATTTTCGGTTGCAAAGGCCTCCTGCAACCTCTGTCAGTGAAAACAGAGATCAGAAGGGCCTCATGCAGCCCTTGTGAGCTCCGTTTTCACTGGTAGAAGCACCATGGGCCGATCCTTCACTGTTTCCAGGGCATCCCCACGGGCCAGATCTAAGTACCCTGCAGGCTGACCCCTGGGCCTTGAGTTTGACACCCCTGCCCTAAGACGAAGGTATCTGTGCTGGCTTGGCTCACTTGCAAACAATATTCAGAGATGGCCAGTCAAGATTTGGCTCTTGTTTGATCTATTGAAGATTTTCAATAGAAGACAACTATAATAGCTGTAATTTTTATGGCTTTTATTTTTACATGTTTTTTCTCTGCTGTCCTTCATAATATTTTTCTGTTGTTGGTTTTGCATGGAACAAAAAAACTCATTTGGAATAACTATGGAATATCTGAAACTGATTTCATGCTATCTTGTCAAAGGAACGTATGTTTGTGTAGAAAAAGCTATGCAACATGAGCCAAAGATAGACAGCCAGCGGATTCTTTCCAATAAGATTATATAGTCTGAACCCAAGGATCAGAAGGCCCAGGGATACAGCTCCAAACTCTGCCACCAAATTGTAATGTTAATATTTCAGAAAAAGGTAAAATATTAAATATGGTGTATTAATTGTTCTTAGTTTAATAATGTTTAGTATTTATGTTATTATTCAATTATATTTCAGAGGGTTGTCTATTTTTGGTTTTATTTTGGTCCACTTTTGGTCCAATATAGCCTCCTGCAATATCAATTACAAGCCAAGGACATCCATGGCCCCAAAATGGTTCAATCCTGCCTTAAAAGTAAATATTAAACTGATTATTTTGATTTTTTGAGAAAGGACAACTAAGAAGAAAAAATGGCATGCAGGACAAGAACTGCAGAGGCAACAATTCTATTGGTATCTACATCATGGTCCTGTGCATCAGCTAACATGATCATAAACTGCTTAACTCTAGTTGAATCTTAGTTCTATAATGCTGAGTTTGAAAAAAGTTAAGATTTTTCTAACTTTTCTAAATGCATGCAATTGGAGCTTAATGGGTTTTTCCAATTTTATTATTTTTCTCCTTAGTATCTGGAATTTCCAAATTCAATTCCAGAAGGGTTTAAGGAACCATTCTGTCAATAAGCTATGTTCTGATTTCTCATCTGTTTTAAAAACCATGTTTGCTAACTGATAATTTTTTATACCAATTTCAAAATGTCATCGTGTAATTTCAATCAACCTAGGTGGCAAAGTGTGCAAGCTGCAATGAACGCCAAGGCATTCAGAAGTTGGGAAAGAAGGATGTAAAGCCTTTTGGAGTTAAGACCACATATTTGAAAGTTTGCCTTGTTCCTCACAGACCTGACCATGAATTTTCAGAGGCCTTCTTCCATCTTCTCAGGATTGTCAGAAATAAACTAACTTGGAACCAGGGATAGTTGCCTTTGGAATTTCCTCCTGGTAGAATTATGCCTTGCTCTGTAAGTTAATGGCTTTGATAAGTTTATAAAAATAAATAAAAAGAATTTCGTTTTAGGAAAGGGGCCCATATCGTAAATAGTTGTTTTTTAAAAACTGGTTTTAACTGTGTTTTACACAGTATTTATGCTACTTGCTATAGTTTTAGTGTTAAATTGTGAAATAGTTGCTCTGATAATTGCCCATTGAGCTAATCTGAACAAAGGAAGGATGCACATTTTAAAAATGTCTATTCTTCTATCTACCTATTTTACGTAATTACTGATACAATTCTAAGAATATCTTCTCAGAACAGATGTTGATTTTGGTTGCAAATCTGTTATGCTGTTTTGGTGTTATGTTACGATCATTTGAAAGGCTGTTTTGTATCTTATTAATAGATTTTTTATTATTTACTGCATGTTCTTTGTGGATTGTCGTTAGCTACTCAGGATTATATATGTAGGATGTAGCTGCGTACATTTTCTAAATAGGCAAAATATGTCCAATGATGTTTATTTCCAGATAAGTGGGTATAGGAAATGCAAACTGAACCCAATATGTTTGGATTGAGAAAACCTGCTCATGCACTGCTTTAATTGTAATATTAACTTTATCTTATTATTTTAATGATTTTTTCATTACTTTTTACATGATTTTCTCAAGTTATATATTTGAGACATATATATTATTAAAAAGTAGCCATATATCATAATTATTATTAATTAATTATTAATTAATATTATCATCATGTATGATATTATGTAAACCAAGGTGGACAACCTTTCTCTTGCCAAGTTTTTCAGTCAATATATTTTAGTAGCTGAGGGATGGATAAGACTAGATTTTGTTGTGTGGTTGGTAAAATTTTAGGAATCATAGTAAAGTTTTCATGTATTTTCCCCACACTGAACTATCAGACTTTTAATAGTTAAGTTTACTAAAATACAGATTGATACCAAGTTTTCTTTAACATTATTAAATGGAAAAGAAGTGAAGGTACAGAATTGTTAGTAAATGTATTGCTTTCTACTTCTAGCAGGGTAAGGTTAGAATGGTTCCTTAATTTTGATCAAGGTGTGAACAGATAATTATGAAATGGTGGGAAATGGTTCCATTAATTTTCAGTAGTTAAAATCAGAGAATTTGAGGCCTGAAAAAGGATTGCATGCTACATCACTCACTCATTATGTAAATAATCACAAAAAGCTTAGGATTCTATATTCTCAAAGTTAATGCAGTCTTAAAGATCTTAATGTAGAATATGGAGAAAGAGCCTACAGTCTCATGGAAATTATAATAATTCCTCATCCCAAAGCTGTTTTCATTTAGTATCTCAAAATGAACATTTCCAGCAGTGGTCATTCAGGGTTCAGACCCCTGAAAAGTTTAAATAACTTACCAATGGACAAATGGAACAAAATTACTCATTAACTAATTCAGTTTTAGGATTACATTGGGACCTTGAGTTCATTTTTTTCCTGACTTTGGGTACTTGCATTTACCTCATAATGTGTACAGTACAAACAGTTTTATTTGTATTGGTGGATATGATACATGAATGTAAAATTTCTAGTTATATAAGACCACTTTTGCTTATGATTTCATCATTTTCTCTTACAAAATAATAGTATTCTACTTAACTTGATTTCATAATGAAATTAAAAAGCAAAACAATTTTAATTTAAAAAAGAGGTGAATTATAGATGGCTGATTCCAGAAGGTTTAATGCTTACATGGGAAGAACAGAGATATAGAATTGACTCAATTGAGAAAGCTGAATCATTTTACACAGAATTTTTCAGAGGGAAGGAAGAGGTAGAAAAAGAAATTTCACTAATTGAATTCCAAGAGGACTCCCAAATGACGACTGAAAAAGAAGAAGGTGCAGTAGGTGGAAAGAATGAAGCCAAAGAACAATGTGAACCAAGATCCACGAGAGCTGTTAAACCTAATTACAAAATATAACCATGGAAGAAAAAAAATTGATTACAATTAATATAAATGGACTTAACTCAGCCGTTAAAAGAAGGAAAATCTTTCATAAATTAGAGAAATTAAAATTTGATATAATCTGCCTACAAGAAGTACATATTAAAAAACAATATGAACAATTGTTGATACAGCCAAAATTAGGGAAAATATTCACTTCCTTGACACAATGTAAGAAAAGAGGAGTGGTTTTATAAATTAAACAGACCATCTCAGCGAAATTGATTTATACTGATGACGATGGAAGAATATTAATGGTGGAAATAATGGACAATAATATGAAAACACTCCTGATTGCAATTTATGCCCCGAACGACAAACAAGAAGAATTCTATAAAAAATTACATATGAAAATAGTTGAACTGGACTATGTTAATATAGTTATGATGGGAGATTTTAATGGAATTGTAGACAATAAACTGGACTACACATCACAGAAAACAATAAAGCAAAATAGAAAGACTCTCCCTAAATCTTTTTTTTAAATGGTAGATGAAATAAACTTAAAAGATACATGGAGAGAAAGAAATGCTAAAACTAAACAATACACCTTCTACTCAAATAGACACTTATCATGGTCCAGAATAGATATGATATGGATGTCAACAGAATTGTTAACTAATATTCAAGAAATAAATATTGAAACAAGTACTTGGGCAGATCACAATCCAATGACAATTAAATGGAAAAGACAAAGGAGAAGATCTAGATGGACGTTAAATAATACTATTTTAAAGAGAAAAGACTTCACACAGTAGATGGAGAAAAAATTGGCCTTTTTCTTTGGAGAAAACAAAAAAGAAGATACATCAACCCAGAATGTATGGGATACAATTAAAGCATATGCCAGAGGTTTGATAATAGACTATACAAGGAAAAGAAATACAATGAAAAGATTAGCCTCCAAGGCATTAGAAGATGAGTATAAAGGACTCAAAAAAGAGCTACAGAAAATGCCACAGAGAAAGGACATTAAGTTAAAAATGGATATAACCAAATATAAAATGGGTCTAAAAGAAAAAGAAGAATTAGCACAAAAAATTAGAGGTGCCAAACAGAACTATTTTGAAGATGCAAATAAACCAGGTAGATGGTTAACATATAAATTGAGAAAGGAGAAAGAATCAAGGAAAATATCGCAATTAATAGATGACCAATGCCAAGTTTGTTATGGTAGTAAAGAGAAGAAGGAAATTATTCGAGATTATTATGGGAAACTATACACACAAGAGAATATTGATGAGGAAAGAGTTAAACAGTATTTACAGAATGCTAATTTACCTCAGATACCTAAAGAGATTGAAACAATGTTAGAAAGCAATATAACGATGATAGAGTTAACTGAAGCACTTAAGAAGCAAAACAATGGAAAGGCACCAGGCCCAGATGGACTTCCGGCAGAATTTTACAAAACATTACAAGAATCATTGAATTTTCCACTGCTAGAAGTTATGAATGAAGTTATGTTAAAGAAGAGGATACCTAAATCATGGTCAGAAGCTTATATCACACTTGTTCCAAAAGAGGAGACCGATCCATTACAAATCAAGAATTATATGCCTATTTCCCTACTAAACACAGATTATAAAATCTTTTCTTCAATATTGGCAGAAAGACTTAAAAAATATTTAAATAATTTTATCCATCCTGACCAAAATGGATTTCTGCCAAAGAGACAAATCAAAGATAATATGAGAGTAATCTTGGACACTTTGGAATACTATGAGGCACATCCTGAAAAACAAATGGCTTTGATATTTCTAGATGCACAGAAGGCATTTGATAATGTGAATTGGCAATTCATGTTATTACTGCTGGAACAGATGGGCTTTGCTAGAAAATTTATTCAAGCAATAGAAGCTATATATCATAAGCAGACGGCAAAGGTAATGATAGAGGGAGAACTGACAGAATCTATCGATATAAGAAAAGGAACAAGACAAGGGTGCCCACTATCACCTTTGTTGTTTGTGTTAACTTTGGAAGTGCTAAACAGAAATATTAGAGATGAAAAGAATATAAAAGGGATGAAAATTAAAAAGGAAGAATTTAAGTTGCAAGCATTTGCAGATGATCTGGTTTTTATCTTAGAAGACCCACTAGAAATAGCATCAAAATTGATAGAAACATATGGAAAGGTGGCTGGTTTGAAAATAAATAAAGATAAGACAAAGATCTTGACAAAGAATATGCTATCAAGACAAAAGGAAGAATTGGCAGACCTATTGAAAATTCAGGTCACGAATAAGATCAAGTACTTGGGGATATACTTGACAGCAAGATGCAGTACACTAAAAGAGAATAATTATATCAAACTTAAACAGCAGATAGCGCTAGATTTGGCGAAATGGGAAAATTTACAACTGTCATTAATAGTGAGAATATCAACAATCAAGATGAATATATTACCCAGAATTTTATATTTGTTTCAAACAATTCCCATTAGGCTTGGGAAAGACACTTTGAAGATTTAAATAAAATTGTGTTGAAATATATATGGCAAGGTAAGAAAGCGAGAATAAAATTAAAACTTTTGCAAGATGCTAGAATAAGAGGAGGATTTGGTTTGCCTAATTGGAAGTTGTATTACCAACCTACAAATTTGATGTGGGCTAAGGAATGGATAACATTAAGAAATACTAGATTGTTGACATTAGAAGAACATGATCTGTTGTTGGGGTGGCATGCTTTTTTATGGTATAAAGGAACTAAAATACAGGGGTACTTTAGAAGACATTATATACGGGAGTCTCTGTGGTTAAATTGGGAGAAGATTAAAAGACAATGTTATTTGAAAATTCCAGTCTGGCTATCGACTATTGAAGCATTTTCTTATCCTATAATATACAAAAAGGAACAAACAGTTAGATATGGTGAAATATTGAATGAAAAGGGTGAACTTAAATCTATGCAAAAACTAGAGGAACAATGTATAAAGATGAATTGGTTTTCATATGCGCAAATACATTCAAGGTATGATAAAGATTCTAAAACAGAAGGTTTCTATGATAAATTGACTGACTTAGATAAGATTTTGACAGGTACTGATGAAAAGGTGATTAAAAATTTTTATGGATATTTATTAGAAATTAAACTAGAAGAAGAACAAGTTAAAGAAACTATGATTGCTTGGGGGAAGAATTTTGGACATGGGATTGATCTAGAGAAATTGCAAAAATTGTGGTTTCAAAATTATAAAATGACAATGTCAACAGCATATAAAGAAAATTTGTATAAGATGTTTTACAGGTGGCACTTTCCCCAGACAAGAATAGCAAGAATGTTCAAGAATAAATCCGAAAAATGTTGGAAATGTCATCAGATACCTGGCTCATATTACCATATGTGGTGGACTTGTGCGGATGCTAAAAAATACTGGACTAAAATCCACACGTGGTTGGAAAAAACGACCAAAAAGCATATAGATTTGAAACGAGAAATATTTTTATTGGGAATTTTACCTGAAATATATAGTAAAGACTTGAAATACCTGATTGTAAATGTATTTACAGCGGCTAAGTTTGTAGTTGCTAAAAACTGGAAAAATGAGAAAATACCATCACAGGAGGAAATCATTAAGAAAATATTGGAATGTGCTGAAATGAGTAGATTGACATTTGAAATCAGAGAACAAGATGATAAACAATTTTATAAAATTTGGGATCTATTCTATCAATGGTTAGACAATAAAATATAGTAATGAAATATGTAGACTTTTAGAAAATAATAAATATATAAAGATGTATTCTTTTCTTATTATATCTACAAAATGATTCTAGGATAGATCTGGGATGATAATCTGAATTGTCATAAAACAAATTAAGTAAAATATGATCATTTTGGAAAACATGAATGAATAAAAGTATAGTCAAATGATTGATTAATAATGATATTAATGTATTTAATATATTGATTGAAAATACGAGATTATATACAATGTAATTATAATTGAAGACTATGAAATGGAAGCACAAAACAATTTGTAAACCAACCGGCACACTGTATGTACATATATGGAAGATGATTTGATGTTTTTATGTTTTGTTTGTTTATGTTTGTTTTAAAAACCAATAAAAATTTATTTTAAAAAATTTAAAATTCAGGTAACTTAAGCTAATTTAAAGTGAAATTTAATTTAAAGTGAAAATTTGAAAGATACAACATTAAAATGTTAGAAATATGCTTCCAAAGGATTTGGTTAAACTGGTTGGAAGGCAGTACTGTATATCATAATTCATATTTGCCATTCCTCTATAGACTGATCTCTACAGGTTTTTCAGAATTTTTCATAAGTATCTTTTCTGCAAATAGTCAACACAAAAGAAAAACAGGCCCGTGCAAACTGGACCTGTTGAATGCACTCCCAGGTTTGGCTTATGGACAAGGACTCACAGCCTGTTGAGGGTCTCAGATCTAATAGCCCCCCTTTTTTCTACCTAGGTTTCCAGATAAGTGTGATTAGAGGAGACAAGACACACAACCCTGGTCAATAATCAGGAAATAATTAGAAAGACACATACAGCACTTTCAATCAAACACTAAGCATATCAAGTTGTTTTAAATATAGTGAGATCCAATGAATTTAAAGTAATAGTAAAAATGTATTAGTTATCGAACCCCACAATTCCACTGCCAGCATGGCTATTGATAAGAATTTTGGCAGTTGAAGTCCATACATCTGGGAACTCTGCTTTAAGGGTTCCCATTTTTCAGGATGAAGGTGGAGTCTGAAAGACTCTGCAGTCAGAGTGTCATTCTAGTCTCAGCCCTTGTTGTAAAGAAGTTGTTTGCAGGGAGCTATCCGTGGTTCTGCAACTGGCCACCAATCAGCCTTACTATATTGCCTGATGTGTTGTAGTCTGCAGGACTATGAGCGGACAATATTAAAGAGGTTCTTACATCGCTGTATTATATTCCTTAACATTATATTATTTAGTTTTTAAAGATTACACGATGCTTGTGTTTTAGTAGCATTTTGACATGAATAATTGGAATAGAAATTCTTGAAATAAGTGCATAATGATATTGATCGCTTTTGTTCCATCATGATTTCACACTTTCATGGCAGAAATGCTGTACAGGTTGAGATAACATGTTAGAAGCATAGAACATTTCATTTTTGCACTTAACTGGAGCTACCTTCAAGTCATAAAAATGAGCTAAGAGAGGGAGGGAGGGAGGGAGGGAGGAAGGGAGATTTCTGATGCTTCTTACTAGGAAGCAAAAGTCACTCCTGCCTCCACTAATATTTTGCCCACCTATGTTTCACTGTTTTGCTAAGGAAATATCTCTGAATTGATAACCAATGGGGCATGGGTTATGCAGTTGAAACCAAAATTAAAATGAGACCTTACAGTAGTTGCTTTAAAACTTGGCAAAAGGGTGGTGTTCTTACTATCTTTCTAAATACTGAGATTATGGGAGCTTAGTAGGCTTCTTTAAGGCATGCATATATAGCCTGCCACAGAAAATAAGTCTCTTTCCCCTGTACTGACAGACAAACTTCTAATCACAGAGGCATCTTTAAAAAGACCTCCTGGTATCAGACTGAGTAATGGTCCCACAAATAATCTGGCCATTCAAAGCTGTCATGATCAACATCAACTTGTTAAATTGTTCCTGCTAGGGTGACCAGTGCAAATCTTTAAATCCAGATATCATATGAACCTTGTTATCTTGAACTGAGCAGCAACCTGGCCACTACATTTCTGCATCAATTGTATTTTTGGCCCTTTCTCAAAGGTAAGTTCATGTATTGTAAAGCACATTGCAGTAGTCAAGATTAGTCAAAAGCAAGGCAGGAATGGTTGTTGCCAAGTCTGAATGGTTCATATAGGTTGTGTCAGTGCCCTATCTATGATTGTGCAAATGCACTTGTTACTACAATTCCGATCTACAAATCCGTGATCATTGGGGCTCAAGTGGCAATCCCTGTGGACTTACTCTTTTTGTGGAATGCAACTCCATCCACAACAAGCTTAAGGTCAGACCCAGTTTTGCCTACTAAAAACACTTCTGTTTGGTTGGGATTTAATTTCACCTTCTTCTCCCTCATCCAGCCCATTATCAAGATTGGGCAGCAACTACTCTAAGGGCTGGTTTTAATTTTGGTTTGAACTGGACAACCTATGCCACATTGGAGATTGATTCAGAGATATACCCTTACCTAAACAGAGATTAGAAACAAAATTAGTGGAGGCAGGAGTGATCTCTGCTTCCTAGTACAAAGCATCAGACATCTTACTTCCTCCCTTCCTACCTTCCAAGAAAACAGTTGGTCCACTAAAGAGAGAAGATGGCAAGGAAGTAACGGGCAGTAGAGAGAAAGCAGAGCTGCTTAACCCATTCTTTGGGTTAAGACCACTCAGCCTAACATCAATACCTGGGAAGATACTGAAAAATAATAATAAAAAACAGATCTGTGAACATCTAGAAACAAATAAAGTTATAACTAGAAGCCAGCACAGATTTGTTAAAAATAGATCATACTAAACCAATCTTATTTCATTCTTTGACAAAGTGACTAAATTAGTAGGCCAGCAAAATGCTGTAGGCATAGTATCCTTAAGACTTCTGCAAGGCATTTGACAAAATAGATCACAACCTACTTCTTAGTAAACTAGAAAAATGTGGGATAGACAGCATCACCACCAGATGGATTTGTAACTGGATGACACATCAGCCAGTGGGGATACTGCTTACCTCCCTCCATGTAGGGTCAGTACTCTTCAATATCTTTACAATGACTTAGATGAGGGAATAGAAGGGGACTCATCAAATTTGCAAATGACATTAAACTGGCAGGAATAAACCCTCCCCCCAAGAAGACAAGTGCAGGATACAAAAAGATCTTGCCAGATTTGAACAGTGGGCCCTATCCAACAACATGAACTTTAATGTGGAAAAAAAGCAAAGTTTTATACCTAGGCAGGAAAAATCAAAGGTACAAGTACAGATTAGGTGAAACCTGGCTCAAAAACAGTAACTGTGAAAGGGACCTTGGAATCCTTAGTAGATAATCACTTAAACATGAGCCAACAGTGTGCAGAGCATAGAAACAAAATCACATGACGTTTTAGTACTGCTTTATAAAGCCTTAGTAAGACCACACTTGGAATACTGGCATCCAATTTTGGTTACCACATTACAAGAAAAGAGGTTGAAACTTTGGAAAAAGTGCAAAGAAGAGCAACTAAGATGATTAAAGGCCTGGAGACAAAACATAGTTAGTATGCAGGAACAGGTAGCTGTGGAATCCATTCCATCCTGGTCAAGTTAACTAGCCATGTAGGGCAGAGATTGAGCAAGCAAAAGGGGACTTCATCTTTGAGTATAGTTTTCATATCATGTGAGTCCTGAAAAGAATCTGAATTAAATTCCTCTTACTTATTTTGATTCAATTAATCTTGTCAGTCTATCTAAATTTAGTTGGAGAAACCAGAAAAGGGATTCTCTACCTACAGAAGCAGTTTCAATGGGCAGCTGAACCCTCATTCGCAAGCTAGAAGGCACACACACCAAAAGATGAAATCACATTCTTTGGTGCAATGCTAGGCAGAGTCCTTATGCTCAAACAGACCTGCCTGCATGTAAACTAACAGATTTTTTTTTTAAAAAAACTTCAGACATCCATTAGCAGTAAAAGCCCATTAAACGAACTTTCAAAAATAAATGCAAATCGGGTTTGAAGAAATAGATTTGTGCAATAGTTCATTCCAGTTTTTTTCATGTCTCCTCTGCCTATTCTTAGATCATCCTGTAAAGGACATCTTTGGATTATAGGATTATAAAGGATTTGATTCTTCTTACTCTTGATTCAGTTCTGCTTTTATCACTGGGAAATTCAGGTGCAATCTGAATGATCAAGTTACCCCTAATGTATATGGCAAAACCTCTTTCTTTCTTATTGATATTAAACAGTCAAATGATGTGTGGGTAAGTTCTTAAGGTAGAATGATGTGTTCGAAGAAACTTCAATAAAAGCTGAACCTTCCTGCGAGAAGCATCTCATCACCTAAGAAGAGGATCATTATTTAATGGAATTTCAAAGATTCCTGACTTCCCACAGGTCAGCAAGAAGGATGTGAGACACAGTAGTTCATATAGGATGATCCAAGAGGCAGAGAGCTTGATACAAACTTCTCACACAAACTATTTTCCATTTTTGCATAAAGCCGCTAACTTTCATTCACCTGCCTTCAAAGCTGTTTTGTGCTGCAACATGCTGCCTCCACCTTAAAAAAAAAACAAAAAAACATAGTTATATTGCTTGAGGTTAACTTGAAGTGTCAAATGTCAATTCCATTAGCCAACTAGAAGATAATTGTAATAAAAGGATATAGGTTTCTATCTGCAATCTCTAATTTTTGAATTTAAAAACATATTTGAAAACATTCTATTTGTCACGATTCATAGAGGACATGTTCAAATCATAAGTACATGTTTTGCTGTTTTGCTATTGACAATATGTTATGCACAAGACTAATGGACTGAGTACAGTGACATTTGCATTTTAAATATATTTTTTCTGGAGGCAAGAGTGCATTATTTTTAAATGACATAAAATTCACTACAGGCACATATTACCAGCACTGGAGACATTTGCCAGAGTATCTTGCAACTAAAGATTGTTAGTGAATAGGCTATGAAGTTGGTACAGCATTTACTAGAGTTGTTCAAATATTTTTGTACTAACAGAATAACAATGGGGATATGATTTTTAATCACCTCAGTGATGGCTGGCTAATACTAGAAGATGCTACAGATTACTATTGGACAGCTGCTGTGAGTAGTTGTCCATTTTTTGTTTTTTTGCCATTGAATCCAGTGGTCAAAGCCCATTTAAGTCAGATGGGCAAAGATTTGACCAGAGGCAATTATTGTATTAAATCATAGGCAAAGCCAACTCTTGAGTCTGGGAAGTTTTGAGTCGAGGCACTGCAAAGGGAAATAAATGTTTTTTCTGCTTTAGATGCAGCGGTTCTGCTGCTTTTAAAATATTCATAGATATAAGATACTGAGAACTACTAAGTATCTCTAAGAGAATTTATTCCAAGAGGCAGGGCCAGGACAGTCCTTTGGAATGGAGATTCTCACTTCAGCAAAGTTGCTATTATTAAATAGTTTTAAAAGAGGAATAAGTTGACAGACAGAATAAAACGTCTTTTATCACCTCTTCTTCCATTTTAATATGATTTTACTATAACTTTTTAGTACAGTTTAGGAAATGTCTCTTAAATAAAAAATTAAATATATAAACTATATTGAATATGGTGATGGAGAGAAAGAGCCTAGAAGAGCCAAACATTTGAAACAAACGCCTGACCCTTTTCCTGTTCTATTCCATGCGAAGCATCTCATTTCATTTCTTAACGCTCTTATTTCTGAGCCTGAGTCCTGCCAGTCCAGTTAAAAAAGAGAATCTTCTTCCTTTATACCTCCTTTGATTTCAACAGAGTCCAGCCGCCTCAATGGGCAGTAAAGGATCTCATTTGTGGATATGAGGACCAGATGAATTGACAGGTTCAGAGACAAAAATACAAAGAGAGACCATTTTTCTTCCCTGGATCCTGGGCATCCCCAAATACCTGAAAAGTCGAACCTAGGGTCACATACAATCAGAACAGGGATGGAAGGGACCTTGGAGGTGTTCTAGTCCAACCCCCTGCTCAAAACAGGAGACTCCATACAATTTCATATGTGGCTTCTTAAAAGCCTCCAGTGATGGAGTACCCACAACTACTGAAAGCAAGTTGTTCCCTCAATTAATTGTTCTCCCTGTTAGAAAATTTCTCCTTTTTCAGGTTGCTTCTCTCCTTGTCTTGCCTCCTGGTGCTTTAAATTAAAATAGGTTGACCCCCTCATCTTTGTAGGAACCCCTCCAATGTTGGAAGACAGGTAGTCCTTTGTATTCAGGACACTGAAACCATTCTAAGTATGAACCAGTTGCCAAGCATCTGAATTTTGATCAGGTGACCATGGGGATGGTGTAAAGGTCACAACTGTGAAAACGGTCACATACCAATGGCATTTTCAGTGCCCCTGTGACGTTGAATGGTCACTAAATGATCTGTTGTAAATCGAGGAGTCCCTGTACTGTCTCTTGGAGTTCGACCAACGCGGTTAGCTCAGATCGTGCTGTGACTTAGGCCTTTCCATCAAGTGGTCGCAGTCCCTCGGCGTTCCCCCACCCACCCCACGAGTCAAAGGTTTCCTCACCTAGCCGCTCGAGCCACGCTCGGGCAAGCAAGGAGCCCAGCCGCTTGACTGCTCAAGGCCTGGAGCCGGCCTCTTCCACCGCCGCCCCCCTCCCACCCTCCGCTCGCCTCCTGCCCGAGCCGGGCGAGGGGGCGCGAGTGACGCTCTTCCAGCGGCCGCGGAGATTGGAGGTGACCGGAGGGGCGGGCCCAGCCGGCCTTAATCTTCCCCTTCATTGGGGAATATTGGCAGGGCACTGTAATCCACGAGCTGAGCGAGCGAAGGAGCGAGCAGGGCAGCTTCTGAGTCGAGCCGAGTCTAGGTTTCGTGAGGGACGCGCCAAGTTTTTGCCCGGGCGCGCGTCGGTGAGGAACCCCAGGAACGTAAGTCAGCGCCCCGCGAGGAGCCCGTTGCCGTGGGCGCTTCGCCTTTCCTTGCTCATTCAAGGGGCGCCAATTTGCCGTGGGGGCGGCGGCAGGGATGCCTTTGTCCCACGCTTGGGCGAAACCTTTCGACTTTCCGGCGACTTTCGGGTCCCGCTATTTTGCTGCCCCCCCCTCTCTCCTCAGGCCGAACCCCTCTTCCATCCCTGCCGGCTATTCCTAACTAGCGTCGCTTTAGTTTCCGACCGCGGATCAGGGTTGAGCGCACTTCAGTTGGAGAGGCGCTTGGAGCCCGCGCGGCACCCCAAACGGCGCCGAGCGTCTCTGTCTCTCTCTCTTGATCGGAGGTTTGGTCCGCAGCAGCGACACGTAGCCTCTCGGTTCGGGGAAATGAAGGTTAATCCGTGGGGAGGTCTCGTGCGTGGAATTTACTCCGTTGAGCGAATGCTGGACTCCCCGGGATTTTATGCCGCTGCCACCGAACCAGCATCCCTCTCCTCCTCGCGCGCTCTCTCCCAAAACTTTTCCCCCTAAGAAATGCGCCTTACCGTGGACCTTTACTTTCCTATTCGGGTTTTAGCCAGACAATGGTGGTGATAACGGGATTAGTTTGGGCTAACTACTGTGCAACGCCGCCACCACGTCATCTGAGCCATCAAAAGAGGGACGGAAATAGAACTGGGCTTATTGAATTTCTAGCCTTGCGACTTGATCGCTTGAGTCAAAATGAAGGCTCCAGAAAGGACTGAAGAGCCCCGTCAGCTTCTTCCTTTATGGGGAGGGACACCTTCACAAGCCAGCATCTTTCCTTGGGTCAGAGTATAAATGGACGATCATCTTGAGACATCCCTGCACTGCACTGCCACAGGCAGGCACTTGCCAGTGTGACCCTCTCCACCACTGGTGGCCACAGCATTTATTGCATGTCCTATGGTGTGCAGGGTCCCTTGTTATTTCCTAGCATAACTCATCTAACCCTGATGGTAGAGAGGAAAAGAAATAGGTTCCCACCTTCTATGTTCTATCTAAGAACCATTAAAATATGTTTTTTTAAAATTTGCTTACTCTGTAGAGATGGAGAGCAGAAAAACTATCAGTGAATTTTGGAACAATCCTGGGTTATGATATTTATGAACAAGAATGACATAGAATCTGTTCTGGGCCTCAGATTACAAGACGCTTGGAAGACAGAAGGTTGTCTTTTTGTGGCAGTCTCCCTAGTTATTGTTTTAGAAGGCGACAAGGATTTGGTAGAATAAAGCCAGCTTGTCAGATTCTCCCAAACTTCCCCCTTATCTTTGAACACTAGTAATTTCTACATGACAGCTGCCTTCCTGATCCCTGAGCCTATAATCCCAAATGTATAGTGGATCAAAGCAACACAATACACTGCCTGAAGCTCAGAATGGTCAGTGCTTCCAGACAAGGCTTTAAACACTATTTTACTCACACAGTTGTATGGAGTGGGAACTTTTAGAATTTTTATTCTAAATGTTATTATTTTCTCCTAACATCACAAAAATCAATTAAGGGGGGGGGGGGGGAAACAGAAAAGCACTGTGTATTTTGTATTCCAGAGCCTTTGATCAGGAAGTACCCACAGATTAAATAATTGGAGGAGAGCTAAAGTATTTATTTATTTGTCATATATAGAGAGTTCCCATTTCACTCCTAGAGTTCAAAGTAGAAAGAAAATATTCCGGGATCAACCAGAATAATCCAACCCAGAGCTTCAAAATTCTCAGTAATAATATAACTGTTTTAGGTCATGACACAGAACCAGAAGTTGGGACATGGGATTCCCAGGGTTTTCTTCTGGTTCCATATCTTTGCTGTGCATTGAACTGATACAGGCCAGCAAAATTCTCCGTTAAAATCTCACTTTGACACTATCCATAAGCAAAGCCCTCATAGATTCAATCAATATAGAATAAAGTTGTCAGCCTACTGTATATGGTTGTTTAAAGATTGCTAAAGTGAAGTCTGAATACTTCAGTTACTTGGTAGGCACCATGTAAAGTGATGTCTCTATATGTGAATATTTGGGTGGCATCTCCTGCTCCAACCTGTTTGCAGGTGAACGATGTATGCCAGATTAGTTCCTTTCTCTAAACGTCCTCTAAAGTGGTGCAAAATGGGATGAATGATATACTAATCTCATTGCTAAGACCGTTTCAGCCATACTTAAATATAATGCACTGTTATGTTAAATCTTAGAGTTGAGGCTGAACAAAGCCGTAAAATATAAAGAGTTGGATATTCTCCAGCGCCACCTGATTTGTCAGTTTGGGAGATGCTTTTCTGTTGTAGACTATGGAAAGTCTCACATTTCACATCGTTATAGCTTCAGCTATGAGACATTGCTAATACTCTGGCTGCACACTTTGCTATACTCTCTTCCTGGCGTGGGAAGGTAGAGTCCTACTTGAGGATAGACAGGGTAGAAAGACAGTGGTAAAGGACTTGCCCTGGATGAACATAGAGAGAGCTTGCTTTAGTGGTGCTGTTTTTGTGTCATGGAGGAAACACATAACCTTCGCTGGTGGGCTTTCTCCCTGCCCCCTGCACTGTCAGATAACTTTTTTCCATTTACTTACCAGTGTAAAGGTACCTTTTGGATTACAGAGGGGCAGAGAGGGGTATCAAACTCAAGGCCTGTGGGCCAGATGCTTAGATCTGGCCTGCAGGACTGCCCGCAAAGGACCGGCCTGTGAAAACAGAGCTTGGGAGGACCCCACATGGCCTGCCCGAGCTCTGCGATGGCATCCTGCAGCCCTCTGCCAGCAAAAACCAAGCTCGGGAAGGCTACAAGCGGCATTCCCAAGCTTTGTTTTCACTGGCAAAGCACTTGGGCCACCATAGGTACCCCAACACGAGTGACATCAAGCTGGCTACATCCCCTAGCTACACACACCCCTGCCCCCCCCCCTCCCAAGGTCAAACACAACCAGGGGTGGGTTTCTACCAGGTTGCACCTATTCGCTAGAACCGGTTGTTAACATTCTAAGCAGTTCGGAGAACCGGTTGTTAGAAGAAATTATTGGCCTAATCCTGTAAGGAAGGCAGGAAGAAAACATTCTGGTGTTGCTTACAGAAACTGCCTCTCCGTTAACCCTTATTACATTCTTGGCAGGACTAGACTTCCTGTCTCAGGAACGTCTCTGGAGGTTTTTTCCCCCTCCTTTGCTGGTACTTTGCTTGTGTGGAGTGACCACTCAAAGTTACAATGGCACTGAAAAAAGTGACTTTTGACCATTTTTCACACTTACGACTTTTGCAGCATTCCCACAGTCATGAGAGGCCAGGCGAAGAGATGCGTGCTTCGATGTGAGTGATATTGAGTTGGCTAATAACATGACCACCAAGCCATGCCCACCAATTAAGCCACACCCACAGAACCGGTTGTTAAAAAAATTGAATCCCACCCCTGAACACAACCCTGATGTGGCCCTCAATGAAATAGAGTTTGTGTAGAGTAAGCAGAAGAAGAAAAATCTTACAAAGTGAAATCTACGATAGTTGTGCAGGTAGCCTTCCATTTACAACCACAAGGACGCCAGAATTTCTGTTGCTAAACAAAGGCAATTGTTCAATGAGTAGTGACTGATTTTATGACATTTTTAGCCATGTGTTAAGTGAACCACTACAGTTGTTAAGTGAATCACGTGGTTGTTGAATCCAAGGCCCCCCATTGACTTTACTTGTTAGTAGCTGGCTGGGAAGTTTGCAGATGGTAATCACATGACCCAGGACACTACAACCATTGTAAATACATACTATTTGCCAAGCACCTGAATTTCAATCAGACAGCCATGGGGATGCTCAGCTGTGATGGTCGTAAATGCAAGGACTGGTCATAAGAAGTCACTTTTTTCAGTGCTGTTGTAACTTCAAACGATTGGTACCTGTATTTTCAAAAGAGAGATATACACAATAGGAATCATGTTGTCTTGTCACCTAAACTTGAAGGGTAAGAAATCAGTTTTATAAATCTTTTTTTTTTTTGCACATCTGTATGCATATAGCTACTGTTAGTGCTGCACTAGCAGGAATGCAGGAGATTAGGCTATTTTGACAAATTTAAGCCTAAAGTAAAAATTATTTATTCTAGAAGAATAATTTTATAACCACTTTTGTTCAGTTTTGCAGCATAAATTCAACGCCAGAAAAGTAAACACAGATGACTGAGACTTCATTTAACTTCTTTATAAATACAAAGTAAATTTTACAATACCAGTTGTAGATTTCTCTAACATGGAGCAAACTCAAACAGAAGCAAACATGTTACAGGTTCAGAGCAAAACAGCAATTCAACTTCAGCAGATAAGCAAACAAGCAAGTTAGTTTCTCTTTCACTTTAGAGTTAAGCAAAGAACAAATAAACCACACCCAGATTCTCTCTTTAAGTTTCAGCCCTCAATTCAGCTCTCATTGGCTGACCTTATTACTAAGCTCTATTCCAGTTCATGAATATACTCTGATAACTTTCAATTGGCAACTGATTTATCACAAGAAATTAAGCTTCCTGATAGCTTCCTGATTGTAGTATAGCTTCTTAATTAAAAGAGAAGCACTACTTTTTTTTAATGGGAAGACAAGTTGCTTTTTTTGCAAAAAAAAAAAAGGGGGGGGGGAAGGGAAAAAAAAGGCCACTATTATGCTTACCATAGATATTTTCCTGCCTGGTAACAAAGCAAAAGACATTTGTTTTCTTCTGGAAACAATCGAAAATTATTCTTGGAGGATAGGATGTGTGTCAGTAATTTCAAATGACTTCCTGTGGCTCTTGTCATCTCATTCATTCATTTATTTATCCATTCATTCATTCATTCTCTTGTTGTCACTGCCAACACATTATTCCACATGTTCATTTCCCAGGCAGATACAGGCAGATGGTGTGGTAGAACAAGCCAGGCAATGGTACGGCAGGAGGAGACCCTAGGCCTTCTCACAATTTAAATGATGGTTTTCTTCTCTAATTACAAGAAAACATTTGACATGGACGCTTTCACATATTTAGTGGTATCAACACTGTTTTCTCACCCATGTGAATGGATTGTGCAGTTTAGTATGTTTTGAAGATTTAGTATGTTTTGAAGAGAATATGCCAAGGTGACAATCCTGGGCTGTTTACCACACAAAATCAGGGGTCAGTTTGAAGAGTGCTGGCATTCTGTCTACTACTCTTAAAGATTTTCTTTTTAAGGTGTCATGCTAAGAAAATATAGATTGCTTCTGTACCAATAATGACTCAAGGTAGGAACTAAACTCTTAAATGAGAATAACAAAACTGGAAAACCAGTTTAGAAGAAAAAAAGTCCTGGTAGGTTGTAAATGTTTGTGAGGGAATTGGCAAGGGCCGCGGTGGCTCATGTGGTAAGACGCTGAGCCTGTGCACTGCTGTGGTCGGCGGCTCGATTCCCGTGAGGGAACAAACTGCATGGACAAGAAAGAAGTGTCCCCCACCCCCCAATTGCCTCCCGGCATTCAGGCATCCCACGAGTAAAGATAACACTGCCCAAAAAAAATCCTTTCACACAGGCAACCAGCCACCTCAGTAATCCCTGGCTAACATGTGCTATACGCTAAATAAATAAAGATGTGGGGGGCGGGGGCACTGGCATGATGGCAAGGGAACTTAGCAGTAGCACCCAACAAATGCAGCTAGAGGCACATAAATTCTGAAGAAAACAAATCCATTCCAGTCTGGGATGTTTTCTTTTATACATGCTTAACAAAACAAAGTATTAATTCAGAGTTCTGACCTGTTCATCCAGGGCATTGTTTTTAAAGCTGTGTTATACCTGGCAAGACAATGAAACTAGGGTGCTGTGCATTGGATAGGAATGGTTCCACTTGCTATGCAGTACATCGATGTGCTCCCTACTGCCGGCCTGTTGATTTTTACTCAGATATTTCCCAGTAATTCCTTGGTTTTCACTTCCTGAATCTTATCAAATCTTTGCAGGCAATATCATTAAACTTAAAATCAAAGATTAAAACTCTTTAAAAAGCTCTTTAAAGCACCTTTTTAGATGATAATAATTTCAGTTTGTTTATCTTTTTCTATCAACTATTCACTCCTTCCCCCAAATTCTCTTTTTTCATCCAAGTTCTGTTCCCATGGTGAAATTCAGAAGTTGAAAGGGAAGCTGGCACACGGTGAAGTGACCAAGATTGGGGAAAAATATTATGTCCTCATTTGAAGAAATGTTTATTAATTATGAAGAGAAACTCCAGGAAATTATGTTTGACCCATTCAATCCCATATTTATTTCCCAGATTAAAGGCATGTGATTAGATAACCAATCACCACACAAAGACCTATGATGAGATAAAGTTATCCTGGTTGGTTTCATGAGGCTCAAGACAATCAGGTTTCCAGATGATGAAGTACCATTTGGCATTTGTTTATGATATCTTAAAGGAGGAGAGTTCCTCAGGAATTTTTTTTACCTGTGCAAGGCCTTGCAGGCTGAGTACTATGGAAATTGTAGTTGAAGACAGCTGGATGGCACTAGACTAGAGAAGGCTGTGGCTGACAATCAAATTTCTGCCATGTTTTCTGTGGATGAGCCCTACTTTGCTCATTTTTTGCTAGCTCTTGACTGGTAATATTTTGAGAGTGTCCTATAGAGTTTCTGCTTTTTTTTTATACCACAGAAAATCTTACTTTTAGAGAAAGGTTAGAAGAAGTATACTTTTCTCTTTTTCCAGTGCTTTCAGGCAGAAAGTTACTGCACATCTATTCTATTCTGTGGGTAGGATAAGAAATAAGAGTGAAGAAGTGATAAAATGCTCCAAAGCATGATTATGATATTCATGCTTGGAAAAATTCTTCAAATGAGGCAAGGCAACCATAGAACAAATATTTCATCTACAAACATCTTTTTGGTTGCTGTTTAAAGATTTTGGCATTGACTAGATGGGTGAACATGCTGCTATGTATTTATAACAAGGATTACAGTCTGTTCACTACTGGCACCATTTTAGTACATTTTTTTTCCTAATCCAATTCTAGAACTAGATTTATTTAGTGAAACTTTTGACGCTAGCACAGTTTAGGGTTGTAAATGCTGGAAGAGTTTGGATACCTGGATTCTGCATGCATTTTTCATTATTATTTTGCAGGTTCTTGTAATATGGAGTATAATGACTATACCCTTCTCTACATAAAACTTTGATTTCTAGGCACTGCATAAAAGAACTCATGTTCCTTCCCAAAGGGCAGTTGGGGACGTGAGGACACACTTCCAGTCTCCATGGCTTTCTTGGCACCTGGAAGCAGCACCGGGGCGGGGTGGGGGGGAGTAGAACAATGGCCCAGAGCAAAATGGAAGGTCTTCATCTGACCTATTATTTTGGTCCAGTGACATCTGAAGTCAATAGCATCCGAAGAGCTGGGAATCAGCAAAACAGGCCAAGACCTAATTGATGATCTGAAGCGAGAATTGTTTTCACTGTCAGCTGAACACCGAGAATGTGAGGAGGAGGAGTAGAAGAAGAAAAAAGAACAAGCGGCATGCCTCCCAATATCAGTTGCTGGGGAGCATGATCAGGCAGATTTTGCCTGATATCCTACGACCCAGAGATGTCTGATGAGTTTCCTTGGAGTCAGGATGCTGGGCTAGATAGAGAGGCTATTGGCCTAATCAGACACAACTCTTCTGTTTCTCACCTACACAGCCCAAAGCGTACTACCTTTGCATTTTTACAAACCAATGATTGTACAATCGCTGTAGTATGCCTTCAGCACATATTGGAAGTTCATGGCAAAAAGGTTTAGCCGGGGCACGCTGCCTTCTTTAATTTTAGCAACATTAATTACATTTCAGCTTTTCTTTTCCAATATTCCACTTCAGGGAGATATAGGCAATTGGCAGTCTTCTGGCATACTGCATTATGTTGTCCATTCAGAGTCTGCATGCCATAATCCTGACCAATAAAACCCTGACAACTGCTTCACATATACTGCATGTGCACCTTGCATTTGATCTGCTCCAAATCATCCTCTCAATGTTCTTCCTCTTTTACAAACCCCCCACCTCTATCAATATCTAAATGAAGTATTTGGGTTTCTGAAGAAACATTTTGAAAGTTGGGGAAGGGGCAGGAATGGTGGGAGGGGAGAGAGATCACAAGGTGAAGAATGGGTTAAATACTCTCTCTTTCTGTTACTGTTTGCTATGTTATCTCCTCTTGAATCATATCCAGATACTTATGCATGAATTGTGTTATTCATCCTGGAAAATGGAGATCTGAGAAGATGCATGTTTTCTTTCTTCATACTTCCCAGGGGCTGCAAGCTGAGACTAATCATTATGGGCCCAGCAGGCTAAGTGCCCTCTGCTTTGAGATCAGGTGGATGCCCTTACGTTTGTCAGTTATGGACTGAATAAATCAAGAAAGCAAGAAACATTGCCTTAATAGTATATCCATTTCAGAGTAGGTTCATGCACTGCGGTCTCTTTCCTGATTCTCACCTGATTTTTCATGAAAGCGCCTTTGAAAAGTGCCACTCATCCTTTTTTCTGTGTTTTGTTTCTTGTTGCCTGTTGCCATCCAGTAATGTTTGATGAGCAGTTAAGAAGCAAAACCCCCGTTCCCAAGGTCATGTTAACCTGTTACACAGTAGAGAACATCAAAGGTGGTGTTGCAGACCAAGTTAGGAAACTGTACAACAATTGAAATAATTTGATAATTTAAGACAATGTAATTAGGATGTGAAAATCTTCCTTGCTTAATGGCTGCATTAAGAAGTTCTCATTTCCATGTCTTTCTAACAAAGGTATGCTTTTGTATAAATGACTAAGCAATGAGAGAATGGTGTGTTTGTTTGTTTTTGCAACCAGTTCAAACCATGTCTCCAAGAATTAGTTCACAGATGAGCAAATTGTGCAATCCAGGTGTGGCTGGGCTCTCCTTCCCAGCAGACTTAGCTAGCATGTGGCATGGTCAAAGAAAGAAGGAAGGTGTTGATCAATACTACCTGTAGAGCAGAAGTGCCTCATCTTTGTCTTTATTGCCAAATGGATTGATAAAGAACAATATTCTAAACATGGCTTAGATTTTGGGACATAGAAGGTCCCACCTACATATATGGGAATATGTTCCTCATCTTCCATATTGAGAATAGGGGTCTTAACTCATATAAGAATGAGAGACAATTGGGAATGCAATGGAACAGGTTACTGCTGAGGTATAGGGATAAATGTTTAAGATAAACATTAAAATTCAGAGGATTTTTATTCCCTACATTTTAACCTTTTATTGGAAGAGAGAGTATCGCTCCCAGAGTATCAGTCAGTGATGTGATTCAGCCACCTGGTTCTTTTGTCTACTTTACTGCACACAGTTCCGGCTTAACATTCTGCAGTGATAGAATTATTAGAAGGTACAGCAAGCAGAAAGTAAGACAGGAAAGCAAGTGAATATTGCAGTGGAGAGGCTCTTGGCTATGGCGAAGCAGTTGGGAAGGTTCAAGGAAGGAATCAGGCTATATGGCCACACACGACTCCATTGAATATATCCAAAATAACCTCCTAATGCATTTTGGCATATGACTAGAGACAAGATTCCGCACCAGGTTTTTAGTGTACAACAGATCCATTAGTTTTATGGGAACGAAAGCATATGGTAAGGATTCATGTACCTCTTGTACTCCCTTATGTCTCTTTTTTTCCCTTTCATAGAAAAGCCATTAAGAGGGGAGAGACAAGGTAACTGTTCAATATATTTTGACCGCAAGTGCTAAAAGTTGTCTGAAAGCACACAAAAATGACTAAAGTGTAGCAGAAGCAGTGGTGGTATTTGACCGGTTCTGGTGAGCCGGTGGGAGCGATGAGCAACGGAGACTGAACCGCTTCTTTCTGCTGCTCTACTGTTGGGCCCATCCTCCCACCCAGGCTCCCATACTCACCTTTATCTGCTGAATTTGAAGCACAGCTGCTTTGCGCGGTACAGAAGAGTGCTGCGCGGCGGTTGCAGAAGCGACTGGGATCGTGCAGGCTTGCAGGAGGTGAGTTAGAACCCCTCTGCGCCTGTGCAAAGTGCACGTTTGGCACAGGCATAAACACAAAGTGTGTGCACTTGCGCAAAGCGATCCCACCAAGCCATGCCCACCGAACCGGTAGCAACAATATTTGAATCCCACCACTGAGCAGAAGATGTAGAAATGAAGTTGAGTTTCATGGGTTGATTGGAGGAAAGTCTTCAGTTAGCTGCTCAGGGATGGTGAGGGCAAAATTTTGGGCAAATCCCCTCTGTCTTTTTAAGTGAACTGCATTTCGAGCACAGGAGGAGAGGATGGCAAGGCGGTGTCTTCTCTCCCCACAGAGAAGATGTCTATGTTATCCTAGCAATATTTTCTAAAGGAGTCTAAATTCCATTGACGTATCTGAGTAAATAGGACCCTTTGGGAGAGGATGAGAAATCTCCACAACGGATTATCTAAATACTGTAGCTTTCCATTGTTTTATGTTGTGATGCCAGCTACCTGGAGTTGGGAATGACATAAGAAAAGGGAGGGAAAAAGGTTTCCACTGGATGAAAATGGTTTCTGAAGCACCAAGGGAACAATGGGGGAACAGATTAGAAAGAGTGTCTGGCCTAAGCAGAATGCTGGGTCAGAGCATTGGGAGGGATGAATTTAAACTGGGGTTCCAGTTTGAGCTTGAGATTTCTCTTGACTTCATCTCCTCATCAGCCTGCAAGAAGGTGTGTATTCAAGCTCAACCATGGGCTAGCATTTAGACTGGCAAGGAGGCTGCAATATTTTGGGTGCTAGTTGGCTCTTCATAATTATTATCCAGATATTCAATTCCCAATAATCAGAAGGAGATTTAAAAAAAATCAGAACAAGGCATTGAAGCCCACAGCCTAATTAATATTAACAGCAAGCTCTAGTGTAACTGCTATGGGACCTTGAACTTTTGAGGTAACAAATAGGGGGGTGGAAGAGAAAGTCTGCCAAGACTAGAAAAGTAAGTTTTAAAGAGTACAAAGCCAAAGTTTTCTGTAAAAATAACACAAAAATAGGGATAATTCTCACTAAGGCATTATTAAAGAATTTTTAAAGATGCCACCTACCCTGATGTTCCTATACAACCTTTCTGGAAGAAATGAGTAACTAAATTTATCTGAAAGAGAGAGTTGTTAGATTTTAACTCAAGAAATATGTTAGCAGTTTGAATTTCCTGATGCCTCAGCAGAAGAGATGGCTGTGGCTCTCCCCCTTTCTCCAGGCCTCTTGCCATTCACTGATTATCTGTCTTTGCAAGTGCCTGGGATAAATATATTTTTTATTGTTACTTTTTTATTTTAGGGGTAACCTTAAAAGGAAGGTTGCTAACTGAAAAGTAAACAGGTTCAATCTTTTGAACTCATAAGGATGGAGAATAAATATGATATATTGGTTTAAGGGTTGGGCTGGGACTGGAGAGAGCCAAGTTCAAGTCCACCCTCAGACTTTGAGCATATCTTAGCCTAACTTAAACTGGGCAACTTTAAGATGTGTGGACTTCAACTCCCAGAATGCTGGCTGGGGAACTCTAGGAATGAAGCCCACTCATCTTAAAATTGCCCAGTTTGAAAAAGTTACAAGTTTTGCAAATAAATAAATAAAATAAATAAATAATAAATACACCAATCCTGTTCGGACACTGGATAGCCCTCAGAAGCTGGAGTTCAAAGGAGAGTTTGAATCAAATATCTAGTAGGCAGCTACAGTATATTGGAATATTTTTCTTCCTGCATACTGTTATGGCTTCCCAAATATCCTTGATGTGCCTAAAGTAGAGCTGAAAGTCTTCCTTACAATGAGGTTGCCCAAGCTATAAATTGTAATGCAGAATCTCCAGATATCTGGCTGTCCAAAAGGACAGGGTCAAACAGGTAAAGCTCTGAAACTGGTGTCCTCCTTAGGCTTTTCAAGGAAGTTAAAAGATCCTCTCCTCCCACCCAATTTCCTTTCCTTTCCCTTCTTCCATACTGTGTTCCTGTCATCTGACTCTTCCGATGCTCTGTGGCTTCTTGTCTTGCCCTCACACATTTCTTCATGCCTCATTATCGCCCTCCCTGGACTACTACTACTACTATTCCTCCTCCTACTACTACTACTACTATTACTTCCTCTTCCTCTTCAAAAAAAATGCAATACTTTTTTGAAAGCTGTCAATCTCCTAAAAACCTCTTGCACTTTCTCCAGCATCTCCAGCTTTCAGCAGTCCTGTTTCCCTCATGCCTCTCCCACTACCTATTTGACACAACCTATAGGAAAGAAAGCAAATCTATATGTCAATTGTCTGGTCAATGCAGGCCTGCTTAAATCTCTAACAGACAGGCTGTTCTAGACCATGAGAGAGGCTTCCTAACTCTTGAGAGATGCAGGCACATCAAATAGAGGAAAGGAAAGTAGATTTGTCACATGGTAGTGATTTCTTTTTGTGTATGTCACCTTTAAGGTTGTTATAAGAGAGACTGTAAGAAGAATCAGTCCAAAAAAAGCTGATGTGTGAGTTATCACACAGCAGGTGTCAAGCCCAGAAACATCACAGTAAAAATCTGGAGTGTTGTGTTTTTATTCCAAGATTATTAGGTTTGTGTTAATTATTTATTTCTGAGATGGTAAAAAAAAAAAAACCTGCAGAATATCGAACACATTTTACATCATTCTATTAGAGTTGAGTCTACCTTAATGATAATGAGGGACTACTGCTAGGAAATATATGACTCAAGGCAGACTCTCAGCTATCAGCAATTTACACATCCCTTCACTTTTTTGTCTTTAAATTTGCCACCTTCAACTATAGGGATGAGCTAAAAGGTCCAAAGATTGTATGGGCCTGCCTCCCAAGCCTCTTGCAAGAGCAACTGATTATACCTCAGCAGAACCCCTGGGATTTTGTTTCTTTGCAAACTTGTTTTTGCTAGACCATAATGCAGGACAGTTTGGATGTGGTCCGCATGAAGTTTGTTATTTCCTTTTGTAGCTCTGAGTTCCCATTTCCATGTCAGGCCTCTGGAGAGTGAAGGGGAATAATCCACAGGGCTTCTATCTGGAACTCTGTGATTTCAGCTGCCAGGGAACCCCTGGAATGAGGCTTGCATGATGAAAACCTGGCTGTGTAGCAGGAAACAAATTAATTTTGGTTGCTGAATTAATTCATCTTGAAATAGCCATCCTGCTCATTAATTGCATGTCCTGAAAGGTCAGGCAATATTTATTTTCTCCTTGAAAATATTTGAACAATTCTTCTCTTCTAGTTGCTTTGTAAAATTTGAATTTTTGGTCTGATGCTACACCTTGTTTAGCTAAGCCTTTTCAGTTTGAATTAGTAGACAGTTGATGTTAACCATATTTCAACCATTTGTGTTGGGTATTGTGTGATTGTCAAAAGCAAAAGGATTTTTTTGTAAATAAAAATTCACTGGACAGTTCTCTGTCTGAAGAATTCTGATCATAAAATATGTGGGAGGGGGTGCATTGTCCCTATTCATTTCAGCTGAATAGAGATACAGAACAACTTCATTGTGTATCAGGTGTTCCCAGGCTGAACAATTCAAAAGTACTTGTCCTCAAGCACAGGGGTCCCCAACCACCGGTCCGCGGACCGGTACCGGTCCGTGGAACAAGTCCTACCGGGCCGCTGGCTTGCTGGGCGCCGCCATCTTGTTTTGATGAAAAAGTGCTTCCGGTGAGCTTTTCCGGGTAGAAAGCTCACCGGAAGCACTTTTTCATCAAAACAAGATGGCAGCGCCCAGCTGATGTCGGTACCGGGCCGCGCCATAAAAAAGGTTGGTGATACCGGGCCGCGGCGTAAAAAAGGTTGGGGATCACTGCTCAAGCAGACCAAAAGCAAGCAGTTCAGCAAATGTACCACTGGGGTGTATAAATGTAATCATATCCTGACCATATTTGACTGAGGGTTAGGATTAAGAATTTCATAGCAGTGTTAGGTCCAGCTGTGTCTCAATGTGTTATCTTCCCCCAAGAATGGCAATTTGGGACCTCACTTTTAAAAAAAAGTGATTGTGTACTCAGATTAACAATGCTGTGGCAAAGTCATGTACTACCCTGTCTTCAAATGGCATAAAAAATAGAGGGCTGCAGCTGGTATTTTAGAATAAATGAGGCAGTTAAATACCTCTGCTCTGTTTTAATTGCAGGGCTGGCTAGCCTTTCTTATTACTCATAGATCACAGATGGAGAAATAAGAATTACAGAGGTTTGTGTAGAACTGTTGATATTTACATCTGCGTGAAACTGAAGCAAAGATCTTGACACTAATAGGAGTTTTACATTTATTGGTCAGGTTTTTTTTTTAGTAAGCACTAAGTATAAGTATGAGTTGGGGAGGATTCTAGAATGTCTTGGTGTTTGATGCACTGTTGGAGAATAAAGTGCAGCTTTGTGCTAATTTTCCTGAATGCCACATGTACAAAAAAAAACACCAAATCCCAATGCTTTTCCAAAACCAATCTGCAAGGAAAAAAAATGCAAAATGCAGAAAGGGTTTAAATGGCCTTGGCCATCTATACTAGTGAGGTAACCTTAGAGAGGAAAGTCTGGAGTTTTGCTCTAAAAGTTCTGTTCCAGGACAAAAATGTATTTGAGCTTTTTTGTTAAGATTCAACTTCCTTTTCTAATTTCAAATCTTTGGTTTAAAGCGGAGCTTAGACAACTAGAGGTTGGACCATACTGATGATTATTTAGTGCAGAGGTCTCCAAACTTGGCAACTTTAAGACTTGTGGGCTTCAACTCCCAGAATTCTCCAGCCAGTTGCCAAGTTTGGAGACCCCTGATTTAGTGTATGGTGATGTTTCATTAGCCAGGAGACTACAGCATTAATACAATGAAGTTGTATGGCCAATTGGCCATACCAATGAATGAATGTTTATTTTCTGTGGTGTAAAATCAACTTTTCCCCCAAATGTCAATGAATCTCTACTAGACCAATCTATGTGTCTTTTCCTTTGTCTCCATTAAATAGCGTCACATGTCCATTCCATGTGTGATGGGGAGAGAGAGAGAGATGCTAGCTTGGCCTCTTATTTTCAGAGTTTCTGGAATGCTTGGAGGGATAATCTATTGCAACAAAACAGAAGAGGTATTTTAACAGAAGGCATTTTAAAAACTAATGGATTTATTATGACATATGATTTCATGGGTCTCAATGGCACAAAAGCTTCTGCCACATTAAATTGATTAGTCTTTAAGATGCCAGAAGATTCTTTGTTTTTGCAGTTTCCCTTTTGCTTTAAATGGTTTGAGGGAATGTGTTTGTGTTTGTTCTCTCCCTCCCTCCCTCCCTCCCACTCTCTTTCTCTCTCTCTCTCTCCCCTCTTCAGTAGCAAGAAATCTGAAAGAATCTGATAGCAACTTTTCCAACAAAACTGATTTAAAAAGCGTAGGTCCTAAGACGATTCCCATTCTTCTTAAAAAGGCTTAAGCTGTTTTCACACAATATATTTTTCAATGATTTTTAATTCATAGAATTAACCAAATTTCTTGTCTTTGTATAACAGCCATAAACTAATCAACTGGACAAGGTTATGACAATACATCAGGCTAAAAGAAAGTTAACTGATTTGTGTTTGACAATAATGTAGCAAAATAAAGAGAAATTAAGAATCATGATTCACTGTATTGTGTAAACACTGAATCTAAAAGTCAAGGCACAGAAGGAAAAATAAGTTATGGGAAGAAAGATGTAGAGAACTGTGAATTAGTGTTTCTATCCAATTTGTTCTCCATTGATCTTAACACATTGAGACTCTTGAATAGCATTGGTGATCCTTAATGATCTGGCTGATGATTGACATTGAAATGCCTTGCCCTTCGGTCTAATGTGGACTGGATTTCATTGAAACTGTTGCAGAATGTATTTATAGTTCACACTGAGGATCATATAGTAAAATTTACACTATTGTATAAACATTATTATGAAACAGTTGGGTAACTAACTCATAAACAACTACTGGCATCAACTTGTCTCTCATGAGAAGAATAAAGCAGAGGGGAATAGAATGAAGGCC